>NC_090929.1:626707197-627957197 GCF_040938575.1 Ambystoma mexicanum | reverse complement strand
CATCCCTTGCACTGGGGTCTGTATCTCTGCACCCATACATTGCCCCCCCCTTTTTTAACTTCCTGCACTTATCAGACCTACCCTGTCTGCTGCCTTAAACATAGCACTTGCTGGCTGCACTACCTCCGTTTGTTGCCTTTATTATTTATTTATTTATTTATTATTTACCTGTTTCTCTTTTGCTCCACACTTTCCACTTCTCTCCCCTTCCATGCACTTTTCCCCTCACCCTCTCCCATACATTTGCACGTTCTCAATGCCACTGGGCCTAGTAAGATCGTTGTTTTGTTCTCCCCTGTACTCCTCCCTTGCCTTGTCGCGCTCTGAATCACTTGTGTACGAGCGTAATAGAAATAAAAGATCAATTCAATTCAGGCTTCAGATTATAAAGTCTCCAAGAATAGGCAAAGAACAAGCAGCCTGTCTCTTTTTTTCATGCAGTTTTGCAAACACAAAAGATTTTGTTCCATACCAAAACCTTTCAAATAAGCCCCAAATTCTACTTGTCTCTGTCAAAAGGATACAGTGGACTTCCCTCCCAAAGTTGATACGAACCATTTTGTTCTCAACTCTGGGGAAAGTACGTTTCTACTACAGGCATTTTGTAGCATTTTATTAGATAATCTGCACCATGACTCAGCTTCTGCCTGGTGATTTTAGTGATTTTTAGGTCTTGTGGCCTTTTGTATTTAGATTGTGCCACTTGCCATACTTGAGGTAAGAACCTTGCCACTTGATCTGTTATCATTGACTAGTTGCTGTATTCCAAATCCTAGAAGATTGTTATCTTGAAGGAAATTCATGTGTCTCTTCGTCGTTGGTCTCTGACGAAAAAAACATAATCAAGCAGTCTCCCTTCTGCCCACAGATTTCGCAAACAGTTAATAACTACTGATTTTTTGCAAGTTATGGACAGGAAATTTGGCAATTTTCAAAAATCCCATCTGAACCCCATATCAGCAAATGCTTGAACATAACTGTACTCTACGGTCAGTTTAGAGATAAGCAGACCTTAGCTATTCGTACAGTACTGTTTCGATAGTCTCCATCTGCTGAGCATGAAAAAATTGTAACATTCATTGTGCAAGCCAAAAATGGATGTGCCCCTGGACCGATGGACTGCCCATTTGTATTATGACAGGCTCACCAGTTATGTGGGCAGAAATCTTGGAAAGGCGATTTAGCCAGATATTTAAGATGCAAATTGTTCCTCCAAATTGGTTAGAGGCTCTTGTAGTCCCAATTTATGAAAAGAATAACAGATATTTGCCTTTGAATTATCGACTGATTGCCCTACAGGATTCCAATAATAAGATATCTGGATAAGGTTTCATGAAGGGGGTGAGAACTCGAGTAAATGGATGTATATTTTCTTGTTTTCAGAAATCAGCTTGGTGATGGAACACTCCTGATATATTTGCAACAAACATCGATCTATCGGCTGCATTTGATTATGTAAATCGGTCACGCTCATGGTTTAAGTTGGCATTATAGTGCCTACCTTGGGGCTTCCTATATATGATAAATTTATACACCAATAACTCTGTAACAGTCAGACTCGACCACCTTTGAGCGTTTTCAAAACAAATACCCACTTATAGAGGACCAAGGCAGTATTGCTTTCTCGCTCCCTTCCTATTTAATTTATACGTTTCAGATTTGAAGTTGCCGTTCTCTAATACAGTTTCTCCCCCCTGCACTCCCCTCGCAGATCTGCAATTTGGGTGTCCAATGACTTGGTTATGCTGTTGATATAGCTATACTTGATTATACTCCTATGGTGCTCCAGCGAGCAGTGTTCTCCCTTCTTTCTTCAATCGTATTTAATCGAGAATGAGCTGTGGTTAAATATAAATAATTTCAAAAATGAATTTTTTGAGATCGACGAAAGAGAAGAATTTTAACTGGCATATCTCGGGTAGTAAAACCGAATTAGTCAAACCTATTTAGGGTTTCAAATATATAACCAGAATAAGCTTTTCGCCCCATATTTACACCTGAAAAAGAAAATATTTCAATATTCAGGCCAAATGAGAAGGATTACATTGAGATTTTGTCATTTCTCATTATTACCCCTGGTAAACCTTTATAAGGGTAAAGTAATTCTGAGTAGCATATCTGGGCTTGAATTATGACATTTGTCAGTCTGGAACTGCCTCCCAATGTTGGAAGGGATATTGTGGACAAACATATCTTAATTTGCCAAACTGTGTGCTGATCACGGCAATAAGCTATGAACTTGGTTTATATTCACTAAATGCCTGTGTTCAATGGAACTAATTAGCACTTTATTTCAAAATGTAATCAACTCCCCCAAAAAAAAGAATTTATTTATAAATGTGCCTACAGCATGGTAGCAGTGAATGGCTAAATGATCTATATGGAAAAAGTAATCTGCAGTTAAATGATCTTAATACTAATCCTTCAAATTTTGTGGTAAATCCTATTTCAGCCAAGCGTAAGCTTTTGGAAAAGGATTGGATTAACACATTGGAAGGACTGAGTAAAATAAATGATACAATCCCCTAGGTTTGGATCAAAAGAAACTGTGCGTTTTCCCAGGCTACCTAATAAAGTTTACAAAGATATAATTTAAAGAATAAGCCTGAATGTAGGTTTTGCAATATGTTAAACTCCTTCAAAACATGGAAACATTTGTTAGGGAAATGTCTGGCCACACTTCAGTGTCGATGTCTGCCCTTAGGTAAATTATGTTGATTCAGAAGAATTTTTAATGTGAAACATGTTCTGGTATAGAATACAAGCAGGTAATCTAACCTTGGTGACCTTGGCTGCTGTTACAATTATGTGATGTTATCTAAATTTTTATAACAATTGAAATATTGTTAACAATTTGAATATTAATAACAAATTGAATATTCATAACCATTTAAATATTGAGAACTATTTGTATTATATATTTATGATCTGTTTCCTTTCTATTTTTATTATGGCTTTCGCTATATGTTCTTGCTATACGTTTTGTGGAAGGTTTATTGTAAACCATATCGCAATAAAAAAAGACCCTTTGCTGTGTGACTTGAAGAGGCCACATCATTGCCAAAAACGTCAAACAAACAGCCTCTCCTTGGGTTCCCAAAGACAGGGTTCTGCAGGTAAATCACTTAAACCTAAAGGAAAAAAGTCTAAAATATTTCCTTCCCCTCATGCAGAGTTTAAGTGGTTCAAGTTTATATTGACACAACAAGGTTTAATCTAAACACGCAGAAAGGCACAAAATCACACTCCCCTTGTCTTCTGTTTGCTAAAATCTGGAACATAGGTTTTCAAACAACTTTGTTCATGTTGCATTCCTTTTACTAGTGGAAAAGAACATAAAAGCAGATGCCTGAAGCAGGCTTAACCATGCCCCTCACAAATGGGCTGCCGCCCACACAGCCGAACTACTCACCGCCAGCAAGCCTTTCCTTTCCATACACAATCGCCAGAGCCATCAGCGGGGCCAAATTGGACTACTGTATCGCCCTCTTTGCTGCACCTCGGAACACAACCTGAAAAAACTACTGACTATGCTACCAAACACGCCCACGTCTCAGAAGCCAGGAAAGACGCCCACTGGCTACCGATCCGAGAGCGAATCAACTCCAAGATCCTCTGCATTGTTCACAAATGCCTCTTCAAAACAGCACTGACCTACTTTTCACAGCACGTGGAAAAATACATCCCTGTTTGCCCACTTAGATCCTCAAATGATCACTTGCTCAAAGTGCCCAGCTTCATTTGCCAGACTGCAGGCGGCTCTAGCTTCCCTGTTGTCGCCGCAAAGCTTTAGAACAATCTCCCCAGGTCTTGAGAATGGAACCCTTCTATTGGAACTTTAGGAGAAATTTGAAAACCTGGCTCTTCACCTAAGCTCCCCAGAGCCATGTCACTGCATCACTGTTCAACCTCATTAACCTGTGCATTCTGCTCTTCCTGCTTACTCTTACCTGCACACCCCTTCCGCTAAAGGAACTAGCGCCTAGATACCTGCGGAGTCAGTGTGCTGCAACAAATACAAAAATAAATAAACTAGGTGAAACTGTTTCCATTGTTTTGACAGTGGGAGTTCCTTGTAGCATAGTGTAACCGTCTGTATCAGGACTATGCACTGTGTTTAGGAATGGGGATGCGTCCTTGGGGGATCATTTGAATCTAGATGGGGTGGGCATTAGCCTATGCCTTTACCCCTTTTCCTCTGCCTATTCAGCCCTTGCTGAGGTTGATAATAGTTCAGATTTGCAGAAGGAGTCTTGTGATCCCACATTAGCACTAAAAGCATTGGTCCTCGTAACTACTACTTCTTTCAAAGGTCATATTTCTGCTCCTTTCGAATGTTAAAGACCTAGTCCTGTAAGGGCCCAGTAATTCTTTACCCATAGCTATTCGGTCTGAATGTACGCATCTGGTTCCTGGTAAGGTAGTTTACGCACACCTGGCAATTCCAGACACAAATATATTCTTGTATGCAGATTAGAACAACTCTTCAGTAAACCCTTACAAGAGAATGTGGCTACAATGTTGCAATTGGGCCATGACCTTCAAAGCTTCAAATGTTTGTGTTTTTTTTTTGGCTAGTACATGCATTCTGATTCAGTCCTACAAGCATTAACTTAGTGATTTCAGCATTATTAAAACGTGAAATGAGACTTGTTAAAAATGAAGCAAGCTTTAAAACGAATTTGGATGGGGCACTTCAGGTATATCCTCCTTTAAAGAACCCAGTCCCTCCACAATGCAAGCTTTAATGTCATTCTGGCTGGCTATTTTGCATAAAGTGTTCGCACCAAGGGCTTCTTGCGACTACAACATATGGACATGGAAGACTGCATTCCTTGTTTCGTTTACCTCTGCCTGAAGCATAGAAGAGTTGCAAACTCCCTCATATGAACATCTGTATATATTTTCCACAAGGATAGTTGTGAAAATCCCTTCTTTTATTCCAAATGTTGGGATGGAATTTAATTTGAACCAAGAAATAGTGTTCCTTGTTTCCCAGAGGTGATCTGACTCTTGTTTATCAGAAGAGATTGTATACTTTTGATGTCTAAGGAACTCTTAAACTTTACCTGTACAGAAAAAATACCTTCAGAAAATCTAATGATTTATAATATGAATGGGATCTCTCCATGCAACAAAGTCGCAAAAACGACCATTTCTAGATGGACAGTTTCTTGCATTTTAAGTCTTAAGAAATTTCGGATCTCAGTGTTCCTCACTCTTTGTGCTCATGCCACCAAAGCTTCACGTGTTTTCGCTGTGGAGGTTGTTGTACATTATAATCTGACAGGGCTTTGCTAGTAGGGCATTGTGAAGGTAGGAGAGTAAGGATTACGTTCATCAAACACCATGACAATAATGGATCCTTACTCTAGAGTCCTGCTCTCCCTCTCTCCCAAATGGCTTTGAATCGGGCTATACACATCCAAAAAGTTGGGTGGAGGAGACGGCATCTGCCCAGCCAGGGTTCATACAAAGAGCACTCATCTTTACTGGGAACATGTCTCTGGAATTTCTTCAATGCAGCTTTAGCTTTGGTGGCATGAGCACGAAAAGTCAAGAATGCTGAGATCCAAAATTTCTTAAGACTTGAAAATGCAAGAAACTGTCCATCTAGAAATGGTTGTTTTTGGGAGGTTACAAGTACAACCGAAACCCCCCAGAAATTCGGTAGTTTTGGTAAGCTAAGCAACCATAACTTAAGCCACCACTGTGCACTGCTAAGACTAACACCCATGCCATCGCAAATGTCATTGATGACATCACTGATGATATCACATGTCTGGCTCCCTCCATTTTTTGTTCACTGGCATATCTAGGCCAAGTGATTTTCTTCACTGACAGTCAGGAACTAAATATTGAAAAGGTACTATATTTGTAGACAACTCATATGTTCTTACACTACTTTCCTTAGGGTTCCGGCCCATCATATGATACATATACATAGGGGAAGAAGCAAGGCTGAAACAGAGCAATCATTTCTGTGCATGAAGATAATCCGTTAGGTTATGAACACTTTCTGGTAATACTGCTGCTTTTTTGCTTACTTTACTTTCCCTGTATATGCTTATATTTGTATGTGTTGTGGTCTCTTTATGTTTTATGTGTACAATTATGGAGGGATTGAAGCATTGGTAGCTACTTATTACATGTTTGACAGTACGTAAAACTCTAAAACGAAAGCATTGATCATTTTACTATCGAACATGGCAAGATTTTGAATATTGCACCTTTATGGTGCATGCTGCAGACAATGCCCACGTTTCTTCATGAGTGGGTTCATGGACTGGAAAGAATTCTGTAATGCTATCGTGTTTATAGCTATGCATTGCTTAATGAACTATGTATCTCATGATGGTTATCCCAATGACCTCTGATAGTTTGCTGCCAACATTATAATGACAATCCCTCGTGGAGGATTTTCATAAAAACTAAATGCAGATCTGATGTCATCAGTGACATTTGTGATGTCATTTTTGATGGCATGGGTGTTAGTCTTAGCAGTGCACAGTGGTGGCGCATGTTATGGTTGCTTAGCTTACCATAACTAGCAAATATCTGGGGGTTTTCGGTTGAACTGGTAACCTTAATATGGATAGGTTATTAGTGCAAAGTAACTATAATGTCCCTTGCAAATAGTTGTACTGAATTTGATAGGTTTTTCTTACAGCAACTTAACCATAACGTCCCTTTAACAACGTTTTTTGTCAGTGAATTTCATAGGATTTTAGTAGGGCACTTTATAATTTTCCTTAATAATATTTTTTTCATTAAAAGTGATAGGGTTTTAGTAGCGCAACTTAAGCATAATGTCTCTTTAATAATGTTTTTTTCACTGAATTCCATAGGTTTTTAACAGGATACTCTTAGTTTGTATAGATGTACTGTACAGCATACTGAAGCCGGTGGCTGTATACTAATGGCCACAGTGGTTGCAAACAATGCGTCTGCTCGCATCGGGTAGAGTTCAAGCTGGCGAGGAAGGGAGGGTTGGTCGTACAAAGTGATACCTTGCAGCAATGACAAGAAACAAATACAAACAGCAGCAAGTGCGGGAATGGGAAGGGAAAATGCAGTAGCTGCACAAAGTCTGAACTTGCAAAAACAAACAGCGCAAAGGCATAGGGCATGCAGCATAATGGAATGCACCAAGAGAAATAACGTTTGCCTTCAACAATCTTACCACACACTTGCTTCACATTCCACCAAAGGACGAAGAGGCAGAGTTAGGACGCCAACTACTGAGAGCAGAACGTCACTGCAACGTGGTAAGTACACTAAAGTTAGTTAGAATTGCATAGGTCCTGTAGTGTACAATAGTAGGAAAGCATGTTTTCTGTTTGTGTGCAGCATTTCCAAGCACCCTAGAATGGCTGGAGGAGAATTTCCCGCATGACGAAATGAGTGACCATAGTAATCCCATAGATAGGGAACGCAGTGTGAAAAGTAACACAATTACAATATATTGCTTCATGTATACTAAACACATTTGTTTGTCTTTAACAGAACATACAAGAATACAAAGGAATACACCAGAAGCGGCACCTTTTCCAAAGCAACATAGGGCCACAGAAACTGAAGGAAACACTGTAAATACAAAGCTAGACCGCTTGTACGCCAAAATGGATGAATTGCTGAACAATTTTGCCACCTTGAAAAATGTTGTTCAAGAACATATTATGTAGAAAATAAGATACCACTGCCCCACCTCACATGCCTCCTTCCCCATTTCCCAGTCCCCCATCCCTGCAAATTGTGTGTCATGAGAGACGCTTCGATGAGACCTCAATCCCTTCGTCCCCTTGCCATCAACTTGTAGAAATGCTGAAATCCCCGGTATATGTATCTGTTTCCGGTCCCCCTTCTCTTTCCGAATAGTGGCTATGAATGTGTGCTAATAAAGGTTGATATGTAAATTGTTACTGAATTTATATGTGCCTTTTTCCTTTGTTTTAAAAAGCACATTGTAACTGTGAAGGGCACAGCACTGGTGGGGATGATCGCAAGTGAGGGAAATGGAGGAGTTGTACGACTGCTGCACCTGGCTGCCCTATGCGCAATCGCAATGGAAGCATCCGTAGGACGCCACTACGGGCCACATGTTTGCATTCACAGAACCGCCTGTAAGTAGTCGTAGGACCGTACGTTTGTCGGTCGCACAACTTCGCACATGCGTTTCTCTTCCTGTGACCCCTGGTAACACCGCCCATGGCCAAGATATGTGAAGAGACGTATGATGTAGTTTTAGTAGGTGGAAGCGCTCACCCATGTCTTGCGAGTACCTTTGCACGTGAACATTCCACCTACTGTACCGTGCACACACCAAGCTTGTTTAGAAATGTTCAGTGCACGTGTGGTCCGGAGATGCTAAGGGTATCCGTAGGAGACCTATGCACGTGGCGAAAAACTATTCCGGCCAATATGCATTCCGCGGCAAATGTCCAAATTGAGAACAATGGAGACGTCACCATGGGAACGGAACTACGCTGTGCATGGGCCCTTATTTGGCAGATGCGATCCGGACCTGTGCACATCAAAAAATGACTATTTTCTTCAATGTACGGAGTGTTGAGAGTGCACCCTTACAGAGGTCCTACACTCTCCCTTCTGCATTGAGTTATTGTAGAGAAAGATTTAGGGCCACTTTCCGGTTGCACGTGCTCCACAACTGTCCTATAAAAGGGCACACCCCACAACTGTGCTGCAACCTGTGTTTGGTTTCCAGAGAAGAGCAGCAGTGCACATTCTTTCATGCAGATATTGGTTTCTGACCAATTCTGTGCCTGGACACTACCTCGCCAAGTAATGACCACCAGGGCTTCTGCTACTACCGCTGACTCAGGAGCACCCACACCCTGAGCAAGGGAACAGGTGTGATAATGTGGATGGACATCAAAAAGGAAATGAGGATAAAGTAAAGGGAATCTCCATTGCCTGCAGCCAGCGTGAGTCGTGGGTGTGGAAACTATTTACGACCGTTAGAGATGACCCCAAATCTCGTGCAAACTAGGTAAAATTCAGTGAGTGCGACATAGTACTCAGTTGCAGAAAACCTGGCTTGTACAGATACGGCACCACCTCCATGCGGCAGCACCTGAAATTGAACCACAAGGCAGCTATCCGGAGGGTTGTCCCCTTCCAAGAAGGCAGTAGGTTACTTTTCTCTGCAGCATCCTCCACATCTGCTCCTGCCACCACTAGGGACACTCCAGTGGGCCAGCGCATCCCGCAACCACCCTTGTGGGCCATATGCACCGCAACAGACCCATACCTTTCAAAGGTCACTGTCTTGTGCATGTACTGCGACGCGGTACTGTGCAGGGGGGAACAGTTTCGAAGTGCTTTTGAGGCTTCGGTCCGGCAGCATGACAGAGTGCCCCCTACCCAAGTAAGGTCCATGCAACATTTGTGCTCTCCACGTGCAATTTCGTGTCCCTGTGGTTGCTTCCCTTTGCCAAACCTCCATCCCATTCCTGTTCTCCTGTGGCGTGTCTTATAACAGGAAAAATGCAACACAACCAGAAGGGACAAAGGGGGGGACAAAAAGGCATCTTTCAGAGCCACCTTGCACTGTTCAAAAATAGAATTTGAATGAAAGCATGCATGCAATGGCCCAGTCTATGAGCGCCGCCAACACGGTTGTCAACAATGGGTGGCGGGACTCCGTCAAAAACATTGTAAGCATTCGCAAAACTAAGTGGTTGCTCTGAAAAGAGCCTTTTTGTGCTGTTTGTGTTTGCAACATTCGAAGTGGTGAACACCCACAGGGAAAATGCTTGCTAAACTTGCAGGAAGCGCTGCACTGCATTTTGGATATTACGCAGAAACCGCTCATTGCCAGCATCAGTCAGATGAACTCCATCTGAACAAAAAATGTTGCTACTACGAAACGTAATGTTTTCATTGTGGAAGGAGAACATGCCAACGTCTCGCAAAAAGCGCAAACAGCCTTGTTCACATTGCGCTGCGCTTTCTCCATTTGTGGCCCACACGAGGAAGAACGCAGCCACAGCTGTCCCTGGGCAATGCGTGAAATAATTATGTGCGCCGTTGGAAACATTTCCATGAGTTGGCGTAATGTCTCCTTCATTGCAAACTGCAGTGAGATGCTGCTAACATGTCCTAAACCGTTCCCTCCACAATGAACAATAATGATGTCTGGATGAGCGAGCATCACCAAACTGGCATAAAGACGACCCACAGGAGCCACTTCATCCCACGTATTCCGTACCAGTGCACATCGAGATTATGGAACACAAGGTGTGCTGCTAGTGCACAGCGTTCTGCATAAACTTGTACCCAATGAATCCAGGAGTCGCCCAAAAGCCATATAGTCTGCCTACTGAATGGCACAACCATACCTGTAGCCATCTGCACTCCTATTTGCAAACACACATTCTGGCACAATCTGTTGCTACACACCCACGAAATCGTATTGACCAATCCCAACTCCTGCACAGTCCCATTTCCATTGCAGCCACTGTGAAAAAACCCGGATGTAGCACGTGCACACCTCCAAATGCTGCGACTTTCGCGAAAATTTTGTCCTGTGCGGGGGGCTGCGCAAATACATTTGAAGAATGATAGAGAATGGGCGCTTTGTTGGTAGTTGTGAAAAGTGTTTTATTTTTGTAAAGCGACGTGCAAAGAAACACTTTTTTGTGTGTTAGTTGTTGGGGATTGCTGTCTGCTTTTCCTCCTTACATTATTACACAAGTGTCTGCAATGTCAGTTATACATTGTAGAACAGAAGACTCAATTTCATAGGTGGAAAAAAAATATCCACTCCACTGACAAACGTCACACTAGAAGCACTAAGTTTCTCATGGGCTCAGAAGAACATCCTAGCATGGAACAGAAAAGCAAACATGCACCTGATTCCATAATCAGTAGTCCCATTTCCATGGCAAGCTTATTAAAAAGCATTTATCATGTGCGCTTTCCCCAACTACTAGGAGGGCCACGCGCCAGTAAAGCAGGGCCAGTTCCTCTTCCCAATAGTCTTTTCCCAGCACTCCCTCATTGGCTACTGTTAAACGGTCACATACACATCCACCAATTACATCCAAGAATTCTGCATCTAACACTGTCACCTCTGTTAAATAGTCCATACCAACCGTTCAACATGCAGAGTTCAAGTGTCCTCTAAATCAAAAGCACCTGCATGGGAAAATACTGTAAAACGATCTTGAGTTCTGCATCCACATACATCGGCATCCCTACCCATCACCACGCCTTATAGGTATTACTACGTTTTGTACAGTACATTTGCAACTGTTAAACGTTCGTAGTACCAGGGTACCTGGCACTGAATCTCCATAACGTACTCAACATTCATACTTATTTCTCCCATCACCTACCATTAAATGGCTCCTACAGTGGTAGGTGGTTGCAAAGTTGCCATTTGCCCATAGCAGCCATTGTTATATGCAAACGGTTACTCTGTTCTTTTGTTCTGTCAATTTTACAATGCTTTCCCCCATTAACACACCTCATAGCAAATATGTAAAAATCGCACACAAAAGGATCAGTCCGCGTATCCCACCAAACTAAGCCAAGTGCATACGTTGCATGCATAACAGTTTGTTGCCACTTACCTTTCACACTTCCTAGATTACAACATTACTTAAAAAAGAAAAAAAATGTGTATGTGCATTGACAGCAGTAACATTCATAAATGCGCATAAGGGAATTAAAGACCGGAAACAATGGCTCCACTCATGTAGCAAGCATATTTATGCAGAGAAGTACATGCAAATGCACACACAAAAACATTCTGCTTTGCACTCTTTACATCTTTCCACACATTTTTGTTATCCTTCCACAATGCGAAGTCATTTTTGAAAGAAAATAGTCCTACACAAATACACACGTGTTCAATAAGACTTCATACAATACACTCCCAAATAAACCACCTACCGCCTTCACAAACATGCTTATGCTCCCAAGTCCCCTGTCATATCATAAGCCATATATTTATACACACACACTTCCTGCCAAGCCACCCCCCTAGAGTTTTAAAGAATGTATTGTACAAATGTAAGCACTATGCCATTAGCCAACTTATTTTCTTACCATCTTCTGATACAGGTGCAGTACCCGCCTCTCTCCGGAAAGCCACTGGTGTGGGCACTTCAAAGTATAACCTGCTATACACCTACTCTCACCAAGTAACAAAGTAAGTACAATACCATTATAGTGTTGTACGTCTTACTAGAAAACTGCACTATTGTTGTATTGTAGGATATAGATTTGTGGCAATCCACCAGTATGTACTTCATTGTTACTCATGACACCTCTACAGTTGCTCAGTGTTTATGTCGCCACCTTTAGACTAATCCCTACATAGTAAGATAATGTCCCCAACTGAAAGTTAGAGGCCATTACACAGTGACAAACTTCCAATTGTATGCCTACCCTCCTATTAACCTACTCATGCACATTGCACACATATACATTTGAAAATCTGCACACCCACACTTCCCTTTCTTTGTCCACAGCGACTACACAGTGCCTACCAAACTGCAACTCCGTAGAAAGCAATGCAGAAATAGAGCCACGCAACCTAAACAAATAGAAAGTAGCCATCCACTGCAAGCAGAACTTATACAGAAAGTTGAAAGGGAAGAGTTGAAAGGGAAGAGCTAATCCAGTCATTAAGGAAAACAGATGCAGCTACCAGTAAAGCCACTGTAGTTCATCTGTCAAAATGTGAGAATGAAAAGAAAAGCACTAAAACGGAGCACGTACAAATGGTAATGTAACCACAAGCAAGCATTCCCAAAACATTTATTTTACAAAAAATGTTCCACCACAGTCCTTCAGAACCTTCTAAATAGAGGGAAGAAATCAAACTCGACCCTCAAAACCTACCGCAGAAAAGTAATCCTGGAAGCTCTTGTAGAGAGTGCAATGATCGTGAAACATAAATTGTTTATAGTAATTTTGAACAGAATGAAACTACTAAGATTAATTGGTAAATTGCAAGCACTACTTTGAAAAAACTGCAATATCAGCATACATACCTTTTGCCACATCTGTACAGGTGAGTGGAGTCACGCCACCAACACAGAGCTATACTTCAATGAAGATTCATACAAACAAGAACAAACAAACCAAATTGCCTTTTATTGGAGTGGACAAGGGTATGAAAAGATACTCAATACCATAATGGAAGAAGAAACACTGCTTTCAGAAATATCCCCATCAAATTTAGATGTCACTCTCCATTCCACCAAACCAACACGCCTCACGTACAAATGGCCTTGCACATCAATGTGTAACGTTCGCCAATGCTTAATCAAATCTTTGTTGCAATTCCTCAATCAGTATGTCGAAGGCAACGAGAAAAGAAAAAGAAAAATACTACAAACTATGGACTCCTTTCCAGTGCGCAACTACACAGGAATACGAGGACATTCCTTAGCCTCTATTTCTGGACCTGCTTGCAAAAGCACTTAACGCCTTATCAAAATGTTAGCAACCCACCATTCAACAGTCAGAAATCTGGTTTGCAAACTGTACTATGCAAAAAGTCCAGCTTGAGTCCTGCAACATTTAAATGATATTCTCCTACACGGTACAGCCAAACAAGTGGTCGAAGAAATAAAGCACATCCAAAGGAAATATTGTGGAACTGAAGAGCACTTAACAGTCCAACAGTACTGACAACATTGGAGCTATCAACTTTTTATATCACACATACAGAAAAGAAATACAAAACTCCAAAAGCACATCTGCTGAAATGCCAAACCAAGTATGTGTGTGTTGTTGTAGAACTTTCTATAGAAAGAGCACCAAAACTGTAGATATAATGCAGAAAACAGAAGGCAATGGTTTCAGTTAGCTCTGTACCTTATAGCGGAAAACAAATATGAAATTACGAACACCTCCATACTGTGCACATACTGAACTGCAAAACTTGACAATAACCAAAGGCCTTCACGGCAATCAGCAATAATTTTGAAGTATTTCCACTGCCAAACGCACTGCAGCAGCTTAATTTGTATGAGAGCATTATAATCCAAACAGTGGACCCATTTCAAGCAATAATACAACTTCACCCGAAAACTGTAAAATTGCCTCCCACCAAATTACTGAGGCATTCGTGGGAAAGTACTTTATTTACCATTAGATCTCAAAGAAAATGTAGACATTCGACGAGTGCAAAGGCCAATGGCCAATAGAAGAATACTGTACCTACAAAAGACAAACCTATTTGGCAGCAAATAGTGGACTTAAACAAAGTTAGGGAAGCCTTGCAATACCTTAAAGAAAACAATGAATACAACAAGGAAATAAACGTTGAAGAAAACCTGAGAGAAACGACCAAAATAATTCAGGACTCCTCTACAACTGGCCAATTTGAACGTCTAGATCCTACTGCTGCCTCCAATATTTTAGACTGCTATACTATTCACCCACTGCACCCCATAGACACCATAGATGTTGCACTAGAAGCATATCAAATGAGGCAAGCCAAAGGAGCGCCAATCAGTATATGGGAAAAAAGTGTAGAAGCACAAGCCTTTCCTCTACTCTTCCCTACTGGAAAAGGTGGATGATGTGATGAAAGATGCACACAAATAACAGCATCAAAATACCGCTGTTTACTAATGTATTCTGAAGAACCTAGATTTAGACCGAACGTGGAGTACATATTCTACCTCCTCTTCTCTTTGAAAGTGAACTGGCAACGCTATGCTATGGAGTTGCTCACACATTGAAAACAGGTTCCCATTTTCAAAACATGTCTGCTACACAGCTATATGGTGTATGCTACGCAACCTTGGCCCACTCACATGGTTTGTCACTTTAAGTTGTGCAGAGTATGCATGGGAAGACTTGCACACTTTCCTACGCATAGCAAACAAAAACAAAACAGGTGTAGACATGAAAACACCAGGAGAACGTTGCTCTCGTGATCCTGTAAATGTTTCACGGTACTTCCATCATCGCTTCCTTGCCCTGCTGCACTTCATTTGCAATAAAGCACTTCCTCCCCTCGGAGAAGTGGAACACTTCTTTTGGAGAAAAGAATATCAAGCCAGAGGAGAACCACACAGCCACATGCTTTTGTGGATTAAAAAAGCTCCTATATTCGGTGAGGAGAGTGATGAAACTGTTTTACAGTTCATTCACAAATATGTCACTTGTGAAATCCCTTTGGAAAGTAGACACAGTGACCTACAAGCACACATTTTGCAATTCCAAAGACACAAGTGTGGCAAGTATTGTCGACACAAATATAAGAACAGAGGCAAATACTACACCAAATGCCGCTTTGGTTTTCCTAGACCAGTTTCAACAACGGGGCAAGTAAACAGCTTCATGTCTTCGGTTCGACAAAGTGTGAAAGGGAAATCTCACAACATTTACTGCATAAAAAGGAGCAAAGCATCAAAGTACATCAATTATTACAATGCAGTAATTGCCCTCCTATGGAATGCTAATGTTGATGTAAAGTACATTGCAGACAATTCTACTGCAGTTGCACGATATGTCACAGCCTACTTAACTAAAGCAGAGAAAACCGAGCTCAAAGACCTCTGGGATGACCTATAATCTGACAAAACAATGGTACACAAATTGTACAGTTTTGGCATAAAAATGCTGCCCCACAGAGAATGTGGCTGCTATGAAGCCGCAGACCTTTAACCGGCACCGCCTTATATGGGAAATCTGAAAACCTAGTGTGGCTAAGGCTTGGTCCTGCTGCATCCAGAAAAAGAGTACTTAAATCGTACGAAGACATACAAACAATAGCCAAAATCGATCCCAAAAGCCAGGACTTTTTGAAGAACAACTTATTGGACACATACTACCCAAACAGGAGTATTACTTTAGAAGCCTTGTGCCTGTACCAGATAGGCCAAAACTTTGCATTCAAAAATAACATTAAGCCAGATGAGAAAAAAGGTAGATGCAGAGTGGAAAGTTGTGAAGGCACCCTGGTGAAACTGACCAAACGCAGCCTAATTAAATCATATGAAATTGTCATTAAAAACTCCTAAACCCAAAGAACTGTACTACATAGCTCTACTGCAACTTTTCAAACCATGGAGAAAAGATGATTTATTAGGCATCCACGCCTCCTATGAAGATGCTTTCAATGCAAGTTAAAGTACAATTACAGATGAAAACATTCCACGGTACAAAACCATATTGGACAATGAACTCCAACAAGAAGAAGAACTTCAAGCACAACTAAATGTAGACACTTCTGAGAGCAGTGAACCATCTGTAATAGGCAGCCAAAAACCACTTGGACAGCCACTCATAGCAAATGAGGCAGTATTAGCCATGACGGAAGTAACCACCACCACGTTTAAGTATGAGCAATCTGCAGAAAAGTTGGCTGTACTGAAATCCCAACTAAACCATGAGCAGCGTACCATTTTTCTAGAAGTAAGTGAAAAAAGTAAACCTGGTATACAGCACGAAAGTAAAACTTGTACCTGTGACAACTACAAACCTGTACTGCTGTATGTAAGTGGTGAAGCTGAGTCAGGGAAAACCTTCTTAATAAAAATTGTCAGTAAATACCTCCAACAATTAACAAACAACAACCTTTCAGCTGTTTTAACTGCCCCTGCAGGTTTGGCTGCCTACAACGTTAGGCGGAGTCACTCTACACCGATTGCTACTCCTTACAGTACAACACCAAAACAAATTAAAGTGCTATAAACTTTCAGCAGAATCTGCTATGGAGATACGCAGAGTTTTGAAACATATGAAAATGCTCCTAATAGATGAGCTGAGCATGGTCTCCAACCTAATGTAAGCTTTGATTTACCTCAGATTGCAAGAGATCCTCAAAACAGACTACAAAGAACTCTTTGGAGAAAAACATGTCATTGTTTTTGGCGATCGCCTTCAATTAACACCAGTGAAAGGTGAACCTATCTTCAAAACCTTAGGACATAAAGTGTGCTGTAAAAGCTTTGGAAGCATTGGGAATGTAAATCTCTGGCAACATTTCCAATAGAGAGAACTAACTCAAAACATGCGTCAGTCTGCAGACCTCACCTATGCCAACATTTTAATAAACATACGGATTGGTGTACTATCGAAGGAGGCGCAGTCTACCCTCAATACTAGACTCATCCATGAGCTGTACGGGTGTAACACATGTGCTACTGATGTCATGGAACAATTTGCTCACAAAAATGTCACCTGTATGTCCTTAATGACAACTCTAGCAAGCTGTGCACAATTCAATGCAACAATGCTGAACAAAGAAAGACAACCACTAGTGGAAATTCATGCCACAGACAAACTGGACGTACACGGTATGACAATACCTATGTGTCAACAAGGCATAGCATGACTACATACCTTGGAGAACTCCATCTCCAACACAGCTGGTTTGGAGAAAATGTTATTATGTGTGAACTGTAGAGTAATGCTGAAGCATAACCTTGACGTAGAACAAGGGTTAGTTAATGGAGCACTTGGTACAGTTGTTTGCTTCCAGACATACCCACGAGACAACAGCATTCAGTTTGTGAACATCCAGTTGGACAAACTTTCAGAAGTTAAAAAGATAGGACGCACCACGGCGCAATTCCTTCTTTTCAAAGACATGTATGTAAGCAGAGAACAGTTTTTTCGGTAGCTAGCTTATGCAGTAACTATCCATAAATCGCAAGGTCTAACCTTAGATCAAGTGGTATTTGATATTGGCGGCACAGTCTTCAAAGAAGGCATGAGTTATGTAGCACTGTCACGGCTACTTACACTGGAAGGACTGTATGTAGTGAATTTTGATGCAGTAGGCGCAGACATTTCTTGCATCCTAGACTATGTGCACTGTACACACCCCATCTAAACATGTACCCTGTTCTTCAGAAACCAAAAGGTTTGAAAAGAAGGCTCATTCAATCCGAAGTTGTAAATGATTTGGCAACACTACCACCAAAGAAATTGTAATCAACTCATACTACATCACCTACCAAAAGCGTAGACAAAAGGAGTACACAAGACGAGACATACCCAACTGCTCACAAAGTGCCTCTTCAAAAGAAACCGTGTACCCTACCATCAAAGTACTCCGACACAGAAGTACCTGGTCCATTCAAATATTCCAATACAACAGGTGTTAATTGCTATGCAAATGTAACAATGAATGTTTTATTCCAAATGCCAGCAAATGTTGAACACATTTAAATGGCACAGACCAGTTGTGTTTGCAAAAGCTTGACCTTCACAGAAATGCAGTAAGTAATCTGATCAACATTTACAGTGTCTCAGGAAGAAGGCAAGAATTGGACTACTGTGCTGGAATGGTGAAATTCACTTTAAACCAACAACAAGATCCACATGAATTTCAATGTACTTACTATAAATGCTGGAAAGGAAAAACATACTCATAAATGAAATCTTTCACATTTCCTAAATATGGAAAAAATACATGCAGTCTCTGCAACCATGTCATTCAGGAACAAGTCCCTAACGAATGTTTCATGTATGTAGCAATACCGATCTGTGACTCCATTCCATTTCAGCAACTGGTGCAAAATGCAAGCCATAGCATATTGTGTACATTGTGCAATTCTGATAATCATTTGATGCTACATATACACTCACATAGTCAATATGTAATATTAATGCTCTTAAGATACAATGTAGATGGAGCCAAAAACAACTGCAAACTTACTGCCTACACAAACGGACAGGTCTCACTTGGCAAGAAAACCTTCACAACAGTAGGCATAATCTACTGCCGACACAACCAGTGGAGGCCACAATGCTCCATACATTAGAAAGCCATGGTCATGCAATGATACTTCCATCATTCCAAAGCAAAGATTACCTGCAAATCTTGCAAATGCCCACTTAATATTCTTGAAGCCAAAATGTAGTCATTGATGTACAAACCTACTAATCCTTACTCCACAGCATCAACCAGTACCTTCGTAATTGCACAAAAAAAGTCCTTCCACACTGTCGACCTAATGCAACTTTGCATACAGCAAGCATTAAAGAAATGCATAAGTGTGTGTTGGACAATTGTATCCCCAATGAACCCAATGAGTACACTCACACCAACAGTACGTGTAGACAAATCAAAGTCACAGTATTTTCCACAGGATACGTAAAAGGGAAAGTACTAAGTATGAGTGTTCAAAACTATCCTGAGTAACCTCTGAAACCACCAAGTACGCAAATGAGTCGCCTTCTCTCTATGAATACTCATACAACTGCAAGACATATGCAACTATCACTACGTAAACCCATAATGGGAGACTACCACTTCAGAATGTACACAGATGTGAAACAGAAATGCACAAGCTTGTAAACATACCCTTTAGGAATGGGACACTGTAAACCGAATATGCCACCTGGTATCTAACTCCAACCAGAATACTACAATGTTATTTTCATCATCAAAACAACCCAACTCAACCTTCGACTGTGCTACAAATATATCCTCAAACACTTCCAAAGTATGAGCAATTACAGTGAGACCATCCAGTTTATAGCGATTTTGCGATCTCGCAACATGCTGCGAAAAACGGCTGTTTTCGCAAAAAAAGTGCAAAAATTGCAGTTTTTGCAAATCGACCCCCGAAAATGGGCCTTTTTGCAAAAAAAAAATGTAAATAAAATCAAGGGGCCAGTTTCTCAACTCTCTTTTTTGGGACTCATGAAATGCGCATGCAAATCTCGTCACTTGAGCAGAAAAAAGAGCAGTCCGATCCACAACGGCCATCTGAATGGACACTTTTTATATGCGGGATGTCCTTTTTCACCCCTTTGCGCAAATCAGGGGGAATTCGTGCGCGTTTAAAAGCGCATCCCAAATTGAAAAGCAAGATGAGCTTGTAAATGTGCAGAAATTGTAGGCCACCCTATGCGCCCACTTTAAATACATGCACAAGGGGTGCCACGGCTTTACAGCGTCTCTACTGACCCTACTGAATCATGCAATACTAAAAAAAATAAAAAAATGTTGTGTGTCAGCTGCTGTCTCACTTGCATTTCTGTTCCCCAAATGGGATAGAAATGTTTATCTTTTTTTTAGGTTGCATTTTACAGTGGCAGGACCCTTAAGGGCCAGTCACAGTGAAATGCACAGGGAGCCTGTAGACCATTGGCAGTGTGACAGAGCAATATGAGTATATGTATGACTGAGCGTGAGATTCAAAAATACAAGTTGTGATGGGGAATTGGTGAGACGTGCAAAGTGTGTTGGGTGAGAGAAGTGTGTGGGTGTATGCGGGATTGGGGAACATAGAAGGGGAATATTTTCAGCATTACAACTGATAATGATTAATAATGTTAATATTAAATGGGCATGCATATTAAACCAAAAAAACGTAGCCAAAAGAAACACTGTTCTGCCAAGCCAGAGACATCTAGGACTCTTCCTATTTGATACAAAAGATAAATATATTGACACCCTGGCTCTCTTGTAGCCTTGCACACAGCCTCTTTCCTGCAATGTACCAATCTAGCACCCTCCAGTCAATAAAAATTGTGCTGCAAAAATGCCGCCATAAATAAAGGTTTGTGCCGCAAAATTTGCCATTTCATGCCGCAAAATCCTGGAGGGTCTGTATGCCAACAGGTACGAAACTACCATCACAATTCTGCAGTAGCACAGTACAATGGCACAATACGTGCAAAACACCAGCAGCAACCAAACACATAAAGAAACAGCTACCAAAAAGGAACCAGGTAAACATTTACAAAACACAAACTGCTATACAACGCCACCCACCCTACCGACATGTATAGGGTAGAAATCATAAGCCATTACATTTCCTCCTACTTCAAGTGTACACCTTAAAAATTGCTGTAATCAATCCAAACGTTACTGTATGTCATTGTGCACCATAGCAGCAAAGACATGTTGAAGGTTTTTTTTTTTTTAATCCAGCATAGATTTTTGTTTTTTCCCACAGACCCAATGATTATGCAAAGCAACACAGGAACTGCACACATTTCACAGTACACTGGTTCAAAGCATAGTACTTACAAAGTATTAGTTATGAGGGTCCACAAAGTAAATAAATATATGCAATGTAGTGGACTGCAAAGTAACGACGAAATATCTGCTCTAACATGTTCTGTTCTCTTTTCCCACAGATAATGCAGCAACGATGACTACAACATGTCACATTCGATACACAAAAAACAGCATAGGCCCTCCCCAGTACAAACAGTAATTATGCAGTTATTGGTATCTTACTTCTCTACAATGTCCACAGTGCAATGTGCACTTATTTCTGCAATGCACATAGCAATGCCACAATTTGCAATGAACACCTATATGACACTACTCGGCGTGTGCCTACGCCCTACATGCTTCACTACACCCAGTACAACGTAGGGGCTCCAGCAATGCATTCAATATTGTAGACCCTGCCCACAGCTGCCGCTGCACTATACAACTATGCATGCAAACATCTTTTCCCTGACCAGAAACACACATAACACAGCCACCTGCCCCTTAGCCACTGCAGTTGACATTGCCTGCCATTTCTTCCACACAATAGATAACCTGTTTCTTACGTACCCTGTTGACCTAACCCTATAATAAGCGGACACACTGCACTATACTACAGTAACCTACCTGATAACCTGCACAATCACAACAATGCAAATTGATCAATGCATCCATATATCTTACATAACTGTCTTAAGTGCTGCAACATTTGGCTCCTCGCATTCCACTAGCAACGTTTAGGCCATTAGGTCAGCTTCATTGTTATGTACACCATTTCAAAAGAAGGTATACACCACAGATTTCACAGCAGCACATGGTACATAGCTCAGCAACCCTATTTCAAACACTGCGTTACTCCTTACATTTTTAAACTTCTGGTTCCTTTTCTTATTGTATAATGGAAACCCCATAACCCCCTTAGAATGTTTGAAGGACATACGCAGTAGTTCCTTTTCTTTGATCAACGACAGCCCCAAAAATGTTCATGCTGCAAGACACCAAACTGTGTATGATGGCCCAGCCACCCACGTATGCTGAGGCAGCGCACACAGTGTGCCATCGTCCACCGTTGGCTCGTAACACACTGCACATATAAATGTTCCTTAGGGACTGTAAAACCACATTTTATGTATGTTACCATCTGTGCATTCATGGCAGCATGTGTACGGCACCATCATCTCTACTTATACGTCGTACTAACTTCACCGTAATGACACTCCCAACATTCAGAAATGCATGCTAGAATCGAAACACGTTGCCGGCTGAATTTTTTCGGCATCATCTCCGGAAAGTGATACCTAACATACCTCTCCTTTAACAGGTCAAATGTGCATTGTAAAACAGCCTTCAGTGGAAAGCATGATTAGCTCCAAGAGCAGACATTGTATGGAATTGTAGAAAAAAAGAATACATAACTTACACTGCAGTTGCTCTGCCCATGTGCCCCAAAGGTAGTCTGCAGCGATTCCATATGCCGTACACTGCAATTTGTCGCCCACCCCATACAAGCATGGAATTTGTCGAAGTTATGTAAGTAACTTTACATCTCATGTGTATTACCACTAAAATGTATTAAGCTGCAGTTATGTATGCATAATTATAAATTTACTGTACCGCACACTTTCTGTGTGTGCATTGTACAGAGGTTTGTGACAGCAGTAGTCACGTGCCGTTACAGTGCCATGTCTCCACCATTCCCCATAAATTGCACCTGTGATTGTACTTCATTTTTTTGCCATTCTTCCTCAGCCCATGCCAATCCAGACAGAGACGAAAAGGGAATGCAATTCGTGCAGTGAAACAGCACACCTTATGCGCACTTGTGCAGTGCGAGATTCCCTGTTTTGCCCTTACTATGCCCTTTCAAAAAATTACCAGTTCTACGCACCCTCATTGCATTGAAACTAATAACGGCCACAGGTGCACGCAGTGGTCAACCGGCACACAAACATCGACAGCTCAAATTTCAATATTGCATTTTTTAGCAAACCAGCTCCTGCACTCTCCTGCAACCTGAGGGGACCCCCATGAAGGTTGTTTTTTAATTTTTTTTTATTTGGACACACACAGAGACATTATGCTGTGAGTCTAACAACACTCGCTAGCACTGTCATTTTTTGTAAAAAGGAAACACATGAAAGGAGCATCTGGTGGCAACATTTCAAAGACATTTTGCTTGTTTGGAGCCGTACAAGGACAGTATCACCTACAAAACAGAGAGCAAAGCAGTGGGTTAACATATGATGCTACTCGATAACACACACTACAATGTCCATGAGGCAGCCTTCCTGCAAACTTTTGTCCTGTACGCTGCCACTAATAATGGCTACTTCCGTCTATTCTTATTCCTCTTTCTTCTCAGATACCTTGCACCTTATTGCGCGTGCCGCTCCTTCCACTATCCAACAGACGGGTGGTGGACCAAGCATTGCAACATTACCATAAGCAATGTTTTTTCCGTCGTTATCTAGCCCGACCGATATGGGCCTGTATGTCCATTTGTAGTTCCGGCAATACGGACCAACCTGCAAACGTTTATTATGTAAAGCATCCCAGAGGCAACAGCTGCTATCTTGTCTACCTTGTAAAGAAAATGCGTTCTTCCACACGGCCCACCAAGGACCACAAAATTATCCTTTTTCCACACTGCTAGATGACAAAAGTACAGAAGTGCACAGACTGCATTGCACACTGGATTTTGTTTACTAAATAAAAGAGTGGTGATGACAATCACCTTACATGTTCTTATGAACATACTGTAGCAAAATAAAGCACGTGCAACAATTCAGTGTTGTTGGTAAAGTATGGGAATTTTCTGGAACCATACAATGTGTGTGCACATATCTGCTTTTGCTTTTGTTTTTCCTTTCCGGAGATAGGTGCTCACATGACAGAGTGCACTACGCTTGGCACGCATATAACAAAAATACCCGGAGTGCACGCTGTGAGCAACAATTCTCCACAACTAAAGTCCGCTATGCCAGTGACTGTTGAGATGGTTTATGTCGCCCACACGTATCGGTAATGGAAGCAATGCACATATTACAATTGCACACAATAGGAACGGCAACAGCGTTCATTGGCCATCTCAACAAGTACGCAAAAGAAAGCTAACGGTCAGATTGCCTGCTGACCTATACAGGGCAGGACTTAACAGCGTTGATGATTTTGTCCGGTGCAAATTTATGTGGGTCGGTCTGTACATCATTCATACTTTAAATGTGTACTGTTAGTAACTGGTGTCATGTCCCAATATCTTACTTGACTCTCAAAGCACAGGGTATTGTCAGGGGCACCCCATACCAAACACAAATGGTGGCATGTCAGTCCGTGAATGGCAACACGTCCAATGACGTACGCCATATGCAAGTGCAGGCACTTCACACCACCTCTGGTGGTGTACCAACTGCAAAATGTCCTCCACAACCATTCTGTAATGGTGAGCACCCACAGGAGACATGCATATTTTAAAGAGTGTATGCAGGAGTTACATATCAGTATAGGAACGGACCCAAAGAAGGCAACCTTCTGAAACCTACTTCCAACCAGTGTCCAGACGGTTCGTTCAAAGGGCCCTAGCCATGCACACAAGGCAGTAGGGGCTTGCCACTCCCAACACAACATAGTACACTGAATGGAAATATCCTAATATCATCTAGAGTACTCTCCCCATTCCCAATGGGCTCGGAAGGTAGTCGCCTGTGCATCTACCCGCCAATAAAGTATATGTGAGTAGCTGTGCAAATGGTGGCATATCTCACCTATGCTCCTGTAGAAAGTCTAACGTGTCCTCCACAATGATTCTATAAAGGCATGTACCTTAGGACATTCACATATTGAAAAGTGTGTGGGATGGAACAAAGTATGGTTATAATAACTTACCGACGTTAGCGAAGGCAAATGAAATGCACTCTTGTTTACATGTGTGTGCACTCGAGATACCATTATGATAGTGCTCCCATGCATTTTCCAATGTCTTCCTGCACTCCCTGAAGCAAGGCTCTGTTCACGGCCACACCATTCCAAAGGCAAATAGTGGCATGTCTCACCACTGCTGCTGTAAGCACTCTAACATGTCCTCCACAATGAATATACAAACGTGAGTACCTTTTATATGTAAAAGTCTGTGGGATGTCAGAAGGTATGGTTATAATAACTTATCCAAATGAGCTAAGGCAAAGAGAATGCCCTCTTTATACATGTGTGCTATCCATATACCAATATCACTGTAGTCGCATACATGGCTGCATTGCGTTGCAGGGATTGTGCTCATGCATAGGCTCTTGGGTACATGCGGTGGCCTATGGCCTCCGCCCATGCACACAATAGCCTAGTCCGTGGAGACACCCACTAGAAGGCAATAAAGCCATGCATGGGAACATGTGGCCACGTAGCTTTCCTGACTACACGTAGGGGCTTTGCAGGCACAAGGCAACATAGTACACCGACTGGAAATATCCTCATATTGTCTCCAATTCACTCCCCTTCCCCAATGGAGTCTGCCTGCACTCACCAAAAAATGATAGTCGCCTGTGCAGCTACGCGCCAATGAAGTATATGTGAGTAGCTGCGTGAAAGGTCCATATCGCAAAACTGTGATGGTTAAGAAATTCTTCCATGCCACAATGTCTTACTGCCCTCCCTTAAGCAAGGCTTTGGACGAGGATTAGACTCTTGTGTACATGCAGAGGCCTGCAGACTCCGCCCATGCACCCAAAAGCCTAGGCCTTGCCCACAACTACAACAAGACAATGGAGGCATGCATGGGAACATGGCACCACATACCATACTTGACAAACGTACCACTGCCTCCGAAACCCCTACCCACTGCCCCTACACAATGGGAACCCACACCATCCTACAGCCTCCGCCCATGCACCCAGGAGGCTAGTCCTTGCACACATCAACCAGAAGGCAATAGAGCCATGCATGGTAACATGTGGCCACAAAGCTTTCCTGACTACAGGTACATATGGGTATTGTAACGGGCGCAAACAGGGCACCATTCTCAAACCTACTTCCCATATTGTCTCCAATGCACTCCCCATCCCCAATGGAGTCTGCTTGCACTCACCAAAAAATGATAGTCACCTGTGCAGGTACCCACCAATGAAGGATATGTGAGTAGCTGCGTGAATGGTCCATATTGCAAAACTGTGATGGAAAAAAATCCTTCCATGTGGCAATGTCACGCATTCTCACTTTCTTTGCACCATCTGCAATGCAGTCCCCATTCCCAAGGGAGCGTCCATGCAATCGCCACAGAAGGTAGTCCCTTGATGAGCTACCCGCAAAATGCCTCATTGCTCTCCCATGCATGGATACATTTCATTGCGGGATTGGTGCCCAACCCCTAGGCTCTTGGGTAGAAGCGGAGGGCTATGTCCTCCGCCCATGCAAGCAAATTCCTAGGCCTTGCCCACAACCACTACAAGGCAATGCAGGTATGCATGGGAACATTTGGCCACATACCATACTTCACAAACGTACCACTGCAACCGACAGCCCAACTCGCCGCCATACCGCAAGGGAAACCCACAAAGTCAACATAAGCACTGGCACCCCTAGTCAACAGCACAACACGCTGTCACTTTCTGCGCATCATCTGCAATGCAGTCGGCGTTCCCAATGGAGCTTCCATGCAGTCGCCACAGAAGGTTCTCCCCTGAGGAGCTACCTGCAAATTGCTGCATGGCTCGCGTACACCACTCGCACTGTCTTCTTCAACCCGAACAAAAGTATCATATCTTCCATTTTTCCCTCCCACAAACTTTTCACCCCCTCCATCCCCCACTCCTTACGGCTTGCCAAAATTGACGCAGTCATCACGTACACCACTCGCAGGCCACAGTCTTCGACCTGAACATATATCCTATGTTTCGCTTCTCTATCCGCTATCCTTTCCATCTCTTCTACCCACCGCCACATGCCGTCATGCCGTACATTGTTTGTCAGTCCCTTTCGGCGCCGCACTGTCCTCCGATACACCATGGCAGCATTTCCCAAAAACTTTGACGTACAGCACGCTTCCCTCCAACCAACCACTGGTCGCGTCCAAAGTTCGCTGACAGCACGGCGTACTGCAAGCCAATGAGACTTCTGTTCGCGGAGTGAACAGGGAAATGGGTCCGCGGAGCGGAACCAGATATCACTAATTTTGAGACGGACATTTCAGTTCTTTGCAACAGAAGTACTGGTCGGATTACTACCAAACACACAAAAGCATACTTTCGGAACCAAGCCCCTGCTCCTGCCGCAAATTTGGTGCAAATCCGTCCAGCCGTTTGGGCTGTAGCCGTGCCCAAAGTTTTTCCCCATTCAGTCTATGGAGAAAAAAAATGTGGGCCCCCGCCCTCTAACTTTTCCTCCACCTGCACGAAACCTCACCAAACTTGCCGAAAGAATTCAGAGTGGGCCATATACTTTTTTTGCAAAGTTTGGTGAGGATTCCTCCAGGCTGAGTGAAGTTATAAGCCGCCGAAAAAGTGGTCTTCCTATGGGTTTTAGTAACTTAACCTTAACTACACGGCCTCTACCGCGGGCCATGTTATATGTATTTCCTTGGAAGAAGCTTTATTCCTGTCCAGCTTCCACAGCCAGTTGCAAAGGAGGAAGATCGAAGTGTCAGAATAACCATGAAGGTCATTTGTCGTGTTTACGTGCCTGTGGTTCCTTTACTTGTTCCCTTTATTTCCTATCGCTGCCTCTTCCTCTGAACGCTTCTGTCACGCTCTTGCATCATGTTCCTCTCTAACCGTTTCCCCAGTGTTGTGCCACTACTGCAGAAAATATGTTGCTGTGCAAACGTCCCTAGTATTGGTTTTAACAATGCATGTTTGTTTAAATATGTATGGTGCACTAATTAGATATTTGTTGTAAGTTTGAAGTAACTATGTGAATGCACTGACTTATAACAGATTGGTGCTAGTTGGTCGCGCTCGCCTTAATGTAAGGAGTTAAGAGTACTTAAGGTGTGTTGTCTTTCAACACAAATCTTGTTTTAATGGAGTACACTTGGAAGAAATATTCAGCCAACACGTGTTTTGACACAGGGTCTTTGTCAAGGCAATAGTAGCAACTTATACTGTCCCTTGATACTGTGGATAGTGATTGCGTGATGCTAATGGATGGCTTAAGCTAAAGTGCTAGATCCTTCTTTGATTGCTCAAGAAGTTGAGCTGGTCATACGGTGTTAAATTCTTTGTGTACTTTAGCCTCGAGGTTCTAGTTGCGCTGCACACCTAACAATTGCTTTCCAGGACTAGAGCGCACTGATAGAGATAGTGAAGAATTCCTGCCGCAGCTGTGCAGTTACAGGAATTCAGCTAATAGCTAATGTTATTAGTACAGATCTAAGTGACAGTGGCAAGCCTGGTACTAAAGGTAACACATTTACAAGTGTGGTGCAGACTACTATTTTAGGGGCACTGCTTGCCCCTCACAATGTAAATTTTTGCTGATGCTGAATAATTGCATATATTACATAGCCACGGTAGTGGCCATGTAGTTATGGTTAAGTTGGTGTTTCCATAGGAAGAGCACTTTTTGGGCGGCTTATAACTTCGCTCCCCCTGGACAAATCCTCACCAAACTTTGCAAAAAAAGTATATGGCCCACTCGTCCGGGGGGGGGGCAGTTAAAAGGGGGGGGTCCCAAAATGTCTTTTTTTCCCATAGACTGAATGGGAAAAAAACTTTGCTTGCGCCTACAGCCCAAACCGCTGGACGGATTTTCACCAAATTTGGACCAGGAGCAGCAGCTTGGTCCTGAAAGCGTGCTTTTGCAGATGTGGTGAAAATCCATCCAGTAGTTTTTTTAAAAATGCCCAAAAAGTGGGATATATATATATATATGTTTTTTTTTATCACCCATCATTCCTTTGAAGTAAAGTGAGAAGCTTACTATGTTCAGTGTGCAGTCTTTGTCAAAAAAAGGAAAATAAACTGCAGCGATCTCGGAGGCCGGAGTTGGACTCTGTGATTCCCCACTGTTAGTGTCAGTGTTCTAGGCGCTGGCTGGGGTGCTTTGCATTACGTTGCGCCAGTGTACGCAGGTTGTAACGGAAGTTGCAAACATTTTCAAAATGGCATGATGAATACATTTGCTTTAGCCTTTGTCTAGAAACGTATAGGTTCCCTTTGTCCCCATCAGTGTATCTGATTTCGAATAGGACATTTTAATTGTGTCATTATTTTAATGTTATTGTTCGCAGAAAAGGGGCGAATCTTGTTACTGAACTTATGCTGTAAATAGGACAACTTGCATGTCAGGGTTGTCCTACCCCTCTTTTAGCGCTGCACTTAAACCAAAAACCTGGTGAAGAAATGTCACATCAGCTTTTCATTGAAATTGTTCACTAACATTTGCCAATGTTGTATATTATAATTGGCCTTCCTGCCCCCCATCAGTGCGGCATGCTCTTGTTTGGAATGTGATGGAGGGGAGGGTATTAGAAAGAGTTGGTATATTGTGTGAACAGTTACTTGGACACATTTCTAATTTACTTGACATAAACTGGGAGAATAGTACCTAAGTTTGAAAGCTGAGCGAATAAGTAAAAACTTGACAGGGCCTGCATTTTTGCAATGGCAGTCCACACTGTAGTCTTTCGCTGTTCCCCTTTTCCCTTTCTGTTCACCACTTCATTCCTCCTCACCTTTCCTCCTCACCTTTCACCTCTTTCTCTTTGTACATCAACCTCCCGCTTTGCCTATGCCCCACCACTTACCTGTCTTTGCCCCCTTTCACAAAAACAGTCCAAGAAAAAATGGAGAACTGAATAAAATTAAAAACCATGCTTTTGGTCTCCTTGCAGTCTTTTGTATCACTTCTTAAGAAAGAAAAATAGCTCTTCTTTTCCCTCTTATTCACCTACCCGCTGCCCATTTCTCCTCCCATCCACCCCACCCCTATCCACAATATATTATTAACTTTAACACATGTGTCAACCTATAAACCTTCTGACGGGCTAGCTCCTTTGACATGCCAACAACCTTAAACCCAGAAACAACACTGTCTTTTTTTTTCTCAACTTCCATTATCCCCGCCAGCACTCTCCCCGTCAGTCTTTTCCTCCCTTAACAACTTGCCCAATTTACCTCAAATTCTTCAACCATATTCAAGTATCTCCTCTTTTCCTAACCTCTTGCACCTTTTTCCTTATTTCCCTTTGTTCCCTCTTCCTCCTATGTCCCGTCCCCTTTCCTGCATACTGTATGGGCATCCCTTGATGGGGACAGTAGACGGAATATTTTTTCACCAGAAAAATCATCTTCCTCTTTAAATTTAGATGCCCGCGGGGGGCGTGGCCTTGGGAGCATGCGCTCCCCTGACTCCAGCCACCGGCGTCACTCCTTAGTCCTCTTTTCCGTGTCAACGGGAACTGACCGCTTTCACCAGCGCTCCTGGGTTAGGCCTCCGACCTAGTAATTCCATGTGCTCTTCCCCGAAGAAGTGCTTTTGTCTTCTTTTTTCTTGTCTTTAATCCGATACCTCTCCTCAACGGCGCATGTCGACGTCAGCAGGCTTCAGCGGGTGTCCAGCCTGCTGTCCCTATGTCTGACCTCCGCGCCCTCTGCCTCCGCAGCCTTGGCCCAGTCCACAGCTGGGAGAGCTGTACCACTTGTGACGCGCTGACACCACGCGCTCTGAAGAATAGGCTAGCTCGGTAGAGAAAGCTCTTCGAGAAGGTTGCCTCCAGAGGACTTAAAGGAATTTGTCAAGCACAAGTCCAGGCCCAAGGTAGGGGTACTGTTTTCATCTGCACCCCGCAAAGGCGACTCCTTCCACAGGAAGCGCACGAGCGGGAGGGACCTATCCGGTTCTAGTACCAGTACAGGTACCGAGGCTGCTTCAGCTACCGGCTACCAGGCCGAGGGATTGCGAGATTCTACCGGTGACTAAGCCGAGGGACTGCAAGGTTCTATTACTGTTTCCACCCGAGGGGCTATGCCCTAGTACCGTACAGATGTCTGAGGGGGCGCCTGTACGCAGCACTACAGGCGACAAAGCCAAGGGCAATCCTCCTACCAGGCCCCGTCTTGAGGTGCAGGGTAGGCCACAACCTCCACTGTCAAGAGCCCTGGAATAGGCCAGGTGCCGCAAGTGCCATGACCAAGGCACGTGACATGCAGCCCGACAAGATGGCCGCCGGGCCAGACAAATGGCGACTTGCCAGACACCATCCAGCTTTGGTGGCCAGGTAGGGGAACAAGTTTCCAGGTCGGACTGGTCTTCACCGGGCACGTGGCCCACGGCATACCCTTCAGCATTACAGGGCAGATACAGCCCTGCATACAGCAAGGCAGTTTGTGCCCAGGTCACAGTACCTTCATGGCCCCACGCCTGCGCCACCAAGTGCTCCACCGGCCTGTGAAGAAAGGTTTTATGAGGTCTCTGCAGATGGGCATCATCCTCAAGCATGTGATCAGAGACATGCTCCCTCCGGTTCTGCCGCTAGCACCCACGGCCACTCTGCCCGTGGTTCCAGCGCCTCTGGCTGCAATGCAGTCCCAGCTGCCCACGCCAGTTCCCACTACAGCGGCTCACATGCCCCGATAGTCTCGGCAGCCCCGTATCTGCCGCCGCAGCAACCGCCGGCTCCTGTCAGTACGCTACAGCCCCTTGCGCCCAGCACTCCTCCGGCTGCACCTGATCAAGCAGACACATTGTTGGATGAGGAGGCGGACCCCGACATGCCATCGTCGGCCAAGGCCTTTCATGAGCGGTTTGCAGGCCTGGCTGGATGCTTGGGGCTTCCAGAGCCTGTGGTGGAACAACCGGAGGCGTGGGTCTTAGCAGAGGTCCTCACTCTACGCCCAACGGCTAGAACAGGGATTCCAATGCAAAAAGACGTGGATGGCTTAAACCTCATTCGGCACAGCCTACCAGCAGGCACCTCAACACCAAGTTTAGGCAGATGGAGGGGGACCCCCTCTTGTTGTTGGCATACCCCAGCCACACTCCTAGGTGATCACTGCAGCTTCAGTCTACTGCAAGCCACAATCACCCTCGGCTATATCAGCCTCTGCACTCCTGGGTAAGGAGGAAAAGATCCTGGAGGCATGCGGGAAGAAAATCTATTCCAACGCTTCCCTTCTTCGTCAGTCCAATGCAGACGCTCTGCTAGCTGCTGTAAACTGAAAGGCTCTGCCAGGAAATCGCTGACTTCTTTTGGAAAGGAGCTTGTGCCTTCCTTCATTTGCAAGCTCTTTAGGATTAGGCAAGACTTCTGTTAATTGTTTTTGGGCAAGACTTCTGCTACTATTTCTAGGCACCACAAAAAACCCAGGGGGGGCATTAAAAGAAAGCAGTTATTTAAATATAAGGTGCATTAGCTGAATGAATTTGTACATGTTAAAACATGTGCAGTTCTTTGTACAAGTAAAAAAAAAACTCACCCCCTCCACCCCCCCTTCCCAGAAAGAATGCAGCCTGTGCTCAAAGTAGACTACAGGCATTGGCCATGGTGCACCGCTAGCGCTGGCAGGCCAGCACGTAATTTTGCTGTTTTCTGTCCATCAAAACACCAAGGCTCATATACACAGTGTAAAAGTAAGGGGAATTACTGGACCAGATAAAATATGATTATATTGAATGAAGTGTGGAGAGTATGGTGGGAAGGTCTGTTTATATAGAAATATTTATAATAGAGCAAATTATGATAAACAGGAGCTAAAATGTATTCTTGCCTAGGCAGCAGTATGCGAAGTAGTTTTGTTCTAAATGGAACCCCGGCCACGCAAGAAGGAAGACTGCAGCATCCCTTTTAAGGAAAGAGGACAGTTTTGGATGAGCTAGGCCAGTATCCAGTGACCAAGTCAAACAGTATATAAGGTGCCTGCTCAGCACCAGTCTGGAGGACCTGGGAGCGGTTGAGGGATAGAATATACCACTCAGGAGCATTCCTTTGCCCCATCCTCACTTCGTACAGATTCAAGTTTGTTATCCTTGCGAGATAAACTCTTGGCCTTAATTCCCTAGAGGGGTGCATTCATTCTGGTGTGAGCATCATTGAGGGACAAACTTAGAATGGAGGGTACCCTTACAGGGACTCCCTTTCAGTGGTGACCCCCATGTGACCTCTGTTATCCCCGATACTTTGCTAAGCCCAGGCCTAGTCACCAGGAAGGAGACACACCCATATACAGAGATCGTTCCCCTAAATCAAAAAACACATGTATCCTGAGCGGTTTTAGTAGGAGCCATTTTAAAAGAAATCCTCTCCACTTACTGAAGAAGGTCGTGGCGCCAGAGAGAAAGACAGGACAGCTTTGTAACGGAGGATACTCTAGTGAATACATGAGTATAATCTTGCAAGAGATAACGAGGGGACATGTATGTGTGAATGTTAGTATGGGGATGTGGATGAAGTACGAGGTCAAAGTAGTAGAATGGATAGGAATTCAGGTAATTTGTTAAGGAATAGATTTCAGGTGTTGTGTTAAGGAGTAGATTAGATAGGAGGTGGGTTATGTATTGAAATTGTCACATTTTAGTTTTTCTACTTTTTATAATGGAAGAATCGAACCTCGGCTTAAGAACTGGAAAGGGATCCTCAGCCATAATAGGTTGAGAAGGTAGTACCACACATTATTCTCTTATGACAATAAAAGCAATTGGACCCTTAGCATATTAAAAAAGCTGGTAAGGTTGTATTACAAAAGATACAAGGAAATAAAAGTAGTGGCTCGGTATAAGGAATGGGCCTGGATTTTAGTCAAGTTCTTTTGTACATTTTCTCTTGCTGTCTTTTGTTGTAAAAAAGGAAGGATGGTGGATCAGTCGCGGTGTGTGTGTGAAATTAAAGTGGGAAAAAGCAAGGGGTAGGGGGAAAAAGTGGGTTGATCTGTATTTTTGTAGCGCATGCATCATAGCAGTAGGGTCTAAGTGAAGCATTAGGGATGCGCGCAACATTATGGAGGAAGAAACCCCAATAAAACACATGCATAGGGTCCTGCCACTGTATTGTGACAGAATAAATAAGTACCATGAACAATAGTAGAAACAAAGGAAGGGGGGATGACCTGGTCCTGGCCAGAGCAGTGCTCTCATAACAAAAACATGCTCTAGAAAAAAGGTCCATCTTTTTAGCATTAAAATATAAAGGCAGGAAATTCCAAAAAAGAAGAGAGATTCTAGATCGCTGGCAATTATTTGAGGATACGGAAGATCAGGAAGGTGAAAAAGAGATCGAATGTAAAGGGATATACCCCGTAATGCCTAAACCTGCAGTAGAGTATACATACCTGGTCTATAAGCATCCACTAGTAGCGAGAGTCAACAACAGGATTAGCAACTAGGGGGGGAGCTCAAGAGCTTTTGCACCGCCACCTCCATATAACCCATCCGCAAGCGCTAACATGCCCATAGCATCAGTGTACCCAGAGAGTCCACAAGTAGATATAGACGAGTTAAGAGCATTGCGGGAAAGGTTAGTCAGGTTACAAGAACCTGAAGAAGCATCACCAGAAAAAAGGGTACCGGTACAGAAATAGGGAATTGGAAGTCAGGAGACTTTTGTTTAGATTCAACCCTGGGGCCATAAGACATTTTTGTGTTGAAAAAGATGATGGGGAGAGGGTATGGATGGTCCTGGGACAACAAGTAGAACAAGAAACGGAAAATGAAGATCAAGGCAGTAGAAATATTGAAGAAGCAGGGCAAGAAGGAGTTCAAGGAGAAGAGGCAGCAAGAAACCCGTTCCCACCACAGGACGCAGTGAGGAGGATAGACCAAGAAATACACGATCTAATGGTGGTAGTACAAGATCAGAAGAATAACAAAATAGATAGGCAGATGCCTCTTATACATAAAGGAGTAGGGATAACGCGGTATGTGCCGTGGCCTCAAATGGACACAAATAATTTGGTTAAAGCTCTCCCCCAGCTTACAGCCAGCGTCAGTAAATGGATTTATGAATTTGAAACACAAACAGCAGGAGTACCTTTAGCACTAGGAGACCTTAAGAATTTACTGGTTGTTGCCATAGTTGGACACCAGGCTGGGGACATATGGGCAGGGGCAGGGTACCCTGGGGTAAGTCTTGCAGATAATGAACATGATGGGGCAGCCTTTAATGAGGTAAGGACAAGGGTATGGGAAGGCCTACTAAGGATGTACCCAGATACCCCTCACTTACATTCATTAATGCAGTGCACAATGGGTGATGATGAGGACCCGGTTAGGTTTATTCTTAGGTTACAGGAAATGTGGAGAGTTGAGACAGGAGGGCAATGGAACCGTTTGGTAACTTTTTTCTATTTTATTGTAAGGAGGGGACTACCAAAAGAGGTCCAGAAGGCACTAGATAAAATTGTGGGAATTGAAGCGAAAGGGTGGCCAGAGATGTAAAGTATAATAGTCCACCATTGTAAGAGAATCAAGGAGCGGGACTGGGAGACAGCCCAGAAGCGACAAACGGATGAGGTAAAACTAGTGGAAAAGAAACTAAATAAGGTTGTCGTCCAAGCTCCGGTGGCAGCAGCGGTTCAGGAGGAAAGGACAGGAGACATTCATCAAATTATGAATGCCACAATTGTGGCACTATTGGGTGAAGGAGAACAGGGACAATGGGGTGGGGGGCAATACTCTAACCCAGAGTGGCAGTATGAAGGAACACCAAGGGGAAGAGGAGCAAGAGCAGGAGGCTTTGGGGGGATAGGGCCCCGGGGAGGAGGATTGGGAACATTACAGTGCTGGTATTGCGGGAGATGGGGGCATTTCACAAGAGAATGCAGGAACAGACCTGGGATGGGATTCAATTATGGGCCATTACCTTCAGGGGCAGCGACTGTAAGGGCCTCAAGGAATGGGAAAACAGCAATTTGGGCGAGGGGGTCAAAATGAGTTCCCTTATTGGGCTGACAGGCGTGGGCAACAACTACAGCATGGTGAGGGAACACAGTTTAACAGGATGGCAGGGGGAACAGGCGCCCCATTCCAATGGGTCAAAATGGCAGGGGGGGGCAGCCCTTTTTCATTCCCTGAGACAAATACATATTCTGACTAGGACAGCCCACACAGAGCACTTGTGTGTCCAATCATATTGACAACCGCACACCCTGGAGAGGAACCCTTGGTGGAGGCGGAAATAGGAGACGAGCAATTTTTCAGTTGCAACTAAATTATGGATCATGGAAGGGAACTTTCCATTATCAGGTCAAACTCTTGACACACAGGGATTCTCTGGAGCTGTTTCTACGGTTCCATACGCTGAGGAGCTGGATATAAAAGTGGGAGGGAAGGTAGTACGAGCCCCCGTGTTATATTCAGAGAGTGGCCCTGTTAACTTGTTGGGAAGGGCTCTGCTCAGTAAACTAAATAGAACTATATCATTCACAGATCAAGGGGTAGTGTGTTCCACTCCGGGATGTGTGTAGCTCAAGCAATGGTAATAATCAATGCAATGGCAAGAGAGGCTGTAGTCCGTGGGGTTCCTGTGATCCCAGACATATTTGTCTACAGTATCCAGGTATTGGCAAAAGCAGTCCCTCAAATTGTGACAGAATGTTAGCGAGTGGCCACAGATTTAATTTTGGGACCAATGGTGCCACCCGAGGTGGTGGCAGGGACAATATTGTCATTAGATTTGCAAGGACTAGCAGTGTCAGACAAAAGAGTAGTTCTGATTGGAACAGACCAGGATGTGAGCACACAGTATTATGTATAGACCTGACAGTAAAGTTGAAGGAAATGACTGATGAGTTATTTGAGGACAGTGAGCAAAATGGGGAGATCCTTTTGGGAATCTGCATCATCTGTGATGTGATATGGTGCAGTATAGGAAGGTACAGTGCTACATTGAAGTCAGGAGCAGTACTCCAGAGGGTGCCGCAGTATCCGTTGTCATGGGAAGCAGAGGAAGGAATAAAAGGTACTATTCAGACTCTAATAGAGCAAGGGATCACTGTGCCATTCACGTCCCCATGTAATACGACCATATACCCAGTCAAGAAAGCAACATGGGGTGTTGGAGGATGATCCAGGATCTACCTCTTCTTAATGACGTGGTGCAGAAGGAGTTTCTGGTAGTCCCAAATCCAGCAACAATCCTACGTAGCATTCCCAAGACAAGGACATACTTCACAGTGGTGGATCTAAAGAATGCATTCTTCTCAATCCTCCTTCACCCTAGTTCATGGTATCTCACTCCATTTACACATTTCAACAGTGCTTTAGCACACGAGATTATCTCAAGGGTACTGTGAAAGTTCAATTATTTGCAATGGATTACTGCATGCCGACTTATGAAATATTCAGGTGCCTAGCACAATCATCCAGTATGTGGATGATCTGCTGGTATGTAGTGAAAATGAATAACCGTGCAGGAGGGATTCTGTTGCATTGTTGCAATTGCTGGCTCACAAACGGTACAAGGTAGATAAAACGAAGCTACAATACTGCCAACAGGAGGTGCTATACTTGGGTCAACTAATTTCTGCAAATGCAAAAAAAATATTGCCTGATAGGGCAGCGGCAGTACGCACCACCCCTAGGCCCAGCACTGTCAAAGAAATGCAGCAGTGTTTGGGCTTATGTAATTATTGTAGGGCATGTATCCTAGATTTATGAGCCTCCACAAGGATGCTGTTAGAAAGTCTCAGGGAAGGACAGAAGGCAACTCCAGAGTATACACAGGAGTTTTATTTATTTTGCCACTCTGATGGACAGCTCATGACAGCAGTATTGACCCAAAGGAGCACAATGGGCCACAATTCAGTGGGACGCTCGATTCAGTCATGCAGGGACAGTTCGCTTTCGAACAAGCACTCACAGCAGTTGCATTTTCGATAGAGAAAAGTTCCACGGTTGTCATGGGGTGCTCCGTTAACTTGTTCGTGGAACACTCACTATTCACCATTTTGGAAAGATATAAATTGACCTTCACAACTCGGAGATCTATGAGATTATGAATCCCGCCACATTTTTGACAGTCATCTACTGATGATGACCTGAAAATGCATGACTGTGCTACATACAAGGGTGATGAGGAGGGTGAATCTAAAGCTAGAGACAGTGCATTAACAGAAGGAGAGACACTATATGTTGATGGGTCATCAACAATTGAGCACGAGATGGGACAGAGGCACACAGGGGTGGCTGTGGTGCGCGGTAAAGGGTGGAGGGGGGAATATGAAGTTCTGATCATGAAAACATTACCTATGCATTATTCAGCTCAGGCAGCGGAACCGGTCACTCTCATTGAGGCATTGATTGCCTCTCAAGGGCAGTGTGTTTCCACCTACTCAAGGTCGGCATATGTCACAACATCAGTGCATGCGGGTCTTTCTCGGTGGAAGAGGAGAGGGTTTCGGGGGGCAGATGTCTCTCCAGTGCAGCATGCAAGGCTGTTTGAAGAACTGATTGAAGCTTTATTATGGCCCTCTGCTGTAGCAGTTGTCAAACGCACTGCCCATACTAATGCCACAGATTAAATCTCGAAGGACAGCCTATCCCCAGATACAATGTTAACAGAATGTGCAGTGACCACCCCTGCAGAGAGCGATACCACAGTTCCATACACAGCATTGCCTAGATCACAGAATATAGAGTTGCAAGGGAAAGCGCCAGTGGGGTAAACAGAGCTATGGTTGCGGAGGGGATGCAAACAGTCTCCCACTGATCTATTGTGTAGACAGGAGAGCTCTGGGAAGGTGGTGATGCCCCAAGAATCACTATCTGTAGCATTTGAGCAAATCCATTTCCCCTCCCACAGCTCCAAACAACACATTGTGGCAGATATTCAGGAAGACTGGTTTGTGCCAAACCTCCAGAAAAGCATTTTTTTTTTAAAAAAAGCAATACATTGTCTGACATGCCAAAGTTTCAGCACAGGGATGACATTGCGGACATTAATAGGTACATTACCTCGCCCTATAGAGTCATTCCATGAACTGCACATAGATTATGCAAATTTGGGGAACAGGTGCAGCTGGACATAGGTACCTTATGTCATGACCACTGTCAGGGGCCACAAGCTGGGCCACAAGCAAGCTCCCACAATTACTCTAAGGGCCTCAAGACAGAAAAAAGGCTCCTGGAGCCAGTCCTTGCGCATCTGGCACCAGGCTCATATACTGTAAGGAGATACTTACCAGGCTTACTTTCAGTTAACTGCATGGGTCTTTAGATCCAAAATGGAGGCACCCACACAGCCTAGTTTTAAGAACCAAGCCATGCGGTCTAGTGTTTTGGGTGTGGCAGGCCTGGAACTACTTTCCCTGTTCCTACTTTACCTGGGCTATATAAACCACACCCTGACTGCAGAACACGCTTTGCGTTATTCTGCAACCAGCAGCGTGACGCTCACCGTGTCCAGCTCCTGGTCTTCATCATCTTCCTGTAGTCCTACAAGAAAAAGATTATTCTGTCTTACCTGAGAAAACACCATCCAGCACTCAGCATCTCAACCGGGCTGCAATCTGTGGAAACCGAGAGAAGAAGAAACATCACTCACCTGTGAGTACTAGCTTAAGGACTTCCGGTGAACTGCTACCACAGGTACTGCCCGAACATTGCGACCTGCAATAACGAGAAAAGGAAAAACAATATTAGAACGCACGCGCTTCCAAAACATCAAATTCAATCAGTCTTACTTGAATTCCATCACGCTACGCCACGCTTCCATCCAGAGCACCACAGCAACATCTGCAAAGGAAAAGAGACATATTCACGTTTGTTTTCAATATTAAACAACCGGACAGCGCTGTACTTACCTTAACGGATTCTGGCGGCCAGTTTTTCATTGCGTTCTCACCCACTCGCAGCATCACAGTGGCCTGTGAGGAGAAGAAGAAAACACAGGTTAGCTTTAAAAGACAATAAAGGCGCTGCGCTTCCAAATTTCCCTTCCCTAGAAACGTGCCTCTCCATCCGGCACGCCATCATCAAGACCTTCGCACCTGAAAGAAGGAGATAAAGACATTAACAAATTCCCACCATAAACAGAACAAAGACTTAAAATTATCAAACCTACCTGCCTACCAACAGATTCGGGGTCACAGCAGGCCTGGGCCCAGGGAAGGCATACTGCACCAGTCAAGTAACTCGGGAAGCTCACCAACAAACGTCAAGCGCCCCTGCACAAGAAACGCAGGACGGATAGCTCACCCTACAAATAACTAAGGTGAAAAAAAACACAGTGGAAAGGGGATCGGTCAGAAGGAAGTGGGAGATTCACCCATTAGAGACAGTTATCACAAATCCTCCCTTCTGTAATTGCAGATTCATTATTCAGCACTGGGGAACTACGCATCCAGGGTTCCAGATCTCGGAGCCTTCCCGACGCCCTCGGGGATATCAGGTGAGCGTAACAGAACGCAAAGCCTTTAAACCTTATCCACCTGGGCGTCATGGAGACCTCTGAAACTGACCAGTTAGCTCAGCTTTTGGGACAGTTGCGCACTGAGGTACACGCAGCCTGGCAAGAAACCAATAATGCCTTAAGACGAGAATTAATATTCACGAAAGACAGTACTGATGAACTAAGCAAACAGATACTACAAACACAGGCGGGGCAAGCTCCATTGCCCGGATTCGCCCAATCCGTCGCTACACCGTCCTCAGTCAATCCAGTACAGATAATGTTGCCGGGAGCAGTACCTCTGGCACCACCAGAACGATTTAATGGAAACCCCTGAATGTACGCAACATTCATGAACCAGTGCTGTCTCCATTTTCTTTGTAGACCTGGGGCTTTCCCAAACGACTAGGCGAGGGTGGCATTCGTGTTATCATATTTGAGTGGAAGTGCCGCAGACTGGTCGGTACCTTTAGTGAGCCGGGATGACCCGTTACCTCAGGACTTCGGGGGTTTTCAACAGGAGATGGAAAAGCTATTTGCTCGACACTTGCATGGACAAGCTCTTGATAACAAACTCCTGTCCCTGCGCCAAGGAAATCAAGATTTGCTGACTTATATTGCTGACTTTATTAGACTGGTCGTGGAAGCGAGGTGGCCTGAAGATAAAAGAACCACATTGTCTCATCCGGGCCTACGAGGAGACCTGAAGGATGTCCTTGCTCAAGTGGTAGACCCACCTAAAGACTGTGCAGAGTTTATCAACATCGTAGTGCAGTTGGACCACAGATTACAGGATCAAAGAACAGACCGAAGTATACTCGAAAACCGTGCCATGTACGTACGTTCAAAAGACAATGTTCATCGTCCATCAGAAAATACTACAGAACCCATGCAGATTGGAGGAGTATGACCCCCTTTAACCAAGTTTGAAAGAGACAAAAGGAGACCGCTACAGTTATGCCTATATTGCAGTAAAGCAGGTCACTTCCTCAAAGAATGCCCAGTGAAACCTCCAAGGAAGGTAGTAGGCACTACAGAGAAAGAAGATGATGGAAAGGAATCAGAAAACTACCAGGCCCGGCAAGCGTAGAGGTCCACCTGTCGAGCGAGAAGGATGAGTCACAGACCTCACATTTCGCCCTATCAGTAATCTTGATCAATCATCAACGACTGTCGCGGATGCATGCCATAGAGGTGAATATAGACAGCGGAGCAGTTGGTAATTACATAGTTCGAGATCTGGCAACAGAAATGGGAATTCCCTTATGCACAAAACCAACAACTGAAAAGGTAACTACTGTTGACAGTACAGAAATTGCTTTGGGTGCAAAAACCCAATGCACAACAGAATTAACCCTTGTGTGTCAGGATGGACATCAAGAAGCAATCACGTTTGGCCTCATCAAAGCTCCTCAGTTCCGGTTGATCTTAGGGATGCCTTGGTTAGTAACTCCCAATCCCCACATAGGCTGGTGTGCAAAGAGACTGACCTTTTCCGACGAATGCGCCCACACTTGCTACCCGAAATCTATACCGCAGCCAAACCTGAGATCTGTTCAAGGAATAGCATTGGGGATCGCGGAACCAATGGACACCTTACCAAGAGAATATCAAGATTATCAAGATGTTTTTCAGAAGGAACAGGCTAACACATTACTGCCACATAGGCCCTATGACTGTCAGATCGACCTGATACCTGGCGCACAGGATCCTTGTGGTCGAATTTATGCACTTAGGGAAACCGAAAATCTCCACTTGAAGTCCTATCTGGATCAATACCTGGCTAATGGGTTTATCCGCCCATCAAAGTCACTGGCAGCCTCCCCTTATTCTTCGTACCAAAGAAGGAAGGAGATTTAAGGACTTGTATTGATTACCACGCACTTAATCAAATCATAGTCAAAACTGCTACCCTTTGCCCCTTATCCCGGAACTTTTGGACCAAGTCAAGGATGCCCGAATCTACACCAAACTAGACCTCAGAGGAGCATACCACCTTGTATGTGTAAAGAAAGGGGATGAATGGAACACCGCATTCCGCACCAAGTATGGCCTGTACGAATATCAGGTAATGCCTTTCGGGCTGTGCAACGCTCCTGCAGCATTCCAATATTTCATGAACAATGTATTACAGGAATTAATCGATGTCTGTGCCCTGGTCTATATTGACGACATCCTGGTGTATTCCCCCTCTGACAAAGATCATGTTGAACACGTTTGGTCAGTCCTTGCAAAACTTCGCCAGCACAAACTGAATGCTAGACTCGAGAAATGCTCCTTCCATGTTACCGAAGTTGAGTTCCTTGGTTTTGTTCCCTCGCCAAAGGGAGTCAAGATGGATACACACAAAGTTGATGCCATCCTTAATTGGCCATCACCTTCTTCACTTAAAGGAATCCAAAGCATGCTCGGCTTTGCAAATTTTTATTGCCGATTTATTCCATATTTCTCACTGATAGTACACCCAATCACATCGGTACTGAGAAAAAACAACAAAAAATGCCAATGTACTGAAGAAGCGGTACAGGCCTTTCAAGAACTCAAGAAAAGATTCACCTCCGTGCCAATTTTACGACATCCTCCCCCAGACCTCCACTATGTAGTGGAAACTGATGCTTCCAGCGTAGCTATGGGAGCAGTTCTCTCTCAAAGAGATCCAGAAACAGGCCAATTACACCCCATGGCCTTTTGGTCACGTAAATTCTCACCACCAGAACATAACTATTCAATTACAGACAAAGAATTGTTAGCAGTAAAATTGGCCTTCAAAGCCTGGTGGCAATATCTATTAGGTGCCAGACACACCATCAGATCACCGAAACCTTCAATACCTAAAGTCAGCAAAAGCCCCATCATCACGACAATTGAGGTGGGCTTTATTCCTCGCAGAATACGATTATGTAATAACATACCGACGGGAGTCCGGAATGGGAAGGCCGATGCCTTATCTCGTATGGGTGTTGAAGAAAAAACTAACAGTGCCCTGGACCCTGTTGCCATCATCCCAAGCGATACATTACTGGGACTCACTACCACATTGACTCTAAGCAAACTTCAAGATAAGGTTCGATCCTTAATGAACCCCGAGATCTTGCAAAAATTGAATTTTCAAAGTGAACATCACACGGTTCTGGATGGATTACCCTACTTCAGGTAACAACTGTATCTACCAAATAAAGATCTGCAAGAGTTGGTCATGTTTGGTTATCACGATTCCCTGATTGAAGGCAAGGTTAAGCGGAATTATTGGTGGCCAACCTGGCGTAAAGACATTGCTCAATTCGTTCTTTCCTGTGGGGTATGTGCACAGAATAAATCACAAAAGCAGAAACCAGCTGGCCTTCTACAACCACTGGATATTCCACTGGCTCCATGGCATACTCTTTCTCTTGATTTCATTACGGACTTACCTCCCTTTCAAGGATTTAATACTATCTTGGTGGTTGTGGACCTGTTCTCTAAAATGGCACACTTTATTCCGTTCAAAGGACTTCCTAACGCTACTGGTCTGGCAAAGGTATTTCTTGAACAGATAATAAAACTGCATGGTTTCCCCTCAGTCCTAATCTCAGATAGAACAATATCTACGTTGCATGCTGCATCAAGCGGAAGAGAGCTGGAAAGACTTGTTATGGATAGCGGAATATGCATACAACAACTCCATACACACCAGTACAGGACAAAGCCCGTTCTACACAATATACGGAAGACACCCACGTACCTCTGAACTAGACTCCCCCATGACCTTTGAAATGCCAGCGTCAAAGACTCTACACACAAGTATAACTCAAGCCTTCAAAAAGGCAACTGAACAATTACAGCAAGCCAAAGACAGACAGACATTTTCTTCAGACCAACACCAGAGGAAGGCTCCTGATTACCAGATTGGGGACAAAGTCTGGTTAGCATCAAAGCATGTGCCCATTAAAGGAACCCAGACTTTTCGTCCAAGATATCTAAGACCCTATACCATCAAATCTGTGATAAATCCAGTGGCCGTCAAATTTGCCTTGCCACCAAGCATGCAAATTCACCCGCTATTCCATGTATCACTTATAAAACCTGTCCAACCCGGGACCCGAGTCATAGCCCCACCAAAGCCTGTGCTAGTTGATGGAGAGTCTGAATTTGAAGTTAAGAACATCCTGGATTCAAAACGTACCAGATCTGATCTATACTATGTAGTGGATTGGAAAGGGTACAGGCCTCAAGAAAGAACATGGGAACCAAGTGAACATATCGATGCACCATGTCTGATTAAGAGATTTCACCTGAATAATCCCACCAAACCAGGACCGGACAGGAAGAATACCCTGAGAGGGGCCTTGGGTGGGAGTGCTGTCATGACCACTGTCAGGGGTCACAAGCTGTGCCACAAGCAAGCTCCCACAATTACTCTAAGGGCCTCAAGACAGCAAAAAGGCTCCTGGAGCCAGTCCTGGCGCATCTGGCACCAGGCTCATATACTGTAAGGAGATACTTACCAGGCTTACTTTCAATTGACTGCATGGGTCTTTAGATCCAACATGGAGGAACCCACACAGCCTAGTTCTAAGAACCAAGCCATGCGGTCTAGTGTTTTGGGTGTGGCAGGCCTGGAACTCCTTTCCCTGGTACTACTTTACCTGGGCTATATAAACCACACCCTGACTGCAGAACACGCTTCGTGTTTTTCTGCAACCAGCAGCGTGACGCTCACCGTGTCCAGCTCCTGGTCTTCAGCATCTTCCTGTAGTCCTGCAAGATTATTCTGTCTTATCTGAGAAAACACCATCCAGCACTCAGCATCTCAACCGGGTTGCAATCTTTGGAAACCGAGAGACGAAGAAACATCACTCACCTGCGAGTACTAGTTTAAGGACTTCCGGCGAACCGCTACCAAAGCTGCTGCTCGAACATCGCGACCTGCAATAACGAGAAAAGGAAAAACAATATTAGACCGCAAGCGCTTCCAAAACATCGAATTCCATCAGTCTTACCTGAATTCCATCTCGCTACGCCACGCTTCCATCCAGAGCACCACGGCAACATCTGCAAAGGAAAAGAGACATATTCAGGTTCGCTTTCAACATTAAACAACCGCACAGTGCTGTACTTACCTTAACGGTTTCCGGGGCCAGATTTTCATCACGCTCTCATCCACTCGCAGCATCACAGTGGCCTGTGAGGAGAAGAAGAAGAAAACACAGGTTAGCTTTAAAAAACAATAAAGGCGCCGCGCTTCCTCTTACCTAGAAACCTGCCTCTCCATCCGACACGCCATCATCAAGACCTTTGCACCTTAAAAGGAGATGATAAAGACATTAATGAATTCCCACCTATAAACAGAACAAAGACTTGCAATTATCAAACCTACCTGCCTACCAGCAGATTTGGGGTCACAGTAGGCCTGGGCCCAAGGAAGGCATACTGCACCAGTGAAGCAACTCGGGCAGCTCGTCAACAAACATCAAGCGCCCCTGCACAAGAAACACAGGAACTATAGCTCACCCTACAAATAACTAAGGTGAGAAAAAACACAGTAGGAAGGGGATCGGTCAGAGGGAGGTGGGAGATTCGCCCATTATAGACAGTTATCACAAATCCTCCCTTCTGTAATTGCAGATTCATTATTCAGCACTGGGAAACTACACATCCAGGGTTCCAGATCTGAGCCTTCCAGACACCCCCGGGGATATCATGTGAGGGTAACACCTTATTGTGGTGGTCTGCCCCTTTCAAGCGGGTGGAAGCAGGACCATGTGCACACCCAGATGCAAAGTGTGCAGTGCGGTTCCTGGTCAGAGAGGTGTTTCCACGATGGGGCATGTGCAAAGTATTGAGATCAGATAATGGCACACATTTCTTTAATACACTATTTCAGTATGTCACAGCGCTATTGGGAATAAAACATCAAATGTGCTCAATCTACCACCCTCAGGCTAATGGCATTATGGAGAGGATCAATGGTCTTTTGAAGAGTAAACTGTCCAAATTATGTTCCGCGTTGAAGAAAAACTGGGTGCACTGTTTGCCTTTGGCCCTCTTCAGTTTACGCACACAGCCTAGTAAGGACCACCATTTGACACCACATGAAATAGTCACAGGCAGGCGCATGTAGACCCCCATATCATCTGTGAGGAAAGCGTCAGATGCACATCAAGCAGCGACAGTACTAGGATAGGAATTTAGGGAATATTTAACAGCACTAACACGTTGCGCCACCCAGGAGAGAAGGACAGGACACACCATAAGGGACAGCAACTGCAAATATATCTGCCACAACTGGACGTAGCAACAGAAGAACAACATTTTTTTTTTTAAAGTGATCCATGCCAGGGTGGTGTGCAGCTGCACACACCTGACTTTTCTTTATTCTTTCTTTTCTTTTTTCGTTTTCTATTTTTCTTTTTATTTTTATTTTTTTTTTAAATTTTCAATGTTAAAAATTTTTTGAAGGCCCAGAACCCGGTCGGCCCTGGTGGGAAAAGGGTCTCCTCTCCCTTCTCTCTTTTTCTCCATCTCTTTCTCTCTTTTCTTCTCTTTTTCTCTTTCTCTTTCTCTCCCTTTCTCTTTTTCTCTCTCTCTTGTTCTTACTTTCTCTCTCTCTTTGATAACCTTTTTTCTCCTCTTCAGAAATAAGCAAGGATGCCTGACCAATGTATTCCAACCTCTGTTATGTAGGGATAAAGTTATGTTAAATTGCATTTATTTTAGAACGTGTGCAGTGTCTCTTTTTAGTATTATGATGTTTTTTAGGACACTGGTCGTGGTTGTTGGAGTGGGTGAAGGTATGTTTGTTATATTGGGTGGCCATATAAGGGGGGGATGGACAGTTGGAAAATGCTAGTATAAATATAAACGCAATCATAAAATGTCTCACTTTTTGCCGGCCACCGCTACAAGTTTTCTTAGACGAATGAAATGGGAAGTATGAATGACGTATGATTTATATGAGGTGTTGGGCTTTGACACCATTTCTGATATCGAGTATCCAGAATCCTCCAATAGCTGGTACTCCGTTATGCGCACAGCAGGAAGGAATGTAATCAATGAAAACTGTTACGTGTGTGCACTTATCCCGCACGCATCAGGGGCTCCTAAGGTTTTAGTTCCACATCCAGTCAGTCGAAATTACAGAGGGACAATCACTGGTACATCTTGAACTATGTAGGATAAAGGACATATTCCAGGCACACAGCTTGCAGTTGAGGAGCATTGATCTAGACCCAGCATTATGCAATGGCAACAGGAAATACCGCCAGTGTCTACTAGTACCATATTTTTCCTTGGGAGGTTACTCACATGTCAATGACAAATGGCAGGGCACGACAGTGATGTGCCTGGCAGATGGATTGATCGAGTACAGCAGAGAAGGAATAGCCCGAGTAGAGACTGTGTGTGCAAATATAGTCCCAATACATCACAAGGCTGACATGGATTGCAACAATGGAGAAGCCAGTGTGAATACATAGACACATGAATTATGAACTTTGTTTCAGCAATGAAGTAACAGTTCCTGTTGGTGCAAACACACAGTGCAACTACACTCTTGTGATCCCTGATATGACGAAAGGTACGGCAGCGGTGATGGATTACTACTGGGTTTGTGGCCGACAAGCCTACTTGCACCTTCCACGCTCTTGGAGAGGCAAGATGATGATATCAATTGGGGGATTTAAAACATCTTGCCATACAATAAACAGCGAAACTCAGACTAATATTTCTGGGATTGTAGATATGTCGGGTGGGGATGAGTTTGTTAGTGTAGAAGTAACGAAAGGGGTGAATGTTGGAAAGGAGCTAGCGCCTTCCTTCATTTTCGAGTGCTTTAGGATTAGGCAATGTTAGGGAGAATTCTCTGTAAAGGCTAATTTCCCAAACCTAGTGAGTCCCCCAGCAGCTTTGCTGGTTTTTTGGGGGTTTATTTTTTCTCCTGCTAAGAGTGAGACTCTTTTTCTCCCACTCTTAGACATGATTTGACTTTGTATGTGTTCTATGGGCTATGGGGTCCTTTAACCCATAGGGTTTCATGTGTTTTTGATATGTGGGTTACACAGCACCCTCCGTGCAGTAACTCAGGTGTGTCATAGCGACCCCGAAACATAGACTCCATACCCTGGGACTGACTACTGTCTCCCAGGGCATGAAAAGTCACCATTGGCTTTACTAGTCTCAAATTGTGAACAGAACCAGTACAAACCATCATATTGTGGACGTACTGGTCGGGGCAATTCGATTGCCCCGGGGTCTGTTGTTCGAGGGGGCACTGTCCAGTCCCCCCCGACCGAGTTTTGGCTGGTGGAAGTGGATACTACTTTTTTATATTCGACCGCGAATATATTCCTATGGGATTTTCCCATTGTTCAAGGCTACCACTTTTTAAAATAGCCTCAAACATACCGCCGGTTTATTAAATTAATATAAATTCACTGTTTGGTATTTTTTGCCGAAACTTGGTTCCAAAATGGCGTTTGTGTTCGCTTCTGTGACTCCAACCCAAGTCGAGCCCTTTGTTCCACTTTTTGGCGGGCTTCTCCACTGAAGCCTCCAAAAGTGGTGCCACTCTGTCTGGGTACCACAGAGGGTGTGGGAGGGGGTTTAGGCACCCTGGACTGAGTTGCCTCGGCAACTCAAGTCGCACTCTTGTGTGATTGGCCCAAGTGGTGAGCCGCCCGGCTCACCACTTAGCATGTTTGAGTGACAGCTAGGCTGAATGAATGGGGGTTTTCTGCATAAAAGCAGGGCTTTGGGGACTGGAACTTCAGAAGTCGCCACAGGACCTAAAGAATCCGAGGAGGGGGAAGACGAGCCAACCTGCAACAAAGACACCACCGGTGGAGCCCTGCTGAACCGTCTCACCACTTTTCCCGACGACAGAGGAGATCTCCAGTCCGGAGACTCTTCTTTCTTTGACTGGTGGGGATAACCAGTTTGCCCGTCTTTACGCCTTCCTGGACCATCTCGTGGCCGCCTTGCCCGTGCCAAGCACCCTGGCAACCGGAATACCACGGTTTACCACTACCGCGAAGAAAAGGGTAGTACCTTGTAACCGGGAAACTCTGCGGCTGGTTTCTTCCCTGGCAGTGTAACGACCTTCATCTTTCCTCCACGTCGAGACCTCTTCCTCTGGACGAAACACCAACTTGCACCCGCTGCCAGGAACAACTGCCCCCGCTGGAGCGTTCTTCCCATTTCAGGTACTGTGTCCCGCCTGGCTTCCCTTGCGACAGATCGTTCGGGGAGACAGTAAATCCTCGACTTTCTAACCTGGGTTAGCGTGGGGCCTGTAAATTAACTTTTCCTGACTTGATCTCAATCTTTTGTGAACTATCTACAAAGACTCTTTGGGCATAACTGTGTGATCCTGGACACATTTCGCTTGCTCTTTCTAAGAGTGGGCCTGGCATTTGAACTTCCTTGCTCTCCAGTAGACTTTGCCTAACCTGCCTCACTGTGGTTCTTTGAAAAGTATTGAGATTTGTGTGCTTTCATAACTCTGCCTTTTCCCTCCCTTTTTCTATAACTTATTAGAGTGCCATCTTATGTTAAGCGCTCACCTCTGTCTGAAAATAAGTGGTGTTTCTCATTAAGACTTGTCTAATAAGTAATTCGGGTTGTATATATACAATAGTGACTGTGTGTTGAATTTACTTACCTCTTTTTGTGCCAGTGTAATTTACAAGTGTGTCTTCAAATAAATAATTATATACTTTTACACCAAAGCTCTGGCCAGTGTTTGCTTTTGCTACTGTATCTCTGTACCTATTGTGTATACTCTATATACTGCCTAACTCATCTTGAGAGAAATCTGACTGCTCAGCCACAGCTACCAAGTAAATCTGGGTGGTACAGACTGCTACCAATTGGGTTTACTGCCAACCACCTGTAGTCATAAATCTTTTGCAGTGGTCCCTAAGGGAACTGCACAGGTTTCTGCCTAACAGGCAAGACTTCTGCTACTTTTTCAAGGCACCACAAAAGACCAGGGGGGCGGGGCATTCATAGAAGGCAGTTAATTAAATATAAGGTGAATTAGCTGAATTAATTTGTAAATGTTAAAACAGATGCAGTTCTTAGCACGAGTCAAAAAAATACTCCCCCTCCCTTCCAGGAAAGAATGCAGCCTGTGCTCAAAATGGTTTACAGGCATTGCCGTGGTGCACCGCTAGCGCTGGCCAACACTTAACTTAGCAGCTGTTTTCTGTCCATCAAAACACCCAGACAGGCTCAGGCTCAGATACACAATGTAAAAGTGTGGGAAAATTAGGTTTTTAAGGGGGATTACTGGACCATATAAAATGATTATATTGAATGAAGTGTGGAGAGTATGGCGGGAAGGTGTGTTTATATATAAATGTTTATACTACAGCAAATGATAATAAACAGGAGCTACAATGTATTCTTGCCTAGGCAGCAGTATGCTAAGTAGTTTTGTCCTAAATGGAACCCCGGCCATGCAAGAAGGAAGACTGCAGCATCCCTTTTAAGGAAGGAGGACAGTTGTGGATGAACTATGCCACTATCCAGTGACCAAGTCAAACAGTATATAAGGTGCCTGCTTAGCACCGGTCTAGAGGCCCTAGGAGCAGTTGAGGGACAGAATATACAGCTCAGGAGCAGCGTCCTTTGCCCCATCCTCACTTCTGTACAGATTAAAGTTTGTTGTCCTTGCAAGATAGACTCTTGGCCTATATTCCCTAGAGGGGTGCATTCATTCTGGTGTGAGCATAATTGTAGGGACAAACTTAGAATTAGGGGTACCCTTACAGGGACTCCCTTTCACTTCCTTCCGGAACTTCCGGTGCCGAGCCAGGCGCGCTTTAAGGCTGGTGGAAGCCAAAATTGTAGCGCAGGACATAATGGAGTCCACGGTGGCTCACATTGATACCTCAGGTCGTGTCAATTGCATTGCTACGGACATGAGGACGGCCTGGCAACGGGCAACCAAGTTCAACCCGGAAGCCCAGGAGCGTATACTGGACCTTTCTTTTGCTGGCGGTGATCTGTTCCATTCCACTACGCACAAGGAACTTTATAAGAACAGTTCTCAGACTGCCAAATCCTTATCAGTCCTCACTAAGGCCACTCTCAAGGCATATAGCCAGACGCACCAGCGTTCAGGCAAAGGTTGCTCTTTCTGAGGTTTCTGGGGCTTCCAGGAAAGACAGTCCAGGCAACTCGACAGATCCCTGAGCCAGCACCAGGTCAAGCAGCACAAGGCAGCGGACAAGGGCTTTCTCCAGTCCCCATCCTCAGCCTCAGAGGGGAAAAAGGCATGACTCGGCCATCCGGATCCACAAGTCTCTGGTGGGAGGAAGGCTTACCCTTCATTCACAATACTGGCGTGCAAGGTTTGCGGACCCCTGGATTGTCTCCGTATGTGTCCACGGGCTTCCGGCTACCTATCCCTCCTTATTCTCTCTCCTCCCCTCCGCTCTCACAGATTGGGACAGCAACTCTGCTGGTGAAAATGTGTTCGCTCGTAGAGAGTCATGCGTTGGAGGAAGTCCCAGCCTCCCAGCGGGTCCTATTCATGGATTTTTGCCATATACAAGATGAACCAGACGGGCCTGAGAGTTGTGTGGACCTTTCCACCTTGAACCTTTCCCTTACTCTTCAAAGTTTCAAGATAAATTGTGAGGGGTAACCATCTACACAGGCTGCGCTGACTACCTGTTAATAGACTCACTAGATGTGGTAAGTTAAAGCAGGGTGGATGGGGAGTATTCACAAAAAGGCACAACTGATTTGTGGTTCAATTGGTTTATGGTTCAATACATCCAACTCTTTTAAATTCAAATGAGTAATGGTACATACTGATTTATAGTTTCAAAAGAAAAAATGGTACATACTTGGTACACCTAATCACAAATTGTGAGGTACTTGGTGCTTGAAACAGATAAATTCAAGGTAGTGTCCGGTAAATACAAGGTAGTGTCAAAAATGAGATGCATACAAAGAATGCCCAGAAATACAGAAAATGCCAAACAATGTCAAGAAATACAGAAAATGCCGAAAATGCCAACCAATGTCAAGAAAAACAGAAAATGCCAACACGTGTTTCAACCTATAAGGTCGTCATCAGGGCATGTCGATACATGTAGTGCGTTGGACTATAACGCTATTGATAAACCTGAACTGTATTCATTCCAAAAACCTGCCAGGGTAGGGGGAAGCGTGTCAGAGCAAGGAGCAATTGGAAAAGGGAGAAAAAAATAAAAGCATGATATTAGATTACTACGTACATACCGTGACTCTACTAGTATATAGACTATATGGATAGAGCATACCTTGTTATGGTCGTTCTCAAATGGATTCATAGTCAAACTATAAAAAATATATGCAACGGATGATTCCCAAAACATGTTGCTGATCAATTCAATATGCTGTGAAATTTAAAGCAAAAACAGCATATTTAGTATATTGGAAAGTGCTGACTTAAGCATTCATAATGTAGTTAACGGTTTTAGGTTTCATGAAGAAATAGCTGAAAGGCAATTAATTACCTTAACTCGGAGCAAATCGCGGTGAATTACTTGGCCGAAGTACCGTAATGGTAACACTAGTGCCGTGTAAAAGCACGTGTTTAGTGTGCTAGTTCCGGGTATCCAGCCCGAATCTGTAAAATAAAAATAAAAATTTCCCCGTGTTTGCATGACATAAAATCAAATGCGAGCAGTGTGACTTGCCAAATGCGATAGCAAGGGCTTGCCAAATGCGATAGCAAGGGCTTACCGGCTTGGAGATTTAGCGTGCTCATTGGTGGGTGGTTTCTCAAGGACTGAAAGTATCGACAATTCTGAAGGGTTACTATAGTAACCTAAACAGAGTCAGTCAGGTGACGCGGTCACCTGACCTTGTTGCTAGGGCACAGGGACCAAGCCGGAAAAAGGGGGAAAGAAGATGGTCCATACGTGAAACGCCAATTTAAACTTGAGTTGTAAATGAATCGCCTGGTGGGACATGGGAAATTGCCTATGTACCTGCTCGGGGAAACCCGAAGTTAGTGTATAGGCAGGTATGAATTATAATACGGCATGTTTTTAAAAAAGGCTACAAAATCTGAAACGACTTGAATTTAGTGCCAATTTTATATCATGAAGAAAAGCTGTTTCTTTCATGTATCGATAATTGTGGGGGTTGCCCGAGGGTTATTGGATAATCAATTCCCAGCTAGAAAAAAGATTATATTCGTAAGATCTGAAAATATTAGTTCGACAAGTGAATATTAGCTGTTACATATGAAAAGTCATCCGATAAGTCTGTAATAGCATGTGCCTCCGGCTAGAGAGCCAGTAAATAAATTATTTAAAGAGATGCAATAAGCAGTCCATCCGGGAGTATGGGTGCAAGTGGGGAAAGTAATTCATGTACTGTTAGTATAGTGATCAATTATGATCCTGTTAAGGAAGGACATTTGTATGCTAAAGAGCCTCCAGGTCAAAGAATAAAAAATAAATAAAAAATGGAAACCCCTAGATCTGAAAATACACAACATTGAGAACAATGTGCATGTGAGACAAGTAATACCCGTTATCTGAAGGAATCCACAGAATGAGGTCACTGTACCACCAGACCGACTGATGATTTATATGAACACATTAAGTTCGGAATCTTGGTTCAAACCAAGTGATAGACAGCGTAATCTGCAGATCATTCTTGCTTCCTGCTGCCGTAGGGTCAATTCTCTGTTTCCACCTCTCTGGTGCTGTTTGATGTGTTGCAATCCAATAAATTTAATGTCTTTGGTATTGTCCAATTGATGATGTTTCAAGATGGTTACCCCAAAGCTTATAGCAGAGACATTGTGCACAGGAGACTAGATGTGCTCCCTGGATCTGAAGGATGCCTACCTACCCGTCCCGATCTGCAGCCCAATTGGTCCTTTCTGCATTTCTGGATCTTTGGGTTTTCATTTCTAATACAAGTTTCTGCTCTTTGGCTTCAATTCAGCCCCCAGGGTCTTTACAAGACTGATGAATGCGGTGGCAGCCCTACTCAGCGCCCAGGGTCACCACGTCTATCCACACTTAGACGACTGGCTTGTCAGGGCCGACGGCTAGCCTGAAGACTTCTACCTTCCTGTCCCTGCCACAATAAGAGGTTTGCCACATGGGCTAAAAAGGTTTTTGCGTCAGGCAGTTTTCCACTGTGTGCCGTGAACGCCTCTTGTACCTTGGCGAAATTCTCATTTGGCCAGCTGTGGCCAAAGTGGCTGAATACGTCCCAGAAGGAAAAATGAGGGGCGGTTTCCTGTCTTTTGTCGCTAATGTCAAGGAGGTGTCACGCCAGATGTTGCAATCTGGACTGGATGCAGCAGACTTTGCGGGCAGATCCATGGCCACGGGCACTGTGATCAGACGCCACTCTTGGCTGAGGACATCCAGGTTTGCGGCTGATGTCCACACCAAACTGTTGGACGTGACCTTCGATGACCAAAACCTCTTTGGTGCTAAGGCCGCTGTCGCCCTCCAGAAGGTCCAGTCAACAAAGGCAACGGCTAAGTCTTTGGGGCTTGCTGTGCAACAGCTCTCTGCAAAGTCGACGTCTAAAGGGAGGGGTTTTTGTCCCTCTACCGCCTATGCCCCAAGAGGCCATGGTCAGTCTGCCCCGAGGAGAATGCAGGGCAGACGCTTCCCATCAGGTCGAGGTGCCCCGAGAGATGGCGCAGCCACCATCACTGCTGCGCCCCACTGCTCAAACCCTCAGTGACGGGCTATGCTACTCAACGCCGGTTGGGAGAGGCTTTCCCTGTTCTATCCGGAATGGTCAAGGACCATGTCCGACGCTTGGTCCTTACAGGTCATGTAATGAAGTTGAATGCTGCAGAGTCATCACCGATCCCCAGCCTAAAGTCTCCTCCCATGTGGCCAGAGGAAGGCAGCCGCTACCTGATCCTGACTCTGGGGGTGGCATTATGAGGGATGATCACATGGGAGGAGATGGCAGGGCCCAGGGTCCCCACGTCTATCCTTACCTAGACAACTGGCTTGTCAGGACAAGGTCTCCGGAGGAAGTCCACCACACCGTCTCTGCCCTCATGAATACACTACACGAGCTGGGATTTTCCATCAATCTCACAAAGTCACAGCTGGAGCCCACGCTGAGTCGAACGTTCCTGGGCCTCATCTGGGATATGAGCTCAGAAAGAATTTTCCCCTCGGAGGACATGATCACAGCCATCAAGATGGCCATGGGCATTTTCTCAGCAGAGCAGTGACCTCAGCGTGGTGGTACCAACACCTCTTGGGCATCATGGCGACATGTCTCCTGTCAGTGCCGCATAAGAGGCTCAAAATTAGGCGATTGCAGTTGGAATTCGCAGCATCCTGGAGTCAGGAGAAGGATTCCCAGGCGGAGCTAGTCAGCATGCCACTTCATCTCCACCAGGACCTAGTCTGGTGGAGCACGGACAACCACTTGTGGATAGGCAGGCCCTTCCGTCAAACAGCACCTCAGGTTACCATCACCACCTACTCATCCCTGGAGGGCAGGGGAGCTACCTTGGACAGCCACAGTGTCCATGGGGTATGGTCCCGTCGGGAGCAGGTGGCACACATCAACTGGCTCGAGTTGGTCATCTGGCTCGCTCTCAAAGCCTTCCTCCGGATGGTCAGTGGCAAGGCGATCCTCATTCAGATGGACAGCTCCACTAGCATGTATTACATCTACAAGCAGGGTGGTACTAGGTCTCCTCCCCTCTGCACTCTAGCAGTCAACATTTGGGAGTGAGCTCTGGTAAACAACATGAACTTAACAGCAATTCACCTCCCGGGGGAGTCCACCCTGGAAGCGGACAGGCTCAGCAGGCTGGGTGCGGACAACTACGAATGTCAGTTGGACATACAGGTCCATCAGGGGATCTTCGACACATGGAGTCATACTCAGGAAGATCTCTTTGCCACCTGGTCCAACAGGAGGTGCCCCCAGTCCACATCCTGGTAGGGACAGGGCTTGGGCTCTCTGGGCGATGCAATGCCGATCCAGTGGAACAACATGAACGTGTATGCATTCCCTCCCACTCCCCTGGTCCACAGGGTAATCTGCAAGATCCATAAGAACTAACAAAGGACTGGGTTTTTTTGTTTGGAGAGGCCTAGGACAGTGCCCAATGGAACTCGTACTGTCAAAAGAAAAATAGACCTAGCTCCTCTCGTGACCTCACCTTTAGGGATCCAAAAAGAGCTGTTCGGATACCTGACAACCTGCCCTCCTTAGTTGCAACAAATTACACTTACAACCATCATTGAAAAAATATATATATATTACTATGCTTTATTACAAAATTCATTACATATTAAAAGATTTTTTTTAAAACAGCATATCAACCACAATAATTCTAATGTGTGGAGCAACAGTGAAACACTTAAATGTAAATGAAAATAGAACATGAGTCAAGAAAGAAAACAGAAACCCTAAGATAGAACTAAAGGAGTTCTGTGTCAACGTGAAGAAAAGTACCTGCACCTTTAGTAAGCAAGAAAACAGAAGCACAATTAATATAGCAAATGTTACTCTTTTGTGGTTGTTATTAACACTTCAAACAAAGACATCCAATTGTATACTAAACAACACATAAAACATAAAAAATATGAAACATTAGCATCTTAGGTCAAACCACAAATCTGACGTCTAATTATGAATCTCTTAAATTGATGTTGAGATCCTATTATTAATTCTACGTATACAGCAGCTCTTAATGCCTTGTTGAAACCATGACATCTTTCTCACAGCCAAAGAAACCCGACATGTTTCATTCCCATAGTTCCTCAAAATGGTTGTTAAAGGGAAATTCTTCAGGGGGGATGTACTGTAAACAACAATCGGAATTGTAATTACTGAGATAAATCACAGTATTGACAGTGTGACTTGATGCAAGGAAGAGGGGGAAGCTCTTTGAAGGTGGCTCTTATCACTGTGTAGTGCCAACCTAAACACAAAAGGGAGGAAGCAAAAGAGGGACAACCGGACAAATCAGTTGAATGTACCGAGTACAAACCCTAATTAAAGTGGATGGTAGGCCTTTTAGAATATGAACAATTTTGAAGGCTTACCTCGCTGTCATATTAATAGTAGCAGGGGTAACGGGAGAGCCTTCGTGTGCGGAAATTCTGCTCTTTACAAAAAAGTAGAAATGCAACCCCTTGTCAATGATGTAACCGAGACAACTACAAACATCTAATAAAAAACAAGTGGTATCAAAAAGAGATCACAGCACTCTATCAATCTCTAGGCATGTGGCAGAAAAAACCTTTTCTTCTCATGTTAACGTATATCACACACTATCAATCACGTTTGCCCTTATATGTCGCACAAGCTTGAAATATGCAAGTGCTCTAAAATGCTGTACATAATAGAAACCCTACATTTAGTAAATCTTCTGGGTGCATGACCGCGCCTCTACTTTATAGAAAAAAGCTGCTTCTGTCTCATATCATTATCGTAATGGTAACTGACCTTAGGCTTGAAGCTTTGTAATATAGATGGCAGCAAGAAATTGGGAATCTCCATGCAACCGGAAACGTCTTAGAAAAGACATGGCTTCAAATGCTTTCGCAACATTAGCCTTTCAACGCACTTCACTGTGCCTGTAAACAAATGAGAATGAAAGCTTCACTACTAATGCGAGCGGGAGCCGCCGGTAAGCGGGTTGACAATCTAAATATAAACGACATTGATGAACGGCACCACACGCTCGTGAAAGTTCCTTCTGAACTTACCTTGCTATGTCTGAACTCCGCGTCCGTTTGCACTGGGCGGTCTCCTCTGTAGCGTCCTACTGCACTGAAAACGTGTCCTCACTGAGCATTGCAACGCTACTGAATGCAAACGTAGCTGCATGCTAGATGGACATAGAAATAGAAGACGGTGGAGAAGGCAAGGTATGTGTAGAAACAATGGGAGCCATTTTGAAAAAGAATGTGTTACTACATTGCCATACTAACCACCTTATGTGTTGAAGTCTAGGCAACCTAACTTAGTAACACTCAAACTACCTGTTTGCTGGATAGCAATACTCCTATCTAAACAGGTATTTGCCTATTGTGTATTATACTGTCCTCGCGAGATATTAATTCAATATTCGTCATAGCAGGATGGTGCTTTGGCATACAACTCAGCGAGACTAGGACTATTGGATTTAATCAACCAGTATGTACTATTCTGTAGATTAAAATGAATGGTACCAGAGTTACAGAAGGATTTTATTCAATTGACTACTCGGATCTAACTCACACATTGGTCCAGTCAATCCGTTCATTGAGACCTGTCTCTACTGAGTTGCAGAGAAAAATCAATCTTTGTTCTTTCTCAAACAGTCTTTTCTTGTTCAAAGCTGTGTTTTCTTTCCTATCAACTTGTTAGGACGCTCCAAGTTAAAGATTCCGGTGTGTGGTCCATGGCCAAAAAATGTCCCAAAAGGGGGGCTGTCGTGTTCTTATTTCTAATACAGCTTTTGTGTCCCGGATCCTTGTTTTTATTTTCCTTTCCGTCATGCCAATGTATATTTTCTGGCAAGGGTACCAGATCACATAGACTACCATCTGTGAATTACAATTAATGAATTGTCTCTGTTGCCATGGTTTCTTTAAGCCCAAATCGACTTCTTTTGTGCGTTTGGTGTTGGAGCAACAACTACAGTGTCCGCATGGTGTGTGTCCATGGGTTTAGGCATCCCCCAGGACTCAGTAAGAGTCGTCTGAGGTGGACGTATCAAAATGTCATTTCTAGTGACCATATCTTTTATGTTCTGGCCTCTATTAAATGCACATAATGGTCTGGCCACGGGACATTCTCCCGAATCTAAAATATGCCAATTGCGTTTGATAATAGCATTCACTTTATTTGGAAGTGTATTAAATGTACTCACAAATACTATTTGATCAGTGTTTTTCAATTTGTTACGGTAGTCTAGAAGAGCTTCTCTATTGTTATTCTTTGCTCGTTTGTGAGCTCTCTTCACGATCTTGTGGGGATACCCTCTTGACAATAACTTCGAACTTAAATCTGCTGCTTCTCCTTCAAAAATATTTGTACTAGAACTATTTCTTTTAAGATGAAGAAATTGGCCTAAGTTGTTTCTAATGTGGCTAGGATGGCAGCTATTAAATAATAGCAGGGAATTCCGATACGTCGGTTTATGGTAAGGTTTGACTTTGAGTGAGTTGCTGGTGCTATCAACCCAAATAGTGACGTCCAAATAATTGATTTCTATGGTACTTGTAGTAGCTGTAAACTTCTCAACCTGTCCCATCAGGCCCAGTGCACCTTCTGATGGGCCCAGCTCACCAACCCTCGCAGCGGGGAGGCATGGTCATCAACCCCGCCCCCCAGAAGTTAGCCCTTGCAGCGTGGTTCTTGAACAGGTCAGAATAAGGCATCTGCATCTGTCACAGAATAACCTAGACATTATACAAGGTGCTACGAGCGATGCTACCAGGAGCCAGTACAAAAGCGAGTGGACTAGGTTTTGTCACTGGGCGGAATCAAAGGTTGATCCATTGACCTGCATGTTGGACAGTGTTTTCATCCTCTAATCCGGTGGTTAAGACATTTAGCTGTCCTGACCAGACTTTACCCGCCTATCAAGAAGCCACACCCGGTGTGGGACCTCCACATGGTCTTGGGCGCCCTGGCGCATAAACCATTCAAACCCATGGTGTCCACAGTCATCAGGATAGTCACCATTAAGACGGCCCCCCTGGTGGGGCTTACATCTGCATGCTGTGTCAGTGAATTACAGGCACTGGTGGCTTCAGAGCCTTACACTGCTTTTCATAAGGACAAGGTGGTGCTTAGAACTAACCCTGTGTTTTTACCTAAGGTGGTCTCCTCTTTTCACCTGAATGAGGAGATAGTGCTGGCAAATTTCTTCGCAGACCCTAAAGATGATGCTCAGAGGGTAGTACACTGTCTAGATGTCAGGCGTGCTCTAAAATACCACCTGGACAGAACCAGGAGCTTCCACAAATCAGATGCTCTTTGTAACCTTCGGTGGGTCAAAGCCCGGCTATCTGGCTTCCAAGGCCTCCATAGCAAGGTGGATGGTTACAGCCATCAAGGAGGCGTACGCAGGACAGCAAAAACCTCTTCCAGCAAATATCCATGCCCACACTAGCAGAGCTAAAGCCACGGCAGTTGCTTTCCAGAGGCACGTCCCGTGGCAGGTGATCAGCAGGGCGGTTACATGGGCTACGCCCTCAGCCTTCTGCAAGTACTACTGCTTGGATGCCAGCTCCAGGTTGGATACAGCATTTGGTCAGGCAGTTTTAAGGAACTTGATTTCTCAGGAGGGGCAACTCTCCACCCTGGTGCTACATTCAGTTGTAATCGCCCATACAGTATGGAGGAAAGGGGACGGGACGTAGGAGTAATTAGAAGTTACTCACCGTAGTGACTTACGTACTCCTAGTCCATAGTCCCCTTTCCTCCATACGTCCCACTATCCTCCCCCTAATTAAACAGGTGTCATTAGGTAATGGTAATGTTGTTGACGCGTCAAAGGCGATTGAGTAGTGGCGCCGGTGGGCGGACTAAGGGTACCGCATGCTCCAGGGTCGCGCATCTAAATTTAAAGGGGAAGATGATTTCTCTGGTGAAAAAGGTACTCTGTCTCGTACCTAGCGAGGGACGCCCATACAGTATGGAGGAAAGGGCACTATGGACTAGGAGTACATTGGTCACTACGGTGGTATCATTTTACTTCCCTGTTTTCTGACATCCTTGTATCTGTTATTTTCTTCTTGCTTTCTTTGTACTTTTTGTTCTTCTTAACCCATTCCCCTATTTTTTAAATGCCCTCCTCTTTTCAACTTTTCCTTCCTATACTCTCCATTACTGCCCGTTTTCCAGCACTTTTATTTCCTTCCTTTCTCATTAGCTCATGCCTTCTTCTGTTTTAATCTTATTTAAGTTGTTCTCCCTTTTTCTTCTCTCCTTCCTTCCCGATCATACTTTTCCTCCTCTATTCCTACCTCTTTCCCACGTTTTTGCTTTTTCCTCCCTTTTCTCACTACCATGACCCCCCTTTTCCATTTCTCCTCTCTCAACTTCCCCTTTTTTCTCACATTTCCCCCCTTTTGCCAACCTCACTTCTCAGCCTTTTTCTCTGCCTCATTCTTCGTTTTCACCCTTTCACGTTCTCGAATCCTCACACCGGAGTTCTGTGTTGACTTCAATTCTGAACACAGAGTCCTCTTGAGCCTTCTCGTGTTGCATGCTTCTAATGCTTCTAATGTACAGCTTTCCTATTTCCTCTCCTCATCCTTTTCTGGCTTAACTTATTTTCGATCCTCTGTTTATTTTTGCCCGTCGCCTCTTAATCCTCTTCTCTGCTTGGCTGCATACCCTGCCTGTCTTTCTGCCTCTGAAATGTCATTGTCGAAAGCAGTGTTTCCCATCTGTAAGTTATTATGGCTTTTTCCACAGATCAGAATCCGGGATCCCAATCGAGGGGGCAAAGACATAACTGAGGAGATCATGTCTGGAAGTGGAGGCAGCAGGAATTCCACCCCTCCTATTGGAAGACCAAGCTCTACTCCAACTCCCCCAGAGGTAGGTGAGGTCAAATATCAGGTTTCTTCACTAATTATTGAGGTCAGGAATCGCCCTTGGTATTCGTCAAAAGTGCATAGGCATGTGTCAATATCAGGCAATGGCTTCATCACAAATTAATAACTGGCAAACTACTGCAGATGAGCATAAATACCTCTGTATGCGCAAGGCTATTGGGGTATTACCACTACTGTATACCAGTGTATGTCACACCTCCCTTTCAATATTGTGAAATTAAAGTTTAAGGTATCCTGCAAAAGTTTACTGCACTGAAAAGTCCACAAAATTATCTTCATCACTGAACCTACCAGATGATGCGCATAGTGTGAGAGCAAATGCATACTTGCACAGGCAGCACCACGTTAAGACATTGAATGTTAGTGTACAAGGGCAGGTATCCCAGGGAAGCCTTATAATGAGCAAGTGTGTAATTGTACATGTTACACTGTATGCACATTGCTAAAAGGTGTATGACTGCAGGTATCATGTGGAAGCCTCACAGGTAAAAAGTGTAGGAAAGCAAGGACCATACCAAATCAGCATCATAAGCATGTCCCTATCACATGACATTTGCATTTCCAAAAGCGACACCAAAGCCAGCATAACTGCTTAGTGAATGGTACATACAACTGACATTGCCGTCTATTCACCCGGCGCTCCAGGCAACAGAAATTCCTCACCAGAACTCTGAACACAGAGCCTTTACAGCCAAACTTCACTTTGTTAAACCCAGTACCCCTCTTCTCCCCAAAACAAGCCAACAAATGATTTGATGAAGATGGCACTCTGAAGAAAAGGGCTGTAAGGAACATTGAAAGCTGCTGGCATAAATCCTGCTCCAATTGGTAAAGTGAACTGCAAAGCTGTAAATCAGAGCTATCAGTACACCATTGAAAGGAACAAGAAAATCTTGCAGAATTACATATCCAATGCCAACAAAGGTCTGAGGTCTTCAACATCTACATGGAACCCAGCAACCCATGCCTGACCTATTCCACCCCTCTGCGACGTTTACTGCTAAGTATCCCACTGTCTTTCAATAAAATGACAACCAAATCCATGCCTTAGTTAAACAGCAATACCATTCCTCTTCCACCGTAACCCTGCCCTCCCCACCACTTGCTCCTTCCAGCACTTCACTTCTACGGCTTCTGCCGAGATCCTCGCTCTGATCCAAATAAACTCCTTCACTCATTTAATAAATATTTAAATTAATTCACATATGTTCCTGCTACAAATAATGATACCAATGTACACATTTGTTGATTGGTACGTCTGTATTATGGTTTAACAACTGATTTTAAATCTTCTAATAAGAGAAAATTAATTTAAAAGTATTCATAATTCATACAATGGGCCTCATTACGAGGTAGGCGGTTAAAACAGTCATTACCGGCATGCCGGTATGAAAGTGTCCGTGCTGTATCCAGCCACAAACAACGTACAATTAGAAGTCTGCGTGCACTCGCGTCCCTGCATGCCGATAACGTATGCACCGGCTGGCCGGTAAAGTCCCCCCAGTCCCCTTATAGCGGCATCAAGGAATCTGTTGAAAGCTCCCCCAGCGCCGTTGGCACCCTAAATAACGGTACCGGCACTACCGGTACCGGAAGTAACGTCATTGCGCCGGAATGGGAAATGCACCAGCGGCCATCTTTAAAAAAACAATCCATTGCAATCCTCTGCCTGAGCAGCCAACTTCCCAATCCCTACTGGTGGACAATGTCGAAAGTCACCAAGAAAGGCACAGCAAGTATGCGAAAACCACGTTTCAGCGATAATGATCTGAATATGCTCGCTGATACGCAAGTGGAGCAGGCAGATGTAGTATTCACTGCAGACCTGCGCCTCCAGCACAGCTACAGAAGAAAATAATATGGGAGGAGACTGCCAGAAAGTTGAGTGCGGTTGGAACCACCGCACGGTCAGTAAAGGACTGCAGGAAGCGGTGGGACGACCTGCGCCTGCAAGTACGAAACATCCTATCGGCCAACCACAGTCAGGGGCAGGCAACAGGCGGCGTCCAAACTCCCTCATAAAGCTGTCTAGGTGGGAAGAGACCTGTAACTCCACCATCGACATGGAGGACATTGAAGGAGTTGGTGGAGCGGAGTATGGCGTCTCTTCATCGGCTGATCAAGGTGAGTGACCCTTTGCGCACCCAACAAGTCCCCACAAACACCTGACATCCAAAGTAAAACGTAGGCCAACAAATGGGAACCTGATGAGAGCAAATACATGTCCCATCATAAACACATCCCTGTCGAGAAGCTGGACCCACCACTGTCACATTAAAATGCATGCTGCATGCGTCTCCTGTATCCAATACATAGACAAAAATCACATTTCACACAGCACGCAACCCACAACACACCTGTTGGCCTCACAGCAGACACCATGGAAAACATGACTACACCTGAGGGATGCCAATACTACCTCTTTCCCCAATCTTGCAAGCACCCAGTCCACCACGCCAACAAGCATGCATTGAACCACAAGGCCCAAACTGCACAAACACCAATGCATGCATGCATGGTGCAAGTACTCCCATAACTGATGCCCTGCCTCTCTGTCCCCCTAAGGCACTGATGCAGACAGCGATGACGATCATGCAGTGCCACAGCCCAGGACACCTGCCAAGAGGTCCAGCGGTCGGTACGATGGCACGAGGCCATCCACGTCCAAGGCCACAAGGATGAGCCAAGGGGCTCACAAGGCACACACCAGTGCCCAACCGGCTGCGCAGCCCCCAACACCGGTCAAACATACACCTGCCCCTGCCCCCCTGGGGAGACAAATATCACAGGATGAGTCCACATCCGTGGCAAGCGACCATGATGGCACGCAGTCGGCAGCCACAAGTTCAGTTGGGGAGGTTGCTGCATCCGCACAACATAATGCTGATGAGGACGAGGGCCACGAGGCGGTCACCCATGAGGAAGGCAGCATGTTGAAGGATGGTGGGCAAACGCCCAGCCCGCAGGACACACCACAGGTCACCCCTCAGCATGAGCCTGAAGGCCAGGGCAGCCAGGACAAGTGGTCTCCACCAGAGGACAGCCCGTTTATGCGCACATCCACACCAGCCATGGAGGCATCCACTTCCTCCGCAATACGGGACCTCGAGGGATGTTTGTCGAGGATGGAGGGCTGTTAAGAGTCCATGCATGCCCTTGTAAAGCAATATGTTGCTGACGGGGAGGCAACATGCCGGGCGATGCGAGAGAACACTGAGGCCATTATCAAGGCTGTAAAAGAAAATTCAGAGCGGGTTCATGAGGGCTTTGCAACTTTAGCCCAGATACTGGAGATAATGACCAACATCGTGGAGCAGCCGCGTCCTGTGGCAACCGAGCCACATCCATCCACTTCCTCCACTACCACGCCAGCCAGCTCTACACATACAAGCCCTGTGCGCAGGTCCCTGCGCAGCATGCAGCGCACAGACATGCAACCCCCCTCCATCTCGAAGTGGGCGGCAGTAGCAGGGGTACCTTGCACATATTGACTGTCAGTGCATCTGGACACATGTTGTGCTCTTGTGTACGGGTGTGTGGGGGGAGGGTGTGGGGGTGGTGCAGGGAGGAGGTATGGGGGAAGGGGGAGGGTAGGATAGGGGAGGGGGTGTGTGGGGGTGTTGGGGGGGGTGGAGGTTTCATTCATGTTGAAAATAACATCTGTTCAATACACCCATTGTGAAAATAATTCACATGACTGGACATTGCTTCTTCAGCGTGTCAGTTTATTGCATGACCGTGTACAGTGCAAATTCTTCCCCCAAACCCAGTACCCATATTCCCTTAATCCCAGTGCCCAGGCTTCCACATCCATAGCACCCTCTGCATCCCTGTGCATTAGAAACTATGGTTTATCACTGATTGGCGCACAGCACGTCTCTCGTGTATCGCGGCCTGGCCGATGTTCAACATCTTCTCTTTCCTCATCTTCTTCTTCACCTGGTGGTGGCTGGTCCATGTCAGGTGGCAGAGGAACGTTCTGCCCGATGCACATGTTATGCAGCATGGCACATAACATGGTGATCTTGCCCACCTTCTCAGGACCGTAAATGAGTGTGCCACCCGACCTGCTGAGGCAGTGAAACCGTGCCTTCAACAGGCCAAAGGTCTGCTCTATGACCACACAAGTGCGTTTATGGGCACGATTGAAGTCCTCTTCGTGCCTTTTCTGTGGATTCCTGACAGGGGTGAGGAGCCATGGCTTCAGGGGGATAGCCAGAATCACCTGCATGGGAGCACAATAAGGTATGTGTAAGGGTATTTCTTCAATTCCATTTGTGCTCAGTCTGTACATCGTTCATGCTCATATGCAGTATTTCGTGAATGGCCACCGATTGACTTCAAATCTGCCCAGTACACAACTTGGCAATCCATGGTGCTGGTCTTGGGTGACGTACACGACTTGGGGGCCTTGACATTGAAATCACCAACCACCCAGATGGTGTGACAAGGTCCATGATGTATTCACATGTGAGGGTTGTATGGCAGGGGAGGCGACCAAATGCATGTTGGGCAATGTTTGATGCATTAGGCTGATGCCTAACGTGATACAGCTTGTTTAGTCTATCATGCTTTTGGATATTTGTTGACGTGTCCCGCGACGTGTTCACACCAGTCACAATGGCACAATGTGATTGTTGGTAGGGTCCCACAGTGTAGGGATGTGTTCCTTGGATGATGCAGGGTGTCGACTTGCATGCTGGTACTCATGTGCTGTGGGCGATTCCTGCACCAATCGCACCCATGTAGGTGTTGTTCAATACTGCATGGGTCCAATTTGAGGCATCCTTGTCACATGTGTTTTTACATTTGAATTCATCTGCACATGTTGCCATGGTGTTATGCAGTGTTATCGGGCAGGGGCAGTGACCGGGGATTTCTCTGAGAAGGAATTCATTCTGCGCACTCATGGATGCATCACCTGCGAGGTGCTTTGATGCGGTCATGTGTATTCAGCTTTGTGACTGCATAATGGTGCATTGTGGTGCTGTGGGTACGGTCCAGATTATTTTTGAACAATCTGGAAATCAAAAACCAGATTCTGATACGACACCCGATAATAAGGACTGGGTCAATAACACACGATTGTTACCTATGGACATTTCTGTGTAATATCATGAATACACAGTAGTTGAAATGACAAATTGGTTTTACTGTCAAAGAAGTATGAATTAGGAAGTATGGGTTTGAGAAAGAATGTCAGAGATGTTGACTAAATGAATTGATTTTTTTATATTGTATATGAAGTTATTTTTGTTATATGAATATTGTTTAAAATGAAGAGTTTTTTTTTAATTGATTAATTGGTGTCATCCCCTTCTACTGGTCCACTTTTGTTATATATGTATGTAGTTTACCTGAAAGACCAGGGACTGAATTAGAGGTACACCCCTTTACTTATCCCTGGTGTACTGCCTGCTCAAGGAGTAGCAGTGCAGGCATGTCCTCCAGCTCCCGTATCGCAACTGCAAGTGGAATCATTTTGGTCTTGGAAGGGGTGTGGTGTGTGGGTGTGTTCATTTTGTGCAGGGACAGGCTCCATTCCCTCCACCTGTGTTGATTGTGTGCACCTATGGCAGTTGGGAACAGAGCAGTTTACTATGAACATCTGAATGCCGGTATGTGCATTTCCGTGCAATTCGTAATGTCCTCTTCCTATCGGCATGCCACTGTTACTGGCACGGCAGTCGCGCGCCTGCGCGCATGCCGGTATGGTCTTAGTTATAAGCATCTTAGTTCCTCCCCTCCGCCCCCTCAGCTGTCGTCTCTTGTCTTGTGCCATTTATGTTCCCATGTTGTCTTGTTGTGTACATGTCTCTACGCCCCGAAGCTTGCGATCTACCGGCGCATTACAAATCAATAAATGAATGAATAAATAAAAATGGTGGTGCACGGCCACAGCGGGTCCCTGTAGATGCCGGTAGGGCCGGCATTGCAGGTCGTGATGGGCCGGTCCGGTAAACGATGCCGGTAATGCCTTACCAGTATCGTTACCACCAGACCGCCAACCTTGTAATGAGGCCCAATGTATATGAAAGCTGTTAGGGAGAATTCTCTGTTTAGGCTGAATTTCCTAACCTAGTGAGTCCCCCAGCAGCTTTGCTGGATTTCTGGAGTTTCTTTTTTTTTCTCCTGCCAAGAGTGAGTCTCTTTTCCTCACACTCTTGGACATCATTTGAGGGGTTCCTTTGACTTTTAATGTGTTTTATGGGCTATGGGGTCTTTTACTCCATAGGGTCTCATGTGTTTTTACTATGTGTTACACAGCAGCCTCAGTGCAGTGACACAGGGGTGTCATAGTGACACCCCACCATAGACTTCATAATCTGGGACGGACTACTGTCTCTCAGGGCATGTAAAGTCACCATTAGCTTTACTAGTCCCAAATTATGAACAGAAACCAGTACAAACCATCATATTGTGGACGTACTGGTCGGGGCAATTTGATTGCCCCGGGGTCTTTTAGTCGAGGGGGCACGTCTCCGTCCCCCCTGATCGAGTATTGGCTGGTGGCAGTGGATACTACTTTTTATATTCTGCCGCGAATATATCTCAATGGGATTTTCCCATTGTTCGAGGCTACCAACTTTAATTATTTAATTCTCATAGCCTCGAACATACCGCCGGTTTATTTATTTAATATTAATTCGCCGGTTGGTATTTTTTGCCAGAACTCGATTCTAAAATGGCATTTGTGTTCTCTTCTGTGACTCCAACCCAAGTCGAGCCCTTTGTTCCACTTTTTGGCGGGCTTCTCCACAGAAGCCTCCAAAAGTGGTGCCACTCTGTATGGGTACCACAGGGGGTGTGGGAGGGGGTTTAGGCACCCTGGACTGAGTTACCTTGGTAACTCAAGTCGCACTCTTGTGTGATTGGCCCAAGTGGTGAGCCGGCCGGCTCACCACTTGGCATGTTTGATTGACAGCTGGGCTGAGTGAATGGGGCTGTGCTGCATAAAAGCAGGGCTTTTGGGACTGGAACTTCAGAAGTCGCCACAGGACCTGAGAATCCGACGAGGGAGAAGCTGAGCCGACCTGCTACGACGACACCACCGGTGGAGCCCTGCGTACCCGACTCACCACTTCCCGATGACAGAGATGATCTCCTGGCTGGAGAGTCTTCTTCCCCTGACTGGTGGGCACAACCAGTTTACCTTCTTTTCCTCGCATACCTGGACGTCTTGTGGTCGAATTGCCCATGCCAAGCACCCCGGCAACCGGATAGCCACTTACCACTGGACCGCGAATAAAAGGACAGCTCCTTTTAACTGAACTCCGCGGCTGGTTTCTTCCCTGGCAGTGCAACGGACTCCTGTCTTCGTCCCCGACGAGATTCTCTCTTCCCCCGGACGAAGCACCGACTTGCACCCGCAGCCAGGAACAACTGCCCCTGCTGGAGTATTCTCACCACCTTAAGGTACCGTGTCCGCCACGCCTCCCTTTCTACAAGGTAATAATAATCCCTTAACCTTCTGGACTGGGCTGGCCGCCTTCACCATCTAACTGGTCCCTTTCTTTTGGTCCAACTCTTTCTGAACTGATTGCGAGACTTTTGGGCACTTTGAACCGTGTGACCTTGGGCACATTTCGACCGGAGCCTCTTAAAGTGGGTCCGGCCTTGTTAACTTTGACTTTACGGTTTTAACCTGCCCTCTCCTCCTACTGTGTTCTTCTGAACGTGTTGGGATCTGTTTCTATCTTTGCTCTGCCTTTCTTTCCCTTGTAAACCGATTGATTAGAGTGCCATCTTCGTTAAGCGCTCACCGCTGTCTGAAAATAAGTGTTGCTTTACTTAAGACTTGTCTAACTAATCGATGAAGGGAGTGTATATCTTTTAGTGACCGTGTTTTTGAACTGCTTGATATGTGTTTTTAAATAAATAATTATATCTCTTTTACAGCAAGCTCTGGTCAGTGTTTGCTTGTTTTACTGTGTTCTTTTGACCTATTATGAATACTCTGTATACTGCCTAACTCTTCTTGAGGGGAGTCCGACTGCTCAGAGACAGCTACCAAGTGAATCTGTGTGGTGCAGACTGCTAACAAGTGGGTTTACTGCCAAACACCTGTAGTCTTAAATCTTTTGCAGTGGTCACAGAGGGATCTGCACAGGTTTCTGCCTAACAAAAGCATCAAGGGGAAAACCAATATGACATTTCACAGATAACATTGTACTCAGACCCCAATGGCCTTACATCCAAGATCTGAGTTTCAACATGCGCTAAGGCTGAAATCCCACGTCTCCCATCCCGTTTTCTTCAGGACAAGAAATGGTTACACACATTCAGCGCTATGGACACCAACACATGTAAAGAATAAGTAAATCAGATAAAAAGTAAGAACCTTCTTTAGCACACATCAATTAACTGCATGTTCAAAAAACTCTATTACGAAAAACGTACAGATTGGACACATTGTTCATAAAAATTGCATAGACTCTTGCTTGCTGATATTGTATCTTGTGCCGTCAAATTAGGCAAAATAAATTCAACCCCAAACCAACTTTATTAGACTAATTCTACAAAACAGCAATATTCCTCCCTTTTGGAATTCTACTTAAAACACTATGAACAGGCTTGTTCGGCTAAAGATTGGTACCTCTGCACTTAATGTGATAATCCTTCATCAGAGGTGCGTCAAATGCCTTCAGTTTCTCTACAGTAAGTGAATATCTGTTCATTTAAAGTCTACAGGCCACCGATATATGGACACATTTGTGGACGCCATTACCAACATTGTCATTAAACATGATCGCCTGTTCATACTGGGAGATTCCAATGTCGGGTTCAAAGAAGAAAATATCGACTCACCCAAAACTTTAACTTGTTAACTAGCAACAATGCATACACACAGCATGTAACACCATAGATGCAATCTTCTACAACAAAAACCTGGTCACTAAACCACCAATGCAAATCCTCTGGAGCGACCATCACATTGTACCCTTCATGATATATTTGTCACCATGTACTTGCTAACCTCCCAGAAAATCCTCCTGTTCTGAAAGGAAACTGGAAATCCATTAACAGTTTTGTGGATCTAAAAGTGAGACTGAAAGCCACAAAACTGTCAACCATTCTAGGCTCAACCAGCATCAAAGAAATGACTGACAAAATCAGAAATGGATCATGAAAATATTGGATGACATTGCACCAGAAAAACTATTGACCCCTTCTCAGAATGGCAAGATGATTCACACCCCACCTCAGAGCACTGAAAGAAATCGGAAAGTGGAGCAAGAAAGGATGAAAAACTATGACCAAATAAAATAAATTGCATACCAAAGATAGATTTGACTATACAGAGCTGAAATACTAGAAGCAAAAAAGACATTCTACAACAAACGGATCACAAACTCAAGTAATAACCAGAAAGCGATGTTCAACATTATCAACCCCAATTACCAATCCCATTACAAAAACTATGCAATGACCTTGCAAACAACTTCAAAATAAAAATCACAAACTTCCAGCAAGCCATTAAACGCATGCTTAAAATCACCAACAACAAACCCCTTAACCAGCCAACACCGGAACCATCTACTAGACTAAACCACTTCCCAACAATCTCAACAGAAAAATTCCAAAGCCTGGTGAGCAAAAGCAACAGATCCCCTGCCCACAAGACGCTTACAAGACTATTCAATAGGAGGGGTGGGATTCCTGCTGCCTCCACTTTCAGACATGATCTCCTCAGTTTTGTCTTTGCCCCCTTGATTGGGATCCCGGATTCTGATCTGTGGAAAAAGCCATAATAACTTACAGATGGGGAAACGCTGCTTTCGACAATGACATTTCAGAGGCAGAAAGACAGGCAGGGTATGCAGCCAAGCAGAGAAGAGGATTAAGAGGAGACCGGCAAAAATAAACAGAGGATCGAAAATAAGTTAAGCCAGAAAAGGATGAGGAGAGGAAATAGGAAAGCTGTCCATTAGAAGAATTAGAAGCATGCAACAAGAGCAGGCTCAAGAGGAGTCTGTGTTCAGAATTGAAGTCAACACAGAACTCTGGTGTGAGGATTTGAGAACGTGAAAGGGTGGAAACGAAGAATGAGGCAGAGAAAAAGGCTGAGAAGTGAGGTTGGCAAAAGGGGGGAAATGGGAGAAAAAAGGGGAAGTTGAGAGAGGAGAAATGGAAAAGGGGGATCATGGTAGGGAGAAAAGGGAGGAAAAAGCAAAAACGTGGGAAAGAGGTAGGAATAGGGGAGGAAACGTATGATCGGGAAGGAAGGAGAGAAGAAAAAGGGAGAACAACTTAAATAAGATTAAAACAGAAGAAGGCATGAGATAATGAGGAAGGAAAGAAAAGTACTGGGAAACAGGGGCAGTAATGGAGAGGATATGAAGGAAAAGTTGAAAAGAGGAGGGCATTTAAAAAATAGGGGAATGGGTTAAGAAGAATAAAAAGTATAAAGAAAGCAAGAAGAAAATAACAGTTACAAGGATAACAGAAAACAGGGAAGGAAAATAAGCTACTCACCCAGAAACCACCTGCCGAATGTTTCCTTAACCTCTTCAACCACTCACTAGCAACTGGAACTGTGCCACAAACCTTCAAATCGGCATATATCAACCCACTCGTTAAAGACCGATCAGGAGGGTGCTGTTGCACGGCTACTAAAATGGCTGCACCTTAAGAAAGCTCTGGCAGCAGACTCAATATCCATTAATTATCCTCCACCCGCCATCATTAAAAGACCAAAACCGCTGTGCACGATTCCAGATCGAATAAGGAACCTGCTGCACTCATTTTAACACTGCAGAATGTTCTGTGGGCAGAGAATCCTGTAGAGGCCTGTTGGTCCCTGACCCTCTTTGCGTAAAGAAAGAACGCAAACAGCCGGGTAGCAGAACTCTATGGAAGCTGGGCAGGGGCTGCAGCGGCGTGAGTAAACTGAGTGATTGCCCTTGCGCGGTGCTGGGATCGGGCTCCCATGTAACGCTGCACCGATCCTGAGAGTCTCAGACAGAGCTTGCTGCTGCCATTGGAGGTATGCAGCGTGGGACAGCGGATCTCGCTGATGCACTACAGGCAGGCAGCAGATACCGCGGGCACTGTTGTGGAGCCGGAGTGCGTATAGGGGCTGCGGTTGGCACCTCGGTGCACCTGATAACACTAGGTAGACGCGGGCGCTTAGTGCACGTGTGTCGGACGAGTGTGCACATGTGAGCTGGCAGCAGGCGGTGAACCCATAACGTTTACATCTGGATCAAGACTGGGATCCGAACAGCATCACCACTGTATCATTGTTTGGTGCTTAGGTGTGTGTACATCCCTAGGTTTGCAATTTTGTATCTTGGAAAGGTGGTGCATGGCAATGCAGCTCCCATCCAGTGGACACAGTGCCCAGAAGGTGGTGTGGTCATGAGCACAACCAGGATAACGGCGTGGGACAAACAGATTAGCACGAGATCAGACAGAACCTTGTATGCAGTATCTCACACGTGCTTGACTGCAGGAGCAACTACGAAGTACACCAATCAGGACTTGGCAGGGTATTCTCAGCACCATGTGGGAGCCGCATAAAGATGATAGATCACTTTTCGCCTGCTTCTTTGGATTTATTTGCCAAGACATACACATCCCTGCTACAAACTTCCGAGCAGAGTGAGGGCTCATCTATCATAGACATCTCAGCACTGAACTGAACACTTACGGCCCTAAGGGAGAGCACAGATTCCATAGCAACGAAGAGTGGCACATTGACGTGCAAGGTAGATGTGACCGCGATACAAATCGAGAAGCTATGTGGGCGTATGAATGAGGTTCAACATCTGGTGGGCGAAGAAGAAAAGGTGGCAACATTATAGAAACGTGATCAAGAAGATTGCAGCCAAAAATGATGTCCTGGAGTGGGGATCCTGATGTAACAATCTGTGGGTGCTGGGTGTGCCAGAATCCACAGAAATTTACAATATGGTGGTATTCATGGAAAAGTACTAGAGGAAATCTTGGAATACCCCACACTGTCCCTCAATTTTATGGTGGATAGAGCCAACTGCTCTCTGGGGTCTAGTGCCCCTTCGGGGGGGCACCTGAGCGGCCCATTATCGCACAAATCTTCTGCTACATGGATTGGGACTCCCTACTAAAAGCGGGACAGGGAGAATGGTGAATTTTGATATGGGTCCACCATTACAAAAGTTTTCCCAGATTTCAGTCGGCAAGCCCAGGTTCAGAGACAGACTTTGCGAAAGGTTAAAGGTATCTTCAGAAAGAAAGGTCTGTAATACGCAATGTTATAGCTGTCCAAATTGCGAGTGCTTCATGAGGGCAAGGGAAACTTCACTGATTCCACGGCCTCAGAGAGATTTGCAAAGGAGATACCACACAGATCATGACGGGAATGCAGTTCCCCTACATGACGGATGAAGGTGTGGCCATAGCATGCAAGTAGACCCTTTGGGAACAGGTATTGGATTGCCCTCTAAGATTGGAAACCCAGGTAACTGTGTGGCAGGCTTGATGCTGGTGATATACTGTCAGTGTGCAGGTGTCCATCAATCCCGGATGGGCCTGCTGCCATAAGGGAGCGTGACAGCTTACTGGTCTCAGCTCCCTGAAGCAGGAACTGCAAGTTATAGACAGGATGTTGTTTGAGGGTTTGGGTGTCTGTGTGTGTATCATATTATGATGGCTGGGCAGTTTTGCTCTCTGGCTTTGGGTGGGGGTCGGAACGGGTGCGGGAGAGGGGGAAATTGGTGTTTCTAAATATTTTTAAGCTACTCATTGTGCGCTATGGGGCGTTACATATTGTGGTGGGAGTTAGTGCAGGTTCCAATGGTCCGCGACAGGCCAGACCCCTCATGGCACTGTTCAATAGTGTGGCATATCCTTTGCGATGTACTGGAATGTGTAGTTTACTACTGGATGACTGAGGTCACGCCAATGACATTCAGGGGTTTACCAATGGGAAGACATTTCATCAGATTATGCAATATGCGAAACAACATGATGTGTCTGTCTTAATGCTGCAAGAGACTCAAATGGATCTGACGTAGACACTGTTGACAGCTTCAGGATGGGGGGGGTACACAGATAAGGAGCTACATTCTTGTTGCATTCCTGGGGGGGTCAATATACCCCACGTGATCAAGCGTTTGGAGCACCGCAAAACACGTCGTCTTTTTATCCGGTTTTCCTATCTCCGAGCACACTTAATAATAAAGATATATGTTGTCGCCGGGACCCGATGTGCTGTCTCTTCTTCCTACTGAAAGGACACTCTATCCCCAGTTAGCAAGCAAACTACCTGGTCTCAGAGTGGCTTTGCTATGTGGTTATGCACCCATTGTTGGCTCACCTTATTTTATTCTGAATGTGCTGGGTTTCCGACTCAAGTACCTGTATTATGAGATTGTATGGGCAGGGGATTTAAATTTTGTGTTGAAACTAGATGCGCATAGGGCTAATTCACATGGGGGGAGATTGCTCAAACAGGGGCGTGTCTATAACCAAGGCGGAGAGGACTGATTGCCACTGTGGTACTCTCCTTGGCTCCTACAACAAAGCAGTGTCTGAAAAGACGACATAGTCGGAGACACTGATAGCAAACCAGCTTGTGTTTTGAACCAAGGTTGCAAGTGGCAACTTTGTACAAAGAGAACAGTGCATGAGGCATTTGCAAAGAGCGACGTGCATATATTTGGAACCAAAGGTGTGATTGAACTTTACATTTTGAGCTTTGGGAGGCCAACAAAAGATGCCATCCACAGAGTAGTCCGGAGCCACGTGGGCGTTCATTCGAAAGTCTCTGTCCGGTATCCAACTGATGCTGATTGTGAGCAAAAGGAATAACGAAATCCAACTGGTCATGCAACGGGTCAAGCTAAATCCCGTGCACATTCGAAAGTCTTCGCTAGTTTAAGGTAAATCACAGTTGGTCTGAGCTTCGCTGAGGGAGTCTAATTGACCGAAAGAAAGGGATCTGAGCCCTGCAGACGGGGATCTGAGGTGAACCGTGAGACACCCGAGAGAGAATTCTCTGGACATTGGCTTAAAAGGGATCTGAAACCGGAAGAGGGGGATCCTACTTGGAATTTATGATTTTATGAAAAGGATCTGAGCCCAGTTGAGGGGGGATCCAGGGTGAACACCCAACTTTGAATACATTTCGAAGGAAAATAACTTTTACGTATTGTTTTTGCACAGCAGGCCCTTTTGAGTCTAGAGACTTACAAGTAGTAAAGAAGCTTCGACCCAGAAGGTCCTTGACTGTGAAGATTGAACTGGATCCTTGTGCCGCACAAGGGCCCAACTATCCTGACTTCTCATTTTACGAACACTTCTTTCTTTTTCATGAACTTCAACCCACACTATTTGTATTTAGCGGTAAGTTTTGGCAATCTTTTTTTAGTATAGGCCCTTTTATTTTGACAAGACTCCTCTAGGACTGCATTATTATTATTTGATGATCATAGCCTGCTCCCATCTGTAGATTTAGTATTAGATAGGCGTTTTATCACACCCTTGTTGAAGTTTAATAAACACCCTCGCACTGTGGTCACTTGCCTGTCTTACTGTTGACACGCCTTCCTTACAGGTCCCAGAAAGTATGTACCCCGAGTTGGAGGGTTAGGAATAGGGTGTTGGAGGGCCCAGTATTCCGGAACGAAGTAGAGCAGGAGATTGTGCAATTCTTCAAACACAACGTTGGGTCTATAGCAGGTGAGAGGATGTTGTGGGATGCGTTTAAAGTGTTTATACGAGGTGCCTGTATTTTAAAAGAGTGGGGCGTCTTAAAAGCCCTGAGGAGCTGGAGGACCAAATTCAAACTTTGGAGAGTAGGCAGCTACAGGGCAGTGACCCTGAAGTTGGTAGGCGATTGGCGGAAGCTCAGTGAGAATTTGCAGCAGCGGCCAACAGAGAGAGTAAATATCTGGATGAACCTATAGAGGCTGTGATGCATAGGGAAGTAGATGGCCCAAGTAGGGCTCTAGGGTGGGCAATTTGCAAGGAGAAGAGAGCAGGTTAATATTGTTTAGGTGACCACTGGGGATGGACGGGTGGTCTGCGAAGATGAGTCCATCAGCGACTCGATGTATACATCTCATCGGGAGGGCAACCTGGTGCAGGTGGAGGAATTTCTAGATCAGGTGGCTCTGGGGTGGCTTGAACTGGAAGTTGCAATTCTATTGAATGTGTCCTCTTCCCCCCCACCCCCCTCCACACCTGAGGAAATCAGGAAGGTGATGAAATCACTTTGCAATAACAAGACACTGGGGACAGACGGCCTGTCGATCAAAATTGATAGTGTATTCAGATATCCTTATCCCACATATAACTCTGATGTAGGCCTCAGTGTGCGAGACCGGGACACTCGCGGAATCCACGAGGCCGGTACTGATCGTGGTACTGCTCAAACCACAAAAAGACCTTACCAGCTGTGCTTCCAATAAGACCCCGTCGTTAGTTAACACAGATAATGAGATACTTGCTTGCCCGTTAGCAGATTGACTACAGCCACACATGACCACGTTGGTACTCCCGGACGAAGCAGGATTCATACCTGGTAGATCTGCCCAAAATAATCAACGTAGGATCTTTGCTTTAATGCACAATGTTAAGGAGGAGGTACCGGCTGTGGTGGCTTCACTTGACGCAGAAAGACCCTTTGACTCGGTCGAATGGTCATTTATGTTTGAGGTTCTCAGACGGATAGGCCTGGGTACGTCATATCTGTGCTGGATACGATTGCTATGTATGGCTCCCAGAGCTTTTGGTCCTAAAGAACAATTTGGTATCAAGACTGATACTGCCCTACCGTGGGATGAGACAAGGAAGTCCCCTCACCACTATTATTTGCACTGGCGATTGAGCCTCTAGCTTGTTATATATGGGAACATCATGCGCATAGAGGGATAAAGATTTATTCAGAGCTCAGCGTCCTCTCGCTTTATGCTGATGATACGTTGCTGTACGTTAAAGAACTTGGCCCCCATGTTAAGAGATGTTAAGAGATGTGCAGAGATTTGGGAAATTTGTCTGGGCTCAAAATAAATTGGGGTAAATCGGAGATCCTGCTTCTGAGACAGACTGTGACTGAGCAGTACTTTGGTCTGGGGTTCAAATGGTGTCCCACAGGAATGAGATACCTGGGTGTATGGGGCACTACTGATTATTGATATATACAGAGAACTATGAGAAGGCACTTGTACAGATGGAACAAAAGGTGAACATGTGGATTTGGGTGTCGGTCGCAGGCAGCCAGGTTGGCCCTGGTAAGATGATATTGGTTCTCAAATTAGTACACATTTTCAATAACGTTCCCGTGGTCCCTCCAGCTCATTTCTGGGCCAGGACTGTTGGGGGGGGGGGGGAGAGCCTGCTCCGGACCACCGGGCAGGCCCCATGCACACGTCGGGAACACCCAACACAGTCAGTCTGGCGGCGATCACGCCGCGGATCAAGGAGTGGGGGTCACCCCACTCGCTCCAGGTCACTGGAGCTACCCATGTGGCTGGGTGCACCCAGCACACGACGGCCCCGGCTCTGGGGGCACCCAGGCCGCGGTCGCCACAACAGCCATGGTCACATGGCCTCCACACTCTTTGGGACGGGGTTGCCCTGCAGGGGCAGCGTCTTTGTGCTGGGCCCCGTCCTCGGGCCTACAGTATGCAGAGTGGTGCCAGCATGGCACAGAACATGAACGACACCAGAGCTCTTTGCTGGTCAGACTGACAAGCCGGAAACAGCTCGTACCTTTTATTAATTTGGTCACATGGGCAGCCATGTGACCAAGACACACACACTGGGAGATACCATGTCTCCCTACAGGGGGTGACATGCAACAAGGACTAAGAGTCTATTGATTACACTGGTGTGGCCCGGCAAGTTGTCGAGAATAGAGTATGAGGTACTCATTAAACTTTATGAAAGGGGAGGGTTGGTCTGCTGGGATATGTATCTATTTTATATTGCAGCTCAAGTACAATGTTGATGGTGGTGAGCACCGGTGTGTGAACTATTGCAAGTGGGGATAGAAAAGCAAGGAATCACCTGTGATGAATCATAGACCCTCACCAAGAACCCTTCTCATGTGTCCATAGAAAGGCAGCCGCTACCTGATCCTGACCATGTGGGTGTTATTATGCAGGAGTATCACATGGAAGGGGGCTTGGGTTAGGAGGAATGGGAAACCCTCTAAACAACTTCCCTAATGATCCTACAGTCTTAATGCCTTATTGGAAAACTGATAATTTTGATGATAAAATGAATAATAGTACTGAGACGAGGAAGAGGGGTCCGGACTTTAACCAAACTATGGTGAGTAGTCTAGTGGTTGTAATGACCCACATAGAGTGGCACCTTTAAACATTTAAAGGCCTTTCATGTGCTCATGAAGAAGAAGCAGAGGACCGAGCTGCCGCTTTTCTGGTAGCGGGACGCTGTACCGAGAATGTGGAAGAAGTCGGAAAGCCTGTAAGATGCAGAGTGTGTGCAGCGGGAAGCGGTACTGAGGCCAGCTGTCCGGAGAAGCTCTGTGCCCTGCGTCCCGCTCTGTCTGGTGTGTGGCGTTCACCGGAGTGTGTGCAGAGCTGAGAAAACTCCATTTACAGGCAGCGGGAGACTGACCAGAGCTGTCAAGCTCCAGGGAAGTCCTGACGAACGAAGTAGCGAGTCAGGAGGAGATGCCAGGACATGGAGGTGAGTTGACCTTCTATAGATGACCACGGGGCGCTCCGAAGTAGACCGCAGTACCAGAATGAAGCTTTTGAATACCAAACCTTTGGATTAAAGCTAATTAGGTGTAACTCTCCTATTAAGAGAGCAAATAGGAGAATATAGTAACTTGATTTAGCAACGCCAAAAAGGGGCTATGTTCAAACTAAGTGAAAGCAGTCTACCAAAAGGGAGATATCCAATATGAGAATATTGTAACCAGTATTGCCAAAGAAGGGCAATTATAAATTCAAGGGGATACAACTTTTCTAAAGATGGATATCCGGGAAGGAGAAATTGTAAACTGTATCATCAGCAGCCAGTTGGTGATGCAGAAAGAAATCAAAGACTGCAGGAGAAAAGCCCTTCTTATAGAAAGGATCAAGGGGGTGAGAATTTTAACCTGCATTGCCTGGGGCAAACAGATCAATGTGAGAATCATTGTCAGTATGTACAGTATACTTCTGGAAGAAGTTGTAACCCCATTGTGTTGAAAGTCAAGACTTACCCACAAAGCAGTTGTTGGTTCAACTTTCACTTTTGAGGATTTAAGTGCGGAATCTTTGGAACAAATCTCACCACAAAGTACCAGTTGTAGTAGTAGGAGTTTTTATCCTGGCAGGCAAGTAAAACCAGGAAAGGGACAAATGGTGGTAGTCCTGGCAGGCGAGTGGACCAGGAAGAAGATGATTTGAAGCACTGTGAATGTGGTAGAAGGTTATGGTGGAAAAGAAGTGACAATTGCACCGTTTCATATTGACGAACTGTTGTTTAACCATCCTGACTAAATGAATGAGTCCTCGTGACTAACGTATTGCTTATGAAGAAGAAATACAATGTGATGAAAAGTGATTGGCCTTTCCCGGGTTTAGGGCACAGGTGTTCACTTCCCGCATGGCCCAGGAGCAGTGGAGCATATTGCATCAGCTTGCCGCCGTTAGCCCTGCCTACCAGCATTGGCTTTTTTTTAACATAAGGATCCAGTAACCCCCCCCACCTCCCTGTGAGGGACAAGTCCGTGGGGTTGTGGGGGTGGGGGTGCTAGGGCACGGGTATATGCTGCACTGGAGGAACCAGTGGATAGATATTGTGTTTGGTAGAGCGTGAAACCTTGAAGACAACACAGCAAAGAAAAGGCCCATTGCTTGACTAGGTGAGAAGCTGCAGGGGTGGGAGATTGAGGTTGAAACCGGATTGGGTTAGGGGAGAAAAGCTATAACATTAAAATCCTTTCATCCTGCAGCTGCATATACAACCATGACAGACTACAGCGTACCCAAGAGGAAATTGCTGAAAGTAAAACGACAATCAGTACCCTCTCCAGACAGGTCAGAAGTAGGGAAGATTCAAGCCTACACCCCTTCAACTCTTACGTGAGCTACATATTTTTTGATTGAGGAAATTAACCAGTTCCTTGGTGTGAATGAGAAAACTTGGGGGCAGGGTGGGAACCCGTCGGACAACAAGGCTACTGGAATTGGCAATGCAGGGTGCAGCAGTGTAGTGTCCGTCCATAGCCATAGCCAAAGGCCAAGATGCAGGGTTTAATGACAATTCTATCGCAAATGGAACAGTAGATTTACCAAAATCTGAGGGTCCATGCCAGGACTTAACAACAATACCACCAGAGTCCTTGACTACTAAAATGGCCCTGTAACCAGTTATGAAAACCCTGATAGCCCCTTGTTGAGATCTACGGTACAGGAAGTCGACCCAGTGCTTCTGATGGGCCATTTGGGTCAGGATCAAACAATATGTGCGCTATCAAACTGCCCACAGGATGGGGGCTCGCCAACCAGGGTAAGCATCACGAAGGATAACAAGGTTGCCGGAATAACAGTGCTGAACCCCAAGTCCGACACTACAATAATGGCAGCACCCCTGGGCTCCAATAGCTCCACCTTGCCTATGGAACACATGGATACTGAAGGCGCTGTAGACCACTTGTGAGCGGTCACCCACCCCCCCCCATGTAAATATAAACAAGGAGGGGCAGGCCATGAGCACCGAGACCGATCATTTGCCAAGTACCACCTACAGCTACCCATCAACCTCAATGGATGCACTCATAGCGCATAACCTTGATCTTCTTGTCAAAAGGAAACCTGTGGCTAGTTGCTGCAAATGCAGCCTAGTCTTATCTGAAACAGCAGACTTAAAGAGGCTGCTTTTGGCCCTTCTCCATTCATATGATAGAGGGGAAGCTATAGGCGCACCATCAGTTAGACAGGATGTTATTCAGGGGACTTTGAAGCCATCAAAGCAGCCCAACCATTTTCACTATGCCGACCTGAATTGCATTAGCATGGTTGGACAGAGGTCAGCCCCAGCGAAAAGGGAGAGCCTTGTCAGAAGTTCCAGCCCAGGATCTTAAAGGTCTTCAGGCCCTTAGTTGCCCAGGTCCCCCCGCCCTTAGTCTAAAACTATTGAATAATGCAGCCCATCCACTACACCAGATTGCTGCCTAGAAGTCAGACTCTGTGTCTAATGGCATCTGCTCTCACAACAAGCCAGCCAGTAGTGCAGGCCACCTATCTTCCAACTCCACTTCCAATGGCGCTATTACTAGGGGCCTGCAGACCGGATCTAGGGCAGGGTATGAAAACTGGTCCAATGAGAAGGGGACGCACAGGGAGGGGGAGAGTTACTTACTTGCACCAGGTGCCCAAACTGGCCCCCAGTTGTTTTGAAACCAAGGAAGCGCTTATCAACAAATCCACCCATTGGCTTTGTGACGTGCGTGGATGCTTGTTGATAATTCGGGAGGACATCTCAGATTGTACCAGATTCCATCACAAAGGTGAGAGTACTTTCAACTCTCTGCGGATCGAATTTAGGGATCACGGATTGGCAAACAATCTTTTGGATATGAGATATAGCCCATGCAAAAACAGTATGGTTAAAATCTGTCTTCATGCCCATTGCCACGGCAAAACCTACCCCCCCCCCTTAATCGCCACTTGCTCCCCTCCCCCCTGATACTAGCTCATGTCATCCTGTTCTGTCCGGTGCCAATGCACTGCCATTAGGAAAAAGGCCCCAGGGTAAACTGTAAATAAATTGGGCAGGGACGGATTATTCCCCAGGGGGACCGGAAGAGACTGTTATTGAGACATGGGCTTGTTAGTTAGCCGGGGGGATATGGGGAAATCATACCCTAATGTTTGCTGTTTGGAATAATGTAAAGTCAAGCTACTATTTGCATGTGTTGGCCAAATAAAGTTATTGATGATGATTGGCCTTCTGAGAAAAGAACAATTATATTAACTACTGATTTGATGTGCCAAGACACAGTCCTTTTTGGTTTGTCACACAGAAGGTTCTGAAAACTTGAATAGTTGGCTTGAAGAGGGAGAAATCATTTTGGAATTAAGACAGTTAATTTGCCAAGTGAAGGACATATGGAATCAAAAGAACTTTGTTATGCCTGCAGTGGAACTTGGCTATTGAAAAGAACTTTCCTGATTTTGAACTTTGGTTTGAAATAACCTGAATTGATCCAGGGAAAGGGGATTCAACCCTGGTTACAAGGATTCCCGTTTATAATTTTTATGTTTGAATTTAAATGTTATTTTATGACGTTTAAACAGCTAAATAATCCAGGTATGATTTTGTTGTGTGTATGAGTGTGAGGGACATTAATTTATTGATTGAGCATTTGTAAGGCACCTATATAACAAAATAGTGTTTCAAGGTGCCACAAGGCAATTGGGGAGGGAACAAGGGAGTTAAAAATTATGGCAAAGGACAGAAAATATACAATTGTGGTCCTACAAGTCCTTGTGCCATTCAGGTGTGCAAGTGCAGTGAAGAGAAGTGCAGGAGAAGGGAGGGGGAGAAGGTATGTGCAAGTGCTGGTGAGAGACTGTGAGGGATGTGCCTAGGGTTGCCAGGGGAGGAACCGCTGGCTAAGTGCTAGAGTGGAGGAATCCCAAGGGTGGGATGCACAGCCACTCGGTAGGGGACCACAAGGGCAGTGCTGAGGGAGGGAGGTGCTGGTGTCAACTGGTCTAGGGGCCTGGTACCTGTGAGATTCAAGAAGGTCCAGGCCGCCAGTCTCCGCGGCAGTGGGAGATTAGCAGGGAAGGGAGAGGGGCATGGAGGCTGTTCCAAAGAGAGGCATCAGCCAAAGAGAGACCTGCCCACACTCTCTGCTTGGAGTAGCGTTTGACAAGCAGGGAGTTGGAGTTAGAGGAGCAGAGGGCTCTAACAGGAAGATGGCTTTGGCCATTAGGTCATTTTCCTTTAGTCTAGTTTCATAGTTAGGGAAATCCTTGGTAGGTTATGGAAAGATAGTCATTTGTCTCGCCCTTATTTAAGAAAAATGGATACGTGTGAGAAATCTCTATCTACTTGTCCATCTTACATTTCTGACCCCTCATATTCCCTGATGTGCTGATGATGATACTTTGGAGCAAGCGTACAGCCGCAGGTAGGGAAATACAAGCAGTGGACACCATGTGCTGGGCATGAGAGAGAATTGTGCAAGTAATAAGGGAGGAACACCTATTGTGAGAAACCTGACAGTATCCTCATGCCTTCTCCCCCTGGATCCTCTTTTCAGGTGGCCAGGGAAAGGCCATGGTTTTTGGATCCTGACTCTAAGGGGGAGAAGCGAGGGAGGATCACCTTGGTGGAGGTTCCTTGGGGATTGGGAGTGGGTTACCCACAGGTGAGACCTTGTATCTCCCTTTCCCTTCTGAAAACCAACTTTACCCCCCACCCCTCCCCCCCAGCTTTTATGGGCTATTGTAAAACATGTCTCGGGAGGATAGCTCAGGGGCAACGTATTTGGCATGGAAGCAAGACGACACAGAGCATACACAGGTTTGATACCCGGATGCATGCTTAGAAACCTCTGGGTATTAAGCACATTATAAATAATCAATCATATCATATCTCCCCTAATTTCCCACATTTTACCTATAACAGTACTGGGATGAGGAAGAGGCGACTAGGAGTAATGAACACTAGTCACTCATTTCACCACTTTAGTACTGGGACGAGGAAGATGTCTTCAGAGTACTGTGAAGGTCAGGCGGTTTATGTTATTTCGATTTTTGTAGGTCGCCTAAAGTCTTTTTTTTTTTTTTTTTTTTTTAAAGCCGTTTTATGACAGCCCACAAAAATCAAGATAATGTAATTTCCCCCCAATCCCCATCTCCTCTTCCCAGATTTCACCCCTGAACCCTCCTTCCTTGGCCCCCGCCACCTCCCACCCAACATCCACACACCCATTCTCCTTCGTGGCCGTTTCGGGTCCTGGCGTGCCCGTCAGCTCTTGCGTGCACTCGTGTGCATTGCAGGGGCTGACGGTTCCATTTAGTAAGACCGCTCTGTGCGGTCACAGAGCGGTCTTTTTTTTTCCTCTTGGTTGCTTTTTTGACCTAATACCAGTCAAACATGTTCCTTGAACTACAGTCAGGCAAGTCCAATTGAGAGCTCACACTTGCAACCGGTCATGTGGTTGCAGGTGTATCAGAGGAGTGGAAAGGAGCAACAGGGGGATGACTAACAAGGAAGCCTGTATGGGAGAGACCACTAGGGAATCCTATTTGTGAGGTGGCAGCCATGGTGGGTCCTTTTGGAAGCCTAGATACTGGCAGATGACCCAGAAGACCTGTGGAGTCCCGGGCAAGTTGGGATGGTAGAATTCCACAGGTGTGGGAGCCTCCGTGGTCATAAAAGAGCAGCTGGAGCTGTGGACCAAGAACAAAGAAAAATTATTGCCACCAGCATCCATGGAAGGGAAGCGGAGCTGCCCGCGAGTGCAGAGAAGTACTCTGAAGTGCGAGCGGGGCTCGCAGTTACCGGCAAGCCAGCCACGAAGCACAAGTGGAGCGATGCAGCTGCTGGAACGCAGAGTAGTGGCCAGTGCAGGGGAATGTCACTCGAAGCCGGGGCGCTGCTAGGGGCTTTCGTGTAAGTGAGAAATGTCATCTGAACCAAAGGTAATGCTAAATTAAATTACATGTACGGATTGAAATAAACCCGAAACCACAGGTTGAATATGAACTAAGCTGAAAAGTCAAATAACAAATATTGAATACCGAACTGAATGAAAACTTTGTGGACAGAGCTAAGAACTGATGAAAGTTAAATGTGAAAGTTCCCATTTGAAAGCAACATACGAAATAAGAACGAACGCAAGTGTGAAAGAGCATGACAGAAAGGTGGGGAATAATTAAGACCACCACAAAGTCAACTTAATGAATGAATAATGTACGGCAAGGCCAAAGACTGTTTTAGGATATGTGACACATTGTAGCAAAGCCAAGAGGCTAACCAGGAGAAGCCAAGAGTGTGAATCTGCACATAAAGCAGAGAGGCCGACAAGGAGAAGCTAAGTGAATGTGAATCTGTACACAGGGACAAATACAGAAGAACCTGTGTTGGTTGAAGAGCCTACGGTTCCTGGTTCCCGCAACCTATGATAGGTGGACCATGTGGTCCGACAACTGCGCCTAGACCAGGGAACCCACAATTGGGAAAGCCAAAGACATTGTGAAACAAACCTAGAAGGAACACTTTAAGTGAACTGCTAATGCAATCCAGAGGGAGTGTCAAGTTGACCTGAAGTAGGTGTTGAACTGAAACCAAGTATACATTGAAACGTTGGAGTCTTGTGGAAGGGAAACCTGGGGCTTGATGAACTGCAATGCTGTCTTGTGGACAGAGCCCTTAAGACCCTTTTCTTTGGAACCGTGTTGTTTTGAACTTGGGGAATGGAACTGTTAACTGTTTTGTATAGACAACAAATTTGTTCCGAAATACACTGGGAAGAAACAAAAGACCACCTACCTGGGGTTATATAGGATGAACAGGTGTCTGAAGAATCCCTGGTGTTTCTTCGAATACGGCGTGAACCTTTGAAGAGTAAGAGAAATCCCCCTGAGAATTCCTCAAAGGACCTGCAAGAGCTTGTCCTTCGTGAAACTCTGAGGGAAACCCTCGTGGGGAATAAAACCCTGGAAGAGCTGCTGGTGGGCGTTGTCTTCCTGCGGAGACCCGGTGAGAAAGCTGGTCTGGGTATTCTTCTGGCTGTTAAGACGAGTGGCCTTTGAAACTGAGCTAAATATAGTGGGTAAAATGAACACAGTTATTCCTGAAAGTAAGGAAAGGAGAGGTTCCTATAGAAGGTTCTAAGAGCTTACCATGCGTTAAACATGAAGAGTGCGGAGAGGTAAGGAATCTTCGTCGTATTGTAAAAGTAAGATGGCACTATGATGAGGGAAAGAAAAGACCCGTAAGATTTAGGGTGGATATATCTAGTCCTATAAGAGTAGGATGAACTAGGAGAAAATCCTACCCTTTCACTTCCAAGTCTTTTTGAGCCAGCCTGAGTGGATGAGGAGAATCTGGAGGTTCCCAACAAGGTATTGCTACAAAGGAAGGATGAGGAGTTAGAAACAGAAGTCTGATCGCCGGGAGCGATCGAAGAGGTGAGATGGAAAATAGGTTAGTACCTAGAGACTCCCTAGAGGGAGGTATGGAGGAGGTTCGGGGTCTAAGCGTGCTTAGAAGTAGAGTCGATCCCGGAAATAAAAATGAAAGGTTCCGTAATGCCTTCTGAAAATAAAGGGAGGAATGGAGAACAAGAAGGTGAGTAAAGTAGCCAAAAATGGTTGAGAGAAAAGGTCTTTGTAATCCTAGCGAGGCGAACTTACGAAGCGTGTGCCGGCTCCAGAGAGAGTAGCAACGCATCTTCCTTCTGTTGTCGCTGGATTATAAGAGAGTGAACAGGAAGTGATGGTGGAAGGTTGAGAGGCTGCCTGGGAATTAACAACTAGCCTGAACTGTACGCTAGCGATGGTAACCGCTGCGGCGGCCATCTTGGAATCAGTTTCAACTAGACTGTGGTGTGGACGATTTCCTGGTGCAGAAGTGGCGGCCATGTTGGAAATAGGTCGGAAGGCGAAATGCATATTAGAAACCATCACAGGAACTCCAAGGATGTGTGGAACCGTTTGAACTTGGGAAAGGTAATCTCGAGACTGTTATGGAACCTTCTTGAACTTGGGTAAGGGGAGATGAAAAGGAAGCTAGGAGGTGGAAGAAGCTCAGAACTTTGTGTTGATCACCATTTCTTTTATTATTGACATTCCTACACATTGTTTAGCTTTAATTACTTGTCAGGACATGGATAGGTTTTGGACACAGACAGATTTTTAAGTTGAACTTTCTGACTCAGATTTTGCTTAGTTTCGTTCAGGTAGAGAAATCCCACCTTGGTTTAGAGCAAGTTAAGCCTTCAACCTTCCTGACATTTGATTTAATAAACCATTATATTTTGAACTTTGAATCTGTTGTCTGTGTCTTGGTCCATGATGTCTTCACACTATACACACCTGATTTTGCACTACATCGTGGGAGAGGGATCCTGGTGACCCACAAGAAGATATTCCAGCAGCAATTTGAAGCGCTAAGCATCCACAAATTGCGCAATCTGTTTGTGGACGAGAGGTATAACACCATTTGAAGAATAGAGGGCGCTGCTCCCCAATCACAATTCTGTTATATTATAGTCTCACTCATGAGCTGCAGGCGCAATGGGTGTGTGTGTGTGTGCCGGGGGACCCTTTTCAGATCCCCAAAGCGCAATATGTTCTATCGCTGCCACTCTATGATAGACTTGTGTTTCCTGTGTATATGACGATCAAAGCACTGAAAGTTGAACCTGAAGATAGGGCACAGGGGTGGTGGGAGGGGAACGTCGCGCTGGGAATAATCATGACTGATCAACAATGGAACTTGGCATGTGTTCAAACCAGGAAGATTTATCTTAATTGCTGCTATTGGCTCACCCACATTAAATATCTCCACCAGATGTAATATATGCCTATCCAGTTGAAAAAATATAATCCTGACAGGTCAGCTGAATGTAGCAGGTGCCATACAATGGATGCAGATTTCATTCCCCTAGCGTGGTATTTTTACAATGTGCATTTTGTTCTAGGTCCAGGTTGTCGAAGCAATGCAAGAAATGATGGGGGAGTAGGTACCACAAGATCCTATGGCGTGGCTGTTGGCAATCTTTGAGGGAAGGGATTCTGAAGCAATGACTCTTAGGGATGGCGTCAGTGGTAGCGTGTGCCTTAATAACAAAGGCATGGCTTAATGGCTCAGGCCCTAAATTGGAACACTGGATTTAATTGCATGGTGAGCTGCGGAGCAAAGAGTCCAGCTACGCTGCATCCTTGCCCATTTTGAGCAGGCCCAAAAGATATATGGGATCCGCTGTGCACATACTTGACGAAGAGAGTGTGTACCCGGACACATGCTTAGGGTGGTGGCAAAAGGGTAATGGCGTCTCTAATGTCAGGGGTTAAAATAGTGTAATGGGGGCTGGGGATAATCATACAGTGCTGTGGACCGGGAATGCACAGGACCAATGTGAACTTGTGAATAATTGGAATCGGATGGGGTTGGCGTGTCAATGAGTAGCATGTTTATTTGACTTTGAAGCGTATGATATGTGTTATACAAAGAAAATATAAATAAATGTTTTTAAAAAAACATTGGGAAACACGGAAGACCTAATCAACTACCGACCAATCTCAAACATCCCATACCGGGGAAGCTAAGTCTACGAACAAATCCTGGAACATGTTATAAACGATTGGATATCAGACCAGGCACAAGTAGGCTTCAGACCCATGAGAGGAACTGAAACAGCATTGCTATCGATATGGGACAGTCTAAAAATCAAGGCAAACTCCAACTTCAAATCGGCACTAATACTACTCGATCGGTCAGTAGCCTTTGACACAGTCCACCATGAAACACTCATCAAAAGACTTGAAGATATTGGAATCGGCAACACAGCTCTCCTTTGGCTAAAATCCTTCATGACAGAAAGAATGGTAACGACTTGGAGAACACCATTCAAGTCAACACCAACATGTGGCGTCCCACAAGGCTCATCACTCTCAGCACTGCATTTCAACACCTATGAGCTCCCACCCCCGATTACCCAAAAAACACAGCCTCACCTGCTTGCAACTACACAGATGACGCTCAAATCAACTACAAAATCAACGCCAGCAAAGAACTAAACCTAACCTCACAGAAATAAACCATTGGATGAGCACAAAAAGCCTTAAACTGAAACCGGACAAAACAGATACCATGATTGCACCTAATGACCCACTGAACCATCACCAACATTTTATGGCCTACCGAACTGGGGAACCCTCTAGAACCATCCAAAGTCATCAACAATCTCGGAATATTAATGGACAATGAATTAACACCAGAACCACAAGTCAACGCAGTAGTTGAGAAATGCTTCTTCCACTTACACACAATCAAGAGAATACTCCTTCACCTTCCCACAAAGAGCACTCGCTGTCATCTCTCTTGTCATGTCAAGAATAGACTACACCAATAGCATGTATCTCGGAATGCCAGAATACCTTATGAAAAAACTACAACGAATACAGACGGCAGCAGCAAGACTGCTCCTCAGACTCACTAAGAGCACACATCACTCCAGCACTGAGAGCACTACATTGGCTACCGGTCCAAAAACTCATTTTCTTAAAAGCACTCTGCATAACACGGAGCAATCCGCGGCCAAGGAGTGGAATTCGCACAGGGAAAAATCTCCATCTACAAACCAAAATGAACATTAAGGTCCAGCAACGAAATTTTGCCTCAAACTGAAATGAGCAAATTCAGGGGAGAAGCATTCTCAAGCAGGATCAGCATTCTCGTGCATAGCGGCCAGACTTTGGAACTTGCTCCCAAAGGAAATTCAAACAGGAGGCAGAAAACTGTTAAAACATGGCTCTTTAACTCACCAAGTTAGAGAAAACACTGCCAACGCAACACAGTAATAACACTGAAAACCAGATTCCCGAAACCAGGCCCCCAAAGAAATAAAGCATCCAACCATAAAACACCCTAGAATAATATTAACCAAACCGATCAACCCAACTAGCAGATAAAGACTTGGACTGCCGACAAACCCTACTAAAAACTCTTAACACTATACATACCCACCCTCCAACCCTGAACAAACCAGACACATACCACTGCAACAAAAAAAACACCAGAAACTACAGGTACTCTACTGAAACGCCACAGCACCCATTATGGTAATTATCCAAATGCACACAAACCACCCATTTGCAACCTTGCAACTAACATCACACAACGTCGACCAACTAAAAACAAACCAGCACACAGTGACTGGTTTTTCCGAACTAACTACCAAAAGCACATCAACGATCTCTTGCACTTTTCCACTAACTAACCTACATTTAATAAACATAAAACTTGCATCCAACATCATAGTTCATCATACAGGCATCAATATTAGAATTAACCTAATACGCGTACAACAAAATCAATATACTAAAAGCTTAACCACAAACTCTGTATATAGAAAATTAAGAAAGTATTTAAAATATTAAAATGGCACAACTTAAGGGAGTAACTCCAATTTATATAAGATCCAAAAGCTTAACACAACAGCCCATTCACAAAAGCGATTAAAACCATCTAGCATAGGAGAGCCCTGTGGTTCCCGAAGACACACATGGCACGCTGACACAACTCCAGAAATAGAATGGAGGCTTGAGGCTGAAGGGGCAGATTGAAGAACTTCTAGCCAAAACGGATGAATAATGGACTAGAAACCTTGAACAAAAATGTCACCAAATGTATGCTTGAACTCAAAGTGGTGAAGCTGAGTGTGAGGCAGAGTGTGTTTGGCAGTCTGGCTGCGAACACTGTCCTAATTTGCTCTGCAATATTGTGAGTAGTCTTTCCACGGTCCATTGGCTGGCCACTCTGGCAAGGACCCTGCAACTCTTTAACCTCATAGCCGCCCACACGTAGCATGAAGCAGAGTGTGAGGCAGAGTGTGTTTGGCGGTGTTCGGCTAGCGGCGAATCATTTTCTTCTATATGAACACCCATTGAAGCTCAGAATGGAAAGAGAAAACAAAGTGATTATCCACACCCACCAACAAACCATTTAAGAGTTTTCTCGAACTTACTGACGGCATCGTTCAGAGGTAAGCGGCTGTGATGTTTACAACTATGCCTGGTAAAGTAATGACCAAAACTAAACACTATAACCTTTCCAAATCGAAACCATATGGAAAAAGCTCAGGCTATGAACGTGACGTTGTTACCATTGGGAAATGCGGAAAAATGAACTTGACGCCGGCTAAACCTGCGTGTTAAAAGGTATTACCCAAATTGTTTGTTTACAATTGTTCGAATGAACAATTGACCGAATTTAAAGGATCACAATTGACCTTTTCACAATTGACCTCATATATATATGGGTTTAGGGCGGGTTTGTACCCTGTAAATGGGTCTTGTCTTTTCTTAACAATCGAGTTAGCAGAGTCTTCCAAGGCAATGCTGAATCCGAGCCCATTCTCACAACTTGTGGTGTTCCTCAGGGTGCCTGTACTTCTCCCTGCTTTTATAATATATTCACGGCTCCGCTGTTTGCAATACTAGACCATGAGAACATTATATTTACCAACTATGCGGATGACACTCAATGTGTCATCCCGCTTCTTGGGTCTTACAGACTGGAGGATATTGCCATTGATAAAGTCTTTGCTATAATTGAAACATGGATGGTTCATAATAAGCTAGCACTGAATAAGTCCAAAACCGAATATTGGTAGTTGGCTCACCGCACACCATTACTAAACTTGGCCCACAGTATGATCATTTCCAACTGGGTGAAGAATCCATCATACCTTTGAAAAAAGTAAAAACTTTAGGAGTGACATTTGACCAACATCTGTCTATGAAACAGCATGTTAGTAGTATTGTCTCCTCATGTGCATACTACATTAAACTTTTAACACATCTAAGGCCTCTTATCTCACAGGACAATGCAAGAGCAATAGTAGGCTCTAAAATAGACTACTGCCCGAGTCTTCTTATGGGAATTAACAAATCTGAAAGCAACAGGCTGAAAATCTGTCAAAATGGGGCTATTAGAGCCGTTATGAAACTCAAACACAGAGATCATCTCACACCAGCGAGACGTGAGCTGCACTGGCTGCCTGTGTCCGCTAGAGCTCTATTTCGTACCTTGACTATTGTTCATAAGTGCAGAACTGGGAAGATGCCTGACTACTTACAACAGGTACTACCTTTAAGAACTAGCACAAGAGCTCTTAGGTCAAACTATCTGTTCCTTCTATCTGAACCTAAGTGCCACACCGTCAGAACAACAGTGCCAGCTTTCTTTTCTGCTGGACCCAGAGCGTGGAACGCTCTTCCGCTGGAGATAAGATCTATTGAATCTTTAGAACTCTTTAAAAAAAGACTAAAGACCTATCTGTTCCATTAAACAATGTAGCTGCCTTTGATATAACCCCACTCAGCCATATCTCATGATTATGTCTCACGTTTTCTGTTATTTGTGTTTTGTAGTGCCCTCACGCCTTCGGGTTCATGGTTGCGCTATACAAGTGTATTAAAGTAAAGTAAAGTCAAGTTTGGGTTGGGTGTGGGTTGCGCAGGGTTTCCCCCGCATATATGTTACAATTGACCTTCACAATTCGGTCAATTGTGAAAAGGTCAATTGTCATTCGAACAGTTGTAATACGAACAATTCGTATACAACCGTGTCACATTACTGACTTTTTCAAACCAGATAATGAGATGCCGGGAAATCTGCTGAACATAGCCTCATCAAAGGTGACTGCCGCAATCCATCCCTCTAAAGCTAATGCAAACCTCAGTTTTTCACCTACAGCCTCAATAGGGGCTATCAATGACAACTTTCTATTGGACCTCTGTTACCGACTTTGTGGATCTAATAGTGGCAGCAGAAGCAGCGGAAGCTGGAGGCGAATACTTAAATGACAAATCTGTTTTACAACAACAGGATCCTCCCTGCTACAACATCAGACTATCACCTCATTTATCCAGGACACCATCTCTTTTTCCCTTGACTGTCTCAATTCGACATCAGTCTTCTATGACCTCGGCACATAATGAGGTGATAAACATAAGTGGGAGACATGCATCCCCTAGGAAACAGATTACTTCTCAAGGCAAAGGAGGAGCCACAGTAGAAAATATCTCTTTACCATCGATAAGTCTAATACATTTTGCACTAAAAATCCTAATAAAACTATGTGACAAAACTAATCTCCAGTCTCAAAAGAACAGCAAGATATTGGAGTCGCTTTTACATCACCATAAAGATTGCCATATGCTAAATGCAGTCAAAGGCCCTCATTACAACTCAGGCGTTAAGGGTTAACGCCACTGTTAACCCTTAACGCCTGATTCTTATTTTAACGCCTGCTTTTAGCAGGCGTTAAAATCCATGGCGCTAACCCGCCATGGTGCTAATTACGCCGCCGTAATTTACGGCGGCGTTATTAGCGCCTTCCCCACTCCCATTATGCCCTATGGGGCAAAAATGGGAATGGGGAAGGGAAAATGGGAAATGGGGATTTACCGCCCCACTCACCTTGGAATGGGGCGGTAAATCCGCCATCCACCATGGTGTAAACAGAGTTTACACCATGGTGGTAAAGTTGGTGCACTTAGCACCAAGGTTGTAATGACCTCTAAAGACCTGAAAGAGCTACCTACAGGCCTGACAAAGACGGGATAGCCCCATCCACCCCGAATGACGGCATACTATGTAACTCCTATAAGATAACAGAATCCCCTCTATTGTATCCTATACGCAAGCAAAAATGACAGCAGTCCAAAAAACTGAAACAACGCACCAAAAAGCCAATCAAACTGGTTAGCATTGAGGATGCAATACAAGATCATAGCCTCCCACTAAATTCCACTGCAACTTTAAGTGCTCTGAAATGTAAACCCAGACGCCTACGAAAGTGGGAAAACTGGAGAAAGAAAAGGCAATCCCAGAAAATTGGAACACTAACAAGTTGGCTGATACATGACAACAAGTCAAGTGATACACAATACACTGATGACAATGTCCCTGTGGATGACCAGTCTGTCCTTGAATCTGGAAATAAGGAAATCTCTCATGCAAAAGTACCAAATGCAAGTAAAAATAAAAGTGACACACGAGAGAGAACGCAAAATCAATAACTCTCCTGATGATCGTAAGTGCCAGCTTAACAACAGAGTGGTTACTATTAGTAAAAGAGTGGACAAGTGAACAAAGAAATCCATAAACAGATCTATATTGGTTGAGCTATTCACCAAAATACCGGCTCTTCGTATATTAAAGTCTTGTGAATTTGAATTTATTCAGCCACTGAAGCTTGGATTTGGAGCCATAACATTAGTCCACTGGGTTCTGCAGGCAACGGCCACTCTTATTCGATCCCAAGAAGAGTCTCTTGATTTTCTTGGCTATGAATTAGATCTTGTGATCCCAGAGCCATCTGTCAGGCATACCTGTGAACATTGTGGTACTGCTAACCCTATGGTTCCCAGTATCTCCCTCAAACAAGCAGATATTGTCAGCAAAAACCAAGCTTGGTGGAAATGGCTAAAGAAATTGCTGGGCCAGGTGGAAATGACGCAACCATGAGACATTGATTGTTTGTTTTATTATTTATAATGCGCGAGTGTACCCGGTGGTATCAGGGCGCAGCCTTTAAAAGAATTTTCAAAGCTTACTTACAGTACACATAGAACATACATAGTAAGAAAAGAGATACATCAAAATTATTTACAAAGTAGCAGTGGGGCCACTGGAACCCGAGCTGCCATGCTCATTTTCTCAAACCAGGAGCTTCCCTAGTCTCTCTAATAACGTTCCCCATAATCTTACTATAAGAGACATAGCTACTAAAGGATTATTACATCGATACCCATTGTATATACCAACGCAACACTAGAAAAGGCGTAAAGGGGAGTCCTTATGGCGGTCTCCTCATTGGGGTCAGCCATGATTTCGAAGCTAGCGAAATTCCATCTAAACTTGCCTATGATAGTGTACTAGCTATACAAGTAAAAGCAAAAAATTGGCCAGCTGCATCTAACATCTTAATCATTAATATCTACAACCCACCTACTAGGGATTGCATGAATGAGATCCATGAGTCTCTTGATCTAATAATAAAAGAATGGCTTATACAAGAGGGTAACAATGTGATTCTTCTTGGTGGCAATCTTAATGCTCAGTGTGAGGTATCTACAAAGAAAGCCATTTTTGACAACCTAGCAGTTACCAACGTGATGGATAAACCTAAGAAGAATGATAGGGGGATTGCATGGTCAAATTTCTTGATGGACTGGGATATGTGATCGGTGAATGGGAGAACTATTAGTGATACTCCAGGGATGTGCACATGGAATAGTGGCAGTAAATCTGCCACATTGGATTATTTCTGTGGACATATGCAAGCCCTTGAACAGATATGTGATTTAGAAGTGATCCATATGCCCTACAGTGACCACTCCCTCGTTCATGTAAAATTAAATACTCTTCCAAGGCCCTAATGAAAGGGGCCCCTTGGGTATCAGAAACAGTGGGTCTAAAGTGAAATGGAATGTTCCTAAAATCAAGAAAATGTCAACAAGAATCTGTCAATTAATTGAATATTTGGAAATTGCAATCGCTGACATGAAGGGTGATGACATAGAAAATCTAATTATGAAAACCACCATGTAAGTAGCTTCCGTATGTAGTATCCCAAAAAATGTAATCTAACCTACAATGGTGAGATGCTTGTGGTAAGGCGTACCCATCACAGGGAACTTCGAAAGTTAGGAAAGCAGCATCTTCTAATGAATGAATATATTCACTCAAGGAAAAAGCTGAATAATAAATACAGGGGCTGGTGTAAACGTAGAAAATTTGAGAAAGTAAACAAGAAATGGCAAAAGATTGTGTATTTTGAAAGGTGGGGATGCTAAATCAGTGTGGAATATGGTAAACAAAGTTAGTTAATTCCTCCTCCCAACCTCTTACTTTGATGAGCAAAGACACATGGGTGGCATAACTTACGAATACCATGCACGAAGACCTCCCAGCTTGCATTGCAAGAGACTCCTCCGATGATGGGCCATTGATGTTCTCTAATAGAGATATTATAAGAATCCTCAGTAAATTTAAAAATTCGAGGACACCAGGCCCTAATGGGCTTGCATCAATGGTGATTAAATATGACCTTTTAAATTGGTCCAAAATACTATATATTCTATGCAAAAAGGTATGCATGGAAAAGCAAAACTCTGCCTCCTGGACCACCTCCATCCTTATCCCTGTACACAAAGCTGGTCTAGAACTCAGCCCAAAAGTTATCGGATTCTATCCTTATTGGATACCACCAGTAAAGTTTTTGCTGCCATTGTGCTTGAACACCTGCAAAGGTGGTCTGATGCAAATCACCTCTTACACCCATTTCAATCAGGCTTTCGTAGTGGGTCCAGTACGACGCATAATGAAGATTATCCCTGCTAGCTGCGCAGTGAATATTAATTCTATTAAAGACTAGGAGGCGAGCATTATGCTTCAACTTCTTGTATTGCTACTCCTCAGCAGTTTCAACTAACTATAACAAAACTAACAAACGTCTGAAAATGTCTAAAAGTGACTTTTCTTGTATGAACTACAACTCCCATAGTCTCTGTAGTCCATCTCCATACCAGCTCAGCTATGACCACATCCTGTCCCTGAGCTTCTACTCTTTTACGTGCTCTGAACTGTCACTCAAAATTCCACAACTCGGTCTCGCCAACAGTGCAAAGACTTCTTCCCCTCAAAACTGGAGCGCCGTTACTTCTCCTCCGGCTGCCTGCTCAGACCATGGCGACTATCCTCCTTTCTCAATTATTCTTTTGCTCCTCCCCTAAGGAAAATTATAAAGCAGAACATAAGGGTGGCGTCCATGCATTGTTATCATTCCACCAAACATTATAATCAACAATACATGCTTGGGTAGGAAATTAATGCTCGCCTCGTAGTCTTTAATAGAATGAATACTCCCTGCGCAGCTAGCAGGGGTAATCTTCATTCTATGACAAGACTGGAGGCCAGCATTATGCTTGTTCAAAGCTTCCCCAACACTGTAACGGCTAGGCTCTTTGTTGGCTTAAAGTAAAATTCTTTAAAAGTACGATCACTAGCCCAATCTGCTGCTAACATAATCTCTTGCAATGATGCTCCTGTCGTAAACGCCCTGGAGGCCATAGCTCCTCTGACAGAGTGAGCTCCATATCTTCTCAAGTCAATACGGGCTGCCTGCATCACTTCCTCGACCCATCTAGCAATGGTAGCTGTGGCCACAGCGTGAAAAGGCTTTCTACGCGCTATGAGTAATTGGTTAGTACCCGCTGCTCTACTCTCCGCTGTCGTATTCTCATATTCTTTGATACAGCTTGCTACACACCACTTGGTATTACTCAGAAAATAAGGATAATGAACTGTTAAGGTTCCTGTTTTAGTCCTTTTTCCTACTGAAAAGCTTACTCCTTCCGGCCCGAAGGATCTCCTATTAATCTCTAGCGCTCTGACCTCTGACACACGCTTAAAGGATACGAGACAAAGCAGCATTGCCAGCTTGACTAACAACTGCTTGAGGGACAAGTATCTGTTCGTTGGCCAGCTGTCCAATAGACGCAGTACTGCTGTAATGTCCCATAATGTATTATATCTAGGCTCTGGTGGAACCTTAAATCTAGCCCCTCTGATGAGTCTGACTATTGCCGGGTGTTCCCCCGCTGGCACTCCTTTGATCGGCAGGTGTCCTGTTGAAATCGCCGATCTGTACACTCCTATGGTACTGTCATGCATAGACCACTGCGCGATGGTTCACGCATTCTTAGTCCAGCAAATGCAGTAAGAAAACACTCAACTCGAAGCGCGGCTCGCCACAGTGAATTTAGGTTGCCATGGAAACTACGTGATACGTTGCTAAGGAAGCGCAACGTTCGTTTGGGATCACGGCATTGAACAGGTGACCTGGACTATTTAAACCACGCCTCCACGTTTGTTCAGTGCTTCTGATCGAGCATTTTTTGGCGTTCGGTTTCTGGCCTTTTTTCTTGTTCTGATTACATACACCTTCTTGACCCGGCTTTTGACTCGACTACTCTTTTGGATCATCCTTGCCTGCTTTGTAAACTTTTGTCTTCTTGGTAATGAACTCTTGCTTTTGTCCCTCGATTACGTCTGGCTTTTCTCCTTCTGTTCCTGTTCTTGCCCGCTTAGATTTGCGACCCGGTTTGTACTTGGCAACTCTCTGGTTTTCCTTCTGTGGTTTGCACTCGGTAAAGACAGTATCTCATCTCCGTGTTTTAGAGACTAATCTAACCGTGGAACAGCTTCTGCTGCACCGTGGGACAGCCGCCGCTGCACCGTGGGACAGCCGCTGCAGCACCGTGGAACAGCCTCCGCTGTGCCGAGGAAGAAGATCTCACCTGGTAAACTTTCTCCATTTTTATAAGGACGTCCCATCGTTTTTGCCTTACAGAGAAAGGTCTGGGTAAGCAAGATTTGTTTCTTGTTGCTTATTGTCACTCCTCATTTGATCCCAGGGTTATAGGCTCATAGTGTTTTTCTTTCTTTCAGAACATCTATTGGATTTCCTTTAAACCGTTGTGTTAGACATTCCAAGTCTCTAAACATTAGTCAGGTTAGTTTGGAGTAACACTAGAGAAATTAATTTTCTGAATTCCTTGTCAGTTGTTCTAATCACATCTTTCTTGTTTGTTTTCTACAGCCACGAGGTCTCGATGGGAATCCAATCTTCCAGCCAATAGATTGCTTTGTATGTTTATTTGTGCATTCAAAGTGATATATTAGCAGGAAGAATTCTTCTTCTACACTACAGGGCCAAGTCTAAGAGGAAGAATTCTGACATAATCAGAAGCCTTGTTAATGGATCCCAACGAGACCCTGGCTAATCTTCTTCAATTAGTGGCAGATCTAAGAACCGACATGGCTAATGCGCATGCCACCACTCAGCGACAGATCTTAGAACTACAAACCGCCATACAACCTTTACCCCAAGTAGCACCAGTGATGCCTAATGCTCCAGCTATTGAACCTGCACAGGCAGAAGCCGGCCCAGTGTATATTACATCCCAGTTCCCTCTGGCCCCGCCAGAAAGATTTCATGGAGATCCAAGACAATTTAGGACCTTTTTGAATCAGTGTCGCCTCCATTATTTATGCCGACCCGGTTTGTTTCCTGATTCTGCCACTAAAGCTGCATTTTTGTTGTCGCACCTTGGTGGTACTGTCGCAGCGTGGGCTAATCCTCTTTTGGAGGCAGGTAGTCCTTTATTGTTTGATTGCGATGCATTGATGGAGGCCATGGGCAAGATGTTTGACACCCGATACAAGACTCAGGTTGTGGAACTAGAATTGTTGAATCTACAACAAGGTGATTTGACGCTTCTGGCCTACTTAGCCAAATTTAATCAATTGGCTCCTGAGACGGGGTGGCCTGATGATAAAAAGGCATCACTCTTCTACAAGGGATTATGCGATTCTTTGAAAGACATACTGGCTATGGTACCAGTGGTTCCAGTAACCTTTCTGGAACTACTTGAGCTAGTTCTGCAGATTGATGCTCGTAAAGCTGCTAGAAAAGGGGAGAAGAGGGGTATTGCTCCTGATCTTCAACCTGTTCCTACCCCAGTTACGACTGCGCCTGAACCAATGCAGATAGGAGCAGCTACACGGGGTCCTCTTTCTCAAGAAGAGAGAGAACATAGGAAGAAAAGCAACTTGTGTTTTTATTGTGGGTCTTCAGAACACCTACTAAAAGCATGCACCAAGAAACCTACCAAGAAACAGGGAAACTTGAGAGCTCGGCAATGAGAGGAGTCCGATTGCCGAGCATTTATGCTTCTACGGACTCTACAATCAATCAACCAGTAGCCGCTCAGGTGATATTCCGGTTGCCTCAAGGGCGGATCGTTCATGCCACCGCCATTCTGGATTCTTGTGCTACCGGAAACTATATTGATACCTCTTATGCGGAAAACTTGGGGTTATCCGTTCTTAAGAAGGAGAACCCTGTAATGGTCAATGCTGTTGATGGTTCTACCTTGATATCGGGTATGGTGGTTCAGCAAACCGAAGATCTGATTATGGAAACTAGTCACGGACATTCCGAAAACATATATTTTGATCTAATCACTGCTCCGCAGTTCAGGCTTATTTTAGGAATACCATGGCTTCGACTGCATAATCCATCCATTGACTGGCACGCAGGCACTATTGAGTTCTTGTCAGAATACTGTGAGACCAAGTGTCTTGATAGGAAGACTCTTATAAATAATCCTTGCCTTCGATTGATGGATACAGCCACTACTATTGGAGCTGTAGTATCAGGGGAATTACCCATGGAATATTCCGGCTTTCAGGATGTGTTCGATGAAGGGGGTGGTACTGTTTTACCCCCTCACAGACCATATGATTGCCCCATTGATTTGGTTCCTGGGGCTAAGATCCCATCAGGAAGAATCTACCCCCTAACCCACAAGGAAGATGTCATACTTAAAGAATATATTGATCAGGCTCTTAAATCAGAGTTCATTTGTCCTTCACGTTCACCTGCAGCCTCCCCATTATTTTTTGTACCCAAGAAGGAGGGAGACCTCTGCCCATGTATAGACTATAGGGCCCTTAACGCCATCACGGTGCGCAATCAGTATCCCATACCACTTATTTCTGTACTCTTGGATCAATTGGGATCATCCGTAATCTTTACAAAATTGGATCTCCGTGGGGCTTACAATTTAGTAAGAATCCGTAGTGGAGACGAATGGAAAACAGCCTTCAAACCCAAGTACGGTTTATTTGAATATAGAGTCATGCCATTTGGGCTCTCTAATGCACCCGCTACTTTTCAATACTTCATTAACGATGTCTTCCATGACATGATGGACCAATTTTTAGTGGTTTACCTGGATGATATCTTAATCTATTCTGCATCCTATGATCTCCACGTGGTTCATGTTACTGGTGTCCTTCAGAGGCTGCGTGATAACTGTTTGTATGCAAAATTAGAGAAATGTATCTTTCATGTTACAGAAGTCGAGTTCTTGGGGTATGAGATATCCGGTAAAGGTGTACAAATGAGTACCTCTAAAGGTCAAGGTAGTTTTGGACTGGCCAGTACCCACAACGTTGAAGGCATTACAGTAATTTTTAGGCTTCGCTAATTTTTACAGGAGATTCATCAAAGATTTCTCATCCTTGGTTGCTCCGCTGACCGCATTGACTAGCAGCAAAGTAGCATTCCTTTGGGATAAAGTTTGTGATCAAGCTTTTCAAAGTCTTAAATCGGCGTTTACCAGCGCACCGGTACTCCAACACCCAAATCCTAAATTACCATTTGTGGTGGAAGCTGATGCATCTAACATCGCTCTTGGTGCCATTCTGTCTCAAGTATGTCCGGAAACTGGAGGATTGCATCCAGTGGCCTTCCATTCAAGAAAACTTACCCCTTATGAAAGAAATTATACAATCACAGAAAGGGAGTTGCTAGCAGTACGTGACTCGTTTTTGACTTGGCGACATCATTTACTGGGGTCAGCCTTTCCAATTCAGGTATTCACTGATCATAAAAATCTGGTGGCCTTACAATCCGTAAAGTGCTCCACGGCCCGACATGCTAGGTGGCATGAATTCTTTTCCATGTTTGATTTCACCATTACATATCGGCCCGGTTCCTTGCACACTAGAGCGGATGCACTCTCACGTGTACATGGGGATTCATCTCCCCCTAGATCAGACGGTCCACTTCTCTTACCACATCAGGTGATTTGTGGGTGTACTCTCCAGTCTTCTCTTTGTAATGAGTTACGGGAATAGGTAAAGAACCACCCCACAGACATTACGGAACTTAACCTCAACATAGTAGAGGGTTTACCCCATATCAACGGTTTATTGTTCCTTCCGGATGAGGATAGCAGGAAGAAAGCTATCCAATGGTGTCATGATGCCAAGTTGGCTGCTCACCCGGATAACAAGAAGACCGTTGATCTTCTACAACGTTGGTGCTGGTGGCCCTCTATGTTAAAAGATGTGGCCGTTCATATTGCTCATTGCTATGTATGCGCCCAGTACAAGACCTCAAATTCCAAACCTGTTGGACTTCTACAGACCATGCCGATTCCAGATTATCCTTGGTACATGGTTTCAATGGATTTTGTGGTAGAATTGCCTCCGGTCTGTGGTTATGACACCATATGGGTGGTCATCGACTATTTCACCAAGATGGCTCTTTTTGTACCTTGTCGAGGTGTTCCTTCTGCCCCACAGTTGGCAGATCTGTTTCTCAGGAAAGTCTTTCGTCGTTTTGGGCTACCGTCTGTTATCATCACGGATAGAGGTTCCCAATTCACTTCTCATTTCTGGAAGTCGCTCACTGCCTCTTTTGGCATCAATGATAGATATTCCACTGCTTACCATCCTCAAACAGACGGGCAGACGGAACGTCTCAACTCCACCATGGAACAATATCTCCGTTGCCTTACGCACCAGTATCAAGACAACTGGTTGTCATTACTCCCTATGGCGGAATTCGCATATAACAACTCTTTGCATACATCTACGCATTCTTCCCCGTTTTTTGCTATGTTCGGCAGACACCCTAAATCGTTGCCTGCTTCTCCTGTCCTGCCCGCACGCCATCCGGCGGCATCGTCCTGCATTCAACACATGTGTTTAGTGCATCGACGGGTGAAGGAACATTTGGAGACGGCGCAGATTAACACTAAGAGGTTCGCAGATGCCCATCGTTCTCCGGCTCCCGCCTACTTAGTAGGCGAGAAGGTCTGGTTATCCACCAAGAATCTGCGGATACCTGGAGGGAGGAAATTTCTTCCACGTTTTATAGGACCATATGTTACGGCGGTGATTAATCCTGTGGTGGTGCGTTTATCGTTACCTGCAAAGTGGAAAGTGCATCCTGTGTTTCATGTTTCCCTTGTCAAACCTTTTTTACCGGATACTGCCCTTCCTTCTCGTCCTCATCCAATCATGGTGCATGGGGAAGAGGAGTTCGAGGTTCGTAGGGTTTTGGACACCAAGGTTTCCAAAGGGGTCAGGATGTATTATGTGGATTGGGAGGGTTATGGCCCGGAAGAGAGGACCTGGGAGCCTGTCCAGAACATTCATGCTCCCCGTTTGGTCTCCGATTTTTGGGCCTCAAAGAGACGGGAAGGGTTCATTCCCGTCATTCATTAGGGAAGGGTACTGTCATGCATAGACCACTGCGCGATGGTTCACGCATTCTTAGTCCAGCAAATGCAGTAAGAAAACACTCAACTCGAAGCGCGGCTCGCCACAGTGAATGGAGGTTGCCATGGAAACTACGTGATACGTTGCTAAGGAAGCGCAACGTTCATTTGGGATCACGGCATTAAACAGGTGACCTGGACTATTTAAACCACGCCTCCACGTTTGTTCAGTGCTTCTGATCGAGCATTTTTTGGCGTTCGGTTTCTGGCCTTTTTTCTTGTTCTGATTACGTACACCTTCTTGACCCGGCTTTTGACTCGACTACTCTTTTGGATCATCCTTGCCTGCTTTGTAAACTTTTGTCTTCTTGGTAACAAACTCTTGCTTTTGTCCCTCGATTACGTCTGGCTTTTCTCCTTCTGTTCCTGTTCTTGCCCGCTTGGATTTGCGACCCGGTTTGTACTTGGCAACTCTCTGGTTTTCCTTCTGTGGTTTGCACTCGGTAAAGACAGTATCTCATCTCCGCGTTTTAGAGACTAATCTAACCATGGAACAGCTTCTGCTGCACTGTGGGACACCGTGGTACAGCCGCTGCAGCACCGTGGAACAGCCTCCCCTGTGCCGAGGAAGAAGATCTCACCTGGTAAACTTTCTCCATTTTTATAAGGACGTCCCATCGTTTTTGCCTTACAGAGAAAGGTCTGGGTAAGCAAGATTTGTTTCTTGTTGCTTATTGTCACTCCTCATTTGATCCCAGGGTTATAGGCTCATAGTGTTTTTCTTTCTTTCAGAACATCTATTGGATTTCCTTTAAACATTGTGTTAAACATTCCAAGTCTCTAAACATTAGTCAGGTTAGTTTGGAGTAACACTAGAGAAATTAATTTTCTGAATTCCTTGTCAGTTGTTCTAATCACATCATTCTTGTTTATTTTCTACAGCCACGAGGTCTCGATGGGAATCCAATCTTCCAGTCAATAGATTGCTTTGTATGTTTATTTTTGCATTCAAAGTGATATATTAGCAGGAAGAATTCTTCTTCTACACTACAGGGCCAAGTCCAAGAGGAAGAATTCTGACAGGTACGAAAGGCCTTTCCGTCCTACAATAACTGTGCCAAAAAATTAAATACGGCCACTACAGGGGCCGAAATGGGATTAAAAAAACTCTCCCTTTACACCAATTAGTCCACTTGGCCCAAGCCACGTCGTAGCTCCTCCTAGTGGAAGGAGCCCAGGACTCGGCTATGAGCTCTGCAGCTTGCACCGAAATGCCTAGCAGCGCCCAACATCTCCTGATATCCTGCAAGCGATGAGCGGGAGTGGTCCCTCTTGCTCTGAGGATGACACAACCCAGCTGGGTCCGTGAGCAGTTGGTCTCCTTCAGGGAGCACCCTCGGCAGGTCTACTGCGAGCTCCATCAGAGTCGGGAACCACACTTGTGACTTCCATAGCGGCGCTACTAAAATTAACTCCACTCTCTCCCTCCGACACTTCGCTAGAACTTTGCTCAGCATCATGAAGGGAGGAAAAGCATACTGCAGGCCGCTCGACCAGTTCTGCAGGAATGCGCCCGTTCCCCGAGCTCTGGGATCCAGCCTCCAGCTGAAGTAATCGGCTGTCTGCGTATTGAGGCAAGACGCAAAAACATCCATGTGCACTGGACCCCACCTCTGATCCAGCATCTGAAACACTGTCTGGTCCAGGTTCCTATCGCTGGAGTCTGTGAGGTATCGAGAGTTCCATTCAGCCACTACGTTCAGTGCTCCAGTTAGATACTCCGCTGCCACTGATGTCCCTGACTGGAGGCAAAAATGCCAAAAATGCTTCACCAGCTCGGCCAGCATCTTGGACCTTGTTACTCCTAATTGATTTATGTATCAGACTGCCGAGATGTTGTCCATCTTCAGCAAGACGCATGACTTCACCTTGTCTCTCGTGAACGCGTTGATTGTGAAAGATCCCGCAAGAAGCTCTAGGCAGTTTGTGAAGACGAAGCTCCTCTTTGCTCCACTTGCCACCTACCTGTAGATTTCTGCATCTTGCCCCCCAGCATAGTCGGCTGGCGTCCGACTCTAAGATCAAGACTGGCCCGTCTCTGAAAATGGCACGTCCATTCCAATTGACTGACTTTAGGTCCAATGGCACTCGCTGATGATACTTCAAGCCTTGCTGTAAGTGTTTTATCTTCAACCTCTGCAGCGCTCGATAGTGTAAAGGACCTGGAAATATGGCCTGAATGGAGGCTGCTAATAGTCATACTATCCTTGCTAGGACTCTGAGGGAAATCACCTGCGTTCTCAGGCATCCTTTGATTTCTCTCTTGATATCCCATATCTTCTGGGCTGGAAACTCTAGAGTAGCTCTCTTGGTGTCTAGGATTAATCCCAGAAAATCTAGTCTCTGTGCTGGCGTGGTGTCTCATTTTTCCACGTTCACTCAAAACTCAAAGGTCAAGAGCAGCTCTTGCACCCATCCCGTCTGGTACACTAGTGCTTCTTGGTCTTCTGCCAGGAGTAACAGATCGTCTAGAAATATGATCAATCGTATACCTTTCTCCCGAATCGCTGCCGCTACTGGCTTCATAAATTTGGTGAAAGCCCAGGTCGCTGATGCAAGCCCAAAGGGCATCGTCTTGAATAACCAGAACGGTTTCTTCCAGCGAAAAGCTAGAAATATTCTGTAGCTCTCCTGCACTGGGATTGTCAGATAGGCATCCTTCAGGTCCAGTCTCGTCAGCCAGTCTCCCTCTCTCAGGGAGTCCCTGAGCTGATGAATGCCCTCCATTTTGAAATGATGGTAGACGATCCATCCATTCAATTCTTTCAGATTTATCACTGGCCGGACCTTCTTGTTTCTGTGTACTAGAAACATGTTGCTTATAAAGCTGGGGATTGCTGGGCACCTCTCTATGGCGTCGTCCTGTGCTATTTGGGATAGCTTGTGGTCTAGGCACTTCTGCTCCGCGTGCACCAAGCGCTGCTGGTGGGCCCAGCGCGGCTGCTCTGGTGGTTCCATAAACTCTAGCTGCAAGCCTCTTACGGTTTGCAAAATCAAAGCATCCAATTTGCCCAGAACATACTGATCCCCCTCCCCCCACAGGAGGGTAAGATATTAGTCTCACCTGGTGTGAAACCTTTACCTCGGCTGTGACCTCTTCCACTGCGTCCTCTGGAGAAACGTCCCCTGGCTGGGAATATGGTATCCTGCTGTCTGTTTTCCCAGTATTGTCCACTGGGATTGGGGGGAGGAGGGGTTGTCTCCCTCCTTGATTGAGACCATCCGGGCAACCCTTAAAGTGGCCAGTCCCGGCAAAAACTCTGCTCGGGAATATCTTCATTGGAGAAAGCACAGGCCTCCATTCGGAAGTGTAAGTGCCGACAAAGCGTGCCATTTCCTTCCCAAAAGTGTCTCTGAAAAGGAGGCCGTTTGCTGCCTCTCCTGCTTCGTATGAAGCGAGGTCACTCAGCTTTGGGTCGATCTTGAGCAGTAGTCCTATCCTTCTCTCCGAGGCAATGGCGCAGTTAGCGTTCCCCAAAAGGCAGATGGCTCTCTGCGCCCAGCCTGCTAAGGCGTCGGGGTCCACTTCCTCCCCCGTATCTCTAGCTCTCTGCGCCAGATCCATAATCTTCACGAGAGGGCCTGCCAAATCTAGCACTTTCTCTTGGCAGCTCCTCCACGATCTGTCAATACCATTCTGGGAGTCCTTACTGGTCTTGGACACAAATGTCAGCATTTTAGGATCCAGCTCGGGGGGGGGGGTCTCGGCCACCTTCCCGGGATGGTCTGGCCGAGGGCATTCTGCGCGTAGGCGCTGTCTAACTTCCTTGACTAGGGCCTTCCTCAGTCTCACTGTCATGTACTGCGCAACTCTGGGAGACGGTTTCCGGTCTGAGGATCTTGGGTTCCGGATGCTATACGGGTCAAACATGCCTTCCTGATCCTCTTCGAGACGTTTCTCCTTGCAGGCTCGCTTTCCTCTGCTGGGCTTAGCCCAATCTTCATCTATTGTTCCCTCTCCCTCCTGTGAGGAGAGGGCTCCCTCTGCCGGCTCTTCTTCCGAGCCTGGGTCATCTTCTTCACAGTTGTCTTCCCGTGGAGAGGGGGTCGTGAGGCTTGGCACTGCCTAGCGCTGCAAATAGGCTTCCTTGAGCTTTGTGAAGGTGTCGGCAACCTCCGGAGCCTTGTCTCTTGCCCCCTCCGATTGGCCCTGGGTGTCGCAAGATGATTTCCTCTTTCGGGCCTGAGAACTCCCCTTAGACACTGTCTCTGAGGGTTCCGTGGGCGTGCATATAGTCTTTTTGGTGATAACTTTGGGCTGGTTCAGCATTGCTACCAAAGTATCCAGCCTTTCTTGCAGGGGTCTCACCCCTTGGGCCACTGCATTGAACAGCGAATTTCCCAGCACCTCCTTAAATATGGCAGCGAGATCTAGGGACTGTTGCTCCTCGCTCCATTCTTACTCCGACATCCTCTGGACTGTGCTGTGTGCCTGGTACCTGTGACCGTGTCTTGGCAAGCCCATGCTGCTGGTCTGATGCCTGTATACTTACTAATCTATTGTCTTTTATTCTTTTTTTTTATGGTATACTTGTGGCTGCACCAGACTGCTCTCTTTTCACTCCCTGTGTTAGGCTGAATGTATGTAGGCTGCCTCTTCAGGCGAGGCTTCGTGCGTTTGCAAAGGCCAAAATCCATCTTGTTGGTAAGAGCAGAGATTTATATCTCCTTGTTAGGCAGAAACCTGTGCAGTTCCCTTAGGGACCACTGCAAAAGGCTTAAGACTACAGGTGCTGGTAGTAACCCCAATTGGTAGCAGTTTTTACCACACAGATTTACCTGGTAGCTGTGGCTGAGCAGCCAGACTTCTCTCAAGAAGAGTTAGACAGTATATAGAGTATACAAGATAGGTACTAAAATACAGTAGCACAAGCAAACACTGACCAGAGCTTGGGTATAAAAGTATATAATTATTTATTTAAAAACACACTTTGTAAAATACACTAACCCTAATATGGCAAGCAGGTTCAAACACAGTCACTATTATTATATATACATCCCTGATTACTTATTGAACAAGTCTTAGTTAAAACACCACTTATTTGCAGACAGAAGTGAGCGCTTAACCTAAGATGGCACTCCAATAAGTTAGTTAAAAAGGGAGGGAAAAAGGCAGAATTAGGAAAATACACAATACCAATACTTTAAGAGAACCAGAGCAAGTCAGAAAAGGCAGAGTCTACTGAGGAGCAAGAAAGTCATAGGCCAGGGCCACTATTGGAGAGAGCAAGGCGGAATATGTCCAAGATCACACAGTTGAATAGTACTTTAAAGAGCCTTTGCAGATAGTTCAAAAAGGGTTGGATCAAGTCAGGAAAGGTTAGTTAGCAGGTCCCAGGTCACCCCAGGATAGAAAGTCAAGGATTTACGGGACACCTTGAACAGTCTGTTACAAGGGAGACCAGGCGGGACACAGTACCTGAAATGGTGAGAAAGCTCCAGCGGGGGCAGTTGTTCCTGGCAGCGGGTGCAAGTCAGTGCTTCGTCCAGGGGAAGAGAAGATCTCGACGTGGAGGAAAGCTGGAGGTCGTTGCACTGCCAGGGAAGAAACCAGCCGCGGAGTTTCCCGGTTAAAAGGTACTACCCTTTTATTCGCGGTAGTGGTGAAGCGTGGCTATCCGGCCGCCGGGGTGCTCGGCACCGGCGATTCGACCACGAGACGATCCAGGAAGGCGAAAAAGAGGGCAAACTGGTTATCCCCACCAGTTCAGAGGAAGAAGACTCTCCGGGATGAAGATCTTTTCTGTCGTTGGGAAATGGTGAGACGGTTCAGCAGGGCTCCACCGGTGGCGGCGTCGTTGCAGGTCGGCTCAGCTTCTCCCTCTTCGGATTCATTAGGTCCTGTGGCGACTTCTGAAGTTCCAGTCCCCAAAGCCCTGATTTTATGCAGAAAACCCCCATTCATCAGTCCTAGCTGTCACTCAAACATGCTAAGTGGCTCACCACTGGGCCAATCACACAAGAGTGCGACTTGAGTTGCCGAGGCAACTCAGTCCAGGGTGCCTATTCCCCCCTCCCACACATCCTGTAGACCCAGACAGAGTGGCACCACTTTTGGAGGCTTCTGTGTAGAAGCCGCCAAAAAGTGGAACAAAGGGCTCGACTTGGGTTGGAGTTACAGAGGCGAACACAAACGCCATTTTGAAACCGAGTCCTGGCAAAAAGACCCAACCAGGGAATAAATATTAAATGAATAACCCGGCGGTATCTTTAACATTGCACCAAAAAAGTGGTGCGTTTAAAATAAATGGGAAAATCCCATAGGACATATTCCGGTGGAATATTTCGCATGGTAACCACTGCCACCAGCCAGAAACTCGATGAGGGGGGACTGCACAGTGCCCCCTTGGAAAAGAGACTCAGGGGTAATCGAATTACCCCTACCAGTACTTCCACAATATGATGGTTTGTACTGGTTCTGTTTACAATTTGAGACTAGTAAAGTTAATGGTGACTTTACATGCCCTGGAAGACAGTAGTCAGTCCCAGGGTATGGAGTCTATGTTTGGGGGTCACTATGACACCCCCGTGTTACTGCACTGAGGGTGCTGTGTAACACACTTACCAAAAATATATGAAACCCTATGGAGTAAAAGACCCCATAGCCCATAAAACACATTACAAAGTCAAAGGATATCTCAAATCATGTCTAAGAGTGGGAGAAAAAGAGTCTCACTCTTAGCAGGATAAAAAAATAAACCCCAAAAATCCAGCAAAGCTGCTGGGGGACTCACTAGGTAAATTAGCCATAACAGATAATTCTCCCCAACACTCCTTGCGGACCGGTCTGCTTTATAGCTGCTTTGTTCTTTGTAAGCCGCGTTGCGGCATTGTCGCAATAAATATCCCTTTAATGCTCTTGATACAATTGTGATAATCACCACCTGGCCCGGCTTCCTTCTACAGCCGTGTCGCAGATTGAAATGCGACCGGCAGAGCAGAGGCTACGGCTCCGCCTCCCCAAGGGTGGGGGCTGCAGCACTCTGCTTCGTACGCCAAGGCTTTCAGTTTTATCGCTGAGTTCTGCGGCGGCGCCTTACCCCTGACGTGTCGATAATACGGCACAGGGCCGCCTGCCGCAGAGATTAGCTATACTTGCTTCCTAAGAGCGCGACTTTGGAACTCGCCGCGGTAGTTTTTATTCACTTGCCGACGGCGTGTCTCCTACTCATATACGCTAGCAATGCATATATATATGTCTGAGGCTTGTAGAATCTGCTTGGATCACATGCTGTGCATAGGCCGACATCTAGTGGAAGCTGCAGAGTATTACAGTTTGTTTTTCGAAACTCGAAAAGGGGCGTTGAACTAGGGCGATACAGTAATACTATCCCTAGTGTGACGTCCACTGTACCCATGATCCCTCACGCGTGTAGGACCCTCAGATTGTTTTTTTTCCGCCATACTTGTCAGAAGCATAGTTGCGGAGTTCCCTGGCTTTCATCCATTTATCATAATTTAACATAAAATTCCCGTTCCTCAAATCCCACGTTGAGACTCTGAAGATCGACGCCGGTACTGGAGAATGAACAGCTGTCGAGACTGCACAACGGACTTTGGGCCTCGGAAGGCCTCTGGCCTCGGCCCTGCAAGTAGGGAGAGTGGGGGTGGACATACTCACGCTCGTTTATTTTCCTACATACACTCGCCCGCTGCCATATATCAACATATGGAGAGTACTCCATTTAAATTCTGCCCCAAGTGCAACCGTAAATTCCCTTGGGTAGATGAGCATAACTCCTAGGGACCACCCCGAGGCAGATTGCAGAGCGTGTAAACTCTTTAAAGCTAAGAGATTTAAGGACCGCTCCACCAAACGTTGGGCCCATTGCGCCAGGCAGCTCGAGGCCATGGACGCTGTGGGTTCCTTCAGTGATGGCAGCAATGCCTCTGTATCGGACGGGGAAAGCCCAAGGGTGTCAATAGACACCCAAGCGCAAGCCTCCGACCTCGGAGGACTGTCCGGCGGGGCAGTTATGGGGACTACACCCGACGGCAAGAGCGCTACCCACACACCTTCATCTAAGCACACTTACCCCACCCAAGACTCGACACCTATGTCGAGTGATCGGCAGAAAAAGGCACAGAGCGGTCCGCAGAATCGGTGTCCTCTGGACGCTCCAGGTCATGGTTGCCCCATGACACACAGCAACCATCTACGATTGCTAAGAGTGCCACGCTACCTAAGGTCACAGAGGTATGGTCGTCAGAAGACGAATCCGACCTCTACCCCCAAACAGCACATTCAAAGTCGACTCCAACAGACGTCTGCCTCCGAGTCTCGACATCCCTCCTCTAAAGCTCCAGAACCTCTTGTACTCACCTCCGAATCTTGACGCCAGTCATCGAAAGGTTCAGGGAAAGCCAAAGAGTCAGGGAAACATGCCTCTACAGATGGGAAAGGGGACAAACAACTGAAAAAAACTTCTGAACACCAGGTTCAGAAGGAGAAACACAAATCTTCTGAGCAGTCCAAGACCCCTGACCCTGTCACTAGGCCTAAAGTTGTCCCTCCCACTCCCCAGGATAAGGGAATAGAAGAGGAACCACAGGAGGAAGTGGTCATTCCCAGTTCCAAAGAATGGAGCTCTGAAGACATCGACAGAGTGAGGAGAATGTCTTTCATGGCAAATATTTACGAGAAAAACCCTGATTATTTCCTGAGTTATCAGTATACCCCTGCTACCTCTACTCCTTCGGATCCAAAGACCTTCAACCTCCTAGTAAGAGACCCCGTACTGAGACTCAAGTTCAGGGCCTGATTTCAGACCCAGTCACTATTGAACCTTATCAGTATGGTGGTGATCCAGACCTACAAACACTGGACGACCCAGCAGGGATCGAGTATTATGGAGACGATGAGGACCAGGATGAGGAGGAGGAAGACGAGGCAGAGGCCTATAGTCTCGACTCCCCTATTCGCAAGGACCCACTGGTGAATGACTCACCTGTGTATAATCGGCCATTGCCGAACAAGGTCTTAGCTAGAGCTGCCGACCACTTTCAGATAGACACTCGGGGGGGGCTCAAGCGGGGAGGGACTTTGCAGAGCAAATTATGGGGGATAGAAAATCCATTGCCCAAGCCATACCAATTCTGAAGTCTATTCAAGCAGAATTGACCCCTCTCTGCTCACCCCTAATCTTAGCGGAAGCGGACGGGGACACCTTTAGCATCCTCTGAAGCTCCCCCAGACAAGGAGAGCAAAAAGATATATGGGCTACGAAGGAAAGTAGCTTCCACTTCCGCCTGCCAGGCAAGAATTGCTAATACCACCACTCTGCTGGCAAGTTACAACTGTCACCAATGGGAACAGGTAGCTGCCCTCATTGCCTCCGCACCTGAACTTCTAAAGGGCCAGTTGGCCCAGATTGCGTCGGAAGGGAGATTGGTGTCCGGATGCATTCTCAAGGCGACCTTTGACGCAGCAGACAATGCAGGCCGGCTCATCGCGGAGAGCACTGTCATCAAGAGACACGCTTGGCTAAGGCAGTCAGGGTTTAAACCTGAGACCCAAGCCACCCTCACAGACGTGCCGGTGGAACCAAATGTCTTGTTTGGGAAAGCCGTGGAGGAGGTGCTCAAAACAGCCAAGGATGAATATGATACCCTAAAGTCCATTGGACAACTAACTAATAAACCCACAAACCAACGAGGGAATAATAACTTTTGTCGCTCTCACGGCCAAAATTCCCAGAGAGGGTCAAATTACTTTCAAGGGCAAGGAGCACCGTGGGGAGGCAACCAACACGCTACCCAGGGTTTCGCAAGAGGTCAAAAGAGGGGCCGTGGTAGGGGGAGAGTCAGCCCAGGTAGAGGCGCTAAACCCCCCAACAAACAGTGACATTCCGCTCCGGGTCCCTTCCCATGCATCCCCAGTAGGGGGGCGCATATCCACCTTCACCCACGCATGGCAAGGGATCCCTTCGAACAGATGGGTGCTGGCCACAGTGTCCGCGGGATATTGCATCGAACTGTTGGAACACCCCCACGACCATCCTCCAAGACAGAAAATACATTCCTTGGAGCACCAAAGAATCCTCCTCGAGGAGATCGTCATACTTCTTGCAAAGGCCGGGATAGAACTTGTCCCGGGCAACCAGGTAAACAAGGGTATTTATTCAACTTACTTCCTTGTGCCAAAGAACGATCTAACAACGCGCCCAGTATAAAGTTAAAATCAGTCAAGAAAAGTATACACAACTCCCTAGTTAAATTGTAGACAAATTTGAGCAAGAGTGAAAACTGAGCAAAACGGCACAGTGAAAACCAAACACAAATGGCAGTCTAGCAATTTCTCACAAGGGATGGGAAAGCACAAGTTATACAGGAATATCTTCTTACACACCCTAGCAACACTTCCAGTAAGTTTGTGAACAAGTTTAGGCAAGGCAGTACTTTAGTATGTATAGTACCTAAATGAAAACCGAGCAAAATGGCACTTCACAGTTTTAAAAGTGGGAAGAAAAAGGTGGTTATAAGAAGTAGATGCACCAACACAGTTCTAGTTGAGAAGCAATCTAGAGAAGGCAGTTCTAACAAATTTAGCCAGAGTCAATAGGCCTGTGCCAGAGTCAGTGGTACAGGGCAAAGGGCCCAGGAACAAAATGTTCTTATAATTGCAGTCAAGACTTTGGTTAACAATTAGAAAAGGTGGATGCAGAAGATGAAAGACAATGGTCGAAGATAGGGGCGGCCAACACAACAGGTAGGTAAAGGATTTAAAACGCCTTTAGCACTACCACGCGAAAAGGGCGGCCTGGCGGAACAATGTACCTTGAAATGTAGAAGAGGCTCCTGCGGTGGCGGTTGTTCCTGGCAGTTCCTGCAGTTCGGGTGATCCAGCAGAGGAAGAGGGACTCTCGTCATGGAGGAAGGTTCGAGGTACTGCACTGCCCAGGGATGAAACCAGCCGTGGTGCTGCCCAACAAATAAAAGGTACGCGCCTTTAAATCGCGGTCCGGGTGGACGGGTGCCTGGCTATCCGGTCTCCGAGTACAGGGATTTGGAGATTCGACCAAAGCAGGTCCAGGAAGGCAATTGGAAAACTGGTTGGCCCCACCAGCTCAAGTGAAGAAGGCTCTTGCAGATGAAGATCTTCTCTCGTTGTGTGGAGAAAACTGGTGAGACGCTGCAGCAGGGCTTCACCGGTGGTTCAGTCGTTGCAGATGTCTTTGGCTTCTCTCCTCTTCTGCTTCTTCGTTCCAGTGGCGACGTCTTGCTCTTCCAGTCCTCAGGACCCTGCTTTTATGCAAAAAGATCCCCATTCATACAGCCTACTAACCCACCACAAGGATGGGACCTTAATATGGTGCCTGCTAAACTCATGGGACCCCCCTTTGAACCCATGCATAAAGCTAGTCTCAAACACCTGACTTATAAGACTGCCTTCTTAGTAGCCATTACTTGGAAGGGATTGGTTCCTCCGACGTATTCCACATCTATGACAGGTAATCGCCACACCTGTCAGCTGTGCTGCTTCGGAAATGTTTTCTGCTTCGATGACGTTGATACGCTGTCGTCGAGGGCCTCCATCGAGCCAACGTCACCGGATGTTATAAGTAGGACGCACGACGCCCATAGCCTCAGTTCCGTTTTTTCCGTGAATGTTTTCGCTTCGAAGATCTCGGCGTGCCTCAGTTCTTCTGAGTACTTCTATCGGTTCTTAAAACTTTTTGTTTGTGGAGATATCATGTCTTCGTCTTCTACCACGCAGCCGGGTTCCAAGAAGTGTCGGGACTGCGGTTCCAAGATGTCGCTAACGGACCCGCACAACGCCTGCCTCAGGTGCCTCGGTGTGGACCACGCCACGGATGATTGTGACGATTGCCAGTCGTTAACATCGAAAGCCTTGGGGGAGCGGAAGAAGGAAGCTTTCTGTCGGTAGGGTGTCCAAGCCCCGAAAGTCAAAATCCGCTGGGCTTTCGACTGACGATTCGAGAGGAGACTCTCCGTGTCATCGGCATAAGTCCAGGGAGTCTCGGTCCCGGAGTGGGTCCCGCCATTCCTCTGCCTCTTCGAGGCACTCGTGGAAGCGCCGTCACCGGTCGCCTTCCTCGTCTGAGGACTCCGCCCGTCGGCGTGTTGCTTGTCCCAATAAGCATTCTTCTCCTGCGGAATGGTATGCATTTCGTACGGAGATGATGGCGATTTTCCAATCGCAGGGCTCCTTTCCATCCGCACCTTCGAAAGAAGCCGGCAGGGAACGTGCTAGGGCCACCGCTCGCACGTTTTCGGGCTCGGGCGGTCGGCGCAATGATCGGAAGCCTTCGAGGTCCCGATCAGACAAGGTGGATCACTCTAGCCATGCCCGGTCCTCGATGCCCTCGAGACCGGTGGAACCTGTGAGGTCTTCTAAGAAGACATCGACGCCATCCGTGCCATGTCCGTCGAGGGACTCTCTCGAGGCTCTGTCTCCAAGGAAGTCATCGACGCCATCGGCGCCAAGGCCGTCTAAGGACACGCTTGGGGCTCCGCCCTCGAGGCCTGTGTCAAAGCCATTGGCGCCACGCTCGACGTCAACGCCGTCGACACCTTTTGTGAAGGCTTTACCGGAGGTACCCCGTGTGTCGGTGGAAACTCTGAGGAAGGCCCTGAAGAAGTCGGTAAGCCATGTATTTGAACCTTTTTCTGTGTCCTCTTCCAGGGATTTGTTCCAGCCTCTGGATTATATTTCTGAGGTGGAGGAAGGGTCTGAAGAAGGTTTGGGTCCTGATGACCTGTTATGTGGTCATAGCCAGTTGGAAGACCTGCGTCAGTCTTTGCATGACGCCAGTGGTCTTGATACCTCCCCGGAGGTTGAGTTTGGCAGGCCTCAGCCTGGTACGCATGCTGAATCTTCGTACAGGTGACTCATGTCAAGGGTGACGGAGTACTTGGGGTGGTCTGCGCCACCAGTGGATTTTCGGCTTTACAGAGAAGGGTGGTGGCAGCTTGGACTGCTCCGGAGAGTCTCCCGGCAGTTAGCAAGTCTTTGCCGAAAAAATACCGTCCAGCCAATAGCGACCCCTGCTAGTTGACTACGCACCCCACTCCGGAGAGTTTGGTGGTGCAGGCGGCTACGGCCCCAGCAAAGCAGGCGTCATACCCTACCATCCCTCCTGATAGGGAGAAGCGTTTTCATGGCTGGGCGAAGAAAGTGTTTTCTTCAGGGGGTATGGCTTTATTGGCAGCCAACTCCCTGTGTGCCTTAGCGCGTTTCACTCACACTCTGTGGAATTGTGTGTCTTTGACGGCTGAACATATTCCAGAAAGGGAGGAACGGGATGGTTTTCTTGCTCTGGTTCAGGATGGCAAGGATGCCATGTGTGAATCAGTTCAGTCGGGTCTGGACATGGCAGATTGTGTCAGCCGGTCCATGGCGACGAGCACCGTAATGTGCAGATTTGCGAGGTTGCAGAAGTCGGGGTTTGCTCCTGACGTACAAGCCCGGCTTCTCAAAATGCCCTTTGATGGTGAACATCTTTTTGGCAGCAAGGCTGACCAGAGCCTTGAGAGGTTGCAGACCTCCAAAGCTGCAGCGAAGTCGTTGAGTGCTGCAGTTCGCCAACCTCCGCCTTTTCGTCCTAGGGGACAGCAATGGAGGGGATGCTCCTTTCAATACTACTCTTCCTTTGGTAGATCGAGGGGAGCTGCAAGTCAAAGGGGCCACCGTAGGAGTACCAGAGGTGGAAAACGAGGTACTCGAGGTGCCAAGGCCGCTCGGGCAGTTTCCTCTTTGCCCTCAGGCACTGCGGCAGCCACTTCAGCTCAGCCATGTCCCATGGTTTGCCGGTTGGAGGAGGCTGCCGCAGCATCTTGTAGAATGGCGTGCCATTACTTCAGATGTGTGGCTTCTGGACATCATAGCCCACGGCTACTGTCATCCTTTCCGGCAGAGGCCTCACACCAATCCACCAGGGAATCTCTCTTTGAAGAGTCCGGATCCGCTCCTTGCGCAGGAACTCAAATCCCTGCTATAAAACTGATGCCTGTAGCGGAGAGGAACAAGGGATGGTATTCCCCATATTGTTTTATCCCGAAAAAAGACGGGGGATTGAGACCCTTCATGGACTTCCGTGGTTTGAACAAGCTCTTCGGGAAGGACGTGTTCAAGATGGTTACTCTTTCTCAAGTCCTCCAGGCCCTTCAACTTCAGGATTGGTTGGTGTGTCTCGACGTCAAGGACGCTTACGTTCATGTGCCGATTCATCCCAAGCACAAGATGTACTTGAGGTTCGCGGTTGTCGACTCACATTTTCAGTTTCGGGTCCTGCCGTTCGGATTGACCTCCGCCCCGAGGGTTTTCACCAAGCTCATGGTGGTGGCAGCGTATCTCAGGAAAGGGGGGATTCACGTCTACCCCTACCTGGACGATTTGTTGATCAGGGCGCGCTCTCCCGAGCAAGTCCTGGATCATCTGTCAGTCACCTGCCACTCCCTTCACAAGCTGGGCTTCTCCCTCAACTTAATGAAGTCCCACTTGACACCTACCCAGAGGCTTCAGTACATCGGAACAGTGCTCGACACATCCCTGGGGCAGTGTTCGCCTCCCCAGGTGAGGGCTCTTCACATTCTGCAGATGGTGAACAAGTTTCAACATGCCCAGTGTCTCCCAGCCTTCGAGTTCTTAAGGTTCCTCGGCCTCATGGCATCCTGCGTTGTTCTGGTGCCAGAGGCCAGGTTGCGGATGAGATCTCTGCAATGGGCTCTCAAGCTCCAGTGGTCGCCCAGGATGTCGGACCCTGTTCAGGTGCCGCCCTCGGTCGCCCAGGATCTTCTCTGGTGGGCCATCGAATGCAATCTGATGAAGGGGGCTCCATTTTGGCTACCTTGGCCAGAGGGAACGATCGTGACGGACGCGTCCCTCACGGGATGGGGAGCTCATGCCAACGAGTTGACAGTCAAGTTGGTCTCTGTCGGAGTCCATAATCCATATCAATCTGTTGGAGCTGAGCGCCATCAGGCTAGTCCTGAAGACTTTTCTGCCGTCTGTGCAGGGGAAGAATGCTCTGATTCTGACGGACAACACAGTGGCTTGAACTACCTCAACAAAAAGGGTGGGCAGGGTCTCTCCCTCTGTGCAGAGAGGCGATGCAGCTCTGATTCTGGGCCATCCAGCTGGAAATTTTGATCTCGGCAGTTCATCTGGCCGGAGACGAAAAAGTGGCAGCGGACGCTCTGAGCAGGCAGAGCACGGTCTCTCAAGAGTGGGAGCTCTGGCTCAGGAGATTCTCCTGGAGATCTTCACCCTTTGCGGGACCCCACAAGTAGATCTCTTCGCCACCAGTGCCAACCGGAAGTGTGGAAGATTCTGCTCGTGGGAATTTCCTCCAAGAAGATCCTTAGGGCACGTGTTCGTAGTGGAGTGGTCCTTCCCACTGCTGTACGCGTTTCCTCCAGTCCCTGCCATTCCGCAAGTGCTGTGGAGGTTACAGAGTTTCGGTTCCCGTATGATCCTCATTGCTCCGGCATGGGCCCGGAGAACGTGGTACCCGGACCTTCTCGACATGTCCATCTGCCCTCCACGCCGTCTTCCCTACCGAGACGATCTGCTCTCACGGGAGGGGGGGTCAGATTCTCCATCCATAGGTCAAGTCCCTCAACCTTCATGCTTGGTTTCTGAAAGGTTGAGGTATAAGGATTGGGACCTTCCTGAAGACGTGATGGAGGTGTTGCTTTCGGCCAGAAGGCCCGCAACAAAGTCCTTGTACCGTTGCCGTTGGAGAACGTTCTGCGACTGGTGCAGGGTTAAGAATGTGGATCCTTTTTCATGTGCCATTCCTGTGGTTCTGTCTTTTTTTGCTTTTGTTAGCCCAAAAGGGCCTGCAAGTGGGTACCATTAAGGGTTACCTGGCAGCGCTGTCCATATTTAAGCGCTCGACTGAGGAGTGTTCTTATTTTAAGATTCCTTTGATTTCCCAGTTTCTCAAAGGGCTCACTAATGTGTTTCCGTCACCTTTCCAGGTGCCTGGTTGGGATTTGAACCTGGTTCTAAAATTCCTCATGGGAGATCCGTATGAGCCTTTATATTCTTGCCCTTTGAGACTGTTGACCTTGAAAACTGTATTTTTAGTTGCGGTCACTTCCGCTCGCAGAGTGAGTAAATAAGCTACTTTTCGTTAAGCCACCCTTCACGGTGTTCCATAAGGACAGGGTTCTCCTTAGGGCTCATCCTTCTTTTCTTCTGAAAGTTGTGTCCGAATTTCATTTAAGCAAGAAGGTTGTTCTTCCGGCGTTCTATCCTCCTCCGCATCCTGGTAAGGAAGAGGAGAAGCTCCATAGGTTGGATCCTAGGAGAGCTTTAAGTTTCTACATCTCGTGCATGTCCCGGGTCAGAGTGGACGATCAGCTCTTTATTGGATACGCTGGAAGGCGGTTGGGACAAGCTGTTACTAAACAGACATTGTCTAGATGGATTATCTTGACAATTTCTGAATGTTACCGCTTGGGGGGTAAGGGCCTTCCGGTAGGCTTACGGGCCCATTCTACTAGGGGCGTGGCTGCCTCTACCGCCCTGCAGAGGGGTGTTCCCATTCGTAACATTTGAGAAGCAGCCACATGGGCCTCTGTCCATACTTTTCTCAAACACTACTCCTTGGATTCTATCCTTGGGCAAGATCTGGCCTTTGGCAAGGTGTTCCTCTATTCTGCAATTTAATTGGGCATTCTAAAATTCTAAATTCTTTCCCACCTCCTTACGTTGGTACTGCTTTGGGAGTCTGTCATAGATAGGGAATACGTCGGAGGAACCAATCCCTTCGAAGAACAAGTTACTTTCTTACCTGGTAACGTTCTTTCGATGTGATGTTCCGACGACGTATTCCACATCGCTCCCTCCCTACCTGCCCCTCTACAGAACTTCTTATGCGATTGCAGCTTTCGTTTCCGCAAGGCTTTCTGTAGTCATTCTGGCAGAAGATTGGTGCCACACGTTCTGGGAAAACACTACAACTGAGGCTACGGGCATCGTGCGTCCTACTTATAACATCCGGTGACGTCAGCTCCACGGAGGCCCTCGACGACAGCATATCGATGTCACTGACGCAGGACACAGACGCCGAAAAATTTTCTGAAGCAGCACAGCTGCGATGATTACCTGTCATAGATGTGGAATACATTGTCGGAACATCCCATCGAAAGAACGATACCAGGTAAGAAAGTAACTTGTTCATCCATAAGAAGGGTCAGTGAAATTCAGGCTCTGTGATTGCAGGATCCTTTCTTTACTGTTCATAAGGATAAACTGGTTCTACGGACTCACCCTAGGTTCTCACCTAAGTTCATTTCCAAATTCAATGTTAACCAGTCCATTGAGCTACTGGCCTTCCAAGAAAGAACCTTAAAGCTCTGCTGAGGTGAAACTACACACACTAGATGTACGAAAAGCGGTCCTCTACTACGTAGACAAGACCAGACTGCTAAGGAAGACAGATCAACTGTTTGTCTCCATAGCTACAGGCAGAGAAGGAGATAGTGTCTCTAAATGTGCCATCTCGAAATGGATAGTCAAATGTATCCAGCTGTGTTACTCCCTTTCAAATAAAACTCTGCCGTTTACGCCAAGGGTCCACTCTACAAGAGGCACAGGGCCCACTCTGGCTTTCATTGCAAATGTACCCCTTGACACCATTTGCAAATCAGCTACATGGTGCTCTATTCACACTTTTACTCAGAACTACTGCATTGACACTCATTCCAAGACAGATATACAAGTGGGACAAGCGGTTCTAAGACATTTGTTCGCTCATGACCTTTCTCACATCCCACCTCCTTCTAACACTGCTCGCTAATCTACGCACAGCATATGATCTAAGCAGATTCCACAAGCCTCAGAAGGGAGAAGGGATACATTACTCACTGTAATTGTATTTCTGATGCTTGTATCTGCTTAGATTCACATGCGCCCGCCCTTCCTCCCCTCTGAGAGAAGGCGCATGGATGCTTGTAGTCTTATCTATCTGCTTGGATACTCTGTACTTGCGCTACTCCTCATGCTACCTCATGTCAGAAAAAATACAATCTGAGGGTCCTAAACGCGTGAGGGATCATGGGTACAGTGGACGTCACACTAGGGATAGTATTACTGGGACGCCGTAGTTCGACACCCCTTTTCGAGTTTCGAAAAACAAACTGTAATACTCTGCAGCTTTCACTAGATGTCGGCCTATGCACAGCGTGTGAATCTAAGCAGATACAAGCATCAGAAATACGATTACGGTGAGTAATGTATCCCATATCTCCCCATTCAAACTGTGCTTACACGCTAGAAATCCTTTCAGTCTTTCATCCTTCCGAGGTTGATACATGAGTACCAATTTCGGTTGGGTTCTGCAAAGCGCTTTGGATTAAGGCACTATATAAATAACACATCATTATCATCATAGAGAGCAATGAGGGTTATCAACCACTAATTGCAAGAAAGACACAATGGGCTAAGCAAATAACTATGCTAGTTCGTAGTTTCATATTGCACTCTGCTGGCTAGTCATTGAAGGGTATCATGTTGCTATATACACAGTGGTTTTTCCCTGTGGTGGCTTATGTATTACAAACTCTAACCATTAAAAACCTATCCTGGTTGGATAAAATAGAGGGCCATTTCTGGCGAACCATTTTGGGTCTTCATCCATCTTGCCCTATACAATACACATCTGTGTAGAATTCGGATTGACAACTCTTAAAGCCACCATTCAGCAACAACGAGGCCTCCTACCGTTGAAAGCAATGTGCCAACCTGTTAGCCAGATGCTAAGTATTATGGGGAAAAACATAATTCGGTTAAACAATACCAATGCCACAAGCATATATGATGCTCTTTGCATTGACTTCACAGAATTAAACTGGTCAATTTATCGCTCTTGTTGCGGCCGGTATAAATCTGTTAAAATTGCCTTAAAAAAGAAATCACAAAAGAGACTGGGAAAATAACTTCATTCACATGAAGAGTCTGCATAATTACCATTAGCTTGAAGGTATTGTACATACTTACCTTAGCCAGCAGAAGTACTTAATATGCTGCCCTAGCCCAGCAGTACGCAGATTTTGATTATGGATGAGGACGAATCAACTGCCAGTAAGAGCCACATATGGTAATCAATGGCAACTAGCTGTAAACCAATGGTAATGTCGGATTTGCAAACTTGTGGAGAATCCGGAGACAGTCAGACACATTTTAACTGAGTGTCCCTCGCTTGAGTCCTTGTACATTGACATGTATGGGCGATATGTATACCAATCTGCCACTATATCCACCATTCACGTTTGGCATTATTGTTTAAATACGGCGTCTGAGTCGATGCATATTGCCTTGCATAGCGTATGGTCTACCGCACAATCAGTTTTGAATTCTAATATGTGAACCCTTCTACACGAAGCTCCTAATGCACTGCGCACTTTATGTAACCATCCTTTTTATCTAACATCCTTCAGATGACAGTGATGTGTAGGATTCTGGGATAGCTTATGGCATGTGCCAGCATTTAAATAAAATATATCGCTAATAGAATAGAATGTAAGTCCCTCTATGCCTAATGGAAGTCTTCTACGAACTGTAGCAGGACATTTCTATTATCAATATGACTATTTGAACATCTATTGGTGTATGTATGAATGCAGTGTGAAATGTGTGATATGGTCAATGTTAATGAGGATACATTATATGTATTTTTTCTATGCGATATGGTTATCGTTGACGATAAATTATACATATTTTTCTAAAGGTTATGCTCTATGTAAAGATAAAGATAATTCTACAGTTTAAGTTCTTCGGAACTAAAAGACAACTATAATAATAAATCAATAAAAGTGGTCAACGCTAAGTTATCTTTGCAAGAATAGGGGATCACAAACAATGAAACTAGGTTTAGCACAACAGCGGACAAGTAGGACTCATAAAATGAACAGATGAACAATGCAATGTGAGAAGTCCAGTGCCTAAATGAGAAGGGGGATGAACAAGAAAATAGGGCGAAGCTTTATATCGTACGCCGACCGGGAATGCCAGAAGGACATGGAGGAGGGCATTGTAACGTTCCCAAAAAAGCTTTTCAAAGAAACATTCAAGATTGAAGCACAAGAACACATAACCATTGAACAAGCTCAAAGGCCCTCGGGCACAAGTCCAAAGACAAAAGAACGTCCGGGAACGATCATCAAGATTCTAAACTTTCAACATAAGCAAACACTCTTCAAGGCCTATAGGAGAAAAACTGACCCCAGGTGGGCTGCTCTAAAATGAGACTCTTCCACGATCGTTGGTCAGACAAGGACAGGCATTCAATGGAGGCAAAAAGGATCCTCCCTTTAGTACTACCTCTGCGTCCTAGGAAAATACTTAATCTCCAATAAAAATGGCATAAGTTCGAGGACCCACAAATGGCTATGGACTACATCAAACGGTATGACCTAATGATGGACCCAACAGAACTATCATCAGAGGACTCTGCCTCTGGAGAACACCAGGGGACAAAGGATTCCACGGAAACAGGAAAGGATGAGGTTTAGATCCCATCCCAGGAAGATAAATAGCCCTCTGGCATACCCTGGCAATACTAAACTTCACCTGTGAGGGGAGGGATTGGTGAGTGTCCCTGGCGATAGTGAATAGACTTCCAACTCGGGTAACTGGGACACAATGTTTACAGACATGCTCCCGGGGATCAGTACCCATGGATACTTACCTGAGAAAGTCCCCAGAAATGGAAAGCATAATGTCTTTTGCCAGAATGTACTTGGGCCCCATAATTACTGCCCAACACAATACTGAGACAATATATGATGTACTTTCTTTAAAGGAGTTCTCACTGGGGAGGCTGGCCTGATGTGGGTTGACACAACCAACCCCCTGAGAACCAAAATGTCTTCAAATGTTGCATCCTCTGTAATATGGGCAGATAAGCTCAGATTTAGTGATAATAACTCCTCAAATACCCTGGAATTTACCCTCGAGTTGGTTAGGACCAATTATCATATGCGGTTGAACTCAATACACGCGCCCGCAGTGGGTGATAATGAGGTATATCAAGGAGCCAATTTTTAACTGGTTAAATGGATGACCTCAATTTGTGTAGCTGGAACATTAGACTACTATGCCGCCTGAATTCAATCCGGGTTAAATTGTGCCTTTTTTTTTTTTTTTTTCTCTCTACAAGAAGCATATGACGCACATACTCCTATGTCCTGCCCCCTTTCTTCCATACTATATTGGCATCCCTCGCTAGGGACGGGAGACAAAATTTTACACCATAAAAATCTTCTTCACCTTTAAATTTAGAGCCACACAGGGGTGAGGCCCTGGGAGCATGCGCTCCCCTGACTCCTCCCACCCATACCCCTGCCCAGTCCTCTTTTCCGCGTTGATGGGAATGGACCACTTTCACCAGCGCTCCTGGGTTTGGCTTCGGTCTTGTGATTCCACTGGTTCTTCCCGGATACTGTCTTTTTTTGTCTACTAATCTTTAATGAGGTACTCGGTCTTCTGGCGCCACGCTCCTCGCGGGCGACGTCCTTGGGCTTCAGCAGGTGTCCAGCCTGCGAGGGGTATCTTCCCCACGTCCGCCCCCATGCTCTGTGCCTCTGCTGCCTTGGCCCCGACCACGGCTGAGAAGGTTGTACCACATGCAACACGCTTACACAGCGAGCTCTGAAGAACAGGTTAGCCCGGTGGAGGGAACTCTTCGAGAGGTCGCCTCCAGAGGACTTGAAGAACTTCGTCAGACACAAGTCAAGGCCCAAGGTAGGGCTGCTTTTTTCCATTTCACCCCGCAAGGGTGACTCCTTTCCTAGGAAACGTCTGAGTCGGGGGGACCATTCAGGTTCTCACACCAGCACAGGTACCAAGGCCCATTCAGCTAACGACCACCAAGCTGAGGGGTTGCTAGATCCTTCCGGAGACGGTGCTGAGGGACCGCAAGGTTGTTTTACTGGGTGTCCACACGAGGGGCTACGCACTACTACCGGACAAATGTTAAGGGGCGCCTGTATGAGGCACTACCGGTGATGCAGCCGAGGGCACTGCCCCTACAAGGCCTCATCTTGAGGTGCAGGGTAGGCCTAAAGCTCCACCGCCAACACTCAAGGAGGAGGCTGGGCCCAGCGAGCCAAACACCACGACGCAGGCAAGTGGCATGCAGCTCGACAAAATGGCTGCCGCACCGGATAAGATGGCCACCCGTCCAATACCACCCCTGTTTGGGGAGCAGGTAGGAGATCGAATGTCCAGGTGGGACTGGTCTACGGCGGGTACGTGGCCTACAACTTATCCTTCAATGTCGCAGGCAAGATATCCCCCGTAACCAGCAAGGCAGAGTACGCACAAGCCCCAACAGCCGCCTGCTACTCTGTCAATACCACCTGCCACCCCACCCGCCTGTGAGGACAGGTTTTTTGAGAAATTCCTCACGCTTATGAGGTCCCCTCAGATGGGCTCCATCCTTTGGGATGTGATCAGGGACATGCTGCCTCCAGTCCCTCTGCCAGCATCTATAGTCATTCCTCCTATGGCTCCTGTGCCTCAGGCACCGTGCAGCCCCAGCTGCCCATGCTGGGTCCTTCGATTCCGGCTTCCCTGCCTCCTACAGTCCAGGCAGTTCAACACCAGCCTCCACAGCAGCTTTCGGACTCCAGTCTCCACACCTCAGCCTTCGGTGGCCAGCGCACCTCGTCCGGCGCCAGACCAGCCAGACACCTTGGTGGACACTGATGAGTAGGAGGACCCTAACACACCATCTTCAGCCAAGGCCGTCTATGAACGACTTGCCGGTTTGGCCAATACTTGGGGCTTCCACAACCCAAGGTTGAACAACCTGAGGCGGGGGTCCTGGCCGATGTCCTCACTCTACCCCCACGACTAGAACAGGGATTCCAATGCAGATTCCGATGCAGAAGGACGTTGTCGCCTTGGCAAAAAGGGATGGCTTAAACCCCTTTCGGAGTAGCCCACCAACAGGCGCATCGGCACCAAGTACAGGCAATTGGAGGGAGATGAACTCTTGTTGTCGGCACACCATCATCCTCACTCCTCTGTGATTGCCATGGCCTCTATCTACTCGAAGCCACAGTCTTCCTCGGCCACCTCATCCTCGGCTCTGCTAGGCAAGGAGGAGAAGATCTTGGAGGCGCATGGACAGATCTATTCCAACACCTTGCTGCACCTCAGTCAGTCAAATGCGGATGCCATGCTCACAGACGTTTAACCAAATGCTTTGGTGGGAAATAGCAGACTTCCTTCCAGAACTTCCAGTACACATTCAAGCATGCTTCAAGGCGGGGCTGGCAGAAACAAAGATGGTGGCCTAAGACATTATGGAGTCCACAGTGGGCACATATTGACACCTCAGGCTGTGCCTTCTGCATAGCCACGGACATGAGCACGAGAAGGACTGCCTGGCTACAGGCTACCAAGTTCAACCCGGACGTCCAGGAGCGCATATTGGACCTTCCATTCGTGGGCAGCGACCTCTTTTGTTCCACCACGGATGAGTACCTGGATAAGAAGAACACTAGTTCCCAGACTGCAAAATCCTAATCTATCCTCACAAAGTCTACGCCCAAGACCTACAGTCAAATGCAACAACTTTCCAACAAGGGGAGGGCCTTCTGTGGGTTCCGGGGCTTCCAAGAACCACGGTCCAGGCAGCCATACCGATCCCCAAGTCAACACTGCCGCAACAGCACAAGGCAGGGAATAAGGGCTTATTTCAGTCCCCCTCCTCAGCCCCAGCCTCAGAGGGAAAAAGGCATGACGCTCCCCTCCGGGTCCACGTGTCTCAGGTGGAGGAGATGTTGGGGGCGGACGGGTGCAGAGTCAGGCAGTGAAAGAAGTCCCAGCCTCCCAGCGCACCATAGGCTTCTACTCCAGAATGTTCGCCATACACAAGAAGAACCAGGCTGGCCTGAAAGTTGTTTTGGACCTTTCTATCCTGAACCTTTCCCTTTCCCTTCCACTTCAAAAGTTCAAGATGGTTAGCCCAGCGCTTATTGCAGAGACTTTGTGCAAGAGAGACTGGATGTGCTCCCTGGATCTGAAGGACACCTACCTACGTAGCCCCATTGATTTGTTTTAGGATCATGGGCTTTCATGTCCAATACAAGGTTCTACCCTTTGGCCTCAATTCAGCCACAAGGGTCTTTACCAGGCTTATGAATGCAGTGGCAGCCCTTCTTAGGGCCCAGGATCACCATGTATATCCATACCAAGATGACTGGCTCGTCAGGGCGAAAACACCGGAGGCGGTCCATCACACCTCCTCTGCCCTCATGAGTGCGCTGCACGAATTGGGATTCTCCATCAATCTCAAGATGTCACAGCTGGAGCTGACGCAGAGCCTAGCGTTCCTGGGTCTCATCTAGGATACGAGATCCAAGAGAGTCTTTCCTTCAGAGGACAAGATCGCAACAATCAAGAGGGCCATGAGTCATTTTCTCAGTAGAGAGGTGGCTTCAGCATGGTGGTACCGGCACCTGCTGGGTCTCATGACAGCATTTCTTATGGCAGTGCCTTACACAAGGCTCAAAATGAGGAGACTGCAGCTGCACTTCGCAGCCTCATGGAGTCAGGAGCGGGCGGGGTTCCCAGGCAGAACTTGTCAGCATTCCTCCCTTTCTCCACCAGGACCTGATCTGGTGGAGCACAGACAGCAACCATGAGGATAAGCAGACCATTCCGACATCCAGCATCGCAGGTTACTATCACCACAGACTCGTCCTTGGAGGGCTGCGGAGCTACCCTGGACAAACGGAGCATCCACAGGGTTTGGTCCCTTCAGGAACAGGAGGCCCATATCAATTGGCTGGAGCTGAAGGCCATCTGGCTGGGTCTCAAGGCCTTCCTACCGCTCATCAGTGGCAAAATGATCCTCATTCAAACGGACAACTCCACCAGCATGTATTACATCAACAAGCAGGGTGGCACCAGGTCTCCCCTTCTATGCAAAATGGTGTGCCGCCAATGATCTCTGCCTTAATGAAAGTAAGACCAAGATTCTCCTCATCGGTACACCCACACCCTCCTTTCCTGTCACTTTCTGGCCGGCCTCTCTTGGCCCTCTCCCTGCTCCCACCTGTGAGGCTAAAAACCTTGGGGTCATCTTCGACTTCACACTCTCCTTCTCTCCTCACATCTCTGACCTCTCTATGAAGTCACACTACCAGCTGCACCTCCTCAGAGGTATTCTTCCTTTCCTCTCCTTCCCCCAGAAGCTCCCTGTCTCCATAGCTCTGGTTCTCTCTAGGCTGGACTATTGCACCAGCCTTTTTCTAAATCTGCATGCTTCTACTCTCCGACCTCTGCAACTTATCCAGAGCAGGACTGCAAGACTTGTCCTTGGCCTCAAGCCCAGGTATAGTATCTCTCCAGGACTGACATCTCTGTACTGGCTCCCAGTGGCTGTAAGGATTAAGTTCAAAACCCTCTGCATTGTCCACAAGGCCTGCTGGGGCCTCAATACCTCCAACTCTCTCTACAAGTACTCTCTCGTGAGGCTGCTTCAAGCTTTAACACACTTCAATCCTTAATGTGGAAAAGTAAAACTCCAACAACTGTTTAATAGATCACAACACACTGGCAGTGTTTCTCTTTGATTCATTTACCCCAGGCAATGCAGATTATATTCCTCTCCCACTTGATATTGGTTAAAAGGAGGGTTTCTGTTCTGCCATCCTTGATTTCTCTTAATTGCCCTTATTTGGCTTTGGCAATACTGGTTATAGATTATTATTTTTAAATACTCTTTCTGAGCCACATTCATCTCGGGTGATTATTCTTCCATTTTGGCTTTGGCAAAGGTGGTCACAATACTCTATTACACCCGAGTTAAATAGTAACCCCTTTTGTCTTGGACAATGGTGTTTACACTGTTCCTCCACTTGTTCTCTCTTCATGTAAGAGTTTGCCCACTTTGACAATGGTAGATAAAATATTCCTCAATTCATTCCCTTTTAATATTACAATCATGCTTAATTAAGTTCCAGTCGTTAGTACGGTATTCAAAACGCTTAGCGGCAGTCATCAGTCTATTTTGGAGTGCTCCGGGGTTCCATGTTGGAGGCAAACTCGCAGTCCTTCTTGCAGTCATCCAAACGAAACGCTGCTTCTTCTCCCTTTGTTGGACTCGCATCAACGACTGACAGCTGCGGTTGTATTTACCTTGCTCGTGCCTACTGTTGCTGGAGCTTTCTCTGTTCCTAAAATGCTCCAGTGATTGTCACACACCAGAGTAGCATGTAGCAGGACCAGAAGAGCTCCTCTCTCCCTCAGGATAGCCAGTCTTTACACCACTTCCTACTGCGTGTACTCTACATCCCACCGGGCTTCCGACGCCTGCCAGCTCCACGAGACGGCAATCCGCATTCAATCTAGCGGCAGCTCCATCTCGTTACATCTGCCTCAGCTGTGCTTTCAACTGCTTCTCCCACGGCTTCCTTTTACATGCGTGCACCTGAGGGGGCCTTAAATATTCAAAAGCCCAGCTCATGTGGGGGTCATCAGGATAACTAGACTGCACATCATAGTTCTGCACCTCTGAGCCCCTCTTCCTCATCCCAGTACCTAAAGCATTATGGGTCTTTAAGTCCCTAATGTTCTTGTTCCATTTTACATTATTTCATTCCCTCTTACTCAATGATTCACAAAATGTATCTCAAGAGAAGGTTTTAAAGAAATGAATGGGGCACCTTTAATGTTATACTTCAAATGTAAGGTTTAATTAGAACTATTATCAGTGGTAATATTGGTTCTCTGGTTTCTTCATGCATCATTCTCACATTTACCATGGGGGTTTTCAGGACTAACAACTTGAGCGACTTTGGGAAGTGAAGCCTTACTATGGCAACTGCCCATCAGGTATTCTGGTATTAGGGAAACCTCACCTTCAGAAGATGGCAAATACTGCGTCTCTCCTAATGGAGTCCTCCCATTCCCTTTGGGCCCTTCTCCTCCCAGGTGATCCACCCAGCTAATACCACCATCAGGGTTAGGATCAGGTAGCGGCTACCTTTCCCTAGCCACCTCAGAGGAGACTTTAGGCAAGGATTGTGTGAGGACTCTGCAGGATTCATCACAGAGTGCCATCCCATCTGTCAAAAGTCGTTGTCCTGTGATGTACCTATGGCCTCTCTGGAACCTTTACCAATCATCGAAATACCTTTCGACACGATCGGCATCGACGTAGTGCGACCACTTTAACCCACATAATTGGGAAGCATGTATATCCTAGTCATTGTCGACTCTACAACCAACTATCTAAGAGGCCTTTTCTATGCGAAGCAACACAACAAAGGCCATTCTGAAAGTTCTGGTACCATTCTCACAAGAGTGTAATTCCCAACAGAGATTGACAGACCAGGGAAGCAGTTTTAGGTTTCGGCTAATGAGCAACATGAAGGGCCTAATGAAAATCTGTACTCTTTGTAAATCTGTTTATCACCCCCAGACAGATGGTCTGGTAGAAAAGTTTAACAAAACATTGTACTCCTACGTTCCATCCCCTTTTCTCCATACTTAGGGGAGCTCGGACAGACTGGAGCCATAGCAAGCCCAAGAGCACTTCCCCTATAAGAATTTAGAGAGACCCCGGGAGCGGTCCATATGCATGTAGCATGACCAAGCCTGAACCCTGCCTCTCGCGTGCCTTTCCTGAGTCCCTTTCTCCACGTTGGATGGTCCAGATGCAAGGCGTAGCTCTTAATTCTTTCACCACTTTTCCACAGTGAATTACTTTTTATGTATTGCTTCCCCCCATTTTATGCTGGGATAAGTGGGGTTTCTGTGCACACCAGGTGTTGCAGGCCATTCTCGGCAGTGGACCCACATACTCTTTGCTTTGAATGTTTGGGCCGCTTCATCGCCTGGACACCTGTGCACTCCTACCGCACTTTATTTCAAATCCCTCAAGACTGACGCGTTGGGAGGACTTCTTTCGGACTCTGTCTCCAGATCACCTCAAGAACTAAGTCAAGTCCAGCATGGTGAGTACAACTCTTTTTACTGTGGCACCCCACCCAATTGACACTCTTCCAGGAGTTAGCCGAAGCAGGACTCCTCCTTCTAGGCCTATTGCAGTTAGCCACTGTTAGGTAGAATCCCGTGCAGCTCCCTTAGGGAGCACTACACAAGATTAGGACTACAGGTGAGAGCAATACATCCCCTTTGGTATCAGTATGTACCACAAAGATTTAGTTGGTAGCTGTGGCTGAGCAGTCAGACTTATCTCAAGAGGGAGATGAGCAGTATTCAGGGTTTACACATTAGGCACACCAGACTATGGAACAAGGAAACACTGACCAAAGCTTTGTAGTTAAAAAGTAAATATATATTTATTTTATACACCTCTAATCAAACACACGCATCACAAGTATCAAGCAAGTTAAATTAAGTCAAGGGAAAAATATACACACTCCCTATATGAATTGTAGACCAAGTGAACCAGAGTGAAAACTGAGCAAGACGGCACAGTGAAAACTACACACAAGGGATCCTCTAACAATTCCTCACAAGGGTGGGAAAGCACAAGTTGTTCAGAAATAGTTTCTTATATACCCTAGCAACACTTCCCATCAGTGGTGAAACAGATCAACAAGACATTGCATCAATATAAGCAATACTTAGAATGAAAACTGAGCAAAAAGGCACTTCACAATGATTAAGCAGTGGGAAGAAAGAGTTGTTATAAGAAAGGGGTGCACCACACAGTTCGAATGGAGAATCAATCTCGAGAAGGCAGATCTAACAAATGTGACCAGAGTCAATAGTCCTGTACCAAAGTTAGTGGTACAGGCAAGGACCCAGGAGCAAAATGTTCTCATAGCTGCAGTCAAGTCTTTGGTTAACGATATTTGAAATGGTGGTTGCAAAAGTTTGAAAAGACAATGTTAAGAGAGGGGGGCGGCCAACCCAACAAGTAGGTAAAGGATTTAAAACACCTTTAGAGCTACCGCAGAGAGGGCGGCCTGGCGGAACAATGTACCTTTAAAGTGAAGAAGTGGCTCCTGCGGTGGCGCTTGTTCCTGGTAGTTCCTGCAGTTCGATGGGTCCAGCAGAGGAAGAGGGGCTCTCGTCGTGGAGGAAGGTTCGAGGTACTGACTACCCAGGGATGAAACCAGCCGTGGTGCTGCCAAACGAAGTTTAAAAGGTACGCTCCTTTTAATCACGGTCTGGGTCGATAGCTGCCTGGCTATCCGGTCTCCAAGTGCTGGGCACTGGCGATTCGACCACAGCAGGTTCGGGAAGGCGATTGGCAAACTGGTTGGCCCCACCAGCTCAAGGGAAGTAGGCTCTTTCAGATGAAGATCTCCTCTCGTCGTGTGGAGAAAAGTGGTGAGACGCTGCAGCAGGGCTTCACCGATCGTTCAGTCGTTGCAGATGTCTTTGGCTTCTCTCCTCTTCGGCTTCTTAGTTCCAATGGCGACGTCTTGCTCTTCCAGTCCTCAGGACCCTGCTTTTATGCAAAAAGATTCCCATTCATACAGCCTAGCTGTCACTCACACAGTGGAGTGGTCATCTTGGCGGGAGACCCTCCAGCCTATCAGGATAGAGTGCGACATGGGTTGCGGAGGCAACCCTGTCCAGGCGTCCTACTCCCCCTCCCACACAATGGACCCACCCCAGACTCAGTGGCAGAAGCCCACCAAACGGACGAACAAACGATCCCCGACCTGGGTTAGGAGTGTAGAGAAAGACATGAGAAACAAGTTATATAAAAATTCTGACAAATAAAACCCACCGGAGCAAAGTTAATATTAATATGTACCGGCGGTATGTTAGAGGCTGTTCTAAAAAGTAGTAGCCTCGAACAATGGGACAATCCCATAGAGAAATATTCGCGGTCGAATATTTCTGGCAGTAACCACTGCCACCAGCCAGAAACTTTTGAGAGAGGTACTGTACGGAACCCTCTTGAAAATGAACATAGGGGAAAAACTATTAACCCCTTCCAGTACCTCCATAGTAAGATGGGCTGTACTGGTTTAGTTCATAGAAATTGACTAGTAAAGTCAATGGGGATTTTACATGCTCTGGGAGACAGTCAGTCCCAGGGTATGGAGTCTGTTTGGCGGTCGGTACGACACCCCTGTGTCACTGCACTGAGGGTGCTGTGTAACACAAGTGAAAAAGATGGTTCCTATGGGGGAGAGAAAATCCCATAGGCATTAAACACAAAAAATAGCCTAGAACACACATAGTAAAAATGCCTAGGAGTGGGAAAAAGAGACTCACTCTTAGCAGGTAAAAAGAAACAAACCCTTCAAATCCAGCAAAGCTGCTGGGGGACTCTATAGGTAAGGGAAATTAGCCATAAAGTGAGAATTCTCCCTAACAGCCACTGAATTACTATGGTGCTCCCAAAGTTTCTGTGGAGACTTCTGCCGGTTCCAGAGTACCTACAAGAGTCTGGTACCCGGCTTCGGCCTGGGAGTACTTCGGTTCTTGGCCAGGCTTGCACCAAGAACTCACTGATACTAATCTGGAAAAAGGCCCAGTACGATGCTTATCTGGAGGCCTGGCTTGCTTGCAAGCACATTCACCCATTGACATCCCTGAATCACCTCTGAGATCCAGACCATCAAAACATATATCTGCTGTGGCCTCTGAGGCTGGTGCAAATCCTCTTCCACTCACCTACTCCTAGCCTACAGAAATGTGCTTGCTGCTTGCTCTTCTGGCCTGCACTCTGCCAAATGATCTGCTTCACAACTCTTATCCTCTCTTCACTTTCATCCCTGAAAACTTCAATCTACCCTTCAAGCTTTGCTCAGACCGTCCAGGCCAATATCCATATCCTCCTCCCACTCTGCTAATTCTTTTTCTCACTACTTATCCTCTAATATCACCAATTTATGTGACTCTCGTAGCCCCTCTTTCTCCCTCACACTCCTTTTTTACACCACCTCTCTCCTCTACTCTTGGCTACTTCTTTGTTATATACCCTACTGAATTAGCAGCCATCCTTTGCAGCACCAACTAATTTTGCATTTCTATTTACCCATTTGGGGAAAGTGTTTGACCGTTTGAGGAACAATCACCTGCCCTCCTCTCTCTGAGATCTTTAACCTCTCTTTCTCTGCTGGACTCCTTCAAATCTACAACTGCCCCACCCATTTTAGGCGGATCACGAAGTACCTTGTGTATAATTGCCGTGGAGATCCACTTCAATCTGGCTTCCATACTAAACACTCCACAGAGACAGAACTTGTGTATATCTCCAACTTTCTCATCCTTTTAGGCCCCTCTGCTGCTTGCAATGCTGTTGTCCATTCCTCTTTTCCTTTTCACTCTCCAGGACTTTTTGTTCTGCAAATCTGGCTTAGTTTAGATTGTCTTCAACCTGAAAGGTTGCTACTTTAAAATCTCCTAGAACTCTCAAAACTCTGACACCACTCTTGTCCCTGTTGGCGTCCCTCATCTCTGGCATCTGTTCTTCTGTTCTAGGTAGAGTTTTCCTCCTTTGACTTTCATCACTACCTTACTGTTGACGATGCTCTAATAGGTTTCTCCTTTCCCTCCTTCAGCCTAGCCATTTCGGAACAGATTACCAACTGTCTCACTGCAATCATTTACTGCTCTCTGTTGCCTCGTTTTGAACTCTTTGAAAATGCATCTTTCCCTTCCAGCTTCCAATGCTGTTCATGCCTCCCCTCTCCTACCTGCTCTTATTGCTCTCTTGCTCAAGGCTCTTAAACTTAAGGTCCTCTTTGATAGGGACCTTTGAATTCAACAACTCATTACTACACTGCCACTCATCTTAACCTTCTCAAAATGTGTACATTTCTTACACGCCACTCTTCAGAAACTCTATGCTCCACCCTCCTGCTCAGCAGACATGAATACTGCTCATGCCTACTTTATGGTATCCCCAGTCCCATTCTCTCTAGACAAAGTCCTCAATTGTGCTATCCCCAAACTCTACAACCTACCACGTATTTCTCCACTTCTTTTTCTTTCTTTTCTTTTCAAGCTTTATTTAATAGTTGCTCATTTACTGGACCACACACCGAAAACATAAAGAACAAAGCAACTAGTTAAACAACCACCACTTGATAATGTATGTAGGCAACATAATAACAGATCACATTAGTCCTAGACCCATCCCTAGCCCTGGAACCACCCTCCATTTCTTGGTTACTAAGCTTGCAACAGCATTATTTAATTATTAAATATAAAGTAAATCAGTTCATTCTGCTGAGTTGGTGGCGATTGTATTGGCGATTGATAGGGTGTGCGAGTTGGGGTTTGAGAAGGTGGTGGTGTTTTCGGATTCATTGAGTGGGTTACAGGCGATTGTGGCAAGGGATGGTGATAGGAAAGATGTGATTTTGGACATCAGGAGGAAGATTGATCGGTGTGCGCGTGGGGGGATGGATCTGGAGTTGGCGTGGGTTCCCAGTCACAGTGGCATTTTGGGTAATGAGTTGGCGGATTTTGCGGCAGGTGCGGGTATGAGGAAAGGAATGGTTGATGTGAGGATACCTTTGAGTGTGGATGAGGTGAGGGCTGTGGTGGTGAAGCGGGTTATGGATGAGTGGCAGGAGAGGTGGGAGAGTGGGGTGAAGGGCAGGTGGATGTTTGGTGTTCATGAGAAAGTGTCTGTGAAGGTGGATGCAGGGAAACTGGAATGGAGGAGGTGATGCTGAATCGGTTGAGGATAGGGCACGTGGGGCTGAATGACAGTCTGTTTCGAGTGGAGAAGCGTGAGTCAAGGGACTGTGTGGTGTGTGGGGTGCCTGAGACACGTTTGAGAGGCAAGTCGAGTAGAGAGAGTTGATGAAGGTTCGGATGTCTGCGCTGGGAGTGGCTGAACTGAGTGGGAAGTCTCTTTGCTGGGAGGAGTCTGGGTGAGAGGCAGAGAAAGGAGCAGTGTGCTGTTAGATTTTGTGGGGCAGACGGGGCGGTGGGAGGAGTTATGAGAAAGTGAGGGTTGTGTGTAAGATTGGTGGGGAGGTGCACATCATCCTTTTGGATGGGGAAGCGCTTGCGTGGGTCTGCCCACGCCGTTGATAATTAGAAGAAGTTCATTAGAAAGTCAAAACAGTTCAAAGCCTCTCATTAACAATGGTTTGTGTGTTAGGTGTTCATGATACAACAGAGAGTGCGCAGGTGGGGCCCAGGTGTTGTAGAATGATCGGTAGGTATCATTTAGCAGTTCTGTGATGTGTTTCCATAGCTCCTATGCCCCAAACTCTGACCCATCATTGGGCCGTTATCGGGCCGACAGGCACCTTCCATGATTGAGCCACATTTATTAGGTTGAGTAATTACTTAGGCATACGTCCCTCTCGGGGATAAGCAGTCTTAGTCTGTCTCCCCCAATATCACCACTTTGGGGTCCAATCGGAAACCAACATTGGTCATGTATTTTATGAGGAAGAGGATTTCCTTGCAATATGTCTGGGACAAAGGGCATGACCACCAGAGGTGTCTGATTGTTCTCTTTTCTACACATCCTCGCCAGCAGTTATCTGTGTTTTTCCTGTCTGTTTCATGTAACCTGCTAAGTGACATATACCACTGGAACATGATTTTATAGGAGCATGCCTTCACACTTGTGCTGTGGGACGATTTGTGTGCCCTTTCCCTGATGTATTCCCATGAGGCCGGTTGTAGATTGCTGCCTTGCTCTGCTTCCCATTTTAACATATATGGCCTTTTCTCTGAGCTACTGCTATGGTCAAGCAGTCCAGCAACTAGCTGTATGTTCTTTTGTGCGCCCCTCTAATAGGGTTAATTCCAGTCCTTTAGGCCCTCTTGTACCTTTAGTCTTAACTTCAGGATTTGTGACCCAATGTCTTAGTTGTGTGTACCAGAAACTCTCAGCTTCTGAAATTTAGAATATGGCTTTACATTTGAAGGCAGGCACCCAAACAAGTAACTCCACAATAGACCAAAATAATAACACACCCCGTCAGGGAATGAGACCAAGAGATGAATTGCAAGGATAATATACCTTATGTAAAATAAAGTTAGCAAGCAAAGAACTCTGCTGCCCGAGAGCACTCTGCCAAACAATAGACAGACGGCATATTTTAAGGCATGTTATCGTCATTAATGATGTCATACCATATAGTACAAAGTAACAGCATGGATTGGTGGGTCCGTATGGTATGGCACAGCCTGCTCTTTAGGGGATGCTAGGCTGCAATTGGCCGCCTCCCAGTCGATCTTGCAGCACGTGGTACCGCTGGGCTCATCTCCGCAGTTGTTAGGGAGAATTCTTTGTTTAGGCTGAATTTCCTAACCTAGTGAGTCCCCCAGCAGCTTTGCTGGATTTCTGGAGTTTGTTTTTTTTCTTGGACATGATTTATGGTGTTCCTTTGAATGTTAATGTGTTTCATGGGTTATGGGGTCTTTTTCTCCATAGGCTCTCATATGTTTTTTTATGTGTTACACAGCACCCTCCGTGCAGTAACACTGGGGTGTCATAGTGACCCCCCACCATAGACTCCAAACCCTGGGACTGACTACTGTCTCCCAGGGCATGTAAAGTCACCATTGGCTTTACTAGTCCCAAATTACTAACAGAACCAGTACAAACCATCCTATTGTGGACGTACTGGTAGGGGCAATTTGATTGCCCCTGGGTCTGTTATTCGAGGGGGCACTGTCCCGTCCCCCCTCATCGAGTTTTGGTTGGTGGCAGTGGATACTACTTTTTATATTCAACCGCAAATATATCTCTGTGGGATTTTCCCATTGTACGAGGCTAATACTTTTTAACATAGCCTCTAACATACTGCCGGTTTATTTATTTAATATTAATTCACCGGTTGGTATTTTCTGCCAGAACTCGGTTTTAAAATGGCGTTTGTGTTCGCCTCTGTAACTCCAAATCAAAGGTCGAGCCCTTTGTTCCACTTTTTGGCGGGTTTCTCCACAGAAGCCTCCAAAAGTGGTGCCTCTCTGTCTGGGTACCACAGGGGTGTGGGAGGGTTTTAGGCACCCTGGATTGAGTTACCTTGGTAACTCAAGTCGCACTCTTGTGTGATTGGCCCAGGCTCACCACTTAGCATGTTTGATTGACAGCTAGGCTGAGTGAATGGGGGTGTGCTGCATAAAAGCAGGGCTTTGGGGACTGGAACTTCAGAAGTCGCCACAGGACCTGAAAATCCAACGAGGGAGAAGCTGAGCCAACCTGCTATGACGACACCACCGGTGGAGCCCTGCTGAACCGACTCACCACTTCCCAACGATAGAGGAGATCTCCCTGCTGGAGAGTCTTCTTCCCCTGACTGGTGGGCACAACCAGTTTACCTTCTTTTCTCGCATCCCAGGACGTCTTGTGGTCGAATTGCCCGTGCCAAGCACCCCGGCAACTGGATAGCCACTTACCACTGGACCGCGAATAAAAGGGCCGCTCCTTTTAATTGAGAACTCCGCGGCTGGTTTCTTCCCTGGCAGTGCAACGGACTCCTGCTTTCCTCTTCGACAAGATCCTCTCTTCCTACGGATGAAGCACTGACTTGCACCCGCTGCCAGGAACAACTGCCCCCGCTGGAGCGTTCTCACCATTTTAAGGTACCGTGTCCGCCAGGCCTCCCTTTCTAAAGATTGCTACAAGGTAACAATAACCCCTTAACCTTCTGGACTGGGCTGGCCGCCTTGACCATCTAACTGGTCCCTTTCTGTTGATCCAACTCTTTTTGAAACTATTGCGAGACTTTTGGGCACTTTGAACCGTATGACCGTGGACACATTTCGACGGAGCCTCTTAAAGTGGATCCGGCCTTGTTAACTTTGACTTTACGGTTTTAACCTGCCTTCTTCTCCTACTGTGTTCTTCCGAAAGTGTTGGGATCTGTTTCTATCTTTGCTCTGCCTTTCTCTCCCTTTTAAACCAATTGATTAGAGTGCCATCTTCGTTAAGCGCTCACCGCTGTCTGAAAATAAGTGTTGCTTTACTTAAGACTTGTCTAACTAATCGTTGAAGAGAGTGTATATCTTTTAGTGACCGTGTTTTTGAACTGCTTGTTTCCACTAAGAAGGGTCTTGAAGCATCTGGTTGTATCAGAATGGGTCCTTGTGTGAACTTCTCCTTCAGATTTTGAAAGGCAGTTTCTTGTAAGGAAGTCCATTGAAAGCAAACGTTTTTCTTGAGTAAGGACACAATCGGTTAAACAATAGATGAAAAGGAGGGTATGAATTTTCTGTAGAAGTTCGCAAGGCCCAGAAAGGATTGAATCTGTTTAACTGAGCATGGGACTGGCCAGGAGGTGATGGCTTCTACCTTGGTTGGATCCATAGCCACCCCTTGAGGGTTTAAGACAAATCCCAGGTAACGTATCGTGGAAACATGGAATATACACTTTTCAGGTTTGGCTAGCAATCGATATTCCCTTAGTCTTTGTATTACCACAGAGACATGTTCTTGATGCAGAACTGGGTCATTGGAATGCACCAGGATGTCATCCAAATATACAATAACGAAAAGGAACAGCATGTCCGAAAAAACCCTATCCATAAAATGTTGTAAGACAGCTGGGGCATTGGCAAGACCAAAAGGCATAACCAGATACTCAAAATGTTCGAAAGGTAGTCTTCCATTCGTCGCCTTCTTTTATTCGGACTAGGTGGTAGGCTCCTCTTAAGTTTAACTTGGTGAATATTACGGCACCTCAAAGTGCTTCCAGGATGTCTGATATCAGCGGTAAGGGATATGTGTCTTTCCGGGTACATTGATTTAATCCTCTATAGTCCAAACAGGGTCGTAGTTCCTTGGTGTCTTTTTTGGGTACGAAGAATAAAGAAGCTCCTGCTGGGGACTTGGATGGACGGATGGTTCCGTTAGCAAGGTTGGTGTCCAAGTAGTCTCATACGACCCTTTATTCTGATTCCGACAGGATAAACATCCTGCCTAAGGGAATGATCGCTTTCTCCTCGGTATCGATGGCACAGTTTTCAGGTCTGTGAGGAGGCAGAGATTGCACAATGGCCGAGGAAGACATCTGAGAATTGTTGATAGATTTCTGGTACCTGATTGATATTGGATACGGTAAGGGGATGGTTAGATCTTTTGCTTTCCATGGATATGACTGGTCGTGTGTCTTGTGAAAGGCAATGTGACAAATAGAACTCAGAGCCCAAAAACAATGGCCCAGCAGTCCAATTGATGTAGGGGTTATGTTTCTTTAGCCATGGCATGCCCAGGACTACTGGATAGTGAGCGGCTTTTATGATGTCGAAATGTATGTTTTCCTGATGGTTGTGGATTGAGAGTATGATTTTTATTGTTTGTTGGCTAATTGGTCCAGAAGATAGAGGAGAGCCATCGATTCCTTCGACTGCTTGTATGATATCCTTGGATTCTCTTGGGAAGTTGCGCTTTGAGGCCCACTCATCATCCATACAAATACCCATAGCTCCGCAGTCCACCAATGCCAAGATGATGAAGGATCCAGGGATTGAAGGGTGGAGCGGTCTTTGGTCTCCCGAAGCTGGGGTCCGTTCAGGATCGCGAGCTGGCGTTTCCCGTACACCTAGGTGGAGCTATAGGACAATTTCAGACTGCTTGTCTGAGGCACAATACATGCATAGACCACTTTTAAATCTGCGGTTTCTTTCTTGAGCTGACAAATGACCTCTCATAGCCCCCAGTTGCATAAGTTCTGGCTCAGCAGAAGTGGCTTCCCTGGAAATAGGAGCAAATGGAGATGACTTTGGGGGAGAGCTTTGTGATTTCTTCTTTTCAGCCTTTCTTTCCTGTATTCTGAAATCAATCTGTAGGGATAGATCCATAAGAGCCCGGAAAGAACCTGGATGGGCTATCCTGGCTAGCTCGTCCTTCACCTCTTCATTCAGGCCATGACGGAACAAAGTAAAGCATGCCTCTGAAGACCAATCAGCTTCTTTAGCGAGCTGCTTAAAGCGGGTAACATAAGACAGCATGTCCTGGGAACCTTGTTGGAATTCCAGCAACCTCTCTTGTGCAGAATAAAGCTGGTCTGGACGGTCAAACAGCTCCTTGAAGGCTGAAATGAATCCATCATAAGTGTCCAACAAGGCATCCCCTGCAGAAACCCATGGAGTAACCCAGGCCAAGTCATTACCAGTAAGATGGGCTATGACAAAACCCACCTTAGCCCAGGGGGTGGAAAAATAATATGGTTTAAAGGTGAAGTGCACCAAACATGAATCCAGGAAGGAGCGGAGCGTCTTAGGGGTGCCATCATATGTATCCACAACCCCACCCATTGAGGCACTTTCCTGATAGGCTAAGTCCCAGGATAGAACTAGTTGTTTAAGGGCTGCATTTTCTGCCTTAAGGTTCTGGACCTCTGTGGATAATTCTTGCATTCCTCGTAAAAGATCCTGTACAGTAGGATACATCTTGAGCCTCTTGTTAAGTAGTAGGCGTGTCAAACTGTCACAACCTGTATGCGAGCTCACCTGCAAGGGTTTGGAGTGTCTCTTCTTTGTAGGTTCAAGCTGCCTGCGCTTCTTGGAGGTGCAGGTCTCATGGAGGTAAGGACGGGTTTCTTCTGATGCCACTCTGTCGGGTAGTCAGTTCAATTGTCCAATGTGAAGACAGTATTCCCAGGGAAGAGTAGGAGCGGTCAGAGCAACCATGGGCAGTTCAAGGATTCAGGAGCCCATGGAGGAGTTGTGGTGGTCCGAAGGCAACCGCGACTATTTGGAAGCCCAGGAAGGAGGAGCAGCCGTCCGAAGGCAACCGCTGCTATTGGAAGTCCAGGAAGGAGGAGCAGCAGTCTGAAGGTAACCGTGGTAAGACAGCAGAATTCTGCTACGGCCGAACACTCCAGGAAGGGTGGAAACAAGATGGAACCACTGAGCAGAGATTCCAAGGTAGGTGAACGAAAAATACAAGGAAAGCAGCAACCGGAGAACTCGGAACCTGCAAGCGTTGACATGCGCCGAACCACAGGGGCGGGGCACTTATCTAGCTATGGAGGTATTCCCAGGAGCTAGACCGCGGATCCGAAAGCGGGGTCTGCCATGTTGGGGGGGGCTTGTGAGGTTGTTCTGGTACGATTCCATATAGACCAGGAAGACCAGAAGGGACAGAACCGAGGTTTCATGACAGTATGTGCAGGGAAGCGCAGTTGTTGAAACGCCACGTACAACAGTTCATACGGGCATTTCATTATTACTTTCCCTGTTGTGTCCTGTCTCCACATTACATCAGTGAGCGACTGTGTGCATTCTCTTTTTGCCTATAACCCTTGCCCTTCTGGTGGGCTCTCTTCTGCAATTCAATTTGTGCAATGGGTAGTGTGTTGTAACTGTCCGGCTTTTGCTCTTCTTGTTTGCTTAATAATATGCATTCAGTACTCATGTGTACAGGAAGGTATGCTGCTTCTATTGCTGCTGTGTCTGCTGCTCTTTTTTTTCTGAAGATATTTTGTCATTATGTGTATGGGCCTGGCATTTTACTAGGGCCACTACAGAGGGTTCTCCGAGAGCTTCAATCAATTTATTTAATAATTCTGCATGTTGCACTGGGGACCCGTCTGCTCTTCTGAATCCTCTCCTCCTCGACAGACCAGCATGTACTGTAGTGGTTACATATGCTGAATCAGAATATATTGTTACTGTGCACCCTTTTCCTGCATGAATCGCTTCGATCAATGCTACTAGCTCCGCTGATTGGGCAGAATAGTGCATTGGCAAGCGCTTCTTCACTGGTATATGATATGATATATTTTATTTATATCGCGCTCATACACAGGTGTTTCAGACCTCATATTCTGCATCTTTCAGTCTTACTACTGCTGCACCCACATGTTTTTCACCTGTCTCTGGACAGATGGATGCTGATCCATCCCCAAAAGTACACTTCTCCTTCCTGTAGTGCATTTCCCCTTGTTTTGGGTGTTTCATCTCCTTCCCCTTCATAAGTAGCACAATCTTGTTTTTGTATGTCCTGCGTGGTGCATTGCTCTGTGAGAAATGTGGCTGGGTTTACTGTTTTACATCGTACTACGTGGATGTTTGGGTTCGATAATATGATTTCATAGGCTGTTGCCCTTTGTGTGGTGAGGGTAGACTTTGACCTTTCGAGTATGGCAAATAGGGAGTGTTCAACGTACAAAGTGACGGAGCACCCCTTGACAATTGTCGAGCTCTTTTCGATAGCATAGGCTGCAGCCGCAAGCACCTGTTCGCATGCAAAATAACCTTGCATTACCGAGTCGATTGTGCCACTGTAGTATGCCAGTGGTTTGTGGCCCATGGAAGTCTCTTGTGTTAGCACTGTGGTCATTAGTGTCCCATTGGAATGCGAGAACAGGTCAAATTCCAGCTCATAATCAGGCGTGGCTAGGACTGGGTCTGTGCTGATCAATTTTTTCAGGCTTTCAAAAGTGGTCGGCATTTCTGCTGTCCACCTTATGGGCATCTTGTCTTTCTGTGCTTCTCTTAAACCTTGCAAAAGGGGCCTCGTGTATGCTGCATAGTCTAGTATCCAGGCCCTACAGTAATTGCGACTTCTGAGAAACTTCTGCATATCCTTTACAATGTGTGGTCTGGCTGAGGGGCGCACTTTTGCCGCCCTGTCAGGTATTATTCTCTTACCATCTTTTGAAATCAGTTGACCCAAGTACAGGACCTCAGTCAGACAGTACTGCAGTTTTTTCTTGTTTACCTTATAACCTTTTGAGGCAAGTAACTGGAAGAGGACCATGAAGCCTCTTCTACAATTTTCTTCACCTTCACTGCAGACGAGAAGGTTGTCTATGTACTGAATAATGGTGCTCGGGTGTTGAATATTGCCAAGATCTTCATGCAATATCCTGTTAAATATGCTGGGGCTCTCACAGTACCCTTGGAGCAATCGGCGGTGTTCATACTTCCTCCGAGCCAGTGTAAATGCTGTGAGATATCAGGAGTCTGGATCAAGGATCCCTGAGAAAAAACATTTTTTAAATCGACCACAGAAAAATGAGTGGCCTGTTTTGGAATGCTACACAAAATGGAAGCGGGCTTCAGGACAAGAGGGAACTCTTTCTGGACAATATCGTTAAGTGGGCGAAAGTCCTGTATCATACGCCACAACCTCCCTGTCGCTTTTTTGATGGGGTACACAGCTGTATTAGTGAATTTGAGGGGACAAGAATCCCGTGCTGAAGTAGTGCACTCAGTGTTTCTTGAATCCTTGAATCACTTCCGCCGCTTCCCTGGACAGCGGGTATTGCTGGACTCTGGGCATTATGGCTCCTGGCTTTAGGGTAATCTTTATAGGGGTCACTTCTCTCAGTAGTTCTACATCATGTAGGTTGGTGGTCCAGAAGTGAGGGGGCGCTTGTTGCATGTTTGTGTCATAGTAGGAATGTGGTGTACTGACGACACCCACGAGAGGGCTTGGTACTTTTCTGTACTGAATAATCACTTCACAGGGAATGCTTATTTCCAAAATAATTTCGCTGTCATTGTCGTTGTGAACAATTCCTCGTCTGTTAATTTGTGCAATGGTATGTTTGGGTCAATGCATAGTACTGTGCGCCATTCGCATCCATGTATGTCCATCCCTATTGCCACTATTCTCTTTGCTGATACCTGTACTCCTTCTAAATCTATTGATGGTATTGTGCCGTCAACTAATTCGGGGGCAGCTACAGGGCGGAACACAAAATAAGAGGGGACTCTCCATTCTTTTCTAGTGAGCTCCGGTACTGCCCTAGCCGATACTCGCATCCTGTACACAAACATGTCGGCATTTACTGGTACCCCTCTCACCCTTCATTTGCCATTGTATGTATCACCAGCATTGCTCTGAGGGGGCACATTCCTGGGGTGGAGCAAACAATCCTGCGACTAGTGAATGAAATGGTCATGTTTAATTTGCTGAGCAAATCCCTCCCTAGTAAATTGACAGGGGAACTTTCATAGAGTAGGAGGGGCTTGTGCTGTTTTTTCCCCCTATATTGATATCCAAATCTTCCGTTAAAGGAACCATGACTACAGCCCCAGAGAACCCTTGCATTTCGAGATTTTTGCCAGATAACGGAAAATCACCTTCACGTATGCATGATTTCTCCACCCCACCATAAAGATGAACTGTTTATTCCCTATCTCTGCCCCCACCAGTGGTTCCTCTTCTGGATGTAAGGTAATGGATAGGACTGGACACGCAAGAGCTCTCTGCGGGCTGTCCTAATCGGGGTGAGTGTCTGTCCCCGGGCAGGAAAACATCCTTTCACTTAGTACACATGCCCCTTGATAAGGTGCCGGTGCGCCGTTTGGGGTGGTGGCGAAGGTATTGTTATGCCGTTCGGTCATTTGGTTGGGACGATTTTGCTGTGATTGCATATTGTGTGGGGTTGACCCAGTGTATTATAACCGGGTGGTCAAGGGGGTTGCTGTTCATACTGTTGATTCTGTTCGTATGCTCCCTGTGGCAGTCTATGCGGGCTTCTAGGATGGGGGTGTCAACACTGGTGTTGATTGTACTGAGGTTGGTTTTACTGATAGTTCCCTCCAGGCCTGCTGCGGCACTCCCATGAAAAGTGCTCCCGCATGACCAGCATTGTCTGGGACTCCGTCATCTGGGCCCTTGTCCCCCACACCCTCCTCCCCCTTTGTCCCCGAAACCCACCTAGCCCTCTTGCAGACCTTTCTTGCCACTGGGGTCCCATGTATTGTTGTTCCCTTTGCCTCTGCTCCTGCCCGTTGTCTGCCCACATTGCGGCTATCCTCCCCTGTGTTGCTACGGAGACACCTCCCTCCTCCCCTGGCTGCTCTAAGGGCATAGCTGCTGTTAATACTGTGACCTTCACCAATTTTGTCTGTACCAGTTTTGCTTCTTCAGCTAATCTCCTCTGAATTGTTTCCTTCCCCCTCTCTTTGATCCTCCTACAGTGGTGAACTATGATACCCTGAATCTTATCCAAGCCTTTGGCTTCTGTCCCTGCTATTTTATCAAGAGCCTTCTGTACTTCCTTTGGGAGGCCTTGCTTAATTATGAAGTAGAATAGGGAGGTAGACTGGTCCCATGCGGTGCCCGTCTCCGCGCGCCAAATCTCCTGCACCCGAAGAATGAACTGCGGAGCATCTTCCTCATCCCCCATAGTGCACTGCATTATGGAATGCAATTCGGGGTATCGGGGAAAGTACTCTGCAGGGCATCCCACACCTGTGCTCTAACGTTATTGAATGATGCCCCATCATGAGTGTCGTTATTTACTGTCACACCCGGGAATCCGGCTTTCACCCATACTGTCAGCTTCTTCTCCTATTGCTGATACCAGGAGGTTCTTAATATCTCCTATAGCCAGGTGGACGCCTGCTGTGTTTTTCTCAAAGGCATGGATCAATTTTCCTGTGCCCGCCATGAGAGGGGGAGGGACTTGAGGAGATTATTTTTGCCCGTCTGTGCCCAACGTACATAGTGGGGCCGCCCGCTCCCTTATGGATAAAGGGCATCTGTAGTTTTGACTTTACCTTTCCGCTGTTCACCTTTGTTCCCTTTTTTTTCCCAAGCAAATCTTTCCCATTCTGTTTCAGCGCCTTCTCTCCCATGTCTCGCTTATTCTAGGGGTGGCCCATTGCACATGCTGTATCCCTCCCACGGCACCTTCTTCTGATTTGTTAAAATCACTCCAATACTCTTCGTCCCTTTCCGATGCCACAGTGTCATACCGCAAACTATCAATTTTCCCTTCTCGCTCTCCTCGTACTGCCCGTATGAGGGCCCTATCTATTCTGAAGAGGAAGTCCCCAGACTTCCATTAGTCTTCGGGGGGGTACCTCGCGGGGGTTGGGGTCCTCCTTCAGACCCCTGCGCTGCTTTACACACAGCTCGTAACCGAGCCAATTCTATTAGGGTAGAAGTTAATGTTACTACTTGGTCTTGGGCACTTTCTCCAGGGTGAACAGGCATGGCGGTAGATGGGTCATACAGAGGAGGTAGGGCCGTACCAGGGGTAACAGGAGTGCTCCCCCCTGATACATATGTTGGATCGAAGTACCCTTCCGCTGGCCTTGTGAGTAATGGATGTATTTTCTTGAGCTCCTGCTCTCCCGTCTCTGTATTTCTCCCCTCCCCTTCCCCCATGGTCGGCGTTTCCAGCCCCTTCTCCTTTTTCATTGTGGTAGGAGTTTCTTCAAACATTCTCCATAAATCGGACACCTGCCTTCTGTTTTGGAGCTGCTTTCCCTTATATTTTGTTGTCAGGTAAGTGTCCAGATGTTCTAATGTTCCCTTAGCAAAAGACCTGTTCTCTGGCCAAGCATGCGATAGTCCCTCCCCCTTTGTTTCAGTCACCCACTGATTGTGGGTTTTTTTTATTCGCTCACTGTACAGGGGGAGATGCTTACAAATATGGGACAGTGGGTGTATCCATCCCCATGTTTGTGAGCCCTTTTCCTTTTAGGCTATGGGACCCCTGGTATTCGTAGAGCCTTATTTCCCTTGCCCCTCTCCTCTATTACTAAGGCATACTCTTTGGGACAGTCACTAATATCTTAGACCCTTTGTCTTAGCATCACAATACACTGTACAGTTACAGTACAGACTGAGGCCAAGGAGTTTAGAACATAGTTTAGTGCGCTTAATGTTGCACCACTTGGGTTTGAACTTTCCTCCGAATCTCCCTTGCTTCCATCCACAGAGTCTCCATTGTGGGTATTTTCCATCGGGCCTTTTTTCTCCTTTCTTCCTCATTATTTCTTTTCTCAAGATTCCCCTGATTTTCAGCCTCACCCTCTGAGGTTTCGTGTAGCTGCCGTTCTTCTTCCAGGGTGTTCTCCCTCCCTTAATTTCTTGCTACAGGGCGGGTCCAGTTGGCATCTAGTTGTTCTACCAGCTCATCCAAACTTCTACTCCTTCTCTCAAAGTATTCTTTGATTTTCTTTTGGATGTTTCTAGTGGTGACCGTGTATTCAAGACATCTTTTCCAATGGTTTATCCGATCAGCTTGGTTCTCTTTACCATTGGGCTCTTCTTCCGGCAACTGATTTACTCTGTGTACTTGAGCCTTGATTGATAGCAGGTTATTTGGCGTGCTCTCTGATACGCCGTCAGATAAAGGTGAACCTACTGTGGTAGAATGCGCCACAGGTTCCAAGTAGGAGCCATCCCATTCTGGCGCCTTAGTCAGGTCAAGATGAGATGTGCTCCTCAGTTTCATTTTTGAATGGTTTCCCCGGCAGTGCAGGCAATGCTGGCGGTATTTTTATTTCCTTTATTAATTCCGCCGAACTTGCAGAGTGGTGATGCTGCTCGCCCACACTCACGTTGCGGATAGGGTTAATAGTCCACTGTTTGCCAATGCTTGTATTGTTTAACGGTCTCAGCGGTTTCCCATTTGCTTCCGCTGCCTATCCTGCATGTCCTTGCTGCACCCCTCCTACCTACGATCTGATTATTATACAGTCAGTACATTGTTAATATACTCGGTAGGTCAAAGGCAATATGTGTCGCTTGTCAGCAGGCTTAACGTGTTTTCCACGTTTTTGGACTGCTGCGAGCCGAAGTCCAGGAACCGCTTCCTTCTTTTTCCTTCCAGACAAATCTTCAGGTTCAGCTTCCCCGCGCAGACCTGCTGAGCACGCAAAACACACACTCCTCACTCCGCTTGAGATTCTGCTGGGTAGTTGTAGGCACTCCTCCCCCTTGTTGGAGCAGCCACTGAAAAAAGACTACGGATGTTGGGATAGAGAGTGAACAACACGCAAAACACTCTCACCTCACTCTGCTCTCGCTCCGCTTGAGATTCTGGTGGGTAATTGTAGGCACTCCTCCCCCTTCATGGTGGTGGTAAAACAGCAGTTACGTAAAATCTAACTGAACATACATATACCAGTAGGCATATAAAACTCCAATTTATCTCTAGCTTAACCATTATAAAAAATCCGACCAGGAAATTTCCTGCATGCTGAGTCAGGAAAGGGATACCCCAGTACCCTTTTATCTTCCCCCGCCAGTTATGTATCCTGTATAATATCATTCGAGTGACCTCCAACCTAAAAGGACCAATTGGGAGAATTGGCCTACGTTTAGTACATTTTGTCGGTGTATGAATGCAGAGTCCATGGGTGTCAGCGAGGATGAGGCTCATGAGGCTCCGCCCTCTGCAACTCATCCAGAACAGAACTGCGAGACTTGTCCTTGGCCTCAAGCCCAGGGACCGTATCTCTCCAGGACTGAAATCTCTACACTGGCTCCCAGTGGCTGCGAGGATAAAGTTCAAAACCCTCTGCATTGTCCACAAGGCCTTCTGGGGCCTTGGTCCTAAATACCTTCAACTCTCTCTTCCCAAATATCTTCCTTCCCGAGCCCTTCGCTCATCCGCCTCCAACTCCCTCAGGGTCAGCCGTTTCTCGAAGCAACGAGCTGGGGGTAGATCTCTCTCCGCAGCAGGGGCCTCCCTCTGGAACAGCCTTCCTGCCTCCCTGAAACTTGAGGAGAACCATCTCCGGTTCCGGAAGCACCTCAAAACCTTCCTCTTTGCTTCTGCTTTCTCTCTCCCTCTCCCATGCTGAACAGCTAATATTCTTCACTGAAACTGCACTGATTCTGCAACTGGACCACTCTTAACGGCCTCGGTCCTGGGCCCAGCCACTCTCCACTTGCACTGATGCCCTGGAACCCCTCTGCACTGCGGGACTGTCTCTGTATCCCTACAGCCCCCCCCCTTTTCCAGCACTTGTTCTGCACTTACCTTGCACTTGCCACCAGCTGGCCCTATTTATTTATTACTTTACGCCACTTACCTTGTACTGCACTTCCCCCCTCCCCTTCCCCTTGCACTTTTCCCCCTCCCCCACCCCTGCACTTACGCGATCTGAATGACACCTGGCCTAGTAGGATCGTTGTCTGTCTCCCCTTGTTCCTCCCCTCCCTGCCTCGTCGCGCCTTGAAACACCTGTGTATAGGCGCGTTACAAATGCCATATCATATCATATCATGTTCTGCATGACCAGTTGCCCTTGCACTGCCTCTGGGCTCCCCCTGCACTTAAGCGTCTGTACCTACAAACCTACCGTCCCTTCTCCATATGCTTAAGAGCCACCCGGCTAGCTGCACTTACTGACTTATCTGCACTTCTCCCCTTCTCTCTCCCCCCTGGCACTTCTCCCCTCCCTCTTACCCACACTTGTACGATCTGAATGACGCAAGGCCTAGTAAGATCATTGTTTTGTCCTCTTTGTTTCCCCCTTCCTTGTCTTCACAGCCTAAAAACACTTGTGTACAGGCACCATATACATGTCATATATCATCTCATATCACACAGGCAGGCAGTTTGTTGAAGGATTCGTGGCCTTAGAAATACAAGGGACAGGGGTGTCTTGGGGGGAACCGTGGTTTTAGAGGGTGGTCGTTGGTCGGGATGATCTGTCTCCTTGCCCATCAGGCTTTTTGGTCTGCCCCTCTTGTTGGGATGTTCCTCTTTGCTTGATGGTTGGCTTGTAGTGGCTAGTGCATCATTTCGATTCAATGCTGAAATAAGGCCTGTGGCCGCCTCCTCTTTCATATGATATATTTCTTTGTTGTGTTTGAAACAGGAGCTGACGGGGGAATCCCCATCTATAGATGATTCTTATCGCTCACCCAAAAGTGACTAAATTCAAGCGTCTCCTTTCAAACATGGTGGATTGCAAGAGGTCCTGGTAAAGCATTAGTTTTGTGTCTTAGATGTGGGATATATTGACCCACTCAGCACAATTCTCATCCATAACCAAGCTGCACTTCAGCAGTCAACAGCAAAATGGCTGCACTGGCTCCTTTGAGCACCACTGCCTCGCATCAAAACTGCGTTTTGCAGCTACAAAATGATGGCTGCACTGTTTTGCCAAGCACCATTGGGCAAGTTTGAACAGGGAGCACCCCGAGAAAGGTTGCCAGTGTATTTTCTTGTGCGCACTAAAGAAGCGAAGTGAAAAGCGGCACTGCTCTGCTGCTTGCGTAAAGTTACCATTGAAAGGGGAATATTTTACATTAAAAAGGATGCTGCCCTGATGCTTTTTTCATCTGTTCAACATCACACTGCTTTTATCAGTGAGACCCTGCCATGCCCATCCATAATCAGATTGTGCTCCAGCAGACGAGAGCATTATCCCTGAATGACAGGCTATGTCAGACCAGATCTGGGAAATCCACAGAAGCTTTACTTTGAGCCGCACAGGAAAACGCTTGACTTTTGGGCTACAAAATGTAAAAAATTAATGCTTCAAAAGAAACCGTAGCTCTAAGGGCATATGTCAATTTCAGTGGACATGTGTCTTGAACAGATTGCTATATCAATTAAACTGACTGGGGCTGCAAAACAATATTGGGAAGTCAGATGGAAGAAAACATTTTCTGAAAGGGGACACCCCAGCAAACTTCACCACGTGTTAAAATGTGCTTTTGCAAATAAGGAAAAATACATGTTTTCAAAGTGTGATGTTGAAGAAGGCCCTGTCCTGTCCTGGCCTAGCAATGTAAAGGGGGGTTTGCTGGGAAACATATATGGGATGTTTTATTTCAACTAGCTTGCTTCTGATTCCAAACAAAATAAACTAAAATAAAGAAAAAAAATGTTTTGGCTGGACTGGGAAATCAGCCCAACCAGGTTTTCTGTCATGGCTCAAGGGACATTTGGCTGACAACAGGAGTGGCCTAACCCCCGAAAGAAGCAAAAATGGATTTCTGGGACACCTACATGTTAATTATGCCCTTTAAAAACTTTGAATGGACCAGGAGGCATAATATCACACGTTCGTCAGACTTCTGTCTGTGCTCCAGGTTGACACAATAGATTCTAGGACATCTGCGTGTGACTTTTTGAAAATCACCTCCCCTCGACTTCTACTAGGGAGCTTCAAAGCCAACTCCAAGGCAGCCTTGTAAGCGATGCCCTTATTTGGTAGACAATACTGGCCATCTGGTTCAAAAGGCTATTTGATTGATAATTTCAAGACTTTTTATCTCCGAAATTGGACAACGCAGTAATGTGAAAGTTTCACAATCTAGATGCAATTTTGGTGGCTTTATTTTAAGGCGTAGTAGCCTTCACTGGCATATTGGGGACAGAAATGGCAGATAATTGGATATTCTGAGGAAAGTGTACATGATGCCACTTTGAAATTTAATATGTACATGCTTTAGGATAATATATACACATGAATAAAGTTATAGAATTTTAGGTATAATATTTCTCACTGAAAATGACATAAAATTATTAGACGGACGTAACAAAGTCCTGCAAATTGGGAGTTGGACTGCCATGCTCTGCGTGAAATATGTAATCTGCTTATGTAATTTGAAAAAGTGCTGCAACTGTACCAATGTGCGATTTATGTTAAGATTGATTTTTGGCAAAAAGGACTGTGGGATGGCTTTGCACCTCATAAAACACAACCCCTTATACTGAGTCTCCTCCTGGAGGAGGCAACCAAAATAGGCTGGCCTATCTGGTTCTTGGCGGTAGGTCTAGCTTGTTCTGCCCAACAATAAACCCGGCGATGTCACCCGCTTTATATAATTGGTGGGAGCTCACAGGGACGGGGGACACTCTCCTGAATTTCTGACCCTATCCCAGCAAGGCCATTGATCCAGCAACCCTAATAAAATTGCCAATAACAAAGGGGAAAAGCTGCGGTACCCTTTTGGGAGCATCTTGTGACCAGACCAGCTTTTTGCCCACTACCTGCATGCCTGCTATACCCTTGTCATCCAGTGCCCAGACTTCCCCAGCTGTTTTCTGTAAGGGTCGCCCTCCTTGCTGTGACCAGAACCTTTTGCGTCCAGAACCTGGTTGGCTGTCCCAAATTCCAAACTCCAGCGCTGATTCTGAGTATTTCCCCATCCCATAGCATCACATAGTCTACCCATCTTAATACCTTGTCTTTGTCCTACTCTTTAAGTAATCCTATCCGTGTCTTGGTAACTTGTCCAAAACTGTCAGAACCCTCTGTGCACCCTGTCCTTGATTTTAAAGTGTTAGCACCAGTCTTCTGTTCATTTCTTTCTTGCATAGATCCTTAGTCATATTTTGAATCATTTAAATTAATTCCTGCATTGAGTTGAGCACAGGGTGAAAAGGTTAAGTTGCAAATTAACCTTGGAGCGTACTGTGTCTTTCTTTAATAATTTAGTCTTGATAATCTAGCGTAAGGAAAACTTGTCCTTTTTCTTTCCAAACTGATTTTCGCATTTTAACTGTTTTATTTTTACCAAAACCGAATTTCTTGCACCTTGAAAGCTTCACCCAATTATTCAGCTATAGTCACTCTTTCACTTCTATTTGATCCCTGTGATGTGCATCTATCACCCAGCCTAAAAACCTCATTCCGATTCTGTGTGTTTCACCCGTTTTTCTAAAAAAACATCTTGACATTTAAAGCAAAAAAAAAGTCTAAATGCAACTTTTCCACTTGTGATTCCAACTGCACTGGGTTCTCACTTTCACATTGCTTTTGAACTGTATGCCTTTTATGATACCTAACCTTATAGTTGCTAGGATATAACATCCCTGATACTGTGATAAAACATATGTACATCAGTATTTGACCACACATATAATTGATTTTTGATTCGTTTTGCTGCCTCATATCCCTGACTGCCGGCTGCTTCTTCCTATCCACTCAGAATTGTATTAATTGTGGTTTGAAGGAACATTACATGCGGAAACCTTAACTCGGGTGCTATCTTTCCTAATTTAAAAAAGTGCTCCAATTCATTTGTGCTTTGGATATTTTCTTGTAGAAGGTTGCCCAAGTGTATTTCAGTGGTTTTCATTGTAATTATCACCCCATTGGTGATTGCTGCCCAGTATAAAAATGGTGTGATTTTCTTTAAATTTAAAATAAGTAGTGTTACCACCCACCGGCCTGGTTCATGGTCCATTGTGACCCGGAGTATTTGTCAAAGGGGGTGTGAGACGGGTTGGGTATCTGCTCAATTTGAATTCGTAGAAAATAAAGAAAAAGCCTTCTAATCGCGTGCTACATCTAAGGCTAGGGGCAAAGGTCCTGGTTTGGTGTGTGACGCCCGATTAGAATCCTTCACATAGAAGAGATGCCTTTGTTTTCAAGCCACCCACATTATTTGCTCTTTCTGGCAAAAGAAATGGCCCCTCGTTATGACATCTGTCACCAAGTTGTTCTTTTGCTAATTAACACATGTTTATCCTGTGAGTTAGATCAAACATCATCTCTGTGTCCTCCGGGGTGTGTAGAATGTGACTGAAAAAATCTGTTGTGAACCCCACCAGTTCCTGGTCTTTGATCCTTTTTGGGATCCTGAATCCTGGTGTTGCGGCAGGCTCGCTTTTCCACATCTTCCTGCTTCTCCAATATACCTTCAATTTGCTGCACTGTTATCTATTCATTCTAAGACGATTGCCTGTTCCTATGCTTGTTCGAATAGGAGCTTCTTTTGCTCCTTAACGTAATTTGACAGTGAGAAGCCATTACATGAACATTGTTAATATAGGAGGCTCCCTGCTGCCAACTTTTCATCATTTGCACTACGGGGTGAAAATGTGCAGGGCAAAGGGCGGTGTACACACGTGTATGCCGACTCTTGCCCTGCACTTTTGCACTCTGCAGCGCAAAGAGAGTAAACGTTGGCTGTCATGCTTGTATGTGAGACAACGTTTACTTCTCAAGCATGGGCTCTGTCATGGATTCACATGCTCATGAATATTCCCTGTCGTCAAGCTGGGAATCCTCGGTACTGAGAAAAATCAGTTTCAGTTTAGTTTCTGAACTGTCTTTCTACTAATAACCAATCACTGGTCTCTTGGTCATACTACCCCCAGCCAATGACTGCCCTCTACCTAAGCCCCTCCTCTGGCAGCCATCTTCAGATTTTTACCGCACGTTCAAGTTTTGGGAGTCCTCGTGCTATAGCTCTTGAGTTTTTACTGTGTGTCGCGCTTTCTTCAAAGAGTTTTACTCTCATTTTTCAGTCAATTCGAGCCTCGAGCTCCACCAATTCTTCTTCCGATTAATGGTGCCCCGTTTTGGAAATTCTCAGGCATGGGGTCTGGCATGGAGCTACTTCTGGAGGTACGAGCAATGCTGAAAAAGGGCGCGAGAAAACTCGTCCCGAAGAGGCTCCGGAGTACACTCATGGTACTTTCTCGTCCGAAAGAAGACCAGCGGTTGGCGACCCATTCTGGACCTTCGTCGTCTAAACAAATACATCAAGTTCCAGAAATTCCGGATGGTCACCCTGCAGCACGTGCTGGGACAGCTGGAGGAGGGCTACTTCCTATCGTCGCTGGACTTGGAGGACGCCTACTTCCACATCCCCATAGTCAAAGGACATTGAAAGTTCCCATGATTCGTGGTCCAAGGACGACACTACCAGTTCAAGGCCCTGCCCTTCGGATTGAAGTCAGCACCCAGGGTCTTCACCAAGTGCCTGGCACTGGTGGTGGCACGGCTGTGCCTGCAGGGGATCCAGGTATACTCCTACCTGGACAATTGGCTCATCCGAGCAAAGTCAAGAGAACTCGCAGTCGAACACACAACGAAGACCGTCCAATTGCTCACGGATCTGGGATTCTCGATCAACTTCGCAAAATCCCACTTGGTACCGTCGCAAGACGCCCTGTTCCTGGGAGCCAGACTCGACACAGTGGCGGGATTGGCTTTGCCGTAGGAGGAAAGGACGAAGGCCATCCTGGGCAAAGTACAACGGCTGTTGACCATGGACATGGCCAAAGTCCCTACTCGGCATGATGTCATTGTGCATCTACCTTGTGCGCCTATGCAGGCTGCGGTTCAGACCACTGCAGGAGTTCCTTGCCGCCTGTTGGATGCAAGCAGCGGGCAGTTTCGAAGACCAGATCTCCCTCAACGAGGCGTTCCGCCAAGCAATCCGGTGGTGGGGCAACCGCGTGCATCTAGCAGCAGGTATGGACTTCCAGACCCGACACATCAGGAGACGGTGACGACGGATGCCTCCCTGGAAGGATGGGGAGCACACACCGGAGATCTCCACGCAGTAGGCCTTTGGCTCCCAGAGGAGAGGTCACTACACATCAACGTCCTGGTGTTTGTGAAAACTTAATGTTCAAGCAAAAAAAGAGTGAAATCTAAAGTAAAATTGTGGGATTGGTGCCAACAGACTAAAATAAAAAACAGGAAATATAAAATGTATGAATATTATAAACAGACAGCAAATAAAATAAACACCATACCAGGATATCTGAGATTATTTCCTGACAGAAGAATAAGGATTACTTATTACACGGCCCGCGGGTGTGTAGTTATGGTTAAGTTGCTAAACTCATAGGAAGAGCAAGGGACGTCATTTAGGGTTCTGCAGAGGTCGCAACTGTGACCTCAGAGGTCTCCCTTGCGACCTCTACAAAAAAACAATGTAATGCAAGCTCCTGGGCTGTGGCCAGCACCATGTGGCTATTTACTTCTGGAGTGGCTGGCTTTCTTGTTCAGACCCCTTTAAAAAAAAAAGAAGAAAAATAAGAACAGAACAGGAGTGCCACAAGTCTAAAACTTTCAGCACTGACCCTAAATAAGAAAGAATAGGAATCCCAAATAATGTGTCTTTCTGGAATTCTATACAATAATTGCTAGACTCATTAAAGGTTTATTTCAGGCACACTGCAGGGGGTGAGTCACTGATTTAGTCTGTTTTTAAATGCCTCAACTCAGCCTTTCATCCTTCTGAGGTCGATAAATGAGTACCAACACCGGTTGGGTGATATTGGGTGTATATTTTTTCTATATAAAGCGCTTAAGCGTAAGTGCTATATAATAACACATCATTATCCTTTGGTCATGGACGTCTGCTTGCGTTCACAGTAATTTGGTAATATGGGCCTATACACACTGATCTTAACGATACATATGCCGATCCATTCTTGTATGAAATGTTCATCACATTATAGTGATATCGTAACCATATTTTATGTAGTGTACAATGCTATGTGATGCCACTGCTTGTTTTATGAATGAGTGAAAGGTCGTGTTCCATCGCTTCCCGCGATATCACTTCGGGGTGGGGGTCAAATGACATCACTTCCTGTGATGTCACCAGGGGGTCAAGGGTCGTGCGATGTCACTTCCGCTACCCCTGACATTTTGGTGAAATGACATCCCTTGGAAGAGCACTTTTTCGGCGGCTTATAACCTGGACGAATCCTCACCAAACTTTGCAAAATAAGTATATGGGTGGCTCGGCAGGTTTGGCGAGGTTTCCTGCGGAGGGGGCGGGGGGGTTAGCTATGGGGTTGGGTCCCAACATTTTTTTTTTCCATAGACTGAATGGGGAAAAACTTTGCTCACGGCTACAGGTTGAACGGCTGGATGGATTTTCACCAAATTTGTGCAAGGAGCGTGGGCTTGAGCCAGAATGCGTGCTTTTGTGTGTTTGGTGGAAATCAGACTGGTAATGTATATGCAAAACACTAAAATGTACGTCCCAAAAAATGTGTGCTATCTGGGACCCATTTCCCTGTTTGCTTCGCGGACTGATGTCTGATTGGTTTGCAATACGCCGTGGTGTCGGCGAACAGTGGATGCGTTCGGTGGTTGGCTGGAGGGAAGCGTGCTGTGCATCAAAGTTTTTGGGAGACGCCGCCATGGTGTATCGGAGGACGTTGGAAAGATTGCTTTGCAGGATCGGCTGGGTGAAAGAGGGGGAAGCGAAGACATTGCCAATGTTTTGTGCTGTAGGCTACGTCTGCCGGTGGTTATGTTGAGGTTGTGCGTTTAAGATCTTTTGTGAGGAAATATTAACCTGCTTCTTTTGCTTGGCTGTGGGTCTGGGTAAGGCATAGGCTCTTCACTGCATGGCCATGCCATGTAGACGGAGCGTACGGCTTAGGTACAACCCCCAAAATGTAAGGGCTGAATGTATGGGAGAGCAATGAGGCACTTAGCGATTAAGTAGGCAGGCGAGTTTGCTTACACCGTTGCTGCAATGGAGTGCATAACGGCACAGAGAAAAAGGATTGTTTGGCAGGCAGCACACTGTCGCAATATGCACCAATCCCACAGCTATTGACATACACTGGATTGGTGGGTAGTTGCACAGGGAAGTATATGTTGGTAACTGTATAAAGAGTGTATAGCGAATGGGGAGTGCCTTGGAGATATGATGATATTAGCAATCAGTGTATTATGTTGTGCCTCCAAAGGCCCTACTGCCTTGTGTGCATGGCAATGGCCTCTGGCCGTAACAGTGTGACCACTGGTTGGAAGTAGGTGTGCAAATGCCGTTTTGGTTCCCTCCTTTACTGTAGGTATACTTACATGTAGGCAGGCAAGCACCGTTGGAAAGGTTAGCGTGCATGCATATATTGCCTTCCAGTGGGTGTGTAATAGGACTAGGCAATTGGGTCCGCCTATGTACCCAAAAGCCTAGGGCTTGGCCACAGCCTTCCTTGAGGGAGGGCTGCATGACATTGGCAGATGGACGAAATTTGTATGGAGGTACTCCCACATAGTTGGTGGGCAGTTGTGGGGGCGACTATAATTTTTTGGTGAGTGCAGGCAGACTATTGGGGATGGGGTCTGCATTGGAGATAATATGAGGATGTTTGTAGTGGGAGTGCCGTGTTGTCTTGTGCCTATAACACCCCTTGGCCATCACAGTGTGGGCACTGGTTGGAAGTAGGTTTGAGAATGTTCCATTGTTTGAGTCTGTTGTATCTATACGTAGTTGTAGGCAGAAAAGCACTGTGGGAAATTTTACCCTGCATGACTTTGATTTCTAGTGGGTGTGTAGTAGGACTAGGCAATTGGGTACATGGGCGGAGGCCGTAAGCCTCCGCCTATCTACCAAAGAGCCTAGGGATTGGCCACAGCCTTGCTTTAGTGAGGGCAGGTAGACATTGGCAAATGGAAGGAATTTGTATGGAGGTATTCAGATAGTTCATTGGTGGGCAGTTGTGGAGGCGACTATCATTTTTTGGTGAGTGCAGGCAGACTCCATTGGGAATGGGGAGTGCATTGGACAGAATATGAGGATATTTGCAATATTAGTGGTATGTTGTATTGTGCTTGCAAAACCTATACTGACTTGTGTACATGGGTGGGCCCATTGCACATAAGAGGGTGGGCACTGGTTGGAAGAAGGTAACAGAATGTTGACTTCATTGGGTGTATTACTGAACTGATATGTACCCGTGGACAGAAAGGGTAAGTGCTGACATGTTTCCATGCATGGGTGTATTCGCCTATGTACCCAAGAGCATAGGGCGTGGCCACAGCCTTGGTTTAGGGAGGGTAGGTAGACATTGGCAGATGGAAGGAATATGTATGGAGGTACTCATAGATAGTTAAGTGGTGGGCAGTTGTGGAGGCGACTTGTTATTTTTTGGTGAGTGCAGGCAGACTCTATTGGGAATGGGGAGTGCATTGTAGACAATATGAGGATATTTGCATTCGGAGTGCCATGTTGTCCTGTGCCTGTAAAATCCATACTGGCTTGTGTGGATGGGTACGGCCCTTGGCTGTAGCAGTGTGGGCACTGGTTGGAAGTAGGCGTGAGAATGTTGCCTTGTTTCAGTATATTGTATCTATACGTACTTGTAGGCAGTAAATTATAAGCTTCCCTTGTGCTATATAATACACTTGTAAATATGTAAGTGCCGTAAAATCCGCGCCCTTGCAGAATTAATGTGGAGGACATGGTGCAGGTCATAAAGGGGAATTGCTGAGATAAGACATCATTTGTGTTAGGAGGGGGTGGACGTGAACAGAGGTTCGGTTCAGGGAGTGCAGTAAGAAAGTGGGAAATGCAAGGCTTGTTTTAGTACGTAGCGTTTGCGACGTGGCACATGTACGCAGATACTAACACATAAAAAGTTGTGGCATAGGTGACAACCTTGATAGGCTATTGGGGTTGGGAGTGTATTGCAGATGGTATAGGTATTGTTCTGATGGGTGTACCATGTTGTATTTGAAGTGGCAAGCACGTAGTGCCGTGTATGAATGGCTACGGGCGTTTGACGTAACAATATGGACATTGTTCGGAAGTAGGTTTAACAATGTTCCCTTCCTTGGGTCATTTCTTACACTGATATGCAAGTCCAGCGTACAGGGCTGGAAATATGTATGTATACTGTGGGTGCTCACTGTCTGAGCATGGTTGTGGAGGACATTTTGCAGGTGCCATACCCAGTAGAGTTGGTGTGAAGTGACAGCAAGTGAATTTGGTGACCGTTATTTGCCTTGTTGCCATTCACATATTGGGATGACACAATGTACAGTATGGTACATCTCTCATAATACCTAGTACGTTGAGAGAGCAGGAAGGCAGTGCGACATGACACGAGTTAATAAGTATTACATATGAACACTATGGAGAATGTAAATTTGAACACACATTTGCAGCCGACAACATTATGAACGCTGTTAAGTGGAGCTATATACAGGATGGCAGGCCATCTGACTGTTACCTTTGCTTGGCGTACTTGTTCAGATGGCGAAAGGAAGCCGGTGGAGCTTGAAGTGTGTGCAATTTTAATGTGTGAATCGCTTCCGTTAGGTATGCCTGTGTGCCGCATACACCATCGCAGCAGTCACTGGCGTCGGTGACTTCACTTGTGGACAGTCGTTCCTCACGGCGTGCACTGCAGGTATTTATTTTATGTGCGTGCCAAGCGTAGCGCACTCTGTCATGTGAGCACCTAGCTTTGGAAAGGAACAACATAAAAGAAAAAGCGGACCTGCACAGACAAGAGTGTACGGTTACAGATCATTCCATACTTTACTAATAATACAGTGAGTGGTTGGAAGTGCTTTATTTTGCCACAGAATGTGAACGCAGTTGGTGGATTCACCGCTCTTTTATTTCGCAAACAAAATAAAGTGACCAATGCCGTCCCTGCAATTATGTTCTTCTGTTCTCGTGTAGCACAATGGGAAAAGGAGTATGTAGTGCTGCTTGGTTGTCCGTGTGGAAGAAGACTTTGTCTTTGAAAGCTAGCGAAGGTACCATGCAGTGCCTCTGGGATGGCTTATAGAATGACGGTTTGCAGGTTGGTTTGTATAGCAGGAACCGCAAGTGGACATACCGGCCCATAGTGGTCGGCCCAGATAATAACGATGGCAAAGACATTGCTTATGGTAATCTTCCAATGGTTGGTCCACAAACCGTCTACTGGAATGTGGAAAGTGTGGCACGCGCAGTAGGGTGCCAGATATTTGAGTAGAAAGAGGAATAAGAGTAAATGTAAGTAGTGGGTATTACTTGTAGCGTACAGGACAAAACTTTGGGGGAAGGATAATGTGGTAATAGCTGAATGGCTCAGGGACAATGACGTGTGTGTTAGTGCATAGCGCCATATCTGAACTCACTGTCGTGGTGTCTGGTTTGTCGGTAATACAGTGATTGTACGGGTGCACAGAAGAAAATGTGTTAGAACCGTTGGGACAAGATTATGTTTTCATGTGTTTTTTACAAAAGTTGACAGTGGTAGCCAGTGTAGTTGGACCCACAGCGCAATGTGTCAGTGTGTTTACAAAGAAAGTAATACAATAAGAAACATAATGGAGGTTACCCTGTATTGCTGGAGAATGGAGTAGATCCTTTGGTAAGAAGCGCGTGAAAGAAATGTGAGTTGTATATATTTGTGTGCCGGTTGACCGCTGCATGCACCTGTGTCGGTTATAAAGTATACTACTCTGAGGGTGCGTAGACTTAATTATTGTGTGAAAGGGCATACAAAGGGGAGAACAGGGAATGTAGCAGTGTACAAGTGCATAGAAGGTGAGGTGCTTTAGTGTGCGACTTGCGTTGCATGTTCGTGGACCCTTGTATGTCTGCATTTGGAGGGGGTGGGGAAGAATGGAAGCAAAAGAAAGTTAAATGACAATTGCAAGTTACTGGGAATGGTGGAGACAAGCAGCTTTTTTTACTGCTGTCACAAAGGTCTGTGTAATGTATGGAGAGAAAGTGAGCGGTAGAGCAAGTTTGTAAATATGCATACTGAGGAGAACGTGAGTAACTGTTAATCGTAATACACATGTGATGTAAAGGTGTACTTGCATAATTTCGGCAAATTCCATCCTTCTAATGGGAGGCCGTGAAATTGTAGTGTACGGTGTATGAGATGGTTGCAGAGTACCTTTGGGGCATATAGAGGAACTGCAGTGCAAGTTATGTATCTTTTTTTGCTAGACATCTAAGGAGAGGTATGTTAGGTAATTGATTTCCAATGATGAGGCAGGAAAAAAAGGAAGGAATTGGCCAGGAACGTGTTTCGAGTGTAGCATGTATTTATGAATGGTGGTTGTGTCATTACGGTGAAGATAGTGCAACGTACAAGTAGATATGATGGTGCTGTACAAATGGTCACGTGAATGCACAGATGGCAAAATACATAACATGTGTTTTTACAGTAGGAAAAGTTAGATGTGCACTGTGTTACGAGGCAACGGTGGGTAATGTGACAATGTTTGGTACTATGGACCACCCACCTATGGTGGGTGGTCCTTAGTACTCAGTTTGGTGTTGTACTGCATGACCTTTTTTGGGGCTGCTGTTTAGGAAAGGAAAGCAGTTAGTGTGAACGTTTGTTTAACATTGTAAGGCGGTTATGGGCTGTAAATGGTGTTTTCTTTACAGAAGAAAAAAGGGTAACAGAAGTTGAAAAAGTGAAGAAGTAAGGTAGTGGTTGCAATGTGGTTGAAGAGCTATGATGTATGCGCTGTACTGAAATATGGGTTGGCTACATTTTTTGGAAATGGTGTACATAACAATGAAAGTGACCTAATGGCGTACATGGTGGCAGTGTAAAGCAAGGAGGCAAATGCTTGAGAAGTTAGGAGAGTTACATAAGATGTATTGATGCATGCATGAAGTGGTATTGTTGTAATTGTGCAGATTGTAGGGTAGGTTACTGTAGTGTTGTTAATTCAGTGTGTGCACTTATGATAGGGTTAGGTGACCAGTGTATGTAGGAAACAGGTTATGTATTCTGTGGAAGAAGTAGTAGGCAATGTAAACTGCAGTGGCAAAGGGGTGGGTGGCTGTGTTATGTGTGGGGTTAGTCGTACGTGCATAGATGTTTGTATGTGTAGCTCTGCAGTGCAGTGGCCATAGTGCGCAGGGTGTATAATGTTCAGTTTATGGCTGGAGGCCCTACAATGTAGAGGGTGTAGTGAAGCGTGCAGGCTGTGGCCACAAGCTGCATAGTGTAATATAGGTGTGCATTGTCAGTGGTGCTACTGGTATGTGTATAGCAGAAATAAGTGCACTTATTGCACTGTGGATATTGTACAGAAGAATAATGGCAATCGTTGAACACTTACTGTTTGCATTGAGGAAGCCCTGAATTGTGTTTTGTGTATGGATTGTAAAAAGTTGGCATACTGGTTGCTGTATCATCTGTGGCAAAAGAGAACACAATATGTTAGCGCAGGTATTTCGTTACTTTGAGCTACATTACATAGCATACATTTCTTTATTTTGTGGACCCTCATAACTAGCACTTCGTAAGTACTACGCTTTGAACCAGTGTACTCTGCAATCAGCGCAGTTCCTGTGGTTCTTTGGATAATCATTGGGTCTGTGGGGAAAAAAAATCCATGATGTATTTTAAAAAAGCCGTCGAAATGTAGTTGCTAATATAATGCTCAATGACGGATAGTGACGTTTGGAGTGGGTACAGCACTTTTTAAGGTGAAGTAAGAGGAAATGTAATGCTGTACGATATGTGTACTATACATGTTGGTAGGAGGGGTGGTGTTCTATAGCAGGTGCTGATTTGTAAATGTTTTACTGCTTCCTTTTTGTATCATTGTTACTTTATGCATTTGGTTTCTGCTGGTGGTTTGCAAGTATTCTGATATTGTTCAGTGCTAATGCAGTATTATTACCCTAGTTACGTAGCTGTTGGCATATTGTAACTGCTTATACTTTAGAAGTGTTTGATGCTATCTTTGTAGCACAGTAGTTGTTGAAGGTTGAGTTGGGTAGTTGTGATGCTGCAAATAACATCGTCGTATTCAGGCTGCAGTTAGATACCACATGGCGTATTCTGTTTACAGTGTACTGTTTGTGAAAGTTACGTAGAGAATCTTGTGCATTCTTGTGGTTATTTGGACATCTGTCTGCATTTGCAACTGGTACTGCCGAATTATGGATGAACGTGGTGCCACGTCCATATGTGTTGGAGTTGTATGAGTATTGTTGGAGAGCTGGTGACTTATTTGCGTAAGTTGTGATTTCAGAGGTTACGGAGGATAGTTTTGAACCCTCATACTTAGCACTTTTCCTTCCACGTATGTAGTGAAAAATACTGGTACTGTGCTTTGTGTAGACGTACTGTTTGCGTGACTGTACTCCTTGGGTTTATTTGGGATAAAATTGTCCAACACACACTGTAGTGCATTTCGTCAATGTTTCCAGTATGGTACGTTCCTTTAGGTAGTTAATGTGGAAGGAAAAATATGTTTTGTCCACTTATTAAGGTAGTGCTTGGTGCTGGGGAGTAAGGTATAGTAAGTTTGTACATCAATGAGTAAAGTTTGGCTTCCAGAATATTAAGTAGGCATTTCCAAGATTTGTACGTAGTATGTGCTTTGGACTGATGAAAGTTTCATTGCATTCCTACCATGACCACTGTTTTCTAATGTATGCAGTATAGTGGACTCCATTGGTGGAGTCCCTGCTAGTGCAGAACTTGCACAGTAGTTGCGTACCTGTTGGCGTACTGTAGCTTCTGATACTTTGGAAGTGTTTCATGCTATGTTTGTAGCACAGTAGTTGTTGAAGGTTGAGTTGGGTAGTTGTGATGCTGCTAGTAACATTGTTGTATTCAGGTTGCAGTTAGATAACAGGTGGCGTATTCAAACTGTTTGCAGTGCCCCATTTGCAAAGGGTACAGAGAGAGGTTTGTGCATTCCTGTGGTTATTTGGACATCTGAATACATTTTGAAGTGGTACTGTCCCATTTGCGAATTTACGTGGTGATATGTAAATATGTGTTGGTAGTTGTAGGACTATTCTTGAGAGCTGGTGACTGATTTGTGTTAGTGGTGATTTTAGAGGTTTCCGAGGATAGTTTTGAACCCTCACACTTAGCAATTTCCCTTCCACGTATACAGTGAAAAATACTGTTACTGTGTTTTGTGGACACATACTGTTTGTGTGACTGTACTCCTTGGAATAATTCGGGTTGAAATTGGTAAAAATACGCTGTAGTGCATTTCGCAATGCTTCATGTGTGGTAAGTTGCTTTAGGTCGATTAGTGTGGAAGGAAAAACATTTTGTGTCTACTTACGAAGGTACTGGTTGGTGCTGGGGAGTAAGGTATACTAGATTTGTACATTAATGAGTACATTTTGGCTTCAAGAATATTAAGTAGGCATTTGCAAGATTTGCAGTTAGTCTGTGCTTTGGCCTGATGGAAGCATCATTGCATTCCCACCATGACGATTGCTTTCTAACGTATGCAGTATAGTGGCCTGCACTGGTGGAGTCATCTGTGTGGTTGATTATGGCTACAGTCGTGAAGGTTTTCCTGCCAAGTGATATCTGTCCGTGTGTGAAGGCAGTAAGTTTGCAGTTGTTCTTGGTACCGTCGGCATTGTATTGTAAGAGCATTAATATCACATATCGACTATGTGAGTGTATATGTAGCGTCGATCGATTATCAGAATTGCACGATGTACAGAACCTGTTGTGGTTTGCATTTTGCACCAGTTGCTGTAATGGAATGGAGTCACAGTTGGGTATTGCAATATACACGAATGACTTGTTAGGGACTTGCTCCTCAATGACATGGTTGCAAAGAGTGCATGTATGTCTCCACATGTAGGAAATGTGAAAGATTTCTAATATAAGTATGTTTTTTCTTTCCAGTATTTGTAGCAAGTACATTAGAAGTTCTTGGGGATCTTGTCGGTTTAAAGTCGATTTCACCATTACAGCACTGTAGTCCAATTCTTGCCTTATTACTGAGACACTGTAAATGGTGTCAGGATTGCTTACTGCATTTCTGTGAAGAATGAGCATTTGCAAACACAATTGGTCTGCACCATTTGAATAAATGTGTTCAACAACTGCTGGTATTTGGAATAGAACATTTATTGTTATATTTGCATAGCAATTAACACCTGTTGTATTGGAAAATTTGAATGGGACAGGCCCTTCTGTGTCTGAGCCCTTTGATGGAAGGGTACGTGGTTTTTTACAGAGGCTTTTTTTTGTGGGTTGGGTTTGGTTGGTCTATTTTACTCCTTTTGTATGTGCTTTTGGTAGTTCCTGTAGTATGAATTTCTTTGAATTTCTTTGACAGTACTGTGGCCCAATCATTTAGTACTTCTGATGGAATGAGCCTTCTTTTCAAAGCTTTTGGTTTTTGAGGAATAGGGTACATTTTTAGATGGGGAGTGTACAGTGCACGTAGTCTATTGTACTCTATGATGCAAGGAATGTCTGCACGGACTGCAGTTGCATCAAAATTAACTAGATACAGTCCTTCCAGTGTATGTAGTCGTGACAGTGCTACGTAACTCATGCTTTCTTTGAAGACTGTGTTGCCAATATCAGTCAGTGCTTGATGTAAGGCGACACCTTGCGATTTATGAATAGTTAGTGCATAAACTAGCAACAGAGAAAACTATTCTCTGCGTACATACATGTCTTTGAAAAGAATGAATCGCGCCGTTGTGTGTCCTATATTTTTGACTTCTGAAAGTTTGACAAACTTGATGTTTACAAACTGAATGCTGCTGTCCCCTGGGTATGTGTGGAAGGCAACAACTATACCAAGTGCTCCATTAACGAAACCTTGCACTACGTCAATGTTACGCTTTAGCATGAGTCTACAGTTGACACATAATGTTAAATATTTCTCCAAATCAGCTTTGTTGGAGATGAAGTTATCTAAGGCTTGTGTACATCCAGTTTGTCTGTGCTGTGAATTTCTACTAGTGACTGTTTCTCTTTTTGCAGCATTTTTGCATTAAATTGTGCGCAGCTTGCTAGAGTTGGCATTAAGGCCTTACAGCTGACATTTTTGTAAGCAAATTGTTCCATGACATCAGTAGCACAAGTGTTACGCCCATATAGCTCATGAATGTGTCTACTATTGACGGTAGACTGCTCCTCCTTTGATAGTACACCAATCTGTATGTTTTTTTAAATGTTGGCATATGTGAGGTCTGCGGACTGATGATACATGTTTTGAGTTATTTCTCGCTATTGGAAATGTTGCCAAAGATTTATATTGCCGATGATGCCAAGACTTTTATGGCACGGTTTGTGTCCTATGGTTTTGAAGATAAGTTCACCTTTGACTGGTGTCAATTGAAGATCTCCAAAAACAATAACATGTTTTCCTCCAAAGAGTTCTTTGTAGTCTGTTTTGAGTACCTCTTTCAATCTGAGGTGAATCAAAGCAACATTGGGTTGGAGACCATGCTGACCTCATCTATTAGGAGAATTTTCATTTGTTTAAAAACTCTTCGTAGCTCCATAGCAGTTTGTGCTGAAAGTTTATAGTACTGTAATTTGTTTTTGTGTTCCACTGGAAGGAGTAGCAATCGGTGTAGAGTGACTCCACCTATGTTGTACTCAGCCAAACCTTTAGGGGCAGTTATAACTGCAGAAAGGTTGTTTATTTGTTGGACATATTTACTGATAATTTTTATTAAGAATGTTTTACATGATCCAGCTTCACCACTTCCATACAGGAGTATTGGTTTGTAGTTCTTCCAAGTGCAAGTTGTACTTTTGTGCTGTATACCATGGTCATTGGTTTAATTACTACTTCAAAAATGGTACACCGTTCATTGTTTAGTTGGGATTTTAGTACTGCAAACACTTCTGCGGAGGGCTCGTACTGAAGCATAGTGGTGGTTACCTCCGTCATGGCTAATTCTGCTGCATTTGCTATGAGTGGCTCTCCAAGTGGTTCTTGGCTGCCTGTTTACGAAGGTTCACTGCTTTCAGAAGTGTCTACATTTAGTTGTACTTGAAGTAGTTCTTCTTGTTGGCATTCACTGCCAACAAACATATGGTTTTGTACCGTGTAACATTTTCATCAGTAATTGTACTTTCAGTGGCTTTGAAAGCATCTTCATAGCACATTTAGGGGGCTAATACATCTTGTTTTCTCTATGGTTTAAAAAGTTGCAGTAGAGCCATGTAGTACAGTTCTTTGTGTTGAGGAGTTTTTAAGGACAACTTGATGTGATTAATTAGGGTTTCTTTGGTTAGTGTGACAAGGCTGCTTTCACAACTTTCCTCTCTGTATCTACCTTTCTCCTCATTTGGTGTAATGTTGTTTTTGTATGAAAAGTTGTGGGCTACCTGGTACAAGGACAAGGCTTCTAAAGTAGTATTCCTGTTTGGGTAGTATGTGTGCAATAAATTGTTCTTTAAAATGACCTGGCTGTTTGGATCGCCTTTGGCTATTCTTTGTAAGTCTTCATAAGATTTAACTACTCCTCTTCTGCATGCAGCAGGCCCAAGGCTTATCCACGCTATGTTGTCAGATTTCCCATATAAGGCTGTGTCGGTTAAGCGGTCAGTGACTTCGTAGCTCCCACGTTGTCTATGGGAGAGCATTTTAATACCAAAGCTGTACAATATTTGTGCCAGTGTTTTCTCAGAGGATATGTCATCCCAGAGGTCTTTGAGCTCTGCTTTCTCTGATTTGGTTAAGTAGGCAGTGACATATCTTGCAACAGTACTGGAATTGTCTCCGATGTACTATACATCAACATTGGCATTCCATAAGAGGTCGTTGGAATTGCAAAATATGTGCTCGTAGGTCACTATGGGTACTTTTCGGAGAGATTTTGCAAGTGACATATTTGTGAATGAACTCCAAAACAGTTTCATCACTCTTCTCACGAAATTTAGGAGCATTTTTAATCCACAAAAGCATGTGGATGTGTGGTGCTCCTCTGGCTTGATATTCTTTTCTCCAAAAGAAGTGTTGTACTTCTCCAATGGAAGGAAGTCTTTCATTGCGAATTAAGTGCAGCATCGCAAGGAAGCGATAATGAAAGTAGTGTGAAACATTTATTGGATCGAGAGAGCACAGCTCTCCTGGTGTGTTCATGGCTATACCTGTTTTTGTTTTGTTTTTATTTGCTATGCGTAGGAAAGTGTGCAAGTCTTCCCATGCATACTAAGTACAACTTAAAGTGACAAACCATGTGGGTTGGCCAAGGTTGCGTAGCATACACTGTACATCTGCGTGCCGTCTGTTAGGCAGAATCCTGTGCAATTCCCTTGGGGAACACTGCAAAAAGCTTGACTACAGGAGCAGCAGTAAACCCAATTGGTGGTAGTCTGCACCACCCAGATTTACCTGGTAGCTGTGGCTGAGCAGTCAGACTTCTCTCAAGAAGAGTAGGGCAGTATGCAGAGTATACACAATAGGGTCAAAACACAGTAGAGCAAACAAACACTGACCAGAGCTTTGTATAAAAAGTATATAGTTATTTATTTAAAACACACTTTAGGCAATACACTAGCACTCTCAATGAAAAGTAATCTAAAACACAGTCGGATAAGTATACACACCTCCCTTGATAACTATCAGACAAGTCAGGGGTAAAGCACAACTATTTGTCAAGACAGAAGGGAGCGCTTAACCTAGATGGCACTCCAATAGTTTAGGTTAAAAAGGGCGAGAAAAGGCAGAGCATAACAATAAAACAGTTCCCAACACTTTCAAGAGTTCAGAACAAGGAGAGAAAGGCAGGTTATACTGTAGAGCCAAAGTTCATAGGCCAGGCCCACTTTAAATGGAGCAAAGCGAAATGTGCCCAGGATCACACGGTTTAAAGTGCACTGAAAGTCTTTGCAGAGTGTTCAAGAGAGGTTGGGGTGAGTCAAAAGATATAGTTAGAAGGCCTGGAGCCAACCCAGTTTAGAAGCCAAGGATTTAAGGGTCACCTTTAGCAATTTGTAGAAAGGGGAGGCCATGCAGTACACAGTACCTTAAAGAGAAAGGAAGCTCCAGCGGGGGCAGTTGTTCCTGGCATTGGTTGAGGTTCGTGGTTCCGACCAGGGGAAGAGAAGATCCAATCGAGGAGGAAACGTGGAGTCGTTGCACTGCACAAGGATGAAAACAGCCGCCGAGTTCCCGATTAAAAGGTGCGGTTCTTTTAGTCGCGGTCAAAATTGGTGAGCTTGGCTATCCGGCCGCCGGGGTGCTTGGCACGGGCGATTCGACCAAGTGACGTCTTTGGAAGTGAAAAAGGGCGAACTGGTTGGTCCTACCAGCTCAAAGGGAGAAGACTCTCCAGCAGAAGATCTTCTCTTGTCGTTGGAAAAGTGGTGAGTTTGTTGCAGCAGGGCTTCACCGGTGGTGTCATCGGTTGCAGGTGGCTCAGCTTCTTCCCTCTTCGGAATCTTAGGTCCTGTGGCGACTTCTGAAGTTCCACTCCCAAAGGCCCTGCTTTTATGCTGAAAAACCCCCATTCATCAGCCTAGCTGTCAATTACACATGCTAAGTGGTGAGCCGGGTGGCTCACCACTGGGCCAATCAGAGTAGAGTGCGACTTGGGTTGCTAAGGCAACGCAGTCCAGGGTGCCAATTCCCCCCTCCACCCTTCCTGTGGAACCCAGACAGAGTGGCACCATTTGGAGGGCTTCTGTAGAGAAGCCCGCCAAAATAGTGGAACAAAGAGCTCGACCTTGGTCAGAGTTACAGAGACGGACACAAACGCCATTTTAGAATCGAGTTCTGGCAGAAAGACTCAACCGGTGATTTAATATTAAATAAATAAACCGGCGGTATCTTTAACATTGCACCAAAAAGTGGTGCGTATAAAATTAATGGGAAAATCCCATAGAGAATATTCCGGTGGAATATTTCGCGTGGTAACCACTGCCACCAGCCAGAAACTCAACGAGGGGGGACGGGACAGTGCCCCCTCGAACACAGACCCAGGGGCAATCGAATTACCCCTTACCAGTACTTCCACAATATGATGGTTTGTACTGGTTCTGTTCACAATTTTGGACTAGTAAAGCCAATGGTGACTTTACATGCCCTGGGAGACAGTAATCAGTCCCAGGGTCTGGAGTCTGTTTGGGGGTCACTGTGACACCCCTGTGGTACTGCACTGAGTGTGCTATGTACCACACATACACAAAAACAGATTATACCCTATGGAGTAAAAAGGAACCCCATAAGCACATAACAAGTCAGAGACATACCTCAAATCATGCCTAAGAGTGGGAGTAAAAGAGTCTCACTCTTAGCAGGAGAAAAAAACAAACCCCAAAAATCCAGCAAAGCTGCTGGGGGACTCACTAGGTTTGGAAAATTAGCCTTATAAGAGAATTCTCCCCAACACTGTTGGAACCAGTACTCTTTGGTGCCACGCATGTTTGTCAGGACATTTGTAACACTACTTTGTAAAACTTTGTCCTTTCGTTGCACCTTTTGAAGTACTTCTGTAGCAGACATGTTTTGGAAATGGGAATCTGTTTTTAATGTGTGGGTAACTCCATAACATAGGGTTGCTAGTTCACTTGCAAAGAGCAGGTGGAATATGTACTCAACGTTCTGTCTAAATCTTGGGTCTTCAGCATAGATTCGTAACCCGCGGTATTCGGATGCTGTTATTTGTGTGCTTCTTTCATCATATCTTCCACCTTTTCCAGTGGCTAAGAGTAGATGAAAGGCTTGTGCTTCCACAATTTCTTCCCATATACTGATTGGAACTCCTTTGGCTTGCTGCATTTGATATGTTTATAGTGCATCGTCTATGGTGTGTCTGGAGTGCAGTGGGTGAATTGTATAGTGGTCTAAAATATGGATGATTCTCTCAGGTTTTCTTCAATGTTTATTTCCTTGTAGTATTGTTTTCTTTAAGGTACTGCGACGCCTCTCTAACTTTGGTTAAGTCGACTAGGTGTTGCCAAATTCTTTTGACTTTTGTGTAGGTACACCATTTACCAGGATAATCAAAGATTTGTGTATTGGCCTTTGCACTCGTATCGTGTCTACATTTTCTTTCAGATCTAACGGTAAATAAACTACTTTACCACAAATGCCTTTGAGTAATTCAGTGGGAGGTAATTTAGCAATTCTTGGTTGAAGACATTTTATTGCTTGAAATTGGTGCACTGTTTGTATTATAATGCTCTCATATAAATTAAGCTGCTGCAGTGCGTTTGGCACTGGAAATAGTTCCAAATTATTAGTAATTGCACGTAAAGGCCTTTGGTTATTGTCAATGTGTTGGTAATGTCGTACTTGTTTTCTGCTAGAAGGTACAGAGCTAATTGAAACCATTGGGATTCCTCATTGCCTTCTATTTTCTGAATTAGATCAACAATTTTGATGCTGTTTTTATAGAGAGTGCTACGATAACACACATACATGGTATGGCATTTCAGCAGAAGTGCTTTTTAACTTTTGTATTTCTTTTGTGTATGTGTGATGTAAAAAGTTGATAGCTGCACTGTTGTCAGTATTGTTGGCTGACAATGTTGCAGTGGGTAAGTGCTCTTCAGTTTCACAGTATTTCTTTAGGATGTGCGCAATTTCATTGCACACTTGTTTGGCTATACCGTGTAGGAGAATCTCATTTAAATGTTGTAGCGCTAAAGCTGGAGTTTTTGCATAGTACAGTTTGTAGACTAGATTTCTGACTATTGAATGGTGGGTTGCTAACATTTAATATGGTGGAAGGTGCTTTTGCAAGCTGCTCCACAAATGCAGGCTAAGGAATGTCTGTGTATTCCAGTGTACTTGCGCACTGGACAGGAGTCCATACTTGATTGAGGAATTGCTACAAATTTTTGATTAGTCATGGGCTAGCGTTGCACATTGAGGGGAGGCGTGTTGGTTTGGTGGATTTGAGAGTGCCATCTAAGTTTGATGAGGATATTTGTGAAGTATTTTTTCTTCCATATCGTCATATCCTCGTCTGCTCTGATGTAAGGCAATTTGGTTGGTTAGTTGTTGTTTGTAGTATTCTTCATTGAAGTATGGCCCTGTGTTGGTGGTGTGACTCCACTTACCTGCACATACGTGGCCAAAGGTATCAATGTTGACCTTGCGTTTGTTTTGTAGTACTGCTTGCAATTTACCAATTAATCTTGTTAGTGGTTTCATTCTCTTTAAAGTTACTATAAACAATTTACGCTTCACAATGATAGCAGTGTCTACAAGAGCTCCTAGGATGACTTTTCTGCGGTAAGTTTTGAGGGTTGAGCATGATTTCTGTCCTCAGGTTGTGAAGGACTCTGTTGGAAATTTTTTTTGTAAAATTCGTTTTTTTGAATGCTTGCTTGTGATTACACTACTATTCGTACGTGCTCTTTTAGGAATAGTCTGCGTTGGACTGTATTTTGTGGTTTCCTGTACTTTCTCACATTTTGCCAGATCACCTACACTGTCTTTACTGGTAGATGGATTAGTTTTCCTTAAAGACTGAATTAACTCTTTTCCTGAACCTTTCTGTTTACGTTCAGATTGCAGTGGATGGGTACTTTCTGTGTTTGTAGGTGTTGTGGCTCTCTTTCTGCGTTGCTTTCTGTGGAATTGCCGTTTGGTAGGCATTGTGTAGTAGCTGTTGGCAAAGAAAGCAAAGTGTGGGTGTGCACATTTTCCCATGCATATGTGTACAATGTGCATCTGTGGGTGAATGGGATGGTAGGCAGCTATTTAAGTGCAAGTGTGTGGTGTGTAAGGTTCCGTTGGGGACACTATGTTAGTATGTGGGTATTATTGTAATGTGTCGCTATAAGAAACACTTAGCACCTGTAGAGCTGTGATAAGTAACAATAAACTACATACTGCTGGATGGGCACACATGTATATGCTACATTAGAGTATTAGTGCACAGGTTTAGTAAGACATACAAGAGTATGCTGGTATTGTACTTACTTTGTTGGTTGTAGAGAGTAGGTGTCTTCTAGGCTGTATTTTGAAGTGTAGACTCCATTAGCTTCCCAGAGACTGGTGAGCACGGCTCCTGTATAAGAAGAGGGTAAGAACATATGTTGGCTAATTACTGCTTATATTTGTACATCACATTCTTGAGAACTGTAAGGAGATGTCTTGACAGGAAGATGAAGTGTGTTTGTATAAATGGAAGGTATACAATATGAAGGGCGGTTGGGAGTAAAAGCAGGTTTGTTAAGGGAGTAGGTGGCCTACTTGGGAGTTTAGTGTGTCACAGGTTATGAAAAACGTGTGTGTATTAGTGTAGGCCTATTTACTTGACAAATTCAGTACTGTGCAGTGTGGGAGGATGAGACAAAGGTGTGGAAAGATGTACAGAGTGGAAAGTAAAATGTTTTTGGGGATGTCCATGCAGTTCTGTGCATATGTATGCTCAGTACCTGAGTGCAGGGATTGCTTAGGGGTTTTAATTTGAATATGCACATTTACGTATGTTACTGTTTTGAATGTGGCGATAACTTTTTTTTAATGCTTAACTTCTATGATGTAATATATGACGTATGGGTGGAAACTGTTGTTAGGCTTGAAATGTATGCAGTTTGCATAGTTTGGTCGGAAAGGCTGCCTGATAGTTGCATTTGTGATTTGTACAAAAGTGCTAGGAGGTGGTGTAATGCGGGAAACAAATGTATAAAAAAGACGCTATAAAAGAACACGCTAACCTTTTTCGTCTACCAATGTGTGTTGCGGCCAAATGGAATCTTTGCCACCACCTACCACTGTAGGAGCACTTTCATGGTATGTAATGGGAGGCACAATAGTACACATTCTCCAGCATGGGGTCTGGCATGGATTCACATGCTCATGAATATTCCCCGTCGTCGGGCTGGGAATCCTCGGTAAAGAAAAATCAGTATCAGTTTCGTTTCTGATCTGCCTTTCGTAGTAGTAACCAATCACTGATCTCTGCTTCATACTGACCACAGCCAATGACTGCCATCTCCCTAAGCCCCGCCTCTGGCAGCCATCTTCAGATTTTTACCGCACGTTCAAGTGTTGGGAGCCCTTGTGCTTAGCTCTCGAGCTTTTGCTGTGTGTTTCGTGCTTTTTCAGGTGAATTTTCATATTTTTTCAGTTAATCGAGCCTCAAGCTCCACCGTTTCTACTCCCGTTAACGGGTACCCGTTGCGGGATTTTCCTACGCCCCTCAAGGGTGAAGATTTAGTCGAATCAACCTCCTGGAGGATTCCAGAAGATTTGCGGCCTACTTCGAGATGGCCCAGGACGCAAGTTCGTCACCCGGACCCAAGCTGTTTCGCAGCTGCCCTGGATGCGGGCTGCAGAATGTGTTTAAGGAGGACGAACATTCGCGATGCCTCTACTGTCTTCATGGGGATAAGACTCATGTAGAGAAGGACTGCCAGTTCTGCAAGAACTTGTCGGAGCGGACCATGAGGGACCGTCGATCCCGTCTCGCCAGCTGGTTGGAGAAGGGCTCAACGGGTGAGAAGAAGAAGAAAGGGTCCGAGCGGGCTTCTAAGTCCTGTGCGGGTGCCCCGGCGACGGGGGCCCAACACCAGGCCAAGCGCCGCGAGTCCGCTGGCTCCGGGAGCGCCAAAAGGTCGGGCACTTCGGTCGCCAGGCAGGGCGCACCTTCCCCGGCACCGTCAACCACGAGCCAGCGGTTCGGGGAAGAGGAAGTCCGAGACCCCGGGTAAGCTTCGGGAGAAGCCCCGTCCGATCTCGGGAGAGGGGGAGAAGGCCCAGGACGCACCTAAGGTGGTGAAGGCCCCTACCCAGCAGGCAAAGGCCTCTATCGAGGCGATTGCGGCGACTCTGGCCAAGCCGGCAGAGACCCCGCAAGCGGAGACTGCCTCCGGGACTAGAGTTTCCCTGCCGCCAAGTAGCCTCCTCGAGCTCGGAGTCAGCCTCGGAGGGGGAACTGACCGAGGTCGTGAGAAATCTCGAAGTCCAATTCAAGAAGGTTCGATCCTGCAAGGAAGATCCTCGGGAGATAACCGAGGAAGACGACGATGGCGAGGAAGAGCAGCCTTCCTAGGCCTCAGGATAGCTCGGCGGCCATTTTGTTTGCGATCCAGTCCTTATGCTCTGAGATAAGGACAAGATTACCACCGCCCAGGCCGGAGGACCCGCAACCTGGCCCGTCGGGAAGTCCTCAGAACAAACGACGGAGGACCCAACCCTCTCCTCCGCTCGCCCCCGTAAGGCCTGCATTTCCCTCCTCATCCTCCCACGAGTCGGGAGACGACGGTGCGGTGGGCTCGACGACGGGTTCTGAGGGCTACGACGACGGAACGGGTCTCCCGTCTCCCGGGCCTCTCCGCCCGACGAGATTGGCTCGTTCCACGCCATGATCACCAGGGCGTCCGAATTGTTCCAGCTCTGCCCGGAGGAGCAGAAAAAGGAAGGTTTCCTCTATCAGCGCCGGGAGGCCAAGAGGAAGACTGTCATCGCGGTGCCTCTAATCGATGACAACTGGGAGGAGGGCCTGTCGGTACTCAAGAACCCCTCCACGGCACCAGCCAAACGGGACCGGTATGAGAAGAAGTACCGGGTCCCCGAGACCGCTCCCCTGTGCCTCAGGGCCCAGCCAACGCCAGACTCGGTCGTCTCGGCGGCGGCGAAGAAGAAAGCGGCGGGGTCAGGAGCCTCAACGTTGAATTCCCCTCCGGACGGCGAGGGAAAGAAGTTGGACGCCATGGGGCGACGGGTCATTTCATCGGCAGCAACGACGATCAAAGCGGCCAACGCCCTGGCGATCGTGGCCCGTTAAGACAGGGAGCTCTGGTTTAAGCTGGCCCCCATATTGGACTTCCTACCGGACGACAAGAGGTCCGAGGCCCTGGAAATACTTCAAGAAGGCGAGGTGGCGTCGGACCACGCCATAACGGTGGCAACCGATATTGCCGATACCGGGTTCCGCCAGCTGGGCAACGGAGTTTGCCTACGACGACGGGGTTGGCTCCGGGCGACTGACTTCCGTCAGGACGTCCAGACCAGGGTGTTGGACATGCCGTTCGACAGCAGCAACTTGTTCGGGAAGGCGGTGGAAGAATCCCTCCAAGCCATAAAGACACACAGAGACGGCCCGTGCCCTAGGAGCCCTTCAGCAACGATGGCCCTTTCGGAGCTCCGGAGGCAGACAGGGGGCCTCCAAGGGATCCAGCGGTGGCTCGTCGTCCTACCGCCAGGCGGCACGCTCCTCGTCTCAGGAGGCCTACAGGGGTCGCGGCAAGCAGGGAGCGCCTCGCCGCCATCGGCAGGGTGGCCAGGGCGGCAAGGCCACCACCTCCGAGCAGGACTGAACCAGCCGTGGCCTCGGGCCCCCACCGAAGCACCCCGGTGGGAGGCCGGCTGACGAAGTTCGTCGGCGTGTAGAAGTCCATCTCCACCGACCGTTGGGTGCTGGATATCCTGGCAAGAGGACACTCTATCGAATTCCTGAAGAAGTGCCCTCAAGTTCCACCTGTGGCCAGGAAGGAAAATCACGTCCCGCAACTGCTGTTGGAAGTACGGGCGATGCTCAGGAAAGGCGCCATCGAGCTCGTCCCGAAGCTCTGGGGGTGTACTCAAGGTACTTCCTCGTCAGGAAGAAGACGGGCGGCTGGCGCCCCATCCTGGACCTTCGTCGTTTGAACAAATACATCAGGTCACAAAAGTTCAGGATGGTCACCCTCCAGCACGTGCTGGAACAGCTGGAGGAAGGAGACTTTCTATCGTCGCTGGACCTGGAGGATGCATACTTCCATGTTCCCATCCTCAAAAGTCACCGAAAGTTCCTCAGGTTCATCGTCCAGGGACGCCATTACCAATTCAGAGCACTGCCGTTCGGATTGAAGTCGGCCCCCAGGGTCTTTACCAAGTGCCTAGCACCTGTGGCGGCGCAGCTGTGCCTGCAAGGGATTCACGTCTACCCCTACCTGGACGACTGGCTCATCCGCTCAAGGACGAGGGAACTCGCCGGCGAACACACTGCAAGGACCATCCAGCTACTCACAGACCTGGGATTTGCCATAAATTACCCAAAGTCCCACCTGGTGCCGTCACAGGTGGCCCTGTTTCTGGGAGCGAAGCTCAATACAGTGAGGCGCCTGGCGGCACCGTCGGAAGAACGGACGAAGACCATTCTGGGCAAAGTGCAGCGCCTGCTAGGCACGGACATGGCCAGGGTGAGGTCCATCAAGTCCCTCCTGGGGATGATGTCCTCTTGCACCTCTGCAGACTACGGATGCGCCCTCTTCAAGAATTTCTCGACGCCCGTTGGATGTAGGCGACGGGCACCTTCGAAGACAGGGTCCCCCTCAACGAGGTGTTCCGGCGGGCGATTCAGTGGTGGGGCGTTCGAGCGCACCTCACGGCGGGCAAGGACTTTCAGACGCCGGTGTACCAGGAGACAGTGACGACGGACGCTTCCCTGGAAGGTTGGGGCGCCCACACCGGAGATCTCCACGCAAGAGGCCTCTGGCTCCCAGAGGAGAAGCTCCTGCACATCAACATCCTGGAACTCCGAGCCGTGTTCTGGGCTCTCAAATCGTTCCTCCTGTCGCTCAAGGGCAAGGTGGTGCGGATCTTCACGGACAACACCACGACAATGTTTTACATACGGAAGCAGGGAGGCACCAGATCCCCAGCCCTATCCAAGGAGGCACAGGATCTGTGGCACTGGGTGGTCGCCCAGGGGATGTTCCTGGTTCCCTTCCACCTGGCAGGAGAAAGAAACACCATCACCGACTCGCTCAGCAGGGAGCTGCGCGCGTGTCACGAGTGGGAGCTGCGCCAGAATCAGGTGGATCAACTCTTCCGACGATGGGGCAAACCCCAAATCGACCTGTTCGCAACAGCGACGAACTCGAAGTGCCAAAGGTTCGCCAGCAGGTTTCCCCAGCCGAGAAGCATGGGCGATGCGTTCTCATTCCCCTGGGACGGCCTATACCTGTATGCATCCCCTCCGTTGCCATTGCTGCTTCGACTCATCAACCAGCTCAAGAGGTCCGGGTGCAGGATGATCCTCTTCACACCGGCGTGGCCGAGGCAGATCTGGTTCCTGGACCTTCTGGACTTGTCAACGTCCTCATCCATCAAGCTGTCGGCGGACGCGGATCTTCTCTCCAGAGAAGGAGGCGCCATCTTCCACCACGACCCGGCGTCGCTGAACCTGCAGGCTTGGCTCCTGCAGCGCTAGAGTTTGGAGGGTAAGATATACCGGCCGACTGCAGAGAGGTTCTTGCAAAGGCCAGGGCGTCCTCGACTCTCAAATGCTACGGTCACAAGTGGAAGAGGTTCTCTATCTGGTGCCGAGCACAGAAGATCAACCCCCTACGGATTACGGCCCCTCAAGTGCTGCCGTACCTGCTATCGCTGGCAAAGGCTGGGCTAGCCCATGCCTCCATTAAGATTCATCTGGCGGCGATCTCCAGATATACCAGAACCACAGGACGGACGTACCTGTGGTCCCATCGACTGGTAAAAGAGTTTATGAAAGGACTGTTCCGGTCGTTCCCGCCGGTGAAGGCCCCCGGCCCCGGCGTGGGAACTTAACCTGGTGCTGACCAGGCTCATGGGGCCCCCATTCGAGCCGATGCACTCTGCACCGATGAAGTTTGTGTCGTGGAAGACTGCATTCCTGGTGGCCATTACCTCCGCACGACGAGTGGGAGAGATCCAGGCCCTAACCTGCAAAGCACCGTACTTGACTTTCCATGCCTCGAGGGTGGTGCTTAGGACGCACCCCTCCTTTATGCCCAAGGTGCCGTCGGACTTCCATCTTAACGAGCCCCTGGTGTTACCTGTTTTCTTCCCGTCTCCTTCGTCGCTGGCCGAGAGGACTTTGCACTCGCTGGATGTGGCTAGAGCGCTGAAGTTCTACGTGGACCGCACAAAGAGTTTCCGGAGGACATCACAGCTGTTTGTGAACTTTGGACCTGTGAATCAAGGGAAGGCTCTCTCGAAGTCTTCTATTTCCAGATGGCTCTCCGGCTGCATCATGCACTGCCACCGGTTGGCTAACCGACCGCTGCCAGGCCGTCCGAGAGCCCATTCGACCAGAGCGATCGCTGCTACTACGGCGTTCCTATCTGGTGTGCCCCTGCTGGACATCTGCAGGGCTGCTACGTGGAGGTCGACACACACCTTCACGAGATTCTACTACGTCGATCGGGATTCCAGGGAGAAGTCCAGGGTCAGCCAAGCAGTGCTGCGCAACCTGTTCGCTTAAGGTGAGCCTGGTGAGGAGGTAAGAGATGCTTAATGTTGAGTTGTTGTATTGCTTAATGTTGAGCCTTTTGCCACCTCCCGTGGTTGTGAATGTGTGTACTGCTATGTATTCTTATATTCATGAGCATGTGAATCCATGCCCGACCCCATACTGGAGAAGGAACAAGTTACTTACCTGTAACTGTTGTTCTCCATCGTGGGTCTGGCATGGATTCACATGCGAACCCTCCCGCCTACCCCTCTGCAGCTCTTCACTTGGTCATACTGCCACTTCACGTGCTACCAAATCTGAAGATGGCTGCGAGAGGCAGGGCTTAGGGAGATGGCAGTCATTGGCTGTGGTCAGTATGACGCAGAGATCAGTGATTGGTTACTACTACGAAAGACAGATCAGAAACAAAACTGATACTGATTTTTCTTTACCGAGGATTCCCAGCCTGACGACGGGGAATATTCATGAGCATGTGAATCCATGCCAGACCCACGCTGGAGAACAACAGTTACAGGTAAGTAACTTGTTCCTTTTGAGTACGTTATGGAGATTTAAACTTAGGTACTCTGTTGCTATGCAGGGTGTATAGTTCTCAACTTTTCATGGCTCTTGGGCAGGTGAAAACAACTGATGTCGTAATTGACGTGTGAAAGCCCATTGATTGTTATGGGCGTTTAGGGAGCTTAGCGGGTGAGACAGCTGCATAAGTCGCTTGTGATAGCCGCCAAAAGCATGTGCTTTGAGAGGTATGCGGACATGTTACACAGTTGGCACTGTACTGTAGAAAAAATAGTAATACCCACTGGATGTGCTGATGAGTAGTGATGCTGATGTTTGTGGGTGCAGAACGCGTAGATCATTCACCCGTAATTTCTCGTGGAGGTGCTTTTCATTTAGAAGACATGTCACCTCTGCGTGAGTAACGGCTGTTACAAACTGTTCAAAATATGTGATAGAATTATAAATGTACACTTCTTGATTGTAATTGTTTTATGCGTATGTAATAGTTTAACAGTGCTGTTGAAAGACTACTTAAAAGGGACGAAGGACTGGCCCTGCTCTACTGTGCCATAGCCCTCTCAGTAGTAGGGGAAATCACACGTGCTAAATGGTGTTCTTCGGAATGTGCTTGGTATGGAAATGGGACTACGATTCACCGATTCACGTGTATGTATGCTTTTGTGTGGTAGGATGTTGTTTTGTGGCCATGATAACGTTGGTGCTTGTAGTGTGACATTTGTTAGTGGCAGTGATTCTTTTTTCTTCTCTTGCAATTAGTAATCTGTTGCAGTACCTACTATGTACGCTGCAGACACACATGTAGAAATATACAGAGGACAAGCTGCGAGCAACCCATAACAAGGAGCACAGAAGGTGTTTCTTGACAACACCCTTTAGCAAAATTTGAAATAAACACTTTGCATAACTTCTACGAAGACAGCATTTTTTTTTTATTACGCTTCAAATGTGTTTGTGTAGCCCCGTGCATGGGGCAATATGTTGGCGAAAGCCGCGCCTTTTGGGGGAGCGCCCGTGCTACATCCGGGTATTGTGAGGGTGCGTGCAATGGAAATGGGACTATGCAGGAGTTGGGATTGGTCAATATGAATTTGTGGGTGTGGTGTGTAGGAACAGATTGTGGCATAACGTTTCTTTGCCAATAGGAGTGGACGTGGCTATGGGGACGGGTGTGCCGTTAAGTAGGCGGACTATATGGCTGTTGGGTGACTCGTGGATACATTGGGTACAACTTTACACACAGCGTTGTGCACTAGCAGCACACCTTGATTTCGATCATGTTGCTGTGCACTGGTACGGAATACGTAGAATGCAGTGGGTCCTTTTTGTGCTAGCTTGGTGACGCTTACTCATCCAGACATTATTGTTCATTGTGGAGGGTACAGTTTAGGGCATGTTACCAGCATTTCACTGCAGGTGTTATGAAGGAGACATTTTGCCAACTAATAGAAATGTTTTCAAATTCACACATAATCTTTTCTCGCATTGCCTAGAGGCAGATGTGGCTGCGTTCTGCCTTCGGCGGTCCACAAATGGAGAAAGGGCGGCGCAATGTGAATAAGGCTGTGTGCACTTTTTTGCACGACATTGGCATGTTCTCCTTCCACAATGAAAACATTACCATTCGTAGTAGGAACATTTTTCGTTCAGATGGAGTTCATCTGACTGATGCTGCAATGAGATCTTTCTGCCTAATATCCAAAATGCCGTACAGCGCTAAGTGTAGGTGCATTTCCCCAGTGGTCCTTCCCCCATTTGCAACGTTTAAAATACAAATAGTACCCAAAGGCTCTTTTCAGAGACACTACTTTTTTTGTGGAAATGCGTACAATGCTTTTGACGGCATCTTGCCCCTAATTGTTGCCATCTCTGTTTGCGGCGCTTATAGGCTGCGTCACAGCCTGCGTGCTTCATTTGAAGTTCTATGTTTGAACACTGGAAGGTGGCTCTGAAAAGAGTCTTTTTGTTCGCCCCACTTTCTGGCTGTGTAGCATTTTTCCTGTTATAAGAGACCCCAGAAAAGGCAGCAGTGAAAGGGAAATTTCACAAAGCGTACCAACCACAGGGATAAGAAATGGTAAGTGAGATTAGATGATGTAAGGTGCACCTTACTTTGATAGGGGGCAGTGTTTGCCATGGTCCGGGACCAGTGACTCAAAAGCACTTCAAAAATGTTCTCCCCTACACTGTACCGCATCACAGTATATGCACAATACAGTGACCTTTGAAAGGTAGGGGTCTGTTGTATTGTGCATGTCCTCCAAGGTTGCTTGCGGGATGCAATGGCCCACTGGAGTGGCTCTAGTGGTAGTAGGAGCTGATGCGTAGGAAGCTGTATTGGACAACTCCTCAAATAGCTGCCTGGTGGTGCGCTTTAAGGTGCCGCCGCATGGAAGGGGTGCCATAGCTGTACAAGCTAGGTTTCCCGCGACTGAGTAGTGCACTGCACCTGGCTAGCACGAGATTTAGGCACATTTACAACGGTCCTAAATAGTTTCCACACCCAGGATTGCCGCTGGCTGTAGGCAATGGGGTCCTTCTACTTTACTCTTGTTTCCTTTTCGATGTCCCTCCCCCTTATGACGCTTGTCCATTTGCGGAGGACTTTTACAAGGAGGTGTTGGTGGTGAGGGTGTGGGTGCTTCTGAGTCAGAGGTAGTAGCAGAAGCTCTAGTGGCCATTACTTGGCGAAGATTTGGGTGAAAAAGCTATTTCTGCCCCAAGCACTGCGCAACGGTGCTCTTGTATAGAATGCCAAACAGAGAAATTGTAGGGTGTGCTCTTTTATAGGGCTCATGTGGAGCACGTGACATCGCAAAGTGCCATTAACTAATTCCCTACAATATCTACATGTAGAAGGAAGAGTGGAGGATCGCTGTAAGAGTGCACTATCACTGTAACACTCAGTACATTGCAGAGAAATATTCGAGGGGATTGGTTCTCTGACGTATTCCACATCTATGACAGGTAATTACCACAGCTGTGCTGCTTCAGAAACTTTTTTCGGCGTAGGCGTCCTGCGTCGATGACTTCGATACACTCCCTTGAAGACCTCCTCCGACAGTCGACGTCTCCGGATGTTATAGTAGGATGCATGACGCCCGTAGCCTCAGTTCCGTTTTTTCCGCGAACGTGTTCGCTTCGAAATCTCGGCACGCCTCGGTTCTCTCTTGTGAATTGGTTCTTCGAATATCGTATTTGTATGAGAATATGTCTTCGTCTTCTGCTACCCCGAAGTGGGGCTTCAAGAAGTGTCAGGACTGCGGTTCCAAGACGTGTCTGATGGATCTGCACGACGTCTGCCTTTGGTGCCTTGGTGAGAGCCATGCCACGGATGACTGCGACGATTGCCAGTCGTTGACTTCGAAGGCCTTGCGGGAATGGAAGAAGCTGTCGGCGGGTAGGGTTTCCAAACCCCGCAAGTCAAAGTCCGCTGGACTTTCAACCGACGATTCGAGGGGCGACTCTCCGCGTCGGTGTAAGTCCAGGGGGTCTCGTTCCAGGAGTGGGTCCCGCCAATCCTCGGCCTCTTCGAGGCATGCATCGAAGCGCAGTCATCGGTTGCCTTCCCCGTCCTCGTCTGAGGACTCCACCAAACGGCGGGTTGCTTGTCCCACCAAGCATTCATCTCCGGCGGAATGGGAAGCCTTCCATAAGGAGATGATGGTGATTTTTAAGTCGCAGGGCACCATTCCGACCGTGCCTTCGAGAGAAGCCGGTACCAAATGCTCTAGGGCCACCGTTCGCACACATTCGGGCTTGGGCAGTCGGCACGATCACCGGGAACCTTCGAGGTCCCGGTCGGACAAGGAGGATCGCCATCGTGCCCGCTCCAGGTCCCGGTCCTCGACGCTGTCGAGACCGTTGGAGCCTGTGAGGCCTTCGAAAGAACACATCGACGCCTTTGGCGCCATGTCAGTCGAGGGACTTTCCAGAGGCTCCGGGTCCGAGGAACTCATCGGCGCTGAGGCCATCGAAGGACACGCTCGGGGCTCCGGCTTCGGAGCCGCTGTCGAAGTTGTCAGTGCCTCGGTCGACGCCACTCCTATCAGCGCCCTCAACGCCTTTTGAGGAATTTTTGCCAGAGGTACCCCGGAGAGCTGTAGAAGCTCCTAGGAAGGTGCTCAGCAAGTCTGTGCGGCCTGTTCTCGACCCATACTCTGTTCCTCCTCCCAGGGTGGACAGGTTCCAACCATTGGAGTACATTTCAGAGGTTGAGGAAGGGTCTGAGGAGCCTCAAGAGGTTCCTGATGACCTGGTGTCTGGTCATAGCCAATTGGAAGACCTTTGTCAATCTTAACATGACTCAAGTGGTCTTGATCCCTCCCCGGAGTTTGAGTTTGGCAGGCCTGAGCCTGGTATGCATGCTGAATCATCGTACAGGCGCCTCATGTCGAGGTTGATGGAGTATTTGGGGTGGTCTGCTCCACCTGTGGATTTTTTGCAGGTTAGACCTGACAGATATCCTTCACCAAGGTCCACCCACTGACCTGGTGCTGCCATTTCATATGGCCTTACAGAGAAGGGTGGCAGTGGCTTAGACTGCTCCGGAGAGTCTTCCGGCAGTGAGTAAGTCATTGCTGAAAAAATATCGTTCAGCCAGTGTCGACCCCTGCTACTTGACTACGCACCCCACTCTGGAAAGTTTGGTGGTAAAGGCGGCTACGGCCCCAGCGAAGCAGGCGGCGTTCCCTACAATCCCTCCTGATAGGGACGACAAACGCTTTGACGGTTGGGCGAAGAAGGTATTTTCTTCTGAGGGTATGGCTTTACAAGTAGCCAACTCCGTTTGTGCCCTTGCAAGATTCACACACACTCTGTGGAACTGTGTGTCTTTGGCGGCTGAACATATTCCCGAAGGGGAGGAACGGGATGGATTTCTTGCCCTCATTCAGGACGGCAAGGATGCCATGTGTGAATCTGTTCAGTCGGGTCTGGACTCTGTGTCAGCCGGTCCATGGCGGCAAGCACCATGATGCGCAGGTTTGCGTGGTTGCGGAAGTCGGGGTTTGCTCCTGATGTACAGTCCCAGCTTCTCATCATGCCCTTTGATAGTGTCCATCTTTTTGGCAGCAAGGCTGACTAGAGCTTTGAGGTTGCAGACCTCCAAATCTGCAGCAAAGTCGTTGAGCGCTGCAGTACGTCAACCTCCGCCTTTTCATCCTAGGGGACAGCAATTGAGAGGAGGTTCCTTTCGATACTCTTTCTTTAGTAGATCGAGGGGGGCTGCCAGTTAAAGGGGCCAACGTAGGAGTACCAGAGGTGGAAAACAAGGTACTTGAGGTGCCAAAGCCGCTCAGGCAGTTGCCTCTTTGCCCTCAGGCACTGCCGCAGCCGCTTCCGCTCAGTCATGAGGCCATGTTCCATGGTTCGCCGGTTGGGGAAGGCTGGCCCAGCATCTTGTAGAATGGCGTGCCATTACTTCAGATGTGTGGGTTCTGGAGATCATAGCCCACGGCTACTGTCTTCCTTTCCGGCAGAGGCCTCACAACAATCCACCGGGGAAGCTCTCTTTGAAGAGTCCGGATCTGCTCCTTGCGCAGATCATCAAATCCCTGCTGGAGAAAGGCGCAATTGAACTGGTGCCTGTAGCGAAGAGGAACAAGGGGATGGTATTCCCCATATTTTTTTTATTCCAAAAAAGGACGGGGGATTGAGACCCATCATGGACTTGCGTGGCTTGAACAAGCTCCTCAGGAAGGACAAGTTCAAGATGGTTACTCTCTCTCAAATCCTCCAGACCCTTTAGCTTGAGGATTGGTTGGTGTCTCTCGACCTCAAGGATGCTTACTTTCATGTGCCGATTCATCCCAAGCACAGTAAGTTACTGAGGTTCGCGGTTGGCGACTCGCATTTTGAGTTTCGGGTCCTGCCGTTCAGATTGACCTCCGCCCCGAGGGTCTTCACCAAGCTGATGGTGGTGGTGGCAGCGTATCTCAGAAAAGGGGGGGATTCACGCCTACCCCTACCTGGATGATTGGTTGATCATGGCACGTTCTCCCGAGCAAGCCCTTGATCATCTGTTCATCACCTGCCACTCCCTTCACAAGCTGGGCTTCTCCATCAACTTAAAGAAGTCTCACCTACTCAGCGGCTCCAGTACATCGGGCAGTGTTCGCCTCCCCAGGTGAGGGCTAACCACATTCTGCAGATGGTGGACATATTTCAACATGCCTTGAGTCTCCCGGCATTCGAGTTCTAGAGGTTGCTCGGCCTCATGGCATCCTACATTCTACTGGTGCCAGAAGCCAGACTGTGGATGAGATATTTGCAGTGGGCTCTCAAGTTACAGTTCTCCGGCAGGATGTCGAACCCAGTTCAGATTCCGCCCTCGGTCGATCAGGACCTTCTGTGGTGGGCCGTCGAAGGAAATCTGTTCAAAGGGGCTCCGTTTTTGCAACTATGACCGGAGGTGACGATGGTGGCGGGCGCACCCCGCACAGGATCCGGAGCGCATGCCAGCGAGCTGACAGTCATCGGTCGTTGGTCTCCGTCGGAGTCCAGACTCTATATCAATCTGTTAGAGCTGCAGGCTGTCAGGCTAGCCCTGAAGGCTTTTCTGCTGTCTGTGCGGGGGAAGAATGTCCTGATTATGACGGACAATACAGTGGCCATGCACTACCTCAACAAAAAGGGGGGGGGGGTCATTTGTGATTCATCTTTGATGTCATGGCTATTAGTCCTTGCAGTGCACAGTCGTAGCGCGAGTTATGGTTGCATAGCGTACCATAGAAAATTTCTGGGGTTTTTAGGTTTTACCTGTAACCCTAACGTCCCTGTAGCAATTTCACAGGTTTTGTAGTTGTGCAACTTAACCATAAAGTCCCTTTAACAAGGTTTTTTTGTTAGTGAATCTTAGATATAGGTAAAATATGTTATGTATATTGGATATTAGGGGGCCCCAGCGGGGGATTGAGCATTAAGACGGAGGGGGCTGTCTCTGTAAATACGAAAAAGAAACATGTAAACACCTTTCTTTTGTTTTTAATATCATATTTTATTAGTTTTTGCATTGAAACATATAACGGACCCTGTCGGGGGTCAACAGAGAAACAAAAAGAGGGAGCCATTGGATTTGAGTCAATTACTCATGCCACATGCAACATAACAGTACTACTTTTATAATCTTGTATGACATCCTGCACCATATTTCGGACAAAAGGCTTACTTTGCATCTGCCCACCGTTGCCAGATTTTGCCAGCTTTTTCCGGGCAACTCTTGCTCTATATACTCTTTGCTCAATAACCGCGCATCTGTGGTCCATTGTTCAACCATTGGCACTTCTGCACCACCCCATAGTTTTGCAATATTTCTCTTAATTACTGCAGTAGCAGTTGACAGCAGCATCATCTTGGGATCCCTAGGGATCGTTTGACCTAGGACCTTTGACAGTATATCACAGCATTGCTGCCAATAGTTGTATGCGTGGGCAGTCCCATAATATATGGAAGAACGTTCCTTCCGCATTTCGACAACGCAAACAGTTTGGTTCTGCTACCTTGCCCCAGCGATACAGTGCCACTCTCGGATAGTACACCCTATGTAGTATCTTTAATTGTATCAGACGTAATATGGCCGAAGTGGCCACTTCACGTGGGCACATTAGGGCCTTGATCCAGTCCTCTGGCATAATATCTCCCACATCCCTTTCCCACTTGGTTTTCGGACACAGCAGTTCATCTGTGGCAAAGGAGGTGATGGCAGCTTACTTAACCATGGTAACTTTTGTGGCAACCCGTTCTATGACTATATTTCTTTCCACTGGGGTGCTTTCTGGCATATTGGACCGGACAGGTAGGTGTTGCTGTAATGTGTGTCGGATTTATGTATAGTGATATCTTTCGGTTTCTGGGAGGCCAAATGTCAGCATTAGATCCTCAAAGGGCTTAGGAGCCCCGTCTGCTATTACATCCCCCACTTTTCTCACACTGTCATGGTCATAAAGTCAGGGGCACAGGCATGCAGGGATCGCATGCACAGAAGAACTAGGTGGACACTGTCCTGGCGCCTTTGGCACCAGGCTCATGAACAAAAGTAAACAAGAACATCATTTAACACCAAAAAGCTTTTATTATGGACATAGCACTTCAGATGCATTAACCTTGAACATTCCATCCATTAAGCACTTCAGATGCATTAACCTTGAACATTCCATCCATTAAGCACTTCAGTGGGTGTGGCTGCTAATGGATTCACAGCTATATAAGCTGCCCTGATCCTCAAGACAGATGCTTTGTGTTATTCTGTACTTACCAGCAGCATAACGCTCACCGTTGCCTGAGGTCAGACCTGCTTACCTTTGAAGATCTTGCTTCCTGGACATCCTGCTTCCTGCCAGCATACTTGCCAACTGAGGGAAGCTGTTCTTACCTGTACATCTCTTCGGCGAACCGAGAATTCATCTTTACACATTCCGGAACGCCGAAATCTTCATCTTGGCACCTCAGCACGACATGCTCCATCGTCGACAGCAGCGCCTGCAAGGAAAAACAGAAGACAAGGTTAGACATCGAAAAAACAGTCAGTTTAAGGTCGCGCTTTGCCATACTTCACACTTTTCCTTAAACCATCACTTACCTGCTGTCGAACGTTGCGGTAGCATCAATCTTCCATCCGGCCGCATCTCGAGTCTCACAGCTGCATTGAGGCTGCATTTCCATTTAAGGGAAGAAAACAGAAGAGAGACATTATTGCGGGCATAAGGAGCAACATATAAAGACATTAAACAGAACAAACAATCACAGGAGCTCAAGAGACACTTACCAATCATAAGGAGAAGCATAGTCGTAGCTGGACTGGACTAATCCTGATCAGGGATCAGTGAAGGAACTAGATCACATTGAACGCGCCCCTGCCAGAAGTAGCAGGACGGAGAGCTTACCTTACATAATTAATTCACAGGTGAGCTTTATGAGCTGGTGTATGGTCACAGAAACCGCACTTTGGGGAGAAGGCTCAGAGAGGTACAACGATCACAGATTGGCACACTCTTATCTCCACACAGGAGCAATATCACCATGTACCACCGCTCACAGCTTTTCTACCGAGGGAGAGGCCTGAAGGGGGTGACTAAAGTTCAGGGAGGGCTGCAACTGTGCCCCAGTGCCTCCGCAGAGACCAGGTGAGCGTAACACACACTGCACTCCACCCAGGATGGCCATCAGGGCAGTTTATTCACCTCAGGGAGGTTGCTATTCTCCCACAGTGATTGTAGTGGTGTGACCTTCTTTTCCCATCCAATGAAGGCATGTATCTCTGCCCAGATTTGGATGTCTATGTCGACATGTCCCTATGAAGTGGCGTGTGTGGTTTTAAATACAGTTTCATTGTTGGTGCTGCTCTCACGTGTGGTAGCGTTTCATTATTGTGAAGTGCATCATTGACCACAGACAACTGGCTAGCCCAGTAATATGTCTGTAGTCGTGGAAGACCAATCCTACCCTCCCATATAGATCTCTGAAGTGTCCGAAGAACTATTCTTGGGTGCCCACCACTCCATAGGAGTTTCCCGATTGTGCAATCTATTATCTGGAATATCTTTGTTGGTATGTGTATTGGGGCGTTTTGCAAGACGTATAGAACATGGGGGAGTTCCAGTATATTAAGTAGGCCTCCTCGTCGCAATAGAGTCAGGGGGAGAGACATCCAGTGTTGTACATCTCTTGCAAATCTTTCCATAATGGGATGCAGGTTGTCAGGTGTGTATCTGTTTAGGTCTCGCGTGACTTGGATACCCAGGTACTGGAAATGGTCTCTCACGACCATATATGGACAGGACTTGCGGATCCTCCCTCCTGCATCATTGATTGGGAACAGTGTTGCTTTCTTCCAGTTAACCCTTAGTCCACTAAAGGCCCCATATTGTTCGAATAATTGCGTCACCACTGGGTACGCCGAATCCAGATTTTTCAGGTATACCATAGGTCATCCGCATATAAGGAGACTCTGTCCTCCTATCCCGACAAACCTGGGAACCCTTTCCAAGTTTGCGATTCCCTCAGCAGCATAGCCAGCGGTTCCATTGCTAGTGCAAAAAGGAGCGCTGACAGGGTGCAGCTCTGTCTCGTCTCCTTCCCAGCACAAAGGATCTTGACACCCAACCGTTCACCTTAATTTCAGCTATTGGTGAAGCATAGAGTAGTCTGATCCAACTCAAAAATTGTTCAACGAACCCCATCCGTTGCAGGATCTCCCAGAGTTCGTCCCAATAGATTGAATCGGACGCTTTCTCGAAATCTATTGCCAATAGTGCTAATAGGACCTCTAGAGTCTGGGCTCGCTCTATTGCAAGATGCAGTCTGCATATATTCATCCTCGTAGATCTGCCAGGCATAAAACCACATTGATCCGGGTGGATCAAGGATCTTCTAACTCTCTGCAGTCTCGTTGCCAAGACTTTGGCTAGGATTTTTGTCTCGCTAATAATTAGAGATATTGGCCTGTACTGTTAGGCAGAAACCTGTGCAGTTCCTTCTGGGACCACTGCAAAAGATTTAGGACTACAGGTGTTTGGCAGTAAACCCACTTGGTAGCAGTCTGTACCACACAGATTCACTTGGTAGCTGTGGCTGAGCAGTCAGACTTCCCTCAAGAAGAGTTAGGCCGTATAGAGTATTCACAATAGGTCAAGAGAACACAGTAGAACAAGTAAACACTGACCAGGGCTTGGTGTAAAAGAGATATAATTATTTATTTAAAACCACATCTAGAAAAACATACAGGCACTAATACTAAGCAATTCAAAAACACGGTCACTAAAAGATATACACTCCCTTAAAAGAATATTAGACAAGTCTTAAGTGCCCCACTTATTTTCAGACAGGGGTGAGCGCTTAACGTAGATGGCACTCTAATAGTTCGTTTTAAAAAGGGAGAGAAGAGCAGAGAACAAGTTGAAACAGATCCCAACACTTTTATCAGAACCTAACAAGAGGGAAAGGTAAAGTAAAACCGTGAAGTTAGATTCCAAGCGGCCGGATCCACTTTCAGAGGATCCAAACGAAATGTGTCCAAGGTCACACGGTTGCAGTGCACAAACGTCTTGTAAAGGTTCAAAAAGGAGTTGGACCAAAGAAAGGGACCAGTTAGAGGGTCAAGGCGGCCAGCCCAGTCCAGAAGGTTAAGGGGTTATTATTACCTTGTAGCAATCTTTAGAAAGGGAGGCCTGGCGGACACAGTACCTTAAAGTGGTGAGAACGCTCCAGCGGGGGTAGTTGTTCCTGGCAGCGGGTGCAAGTCGGTGCTTTGTTCAGGGGAAGAGGGGATCTCGTCGTGGAGGAAGACAGGAGTCCGTTGCACTGCCAGGGAAGAAACCAGCCACTGAGTTTCTCAGGTACAAGGAGCGGTCTGGTGATTCGTGGCTCAGTGGTGAGTGGCTATCCGGCCGCTGGGGTGCTTGGCACGGGCAGTTCGACCACAAACCGGGCTGGGCTGCGAAGAAAGGAAGGTAAACTGGTTGTGCCCACCAGTCAGGGGAAGAAGCCTCTCCAGCCGGGAGATCTTCTCTGTCATCGGGAAGTGGTGAGTCGGTTCTGCAGGGCTCCACCGGTGGTGTCGTCGTGGTAGGTCGGCTCAGCTTCTCCCTCATTGGATTCTCAGGTCCTGTGGCGACTTCTGAAGTTCCAGTCCCCAAAGCCCTGCTTTTATGCAGAAAACCCCCATTCACTCAGCCTAGCTGTCACTCAAACATGCTAAGTGGTGAGCCGGCCGGCTCACCACTTGGGCCAATCACACAAGAGTGCGACTTGAGTTACCAAGGTAACTCAGTCCAGGGTGCCTTAACCCCCTCCCACACCCCCTGAGGTACCCAGACAGAGTGGCACCACTTTTGGAGGCTTCTGTGGAGAAGCCTGCCAAAAAGTGGAACAAAGGGCTCGACTTGGGTTGGAGTCACAGAAGAGAACACAAACGCCATTTTAGAATTGAGTCTTGGCAAAAAATACCAACCAGCGAATTAATATTAATTAAATAAACCGGCGGTATGTTCGAGGCTATGAGAATTAAATAATTAAAGTTGGTAGCCTCGAACAATGGGAAAATCCCATAGGAAAATATTTGCGGTCAAATATAAAAAGTAGTTTCCACTGCCACCAGCCAAAACTCGATCAGGGGGGACGGAGACGTGCCCCGTTGACTAACAGCCCCCTGGGCAATCGAATTGCCCCGACCAGTACGTCCACAATATGATGGTTTGTACTGGTTTCTGTTAATAATTTGGGACTAGTAAAGCCAATGGTGACTTTACATGCCCTGGGAGACAGTAGTCAGTCCCAGGGTATGGAGTCGAGGGTGGGGTGTCACTATGACACCACTGTGTTACTGCACGGAGGGTGCTGTGTAACACACATAGGAAAAACACATGAGACCCTATGGAGTAAAGGACCCCATAGCCCATAAAACACATCACCAGTCAAAGGAATACCATAAATAATGTCCAAGAGTGGGAGAAAAAGAGTCTCACTCTTGGCAGGAGGAAAAAAAACAACTCCAGAAATCCAGCAAAGCTGCTGGGGGACTCACTAGGTTAGGAAATTCAGCCTAAAGAGAGAATTCTCCCTAACATGTATGAGCTGCACTTAACCGGTTGTTTGTCGGCCTTGGGTAACACTATTACAGTGGCCTTTCTAAGGTCTACTGGAAGGCTGCCCAGTTGTCTGGCTTTGCGATAAATATTCAGAAGGTGTGGGGCGATCTCGTTCTTCCAGGTCTCCACTGGGAAACAGTTTGGACCCAGTGTTTTCCCAGACTGGAGCTGTGCCATCGCCGACAGCACTTCTTCTTCCGTGATTTCCGCCTCTAAAATAGTGTTTTGTTCAGTGCTCAGGAAGGTGAGGGTGATCTCGTCCAATATGGAAGTCGAGGGGCTGACACTAGGGGCATGGTATAATTCTTCATAGTATTTCGCAAACCCTTCTGCTATCTCTGCGTCTGTTAGGAGCGGGTTGGCATTATCTGGCGTGATCATTCTCACCTGGCTATGGCCCTCATCCCTTCGTTCCAACCACGCCAGCATCTTCCCCGCTTTAACCCCCATCTCATAGATCCTGGCTCTCATTGCGCTGTTGGCCTGTCTAGCATTATCTAATACCACGTTTTACAATTTCTTTTGGGCCAGGGTTAAAGCTCTGTGTGTGTCTATCTGGTCCTGGGCAAGATGGGCTCTTTCAGCTTTTTTAACTGCCTCTTCCGCTTCTTCTACTGCTTTTAGGTGTGCTTTGTTGTGCGCTGTGGTCCAGGAGATAACCTCTCTGCAGAGCACTGGTGTGTAAGCCTCCAAGAGTTTTATGGGACACTCCAATGACCCTACATTCAGCTGAAAGTATGTTTTGCTTGTTGTTTGCTCCAGAAAAACCCAGATAGTAGCTGTTGAAGCGCCACAGTGGTGGAGATGATGCTTTAGAGGTTTCAATCCATATGGACAGTGGGGAGTGGTCTGAAATGCCCCTTGGTAGGAGGTTTGCCTGCGTAGCCATGTGTATCATGGGTGCCGGTAGGAAAAAAAAGTCCAGTCGTGACAGTGAAGCGTGTGCCCCGGAGTGAAATTAGTATTATCTATCGCTTGGGTGTAGGTCTCGCCACACATCCCGAAGTCCAAATGCTTCGGCAAATGCTTCCAGTTTAGTACGGGTATTGGGGTCTCTGCCACGTAGATGTGCGCGGTCCTGGGTTACGTCCAGAACCTCATTAAAGTCTCCTCCCAAAATCAGGATCGCAGATGCATCCTCAATCAACAGTGGTGATATGTCTTGCATCAATGTGGCTAGTAATGTGGGTGGGGAGTAAACCGCCAACAAAGAGACCGTTTTGTCCCATAGTGTGCCTGTAATGTACGTGAATCTACCGCCAGTATCCTGTGTCACCTTCGACAGGGTGAATGGGAATCTCTTGTGTATAAGTATAAGCACCCCGTTTGAGCCCATTGTGAAGCCCACCTGTATCGCTGTGTAGTAGTTAGTGCTTCCAAAGAGGGTGTTTGTGCCTGCCAAGTAGGTTTACGTTAGGAAGACCACATCCGGGGTGTGTCTGTTCAGAAATTGTAATGGTAGTCTCCTCTTTATACTGCTTTCCAACCCATTCACGTTTCAGGTCATCGCTTTTAGGACCCGGGTCACTGTGTTACGTGTAGGCATTTGGTGGTCGTAGGTGTGAGTAAAAGATGTATAGTGTAAAACAGCTGCCAGCAGCCCGGGTCCCTGTTCGGTGCCAGTCCATGAATGTGCTGTGTACAATGAGCTCTAACCGAATCCATGAACGTCTCAGTGCATCTCTCCAATCATCCCAACACTCAACATACATTTTAAGATTCAAAACAACATAAACCTGCTTTTCCCCCGCCCCACCCCATACTCTGTTCCAACTCGAAGCATCTGTCACCCGAACTGTGGTCAGAAGACAACTATCTATTTGCTCCCGACTATGAACATTACATTAACACCCTAGCGTAGCACAGGCTCTACTTGACCTCAAGCTACAGTACCTACTATCTGAGGCACACAACACAACAAACCTGGTTTATAAACAACTAACTCTGTGGGGGCCGCCATTTATTCGGCCGTTCCATTCCTCTGCAGCAGTGCACAGTGCTGTGTACACATTGTCTAGCGTACTGTTGGGCAATTGGGTAGTGTCTCGCGTAGCGGGATGTGAACTCAATTCGCAGCGTATGGCTGAGGCCAATGTTCATTCATTCACCCGCCGCACCAGGGGGTTCGGCGTTTCTTGGCTGTGGTGGAGGTGGTCTTCGATCTGGGCAGGCGCGTTGGTTCCCATGTCTGTTTCGCACTACTTTCCAGTCACTCTGTGTGAAGCTCTGCCCATTTCCACGCCTCTTTTGGGTCAGTAAAGTGGACCGTCGTGCCCTTATGGTAGATTTTAAGCTGGGCGGGGAATAACAGACAGTATTTAACGTTGAGACCTTGCAGTTGCCTTTTGAACTGATCGAATGACTGTCTGGCTTTCTGTACTTCCCGTGTATAATCGGGAAAGAAAGCAATCTTGGATCCGTTGTAGGTTAGCGTGCCTTTTGCTCTTCCCCGTTGTAGCAGTGCGTCCCGGTCCCTATAATGAAGTAGCTTGGCAAATATAGTGCGAGGTGGGGCCCTAGGGATTGGTTTGCCCGTGGGCATTCGATGTGCTCTTTCAACAGAGAAAAACTTTGTTGAGCAGTCTGGTTGAACATGTAAGTGACCCAGTGTTTTCCAGTACGCCTAGGATCCTGACATTGTTACGTCTCGAGTGTTCCTCTCCTTCATCCACCCTTTCCTCCATTGTTTTCATTTTCGCTTTAACGCCCTCCATTTGTTGCCTCAGTTCCTTTATCGCATCTTCAGTTACAGCGATGCGTTGTTCAGCGTCTCCCGTGCGGGAGGAACATTTCTGCAAGTCATGTCGGAGGAGTGAGCCATCTACACTTATTCCGTCCATCTTCTGTTCCATTGAGGTGCGCGAGTCCGCTATGGCAGCCATGACATCTTTTAGGGATAGCGTTGTATCCATGTTGGCCATGCAGTTGTCTGTGTCTGGCACTACCCGATTGGGCACTGGTTGCATTGGGAATTGGTCGATCCTACTCTGGGTTGCAAATTTCTTTTTCTTTTCTTTGCCCATGGTATGCAAGGAGGTCCACCGGGACACCTATCCCGCCACCGCCTGGAGTTGCAATTTGCATATGCGTGCTGACCTGGCTGTAGGTCTTGTGTTACGGTGCTCCGGCAGCAGATCTTCCACCTTTGTGTGGCCTCAGCTGTTCATGTAGGGTACGCCGCCTCGAGTTTGCTGCGTGTTGTTTGCTGGAGTTTGCAAGGGGGCACAATTTTCATCTATACCCCACTCTTCTCCGCTCCTCCCGTGTGAGGACCTCCCAGTAGCTGTCTATGGATTCAGGATGAGTATTGGTAGGGACACCGCTTCGCATGCATACTGCGGGAGTTCCCACCGCCCTTTCCTCTTTTGCATCGGCTGCAGACAGCTACAATATTGTGGGCTGCAGGTCGTTTTAGGCTTCTTCTGTTATAAAGTGATATGGGTCTCACACACTCAGAGACGGGGTGATTGTAATGTATCCCTTCTGCGTATGCCGCTTGTATTGCCACTCCCCAGCCTATGCGTTCTTACACTGTTGGCTGCGTTTGTTAATGGCCAGTGATGGTGTTCCGTTGAGGCTCTGATATAACGTTTCACATGGGCAAGAACGTTCTACCCATTGCTCCGGGGTGTGCCTCACCTTACACTGAGCAACCCACTAACGCCTTTGGATTATTGCATGCACTTTGTGATCACCCTGCAGGCATATCCGCACCAGGTTTTGCTAGCGCTTCATACCTCAGGGTCTTGGGTCAGGTGCTCCATTGGTACGGTTGCTGCAGTTACTAGCTCGATTGTGGTGTGGCAGTTCTTGCCACTCTGGGTAGGGTTCTCTTCTGAGGCGTGTGTCACTGAGCGGGACGGATCGATCTTCCCTCGTGGCAGTCCTCTGTGTCGCTGGTTCCACCGCCAGTAGCACAGGGATTATAGATGGATGCCAGCTGCAGTCCTCACAGCGGTCTGGTGTTTCTTCCAGAGGCAACCAGTCCAGGCGTCACTCCATTTTGTTCTGCACAGCCCACCGGGCAGTGTGACCGTCAGGCGCGGCCTGGACCCAAGTCTCTTGTTGTCAGAGACGCATATTGCCACAGAAGTCAGGGCAACTATATGTGTATGCTGGCTCGCTCTGGAGCTCAGAGGGACAGACCTGCGCTCCCGCCCTATGGCCAGCTGCTAATCTTTACCGCTGGTGCTCGTAGCGAGGCGTTGGATAGCTCCTCTGTCGGATTTCATCAGGGGGCACGCCCAGTATGTGCTCCACTCAGCGGTGAGACAGTGGGTCCCCGCTCCTCCGCTGTCCGCACTTGATCGCCAGCTGTGACAGTTCTGCCAGTGCTGCATCCTCCGCTCTCCGAGAGCGGGCGCACACGCCAGCCATCTTGGCTTTTTCTCCCCGCCTGCGGTTTTGACTCACCCACAGCCGGCAAGGCAGCTTTCCAGAGCCCGAAAAGTCTCTAGGATTGTGTTCTAGGTATTCCTTTCACAGCACAATGCTTCATTTATTTGATTGTATGCTGGGTACAGGCTGGATGTAGCAGGAATGTTTGGTGGCCCACGGAGCTGCGTGGACTCACGTCTGCCTTGCCTCGCCGCTGGCTACACCCCCCGCCCCCCTTAAACGCCTCTCTCTTGAGTGTCCAAGAACTGAGTATGTATGCTTTGCATTGATGGCTGCAGCAATTTGTATCTGACCTACTTATGGATCGAGCAGAAAGACTCTGGTGTATTTTGTTTACAGGTTCAAACATGTCTGTAATTATCGGACTTGTACACTTTATCAAAGCTGTATATCAGATGCTAGGGGAGCCTTTTATCCAGGTGTTTTAAACTGTGTTATAGTGTCATATATTGCTGCATTTTATTTTCTTGCTCGTACCATTTTAGAATTATATGGAATCATTAGATGAATAATTATACATGCCTAACGCATATTATACTAGACCAATATATAGTTTTCCAAACTGGCCTCCAGACAAGGGCTGTACTTGGCCTTTTTAAGAAATTAAAATATTGTAAATACGACACCTTTTGTCTTTGTATGCGTACGATTTATGCACCAGTTTAGAGCAGAGTGCGATGCAAAGGGCAAGTGACTTGATGGAAACCACACCACCTCGTTGATTCTTATCTGCATGGATAACATTGTAGGCCATGTTGGAGCAGTTCAGACATTTTTCAATGTGGTGCACGCACCAAGCCTGTCAGAAACGGCACACGGTGAGAGAAGGAATGGTTACTTTCTGTTCAACCTCTGCTGCTTTGTGTCTCGTGGAAATTATGCATTTCATAATGCATGGATTTTTATTTTCCTAGCATTTTAGGATCATAGCAGTAATATGATGGAAAGCTTAATACAATTGGGAAATATTCTTTTAACAAACAAATTATGCATTTTAGTGAATGCTTGCTTGCATTGCACCAAAGTATTTTTCAGAGTTCCTGTGTTGAGTACATTTATGATAAATTATAATGACAATGATGTGTTTATATAGGGCTTTTGCCAAAGCGCTGTATATAGAACATATTTACATACACTTATCACCCAACCGAAGTTAATACTCATTAATTGACCTCAGGAGGATGAAAGGTCGAGTTGGCCTTGCTGGTATTTGAAACTACGACCTGGAGATCTCTCGGATGTTAGACCGAGCGTACAACTGGCAGAGATATCCTGTTGGTGCATGATGCCATTTATGTGGTGTGTTCATACATATTAATGTATGAGAGCAGGTTCTCCACAAATTTAATTACTTGCTTGAAGCCAGATATCTTTGCTACGAACTGTTTTAGTTGTGTTATATTCATTTTAAAGTTTAGCAATGTTCTGTTTGCCTTTCACATACTATTTACACTTTTGCTAAGGCAAATTATTTTACTCTTCTTTAATTTACACTCTAATTATTAAAACGATGTGTACATTACTGCCACCTCAACACCTTATCTGGAGCATAGATTAGTATGCAATGTCTAGTTTAGATGTCCATTTAACCTTAACATGCAATCAGTGTTGTAAAGTGTACTATAAATGGGTACACCTCAGGGGGGTAGGGAGACGACTAATGAAAATTATTAAGGTTCATCCCTTGCTGCATGGATCTACATATATATAGATCCCCAGAGATCTTTGTGGTACCTTTGTGCATGCGTCAAAATTCTGTCAGTGTCATTTCTGCCTTTCGTCTATTCGGTTTAGTAATAGGAGCCTCCCTCTGGAACGGCCTTCGTGCCCCCTCAGACTTGAGCTGGATCGCCTTAAGTTCCGGAAACTTCTCAAGACATTCATTTTCTCCTCCTCCCTTGCTAATATCCCCATGCCGCTGCGACTGGCCCCTTATGTGCCTTACAGGAGCCAGGCCCTTCTCATCCAGTCCTCCCAGCATCTCTCAATCAGCACTTACCCTCGGGCACCCTTCCCCAACTAGCCTGATCATGGTCCTCCCACCCTCGCACCAGCTGATATGATATGGCATTTATAACACGCCTATACACGAGTGTTTCAAGGCGCGACCCTTACCCTGTCTTCCCTGGCACTTGCCCACCAGGGCTCCCCTCAGCACTTGCCCTGCTCCTGGCTCCCCTTCCCTCCTGCACTTCTCCCCTCACCCCTCACCCCTTTTCCCTTAGCCCAGCCCTCTCCCCCTGCACTTATTGTCACTGCACTTGCATGGGCCGAATGTCACAAGGCCTAACAGGACCATTTATTGTTGCATCTTCCCTGCCTTCCTCCCACCCCCTTTTGTCTTATGGCACTTTGAAACAATTGTGTATAGGCGCCTTACAAATGTCCAATAAATAAATGTTGTGAAGATAGTCTTTCAAAGCTGAAATGCAGGTCTGTTTTTGGGAGCACACAGAAGCAAATACTCCAATTAAATATATGTCTCCCTTGGTTTATGTGGACCTCTGCAATAGCCTCATGTGTATAAGCAGAGGTCCACCCTCTGGTAAAATTCTAGGTACAGCATTGCCTGCCCATAAGGAACAACTCTTGCACACCACAAATGTGCCAACCAACAGATCACAGCACACGCTGCTACATACCTGCTAACCGCATATCCCTTTACATTTTTATTTATATATTTGTTATTGTATTGACCATTTTTTTATTTTATTTGTATTATTGTTGGTGGTTTTAACCAAGATAAAACTTGCTTTTTTCAACATAAAACTGAATATATTTATACATATTTAACAATTTTTTACAGATACTAAAATGTAGACATTTTTTTAAAATTCTAAGCGCATCACACGAAAAGATTAAGGCGCAATCAAAGCAGAATAATTATAAAAAGACACCATCAATCATTGTTCGTGGGGAAATTCCTACCGTTATGGCATATAAACCGCTAGATGATTTGCTTGCTGCCTCAATTCAAACTAGTATACAGGTGGAAACTGCACCACAAGTTAGGCTAGTAACGAAGGAAGCGATAAATGCGTTTAACGGGACTCCACCAACTGCATCCAATACATCTACAGATGCATTATCTGCTCAGATGCAAGGTGAAATAAACAAAGCAGTAGCACGCTACATGGCAGCAGCGGCTGGGGGTCTGAGTGCAATTCCTGCTGTAACGCAGCCATCACCACCTTCCATAATGCCTGTAGTTAAAGGGTCTAGTGTTGAAACTAATGCACTTGAAATAAACATGCCGCTGTTTTCACATGTAATTCAAAGAAATGCATGTGCGATGAACCAGGGACAGAAAAAGGAACTTGGTGATAAAAATAAGTCCGCTCTAAATACACAACAGAAACACGAGTGCCATCAACAATTCATTATTGAATGTCACCAACACCCCTTTATGAAATTTGACCTGAACAGATCTAGTATCTTAAACATCTGCAAAGAACTTCCACAATTACATAACATTGAGTCAGCCGATGTGGATAGGGTTGAATTCTTGGATGACAATGATCTTTCTAAGTCCCGTCCATATATCCACTCAACAGTGCTGGCTGAAATATTGTGGAGTGGTAAATCTGCCCTTATGATATTGGATGTAATCTCTTTCAAGAAACTAATATGTTGAGTTCAGGTGGAGATCCCAAGGCATCCAAAAAGCATTTACGCATCTATGGGTCAAGTAGTACAAGTGCAAGCATGAGTGAACAAGGGAATAACTGTGATGGCTCTAGTCGAGCATAACAACTCGCAGGTTTAGAATCAATTCGGCGAGTTTCCTGGAATACTCGTGGATTCCATCATTTTGTCAATTCTAGTGAAAAAGCACTTCATGAGTTTGATATAATAGTGCTCCAGGAAACATGACTCCTTGATCCTCCTATTTGGGATGGCTTTGAGATTTTGCTGTTGCCTGCTATATCTCAAAAGAGAGGACGTCCCATGGCGGGATTCTATGACAAGACTGGAGGCGAGCATTATGCTTCATCTTCATTTATTTCTACTCTTCAGCAGTTCAACAAAACACATATAAACCATGAAAAGTGTAAAACAAACTTTTCTTTTTTTTTTTTTTAAACTACAACATCCCTGAGTCTCTGTAGTCCATGCCCTTTCCACCAGTCACAACCCACTTCCTGTGCTTGGACTCCTTCTCTTCTTTTACTGCTCTTCAAGCAGATAAGTACAATTTCTTCCCTCTCCGCATGTCAGTGAATGTATTGACTGGGTTTGAGTGGGAGACTAATATTAAGGTTAGTCAAGGCACGGTATGTGTGTGAAAGAGATGAGGCGCTTATACAGCGTGTGAAAAGAAAAAAAAAATTATTTACATAGTAATTGTAGTAATTTTCATAATGTTATGCGCGTGGTTTTTATTGAACAGGCGACACGTTAGCATAGAAGTTAGGCGCTCGTAACGGCGCAAGGATTACGTGGGAGAATCCCCGAAGTTTCTCTCAGGCAGGAGTTTGTTCGCGAGGCTGGCGGCCCCGTGTCGTAATATCGGCACGCCAGGGGTTCAGCCAGCCTCGTGAACCACACAGCACAGGCCGCGCCGGCATCCGAGAGCCGGCCCCCTCCCTCGCGTAGGCGGAGCCGGCTCCCGCGAGGCACGTAGTGCGGCCAGAGTGCTTCCCAGGCAGCAGCCCCCACCCGCGGGTGGGCGGAGCTACCGCGAGCCGAGTGGAGAACACAACGCTCGTAAGCGTTAGCCCCCACCGGCGGGTAGGAGGAGTTAGACGCGTATGACACGCGTTTCAAGACGCCACATTTATGCGACGTTATCTACAGGGCACACCGGCAATAGTACGCTTGTGCGAGCAGGACTTGGTTATTGATCTCAATTAAGAGACCTTTTAATAATACAGCGGTCATAACGATCGCGAGCGCCGTGTTTCCGAGGGAGCACATAGAGGGACAGCAGTCCACATGATAAGGAGCTGCAGAGGCCAGGAGTCTGCAGGGCTCTTACACTGCTAGTTAGCAGAGGGCTTCACAGGAGCCACAAAGTGATTACATTTAAGGTGCAGCCACTGAAGAAAAAAAAAAAAAATAAGAGTGCAAAGAAGTAAAAACGACTTTACTGACTCTGAATCATCAAGAAGGGGAAGTGGGCGTGCTAAGACACCTGGCTCAGGTATTTTAGGCACAAGCACACCAGAAATGTCAGAATTTGAGTGGAGCGAGGAGGAGCAGTCTCAGGACCTCGCTGCCAGCTTTAAGCAAGTGCTGGGAAGCTCCCTTATTGATGCAGTGGCAGAGGGCGTCAGACCCCTACAGGAGAGGCTGGAGACGCTGGAGGCTATGCTTTCACAGCCTAGTAGCAGCACCAAAGACTGGAAGTGCACGCCCACGGATCTCTTGAAAGAGGGACACAAGGGGAGTATACTAGCCCTCAAGAGGAAATCCTCTGACGACCCCCGGGGCTCTTTGAAAGGGGCAGCAGATAAGGCCCCAGAGGTGCCTGATGCGTTTTGCGAAGCTGAAAGAGGCGTATCTGCAATGGCAGGCGGTGCCACACCTCATGACCCCCGCTCCAGGGGATGAAAATATAGGAGAAGACCCTGGCTCGGAAGATGAGAAGGTTAACGATCAGGCCTCGCAAGAAGACCAGGAGGTCGAGGAAGAAGACTGGGCGAAACCCAGTGGGGGCAAGAGAGCTCGAAAGGAGAAGCACCTCCTGGAGCCGCAGGATATGTTTGACCCAGATAGCATACAGAATCCGAGGTCCACCGAGTGGCAACCGTCCCCCCGAGTAGCACAATATATGGCGGCAAGATTACGCAAGCCTCTAGACAAGGAGGTGAGACAACGACTGCGGGCAGAGTGCCCGCGCCCAGATCTCCGGGGAAAAGTAGCGGAAGCCCCGAGCTCGATCCGAAGATGCTGACATTCGTGTCGAAAACAAGTAAAGATCCACGCAAAGGCATTGATAGGTCCTGGAAAAGCTGCCAGGAAAAAGTATTAGACTTAGCAGGCCCTCTCGCAAAAATCATGGACCTGGCGGAGAGGGCAAGGGACACGGGGGAAGAAGTTGACCCTGAAGCTCTCGCGGGATGGGCGCAGAGAGCAATCTGTCTTCTTGGGAATGCAAATTGTGCCATTGCTTCGGAGAGAAGGAAGGGCCTCTTACTCAAAATAGATTCAAAGCTCAGCAATCACTCATCGTATGAAGCGGGAGAAGGAGCCCAGGGCCTCCTGTTTGGGGAGACTTTTGGGAAGGAGATGGGCTGATTCGTCGGGACATACGCTTCTCTCGAGAAGGCCCAAGCATCGATCCGCAAAATATTCCCGAGTAGAGTTTTTGGAGGGACCGGCCACTCCAGAGGTCGTGCAGCCGGTCGCAATCAAGGAGGGAGAAGGCCTCAGAACCCCAGAGCACAATACTGGGAGAACAAGAGCCAGGATACATTCTTCCCGTCCAGAGGGAGATTCCCGAGAGGCCGCAGGTCCAGAAGATCAAGACGAGGTCAAGGGTTTACACCAGGTGAGAGCGGTTCAGTATCCTCCTGTAGGTGGGAGGACGCGCATGTTTTTAGAGAGTTGGCGCAAACTTTCAGGCGATTCCTGGATATTGCAGACCGTCGGAGGTCTGCGACTAGATTTCATAGAGACTCCAGTTCAGCGGAACAGGCCACAGAGTCAGAGACTAGTGCAAGCGGAACAAGCACTCCTAGACAGCGAGATAGCGCAATTAGTTCACAAGCAGGCGATAGAGAGATGCGAGACGACACCCAAGTTTGTGAGCAATATGTTCTTGGTGCACAGGAAAGAAAAGTTGCGCCCGGTTATAAATCTCAAAGAGCTGAACGGATGGATCATATATCGCCACTTCAAGATGGAGGGCATACATCAGCTCAGGGACTCCCTAAGAGAAGCAGACTGGCTGACACGCCTAGATCTGAAGGACGCGTATCTCACAGTCCCTGTACTCAAGGAGTACAGACCATACCTAGCTTTCCGCTGGCACGGACAGTTCTGGCAATTCAAGACAATGCCATTCGGACTTGCTTCGGCTCCCTGGGCATTTACGAAGCTGATGAAACCAGTAGCGGCAGCGATCAGAGAGAAGGGCGTCAGACTGATCATCTATCTGGACGACCTTTTACTCCTAGCAGAAGATCGAGAGGTGCTGGTATACCAAACGAGATGGGTACAAGACCTTCTAGTCTCACTAGGATTTCTGGTGAACACAGAGAAATCGGATACCATACCAGCGCAGAGGTTAGACTTTCTGGGGTTTGTGCTAGACACAAAGAAAGCGACCCTGGCACTGCCAGCTCGAAAGCTGAAAGACATAAAGAGGGAGATCAGATTATGCCTAAAGAAACAACTGATATCTCTCAGGACATTGGCAAGGATAGTTGGGCTATTAGCAGCATCTATTCAGGCCATATTCCCAGGGCCCCTGCACTACCGGGCACTACAGAGGTTGAAGATAAAACATCTACAACTGGGTCTGAAGTATCACCAACAGGTACCTCTAGATCAAGACGCCATTACAGAACTAGAGTGGTGGTTAAAGAATATGGACGCCTGGAATGGGCGAGCCATATTCGGAGACAAGCCGGATCTGATAATAGAATCAGACGCCAGCCGGAAGGGCTGGGGAGCCAGATGTGGGACCCTACAGACCGGGGGCAAATGGAGCGAAGAGGAGCTCCGTCTTCACATAAACTGTCTGGAGCTCCTGGCAGGATCTTTCGCGATCAAGGCCTTCACAAGAGGAAGAGTGAAATCTTGTGTGCTGCTGAAGATGGACAACATTTCAGCAGTAAGGTACATAAACCACCTAGGAGGCACGAGGTCCAAGATGCTAGCGGAGCTAGCGAAGGACTTCTGGCATTTTTGCCTACAGTCAGAGACGTCAGTGACAGCAGAGTACCTGCCAGGCTCACTGAATGTAGTAGCAGACTGGAACTCTCGTTACCTGACAGACTCCAGCGATTGGAGACTGGACCCAGCAGTGTTTCAGAGGCTGCACAGGAGATGGGGACCATTACGTATGGACCTTTTCGCCTCTCGGCTCAACGCTCAGACGAGCCTCTATTACAGCTGGAGGCTGGATCCGGGAGCTCAAGGAACAGATGCTTTCCTGCAGGAGTGGGCAGGAGGTCCGCATTACGCTTTTCCCCCCTTCGCGATGTTGAGCAGAGTTCTAGCGAAGTGTCGGAGGGAGAGAGCGGAACTGGTGTTGGTTGCACCCTTGTGGAAGTCACAAGTGTGGTTTCCAACGCTAATGGAGCTAGTAGCTGACGTACCCAGAGTCCTCCCCGAAGGAGAGCGATTGATCACGGACCCAGCTGGGTTGTGTCATCCTCTGAGAGTGAGAGGGACACTCCCGCTAGTCGCGTGCAGGAGATCAAGAGACGCTGGGCCATGCCAGGAATTTCGGCGCAGGCAGCTCAGCTTATGGCAGAATCCTGGGCTCCTTCCACTAGGAGGAGCTACGACGCAGCTTGGGCAAAGTGGACAAGCTAGGGCAAGAACAGAGGTGTTCATCCCGTTTCAGCATCTGTAGTGGAAATTCTAAATTTCCTAGCAAACTTATTGCAGAACGGAAGAGCTTTCCGTATGATAGGAGTATACAGATCAGCTATATCGGTGGGACATATGCCAATAGGAGGAGTACCAGCAGGAGAGCATCCCGCGGTAGTGAGGCTCATCAGAGGAGCGAAATTCAGAGTGCAACCAGTGCCCAGATATAATACAACATGGGACGTGACGACAGTATTACGATTATTATCAGATTGGCCAACAGATAAATACCTTTCTCTTAAACAACTATCAGGTAAACTAGCTATGCTATTATGTCTGATTTCATGCAAACGAGGGTCAGACGTTAAAGCTCTAGAGATTAACAGGCGGTCCTTCGGACCGGAAGGAGTCGCATTCTCCATAGTCAGGAGAACTAAGACAGGCACCTCCACAGTGCATTATCCTTATTTTCCGAACAATTCGAAATGGTGCGTAGCACGATGTATTAAAGAATACGAGAACAGAACAGCAGAGAATAGAGCAGCTAATACTACCCAGTTGTTAATAGCGCGCAGGAAACCCTATCACGCAGTGGCATCAGCTACCATAGCTAGATGGGTAAAAGAGGTCATGCATGCAGCTGGTGTGAATGTGGACACGTATGGAGCTCATTCAGTGAGAGGTGCAATGGCATCGTCAGCCGCGAGAGCGGGAGTGCCCTTGAGTGAAATAATGCTAGCAGCAGACTGGTCAAGCAATCGTACATTTAAAGAGTTTTACTTTAAGCCAGCAGAGAGTCTGGCTAGTACAGTGTTGGGGAAGCTTTCAACAAGCATAATGCTCGCCTCCAGTCTTGTCATAGAATGTAGATTACCCCTGCTATCTGCGCAGGGAGTATTAATTCTATTAAAGACTAAGGAGGCGAGCATTAAATTCCCACCCGAGTAATGTACTATATAAAATGTCGATGCATTATATGAGTGAGTACACTACATACGCACCACCCTAAGATTTCCTATTATGTTTTCATAGGGGAAGATCAGAAGAATAGCTGAGGACAGTGTCGTAGCTGAGAGTATCAGGAGACCGGGAGTGCACCGGCAGTTGAGTTTAAAGTCCAGAAGAACCTTTGCACTGTTGGCGACGATCAGTTAATGGACTTGAGCGACTATCAGAGCGAGTAAAAGCAGAGGAGGAGTCCAAGCACAGGAAGTGGGTTGTGACTGGTGGAAAGGGCATGGACTACAGAGACTCAGGGATGTTGTAGTTTTAAAATATTAAAAAAAAGAAGAAAAGTTTGTTTTACACTTTTCATGGTTTATATGTATTTTGTTGAACTGCTGAAGAGTAGAAATAAATGAAGATGAAGCATAATGCTCGCCTCCTTAGTCTTTAATAGAATGAATACTCCCTGCGCAGATAGCAGGGGTAATCTACATTAATGATGGCAATCAAGAAATCAAAACATTTTGTGGCTACTTCATGTACGTCTCCGAGTCCTTACAACCAGGTTGTTGAATTGATAAAAAATCACTATGTTTTGATGATTATCAACATATACTGGGGGCGAGTGCATTTAAAGCCAGATTTATTTTTTAAATACATGGATGTGGTACTTGACAATTTGGCATTAGAAGGCAATATTGATTATGTTCTCATGGTGGGTGATTTAAATCTGCATTTAATACCGGAAACAGGTAGGAGGTGTAACCAGGATGAACAGCAATGGTGTTCACTCATGGATGAAAGACACTATTTCATGGCGAATGGCGCAATTGAAGGGGATATCCCAGCGAAATACACCTGGGGCTGAGATCAATCACGGGTCATTATTGACTACATTTATACAAATCATGCTTTTTTGAATATAATTAAATCACTGGAGGTCAAACCTAGTGATAGAAGTGATTACAGCCAGCTGTGTTTAACCTAGGAGTGGAGTTTATTACAAAATTTGCCTCAGAAAGAGAGGTATAAAGGGCATGTAGAAGCAAACAATGCAAGAAATCGACTTAGGTGGTCTGATAGAACACTATCGGATTTGGATAAAGCTTTAACAAATGGGGATGGAAAGTGTTGTGTTATGCATGCAAAGATTTGTACAAGTGAAATTAGCATCTCGGGGATATAACTATAAACATCAGCATGTGTTTGATGTGGTAGTCAAGGCAAAGAAAACTGAACTAAGATGGCATATAAGACAAGCAAAACATCTGCCAATATGTGAAAGGGCCCTCAAAATAAAAAGACTTAAAATTACCTATAAAAATTGGCAGAGGGGGAGGAAATCGCTTTGTTTCCAACAAGACAGTGAGCAGATGCTTCGAAAAATCGTGGGAAAATCAACTGCTGATATATGGGGTCTACTGAATATAGCCACATATAAAGACAGGCCTCAGTCCAAGTAAATTGCATCTCTGAACGCAAATGGTGCGAATACTATCAGAGTATGTATCAGTCCCCGCTATCTGGCATGGTTTTCTCTACTAAAAGAGATTGCCCTCACATAGTACAATATTCACATGAGGACTTGCTATATTACATCACAAAATTAAGCATGTCCTGAGCTATTGGGCCAGATGGCCTGGACAACAAAACATTAAAAGAACATCCAGAAAAATGGGCTGCGATTTTAAGTAAAATCTTCACACAAGTAATCAGGCGAGGTGAAATACCATCTTCATGGAAGAAATCCATATTGATTCCATTGTTTAAAAAAGGGAGCAGAACGGACCCAAGTGCATATAGACCAATAGCTCTATTAGATTGTCCGGGGAAAATTTTTGCTCGCCTGGTCCTGAGAGACTTCAATGCTTGGCTCTCCGAAAAAAACATGAGATCCATTTCAAACTGGGGTCTTGGCAGGTCTTGGCACTGGCATCAATCTAATCATACTAAATGCAATCGTAGCTAAACATCAACATCTAAAGCAACCACTTTACATTGCATTTGTTGATTTTCACACCGCTTTTGATGCAGTTTTCAGAGAACTTTTGTTTAGTAAATTGATGACTCAAGATTGCCCATGGTACATCCTAAAATGGTTGATTGAATTCCATACTGAAACATCTATACAAATCCGATTGGATTGAGAGGGCCTGTTGTCGGGTCCAATCACGACATCAAGAGGGCTGAATCAGGGATGTATACTTGCTTCAGCCCTCTTTAATTTTTTCATATCGGATTTAGGAATGGGGTTTTTGAATTGTGTAAACGATTCACCTAAATTAGGCAATCAGGTCATAAGATGGCTGCTTTATGCGGATGACCTCTTAATGTCCAAATCATCCATGGGCCTGAATAACATGCTCTAAGCCTTGGAAACGGATGCTCATAACAACCAAATTACAATTAATGTTAAGAAGACCCAAATAATACAATTTAGCAAAAGGAATCATCGTAAATGCACCATGGCATGGCGTATAGACAATAATAGAGTTGAGGTAGTAAGAAGTTACATCTATCTTGGTGTAAATATTAACAACGATAATCGAGATTTCCCTTATGAAATGAGTTTACAAAGGAAAGTAAACACACTTATTTCTCAAGCTCAAATTATAAATGGAAGATTCTGTAAATTTACTATCCAGCCATTACTGGTCTTTTACAAACAGAAAGTCTCACCCATTTTACTGTATGGTGCGAAGACAAAAAAAGTGAGACCACCCACATTTTGGAACAAGTTGGAAGCTAGGTATTGGAGAACTCTGCTGAAGCTGCCATCTTCTGTGCCAATGCCATTAATTAGACATGAACTTGGTTTAATCTCGTTAAATGCCGGGTATAATTGGAAAGTTTGTGCCTTATACAGAAAATGTTTATCAGGAAAAAATGCTAGTGGGTTATTGAGAATATTGTCTGATTATATGCATTCATCGACTGACACATTTATGGAAAGTTGAAGATGTAAGGCGCAGGAATTTTTAAGTGCTGCTGATATAACGGAGGAATTGCTCGTACAGAATCCTGATCGTGCTAAAACTAAATTATGGCAAAATGATTGGATCTCCACCAGAGAATCATGTGGTCCATATAAAACCTTCATAGCAAATCCATTAATGATAAAAAAACTATGGATTAACAGAACAATACCTTCTGAAGTCCCCCAATCCGTGGCATCGCTTAGATCTTCTGCGCCTCAGACTCAATTTATGAAAAACCAGCGAAATCACAACAAGATGGTACCCACAAGATCAAATGAAAAATATGTGTCGATTTTGTGGGAAAGCAATAGAAACATAATCTTGTTCGTGGGGCCATCGGAGGAGCAGGAGCTCCCTCGCTGCAGGAGCAGTGCCCTCCAGCCAGCAGCTTTCCCCTAGCATATGGAGGTAAGCCAGTGGGCTGTACCATATTTCGGCAGGCCCACGGATGCAAGGCTAGTGCCTGTTTTGAGCCTGTTTTGCCGAGGTTGCCGATTGCCAACCCCCCTGGCTCCTGCATAAGTTAACTCTGCCCTTTTCTAGTAAGGAAGTCCATGGTAACCCTTTATCCAACTTTGCCACATCCCACATCTAAGCGCCAGCATTGCTATCATTGGAGACTACAACAGAGAAGCTAACTATCCCTACCCCACTACCTGCACGTGAACCCTCTGCTTCCGCTATAGTGCACATTGTGTTCCTGCCTATCCTGCCGGCACATGACCTACAGTACACTTCGACGAAGTCAGCCGCTAGTACATTGTCCCTTGCCCTACATTTTGTCATTAGCTGCCATGACACTTACTATGCTTGATTAATATCTCACAGTACCACCTGGGCATCAATACGCCACATGTGGGTAGACAACTTCCCAACTGGTCATAAAGTAATGCTTGCTTATACTGTTCTTATCTCCACATTGTTAAGTTTATCATGCCATGCTACCTCATTTGAACTGCTACCTTTTACATTCTAAGTCTGCCATTGAATTGCCATTAATCAAACTCCTGATTTCAGCCTATCGTTGTCTTGCCAGCATCTGCTAAGTCTGGAACCCATATGCAACTTTACAGAACACGTTAAGACTGAACTCAGACTCAATGCTTTGTAGACAACTGTCTTATCTCAAATTTAGATGTTACTAATGTACCTTAGTCATTCTGTTGTACTTCAAATCTAGGTGTTACTAATGCATTTTTGTACTGCTGCCTGATGTTAAATCTAGATGGCACCTAATGCCTTCAGCTATACTGTTGCACTTACTTGAATTCTAGGCGTGACCACAGGTCACTGTACGGCTAAGAATACCCATAGCCTACTATATTCTGGTCGAGAAGCGATGACCCAAACTTAGACATCACCATAGGGCACTGTACAGCCAAGTGCCTCCCTAGCTCATTGTATTTTGGTCCTGAAGTACTGACTCCAACCTAGATATTGCCACAGGGCTCTGCATGGCCATTGCATCCAGCACTTCTACAATGTACACTACTAGGAGCCCATTGACCTGTATGACCCGTGTCCTAGCCACTTCGCTGCTAATAAGCACATTGGTAAAATATTACCCCTCCACCTCTACAATAGCACTACACCCACTCGGGATCTATGTAGAAAGGCTCCCCATATTAACCATGCAAGAATCACTGGTATCTCTACCATGCTCAACCCCTATCAGAAATAGCAAACTCCGAGCAAGACTGCCTAAACTGTATGAACCTCTTGCCAGAACACTAGCACCTAGTAACAACAGATCCTGCATTTCACCCGTCACCAATATTAGTAAAACCAAAGGTAACCAAACACAAATAACACAGACTACAGCACTAGCTGACCTACCTTGCCATACTCTTAAAGGAGCTCTAATAAATGCCAGATCCCTGGTAGCACACGCCATTGAGATATCAGAGATCATACAGCTAGAACAACTAGACCTATTAGCATTCACTGAATCCTGGTTGCACGCTGCGGCAGGTCCGGCACTATCACTAGCTATCCCTAAAGGCTACACTATCTTTAGAGCAGACAGAACTGAGGCACGAGGTGGTGGAATTGCACTTATTGCAAAAGATAACCTACCTATCAGACTTATACCACATCTTGATACCAACTCATGTGAGAACCTATCAGCCAAACTTAACTTAAATTGTACCCAAACTCTTACAATCCACCTAATATACAGGCCTCCAAACTCCATCGGGACCTTCCAAGATGACTTATCTAATATCATATCAAACAACTTAATAAACTCTTCCCAAGTAATTTTATTAGGAGACTTTAACTTAGGATATAACGACCTAAAAGACGCACATGCCTCTACTGTGGCAAATATCCTTACAGAACAAGGTCTCACCCAAAAAGTACTGGACCCTACACATTCTAAAGGAAGAACTCTGGATTGGATAGCGGACCATAACTGTAATGTGACCATCTCTTCTAACTCTCCTGTGATATGGTCAGACCACCATCTGATAACCTTTACTATTAACACTGAGAAAACTACTGCACCGCCTTCACTACTAGCTCCATCAGTCCCTACTCGCAACAAAAAAAACATCACCTGCGATAAACTACTCCCCCTCATTTTACCCACCCTTAATGCCCTCCCAGAAAACCTGGGACCAGATGCCCTGATCAAAATCTTCAACAACACCATGACCACCTCCCTGGACACAATCGCGCCACTTAAACTCAGAAAAAGCAAACCTAAGGCGCACCTTAACTCCTGGTACACACCCCACCTAAAAATATTACGTACCAAAAAAGATCATGCCAATTACTATGGAAAGCTCACCCTTCTGAAGAAAATAAAACTAATCTGCGCGCTATCTCTGCCCTCTACAAGAAAGAAATTCTCTTAGCCAAACGTGAATCTTACAATTCAAGAATAGCCCAAGCTAATTCCAGTACTAAGGAACTCTTTACCATCCTTAAAGAACTTGAAGCACCCATCCCCGTACCTGACAACTGCATTAAGGACAAACCTTGGTGTTCGAATATCCAACAAGCATTGACAGGCAAAGTTGCTACTCTTCAAACAAAAATCAAGAATAAAAAAGCTTCACTAACGTCGACAATAACATCATTTCAACTGCTAAGGAAGTAAAAACATTGGGCTTTTATTTGGACTCTGCCTTAACGTTTAACAAACAGGTAAATACGTTGTCCTCGGCCACTGCCTATACCTGTAAATTAATCAGAGCGGGCAGAGCCTTCCTCTCTAATGACAGCTGTATCACCCTTGCTAGAGCTCTTATATTATCAAGACTTGATTACTGCAATGCCATGTATATTGGGGCTAGTAAGCAAATAACTAATAAAATCCAACTCCTGCAAAACAACGCCCTTAGAGCCGCGCTCGGAACTTCCAGGAGAGACCATATCTCGGACACCAGAAGAGCCTACAACTGGCTGTCGACAATGGACAAAATAAAACTTAAAGTCTCCTTCCTTACACATAAATGTGTAAACAAAGCGGCCCCTCGATATTTTATGGACAGAATCATCACTAAATCTGAGACAAGACCAACCAGACAGTCAAATACTAATTGCCTCCTGACCCCTAGATTCAAACTGGCCAAAGTGGGAGGTAACAGCTTCCAGGTCAAGGCTACCCAACTATGGAATTCATTCCCTACCCTACTCAGACTAGAACCATCCTTCACAAAATTTCGCCACACCCTTATAAAAATGCTCAAAGACTCTGATGGCTAAGCGTGATTTTGGCGCTCGCCCTCCTTATCTAGAACCTACCCCCTTCTATTCCGGACCCTCAGTATGGTGCTTGCAAAGATTTTGCACATACTCATTTTGTATATAATGTATAAATATCCTCTGTATATATGTAAACTGTAAAAATTGTAAAAGTGCATCTTGCACATAATGCATATTGTATTGTATTTCATATCATGTACAACTAAGCTGTGAGTAATCTTATATGATGCGCCCGACTACCTGCGGGTTTGGTGCGCAATACAAGTAATAAACTAAACTAAACTAAACTAATTAGAACATATCATTAGTGAATGTGTTAACCTATTATCCCTATGCATTAAGTATTTTAAACTTTGTTTCATTCCTCAATGTGTATGGATGCTAAGGATTTATGGCAGCAAAAAAAAAAAAAAAATTATTGATTAGCCTGAGTCAGAAAAGGGAGCAGATTGCACTTTGCTTAAATGTGCTTTACAATTTATTCCTAATCAGGCCCCTTTTTTCTTTTTTTATTTCCCCTGTTAACTTCAGACTATACAAAAAATTTAGAATTGCATATCTAACTTTTTTGGCAGCAGTATGATACAATAATTTCCAAAAATGGGCTATAGTTAGATCATGATAATCCTCAAATAAATGCTTAAAATGTATCACTCTTAGATAATATATCATAACACATTCTGTACCTAAGTGCTTCGTTGTTTCAGGCATTAGCTTGCAAAACTGACACTTCAAGTTACTTGTTGGTATTAATTTACGCAAATGTAACAGCTCATTAGTGGGCTATAAATTCAACTGAAAGCGTACGTAATCACCCCGTTGTTGTGATCTGGGAAATTGCATTAAATGGGTTTCTGTTATGCCATAACATTTTAGCGCAAATGGATTAATCACACATTTTTGATATTTAAAACAAGCTTGTCTCGTCTGGATCCAATCACATTTCCAAATACACTTTTTGGCTTTATACGGATTCTCTATCAGTAATTCTACTGAGATATCTCTGTTAATAATAATTTTCTCGCCCTTTCTTCGCCATAATAGAGGAAATGTATCTAATGACTTCAGTAAATAATTTGCCAAGAGATGTAACAAGGCATTTTTCGAGTCTGCCACAATGCATTTTCGATAGAAATAGCGCAATTTCCATTTGTGTATCGCATGCAATGATAACAGACCTGGTTCATGTCTTATTAGACATATGGGCTCCGATTTTGGGAGGTTGAGTACATGCTTCCAGTACTCTCCTTCCAATTTTGCCCAATAGTCATACGATCTCTCAGGTAATGCTTCTGATCCATATGTAATTACTGGTGTTACTTTTTGCCTATAATACACCAGATCTGGGAGATGGAGGATTTGCAAAATTTGGCTCTAATCAAACGGGCCTGTGAAGTGGCTCTCTGTAATTTACGTTTGATGTAAAGATCGAAGGCGGCCTGGCCTTGCTGGTTGCATATCAAGATGCCTAGGTATATGTACAATGGTTCTGATGCCAGAGATACTTTTAGCAAGGGCCATTTATGTTTAGTGTTACGTTGTTTAATATTACCAAATTGTACTATTTTGGTTTAAGTATTGGTATTAAGTGCTCATTGTTTGACGAGTTTGTTATTTCGGGCACCATCTCTATTCTCGAATTATTAGCAACATCTGATGATAGAGCTGCTCGTGTCTCCACACTCTCACCATTTTGGAGAATAGGATCTTTCTGCCAATTAAGTTCCTCATCGGGTTGCAGAGCTTTATTGTTTTTAGATGGATCGAAACTATTTAGATGGTTTTTGGATGACTGTGAAGATGGAACTGTGCCAAATTTAAGGCAAGTCTCAATGTCACTCATTTTGGTGATGAGCAGTTCTATCATTGCTGTTTGCCCACTCACCTTGGCTTCCCTTATTTCATATAATTTTGCTATTGCTAATAAAGCTGTGTTCATAGTCCACAGTGTATTATTAAGGGCAGGGGCTTCAGGAAAAGAGAAGCGAGTTGGGATCTCTTGGAATCTAGTTTGTCTCGGGGTTGGGGCTATAAAGGAGAGAGATTCATTCACAAAATTGTCTTGCTTTTCCACTGATGGACATTCTTTTATCAGATCTTCGTGAACTAATATTCTAATAGGGGTACATGTTCATGTTGTATAGTAGCATTGTTACAGATAATATCCTCTTGTAATTGGATTAAATCCCATGAGTTGGAACAAATGTATAAAATATCTTGTGAGTGTGGACTAGATTTATTGGATAAGTCCATAAAATCTAGTGCGTCCTCGTCCACCTCCCCAGCCAATGTTAGTTGCCCATGGGCTTGTCACAATCTCTTTTGAGCTGCCACTGAGCAACGAACTGGCTCCATTACAAATGAAGTGATGTCTGGCGCTAGTGGTTGTTCTGCAGTAATTGAGCGTATTTCATCTGCTATTCAAGCAGTAATCAGCATGGTATCTGTTACTTCTCCTGTCAATGTGACAATTCCCGAATTGTCTATAGCTGTTATGTGTAGGTTATCATTTTCCGGGATTAATTTGTTCGATGAAATGGAATTTAAAGGATTTACAACGGATACATGGTTAAGAGTAGTAATAGGTTTCTCTCGGACTAAATTTTCATCATATTGACTTTCAGAGTTTACTGAATCTTTCTCTTTAGGTTCATTGGCATAAAACAATCGAATATCTGAAGTGAGTGATATTGAGCGACCCGGCATAAAGCCTGCGTGTCTTGCTACAGATGATAGATTTGCATGTAAATTAAATACACTCACTTGTGCTATTTTCTCTTGTTCTTCCGTTGGTAACCGGCATTCCAGTTTTTAACGTAAACCTTTTTGGACCCATTGTTACAATGAATGTACAAATTAACGTTTACAAAACACTGTGTTAGTAACTAGCATGCAAAAGTGTGAATTTTAATGGAGTCAGCCTCTCACTCCCTTACGACCGCTAGACAGCAAGACAGCGGGCGAAAACACTTAGCGAAAGCACTTATGCGAATGCGTGTGCGCTGTGCTTTTGTGAGTTCCGGGAGAAGGGGGCGGGCTCACTCCTGTGGAGAGAGTACAGGTCAGTTTTAGTCTCTTCTATGTCAAATAAGTATGTCACAGTCTATTGGTTAGAGGGGCAATTCTTGTACCGGTCCAATTGTGCAGCTCGAATTCCTCGGTCATGTGATGCAGTCGCAGCGCTGACTTCTTTCGGCTGGCAATTTCGAATCTGCTATTCCTTGGAGCAGAGTGGACAGCAATACAGTGGACCAAAACACTTAGCGAAAGGACTTATGCGAATTGAGCATTTAGCATCTAGACATAATAGCGATTGTTAGCCAGTGCCACCTCTAGACTGCACTGGGAATATTACAGAGGCCAGATTTAGACAGAATTGTGAATACTAGCTTGCTTCACATATAGACAGCATTTTTGAAGGTGGGCCAGTGCCACATTTGGATACAGTTGTGAATATATATATAGGATTGTGAATATTAGCCAGTACCGGATCTAGATAGAAATGCAGAGATATTCACACGCCACATCTAGAAAGAACGTGAAAATTAAGCACATCAATTCTAGACAGCGATGCCAAAAACCAACCCACTAACAATTTCACACCTCTGCATACATCTCTCAAACTCTAACCAAGCACAACCACAACCCTATAGCACAACAAACCACACACATTTCACTACACCGCAACAACAAAACAAACCACACATACACTCATGAGACAGCACACAATGCTATCGACTGGAAAGCACCCCAAACCCAACGAACAGTGTTAACCGGGCTGAGGCTGCCAGTGGCACATCACTGCTCTCTTGCACTCTTTCTGCTCGTTCCCACTAACTCACCCGCCTTCCCTTTTCAGAGCTGCCAGAGCGCCAGGGGACCACTCCGGTGGTGATAGTGCACGGTACAAATATCTTTTAACATTAACATTTGTTAGGCACCTAGACAACAGAAGAATTGTGTTTCAAAGCGCCACAAGGCTAAATGGGAATGGAACAGGGAAAGAATAAACATTGACAAAACAGTAAATATACAGTCGTGGTCCTACTAGCCCTTGTTTCATTCAGACGTGGAAGTGCGATGAAGAAAAGTGCAGGAGATAGGGTTGGCGGGTAAGGAATGGACAAGTGCCGGTGGGGGAAGTGCCAAGGGGAGCCAAGGTGGATGCCTCAGGCTAAGTGCTAGTTCAGGTGACTCCCAAGGGCAGGATGCAGATACGCCAGCCAGGGCCCTCGGGGGCAGTGCAATGGGGGTGTGGGGGACGATGCTGGCACCAACTGGGAAGAAGGGCCTGGTATCCTGTGAGATTCATGAGGATCCGGCAACTTGTCTCAGTGGCAGTGGGGTGATTAACAAGAAAGGGAAAGAGGTGGAGAAAAGCAGAGTTTTTAGCAGTTTTCAGAATTTAGCAGATCCGGGTCAAGTATGAGAAGGGCAGGGAGGCTGTTGCAAAGGGAGGTACCAGCTGAGGAGAGAGACCTGCCCCCCACTCTCTGCTTGGAGAAGTGTTTGACAGTCAAATTGTTGGAGTATGTGGAGCATAGGTCTCTAGCAGGGGAGCATTTAAGGAGAGAAAATTGGAGATAGTGTGGTCTCAGGCTCCAGAAAGCCGTGTGGAAGATGCAGGGGGTCTTGAATTTGATCCTGGCAGCCACAGGGAGCCAGTGGGGAAATTTTAGGACTGGAGAGATGCAGTCCCTGGACTTGAGGCCAAGGATAAGTCACGCAACCCTTTTCTGGATTAGCTGAAAGGGGCATAAGGAGGGAAGAGGGAGATTGAGAAAGACACGTGTCGGCTGTCCGTCCGAACCATGAATAAAACCCACTCTTCTTAAAGCAAACACATGTGATTTGAAGAGATCTTTTCATAACGTCTTGTATTAACAAGAGCGCGTGGTCCCTACCCAGAACCCATAATTCAGATTGAGAAAGATGCTGTTGTAGTAGTCCAGCCTAGAGAGGACCAGAACTGTGGAGACATTGAGCTTCTGGGGGAAGGTGAGAAAAGGGAGAATGCTTCGGAGGATGTGGAGCTGAAAGCGGGACCTGGCAAGATCCATGATATGAGAGATTAAGAGTCGAAGATGACTCCAAGGTTTTTGGCCACACTGTATGGTAGGGGGTAGAGGGCCCAGAGGGTGGACAGATGGTGGGAGGAAAAGAGGACGCAGGTGTCCCAATGAGAAGGTTCTCTGTCTTACTGGCATTGAGGCAGAGATAGTTAGCTGCACACCATACCTAAATGGCAGACAGACAGTCAGGGATGAGAGAAGAGGAAGCTGAAGCAGAGGTAGCAGAGGGAAGTTTTAAGGGAAGCTGTGTGTCATCAGCATAACACTGGACATGTGGAGAGAAGGAGGAGATCAGAGAAGGCTACATCATGTCATAAACAGTACTAGAGACACAGGAATACTGCACAGTGGATTTGTTAGATGTGACTAAAGCATTCGATTCAGTGCACTTGGACTGGCTATATGCTACAATGATCAGAATGGGATTTGGGCCGCACTACATGAAATGGGGGAGAAGAATACGATGGGTGCTATCTACTCAGATAGATGAGAGCTGCAGAAAGGCACTAGACAGGGTTGCCCACTGTCCCCAATGCTGTACATAAATGCAGTGGAACCTATAGCAGTTTACCTTAGGCAGGACTATAGCGATGAAGGAATAGACATAGACTGGGCTAAACATATAGTATCCATCTATGCAGGCGATATGTTGATATTCATACAAAACCCTGAAGAGAACCTACAGTATGTGTTAGAAGTACTGGGCAATTTCAGTAGACTAACTGAGATAGGAATAAATAAGAATAAATTCGGCTTGTTCCTGCTGGCACAGTTAGCGGCAAAGGGAGATAGTGAGCTACCGGTTCTACCCCAAACGTGGAGCAGGACCTCCTTTAGATACCTTGGACCAAATATATATCACGACCCCAAGCAGGAACACAAGCATAACACCATAATTACAAGAAACGGATTGATCAAGTCCATGTAATTCTGGGGTAAGTTGCCCCTGTCGATGGTTGGCAAAGCGGCCTTACTAAAAATGGTAGTGTTACCTAGGCTAATGCATTGCTTTGGAAATATCCCATACAGTATACTAAAGAGATTCTTTTCGGGATTATATAAGGAGTGTAGAAGCTTTTTGTCGCAGGCACAGAGATGCTCTCAACACGCTTCAAAGACCCTGTGCATAGGGAAGGCTGAGTTTTTTGTGGCGTCAGCGCAGAGTCTGGTGGAGCCCTATGAGGAAGTGGAGTGTGCAGCGCTTTCTCCGTTTGCCCCGCTTACCTGGCTTCAATCCTTGCTGAAGGAGTCTATACTTTCCAGCTCCACTAGAGGAGGCTCAGTTAATTTTCTTTTTTATTTTTTTTTATTTTATTGGTTTAAATTCAAACCTTCAAAATATTACAAATAACAAACAATCCCCAGCACAGCTCCCTCCCAACATCCATCCCTTCCTTGTCTCATTTTAATCAATATGTCCTGTTCATTTGGCTATTGCATCAATCTCTTATCCTGCAGTTCTTCGCCAGCCTTTAGCCTTACGTCAATCACTGCTCGGAAGGATGTCAGAGGCATTATTAGTTTCATGTCACTGCCATTCCACATACACCCCCACCATTCTTCCGCGCATAACGTCGGATGGTCCTCATTCCTACGTGCCAAGTGAATAGAGCACTCATCTTTTGATTTTGGACAAAACAATATCAAATGTTTAAGCGATTCAGTCTCGCTCTTAAAGAATCTGCACGAGAGATTAACACCAGCATTGCAGGCCCAATGGCTGGACTGCTCTTTAGTTTGTAGAGCATTTAGTCGAAACAGCATAAACAGTCTTCGTGCCTTGGGGTTTGGAAATAGCTGCAGATATTTTTGTTGCACATTAAAACCTCTTGCTTCAGCAGGAGCATGCTCCATTGATCTCGCAGCTACTCTCTCTTTACATGTAGCTTCCCAATCTGTTCTCCACATCTTTATTTTTACTGCTGAGGGATTTGAATGGAGAGTTTCTACGATGGCGCAGTTAATTTGCCAAGGATCCCGTTACACCGCGGAGCGGCGCTGAATCGGCGCATAGTCTTGTGAGTCGGTGCCGAGTCTTGTGGAGTCTTTGGGAGGCTCTGCGTGGATCGGAGGGGAAATACCATCGGGTATCACTATCTTTGCCAGCTGAGGACACAGAGCGACAATATCAAGTATGGAAGCTGTGCTTTTTCTCTTTCTGCCATTGCTTGGATTTGGTATTATCAGTCATTATAGTTTCATGCTGGGCCTACAGACTGCAAGTAAACATTATTACAACTTTCGTCATCTGGAGACAGAATAATTAGCCTTTGAAACTCCACGTAAGCACGCTTGATTACCCTCCAGTATTTCTACTTGAAAGGAAAGTGATCTGTTGAGGGAATCCAGTGTCCGGGAAGAAAGGATACGCGGAGTCCCCAATCCAAAAGTTGATTATTTCTACTAGATATAACCTAAGGAGCAGCATATTAATTGATGATCTTAGGGCCCCAGAATGGGAGGGCTCGTTCTTATCTAAATCCCAATCGTCTGAAGGCAGGCAGAGTCTGCAAATATAGCAAAGCATTCCGACTGGACAGGAAGTATTTGTCTGTGCCCAAGTACACAACATGGCCAACATCCAAAGGCCACATTGAGATGATGAAAATGGGATATCAACATCGGATTCCACCCTAAAAGGGAAAATTAATCGGTACTTTTGTAGGCAGAGACGCAGGAGTACGGGTGACCTATACATGGGCCCACTGGAGCAATCGTACAATCGTATAAAAAACACGGTGGGGACCAAATCAATAGGTACCACAACTCCTAGCCTTGATCTCACACAGGGGCTTAATCTCTCCCCTATCTCATTGAACAGTTTAGTAAATACATTGCTCACGTTGAATCTGATTGAAGACTCTAAGCAGGAGTCAATCGTGCCAAAGCAAAGGGCAAATGACGGCATGCATCACACCTCGCAGCTCTAATCAAGAGCTGGGTTCAAATGAAATTACTTTGGCGGCACTGAACTTTGTCCTCAACTCATTGGTCAGGGTGTTTGAAATAATGAAAGGCGAGGTGCAAACCCATTCAGGAATATTGCTGGAGATGTCCAAAGATATTGAGAAATGTGGTTTTTTACTCGTGGGTTTAAGAAATGCCATCAACATAATGATTGCACCGCCCCTAACAACTTTGTCAGAAGGGATCAATAAACAAAACATTGAAATATTCGGAATCAAAGAAATCCTCTGAGATCTGCGACTGGGCGTAAAAGAACCATAAACTCTGATAACTGACCTTATACGATCAAATGAGATGGGAAAGGCTCAGGGATCGGATGCCATAATACCAACAGAAGAAGACAAAGATACTCCAATTTTTGATGACACCCCTCTGAGTCGGTGTTGGAGGAATTCTGCCGTTTGGCGCATGTGGTGGAAGCAGAGTCTAGCGATAAAATAGCCCTCACAGAGGATGACATCCCTCCCCAAGACCAGGAAGAAAAGGAGGTGTCATGGAAAGAAAGCTCGCTGCAAACCTACCGGGGGAGACGAAGGGCCAACAAAGAGAAACAAAAGAAGGCCGGTGCAGCAGCCTCTTCAGCTTCTCCGCGGGAGAAGAAGTCGAAAAACATGAAGGTTAAAAATTTGAAGAACTCAGGTGCAAATAGTTTAATCAATGGACTAGGCATCCTGCCCAAGAAACCACATAAAAAAGATGGGACGGGTCAGCCCGAGCTACTTCAAAGAGAGCTAAAGAAGTGCCCCATCAAATCAATAAAACAAAAGAGACAAAGGCAGTCGATTGAACCCTCCGGGTTGGCCGATATAAAAATGGTAAAGGTTACCATAGGCATCTAGACAGATGATACCCCAAGGATCAAGTTGGGAGCCCTTACCCTCGGTCCACCAAAGCCGGCGAAGATGGCTGACAGTGTACCAAAAGAAGCAGCCAATGACATCAAAGAAACCAACATGACTGGGAGACTGGTAAAATTGGCTCTGATTTTCCTGCCAAGAACAAAGCCAGTAAGAAAGACCAAGCCACAGCTCGGTGAAAGTTTGAAACTGGCCCCGATTTTCCTAATGGGGAATGAGAGAGAAGGTTCCAGTTCTGGGGGTTGTGAGCAAAGAACATTTAGCCATCATGCCTCAGTCACCCCAATTGGATTTGGACACAGTGGAGAAAGCCATTCCAGCACCTAAGGATCAAGGGCATCAGAGGGGGGCTGTCCCGACAACCGAAAGAAACGGGAAGCCACTGATGAGATGATTCCTGCCCCAGAAGCAAGGATTCTGGTGTCTGCCAAGATGAACTAGCACCTTTTGCAGTACTGAGACTTTGGCTTTCATACCCAAAACAAACTTAATACTAAATTCTTGAATCAAGGTGCTATTTTGTCACTTTTAAAAAAGATACTGGATCTGTATCTCTTCTCAACAAAATATATCGAATATGTACAGTTTCCCAATCTCCAAATTGCCCATATGGCAGAAGTTGGGTTCACCTCCAAAGTTGGGGCCAAAGCTGTTCTCGCAGCCACTAGTCTTCTACAGCAACAAGGCTTAGATGTCCATGAATCTTTGCCCCATTTAGAGGAGGGTGGAGGTAGGGAAGGCCGAGTAGAACGATGGTGGAGCCAAGGAAAAGCCAGATCAAATCAAGAGGATGGTAAACAATGGCCAAAGTGAACAAGACGATTCGTAGAAAGCAGTGTGGTCTATGTTACCCAAAATTATAATCCAAGTCTGTCAGAAACTTGAGGTGGGCTAAGACTGTCTTTAGTTGGGGGGAAAAAATAAGCTTTGCGAGTTGGAACACGCGGGGCTCCAGCTCGTTTAAAAATCGAACAATGACAAAAGAGGTTTTCAGCAACAATGATCTGGTCCTCCTTCAGGAAACATGGTTAGTCAATTCCCCTCAACTAGTGTCTTTTAAAATGATAGTCCAGCCAGCAACCACTATGGGGAGGGGAAGACCTAAAGGAGGGTTGCTAATAGCATGTAAGACCTCATTATTCAAGGAGGCGGTACTTATCACCTGTAAGCAAGAGGGGATTCTAGCAGTAAACCTTGCTGTACCGTCACAGGAGGGCACAAATAAACTAATAGCCATAAACCTTTACTGGAACCCCCGCCTGTGCAAAACTCACTGACTTTTTGGAGTCCTTGGCCAATCTCCCAACCCAGACAAAATGTACCTATCCAGGGGCCCCTGTCTTAATCGCAGGAGACTTGAATTCACAATGTGTCCCTAGCCATACAGGGGGAACATCAAACCTGTATCTGCCAATGCAAGAAGGTGGTTGTCCTTCACGGAATGAGATATGAGGATTGCAAATTGTCCCATAGAGTGGGATGTCCCCCCGGTAATAACATTGAACCGTGGAAAAATGACATCTACTTTAGATTACATTTTCCTATCGTCCTGGCTATTTGGGAAGTGTATGCATTTCACGGTAAGGGATGGTGGAACGAGTGACCATAAGCACTTCGAAGCGGCCCTCTCTTGGAATGTTAAGGAAAAAATAGAGTTCTGGTCAGAGCCAGAAATGGTTAACAATCAAAAAAATCTATTTAGTTAAATATAAGAGAGGCAGAGGGCCTCATTACACGGTAGGCAGTGGACCAAGGTGCTATAAGCACCTTGGTCCATGCCGGTAAAATACCGGCACTGCCTTGGAGGAAAGGGGAATTACCGCCTTATTCCAAGGTTGGCGGGGCGGTAATTCCCCCTTCCCCCATTGCCCTTCCCCATTCCCATTTTTGCCCCACAGGGCATAATGGGAATGGGGAAGGTGCTAATTACGGTACTGCAAATTGCGGTACCGTAATTAGCACCCTGGTCCCTTTGCGGGTTGGTTTTTAACGCCTGCTAAAAAACAGGCGTTAAAGTACCAACCCGCAAAGGGACCTCGTAGTAAGGCGGTAAGGGTTAACGGTCACCAGTACCATTACCGGTGACCGTTAACCCTTACCGCCTTCCGTGTAATGAGGCCCAGAGTCCATCTCAATAACGTTCTTCAGCTGGTTTGCAGAGATTTGCAGGCCGATGATCTTAAGCAAAAATGCACCCCCCAGGGATTTCACGATTTTTTTGTGGGCAGTTGAATATCCCCAGGGTATGTCTACATGTAGAATTCCATCACATATACATAACTTTGATGAGGCCAGTTGGCTCAAAAAACATAAAATGCGTAACACGATAAACCTCATGAGGAGGGAAATTCCAGATAAGGGCCAATTTTCCAAAAGGATAAAGATCATTAAAAATAACTATAAAACTGGTCAAAACAGCGTCATATGACCCGCCTACAGAAAGATGGAGAATTGATGCTCAGAGCTTTATGCGACAATACATCTCGCAGCTTCTGAACAATAATTAACACAGTGAATAATAATCAAACCATTAATCAATCCAACGCTGTGTCTGAAAATGACTGGGTTAATCATCTCTCTACACAATATCATAAACCAAAGGGGGCTCTCATATTTAAGACCTTAGATGTACCCTGGTTTCTGGAATTTGCAGAAGGTGACTTTCTTAAGTTGATAAATAAGTCCTCTTTCTCTAGAGCAGCAGGTCCCAATGGATTAACCTACCAAAGGTAATGCATAAATGTGGGCATGAATCCTGACTGTATTTTTCCGGGAAATATTTGAAGAAAGATAGATTCCCCCTTCTAATAGTCTGCCATCATTATTCCTATCTTCAAGACGGGGGATCGTAAGAATCCAGCAAACTATAGACCAATCACATTGCTGGATGTGGTGAGCAAGCTATTTGCCAGCCTTCTGCTTGGAGAATTAGATAAATGGGGCAAACATAATAACGTTCTGCCCAAGCAACAGACTGGTTTCCTTAGGGGTCACTCTACATCCCTCAACGGTATAATCCTGGCCTCCCTTTGTGAGAGAAAGGGAAGCAAGAAAATATCGAGGCTCTATGGTGCCTTTATTGACCTGTCTAGTGCATTTGACTAGGTCAATAGAGATCGCCTATGGTCAAAGCTAGACAGTTGGGGAGCCCCGAAAATTGCTCATTAATATGCTAGTATCCCTCCACGAGGGAAATACAGTCAGAATAAGACAGAACCCCAAAGGCCAACTCTCTGAGCACGTCAAAGCAGGAAGAGGAGTTCGGCAAGGCTGTATGGCTGCCCCTTTTCTATTTAACTCTTACTTGGCTGACTTTGGAAGGGAAATAGATCCAGCAGAATTAGCAAGTCCAAAAATTGGGCCTAATTCTATCAAATGGCTAATGTATACTGACGATATTGTCCTTTTGGATAATACAGCAGTGGGTCTCCAAAGGCTGTTAAATTCTCTGGATATATACATGTGAAGAAGAATGATTTAACCATCAATCCAGAGAAATCAAAAGTAATCATTTTTGGGGAACAGAGGAATCAAGGACATAAATTCTCCTCGTCAGTGGGAGGCCATACGATTCCATTCGTTGAGGAAATCGTTTATTTGCGCTATACCCTGTACACACTTAAAAGAATAGTTCAAACATTACTTGATTTTGCATCTAAAGCATCCCAGTTAACATCTCAGATGCAGATGATTTTTGGGCATTACTGCACATTTTCCTTAGTGCCAGCGATTAGGTTTTATATATCTGGAATTGTTCCTTTACTTTTGTATGGGATAGAGGCTAAACCCCTGGCATGGGACTTGAACTGGCAGAAACTTGAGGGCAAGTTTTGGAAGAAAGTTCTGGGCGTGCCCAATAGTTTACTAACTGCAAGTCTGAGATAAGAGTTGGGTCTCAGATCTCTCAAGTAACAGGTGGACTGGAGGCTCCTCTCTCTTTACAGATCAATAATAGATCCCCAAGCCAATACATTATATGAGGATCTCTTTATACATCTCAAATCTGAATTGGATGGCAGACAACCCTACTGTGGACACTGCACTCCTGCAGCCGGCAATAAAACAGTTACACTTAAGAGACCTGGTATGGGTAGCCCCACAAGAGCCAAGTCTGTACCTGTAACGCTCACCTGGCTCCCACGGAGGCGCTGACCTGGTCTGGATTGCTGTGACCTCTTCAAGCGTGATGCGCAGGATTCGAAACACTGACTGAACTGGACCCCCAAATCTGGCTTGTCTGGCCCGTAGAAAAATCTCTCTTAATGTTTGAATGGATGAGCTCTCCATCCTGCTTCTGGTGCAGGGGCGCGTATTTGACCAGTTACTTTACTGGTTTCGGAAGGCGAAATGCCGTAAGTATGCAGTTTAAAAAGTTCCAGAGTAGAGTCTTCTCTTTGTTTGCTTTTCTTAACCTGCGATCTGTCCTTATTTTCAGGTGCAGAGCGGAAGTGATGCTTCGAGGGATATTGCCGGAGATAAACTCAGGTGAGTTTGTGATAAAATGATCCCTTCAAATGTCTTTGAATCCCTCTAGTAATGTCTTTCTTTTTTTCCCCCCTTAGGGGCTGGGGTGCGGTACCAGGCCAAGAAGTGGCGCCGACCCAAAATGAGGAGTAGTTCTGTCAAATATGGCCAGGTAAGTCTTGTGACGGAAAATCAGGCTTTCCTCATTTGTTCCTCCTGCTCACCTTTTGTCTCTTCTTCTCCCCTGCAGGTGCAGAGATGTGGCGGAATGCCCAGAAGGTCGCGGTGGATAGCGAAGAGCCCACGAGGCAGGTGAGTGATGCGCGGCGCTGCAACAAGTAGCGCGATGCTTTTAAAGAATGTCTATCTTCAGGATCGCTGGCGTGATGGTTCCGGACACAGGTAGGAAGTTAGATTAAGTTCTTGGTTTTCACCTTTTCTCTTCCCTTCCTTCCTTTCAGGTATCCCAAGATCGAGGCGGGCGTGGCTGGAGGCAAGATGCAGGAGCAGGCACGGTGAGCGTTCAGCTGCTAGATGCAGAGCAACGCGAAGCACGTGTGACAGTTCAGGCTTGGTTTAAATAGCCTTGGAAGAAGTTCCAGGTAAGTATTCTTCCACGGTCCCCACCCAAGTAAAATAGTTCCTTTGATAAAATAGTCCCTCCTAAGCCTCATTTGGCTTGAGGCTTCATGCAGCATGGTCTGCGTCAGGTAAGTGCACCAAACACCCTCTTTTATGAGCCTGGCGCCTATGGCGCCAGGACTGATGTCCAACATGAGCCTGGCGCCAAAGGCGCCAGGACAAAGTCCAAAGAGCCCCTATTAGGGGCCGCTGGGCTTTTACCCGAGGGCATGATCCCTGCTCCCGGGGGTGCTGGGCCTGTCCTGGTGCTCGGGGGGTAGGCATCATGACAGTACCCACAACTAGTAACTTTCGGCATTTAAATATGGCAAAGGACCTGTAGAACAATAGGAACCAGGGACCCAGTATCTCCACAGATACCGCTAGCGACAGGAATGACAGAGAAGAGGTCTACGGGCTGGGGTGCGGGCACACTGGAAGCCTTGTAGTGTGGCGACCATAGGGGACCTGTGAGACGGAGAAAAGCTGCTAGATTTCTCAGAATTGCAAGCAGCTATGGGTATACACAAAGGGCAATTTCTTTTGCATACTAAGTATAGTAAAAGGTAGGTGGCAGAATGCTGTCGAAGACACAATAGAAAATGAAGATATATACACTATAATAAATATTTTTGACTGGGGACATGATTTATCTAGGCTGTACGAGGTCTTTATAGAGGGTAATTTGAGGGAAGAATTGAAATGCACCTCGGGATGGGAGAAAGAACTGAGGAGAACCTTTGAAGAGAAGGAATGGTGCAACATAGTCTCATATCAAAAGAAAGTCTCTAGAAATGCTATATTACAGCTGCTTCAATTATACATTATACAAAGGGCATATCTTACGCCAGAAGCAATTGGCAAGTTCAAAGGTGCAGTCAGATGTGTCCCAAATGCAAAAAGGAAAATGCAGGTATGACACACATGTTCTGTGAATGCAGCACTATACAGGAATTTTGGAAGAACATTGCGAACAAGGTGGCCCCGGGGGGTGACGGGGGGGGCATAATCCTGGCTATACAATACCCAGAAGCTTGCAAAGAGCAGTTCAGGAGGGGTACCAAACAGAAAGCGATGGTGAAGATCAGAGACCTCATTTATGTACTGGCCATGCGCAGCATAGCTATGAGATGGAAGGCTGATGCAGCACCAAGTGTTGAAAGATGGTGGGAACATTTGAAAGGTAGCCCATACTTACATGGGTACCCCTAATCATCCTCACACCAGATTAATAGTTCACCCCTCTAGGGAATTAAGGCCATGAGTCGTTATCTTGCAAAGATAACAAATTTAATCTTTACAGAAAATAAGGATGTGGGTGGAAGGCAAAGAACTCTGCTCCCCGACCAGCATTCTGTGGCTGGCTCCTGCAGGCTGGTGCTAAGCAGGCACCTTATATACTGTTTGACTTGGTCACTGGATACTGGCATAGCTCATCCAAAACTGTCCTTCTTCCCATACAAGGGATGCTGGAGTCTTCCTTTTTGCATGGCCGGGTTTCCATTTAGAACAAACTACTTAGCATACTGCTGCCTATGCAGGAATGCATTGTAGCTCCTGTTTATCATATGTTGCTATATCATAAACATTTATATATAAACACATTTTCCTGCCATACTCTCCACACAATATACTCATATTTTGTCTGTTCCAGTAATTCTCCTTGCATTTTGTGCATGAGCATGTACACTAACCTATTTTTAGTCTGCATGGGCAGCTGTTTCCTGTCCATCCCGTTTGTGTACTCTGCCTGAGCTAGCTGGGCACCACGCAATGCCTGTTGTCTATTTTTACCACATACTGCATTCCTTTTGGCACAGAGCTCTTTACCGTGCTTTGAGATTTTAAAACTACATAGAATAACATTTACAAGTGTTTTCAGCTAATGGTTATTTGCACCTTATATTTAAATACTAACTATCTTCATTTAGTGGCTGGCCACGTCTGTGTGTGATTATATTTGCATGAAAAAAGCTTTTTTAGTGCTATAGTGCTTAGTGAAGTCTTGCCTAATTGTTAAGCGCTTGGGGGTGCAGGAAGGTGCTAGCTCCTCCCTAACAGATTTGCGGAAATGGTCAACAGCCAAAACGGGTGTGGGAGAAAGCGCTTGGAGAGCAAAAACAATATCCTGGAGCAGATATACTGCAATGGATAGCCCTCACAGTAACATTGTTCAGCCAAAGTGAGGGTGAAAGCATGGACCAGTCAACACAAGACAAGTGTGGGGAGAGTGTGCTCAGGGCTACAAGAGAATGTGAGTCAATCTACAAACTGGCTGTGGGGCGGGGGTGGTAGTTCATTAGACCTTAAAGAGTATTTGAAGTGTTATCAATTGCATAATCTCGGAATGTCAATTGTATATTATTAAAGCTAATTAAAAAAATGTAAAAGGAGAAGGAGGAGATTAGGTGAGCGAGAGGGGCGAGATGGATATTGAATAGCCAAAGTGATGGGTTAGAGCCGTAGGGGAAGCCACAGGTAGAGTGTGGTCGTGAAGGAGAAAGGGCCCAGTTGCAGCTGGAAAGACCAGTTAGTAAGGAAAGAGGTCAGCCAATCTAGTGCCTGATCAGGAATGCCAAGGGTATCATGGAGTCATTTTATGAGGATAGAATTGTTGACCTATCCAAGGCAGAGGAGAGGTCAAGGAGAAGGAGAACAGTGGGAGAGTTAGTCGAGATCTGCAAGCATGGTTTCATGGGTGTTCAGGAGAGCAGTTTCCGTGCCTCTGGATGCCCGGAATCCAGATTGATGGTCATCAAGGCAACAAACAAGTTCATTGTGGAGGGTCAGCTGGGGGGGGGGACAAGCTTCCCCAAGAGTATACCCAGGAAGGGGGTAGTGGAGGTACATGGTACCTCCTGGTGTTGATTCATCATCTTGGATGCCCCTCAGCCACCTCTGCTCCTTCTCTCATACCAGACTGTCTGGCTGCAATTCAGGAATGGTGTTCCGCCAATGATCTCTGCCTTAATACCAGTAAGACGTGAGATCCCCATCAGGACACCTGCTCCCTCCTTTCCCCCCCTCTCTCTCTGGCTGCCTACTGTGGGCCCACTTCCTGCTCCTTCCTGTGAGGCGAAGAACCTTGGTGTCATCTTCGATTCCATATTCTCCTTCTCTCCTTACATGTCCGACGTCTCTTAGAAGTCAAACTATCAGCTGCACCTCCTCAGAGGTATTCTTTGTTTTCTCACTTTCCCCCAGAAGCTCACTGTCTCCAGAGCCCTGGTAATCTCAAGGCTAGACTACTGCAACAGCCTCTTTCTAAATCTGCCTGCATCTACTCTTCAACCTTTACAACTTATCCAGAACAGGACTGCAAGACTTGTCCTTGGCCTCAAGCCCAGGGGTCATATCTCTCCAGCTTGAAATCTATTCACTCTCTCCCTGTGGCTGCAAGGATCAAGTTCAAGCCCCTTTGCATTGTCCACAAGTCTTTCTTGGACCTTGGACTGCACTACCTCCAACATTCTCTTCCTGAACATCTTCCTTCTCGAGCTCTCTGCTCATCCACCTCCAACTCTCTGATGGTCAGGCGCTTCTCCAAGCAAAGTGTGGGGGGCAGATCTCTCTCCTCGGCTGCAGCCTACTTCTGGAACAGCCTCCCTGCCTCTCGCAAATTTGAGCAGAACCACCTCTGGATCTGGAAGCAATTCAAGACCTTTATTTTTGCTTCCTCTCTTCCTCTCCCCTGCTGATTTCCCCGACTGCTGCACCCACTGGTCATCTGGCCTCTGAACTCGGACCCAAGCTTCTGCAGGTCCAGTTCCCCTTGCACTGCCTCTGGGCTCCCTCTGCACTTAAGGGTCTGTATCTGCAACCTTGCAGTCCCCTCTATGCACTTTTGAGCCACACGCTTCCTGCACTTCTCACTTGCCCTCCCCCCCTGGCACTTCTCCCCTCCTTCTCCGCACTTGCGCGATCTGAATGACACAAGGCCTAGTAAGATTTTTGTTTTGTCCTCCCTTTGTTTCCACCTTCTTGTCTTGTCGCGCCTAGAAACACTTGTGTACAGGAGCATTTTAAATGCCATATCCTATCATAGATCATCTATATGTACAGCCATTTACATTTTCTGCAAGATTGTAATACATTCCTGGTCACAGAGACACAGAGTAATCCAAGCAGGTGGGGATTTGCTGGGATAAGTCGAGATGGTTCCAATGGATAAATAGTGGCCCTTTGTTTTGATTTAATCAGCAATAGTAGCCTGCCATAGTAGCCCGACAGAGCTCAATGGGGGGCTTAAACACTTGTTCTGAGAAGGTTAATCCAGGTGTGGAGGGTTATAAAAATGATGATTCTAGATTTGGATGGATAAGAAACTGTTAGATGCCACTATGGGCACATGAAAGGATCAGGCACTTGCATATCAGGGCAGACCCCCACAACATTGAGACAGGCCCTCACATAATGATGCCAGTTACCAACATATTTGGACAGGCACACATAATGTCAGGTACACCAGCTGAGTATAATGACACTTCTCTTTCTAAAACCCTCTTGGCATACAAACAATCCTGCTATAATGTCACTGTCCTGCAATTGTGATGTCAGAATGTGTACTATAGACAGCTCTGGCATCTTAATTCACCAGGGGACAACCAGAGTACAGCCACAATGAATGCAGATGAGGTTTGTGGGCACTTTTAAAAATAATGGGATGCAAGGTAGTGAAATATCAAATGGCTGGAGAACGGTGTATATATATATATATATATAACAGAGCTGTCTGCCAAAGTGAAATCAAAAGAGGGCTGCTTTACCAGGACCGAAGACAACCAAAATGCTACTGTTTGATTATTTCTTTTGTAGTTCATAACAAAGTTGTTGTATGTGTTTATGATCTGCAGAGGGCAGGGTTTGCTCCTCAGATGTGTGTGAACATGTTATAGTCTGTAGTTGGGTAAATTAAAACTGATTTGCATCATCCATTGGTCTTTTGAGGATTGTACTCCAAAAACATGCATCTTTTCCTCTGGGTAGTCTTTGCTACTGAGACAGTTTGAATGTTTTGCTACTGGGTGTATGCAATAATTTAGTGAGCATTGTAGTGTTTTCTACTGAGTTTACACTTGCGAAGAATACATCTAGGATCAACCAGATGCACAGGTTTTGCAGTAGAAATCAATTAAAGATTAACGTGATGTGCATAATGACATCCAACTCAAGTAGAGAATAAAAGACCTATATAGCTCCTCCATATGTCCACACTTGTACAACTCCAGCAAGGCCCCCGAGAATCCCCTTTAATACAGGAAAAGTGTACATTCCAAGAAGATGGGGATTTGGATTCCAACACTCTAAACCCATCTAAGTTAAGCTTCTACCCAATTGACGTCACCATGTTTTGGCAGCTAACCGAAAATAGCTATACAAGTTTACAAGACATTATACTTTTCTGGCTGTTTTAAAGGGATAAAAGCCTGTCATTCTTGGGGGCTTAGCTGCAAATGAAAAGAAAATTCTGTTCTCTGAACTGTCTAAACATAATCAGTCGACAAAGGAGAAACTATTGTGCTATAGTTTTATCTAGTAGTAATGCTGTGTTTTTTCTCTAGTTATCTCCCTAATTTCAGTGTTGGGAAAGTGTTAAAGTGCCCTGTAACTTTCTTGACAATCTGAGGGATATAGTGCTGAGGTGTTTCCTGACACATCAGAATGTCTTAATGCCCTCCTGCTTATAAGCACCTAATCACAGCCTTTCGGCTATAGTTCATAGCTGCTAGTTTACTCTTTCAGGGATTTAGTGGCCCACTCATTTTACTTTAGAAGCTTCGTCATGTCATTATGTTTTGCTTTTTTGGAGTTACGTTGCCCAGCTCCCTTTGGGAGTATAGTGCTGTGCTCACTCTACTGGACTCTCTTAGGGATATAGTACCCTGCACCATCTCTTGGGTCAGGTTCTTCTCCTCTGCCACTCAATGTCCTTATGTGTAGTGCCTTACTTGACTGCTCAGCTAAAGTCAGATATCACCACCCTCTGGTCGGTTGGGCCTCCTGTGCAATGTTCTCTCCCCATATGCCCATTTGTATTCCCGGTCTTTTAGATTAGATTTGAGTCTCACATGCCTCAGGCTGCCTGGGTGATTGGCTTCCCAAGCTGGTTCACTCGCTACAGTGCTTTCTGGAACCCTCTTCTCCTTTAGTCTCTCTGGGGTTCTCGCATGTCCGGCTCTCTGTTTTTTCAGCTTTCTCCAGGAGATCCCCCCTAAAAATCTCCCTGCAAGATACCTTGGCCTATACTACTTTGACGAGAAGGGCCAGGCACCCTCCTGTTTGCCAGCAGTAAAGAGTGCACTTAGTCCGAACATGCAGATATGTTTAATGGAATCTTATATTTTGCACCTCATGGTCTTTGAATCCGAGGGCTACAAGTGCAATCTTTTAATTAAATGTGTGCAATGTTGTTCAGCGGAAACCCTATGCTACTAGGGTGCTCATGGATCAATAGCATTAGTTGGATTCTCTCAACCTGCTGGAAAAGGGAGAAAACTAATTTTCAACTGACTCCTTTGGGTAATTTAAGTACATATTTATTGAGATTTTTCCTCTGCTGTAGTGATTCAGGGAGGGCATTTGGTGTCCCAGCAAAGTTGTGACACATTTGTGGATGACATTTGCATGGAAGAGTCCTTTCTGATCTGGCATTAAATCTTGTGTTTGTATTTTGTTTATTTATAAAGCGCTCCCAGCCCAGGGGTAACTGTGCACATAACTTACAGCAATAAAGCTCTTAAACAATCCAGTTACAGACAAGGTACAGTTACACATTAATACAGTTACAACAGAGTATGCAGGACACAATAATGAAGGCAGTTGGATACAGAAGGTTTAACCGCGGCCGCGGTCATACTAATGGGATGTAAGGGGGCGACGAGCGGTCAAGGTCGTGCAACCAAAGTTTGGCTTTTCTTTTGAAGAGGTGGCAGGATGGTTCAGATCTAATGGAGGTTGGGAGCGTGTTCCAGAGCTTTGCCGCCTGGACAGGAAAGCTAGAACCCTCTGAGTTCCGAAGCCTGAATCTAGGAATGGACATAGTGTTGGCTTGGGCCGATTTTAGTGGCCTAGAGGAGGTATGTGGCAGGAGTCTGTTGGAAAGGTAAGCTGGTGCAAGATGGGCTCTAGCTTTGTGTGTTAAGGCTAGCGTTTTAAGGGCGATTCTGTATTTGACAGAAAGCCAGATAAGGTTACGTCTTGTATCGGTGATGTGTGACTTCCTCGGGATGTTAGGTGCGGCCCTAATAGCGTTATTCTGCTTTACTTGTAATTTATTCAAGTTTCTCAGACTGGTCCCTAAGAAAAGTGAATTACATTAGTCGAGTTTGGACATGACTAACGTTCTGGCGAGGGTAATGCAATTGGGTGGTGTCAGGAAAGGCCTGCAAGCAGTGATAAGCTTGCAGGTGTAAGCGGATGCTGCAACCACAGCGTTAGTTTGTCTGTTGAAGGATAGAGTGTCATCAAGGTAAATATCCAGAGTTTTAGTATTGTTGGAGGCTGTGATGGTGTTACCATCAATGATAAAGGATTTAAATGAAGGGTCTAGTTTGTTCAGTCTAGTGCGGGAGCCAAGTATTAGCATCTCAGTTTTCTCGTCGTTTAAACATAGTCCATGGTGTGCCATCCAGGCTTGGATTACTGAGTAAATTCCGTTAAGGACTTTGGAGTCTTCGAAGTGATTACCTGAGATTGGGATTAATATCTGGGTGTCGTCAGCATAGTTTGTATACGAGACACCCATGTAGTCCAGAATATCAAATAATGGCTTAGTAAAGACATTGTACAGTGTCAGGGGTACGCAAGATCCTTGAGGGACCCCACAGGATACAGGAGATGGTTCGGCTGAGGATGAGAAAACTCTCATCGTTCTGTTGGCAAGGAAAGACTTGATCCATGAGGTAGCAGAGTCTTAGAAGTGTGCAGCTGATTTTAGATGTTGGCATAGTATTTGGTGATTGACAAGGTCGAAAGCCGCTGATAGGTCTAGTAGTAATAGGAGTGCTAATTTGCCCTTGTCTTTTGTGTCATGCATTTGTGTTACAAGGTCGATCAATGCAGTTTGTGTACCCTGTCTAGGGCGGAAACCAGATTGCCTAAGGCCCAAGAGGTTGTTAGTTTCAAGATATGCTTGAATTTGTAGATAGGCGGCTCATCCAGAATTTTTAATATAAAAGGCACTGTCGTGATTGGTCTGTAATTAGAGGGGTTATTAGGATCAAGTGAGGGCTTTTTGAGGAGTGGGATGACCCAGGCATCTTTTAGATTGTCGGGCATCGTGCCTGATTTGAAGGAGGTATTGATAAGGCTGGTGATGAAGGGGGCGAGGTCATGCGCGCTGCTATAATAATTGGCGCGGGGCAAGCATCACCTTGGCAATTGGATGGTTTTAGTTTCCTGCTGATGTTCCCACTTCCCAAGTGTCTAATGGGGAGAAACAAAATGGTTTGATAGATGGTTCAGGGCTAGTCTTATTGGTGGTGGGTGTCTTGTGATCAAGGTTAGTTGGCAAAAGAAGTATTTTTGGTTAATTTTAGTTTGGAGCATCGATATTTTATTTAATAGTGCCTTCTGAATGTCTGTGCACCACGTGGCATTGGTGATACAATTATCAATGGGGGCAATGGGAGATTCAAATTCTTTAAGTATCTTGAACAGCTCTTTTGTATTTGATTCAGCGAGAACGATACGTTCGTTGTAGTTATTTATTTTGCTTGAATGATGGGTTCTTTGTAGTCAGAAGAAGCTGTGGTCAGGGTGGTTTTGTTGCTGGATGTTTGGCAGTGTTTCCAACGTGTTTCTGCATTTCTTTTAATTTTACATAGTTCTCTCAGCTGTGGTGTGTATCACGAGTTGAGGTGTGGACGTGGTTTGGCTTTACGCATTTTTAAAGGGACAATGGTATTTAATGCTTGCAGGATAGCCTGGTTATAGGTATCAACTAGGACAGAAGGGTCCGCAGAATTAAGTGTTTTATTGAGAATAGGAAGAATAAGAGGGAGCAGTGTATCTGTGGTGATGTTTTTTTGCTACAAGTATATCTCTGTGGGGTACTTGAACTCGAATTCTCTGTTCTCAGCACCCTTGGTTGCCCTGCACCCTGCTCCCTCAGCTCTCTGAAGCTCACATCCCACTATTCACCCTTTCACAGCTCTCAGGCTACTTCCGCCCCTCAGACCTCCAACTTCTGCTAGGCCCTACAGCTGTTTGATAATATTATGCCTTGCTGGGCCATGCAGCACTTGTCTGTAATATTGGGCTACTCAGTTTGTCCGCTTAATTTATAAAGCCCATTGATCTGCCCTGGACCATTTAGTGCTCATGAACAACGTATCAATCTTGTGTTGTCCAGCACTTGGATGCTAATCCGCTCTGCATTCAGTCTTTGAGCCCATTTGCTTCACTCATTTTTCTCAGGCATGACAACCCTCTCATTCTCCTCTCTTTACTTGCTCCCCTCAACTACTGCTATGACTCCTGCAACTCTCTCAGGCATCTTTGTTGGGCTAATTTGCCTCAGCCATTTATATGCCGCTGTTTACTCCTAGTTCTCCAACCTTGCTTGCTATTTTCTTGTTACTGTTAAGTATTTTAGTGTTTCTGATTGTAAAATGAATTTCACTGATTGAGCTCAGTTGAAGGTCCTGCTCGCACATCAGTGGCCCCAAATGGAAATAGGCAGAAGTCCTGTTTCACTACGCTGCTCTGCATCTTTCCATGCTCTAGACGCTTAGCTTCATGATGTTTGCTTGTGAATTCCTGGACCTCTTTCTGTCAACAAGTGTACAGAGCATCTGGTGTGTGTTATTCTGGGGTTTATCCATTCCACAACCCTAAGCAGAGTTTTCTCGCAAATGGGTTGGTGGGTGGCAAATAGTTTTAAAAAATAATAATCATTTTATTGAGTTTATATGTCAAAACAATTATAACCACACAGAGCAACAAGCTTTAATATAATTTACATCATTCACTTAAACAAATATACCTATACATTCTACTACTGCTACATAACACCCCCGCGCAGCCTTCATGTTAGCTAGTCAAGTCACAATTAATGCATCTACATCCACTAATTGCTGTACGCTCTCCTTCTCTCCTATATTTGTGAACAGTGTTACTGTTAGTACTATCCATCTTTGCATGTCTAATTCCATCTGTTTTGCATTTTGAGTGCCTTCTCCCACACCCCTGTTTCCACTGTGTACCACTTTTCCAATTCTTTCCACTATCTGTTCACACTTGGTTCACAAGTGTCCTTCCACCCCATGGCTATACTACACTTAGTCAGTATATGCATTAGGTCTTTGAATTTATTCAGTGGTTTGTCTTTCGGGTTTTTCTTATACCGCCCCAGCATGCAGGCTTCCAGTGTCTTAACTTCAAGATCGATGCCTCCTTGTGCCGTCTTGCTTGCTATCTTCTCCCAGAAACCCTGTACAACCGGACATCCCCACAACATGTGCATGAGCCAGGCCCCTTCCCCCCTGCATTTGCGGCGCACGTGCTTCCTAGACCCTTTAAATGTGGAGATGACAGCATGTATGAGGTATGCCCTTTGTACTATATACATTTGTATTGACTGTAGTCTAGCATTTTGGGATACCTTCTTGTGATATCGCTTTATTTCTTCCCTCTCTTTCTCATCAAAGGTCTTCTCCAATTCCCACTCCCATTTACTCTGGTCTTCTCCAATTCCCACTCCCATTTACTCTTACACTGCAGTTCGGCTCGTGAGGTGCAATTTAACAAGATCTCATAGATTCTGGACACAGCGTGTCCGCCATCCGCCACTGTGACCAACATCTCAATATCCTCATTTTCAATATCTCCCTCTGTGACATCCGGCCATCTACTGCGTAGTACCCACAAAACCTTGTTATGCAGAGACGTTTTTATGGGAGGTCGAATGGGGCACTTTCCCAGGGTCCCCACAAGGCTGCCTGATCTAAAGTAAGATTCCATTGTTCACCAGACTTAAATAGCACACGCCAGGAGATATTACCTGTCTCTTTTGACAAGTACATTCTGCCTTGATCAATTAATCATGTAATGCTTTCTGTGTTCACTGTGGAATGCATAGTTTGTACGGCACAACTTCTGCAGCATTCTTTCCTTCCTGTGGAAATTATTCCATATTGATCAATTGAGACCCACAATGATTCAGAAGTTAGCCCATTGTGTTAAGTACTCATTGCAGAGATATGTGTTCATATCAAAGAGAAGAGCATATTCCAGCAAGGCTGGCAGAACCTTTCTTATGTCTGAAGTTTATAAACCTACCAGCATATGTACTTGGTTTTGCAGCATAGGAGGTGCTATTATCAGCAATGTTACTGCACCAGATAGGGGTTGCTATAAAAACTAACATGTCATTCGTATGGTGATAGTCTAGAAATTGGTTTGTTCAGATGGAGCGTTCTAAAACCTAAGCAATCCCTTCCAAAGATGAGCATATAAACTATTAGTCCAAGAGGTGAATAAGTATCCTAATTCAAGACTGTGGAACCAAAGTGTTCATGCTTGTATCCTGGCTTTGCCAGCAGACGATACAGTGATTCTGGTCAAATCATATAATATCTCTTGCATTACTGTGCTGTCTTCTGTGAGGTATGCCTTCTTGCATGCTGGTGACATCGTTTAGCTCATTACTTGATCTTTCTTATTATGTAGGCCATTTGAGTGGAAGGAGTGGTAGACGGGAGAGAGCGGACCTGAGTTTGTAGGCCTTGGGCAAGCATATTTTAAGGGCTGCTCGTTTGACACAAAAAACGTTTTGCTTAAAAGTCAGAGGTTTTTCTGCACATTTATGAATGACAATTTCACAAGCCATTGTTTTGGAAGTATTTAAAGCTTAAAAATACAAAAGACATGACTAGATGAAATCTGTTAAATCACATTGATTGGTATGCTGGTACTTATATGATGATGGAGAGAATGAAGCTAGAATCATTCTCATTTTGTGTAACACCCTTCTGTAATATTTTGGTTTTAAAAATGGTCCGGTTTGGAAATGTGATTTGTGTAGTTTGCAAGTCCGTTTAATATAAAATGAGATTGTTTTAGTACATGGTAAGAGCAAATGCAGATATTGCAGAGTTGGCACAAATTGCAGCTTTACCCCTTAAGCAATGCGTGATCCTGGGCATCTCATTTAATCTAGTATTGCCTAACCTCTCAGAGTTGCCAGTCCCTAATCCTTTCAAAATTGTAAGCCCTTAAGAGTGATTTCCGACTCGGGGTATGGTCTTCATAAAAGCCTCATTCATGGTTTCACTTGCTAGAGGGTTGCTTCCACTATAATAGTGAGCATTGATTTACTGCAAACCACAGGCACTTGTTCTCTTGATCTCCAATGGCAACACTTTTTGAAAACCATGTCCCACTTCTAATCTCAGTCTGTCTGGATAGAGACACCTTCCTGGTATCTTATAATCTGCATTCAATATCCATGCTATGCTATGTGTTGCTTTCTCCTTTCTTACAATTGGTCTACTCTATCCATGCTTCAGCACTTTTGCATTTTCTGAGGCAGCTAATGTGAGTTATCTGCCTATTCTGGGTTAAATGTATCTTTTACATACAGTCCTGCATTAATAATAGAGGCTGCATACCTTCCCGGATGCTATTGATAAAAAGTATCCTGTTTCTATACAAGAAAAGAAGTAACCTCTTTGTAGATTGCTAATGTTGGCCTTCAAATGCTACTTGTTTATCATTCTGATTAAAGCAAGTATGGCGAGGTTGAGGGGACTTAAAGGGAGTAAACATGCTTATTTTGAATGTTGGGAGGCAGCATATCAACCTATAGGTTATGATCACGGTGGGGAGAGGGGTTCCACCAGATATTCTTGATCACTTAATTCCTTTGGTTTGGTGTAGGGGGGCCCCAAAGATGTCCATGCCCAGGGCCCCAAAAATGCTTAAGATGGCCCTGTTATGCAGTAAAAACGGTCCCACTTGTATCCCAGCCTCCTCTCTCAACTCCTCAAAGTTTTCCACCCTCCCTCGTTCCGCAGGTCCCCCACCGTAGCCACTCCACACATCTCCCAACTCGATTCTATCACCATCCTGTCACCCTCCATACCTCCCAATACCGCCACTACCTGTGTATGCTATCCCCATGACCCTGCAGGCCCTGTGCCAGATTCGGATACCCATGTTTCACTTAGTGGTGGCCCTCATACTGCTCCTTGGTGGGAGCCGAGAGGAGGTCTCTCAGGTGTCTACGCCGCAATGCGGGCTGCAGCAATGTAGTCTCTATCCTGGGGTCGTCAGCCATCCATGTCACCATGTGCTGCAGTTGACCTGCTAAGAAATACAGCTTGTATGTCCTCCTCAGTGCCGCCTTGGGGGGCTGCTTACAATGCCATATAATATTCCGAGAACACCTCATTTATCCCCTACTGCGTGCGTACTTCCTTCATCTCTTCGTTCTTGATTGAGCAAATCGGTGACATAGCGGTCTCCCATTTAACCTGCCACGCTAGCGTCCTCCACGGCTTGTCAACTTGCGTGTGAATCCTCACCAGATGCTTTACATAATTAAACTTCCCAAGCTTATCCCATTGTGCTAGGTCTGTTTACCTAAGCGCAATAATCTTGTCCAGATGTTCCTTACTTGTCAAGGCCTCCCCACCCCGCCTCTTCAATTCCTGCTCTGTCTTCTCCAATACCCTCATCAGGACCTTCTGTACCCCTCCCGAATCTGCTATCATCACTCCCCTGATAACCACTTTGTACGCTTCCCAGACTGCCCACTTTCTGTACACTCCCCTCGTTTACTGCAATATATTCAACTGTGCTTTCCCTGACATGCCCGGCAAATGCAGTATCCTGCAACGCTTCGCTCCTCAATTTCCACGTGGGAATGGGCGGTATTGGAGCAGACACTCCATCTCGCCCCCAATGGTGAGTCATCCGACAGTATTCTTTCTAGGTACTCCAAAAATTCGGACCTGCTTTCCTTTCCCATAAACAGTCTATTCTGGCGTATACTCTGTGGTGCCGAGTAATGGGAATATCCCCTCGTTTCTACATGCTCAGCCCTCCATTCGTCATGCAATTTGAAGTGGTCCACTAGGGAGTTCAGTACCTTGGCCGGTGGGGATGGCCCCTTATGCTTCATGTCCGACCTATCTAAGGCTGGGTTCATAGTGCAGTTGAAGTCCCCTCCCCAAATCAAGGTACCACTTCTGTATGTTCCTAACTTCGCGTATAGCGATCTGAAAAACACTGTAGTTTCATGATTGAGGGCGTAGGTTTACCACACAAACTTCCTGGTTTTCTAGCAACCCATGCACTATGACCATCCTAACCTCATTGTCGATTTTCACTGCCATCACTTTAAATGGTATGTTGGGGGCTATCCAGATATGGACCCCCCCTCGCATATGTCGAATATCTAGAGCCCACCATCAGACACCCCCACGCCTTTTCCAGGTTCTTTTGCTTCTGCTTATCGAAGTGCGTTTTTCTGTAATAGCGCTATTCCCAACCTTGTTTTTACAAATGTACATGCTCAGTCTAGTCCCCTCACATTTCAGGTCATAATTCTGACCGTGTCCGCCATCATAGCTCGTGTTGAGGAGTTAGTGAGGCCACCAGCCTGTGGCCCGTCTAAGTAGGAGTTTGATGCAGTCCACTTTTAATAGGCTCCCCATTATTGCTCGGCCTTCCACTTCCTCTGCTCTGTCCTCCAACAGTTTCACTTCTTGCATGAGGACACCAATGTCTTTCGTTGCCAGCGCTCTTACTTCTGTGTTTTCGTTAACTTGCTCTTCCAACTTGCTTGTGCAGTCCGTAATTGCTAGGACATCCTGGTGCAGCAGTGCCACATAGATGGCAAGAGCATCTATCTTGGCCTCCAGGGTGGTTTGCAGCTTAGCCATGATCTGCTGGTTTCCCGGCTCGTTGGCGTCGGGGGTCAGCTGCTGCTCCTTCATTTTGTCATCCTCGTCCTTTTCTTGTCTAGGTGTTTGGCCTGCTGCAAATGTTTTGAGTGTGGTTTGTCTGCTTTTCGCCTTGCCGCCCTTGGTCGCCATCTTCTTAAGTGGGGCTGTGTGGTTCTCACCCCCACAGTGCTCTGGAAGAGGTCCCCCCGCCCAGGATCCGCAGGGTCTGATTTTCTGACATTCCACAAGATGTATGACATTGTTGTGGTGCTATTTCTTATCTCTCGACAAGTGCCGCAGTGCTGATTCCCCACAATGAGCCTCACCGTTGGCGAATGTTCAGCAGAGGGTTAGCCTCTCGTGCGTCAGGATATGTAAAGTCCAATGGATCTGCACCTTTCACCTCACGCGCCTCCTGCTCTATTCAGCTGTCCTCTGCCCTCACCGCTGCTTCTGTGCCAGCCCTATGTTTTGCCCTTGGCTAGTAGAGGTCCTAGACGCTCCAGTTTGACACGCACCATCTATTAAGGTTGCGCACCCCTGATTGAGGTGGCTTGCAGGGTATATGCCAGACTCCCCTTTCCTCTGCGCAGCTCCATCGTTCCTTTGTGATTGAACCATCTCCCTCTGCAATGTGGCCACATGGGGGCAGGTCGCACGCACCTCCCCTGCCTTGCTGCGTCTTCTGGTCCTCCGCTGCTGCTGCTCCTGCCCTTTGTTGCAGCCCAGGCTTCCCAGGGTCCTCCCCTGCCCAGTTTTGCACTTTCCAAGTGACCTTCCTGTTCCTTAGACACCCTTCTTCAATACTAATGGTGCACGCTTCTCTTTGTCCTTATGTCGAACGGGAAATCAGATTGTGCCTCCTTTATTGTATATATTGGCCTAAGCCTAGTCGCTCTGCGAAGAAATCTGCGTAGAAAGTTCCTGACCTTAGATCAGTTTTAGCCGTCATTTTAGGTTCATCCGCCATTTTGATTCTCACTCCAAAGTCACCATGTGTTTTAAGATGGTGGAAAGTATCGTTCTGCTTGTAACAAGGCCGCCTCGACCTCTGCATACGAGTTAATGCTCGCAGGCCAAATGTTAGGGTCATGTAATGAGACCTTGTCCTTCGTTGACCTGTGAATAGAGGATTACCTGTGCCAACGATACTAATCCATGAACATATATTATGCACAATACTGTTCGAGCATTTAAGATGAACAATTGATTAACTATATTGTATAAGAATATGTACGAAGGCTTAATGTTGAATCCAAAGACACACTGTTACTATTGTAAACTATTGGAGTATGTATTAAGGATAATCCATAAATATATAGATACATAAATTAGGAATGAACTCGGCATGAATGAACCCCCAGCCCAAGAAATGGTTAACCTGCGAATGGGCTGGACATCAGATTACATATTTTATAAAAGGCACGAACATTCTGATGTACAGTCCCACTCACTTCACACACTGAACAGGGCTGGTATTCGCTGTGTTGTACTGAGGGCCTGATAGCTATCTGTTGCTTTGTCGTTTGAAAACTGTTCAGTTGTAGAATAAAGATCTGTGTATCTTTGTAAACCTGTGTTGGTGTATTTCCTTTTGGGGTACTCAGCCTCGATATCTTCTTTTTGCTTTCACACTTATGGCACAGAGTGGGCAGTCACACAATGTTCTAGCTGATATTGCCTTCCCAGAGGCTTTGTTACCATGTGTGCCCCTCTTAATAGGGTGTCCCCAGTCGCCTCGGCTGCCAGCCCTGTTTCCTCCAGGTTGACCACTTTGCACCGTCAGCAATTCAGCTAATCATGTGATTGGGGACCAACTGTATGGGGGGGACTAGCTCCCATTCAGGCTGTGTCCTCCTCCTCCTCGCACACCCCTCTCAAAGCACGGCAGGCGCCTAGCTCCTAGGAGTGGTGGGGAGCCCTCTCCTTGTCTGGCAACTCAATGTAGTTCTCTAAGGGCCCCCCGCTCCCTCCAACTCCTTTCCGTCAGCAGTGGTGGATCCAGGAGCGCCGCCATCCACTGCACTGCCGTGTCTTCTGTCCCACGAGTATCAGCCACTTTATGACTTTGCGTTGGCACCAGTCCTGATGTAGGTCCTCCCAAAACCGCGTCGTTCTGCTCGTCACCAAGTCACAGCTCTGTCAGCTGTGTCTCTGATGCTACAAGGCACCCACGCATCCGATGGCCGTCCTTCTTTGTCTCAGGGCTGCATAGTGCTTCAGCCACCCCGGTCACCGTCTGTCAATTCCTCCGCCGCTGCAGATTTCATTTGGCTGCTCCTGGGGAGTATACGCCCCACAGTGCCTCTTTATTTGCCTTCTACCCGCATATGGATACCCTCAGTGCCGTCGCCTCCATAAACTCACCGCTGCAATTTTCAGACCTTCGCCCCCACTCTGGGTGTGCACAGTGTTACACTGCGAATTCAGCTTTTGCAGACTATTTGTGGCTGTAAGGAGCTTCGTCAATGTTCACGGCTTCAGTTCCTTCCTTTAGTCAGCCGATTGCACGGCTTTCAGCATGACTTTTTGGCTCATCAATTTACGGATCCTGGGAGCTCACAGAGCCCAGGTCTTCCTCACATGTCCTCTAACCACGACCCCCTGGGTGGCAAATAGTCATATGATTTCCCATCAGCTGCTCCCATGGTTTGCATTTACTCTCTTCATAGTTACCAAAGACCCTACTGGGCATTTTCCAGAAAACAGTTGTATAGCTGGTTTGGGAAGAAGCCAGACAGTAGCAGGGGAAGGGGGGCCTGTGCGCCCCGGGCTATGAGCAGTTGACTCTGGGGATCCCACCCCATAACCTTCAAGCAGCTCATGGTACTGGCTTAAAGTCTCTGGAAGGCCAGTTTTCCTGGTCCCCAGTGTTGTCCTGAACTCTTTGATGAGAACGGGCCGGTAGGTTCATTACCAAGTGCAAGATGCAAAACGCAGTTACACATAATGCAAGTTGGAATGACCTTTGAAACTCTTCCTACCTTTCAATTTACAAACTAAGTTCATCTTTAGCATTCTACCATTCATTGAACTTAGTTCAGCCTCCTTCTTGCCAAGCATCAGTGTCACACAGCTGTGCATGATGAAAGGAGTCTTTCAGGACCCACAATGAGAATGCCACCAACTGAGGGAGAACACTCAATGCAGAGGTTCCTTCCAGGCAGGAACACTATGTGACATACCCCCAGAGATGTGAAAGTGCGGGAAGTCCTTAATCTGTTAAGGGGAATAGTGAGAAGGATATTAATGCAAGGAGTTCTCTTTTCCTACTCCCAATATATGTATTAGTTTAAATATGAACCTGTTTTATCAAGCAGACCTGGAAGAATCCTAAAAATGGGAAAGGTTACACCACATTCCCAGTAGAGAGGACATAGTCATGAAGGGAGAGACTTTCCCAATCTTTCCCTCGGAATCCTCTTAAAGACAGAGGAAGAAAAATAAAGAAAAACAATAAAGGTTCTAATTACCTAGAAAAGGAGTTGCTCAACTCAACAAGCTTGGTCCCATCAAGGACCATGCTTCCTGGGCAAAGGAAACTGTTTCGAGAACGCTGAACATTTTGTTCCCTGGTTTTTTATACATGAGTTGATGGCAGCATTGGAGCGTCCTCATGCTGAGGGTAGTTAGTCAAAGACCCTCCAGCATGTAGGAACGTCTCCGTAGAGACAGCTTCTCAAGCTCATTTCTCTATAGAGCTTGTACCGGATGGTGGCAATTCGCCTCGCCCTACGGAGAGTGAAGGAAATGCGATTCTGCTTCCCAGACGCCATGATAAGTTATATGCTCCGGAATAATATGCCGGAAAGGGACTGCATATCCTAACAATCAAGCATTGAGTTTTTCACCTTGCTCACTCTAAAGGTCATCCATATTTGCATTTTTGCTCTCCTCATTCATTACACCATATTCTTATTGTAAAAACCTTTCATTAAGATTTTACATATAAAAGTATAACTTTCCATCCAACCTCTGTCAATAGACAAACATTACTAGTAAACACCCGCAAAAGCCTTCCTCTCTGGGGATACGGGATGCCCGAAAGGGCTATCAGTAATGCTCTCTATTGTCAAGGTCCGAATGTTTTTCTTGGCTATGTGTGACTTGAATTGTATGATGACTTAAAACTTTCCTGTAAGAATGGATTTTATGGTTTCTGACACTCTGTGTGCACAGGACTCGCCTAGAATGAGGCCCACCCCTTTACAGACAGAGATAAAGAGCCAATCCAGATTGAAGCAAAAAGAGAAGAGAAACCTGCGTAGCCAGAGAAGGGTGGATTCTTTGTGGGATGAGTAGCGTGAAGAGGGAGAATGTATGCAAGACATGGCAAACGGGACCACAGCTGAGCCCACAGAACGCTCACAGCCCTGCCGCTCCAGGAGTCAGGAATACTCGGCCCCAAGGAGCAACGCAGAGCACCCGCTCCCGGAGAAATGGAAAACAAATAGCAAGATGCCAGTACCAGGATCCCGCAGGAAGCCTGATGTGGGAAAGGGAAAGCTCAGCCTGTTCAGTGAGACTTGAAGAGAACCAAAGAGGTGGTGCCGCCGCGACCGAACTCCCTGATTCTCCAGAGGAGCACCGGCCAAGGAATAGAGATATGTGGTGGCTCCAGGGAGAGAAAAAGGCACAACAAAATCACAAGGCAGACTGGGACATGTGAGACCCCATGGTGGGGTGACGGACAAGGGACCTTTAGGAGGAGCGAAAGCAGAAAAACCCAGAGACGGGCGGTGGCAGAGGTGGGGAGAGACCCCAAGACAGGTGTAAGAGAAACAAGACCCCAAGGCGAACTCAGAGACCTCTAGGCTGGGTGAGCGCAACAAAGCCCAAAGGCATGCAGAGAGGCCCAAGGCAGGGTAAGAGAAACAAAACCCGAAGGCATGGTGAGAGACCTGAGACCTGGCAAGAGAAATAAAACCCCAAGGAGGGGTGAATGGAGTCAAAACCCAAGGTGGGGCGGATGGAACCAAAACCCATGGTGGAACAAAAGACCAAAGACTACCTAGCCGGAGAGAAACCAGGATCTTGCTTGCGAGAAAAATTACCAGGAGAACTGTCGGATGGTGAAATACAAGCCAGACGTTTCCCACCCGAGACCGAAAACAAGAGACGTTAATTTGACTGATTTGACCGTTACAGACAATAGAGAGCTGGTAGAGCCATTCAGCCTACCACCTTAGACTGTACAATGTGGCAGGAAGCTCCTATTAAGAAAGACGCACGAAGGTGGGGTTCAGATGCAAACCACCAATCATTTACTCTTGGCCAAGATCACCTTTGTTGAATTTGTTTTTCTTTTATATTAGTAGGGACGGAACACAGGTAAGCTTGGGATTCTGGACCGAAGACTTACTCCTATGTCCCGTCCCCTTTCCTCCATACTGTATGGGCTTCCCTCGCTAGGGACGGGAAACGGAACCTTTTTCACCAGAAAAATGTGTCTTCCCCTTTAAATTTTGATGCGCCCAGGGGCTCGGCCCTGGGAGCATCCGCTCCCCTGACTCTGCCCACCAGCGCCACTCCTCAGTCCTCTTTTCCGCATCGACAGGGACGGACTGCTTCACCAGCGCTCTTGGCTTAGGCCTATGGCCTTGTAATTCCATGCGCTCTTCCCCGAAAAGGCTTTGTTTTCTTCTCCAATTGTTTTCTCTCCTAGCAATTGTCAGAGAAGACTCTGTCTCTCTGGTGCCACGCTCCTCCCTGGCACATGACGACAGCGGGCTTTAGCTGGTGTCCGGCTGACGAGGAGTCCTTCCCCACATCAGATCCCCACGCTCTCTGCCTCTGATGCCTTGCCCCCGACCACGGCTGGGACGGCTGTTCTGCGTGCAACGCGTTGACTCTGCAAGCACTTAAGAATCGTTTGGCTAGGGGGAGGGAGCTGTTCGATAAATCTCCTCCAGAGGACATCAAGAACTACCTCAGGAGGAAGACCAGACCCGAGGTAGGTGCCCTGTTTTCCTCTGCACCCCGCAAGGGCGACTCCTCCCCAGGGAAGCCCCCAAGTGAGAGGGACCTTCCAGGTTCCTAAGACCAGCAAAGAGACCGAGGCACTCAGAGCTGCAGGCAGAGGGAGTCGCAAGGTCCTCCCAGTTCCACCGCTGAGGGGCCGCAAGGCTCTGCTAGCGGGGTTATCCCTGAGGGGCTTTGCTCTACTACATGGCTTCTGCCAGAGGGGGCACCTATATGCAGCACTACCGGCGTCCTGGCCAAGGGCGCTCAGACTCCCAGGTCGTTACCTGAGTTGGAAGGAATGTCCGAGCCTTTGCTTTTAAGCGTGCAGGCAGAGATTGGGCCCGGTTCTTCAAGTACCACGCAGCAGGCACGTGGCGCGGGGCATGACAAAATGGCTGCCAGGCCAGACAAGATGGTGGCTTGCCCAGAGCCGCCTCCTTCTGGAGAGCAGGCATAGCAACGCATGTCTAAGTGGGACTGGACCACTCCAGTGACCTGGTCCACGTCATACCCGACCACGCTTTCACAGGGCGCTACACAGCTCCCAGCGTGTTCAAGCAAAGGACCGCCAAGAACTCAGCAGCCACAGGGCCCGGCTCCTACGTCCCCAGGCCTTTCCCCTGCGAGGATAGGTTATTAGAAAAGTTCCTTACCCTCATGAAATCACTGCAGATGGGCACCATCCTCATGGGGGGGGTCATCAAAGACATGCTACCTGCGGCACCAACCCAGGCTCCGATTGTGGTCCAGATACCGGCCCCTGTTTAGCCCTTGGTCCCCGTGCTCACACCAGTCATGGTGGCTCCGCCTCCGGCAAAGCCTCAGCAGCAGTCCCCGGCACTTCCAGTCAACACGCCGCAGCAGCCCACACCCAGCACGCCTCAGACAGCTCCCGACCGGCAGGACACGGTGGGTGGCACGGACGAGGACAAGGATACTCCCTCGTCAGCTAAGGCCTTCCACGAGAGGCTGGCGGGTGTAGCAGAATACCTTGTTATTTCCGCAGCCACAAGTTGAGCAACCTGAAGCCGGGGTTCTGGCCGAAGTGCTCAACATTCTTCCTGCCACTGGAACTGGCATCCCTCTGCAAAATGACATAGAAGCCCTGGCCTAGAAGGGGTATGATATGATAGGTTATTTATATTTATAACGCGCTTAGTGAAGCCGCATTCAACACAGCCTACCAATAAATGCCTCGATGCAAAATATAGGCAGGTGGAGGGGGACGCCCTCATTCTGGCGGTGAACCCTCAACCGCACTCATCGGTTATAGCTGCAGCCTCCCTTTACGCCAAGCCACAGTCTTCGTCATCTGCACCCACCTCAGCACCCTAGGGAAGGAGGAGAAGCTATTGGAATCCTATGGCAAAAAGATTTACTCTAATGCCACTTTCCATCTGCGCCAGGCCGACGCTTTGCTGGCTGCAGTGAATCAAAAGCCACAGCGGGAGATTGCCAATTTCCTCCCAGAGCTCCACACGCATAGTCAGGCGTGCTTCACAGCCGAATTGGCAGAGACCAATATCATTGCCCAAGACATTATGGAATCCACAGTCGCTCACATCGACACCCAGAGGACAGCTTGGCTCAAAGCGACCAAGGTTAACCTCAACAGGAGCACATTCTAGACCTGCCATTTGAGAGGGGGACTTGTCTCACTCGACCACGGACAAGGAACTTGACAAAAAAATGGCTCTCAGACAGCTAAGTGCTTGACAATCCCGACAGTCAGCGCCCAAGGCCTATAGCCAGAGTCACCAATGCTCTAACAGGGCCTGTACCTTCAGTGGCTTCAGGGGTTTTCAGGAGCGGTGGGCTAGCCTGCCCGTCCGGTCTCCTAGCCAGCATAGGCACAAGCAGCACAAATCCTCCCAAACAGCCTCAGAGGGTAAGAAGTTGTGACAATGTCCTCCAGATCCACAAGTCTCCGGTGGGGGGGGCATGCTTGCCCTTCACTTCCATTCCGGGCGGGCAAGGTTCGCAGACCCATGGATCCTCTTCAGTTTCCACTGGCTTCCGCCTGCCAATTCCTCCTCTTCCTCTTTCCTCCCCGCCAATCCCGCAGATTGGGACGGCAACTCTTTTGGCAGAAATCTACTCGCTCTTCACGAGTCAAGTGGTGGAGGAGCAATATTCGCCATTCAGAAAAAGAACCAGGCTGGCCTGAGAGTTGTACTGGACCTTTCTTCCTTGAACCTTTCCCTACCTCTTCAAAAGTTCAAGATGGTTATTCCGGCTCTTATTGCAGAGAATTTGTGTGGGAGACTGGATGGGCTCCCTGGATCTGAAGGATGCTTACCTGCACGTCTCCATTCGGGAGCCCCATCGTTCCTTACTGAGATTCAGGATCATGGGCTTACATTTTCAATACAAGGTGCTCCCTTTTGGCCTCAACTCAACCCCAAGGGTCTTTACAAGGTTAATGAAATCGCAGTTATTCTGCACTCAGTCCTTAAAATTCCTGGGGCTAATTTGGGATACAAGGGTATAATATGATATGATAGGTTATTTATAATGTGCTTAATGCCCAGAGGTTTCTAAGCGCGGCCCCGGGGATCGAACCTGTGTGGCTCTGTGTCGTCTTTCTTCCAAGGCGAGCATGTTGCCCCTGAGCTATCCTCCCGAGAGGATCTTCCTCTCATCAGACAAGATTGTGGCAATCAAGACGGCCACCAGGCACTTTCTTAGCAGATCAGTGACCTCAGCATGGTGTTACCAGCACCTTCTTGGCACCTTCTTGGCATAATTATGGCTCGTCTCCTGGCGGTGCCTCACACAAGACTCAAATGCATTTCTCAGCCTTGTGGAATTAGGAGTCTGGCTCCCAGGCAGCTCTTGTCATCATACCACATCACCTGCACCCGGACTTGGAGTGGTGGAGTGCAGACACCAACCTGTTAGTGGGCAGACCATTCCAGCAGCCCTCTCCGGAGATCACCTTTACCACAGACTTGTCCCTAGCGGGATGGGGGCTACACTGGAAAACCACAGTGTGCATGGAGTATGGTCACGACAGGAACAGCTGGAACACACCAACTGGCTCGAGATGATGGCCATCTGGCTTGCCCTCAAAGCATTCCTCCCCATGGCCAGCAGCAGGGCGGTCTGCATCCAGGCAGACAGCACAACTTGCATCTATTATATAACAAGCAGAGAGGTACCAGATCCCTGCCCATCTGCTGTCTGTCCATAGACATTTGGGAGTGGGCACTGTCCAGTAGCATTTAGTTCTCAGCACTCCATGTGCCCGGGTAATCCAACTTGGAGGCGGACAGGCTCAGCAGGCTGAGGGATCAACAACTACGAGTGGCAGTTGAACGAAGCATTCATGAGGAGGATCCTCGACAATTGGGTCCACCCTCAAGTAGACCTGTTTGCCATCGTGAACAACAGTCAGTGCCCCCAGTTCGCTTCCTGGCTGGGGCGAGGCAGGGGATCACTGGGGGATGCGTTACCCGTCACGTGTAATGGCATTAATGCATATGCATCCCCCCACCCCTACGCTTATTCACAAGTCCATCTGTAGGGTCAGTGAGTCACAGAACCTTCTGTTCATCCTGATAGCGCCATGGTGGCCGGGGCAAGACCGTGGTTCTCGGATCTCCTCCGATTGTCGGACCAACCTCCAGTACACCTCCCGCTGGGTCCAGCCCACTTACTCTCCATGGGGAGGGGCACAGTGGCTCACCCCGCCCCACAGAAGTTAGCCCTGGCAGCGTGATTCCTGAACAGGTCACCCTGAAGTATCTACACTTAATCGCAGGACAACCTGGCTATCATGCAATGGGCAAGAAGCGACTCCACCAGGAGTCGGTACAGAAGCAAGTGGACCAGGTTCTGCCACTGGGCTAAGGGGAACAAGGTTGAGCCATTGACATACTCTCTGGATGATGTGTTATCCTTCTCGGCGCATATGGCTCACTCAGGTGTGCAGGTAGAGACCTGTCGTACGTATCTGGCGGCCATAGGGGCCTACAAGAATTCCAGAGACAACAGCATCTCTTCCGATCCGATGGTAAAAAGGCATCTGGCAGGACTGACCAGATTATATCCTCTGGTAAAGAGTCCACATCCATTCTGGGACCTTAACGTAGTGTGGGGCGCCTTGGCGCACAAACCTTTCGAGCTTATGTCATCAGCAGGCATCAGGCTGGTGACTATTAAGACTACCCTGCTGGTTGGCCTTAATTCAGCAAGCCGGATCAGCAAGATTTAGGCTCTGGTCGCTTCAGAGCATTATACCACGTTTCACTGGGACAAGATTGTGCTCAGGACGCATCCTGGCTTTCTCCCCAAGGTTGTTTCTTACTTTCACATTAACGAGGAGATGGTGCTCCCTATGTTCTTTGCTGAACCATAGGACGAGGCTCAGAAGGTATTGCACTGTCTGGATGTCAGGTATGCTCTAAGATTGTATCTGGGCAGGACAAAGAGCTTCCGTAAATCGGATGCCTTGTTCATCACTTTTGGAGGGTCAAAACCAGGCTGCCAAGCCTCCAAGGCTTCCCTAGCAAGGTGGTGTAGTGAAATAGCTCCCAGCTTTCTTAGGTTGACATGCTAAGTTTATTACAGCTTCTCAGGACACCTTCACAAGCAGTTACATAGTCCTTAAGTAAGTTACATTAATAGGACAGAAACACTGGCAGCCCATCACCCAGGCTTCAGGCTGACTACCTGCCCAACATAGAACCTTCCCTCAAGCATTCCGACACTCGGACACAAATACTCCACATGACATCACAACATTCCTTCTGCATTCCCACTACCAAGCTAAGCCAGACACAACAGGTGGATGGTGATGGCCATCAAGGAGGCATATGAGGGGCAGCAGAGGCCTTTGACAGCAAACATGCACTCCCACGCCATCAGAGCAAAGGCCACGGCTGCGGGGTTCCAAAGACACGTCCCGTGTCAGACGATCAGCAAAGCAGCTACTTGGGCTCCCCCCATCGGCCTTCTGCAAATGCTACTGCTTGGATGGCAGCCCCAGGTCGAAAGCAGCATTTGTCAGGGCAGCTATGAAGAACTTGTTTTCTTAGAGGGCCAAATCTCCTCCCCAGGGCTGCATTCAGTTGTAATCGCCAATACAGTATGGAGGAAAGGGGACGGGACGTAGGAGTAATTATAAGTTACTCACCGTAGTGACTAACGTACTCCTAGTCCATAGTCCCCTTTCCCCCTTACGTCCCACCATCCTCCCCCTTAATATCTCAGTGTCATTAGAGAATCATAATATTGTTGATGCTTCAAAGGGGACTGAGGATTGACACCGGTGGGTGGAGTCAGGGGAGCGCATGCACACAAGGCCGCACCCTGCGCACCTCTAAATTTAAAGGGGAAGACAATTTGTTCTGGTGAAAAAGGTGGTTTCCTGTCCCTAGCGAGGGACACCCATACAGTATGGATGAAAGGGGGACTATGGACTAGGAATAAGTTAGTCACTACGTTGAGCAATTTATAATTTCTTGTTTGTAACGGACATCCTGCCGAGTCTCTTTTATATTTTTCCTTTCAGAGTAGGGCCAAGAATCTTTTGAGTTTGGAACCAGTAAAGATGTTTTTGTGAAAGAATGAACAAAAGTTCAATCGCAGTGCCACCTTGTCCATCTCCGGATTCTGATCAGCCGCACTAGAGCGACAAATTTGAAACATAAAACACAAATCATGGGGGTGACACACTGTGGTAAGCCATTAAATGCATAGTGCAATGCAGGAATGATTGCAGCTGTACTCCAAACATAACCAAGAAGAAACAACCAGGCATGAGTAAACCTGCAAACTGTGTTAAATAGCTCTCGAACCATAAAGCCCATGAGAAAATGTGATGGCCTGCTGCCTCCACACCTACAACCAGCCATCCCCACTTGTAAGATTATAGTCCCCTATATAAGAGAAGCACCCTAATCTGCTTTTGCTCGATCAATACGTTCCTCCTCCTGCAATGAACCATAAAAATACCTTTGCCTCGCTCCTTTCTTGAAACTCGCATGTGTCCATGCCCCTTGACACATTACTCTGCTGGCAATGGCAAGTGTGACTTCTTTCCTCAATTGAAGAGTACATGCCTGAACAGTTTCAAGACCTTCCCCGCCCCCCCTATTTGTAGTCTCAATTAGATCAGTGAAAAGGAAGACCTTCACCCCCCATGCTTGCCATCATTTTACAATTTTTTAAGTTGCACATTTTATCTGTCCATTAGCCTCAAAGCTCAGTTGAACCATTGCCATATAGCGCCTTTCCTGGACGCACACACCCTCCTCTATCGATAAGCGTATGGCAATGGATGTTGATTGTCTCGGGGTGTGAAACTTCATATTTAACAACTCCTGTGGCAAGGTTTAAATGAATCCCTCAAATGTTGTCCTCCAAACACTTGGCGATAACCAACCCAGTGCGTAGACAATGCCTTCTGTGTGTTTTCCAATCTCTCAACAGGAGCTTTCAACTCCTTTTTGTCATGGACCAAGAAAGATGTAGCTGCTCGCAATTTTTAGAATCTCTTCCTATTGTTCTACCATCCATATATACAGTGCAGTTGGCCAGTGTTCCACCTTCTTATCTGGCCTTCCAACTTGAATACAGCCTCGTTCAGCTTGTTTAGGTTGCCATCAGTTTTTAATGTAAACGCACTGAACATCACTGTGTCTGCCAGACCCAGTTAGATGAAGAGCTGGATGGTACACTAGTCTCCTTTCTGTGGGCTACATTTGTGTTAATCACTGCAGGATCACGCTGTGAAAGCCACCAGAAAAAGTAACACACTTGCCTTAAACAGCAGCCTCACTCCCGAACAGGTCCAGGTACCAGCTGCAGCATGGCTTCAGATAGCCTGGACCTGCAACTCCAGTACTGAGATCAGCCCTCAATGTATTCATCGGCTGTTGTCTGCTGGTATTACTGTCGTTGTGCAAGGTGTGTTTCAGTGCTCTGGGGGTGCAGGTAAAGCCAGTGCCTTGCAGGTGTTGTCTGCCCATACTTTCAGGCATAGTGGTAAGAGGACTGTGCCTTCATGCTTCTTTCAAGACTCGAAAAAACTAACGCGGGACTACAACTCTTGCAATTCAACTCCACGCAACAGGCATCCAATCTCCAGGTGAAGCCATAACAACCTCAGTAGTCACCATCCAGGCAAGGAGTTCACAGAGAGAGCGGCCATCACCCTTTGCACCAAAGCCACTCATCCGCGAAGTTATATGATATGATATTTTATTTGTATCGCGCTCATGCACAAGTGTTTCAGAGTGCGACGAGGCAAGGGAGGGGAACAAGGGAGGATAAAACAGCGATCTTACTAGACTCAGTGACATTGTGAACGCACAAGTGCAGGGGAGAGGAAGGGTGGAAGTGCAAGGGAGAGGGGAGAGGAGGAAAGTGCTGAGCAAGGGATAGAACAACTGGTAGTGCAGTCAGCAAGGTGGCAAGTGCAAGTTTTAAGGCACAGACAAGGGATGTCTGATAAGTGCAGGTAAGGGGACTATAGGGTTACAGATGCAGACCCAAGTGCAAGGGTTGCCAGGAGGCAGTGCGGGTGTGTGGCTGGGTGGGCTATGACCTGGGCCCGAAATCAGAGGGTCGCGAGGGGCACGCAGCAGGGGAGACGAAGAGCGAAGGCGGTAGCAAAGAGGAAGGTTTTGAGGTGCTTCCGGAACCAGAGATGATGGTACTCAATTTTCAGAGTGGCAGGGATGCTGTTCCAGAGGGAGGCCCCAGCCGAGCAAAGAGCTCTGCTCCCAACTCGTTGCCTGGAGAAGCGACTGACCCTGAGGGAGGTGGAGAAGCGAAGAGCTCGAGTGGAAAGATATTTCCGGAGAGAGAGTTGAAGGTATTTTGGACCCAGGCCCCAGAAAGCCTTGTGGACAATGCAGATGATCTTGAATTTAACCCTTGCAGCCACTGGGAGCCAATGAAGAAATTTCTGGGCTATAGAGATACGATCCCAGGGCTTGAGGCCAAGGACAAGTCTTAAAGTCCTGTTTTGGATGAGTTGCAGAGGGCGGAGAGTAGAAGCAGGCAGATTTAGAAAGAGGCTGTCGTAGTAGTCTAGCCTAGAGAGAACCAGAGCGCTAGAGACAGTAAGCTTCTGAGGGAAGGAGAGGAAAGGAAGAATACCTCTGAGGAGGTGAAGTTGGTAGTTTGACTTCTTAGGGACGTCGGAGATGTGAGGAGAAAAGGAGTGTGTGGATTCGAAGATGACCCCAAGGTTCTTGGCCGCACAGGTGGGAGCAGGAAGAGGGCCAAGGGAGGCCGGCCAGAGTGACAAGAAAGGAGGGTGGAGGTGTGCCGATGAGGAGAATCTCCGTCTTACTGGCATTAAGGCAAAGATCATTGGCGTCACACCACTCCTGGATGGCAGTCAGTCAGAGATGAGGGAGGGAAAGGAGGTGGCGGAGGGAAGCCTGAAATCGAGCTAAGTGTCATCCGCATAGCACCGAAAGTTGGAGCAGAGAGCGGCAATGCGATGGGTAAGGGGTGCCAGGTATTGGTTGAACTACCAGGGAGAGAGGTTAGACCCCTCGGGGACACCACAAGTAGAGAGTGAGATGGAGGAAATGAAGGACCCAAGCTGGACCCGGGAGGGTCGATCAGAAAGGGAAGAGGTCAGCCAGGCCAGGGCCTGATCGGTGATACCAAGGTTATCACAGAGACTGTTGAGCAGGATGGCATGGTTGACCGTCTCAAAGACAGAAGAGAGATTGAGTAGGATGAGGACAGAAGGGATGTTAGAGTCAAAGTTGGAGTTGAGTTGGTTCATAAAGGTTCAACCCAAACCCTTAGACAAGTATTTCAGCTAAGTTCACAAGTAAGTAATGTTAACGTTGGGGAGTTTATCAGAAAACAGGAAAAAGCGAATATTGTCAAAACTGGTAAGTAGTACTTGCAGGTATCCAAACTGAAGACTCAGGCAGCTAACTAGCTGGGGAGTGAAAAGGGACCCCATGGACAAGTTTCAATCCAAGGTATGCACAAGCCCCAGCGACCCAAATTTGGGAGGCCGTCAAAGGCGGATGTAGGTTCCAGAAGCTGGGCAAGATGACTTGCATCAAATGCTGTAGTGAAGAGGTCCTGGGGGTCATGTGTTAAAGGCACACCACAACTGAGAAGGTTGTAGCAGATGAAGCAACAGTGGAACAGTCTTCGGATGATCTGCCCATGAATTTACAGACTCATTCATAGGGCAAAAAGGCTTCAGCACCAGAAGCTAATGCGGTCGAACTCAAGTGGCAAAAATGTTGCACAATAGGAGAGCAGCATGCAAAGCCAGTTGAGGTCCAACATAACCAGATCCCCCTCTCAGAATTAGCAGATTTTAGTCTATGGAGATTAAGGGTAGTCTCAACCATCATGGACAATGGTGAACCGACTGTGCCCCTCACTTCGAGGAAGGAAATGGTCTTCAGCACTCCTATCACAAGGTGTTAATCAGTGAAGGTTTTGCATAGACACTCTATTTGTGACTCCCTCAGGTAACTGTATTGTGGCATCTGGAAAAACCCTCCCAGTCCAAACCAGTTTCTATTATTGCAGCTAGCTCTTGTGGGCTCTGTGCAGAGGCTACAAAAGGGGATGGCAATGAATTGTCATTCCTGTTAACAAAAGTGAGGAAGACCAACAAATCAATTTGCTTGAAAATACAGTGCTTAATCAATGAGGTTGCCTTTGTGACTACAAGGAGAGATAGAACTACCTTGCTGTAAAACTAAAGGTGCACTACACTGCCACCAGCTTGTTGTAAAGATACTACTTACTTTTTAATTTTTTTAAAAATGTTTTTATTTGATTTCTGAGCCAACAAATCAACATAAACACACCCCCCCCCCGGCCCTCCGGAAGCATCTGTCTCCTGCACCTTGGAGTCTTTCTTAAGCTGTGAAAATGTCAAAACGTCTTATTTTATGTGGGCACCATTGCTCCATATAGTCCGATTGGAGATATTCCAGCACATCACCCCATTCTTTCATGAAGGATCCCCTTGTGCCCTGTATGTTATGTGTTAGTCTTTCCATCGTCACTAAATTCCACACCTTTTCAAGCTAACCAAACACCAATGGAGGATCCCGCTGTTTCCAATGCTGGGCAATCGCTGACCACGCCGCTATCACTAGCCCCATAAAGCTCCTCCATTGTGATTTTGTGAATTTCTTAGCAATCGAGTCCTTGATTCCGCATAACCATACCTTCTCCTCCAGCATGCTTACGTTTGGGAACATCCCCTGCATTTGCGTCTTTACTTCCGTCCAGAATTCCTGTATCCCTTTGCAGTCCCACCATATATGTCGCCAGTTGCCGTTCTCGTTGCAGCCTTTCCAGCAAAGCTCAGAGGAATTTGGATACATTGCGGTTATCCTCTCTAGGGTGTAATGCCATTCGGTCATAATCTTTATCCACATTTCCCTCATTTGAACTGAGCGAGTCAGCTTCGGTATTCCCCTCCACAACTCCTCCCACTGTGATTTACTGATAGGTTCCCCCAGCGTTATTTCCCATTTCCGCATGTAGTTCCACCTGATGTTCTCCTTCTGAATATTGATAAACGTGTACTGTGCCGACACCAATCTCTTGGACCCTGAGTTGGACAGTGTGTATCTCTCAAAGTGAGTCAATTCCCTTATTGCCGCCTGTTTGATAGTTGGCATCGCCAACCAGTGCCTAAGCTGCTCGTATTTGAATCTGTCCGAGTCTTTAAGGTTCAAGAGGGTTTTGCAATCCTCAAAAGATCTAATTTCCTGATCCTGGAACATTTCTCCTATTTTTGTGCACCCGGCGGTCTCCCAGTTGCTAAACGCTCCTCTCTCCATTCCTGATGGGAATTCAGGGTTCCCAAACATGGGAGTAAACGGGGCCGGGATTACCGTAAGGGTACCCTTTCACTGCTGGTCATCCCAAGCTTCCAAAGGAGCCTTCATGACTTCACTGATCTTTAGGTTAGAATGTCTATATTGTTTCCCTTTCCAGACCAACTCAAGCAGGGAAGTTCTCGCTACCGTCCTGTCCTGCACTGCCCACATTTTTTGCAGGTCCCCTCCCACTCCCTCAATACCCAAAGTTGGGCCGCCTGATAATATCTATAAAAGTGTGGGAGGGACATTCCTCCCTCCTGGGTCGGGCCGTTAGTACCGATCTTGTTACCCTGGGGGGGGGGGTTCTTTTTCCAAATAAAAGAGGAGATTACTTTCGTGAGGGCTTTGAAAAAGGACTTAGGAATCCTTATTGGGATTTCTGGAAGTAGTAGACCAGTTTTGGAAGAATGGTCGTCTTTGTCGCTATAATGTGGCCCCACCAAGAAATCGCAAGGGGGTTCCATCGCTCTACTTCCCGCTTAACTTTCACCAAGAGTTCCGGGTAGTTCTCCTCGTATAGTTGGTCCACCCTGGCAGTAAGGCTAATCCCTAGGTATTTCATTCCCTTATCACCTACTTTTAAGTCTAGGGCCGCTGCCTCGCGTGTTATTTCCCCTCTATCCCCTGCCAATATTAAAATTTCCAATTTGTTTCTGTTAACTTTCAGTCCTTCTACTGCACCAAATGTGTAACTCTTGAATTGCTGCGTAGAGTACGTACTGGATCCGTAAGGGCAATCAACATATCATCCGCATACGCGACCACCCTATGCTGTGACCCAGCCGTTACTATCCCTGTAAGAGCGGTGGCTTCCCTAATTCTGATTAAGAGTGGCTCCAAGAAAATGGCATACAGAAGGGGGGATAGTGGACACCCTTGTTTTGTACCCCTTGTTATCTCCACCCTGCCCGAGACCTTGCCGTTTATGGTGACTCTTATCGATGGAGTGTTGTAATTAGCCTTAATCATTTCCACAAATCGTTTCCCAAACCCCATACCCTGTAGTGTTCTAAGCAGCATTGACCACTCCACCCGGTCAAATGCCTTTTCGGCAACTAATGCTAAAAGTATCGCTGTGGTGTGCGTGAAACCGGTCTTCTCCACCAGGTGTATTAATCACCTCAAATTATCGTGTGTTTGCCGGCCAGGGATGAAACCTGATTGATCAGCCATAATCAAGTCGGGAGAAGCAGGGAGAGTTTAGCTGCAAGGATTTAGGCATATAGCTTTGAATCAAGATTTATTAGGGCAATTGGGCGGTAGGATCCTGTATGAGACGGATCCTTTCCCGCTTTAAGAAAAACGAATACCTTGGCCTCATTCATGGAAGCGGTCACATTCCCCACCTCCCTGAAAGAGTTGAATAGCTTAGTCAAAATTGGGATCAAGATATCTGCATATTTCTTATAAAACGCTGATGTATACCCATCCGGGCCCTGGGCTTTATTTAGCGGGAGCCCAGCTATTGCTTTCTTCACTTCCTCTTCACTTATTTCCCCCTCCAATCCCTCTCTATCTTCCTCCGACAATCTAGTTAGCTTAATGGCTTTTAAGTATGTTTCTTGGTCTGCACTATCTGGCCTGTCGGTCGCGTACAGCGATTGGTAGTAGTCACAGAAGACCTCCCCAATGTCACTAGTTTGTGTTCTGTTGGGCCCGGAGTTGTCTGGCTAAATACTTGTCAGCCTTATTGGCTTTCGCGTAGTACCAATGTCTGAGGTGGAGAAGAGACCTTTCTACCTGTTTCGTGTGGAGCACATCTAACTGTCCCTGCACATGCCCCAGAGCCTTCTTCATACCAGTTGTGGGTTTCCGAATGAGTTCCTGTTTAATGTCCGTTATCTTTTGCTCCAATTCCTTTTCCCACAAGTGCCTCTGTTTGTCTTTAGCTGCCTTCAGGGCAATTATGTAGCCCCGCATGACCGCCTTGAAGGCCTCCCACACTGTTCCCAGGCTGGTGTCCCCAGTATCATTATGGGCAAAGTACTCCTCAATCTTTTCCCTTATAGAGTCCCCCATGACTGGATCCAGGATGACCTCCTGAGGGAGCTTCCATTTCCACAACCCTCAGTTCCTCTCCGATGTTGTAAGCTCCAACCATAAGGGGGCGTGATCTGACAGTGATATTGGGCCCATTTCCATCCCTTGCACTTTCCCCATGATCCCCCTTGACACCCAGAAATAGTCTATCCTAGACATTGTATTATACACATGGGAGAAATGAGTATATCCCCTGCCCTTTAACATCGCAGAGCCCCAAGTTGTCCATTAATTGGCAGATCGTTTTTGAAGGCGCCCCTTGTCCCTCGTGACCTCCTGAGCTCCTGTCGGTTGCGGGGTACCACAATAAATTCAGATCCCCTCCCAGTATTATCTCCCCGGTCGCAAACCCCTCCAGTTTCCCCAGGGTCTCCCTCAAAAAGCCATCCTGCCCAGAATTAGGTGCGTAGATAGGCTTTTGTGAAATTACTTCCATCGATTATGGTGTTGGCAAATACGTATCACCCTGTTTGTCGGCTATCGGGGCCCATATCTGAGCGTCCCGGCCATCTCGAAACGCCATCAATACTCCTGCCTTTTTGACTGGGGCGTTGGATTGCAGTACAGCCCTTAGGTGGAATTTCAATTTGTCTTTGGCTCTGATGTGCGTCTCCTGCATTAAAATTAAATCTCCCTTTTCCCTTTTCAACTGATTCTCTACTTTCTTTCTTTTGACCGGGGTATTTAGGCCTCTCACATTGAATGTGAGAATGTTCAGCTTTCCCATATCTTCTTAACTCTCAGCACACAAATGAGTTCCCAAGTGCCTTCTTCCATTCCTGCTTCCAGTTCCCCTCGCCCCTCCCCTTGAGCCCACCCTCTCTCCACCAAGTTCAACTTCCCCAACCAAACAACATCTGACCCGAGGAGGGTCCAGGGACCTATGGTTGCTAGGGCGCATGGCCCGTCGCTCCTGACCCTCTGTTTACTCGGGTGAACGTTCACGGGGAGTCCTAAACCCTGCATTTTCCTTCGTCCGGCTGGATTCTGGTGATGTGACCTCTCTCGTCCGGGCCTGCTTCATTGAGACCCGGGTGGGTTACTCTGTAATGCCCTCAGTCGTGAAAATGAGCATTCTCTTCCCCTGTGCCGGTCCCTCTAGCCCCCTTAACAGTGAGGGAGCGGGTTCGCGATCATTGCCTTTTCCGGCCCCCATTTTTTTTCTCCATTGTCTTCCAGCCTTCCCGTTTATTCGGGACTCTCAGGTTTTCCTGCGGTCGGCGCTGGGTCTCCCCTGCTTCTTGTGGTAAGCCTAGAATCTCCTCACCCTCTTCGCAAGTAGTGATCCGATGCTGGGTGCCCTCCTAGGTGAAGAGGAGGCCAAATGGGAAGGTCCATTTATATTTCACTTGCTTCATGGTCAGATGGCGGACCACTGGGCCCATTTGTCTTCTCTTCTGAAGGGTAGATTGTGCCAGATCCTGGTAAAGCTGGACCTCTTGGCCATTAATCCTCAAAGGGGTTGCAAGTCTAGCCCGCTTCAAAATTAGCTCCTTTTGAGCGTAATTTGTAACGGCCACCAGCACATCCCTAGGTCTTGACCCTGGGCCAGACGTTCGCTTAGGTCCCACTCTGTGGAGCCTATCAATGCCTATTTGGGGCCCGGGTTCGTCGGTCTGAACTTCTGCAAATAGCTGGAGTACCGTAGTCCACAGCTCCTTCTCTTCTATGTTTTCCAGCAGGTTTTTAATTCTTATGTTCGAACGTCTCGGATCTGTTTTCTAAGTCTTCACATTGAAGCTCGAGATTGTTGGTGGCCCGCGCAATAAGTTCCAGGGTCGCATCAGTTTTCTGTGTATCATCTTCGATACGCTGAACCGCTCTTTCTACTGAGTCCGTTCTCTCCTCTAACTTAGCAATGTCCATTTTTACTTCTTGAAGAGATTGCTTCATGTCCTCCCTTAAGGAGTGAAACTGTTCTTGGACGGATGTCAGGAATTGGTTTTGAAGCTCCTTGAAGCAGTTCTGCATATCGATTTTGGTCATGAATTAGTCCCCCATCTTTTCCCCCCCTGGGGCAAGGGCGTCTTCCGTGGCCTTGTCGCTGTTTGCCGATTTATAGTTGGCCGTGCTCCAGATTTGTTTAAGGTTCTTATTTTGCCTTCTTTGGGGAGGGGGGGTGGGACTGGGTCGCTGCTTTTGATCTGGATATGGACATCAAAGCCGGTGGCTGGAGTGAAACCCTCCGTGGCTGCTGCGTCGGGAACTTCTAAGAGGAACTGCCGGGCTCTGATAACACCCTGAAGATTATCTTAGACGCTGGATGCGATTGAACAAGACCCTGGCCGATTTCCTGGCCTAGTTGAGTCCTCCTCCTTCTCCACGCCAAGCCGAAGGGCCAGCCCCTTTTCGTTCTATTTGCATTCTACAAAGTTAGGTCTCCTTGTGCTTCCTGTTAGGTGTAACCTCTTCTGGCCTGTGTAAAGGGGACCTGAGAGGTGTTCAGTATGGTCTGTTCCTCTGGTCGTGTAGGCCTTTGATGTTTATCTTTGGGGCTGCCGCCTCTGATCTCCTGACCCTCAGCATAAGCCTGCTGACTTTCATGACTGGAGGACGCGCTGGTGCCTCAGGAGGTGCGTCCCTTGTTTGTTCCTGGTTCCCTTCCCCCAACACCCAGTCCTGACCCTTGTGCCTGCGGGGGCCCCCAGATTGCGGGGTCCGCTGATAGAATAGAGATGGTGGGAGGGTCTGGGGGTATTGCGGGGTTGCCTTTCTCCAACTGGCTCCCCGGAAGGCGCTGTGTGAGTTGGTGCCGTGCTGCCGAGGTGGGGGCAGTGTGTCTAGGTTCGCCGGGCCGGCACTTCTCCACGGAGGGGGGGTGGAGGGGCACAGAACCTACACGTACCTCTCTCCCCCTGGTTAACTGCTGTATCCGACCAGGTGCTGGCTCCTGGACCGTCACCCCGTGGTGGCTGTGGAAGTCCCGGGCTGCTTCTGAAGGGGGGCGTAACCCCCACTAGGGAGTCCGGGTATGTCTCAGGGCGCTCCGACCTGCGGCCCACTGGACGCCTTGATATGGCGGACGCGCTTTGCTTCCTGCAGGCAGTTTACAGACTTCACGAAGCGGGAGGTGCTCTCACCACGCTCCGAGTCTACTCCCGCTACCGGACGGGCAGCTCGGCGGCAGGGGCTAAGTTGATGGGCTGTGGTGTGCTGCGCTGCTCCAGGGACACCAGCGCAGCGCGAGAAGGGCGTTCCGCTATGCGTGTGTGGGGGCTCCCGGGCCGTTAGAGCCCCAGCACCACAGCACTCTGGCTTTCTCCCTCCACAGGAGATGAGAGCAAGGGCTGCACTGTTGGGCCAGTCCATCACACCTGGCGGGTCCCTTACGTGTTGTGTTGGCGTTGTGCCGCCCCAGCGCCCCCAGCTCCGTGCAAGACGGTCAATCCGCAACGAGGCTCTTGGGGGGCTCTGGGGCCGTTAGATCCATGGCACCGTAATCCGCGCTCCGGTTTCTCCCTCCACAGGAGACGAAGACAGATCTGCATCAGTGTCTGGAATCGCTCCCCTCCTGGAGTCCGAGACGCTCCGTTTTGCATGTGGATTCACCTGGGATGCTTAGTTAATGTGCCAAATTGGTGCTGCCCGGCAAGCAGAGACTTTAATTGCGTCGTCCTCCTCCAGCCGCCATCTTGGAAGTCAACACACTGCTTTCTTGATGGGACTCACCCAGGAATCAGTAAATGGGGTCAGAATACTGCTTGCCATGGTAGACATAGGGAGTACCAAAGCTCCCATAAATATCAGTTGCACATTGTGAGGTTTTAAAATGAACTCTGACTACCCAAAAAGAAAGTTAGTTATGACAAGAGTCAGGCCAAAAAGTAGTAAACAGGAAAATTCACCGTAACACCCTTCATCTTTTTTTGAGAAATGCTAGTCATGATCACTAATGAGGAAAAACTTTAAAGATATTATCTTTTAATAGAGTGACTGTTGAAAGGCCCTGCGTCTTTCCACTGTGATGAATTCCCCATCCTAGTACTAGGAACCACCAAGGTGTTGGCTTATGGCCCGAGCCAGTGTATGTTGGGTCGAGGGGCAGTGTGGGGAGGATCCTTTGGTCCCTAAAACATGGCTGGGAGCAATCCAGTCTTAAGGGCCCAAACTCTTCCCCCATCTCACCAGCCCACTAGGACAGACAAACTCTAAAAGCTTTAACCTTGCCTGAAACCCTTTTTGATAATTTGCAGGGTAATATTTGGATACCCCCTTCCCAGTTGAAAGAGCTTGAAGCCACTTGTGAACAGGCCTTAAAACTTCCACGTGGAAAAGGACACCTTTCCCTTTAAGTGAAATTATTTTGCTTTACTCCGTGATGGTAGCAAGTTTCTTCATACAGTTGCTGCCTCACCCGGCACATCAAGGGACTCCTTTCACAGCATGTGTGGGACCCATGATAACCTTTGCGGCTTCGAGGCCGCACTATTTCCATTTCGCGGCTTCCCGAACATTGACAGTACAACACAGAGGGGAAAGGTCAGAAGCCTTGTTCTACGGCTAAGAGATTTTCATAGCCAGGATAAAAGGTTGCTTGTTCAGGAAGCCAATGAAAATATAGAAACAGTGTTCAAACCATACCCAGAGTCTTCACAACCTTTAAATTGTGGGCTGAAAACACCACCAACCTCTGCACAATGCAAGCAGTACCAGGGAGAATCCTAGGCAGAAAGCTCAAATCCAAGATGCTGGAGAGGCCAATTAAAGGCTTGCCCCCACACCTTGAACACAAAGCAGCGGCAGGTTCATCTACCAACAACAATCAGTTCCAGCTCATAAAAGTGGAAAGACATAGCAAAGGTACCCACCTCAATTGCTCATTGTTAGTTGCAGAAGGCTCCTGTTTAGAGAAGGTTGGACACTGGAGCGGAGTGAAACAAACAGAGGCTGAGGAATTGGCAGAGAGCAGGGGGTGGTGGTTAGAGTATGGTCAAGGAGGAATTGATGAATTCAGAAGGTGAGAGTGGACAGAAGGAGGTGGTGGGAGTTAAGAACGTGAAGGTGTAGCTGGCATCAGTAAAGAGAGGGCGATGATAGAAGGTGGTGATGAGTAAAGACATTGACAGAGGAAGGGGTGACATCAGCAGAGCGACAGTTGCAAGAGGAGGTGCTATCATCCGGACCTAGTGGTAGGAGGCCAGAGGAGGTGGAAGGAAGCAGAGTGCAGGAGGATGTGGTGAAACCCCAGTTAGAGGCGCTGGTAACATCTGAGTTTGGAAATGACATGGAGACTGTAAAGTCAGTGGGAGAAAGCGATAGAGGAGGTGGAGGAAGGAATACACAAGGTGTTAGGGAGGAGGTGTAAAGTATGCCAGTGGCCAGGGAGAGACCAGCACAGACTGGGGGGAGTAACATCCCAAGACGTGGAAACGGAGACAAGATCACAAAGTGGCAAGGGAAGGACAGAGTTGATGGGAGAGAACCAACGCTTAAGTAGCCAGAACATGATTATCTTTCAGGGCCTAGCCAGCCCCTCAACAAACCAACTGGCGCAATGAGAAATGAGAGCGGGTCAGGGAGATTTTTCTGAGATCAGAGAGATTTATTTTATTTTATGCATTTGTAGTGCACCCATACCCAAAGGTATCACAATGCTTGTACATAGTAGGAAGGTATTCAGAGGCAGTATGAACAATTAACAGGTCATAAACAGAGATAAATATTAGTTATTTATCAAACAACCAGGTTTTCAGGAGTTTTCTGAAGGTGAGGTGAGAAGTTTCTTCCCTGATGTGGGTAGGCAGTGAGTTCCACAGAGTAGGACACCCAGCGGTTTTAGTAGAAATGCGAGGGTGTTTTTATGCACACAGCGTTGCATGATCCCTAAAGTTTTGAATTAGATCCACGCATTGATAGGAAGCCAGTGTAACCTGAGTCTTGTGGCAGAAATGTGGTCAGAATATTTTAGGCCCAGTGCTGCCCTTAGGGCCTTGTTTCTTAGAAGTTTGTAGAAGTTGTAACTTGGAGAGGGTCTTGGCGGAAGTGCCTGTGAAAAGCACATTGCAGCAGTAGTCCAGTTTACTGCATATGATAGCTTGTGCGAGAGTCGGGCAGTTAGATGGCTATTGCTTTCATATGGTGGGACATGTTGAGTTAAGAGTCGATATAGATGCTGAGCGTTTTAACGTATTTTAAGGTAATGCCATCAATGGAGAAGGCAGGAATAGGGGCATTCCAGAGAGCTTAGACGTTGTGGGGCTCCCACAGCGAGAAGTTCAGTGTTCTCATCGTTGAGGCATTAGTTGTGGAAGGCCGTCCAATTCTGAATGATGCTTTAGGTCTGATTGATGGTTTCGATATCTTGGGGGTAGTTCACCGAGATAGAGAGGAGGATTTGGGTATCTTCGGCAAAGCTGGTGTATGGAATGCCAAAAGCATCAAGGTGGTCAAAGAGGGACTTGGTTTAGGTGTTATAGAGGGCAGTGGAGATGCAGGAGCCTTAAGGGACACCAAAAAGGACAGGGATGAGATCTGCAATAGCATCCCCAATTGAGAGCCTGTTAGTGCAGTCGCTCAAAAAGGATTTAATCCATGATGCTGCATCTTGGGAGAAATGGAAGTTAGATGAGAGGTGTTGGCAGAGGATATCGTGATCAACGAGGTCAAATGCTGCTCAGAGGTCGAGGAGGAGCAAGATGGCGACGTTACCTAAATCGCTGAAACTGTCTAGTTGGACTTTTGAGATCAAGGTTATGTGCTGCCCTATAGTTTGGAAGACTTCTGTTGTGACTGGGGAGCACAAGGAGGCTGGGTGTGGAGAGGTGGAGTTCTTGAGGCAGTAGGTTTAGCCAAGAGCTGGAGTGTTTTGGCTAAGATTGTATCTGTGAGTTTTTCAATTTTGTTAGAGGGCAGATTGGATGGTTGAGCACCAAGATTTGTCAATGTGCCTGTAGGATGTGTTGGGAAGGGGTTTTTCCAACTCTTTAAGGATGGCAAATAGTTCTTTGGAGCTAGCGCTGGCCTCAGAGATTCTAATGTTGAAAGAATTGGCTTTGGTAGTTAATGTGTTTTTTAAAGGTTTTAGCTGCATAGTTGAAGGCGTCTAGATTCGAGGGGGGTGGCAGCTTTTCTCCAAATGTGCTTCCAAGCTCATTTGAGTCATCACAGTGAGATTAGCTCTTCAGTGAACCATGTGTTCGCACGTCTGCCTGGTTTGGGGGTTTTAGCTTTAATGGAGGCATGTGATGGTTAAGTGTGAGGGCATGGTGGATCAGGGATGCATACACCTGAGGGTCATTCCGAGTGGATAAATGGTGGGAGAGATGCTTGAGCAGAGTGGAGCTAAGGACTTTTCCAGTAAGCCTGCAGTGCTGTTGGAAACGATGAGGAATGGTGGGGTCGCAGAGTTTGCAGTAGAGTGAGACAATCAGAACTCAATGCGAGAGTGGTCAGACCAGGGCACAGGGCTGATAGCGTTGACAGTGGCTGTGGTGTTGGGCGTGAGGAGCCAGTCTAGGATGCATCCTTTGGAATGGGTGGAGGTGGAGATCTGTTGGGCACAGTTCACTGCAGTAAGCGTGTTTGTGAGAGATGTTTTTCTGGAGTCTAACGTGTCATTAATAGCCTATGTTGAAGTCACCTAGTATTATGAACTTGGTAGCCGGTTTGTTGAAGGGGGAGAGGAATAGAGGGATGTCCAGCTCTAGGTCGTTCTGCAAATTTAGTTGGCATTAAATGAGTAGGAAATTGATGGTGGTTTGTAGGTTGAGAAGTAATTTGGTAAGTAGTATTTTGTAGCCTGGCTGCGGGGGGTAGGGATCTCTCTAATAACAAGAGAAAATCTAGCGCTAAGGGCTAGACCACCTTCTGGTTTGTCGGATCGATCGGTTCTGAAGATGGAGTAGCCTGGTGGACTGGTGAGTTAGAGGGCCGGTCCTGCTGCACTTTGGAGCAAAGAACCGACTACAGAAAACAGAAGCAAGTCCAGATGCAGTTAAACACCACCAACTCCTTACCTCCACCCTGTTACTCCCTGCCAGCTCTCCCGGCTGCAAGTCTACTGACCCATCTGCTTGAAAGGCTTTACAACAGAGTAAATCATGTTGTAAGGGTCCATGGACAGCCTCTATCTAGTTCAAATGGAGAAGGATTTGGGTCACCTTACTATGAAGTACATAAATGCCAGGAGTCAGGGGAGGCAAACGCTTTGAACTGTACCAACTGGTACACTTGCTTCCAAGGCCGCGAAGGAGCAAATTGGTCACATCCCACAGAAGAAATATTTAACAGAAGGGGAGGGTCTCTTAGGAGAAAGGTGCCTGGTTGCCATTGATCCATCTAGACCTTTATTTTATTAGCAGGATCCCATTTTCATGTGAGTTTTCCGTTCTTGTCATATATTCCCCAGTAAAATCTGTGAACTAGAATGCATAGTCACTGTGTATTCTTGGTCCCAAGTAGATCGCAGTGAAATAGCCTTAACACTTATTTCAGGCCTCATTACTGTGAATAATGGCAAGGGGGAAAAGAGTATTGGTGTTATGGTATACAATGACCCTGATGTTTCATAATTGTTGCCACTGAAGCAAAAGAAAAATCTAAGACTGCTGTAGGACCGGCAAGACTGTATTAAATGTATTCACACCCAGGGAAGTGTGCTCAGCCAATCGGGTGGCTGGAAACACAGGCGGACACTGCCCTTGTCAGCCTGCATTCCAACAGCCACCGGCACTCCTTCCCCGGTTGCCGCCATATTGTTTCCAGCCACTTGGCGCCCCTGCCAGGAGTGCCCCCCACAACAAACTAGCCGCCCTATATCACTAAACCGCAATTCCTACCGACCTTCCTACTTATTTGCTGCTGTGGACCATCTGGCTCTGTATGTGCTGGGCCACAGGAAAAGGGCTAGTCCCTTTTTTATTTAGTATGGCGGTAGCCATCTTTGTTTATCTTTTTTTTGACAGGTTATTGGGCTTGTTCAATATTCATGGAAACATTTCCCGACCAACGACCTCAACGCAACATACAGGCCGGAAGAAAAACCTTGTGAAAGAAATGGAAAAAAGTCATCATCCAAAGACAGAGGAGACCGCTGGTTAGCATTGATGGCCTCGAGGGAACTTTACAACTTGGACAAGCTGTTCACTCGGTCTGACCATATACCGACTTGGGAACGAGACGAGGCTTCAGCGACAATCGATTTACGTCTTTGCATCTCATACCATATTGCCATCAATAACCTCCTTTGAGGTGATAAAGACCAAACCAGCGATCATAACCTTTTGATCATAGGCTGGTCAACGTCAATCGGTCAAAAGTTGACAACAGGTGCTAAAATTGAATGCAAAACTCAAGGAAATCGTCTAAAACTGACGGCCAGACACATTGGAGACCTTACGAGAAGCTACAAAGTTCTTGAAGCAGAGAGCAATCTTGACGAGAAATCCTTGCAAATTGACTATGAACCATTGCTTATGACGTACAAAATCGCCACAAAAAAACGGACGCAAAACCCAAGAAGCACAAATTCGATAAAATCGTGGTGGAAGAAAGACATATACTCCGCAAAACCAAAATGAAGGGCATAAAGAAACAACTCCCAAGCAAAGAGGGACATGCTGGAAAAAGCAACAAAGAAATACAAGTCGTGGCTCAACGTAACCGGCTAACCCTCTACCAGCCAGACTCTGAGGAAATGTTGAAGGCAATGAGTAGTCAAAACTCTTGCAAATTCTGGTCCTTGATCAGAGAAACAGATCCGACAACCAACAACGCCCTCATAAACCGCATATGGGAATCTACCTGGGTGAACTACTTCAAAACTCTATTCCTCTCGCCACCCTCAAAGTCGCCTCTAACGAAAGAGGAGAATAACACACCTTGGGCTACCGTACACGATAGAGACACCATCGAAGTGCAAATTCACAAACTCAAAACAACAAGAGCTCCGGGCCCGGATGGGATAACCAACATCGATTTAAAAAAAAAAAAAATAAATTTAAAAAAAACACCCATCAGAGTGGGCAATGTTCATCAGTATGGTATTCAAAAGGTGTACTGAGAGCAAGTCTATACCACCATCTTGGTCATCATTGATAGCGGTTCCCATTTTCAAGAAGGGAAACAAAGACACACAAAACTATCGACCATAGCATTACTTGACGTAATCGGGAAGGTCTTTGGCTCTCTTCTACTAACCCGGTTTCAATGTTGGGCAAAGAACTCTGAGTGTGCAGACCCTTTCCAGACAGGTTTTATGAAAAACATGGGAACCTCGGCACACATCTTGCTCCTGAGTACTCTAAAAAGTAAGATCATGAATGGGAGCCCAAGGGTATTTCTGGCGTTCATCGACCTGGCGCAAGCGTTTGACCAGGTTGATCGAAACAAACTATGGGATAAACTTTCGTCTTGGAACTGTCCGATAGACACCCTAAACCCGATAAAAGCCCTCTACTCAGCCACAACATTGAGAGTGCGACTGAGTGAGCAAGGAGTCCGCACGAGGGGTGAAACAAGGGTGCCCACTGGCCCCAGCTCTCTTTATAGAATACCTCAGAGACTTCAAGGATTCAGAAAAAAGCGTGAGATCTTTTCTGCCAAAAATCTGCCTCACAATAATATCCCGACTGCTGTACGCTGATGACATGATCTTATTAGATCAGACGGCAATCGGCTTACAGAGACAACTCGATAACCTCTCGAATTACATCCGCGCTAACAATTTAGAAATAAACCAGAGAAAGACAAAGGTTATGGTGTTGTAAAAATTGAGATAGAAAAACAGAAAACTGAGATGGAACTTGGGCGGCTCTCGAATCGAAAAAGTCACTGAATTCAAGTATCTTGGAGTAATGCTGGACAGGTCAAGGTCTGAGAACACATTGCAACGCGCCCTCTGGGACAAAATAAGGAAACTTGCAGTGCAAACGGGAGCTGTAGACCTCAAATTTGGCCGTTATTCCCTCCTCCCAGCCATCACATTTTTCAGATCAAAGGTCGTACCCATTTACAAGGCCCACCATGTCCGTACAGAACTTTTACTACCCTTCTTGTTGCTTCCTGACAGCAAAGAAAAATGAAATGTATCATCTTGGAAAAATCGCTAAAGGGATTTAAACAAGTAAATCAAAAAAAAAAATAGAAAACAATGTAATATTGCAGTTACGGTTTATAGAGATCTTAAATACTTAAAGTAGATTTTCTTCATTTGATGCAACATTTGATAGATCTTAACACTGATTCACTTAAGTTTTCTCATTATTTGAGTACACTAAGAGATGAAAACCCAAATAAATAACAATAGTCCATTTGAAATGACCATTTTTCATTTTATTCCCTCCAAACTGGATTAGATTACTTTTCTTGTGATTTATTGCTAGATCATTCAATCTTGCATATTCACTCAAGGCATTTGGTAGTCGATGAAGACTAATTGGAGTTGCATCGAGAAGGGTAACATCATCAGCATACGCCAACCAATTGACACATAATCCTACAATTTGTGGTCTGATCAGCCCCACACCTTGAAGGATTTCCTTCAAGTCAACTAAATGCAGATTGAAGAGGCAGGGCGCTGAAATGCAGTCCTGCCTCAGACCTCTTTTTATTTTGATCTGTTCTGATAGATGACATCAAGAGTCCACCCTTATTTCTTTTGAGGTATCAGTATGGATACAGTTCAGTATTGACAGAAGGGAGGAAAGTATCTCCCCGTTTTTCAGCTTTCCCCAAAGACGAGCGCAATTCACCATGTTGTAATCTTTTGAAGAGTCAATCATGGCCTCATATAACGGAGAATGTGATATGGTGGGTAATTTGGACCCTTTTCCTTTTAAAACAGAAATTGCCAGACCATTTCATGATATTGCCATTCCATTCCTAAAACCGTTTGTAATTTTGAATGGATTCCTCTATCTAGGGCCTAGGATTCGAGATGTTCCAAGACTACAGATGCAAAAATGTTAGTATCCAATTCCAATAATACTGTCTAAAATTTGCTGGATCACTGCAATCACCTTTTTTATAAATAGGAATAATTATAGATTCCTTCCATGTAGATGGTAGTTCACTGTGTTTAAGAATATCCTTAAATAGATATAACAGATTTGACTATAATTCTTTATTCAACTTTAATATAGTATTAGTTAGGCCGTTTGGGCCATGAGCCCTAGATGGAGGAAGCTTTTATAATCAGTTGCTCTGTATCATCGACATCAATTTGAAGTTCTCACGTAACTTTCTCACACCTGACAATTTCACTTTGGGCATGTGGTATATTATCATTTATCTTTGCTGCTTGCAAATTTCCATTGACTTGGTTCCAGTACCTACACCAAGTATGTTCGCTGATACAATTACTCTGTACAACTGATTGTGTTTTACTCAGGTTATTTATTAAATATCAGAAATGACATGTCTCTTCAGAGTAGCGTGTTGAGCATATATTCGCCATCCGTTTGAGCCATCATAGATCTATGTGAACGAATCCAATGTCTATGTGTTTAGAGTAGCGATTGCTTCTTCTTTTTATACACAGCATTTCTTGTCTGGTTTAACCTCAGTAATCACAATTGTTGATGTTGTATTTTTTTTTTTTACCCACACATATTTATCAAATACATGACTATGTGTTGACTTTTTAAGTTTCATACATTTAGGCATTTCTTTACCGCACATGAAATCCTTAAATCCACGAAAGGAACATGCTGTTTTTAGTTCATCCAGTGAACTCCTCAATTTTAACTACTAAGGGAATTCCACCCGTGGCACATTTCTGAACTCGGTAGTCTCTAGGGTTTATTGATGCATGCTGTGTTGTAATAAATTTGAGCAGATAGATCAGTATATTATGGTCACTCAAGAGGGAATCATTAATCTGAAATATATTACAAACTTCTAACATGGTTTTTGATAGGACAACATAGTCGATACTAGAGGATTGGGTAGCTCTTCTCCAAGTATTCAATTTGTTAAAATCCCCTCTCATACTGTCATTAGCCATAAATAAGTTCCACTCCTTAAACATAGCTCTCATTTTTCACCATCATTCTAGGCTTGAGCATTAGTATTTGTACGGATTTTCAAACACAAATAATGGTCGCCTGCCATGATCACATGTACATCTCCCTCCATTTGTCAAGGAGTTCCCCCCCCCTTCTCACCTGGGTCTGTTCTTTGCTGGAGTCCTTGGTCGCTGCCTTCTTGCGGACGGACCTGGTTTTGAACAAGGCTGCCCGAGTCTCTTCCGACTCCAGAGTGCGTTCAGTTTCCGGGACACTGATCCAGGAATCCGGGGAACTAGGAAAGGTGCAACTAGCACATGAGTCCAGGAAATAGGAGGAAAGGAAGGGGCAAGGAACGGGTAGATAGACAGGTACAAGGAAACAATACCGCGAGCTACGGGACACACGTCGGATCGCTACTTTGCTATAGCATTGAGACACGCAGAGCCGCGGAAAGCGTGGTCTATTAATGGAATATGTTCCGTCCAGCGCGTGGAGCGAGAAAGGGGTTTCACGCTGGACGACCATGTTGGGAGTATTATGGAGTGCACGCCACGTTGTGACAAGGACCAGAAAGCCAAAAGGGACGTGTTCTGTAGTTCATGACAGCATGCCTCCTCCGAAGACCCTTTCCTCCAGGTTTGCCCGGGTGTATGAGGTGAAATCTTCTGAGCAACCGAGGGGCCTTGGTATTAGAAATAGGTTCCCAGGTTCTTTTTTTCACTGGGAGGATATCCTTGCCATTCAACCAGGTATTGAAGCTGGCCCCGTTTATACCTGGAATCACAAATCCGGGATACCTCATATTCCAGTTGGTTGTCGACCAGCAGAGGAAAAGGTCTACAGGATTTCCGGGAGGATGGAATGTAGGGTTTCAATAAGGAGGTATGAAAAACTGGATGAATTTTCTTCCAGGAGTCTGGTAGTTTGATCCGGTATGAGACAGGGTTAATAATTTCCTTGATGGGAAATGGACCATAGTACCGGGGGGCCAATTTGTTTGGTCGTAGATGTCGGGGTAGTAATTTTGATGACAACTATACTTGGTCACCGACTGCATAAGAGGGGCCTGGTCTTCTTTTGGAATCCGTATATCTCTTGGTCTGCGTTCTGGCCTTCTCTAAGTATTCCTTGGCCTCCTGGTGTATGTTGACGAGGGTTTCGATCCAGGAGTCAACAATAGGTACCGGTGTAGAATGAGGAAGAACAGAGGGTAAAACCGATGGATGGAACCCTTGACTACAATAAAAAGGACTGGTTTTGAGCGCTGAATGTTCAGAGTTGTTGTAGGTGAATTCAGCAACGGGTATCAGGAGTGACCAGTCATCCTGGACCTTGGTGGCGAAACATCGAAGATACTGTTCCAGGGTCTGATTCGCACATTCTGTGGCTCTGTTGGTTTGGGGGTGATACCCTAAAGAGAGGGCAAGTTGAATTCCGAGAACTCGACAGAGATGTTTCCAAAATTGTGAGACGTATTGAGGTCTTCTATCAGATATGTTGTGCATTTTGAAAAGTGACTGAAAGTGAAGCGCTGTCTTTTCTACCTGGCTGCTGCTCACGGCATTACGAGCTGTAACTCTTGCCGTACCGCTTCCTGGAGGAGGCGTGTCTTCCCTGCAGCATGTGATCAAGCACGTGATCAGACCACGGGCTTTTAACCAGAGTGGAAGCGCCCGAGCAGCGTATTGTTGTGCATTTTGAAAAGTGACTGAAAGTGAAGCGCTGTCTTTTCTACCTGGCTGCTGCTCACGGCATTGCAAGCAGTAGCTCTTGCCGTACCGCTTCCTGGAGGAGGCGTGTCTTCCCTGCAGCACGTGATCAGACCACAGGCTTTTAGCCAGAGTGGAAGCACCCTTGCGGCGCTAAGCCCGGTGGAGACAAGCCCACTGGCTGTTGTGCGGCTGTTTGGGGCGCCCAAATTGATGTGCAGAGTGTACACTGTTCACCTTGTTGGTCCGGAGGTGTGGAGACCTAACGCTTGACCACATCAGCGGGACCCCTCTTATACACCGCGGTTCATAAAATGGGAACATACTCATAGGAACCCGTGTGGAAATAAGGGCGCACCGACGACTGCTGTGTGATTGGAGGCTCGATTTAATTTCAGCCTAACCAACACTTCCTCGAAAGACTCACCTGCTCCAATTGCGTAAAACTGTCAGCTGAACGTTCATCAACAGACAGCAGTTGAAGTGAGCGGGCCAGTGTGCATTGGTTGCCGTTTCACCACGTGAGCAGGTTCACGTGACAACCTGGAGACACGCCTCCTGAACATCGGCACAAAACCACAGCAGTGCAGTCCCTGCGGAAGCCGGATGAAAAACTAGGTAAGATACCAATTTAATCTAATTCTGGTGTAAGTACAGTGTCTGCCTAATCATAATTTCAACTTGATCAAGATGGATAACGTAAAACCTCATACTAGACTCCAAGAGAAATTGGAAGAAACATTAGCGATGAATGAAAGACAGAGCTCAAAATAGTACTAAACCTCAAATAAATAACACGCATACAGAGGAAAAACCAAGACCAACTAAAACTAATGCAAATACTGCACTGAAACACGAGCAAAAACACACCATTAGCGAGGTAACACAAAAAAACTTGCTTGCTAGCGATGAGATTGTGAACTCCGAAACACATTGTCCAATCAGAACCTCTACAGATCTGGTTTATCCTTTATCAGTTGGAAATATAAATCAACAGAACCCATCAGATGCATTTATGGCTCATGTCAAAGAGACACCTAAACAAGGAGAAGCGGAGTCCAATCACTTACAGAAAATAAGAGCAGATGATTCATGCGTTACACCATCCTTAAAAGAGAGAGCATGGATTGCTAAACAACAGTGGCAGACAACGTATCGTCCCACTCGTTCTCTATGTGATAATAATATACAGGCTCTCCCCTTTAGGATTGCTCGATTGTCACTGGATATAACAGAGATAGATGCTCTAATGGACTGTCAAGAAAAAAGACAAGAGGTATTCAACGGGAAAGGTTTAACTAGCCACACCAACCAAATAAATACCTCTATGCCAAACAACTACAAAGACAGTAAAAAACCAGCACCAACAACAGTAAAAACATGTAGGAACGAAGTAAACGGTTACGTGAAAAACCTTAAATCTGAGATCGAGGAATCTACATCAATATGCATGCACTCAGACCGCACAAAGGATTTGGTTGAGTCTCCAATGAGAATACCGACCACAATGTTAGACTTGCAAAATACTCTAATTGCAGTTTTATCAAATGCAATGATCCCATTCTTGAAAATACAGGAGGCAATGGTCGATGCTACAAAAGACCAAGCAAAGCTACTAGCGATGATCATGACTAAACAATCCCTCTTTGAATCCCTAACAAATAGCTTACAAGAAAGAATTAAATATGAGGCAGAAACGTCTAGGACTTGGCAATCACATTTAGCGGACATGGCAAGAGTGGAACGCATCGAAAAGCAGAACCTAATGGAAACAGTGTCAAATATAACAAAAAAACTAATAGATGAAAAGGCGAAAAAACAGTCACAAACAACACATCCTTCTGAAGTATTAACACAAGAAACACAAACTGAAGAAAAAGGCTGCCCAAACAAAATTAACATCGATCAGACAACACAGTATGAGATCCAACCATTAATGATGGAAACAAATTCACAGCTAAATCCAATCATAATTGATAATAATGAACCTCCAACGTGCACTCTTTTTGACATATTCGACCTTACAAAACGCGGACCAACAGGACAAGATAACCTGACGAGACAAAATCACAAAAAAGCGACAAAAAAATCACAAATGGGATCCCGTGCATTTTTGAGAAAGATGCAAAGGGTACAAAAATCAACAAATGACAAATTACCACAATCCAAACAAACTATGGCAATGAAACATATAGAGCTTGCAGCTCCAAATTTGGCACTGGCTAAAACAACCAGCTTAAAACCAGTTATCCAATTAGCCAAACAAAAATCAAAGGTACCATTGGATGATCTGCTAATTGAAATAAACCTTCATAACAATAAGCAGACAACAAGCCAGGGCACAGACACAAACGGAGACGACAAAAATTTGAAACCAAGTACAGTATCAGCAAAAGAGCCTTCAATAATCGGGGATTCAACAGTAGATATTTCATCCGTCACCAATGATCAAAATGAGGAGCTGATTGTTATCGACGAATATAATGACTCAATATTGTCTTCGACGACATACTCCCAGGAATTGACAGATCAAGGGGGAAACAAATCCCTTAATTATTCAGCGGTTTCAAGTGATGAAACATGGTCATCTATAGAAACGCAACAGAAGGAAAGAAATGATGGTAAGCGGAGCCCTACCCGAGATTCTACTATTATGAGACCTAAATTTCAGAACCCTTTGAGTACCACGTACGCTTATAGAGTGGCTCTGTTTCAACTATCGCCACATCCAGAAGACTTGGTGACACTAAACCGATCTAACTTTCTTCGACTGTTGAAAGCAATTCCGCAACTCGGAGATATAAAAACGAATGTCATCGAAGTAATTATCTTTCCGAATAAGAAATATATGGAGGAAGCCCACATTGACTTCTATTCAGAAGAAACCATGCACCGTGTCTTAGCAACAAACAATCTACTCAAAAATCTTGGCTTCAAGGCAGAAGAAATATATGTATGCAGATTGATGGCTAGCAAAAAATCGACAAATATTACGCTTCTTGATCAAAGGCTGAAAAATAACAAAAAGAATAAGCCAATCCAAGGGAACACCAAAAGGAACAATTCAAGTACTCCAACTCGTGTAAATGGAGTGGATGAAGTCAATAATTCCAGACAACCAAGAAAAACATATTTATAACAAAGGACAAACTAAGCAACACACATAAAATATCCCTAATGTCATGGAACACAAGGGGCTACAAACATCTCTTGAAAAATCAATCCTCAATGTTAGCAAAATCGGAAATAATCTGCCCATAAGAGACCTGGCTAACTGAGGAGATCCTGTGTGAGGGATATATAACCTGGTTGAATCCGCAAAACAGTCGAAAACAGGCAGTGCGGCTTCAGGAATGTTAATTCTGATGCAAATCAATGTGACATGGTCTTTAACTGCAAGAAGGAACATTAATCCCTGGTGTCAATATATTACCATGCCAGTATATAATCTAGAACAAAATAGAAAGCAAACGACATGCAGAATGGAACATAGAAGTATTTCAATCTTTAACATCTATTGGAATCCTATTGCAATCAACGACAACATTTTTATCGATGCCGTATTCGAAGAAATCGATTCCATCATGCAAGCTAATAATTTATTATAGCTGGCGACTTCAACATGCATCTCTTTGACAAAGAGGGTAATAAATACTTGTCACACGAAATGTCATCACGGACAAGGAAATGGATGAAAGAGTTAAGAATTTGCAATATTTCCTTAACCAAACAATCAACGAATGCAAAGGGTACATTATGTCTGACCTGGACAGGAAAAACCTCCACTTCAGTAATTGACTATATATTTGCTTCTGCCACCTTACAGCATTCTGTAACTGGAACTAATAACTTCCCTAATGAAGAAAGCGACCATCATCAAATTTCAATTTCATGGCTTGCACACAAAACTACAAATGAGCGCATAAATTTACCTGCATTAGAATTATCCAATGGGCTGAATAAACTAAGAATAAGAAACCATCAAGCCAGTGAAATACTTTCAACTTTTCAACTGGCCCCCCAGAAAGAACATGAAAAAATGGACTATCGATGGATTTTAGAAAAATATACATGTCCACAAACAAAAACAAAGAGTGCTCCCAAAACCTCACATTGCCATCAATATAATCAAAGAATCAAACAAGAAAAGCATGAACATCAAAAGAGAATAAGGCATTTGAAATTAAAGAACGTTCTAGACCTTAAAAAACAGATACACAAAGAAAAACAAAGATACTCTAATTTTCTAAAAAGTAACAAAGCGATGATGAAACAACACGATGCAGAAACTATTTTGAGGGCTCTGCAAAATAAAAACACAAGAAATCTGTGGTCAATGATGACTGATAAATCCAAACAACAAACTTTAATACAAGAAGTTGAGCCCCATGTTTGGGTAAACCATTATCAAGAAGTTTATAACCGCAAAACATCCATTTTGACAACGACCGGAGTAAATGAAGAGTGTACTTGGAAATTTGAATGGGATATCGAGGATATAACAAATAAAATTAAAGCCTTGAATTCGTCACGAGCCCCAGGCCCGGATGGGCTTTCAAAAGCAGTCCTCAAAGCAACACCAGAAGTATGGGCCACATTTTTCTTTCATTTACTCAAACTTATAGCAAAAAGAAAAGAAATTCCCCACACTTGGACAGTTGCAATTCTGATCCCAATTTACAAATCAGGAGACCGAAAGACGCCAGGCAACTGTAGACCCATAGCCCTGCTAGACCCAGTGGGAAAATTATTTGCAAGCTACCTACAAAAACAACTGAACAGCTGGGCAGCAAAGAACGGAAAACAGGCGAAAAAGGCAAACTGGCTTTGTGACAAATATTGGAACAAATGTAAACTTACTGTTACTGAATATGATAAAAGTAGAAGCAAGTATCAAAAACCAACAAGAATATGCTTTGTTCATAGACCTGAAAATGGCATTCGATTCAGTAAACAGACAGAAACGCTGGGGTAAATTAACAGCATGGGGTTGTCCCACTTTAATCTTAAACCCAATCATCCAACTATATTCAAATACCTCCATTCGAGTTCGACTCACAAATGCTGGAATGGTCACAGAATCAATTCCGACCTCGAATGGGTTGAAGCAAGGCTGTCCGTAATCTGCGTGTTTATACAATCTGTATACCAACGATTTTGAGAAGCAGATTGAAAAGACGAAAGCAAATACCCCAAGAATTAACAACGAAACAATTCATGCACTAATCTATGCTGATGATATTATTATATTGGACAAAACGACATCCGGACTACAAGAATCTTTGAACAAAACTCAAGATTACATGTATGTAAATGATCTCCAAATCAATAAGTGTAAAACAAAGATCATGAAACTCATCAGTCAGAAGTGGAAAAATCAATATCCCATAAAAATCTTGCATGATAATAAAGAAATTATGATCACAAAGACAATCAAATATCTAGGCACTCTCATAAACCCTTCTAATAATAAAAAAGAATGGTACGAAAACATCGAAGATAAGGCCAGATCCTTGGCCAGGCAAGGTAGATTCTTTCATCTGAAGTATGGTACATACTCAGCGAAGGCCACAATGCTATTATACAGGCAAAAGGTAGTTCCAATCATAACCCATGCCAGTGAATCCTTAATCAATGAGAAGGTTATTAACTGGTCCGTCCTAGAAGGCCTATATTGGCGGCAAACGTTAGCACTCGCCAAATCATTTCCTATTGTTAGGATCCGTTTTGAATTGGGCCTACAATCGATAGAATTTACAGTCACATGGAAACAGATGGACCTTTATAGAAAAGTCATTTCGGACGATCGGATTCCATCACTGGAAATATTAAAATGAAAAGAACAAACATTTTAAACGACAGCTCTTTTGAAATGGATTACAACAATAAAGAGAAAAATGCAAGCTGAAGAAATTACAGAATAACTGTTGGTAAAGAGACCCCAGCAAGCGAAAAGAAAATTAAAAACGAATGACTGGATAAAAACAATAGACAAACAAAAAAACTACAAACGGTTCCTTAAATGTGACACAGAAGTAAGAGCCTTAAACGAACTACCAGAATATCTAACTCAATTCCCTGATAGGATGATTCGTGACTTATTTTTAAGATTTCGCCTGAATATACTTCCAACCAGGGACTACTTAGCTACATTTGATAAAACTGGTTCTACCTCCGCGGACTGTAGATTTTGTAAAGAACTGCAAACACCAGAAACATTATTCCATTTAATCATGGTGTGTCCGATGCTGAAAGAAAAAAGAGAACTATTCAGAACCTTCTTTAGAATCTCCAATAAAGAGATGACGACAGAAGAAAGATGGGCGAATCTGCTAAGAGGAAATGATCAGTGGCTAATAATTACAATAATTAAATTCTGGACTGAGATCATGAAATGAGTCGAAATGAACAGAACAAATGAAATGTTCTGTTTTAAGTATAGAAATGAAAAAGAATGTAATGTAAAGTTTGTAAAATGAGCGATATGAGTGAACAAGTCTATTGTAACCATGATAGTAGTGTATCCTCGAGATGGTGGTAGTTCCACAATGAAGTCTGTAGCGATGAATTCCCATGGCCTAGTTGGCAGTGTTGGTTGCAGAAGAAGACCCGCCGGTCTCTTGTTCTCATGCTTATTTTGAGCACAGACAACGCAAGCTTGGACGTACTGCTGTACGTCAGTCTTCATCTTAGGCCACCAGAACTGTCTCTGTGTAAGACGGAAGGTATTGGTGATGCCACGATGCCTGGAGTGAAGTGTGTCATGACAGAGGTTTATTATTTTCTGTTGTAATTTCTGTGTTGGAATGAGCAGTGCATTGTCCTTGAATAAATATCCTTCCTTGGCTCTTAGATTCCATTGGTTTTTCCTTGACTCATCCTTCCATAACTCAGAGGATTGGGTTTGCGCTCGGATTTCTTCCAGGAGGTTGACTGCTTGAGCTACGAAGATCGTCGGGGGAAAACATCTTAGAATATGCCTTATCTTCAGTGGTTACGAGGTCAGGACGTCGAGACAAGGCATCAGCAATCAGGTTATGTGACCCGGAAACATGAGTGATGTGGGACTGGTACTGGGCAAAAAAGTAGGCCCAACGCGCCTGACAACTATGTCTACATTCCAATGACTGTAGAATCTGAAGATTCCGATGGTCCGTACGGACTTGGACTGGATGTCTAGCTCCTAGAAGTAGATGGCGCCATTCAGTGAAGGCTTGGCGGATGGCTAACAATTCCTTTTCCAGGACGGAGTAGTGTGTTTCACAGTCAGGGTTCGTGAAAGATAAGCAATGGGGTGTTCCAGCTTATCTTCTAGTTTCTGTTTCAACACTGCTCCTATGGCGTAATTGGAGGCATCCGTTTCCACTAGAAATGGTCGGCTTATGTCGGGTTGGGCTAAGATAGGAGCTTGTGTAAACTCGGTCTTCAAACGCTGGAACGCTGTCTTTTGCTGTGTGGACCAGATAAAAGGGGTGTCCTTCTTTAAGAGAGCAACGATCGGTTGAACAATCTCGGAAAAGGTGGATATGAACTTTCGGTAGAAATTGGCAAGCCCCAGGAAGGATTGAACTTGTTTCACGGACGTAGGAGCAGACCATGCCAGAATAGCCTTTACTTTTGAAGGGTCCATACCAATTCCCTCTGGGCTAAGGATAAATCCTAGGTAGTGAACAGAGGTAACATGAAACAAGCATTTTTCGGGTTTGGCTAAGAGTTGGTGTTCAGAGTCTTTGTAGTACTGCCTTTACGTGTTCTTCATGCTTTTGAGGGTCCTTGGAAAAGATCAATATGTCATCCAGATATACAATGATGAATTGGAACAACATGTCAGAGAACACCCTATCCATAAAACGTTGGAAGACTGCCGGGGCATTAGCTAGTCCAAAGGGCATGACCAGGTATTTGTAATGGCCAAAGGGTGTTCTAAAGGCGGTTTTCCACTCGTCTCCTTCCCGGATACGGATCAAATGATAGGCACCCCGGACATCCAACTTGGTGAATATTACCGTGCCTCTTAAGGCTTCCAGAATATCCGAAATCAAGGGTAGTGGGTGTCGTTCTTTGAGGGTGCATTGATTTAGCCCACGATAATCGAGGCAGGGGCTGAGTTCCTGGGTATCCTTTTTGGGAACAAAGAATAACGAAGCACCTGCTGGAGATTTTGAAGGTCTTATAGTGCCATTTTCAAGGTTGGTATCCAGGTATTCTTTGAGGGCCTTTTTCTCGGGTTCAGAAAGGATGAACATCCTGCCGAAGGGAATCACTGCTGAGGGTTCCGTTTCTATTGCACAGTCTTCAGGCCTGTGGGGGGGGTAAGGCCTGGACTATGGCAGTCAAAAACACATCAGCGTAACCTTGGTAAGCCTCAGGGACTTGTATGATATTGGAAACCATGAGTGGTGTTTCTTGGTCTTTATGCGGTTCCTTAGGGGGTGTTAATGAAGATTCCAGGAATAGACAGTGAGACATACAAAACTCTGAGCCTAGGAATAGTGATCCTGCTGTCCAGTTGATATACGGATTGGGTTTTTGTAACCAGGGCATACCCAATACCATGGGGTAGTGGGCTGACTTAATGATGTTGAACCTAATCGGCTCTTGATGGTGATTTATTGAGAGCTGGATCTCCTTGGTCTGCAAGCTTATGGGCCCTGAAGTGAGGGGTCTTCCGTCGATGGCTTCCACAGGCTGCAAGGTACTTTGTGTCTCGTACGGAATCTGGTGACTAGCAACCCAATCATGATCAATGAAGATCCCCTTAGCTCTGCAGTCTACCAAGGCCAAAATGGGATAGGTCTTGCTCTTGGAGGGTGATAGAAATGCCTTTAGTGTGACCAATTTGTTTTGTCCAGGAGAGTTCAAGGATGGAATCGATGTGGAGCAAACATCTCTCTCCCGAAGCTCTGCTCCATCTAGGATCTGGAGCTGGCGTTTCCCGAACGCCGAGGGGGGGCTAGAGGACATTCCCTAACCAAATGTTTGTCCGAAGCACAATACATACACAACCCCATATGAATCCTTCTCATCCTTTCTTGCGGGGATATGGGTCCACGGAAGGCTCCTATCTGCATGGGTTCTGGTTCTGTGACTGAGCCTGGGTTTGTGTCCGTTCTAACGGTTCTCTCAAAGGACACCTTGGAAGGATTTCCCCTGGATTTCTTCTCTTCAGCCTTTCTTTCCTGGATACGCAAGTCTATTTGCATGGCAAGGTCCATTAGTGCCTGGAATGAGTTTGGTCTAGCCACTCTGGCCAACTCATCCTTAATCTCATCATTCAGTCCTCTCCTGAACAGGGTGAAACTCGCCTCAGAGGACCAATCAGCTTCCTTGGCCAATTGTTTGAATCGGGTCACATAAGTGAGCATATCCTGGGAACCCTGCTGAAAGTCTAACAGACGTTCCTGGGCACTATAGACCTGCTCAGGGCGATCAAACATGTTTTTAAGGGCCTGTATGAACCCATCACAGTCAACTAGGAGGGCATTGCCGGAGTTAGCGAGGGGTGTAGCCCAGGTTAAGGCATTTCCGGAAAGGTGGGAAATTATGAAACCCACCTTAGCCCTGGGAGTTGAAAAGTAATAAGGCTTAAATGTAAAGTGGACCAAACATGAATCCAGGAATCCACTAAGGGTTTTTGCTGACCCATCGTATTTGTCAACAATGCCGCCCAACAAGACGCTTTTTTTGTGGCCGAATCCCGGGATTGGACCAATTGTTTGAGTGCAGCGTTTTCCGCCTTTAGATTTTGGACCCGGTTGATGGTTCTTGCATGCGACGCATCAGGTCCTGAACGGCGGCTTCCATGTTGCTATCGAGTTCGGTCGGGTGGCGTCTCAAACTGTCAAGGAGTCCCCCCCCCTTCTCACCTGGGTCTTTTCTTTGCTGGAGTCCTTGCTCGCTGCCTTCTTGCATAGTTGGTTTTGAACAAGACTGCCCAAGTCTCTTCCGACCCCAGAGTGCGTTCAGTTTCTGGGACGTGGACCCAGGAATCCGGGGAACTAGGAAAGGTGCAACTAGCACACAAGTCCAGGAAATAGGAGGAAAGGAAGGGGCAAGGAACTGGTAGATAGACAGGTACAAGGAAACAATACCGCGAGCTACGGGACACACGTCGGATCGCTACTTTGCAATAGCATTGAGACGCGCAGAGCCGAGGAAGGCGTGGTCTATTAATAGAATACGTTACGTCCAGCGTGTGGAGCGAGAAAGGGGTTTCACACTGGACGACCATGTTGCGAGTATTATGGAGTGCAAACCCCGTTGTGACAAGGACCAGGAAGTCCAAAAGGGACGTGTTCTGTAGTTCATGACACCATTAGCCGTAAAATCTCGAGCCAATTTATCACAGTGCACTCCTCTTATTCCATAAGATTTGATAAAGTGTAAATTTAGTAGTGGGGTGCCGGGGAGAAAACCAACCCTGACACTGGGTTGTATAAACTATACTATTATCAACATTAGATAACCACACACTTGTGGATTTCTCCCGTCCCCTGCACACCCAAAAATATTGTAAACACAACCAATTAGTGAATGATTCCTAAATATTCAATTCTGTAATTCAAAAATAACACTTTGCTAATAACTCTTGTCTTATAAAAATTCTTTACTCAAAGAAATGTATATATACACACTTATTCATTTATGTTAGACCATACATAATACCAAACTGTTGAATTTCAAATTTTACTTTGTTGATCATTTCACAATTCAAAATAGACAATATACAGTATGACGTTTGATTATTCAATAATAACCCATCTGGGCAATATTTTCTAGAATAACAATCCGTTAACTTATGTCTCTACGCGTTTCGGGGTTTGATGCTCCCCTTCTTCAGGAGTTGTCTATTTTCTTCAAAGGTCTTGTAGTTCCATCTATAATAAACAATTTAGATTTATAGGTTTTAAATTCCATTATTCTTTTGTTTTTCACTGTCACTTTAATTATGATCTCATAATTAACTAGGTGATTTTGACTAATTCAGTGCGATTTCTCACTCATTATCAGAATTACCTGTTCAACTTAATGCCAACAATACCAGATAAATAAGAATAGTTCAATCCTTTTACACTAATCCAGTTAAAAATATACCCAGATGGGGTGTCCAGATTTTAGTCTGTTAACTTCTTTGGTTAGATCCATTAAAATATTCACCTGTGTGATACTTCCAATGGTGTCTCCCACTTCTGTTTGGAATCTCACCACTGCTTGTGCAGTAAGCTGCCCTTGGTGATGCAATTAGGTCCCTCCTAGTGCCAAAGATGCCCTTTCGATTATCTCAATGTGTAGACCGTTCTGTGAATAAAAGTTCACAATTTGTGGTAAACTGTCTCCCCAGTTGTTATGTTACAGAAATTGTAGAGACTTTAATGCTTACCGATCTACTTGGTTGTTGATGAATTAATGTTGGCTGGATATTGCCCTTTGTGATCACTATTCGGAATTTGGTTCATCTGAAAACTCTCCTTTAGTTCTAAGGGAAAAAAATCTTTTGTCACTATATTATCCTCTTAAAAAAAGGGGGGGTTGAACTTAAGGTCAATGTCATCATACATGTAAAAATCTATTTTCTATCTCCAGCATTTACCTTGTCAGACAGAAGTCTCTGTATCTCTCACTTCCAAGCGCCAAATTCTGCAGCCTCGCGTGCGAACGGCCGCAAAATGGCCGCCGATCTATTTATTTACGTACTATGTGTGGCGTCATCACGTGATAACGCGATAACGTCATACGCACCACCGTTCTGTCTTAGTTCGATGTGTTCGTTCGATGTGTTTGTTGTTTATGTTAATATCTCAATGATATCATCACATGCCGCTGTTCTTAGTTATGGCTTTGTCCTTCAAAGATGGTTTAAAGAAAGGCCCTTGTGGTGTCATTAGGCAAATTACTATCTGATGTGTAATCCCCTGTTTTTTCACCAGGGGTGTCTCAAGTTAATTCTGAGATCATAAACGTGCTCACAATTTGTTTTACCATTTCTTGGCAATGAAGATAAAAGTATATCCAACCATTATACATTAGTCATAATGTATCGTTCGTTCTCTTCTGTACATTACGAATTATATATATAGTGTATTCCCGTTCATCTCCATGATGTTACCACATTTCAATATGATTCGTGTCCACTTTTTCATTTGAATTATATTTTTTCATCATAGATATTAGATATTATATACAGTAAAAATAGATACATATTTTAGTACTTGTTACTTTCTTGGTATTCTCTAGAGATTCATTGACCTCTGTTAAAATTTTATTCAAATCTTCCTTGTTTTTAAACTTGCTTAATTGTTCTGATATATCTTCAATTTCTTTGTCCAAATTATTGACTGATTTCGATAATTCTTCAATCGTCAAGAGAATTAGATCTAGTGAACATTTGTTTAAAATTTGTTCCCATTTATTCACAAACTCAGCATTCTCTCTGCAAAGGGTTGGTTTCAGATATACACAAAGTCCTCTTGGTATGCGTTGGGCTCGGAAGTACTGGGCTAGCGTGGTGGCATGTAGTTTTTGAGATATTTCCCTTCTAATGGTGCGTTCCAACTGATTTATTAGTTTCTCAGGATTGCTTGTTGTTGGTATACTGGTCTCTATGTCCTTCAAAAGGCCTAATATCCGGTTGGCTTCTTCTTCATTGAATGCTAGAGTGGTAGCATGTTTTTCTGTTAATGTGTTGATTTTGGAAAATGACATCTCCCGATGTCTCTGGCTCTGTGGGTGCTACTGAGATTATAGTGTCACACCCTATCAATAGGGGATTTACATGCAATCTCTAGCCAATTTATCACAGTGCACTCCTCTTATTCCATAATATTTGATAAAGTGTAAATTTAGTAGTGGGGTGCCCTTTTGATGTACAAAGTCTATACACCTCGATTCCCCACCAAGATGGACTGGAGGCCCTAGAATGGATGCTAGTTAACACCAACGAATGCACAGCGAATAAAGTCTTCCTATTGGAACTAAGTAAGATCATACTTGTCAACAATTACTTCAGATATGGTAATCAATTTTACATACAAGCAGCAGGCACCTCCATGGGGTCATCAATGGCACCCGCATATGCAAACTTATTCATGTACTTCTTGGAGAGCACGCGAATATTAACTGAACAAAGATGGATGCCCAACCTGGTAATTTGGAAGAGATTTATAGACGACATTTTTGTAGTCTGGAGAGGAACAAGGACAGATGTCGACTTCTTTCTAGACTTCCTAAACTCAATTCACGATAGAATAAAATTTACCATGGAAGTGGGTACACCCAAATTACATTTTTTGGACGTTGAATTGGAGATAGGACCACAAGGCATAATAACGAACATATACCACAAGAAAACAGATGTAAACAATTCACTACATTATCTGAGTCACCACCCAGAACACCTACGAGATAATCTACCATACAGGCAATTTCTACGCTTGAAGCGTATAATTTCGACACCCAGAACATTGGAAGAAGCAAATCTCACTATGACTGAGAAATACAGAAAACGGGGATACCCAAACAATATCATAGAGAGAGGCAGAGAGAAAACAGAGATTAACAAGAGAAGAATTACTCACTCCAAGAGTGAAATCAAATGAAACACCATTCATATACGCCTTAAGATATTCGGGACGAAGCCATCATGTCGCCAGGATGATCAAGAAGAATTGGAGAATTATTGAAATGGACCAACAGTTGAATAAATTGTTCCCTAAACCACCAATCATAGCATACAAAAGAGGCCGGAATTTTAAAGATCAGGTAGTACATGCTGAAAGACCACCAAAAGAGAAACAGATGTCTCTACAAACAAGGAAAACAGGAACCTTCGCGTGTCTAAATTATGGACATTGCAACAACATAATCAAAGGCACCCATGTACGACATCCATACAATGGTATGAGGATTAAACTTAGGGATTATGCCACATGCGACACGAAATCTGTGATTTATGGACTCAGTTGTCCATGTGGAATATTTTACATTGGACAAACGAACAGAAAAGCCAAGGAACGTTGGCATGAACATAAGAGCAACATTAGAACTAAGAATATAAGATCACCAGTTGCACGCCACTTTAATGAGAACAAACACAACATTTCACAACTTAAGGTTAACATTTTGGAAGTAGTAAAAAGATCTCCACGCGGGGGAAATCATACTAAAAAATTAAATCAGAGAGAGATATATTGGATTGAGAAACTGGACTCCATGTCACCTAGGGGTATGAATGAAGACTACAACCTTGGGGTATTTCTGTGAACAAAAGGAAAGTGAATCTATATGTAGAATACATGCAATATAGACTACCATAAAAACCAATTAGATCTGGAATGTGGGTGGATCATAGATAGAAAGCATTATTAACAACTCAGATTACAGTACGAATTGATAAGAATATGGTCTGTAAAGAAACTGGTGAGTCCAAGAAAGTATCAAGTACTAAAATATGTATCTATTTTTACTGTATATAATATCTATGATGAAAAAATATAATTCAAATGAAAAAATGGACACAAATCATATTGAAATGTGGTAACATCATGGAGATGAACGGGAATACACTATATATATATATAATTCGTAATGTACAGAAGAGAACAAACGATACATTATGACTAATGTATAATGGTTGGATATACTTTTATCTTCATTGCCAAGAAATGGTAAAACAAATTGTGAGCACGTTTATGATCTCAGAATTAACTTGAGACACCTCTGGTGAAAAAACAGGGGATTACACATCAGATAGTAATTTGCCTAATGACACCACAAGGGCCTTTCTTTAAACCATCCTTGAAGGACAAAGCCATAACTAAGAACAGCGGCACGTGATGATATCATTGAGATATTAACATAAACAACGAACACATCGAACGAACACATCGAACTAAGACAGAACGGTGGTGCGTATGACGTCATCGCGTCATCACGTGATGACGCCACACATAGTACGTAAATAAATAGATCGGCGGCCATTTTGCGGCCGTTCGCATGCGAGGCTGCAGAATTTGGCGCTTGGAAGTGAGAGATACAGAGACTTCTGTCTGACAAGGTAAATGCTGGAGATAGAAAATAGATTTTTACATGTATGATGACATTGACCTTAAGTTCAACCCCCCCCTTTTTTAAGAGGATAATATAGTGACAAAAGATTTTTTTCCCTTAGAACTAAAGGAGAGTTTTCAGATGAACCAAATTCCGAATAGTGATCACAAAGGGCAATATCCAGCCAACATTAATTCATCAACAACCAAGTAGATCGGTAAGCATTAAAGTCTCTACAATTTCTGTAACATAACAACTAGGGAGACAGTTTACCACAAATTGTGAACTTTTATTCACAGAACGGTCTACACATTGAGATAATCGAAAGGGCATCTTTGGCACTAGGAGGGACCTAATTGCATCACCAAGGGCAGCTTACTGCACAAGCAGTGGTGAGATTCCAAACAGAAGTGGGAGACACCATTGGAAGTATCACACAGGTGAATATTTTAATGGATCTAACCAAAGAAGTTAACAGACTAAAATCTGGACACCCCATCTGGGTATATTTTTAACTGGATTAGTGTAAAAGGATTGAACTATTCTTATTTATCTGATATTGTTGGCATTAAGTTGAACAGGTAATTCTGATAATAAGTGAGAAATCGTACTGAATTAGTCAAAATCACCTAGTTAATTACGAGATCATAATTAAAGTGACAGTGACAGTGAAAAACAAAAGAATAATGGAATTTAAAACCTATAAATATAAATTGTTTATTATAGAAGGAACTACAAGACCTTTGAAGAAAATAGACAACTCCTGAAGAAGGGGAGCATCAAACCCCGAAACGCATAGAGACATAAGTTAACGGATTGTTATTCTAGAAAATATTGCCCAGATGGGTTATTATTGAATAATCAAACGTCATACTGTATATTGTCTATTTTGAATTGTGAAATGATCAACAAAGTAAAATTTGAAATTCAACAGTTTGGTATTATGTATGGTCTAACATAAATGGATAAGTGTGTATATATACATTTCTTTGAGTAAAGAATTTTTATAAGACAAGAGTTATTAGCAAAGTGTTATTTTTGAATTACAGAATTTAATATTTAGGAATCATTCACTAATTGGTTGTGTTTACAATATTTTTGGGTGTGCAGGGGACGGGAGAAATCCACAAGTGTGTGGTTATCTGTTGTCTATAGTACCATTAGCCATAAACCCAGTATCTCTGCAATATGATTTAGAAATAGATCTAGTTGCATCACTATTTGGTTCCAATACAGGTTAGTTGCAAGAACACGGCAAATTTTGTTTTTTATTGCAGATATACAAGGCTATGGCTAGAATGCTCAGAATATCCCTTCATAGAACTTCAAAGAACTTTATTTTAGAATTTCTTGTAGCAATCGGCAAACCTCCTGATGGGTGACCGCCATTGGATTTACTTGCTAATTGCTGAACAATAGTGAAGCCATCCAACCATATTTCAAATGTGAGCGAGGTTTCCTGAAACAATATATCATACACATCAAAAATTCAGGTCTCTGCTTCATGTTTCATAAAACCTATTGAATATTGAAACCTTGCATGTTCCAATCCAGTAGTTTGATTTCACCTGTTGTTAGAGCCCTTTATCAAGCTCACCTTGGCCCACCAATTGTGGTTTCAGAAATTTCAACAACCCACACCAAATGCCCTGGTCATCAATCCTGTTTGAAGTCCCAGCTTATTCTGATTGGGACCCTACTATTTGCCAATTGACAGAATTACTATTATTCATCTGTCTCTGACTTCCACCTCCAGCAGTGTGACCTTGTTTGCCCATTTGTAGCATCAATTTAATTTCCTTCCTCTCAATGTGCACCAGTCATCCAAATGTCAAAATCTCCTTCCTCTCATCAAATATTGTTCTTGTGACAAAGGGGGAGCTCCAATGAACCTGGGCCAAATCTGTGCATGTTTCAAATGGAAAGCTTACACACTTGGTATCTTGAGTAAAGATTTTCTCCAGGGCTGGAATTTGCTTGAATAATTTCAGAATATTAGCACAATTAAAAATCATGTCAAGATTTATGTGGGGGTGTATTTCAAAGTATAGAGTCCCAGCCTTCTCTGTCATTCAATTTGGAGGGCCGTCTCCCCACCAATTTAAAGGTGGCCATAGAACTAGCCTGATTTCCCCACACCTTTACATAGGCCGCTACCCCCTTGCAAACCAAACAGCTTAATTAGTCTGTCCCACCGCCCCCCCACCCCCCATTTCATCCTCTGAGACTTGGGATTGTAAATGCCTAACATTAGGATATGATTGATTAGCTAGTTGATTGTGGGGGCCCGGCAAGGGGAATCTGATTGATTTACCTTATTTGCCATTGGCTATTCAGTGTAGTTCATTTCGGCTGTGCTCGATTTTGAGTACTAAAAATGGAGGCCCAGCGTTCTTTCGCCGAAGATGGTGGGGACTTTTTGTGTACTGACAGATTGAGATCTAACCACGGGGAGTATACCTCTGTTAAGGATAGCTAAGTGGTTACTTAGATGATCGTTGGCCACATGTATAGGCACAGCCTTACCCGTGTCGGCCTTGCCAATCATCTGCTCTACCACTCTTTCCTCCAAGCATACAGTTTGTGTAGCAATGGTAGCTGATGTGTGAGCTCTACTTGTTCCTCCTACCCTGCTACCGTTGTAATCTGAAGGGAACCTCGTCATAGCCTGAGTGGACGTCAGAGGCTGGGAAACCCCTTCTACAACCGTTACTGATTCAGCTGTATCCAGAAATACTCAATTGCATTTATTAGAGGATAAGACTGTATACCCACATCTATCTTAGTTAATTCAATACTAAAATTTTGTACATTTTCGAACATCTTCCTGGAACTTGCGATTGGACTGAGATTTGATTTGAAGTGCTGATCAGTTTTACCTGGATTCACATTATTGCCACTAACAATTTGAACGTCTTCATCTGAGATATGTAGATTACGTAAAAATGTCCTTGAATTGTTTGTTTTTTTCTCCCGTTTTTAGATTTGTGCTAGGCTTTTCTTGAGCACTTTTCTACTTCGACCATCTCGTTACTGTCATATTTCTCTTTTAATTGGTCAGTTCGAATGGACAAGTCTTTTCCGTCAGGCCCAACTTGCTTGTCATACTTTATTGGGACGCTAGGTTTGGAAGCAAAGGCCCAATTTCTCAAGATGTCGATTTTGACATTTAATTTGGTCAAAATTAGCAGATGGGCCTTAACTTCATCCCTGATTTTGTCATACAGTTCCATCTGATGCGCTAAGGATAGAATGTAATGCTGAAATAGATGAAGACGTCAATTTAATAAAGTAATTTGCTTCCTTGAGTGTATGAGATCTCTTTTGCCCGCTGATATCTGGACCTTGCGCTAGATTACTTGTGGAAAGTACCTCAAGTAACTGAGACGGGGAGCTTTGGGTTAGCTCACTCAACTAGAGAGGCTGTACCATCCAACATCTGTGCATTGTTTGGTCTGAATGATAGACTGTTTTGATTACCATCGTTATTTGATTCCCCATCAGAGATAATACATCCCATAGCACCCACACCCTCCAAAATGTTAATGTCAGTAGATTCCCCAGATCTTTCATTACACAGTGTGAGGTCCTGAGCGTCTGATCCCTGTGCTAGATCTAGCATAAGGGTAACAGTCAGTGATCTTATGACCCGCGACAGAAGTCGCAGCTTTCAGTATTGGAAGTTTTCTAGTATTTTTAAAATGTTGTATGTCACTGTGTGTGTTCACTGCTGGGGCCGCGGGTACCTCCCTACTAGTTGTTGACAACTGACAGTCCGGATCAGTGGCAGGCATACCGAAGTCGGTGCCAATAGTACATACCAAATCATCATCTAACCGTACCGGGTCCATTGTACGGTGTGGCACCGAGTTGCTACCTACTGACACTGGCTACTGATTTCTATCTATCCAAGGCTTCAGATCTTTACTGTCTTTAATTTGTCCGTGTTTATTATATGTGGTTAGAACTGGAGATTTCACTTTCATAACCAACTGCTTATTTCTACTTACAGTCAGTGACATGTTTTAATAAACACAATGTGCACTCCTCAGTAAGCAAATATAATTATACAGAACAGGTAAACAACAGTTAACAATTTTCCCAATAGGTAGGCATTTATAGATGAGGTACTTGACTTCACAAAGAACTCAAAGGCAGCCAGGCCCACAGTTGTTCTTTGAATTTCAGCTGTAAATTGGATTTTCTCCAATAGGTAAAATGTTCAAAGTCAACGGCAGATGAGATCTGTAGTGCTTTCTTTGCAGTGAGCACATGCCTGCACCTAATGGAGTCCTCAAAGGCACCATGTCCTCAGTTACTCTCTAATCAGTAGATGTTATAAAGCAGCATGCCACAGTGTCACTCTTATATCAAGCGCTGGGGTCTTTGGATTTAAGAGAGTTCAAAGGCACCATGGCCCACAGTTACTCTCTTGATGAAAAAGCTTAATAAATATTCCTCCTTAATAGAATGGCTGGATAGCAGACTGTCGCAGGGCTTGATTATCAGGATTGCAGCGACGCAGAAAAGCCCAACAAACCAAAGGTCAAAACTTTAGCCCACGCCACCTAGTTTTCTCAGATGCAGGGTCGAGGACCTCAAACAGCAAATACGCTCATCTTACAGAGTCTTTTTTTCTTCTGAGATTTCAGAGGCGTCGATCAGGCCAGATAGAAAATGTTGCCTCAGCGATTTCATAGCGAACTCACAGATTTTCAGAGAGTGAGACAGAACAGCTGAACACTCTAAAGCACTCTCCACCATGCTCTGCTACCAACAGGGGGTTTTAAAGTTGAAACCAACGTGGCGTAGCATGATGAAAACAATAGACAGACTGTCAGCGTAGGCACCATAGAAACAATGTAACAATGGTAAGCTTGTTTCTGCATTTGGGTCCGGCTGGGTAGAGAAAAATTAGATTCTCCCAGGGAGGCAAACTGATTTTTGTATAAATGTTGGCACTATCGACTGTTGTTGTACCCTGTTTTTGATACATATATGGAGCCTTGACTATGGAATTTCAACAGACACTCGAATGCTCTTAACTGATCTACAATGGGACTTGGCCAGCATGGGTGGATGATGACTTTGAAAAGGTTGGAGTGTGTGTTTTTTTTAACCAGCCCTTTCTCTCTTTAATCTCTATCTACATGTTTGCTCTGTGCTGTGGTGTAAACACATTATTTAGTCTTGGGAGGATAGCTCAGTGTCTTCTTGCCTTGGAAGCAAGAAGACACGGAGCAACACAGGTTCGATCCCCGGGTCCGCGCTTAGAAACCTCTGGGTATTAAGCGCGTTATAAATAACCTATCATATCATATATCATTTCCTTGTGAAACCAGGTTAAGCCTAAAGTCACAATTCTGGCTCTTTGAATATACTTTTAAGCCAATTAAACAAATAACGCAAGGCAAACTAAAGTATAATTATTAAATTGTTGAAATTTATTTGCCATTTTGGGGTCCATTGTTGATCCTCGTGTGACGGTGTGATTTACAGCAAGTAACACATTACACCTTTTTCAGCTTTATAGAAAAGTCATGTTTATTTTTGGAATGCTATCCTACTCATGTGAATGGAGCAGAAGAATTATCGGATAATGGTTTTCTGGGGGTGTTGGTCAGATTAAAGTCAATAGTAGGCATTTATTTTTTTGGAGGGTGAAAATAAATCCAAGAAGGACCCCAAAATAATGGTTGGTGGGGCTTAACGGTTTAACTCGTATTACCCTTTCAAGATTAGATGTCATTCATCAACATTTTGTTTGTTGGGTTCAAGTATTTACCTTTGATCAGGTTAATTGTTTGCATATGACATCTGTTGTGTTGTCTGCCTCTTTGATTAAAATTGACACAGGAAATTACTGGAGGCCGTCCACATCTACGGAAAACTTTGTAAAAATCTGCAGATATATTTTTCATGTTTCTGCACAGTCAGAAATTCCATAATAACAAAGGGGAGACATCGTGGGTCTATCCAAACATTTCAAAATCTTCAGGTGATTTTTAGAACTGGTGAAGGATTTTGCAAGTCTCTGATGAGAAATCTGCATTTTCTGCAGACAACTCTTCCCCACAGGTTTGGACTGTTTGGACAAACATAGGTAAATATGAATTTGAACAGGTAATTGATTGAGGAAACGTTGCTACCTGAGGGTTCGTGAAAGATGTTGCATGGATTGAGTCTACGCATGTTAGTGAATAAGAAAGTATGTTGCTTTTTTAGTAAGCCATCATCCTTCGGCAGATTCTTGTAAACGGTTTGAGAGGAGTGTATTGATTCAGCTTCATTGACAGTTAATCTTTAAGGATTTACACAATCAATGTATTAATTAAAAACATAATGTATCTTGATGCAGTTGTATTTCTCTGTGGAAGTCACTGTACTAGCAAACATTAGCTAACTGTCATATTTAACAGTATTATGTCTTTTTCACCCCCCCACCTCATTTGATGCTTCACTGAAAAGAAAAGAAAAAATGCCTTAAAATACTTGATATTCAACTTCGCAGAACTGATCAGGCACAGCTGGTAGCAGAGCTTCTAATGGAGAAGCACCTACGTGCATGTCCGAAACATTTGTTGCAATATTTGTCTTTGTAACAGATATTGATGTATTTAAATGCAATGTTTTTTATGTTGTTAAAAACAAATAACTTAAGTCCGCTTTCCAACCAGGTACCTGAGCCCAATCCTGTGAAGTTTGGCACAGTGGAACATATTCACATTGCTGCAGGTTCCCACCTTTCACCTTCTAGTGACCAAAAACCAGGTATGTTCATTGCGAATTTGATCCATTATCAGTTTGAGTAGTGTATGAAAAAAGTAAGAAACCTTTTTTTCCCTTTCTTCAATATTTGTCCTTGTCAATGTATGTTATCTACCTATTCTTTTCCGGTGAAATGCTTTTCTAGATCTTTGATGTCCTTTCTATGTGTTTGATGTATTTGTGAATTGCTTGTTTATGCCCTTTGTTTCGAACGTACTGCCTTTTAGGGGCAGTCTTTGAATTTATATAATATGCACAAAGTACTGGCTGGGGGTAGCCAAGTAGAGTTTAAATCCAGCCCCTTGTTAGTACCACTTTTGATTGGGTAATAATAGTAATGTATGTAAATATGTCCCATGCAAAGCGCTTTAGATTAAAGCACTATATATAAAACAAATTATTATACAAAACAAATTATAATTTGTATTGTCACCAATTGTGAACAGAATCTTTTGATGGCAAGATCTAAGAGCTTGACTTCAAAACTTTAAAGGTGAAAGTACAGAGATGTGCTTGTAAAATTTGCGAGGCTTAAAGTCATAAATGACCTCGGGAAGTGAGGCAGTTTTGTTTTTTTGCTTTTTCCCTAACCGTTTGATCAAACGTTTTCTCTGATAAGTTTACATCCAAAGCCTCACCTTAGATGCTAATCCTGAATGTTCCCATGAGGTCGGCTGGCACCCTGTTTCATGTGCGATTCTCCTCGTACAGCTTGTTGTTTGTAGTTAGTTGAGTTGTATTGCGGTACAGTCTGCGTCCATGCAGGGAATCCCTGTGTAAACCAGTATTGAGTGCAACAGCTAGACATTGTTTTGATTGCGAGTGTGACACAGATGTGGTCCTACATAGCTATGGTTTCTAACTACCTTATAAAGCGAAGGATACAGTTGCCAGAAGCATATATATGACCTGTTTATTAATTGTGGGAGGTTTCATTCCTCAATTAACAGAACGCCTAGAAAGAAGCCTGCAAATTTTAAATGCAACAGCCCCAAGCTTATTGACTTTTTTGCAAGAACAAAAGAAGCACAGTATGGCCAAATGCAATAATATGAACAGAACATTACAAAACCACTTTGGAAAGGCCTCCTGTATCACCCGCCATGGGTTTCACACCCCTGCGCTCCCAAAAAATAACTTGCTAACTCCGCTCTCTGACCCTGGGCAAACCCAAAACAATAAGGTCTGTCTCATCAGCATATGAAGACCTAGTTCTGCTCCAGTCACCTTTACCAAAGACCGTCTTCCCCCTTGCACACTGGTTGGCACCAGGCCAGTCTCCTTACTCTCCATATCCTCCTCAATCCCCATCCGGGCCCTATTTTTCCTGATATTTGATCACCTCTGCATGTATCTGGTTCAGAATTCAGCTCAATCAGAGTCGCGATTCCCCCCTCTCTCATGTATCGCAGCCGTAATCCTTTTCATCACGTATTTATTCCTGCCCACATTTATCCATTCATTGTTACCCGGGAGCAATAGTCTTTTGTAGTGCATCGCTAAGCATGCCCTTCCTACCAACAACAAACAATGAGGTAGATGCGGGAGGCTGACATATTTCCCCCCTCCCTTTATCGTTCTCCAAACCAAGCAGCACCATTAACGGCAACTCTGGAAATCCCGTCCAGTTCCTTGATCTACCCCAGGACCTCATCCCCGTAAATTTGGACCCTCACACATCCCCACCACATGTGCCAGTAATCCGCCCACTCCCCACATCCATGCAAGCAAAGGGGACTCGCAACCGGTAACATCCTGGAAAGACAGACCGGGTCATGCTGCCATCTGTGCAGCAATTGTATTGCATGGAGTTTGTATTGGCATGCGATGGAGACCTTAAATGTCATTCTGTGTCATAGTGGATAGTCATGTTCGAGACCCAGGTCCTCCTCCCACCAACTTCCACCAAAGCACCATACAGGGAAGAGATCAGACCTTTCATTTCCACCTGCAAATCCAAGACCATTTCTAGGGGGGTGAAGTCTCTGCACCTGTTCCCTCCATATTTCAGATGTCACCGTAGGTATGAGAAGACAGACAACTTTCCTATTCACAGCTCCTTCTCTAAATCCACTGTGGAGATTAATTGACCATTCCTCCACCGCTGTCATGGCCACTGGGCAAGGACCACTAGTTACATCACCTAAAGGGTCCAGCTGGACACTGTCCTGGGGCTTTTGGTGCCAGGCTCATGAGAAAGTGTGCTCTGCTCACTTTATTTCGAAGGAATTGTGTCCTCCGACGTATTCCTTATCTTAGATATCTCTTTCCAGCTTTGCTAGCCTCAGAATTTTTTTCTCTCTAGAGGGCGTTGCGTGCCGACGTCCGCCGAGTCGATGTCCCTCGACAGCCGCCGTATCGACGTCGACGTCATCCTGCCTATAAAGGCTGCGCGCAGCGTCCGTTCCTCAGTTCCATTTTTACGCGCTTACTCAGTGCCTCGGAATATCGTTGCTCAGTTTCGTAGATATATTATTCCATTTTCCTCGAGATATTCGATCCATACTCGATGGCTTCCTCGTCTGAACCGACGACCCCTCGGTCCGGCTTTAAAAAATGCCGAGACTGTGGAAAAAAGATGTCGCTAATGGACCCTCACAGGGTCTGTTTGTGGTGTTTGGGAGCTGAACACCATTGTTCGGAGTGTGAGGACTGTATCTCCATGACAGCTAAAGCCCTGAAGGAGCGTAGGGGGAAGCTGGAAAAAGGTAAGACTTCCAAAGCTTCTTCTTCCTCGATGAAGTCGAGACATTCATCTCCTCGTCACCATTCGCGCTCCAGGTCTCGAAGCGGGTCCCATCACTCTTCGAGATCGAAGCACTCGAAAAGGAGACGCTGAAGATCCCCTTCTTCGTCCTCCTCGTCCTCTGTTTCACCTAAGAGAATCCCTTGCCCCACGAAGCATAGTTCCCGGGCTGAATGGGAGGAATTCTGAAAAAATATGATGAGCGTCTTCGAGAAAGCGGCCTCGACCCCCTCGAAGACTGCCGAGAGCGATGCTCTGGTCGAAAGACCCGAAGGTCCAAAACGCTGCGAGTCGCAGAACCCGGCGAAGGAAGCTTCTCGAGCGCGTCACAAACCCTCGAGTAAAGCAAAGACCTACAATCCTTCTTCGAAGGTTCCGTCAACGCTGTCGACGCCGAGGCCGGTGTCTTCGACGCCGTTGTCGAAGGGACCTTCGACACACGGGTCTGTCGACTCGACGCCATCCTCAACACCGGCGTCGACGCCAAGGAAAGTCACGGTTGCGGCGCACCCAGTGGCTATTCCCAGGTCGTCGATGTCGTCGAGATTGTCGATCTCCTCGAGCAGAATTCCAATTCTATCGAAGACCTCGAGGTCTCCACCTTTGTTTTCGACGCCACTTTCGAAGCCGTCGGCGTTGACGACATCGACGTTTTTGAGGCCGATTACGACAAGTTTGGCACCCTCTGCCTTGGAGATGGGTTTCACACCCTTTGTGAGCTTAGACCAATTGAGAACAATGTCTTCAATTATGGAAGAGGGAGAACTGTCTGATCAAGAAGAGCCATTTGAGTTGCAGGGATCTGCAACCCCAGTTCAAGAGGAGTTATCCTCAGAGGAACGCAGATTAAAGGAACTCCATGATTCCTTACATGAGGCAAGTGGTTTAGACACTTCCCCAGAGGTGGAGTTCGCTAGGCCAGACCCGGGGGAGCATGCTGAAACCCCTTATAGAGCCTTAATGGCCAGGATTACAGAATTTATGGGGTGGTCAACACCTTCACCGGCTTTCCAACAGGATGACCTCACGGATATTCTTGATAAAGGTCCACAGGAGGATCCTGTAGTACCTTTTCATAAAGCTCTTCAAAGAAAAATAATGACGAACTGGGAAACCCCAGATGTCGTCCCGGCAGTAAATAAAAAACTGTCTGCTAAATACAGGGTATCTTCTGCAGACCCGGAGTTTTTGTCCAAACACCCATCCCCAGAAAGTCTGGTGGTACAGGCAGCATCTTCTACTGACATCAATACTGCTTACCCTACCATCCCACAGGACAGGGACGATAAGAAATACGATGCTATGGCTAAGAAAGTCTTTTCGGCATGTAGCATGGCGTTAAAATCTATTAATGCTACTTGCACCCTTGGTAGATTTAGCCATACACTTTGGGAGTGTGCTTCTACAGCGGCTGACTGCATCCCGGAGGGAGAAGAAAGGGAGGCGTTCCTAATTATCATAAGGGACGGTAAAGACGCTATGTGCGAATCCCTCCAGACGGGCATTGACTCGGCTGACAGTATCAGCAGAGCAATGGCGGCAAGTACAACAACCAGGAGATTTGCTTGGTTGAGAAAGTCTGGTTTTGCCCCAGATGTGCAAGCCAGGCTCTTGAACATGCCATTTGATGGCTCTTCTTTGTTTGGGAAAAAGGCGGATGACAGTTTAGAAAAACTGCAAACATCAAAGGCAGCAGCAAAATCACTAGGCGCTGCAATCCGTCAGACACCTTTTCGTCCCACAGGAACCTCTGCGAGAGGCAAGTCTTTTCGCTTCTACTCCGCATTCAGAAGAGGTAGAGGACGACCGGCTCAAAGGGGACAAAGAAGAACTACCCGAGGTGGACGGGGTAGATATTCAAAAGCCGCAGCAACAGCAGGTGCCTCTTTACCATCGGCATCTGCATCAGCCGCCCCTAAACCACTCTGAGGACTTCCCTCACGAGACACCTGTAGGAGGCAGGTTAACTCAACATCTGGCGGAATGGCAGGCTATCACGTCAGATGCTTGGGCATTGGAGACAGTTGCACAAGGTTACTGCCTGCCTCTCCTACGCATACCTCAGAGTCATCCACCGGGGATCAGCTCTCAAAAAGCTCCAGATCCGCTCCTCTTGCAGGAAATTTTAGAACTGCTAGAGAAACGTGCCATAGAACCGGTACCTGTAGCGGAGAGGAACAAGGGCTGGTGGTACTCCCCTTACTTTCTCATACCAAAGAAAGACGGAGGACTGAGACCCATCTTGGACTTGCGGGAATTGAACAAATTCCTCAGGAAAGACAAATTCAAGATGGTAACTCTCTCTCAGATCCTTCAGGCCCTTCAGTTCCAGGACTGGTTGGTATCTCTGGACCTTCAGGACGCTTATTTCCATGTGCCAATCCATCTCAAACACAGGAAATACCTGAGGTTCGCAATTGGCAACTCTCATTATCAATTTCGAGTTCTGCCATTTGGGCTGACCTCCGCCCCGAGGGTCTTCACCAAGTTAATGTCAGTAGTGGCTGCAAGTCTAAGGAGGAAAGGGATTCACGTCTATCCCTACCTGGACGATTGGTTGATCAGAGCTGTATCTTCGGAACAAGCTCAGATCCAGCTAGATTATGTTTGCCACTCCCTTCACAGACTGGGCTTCTCCCTTAATTTAAAGAAGTCACAAATTATACCATCGCAGAGACTACAGTTCATCGGAGCGATCCTGGACACTTCCCTGGGAAAAGCCTCGCCACCAGAGGTGCGGGCTCAAGATATTCTACAGATGGTCACCAAGTTTCAAAATGCCCAACGTCTCCCAGCCTTCGACTTTTTGAGGTTGCTAGGCCTCATGGCATCCTGCATTTTCCTAGTGCCAGAGGCTCGCCTGAGAATGAGATCTCTCCAGTGGGCACTGAGAACTCAGTGGTCACAATTCTCAGGGAGAATGACGGATCTTCTTCAGGTTCCCGACAGGGTGGCTCGAGACCTTCAGTGGTGGGCCTGTCAGGAGAACATTCTGAAAGGAGAGCAGTTTTGGCAACCTTGGCCGGAGATAACCGTAGTCACGGATGCCTCACTTACGGGGTGGGGAGCCCACGCCAACGACTTGACGATCAGCGGTCATTGGTCTCCATCGGAGTCCAGACTACATATCAACCTGTTAGAGCTGAGGGCCATCAGACTTGCGCTGAAGGCTTTTCTGCCATCTGTACAAGGAAAGAATGTCCTGATAATGACGGACAACACAGTGGCCATGCATTACCTCAACAAAAGAGGAGGCGTAGGATCACTACCACTGAGCAGAGAGGCGATGCAGCTCTGGTTTTGGGCAATCCAAGAAGGAATCTCTCTATCGGCAGTTCGCCTAGCCGGAGAGAAGAACTTGACAGCGGACGCTCTGAGCAGGCAGAGCATAGTCTCCCACGAGTGGGAACTAGCTCAGGAAGTCCTTCAAGAGATCTTCGCCCTTTGGGGAACCCCTCTGGTGGATCTGTTCGCCACCAGTGTCAACAGGAAGTGCGATCTGTTCTGTTCAAGGGAATTTCCCCCGAGAGCAGCTCTGGGAGACGCGTTCATAGTGGACTGGGAGTTTCCACTCCTGTACGCGTTTCCACCAGTCCCGTTCATTCCTCAAATGACCAGGAGGTTGAGAAGATTCCGGAAAACCATGATCCTAATTGCCCCGGATTGGGCCAGGAGAACGTGGTACCCGGACCTTCTAGACTTGCCCTCCAATTCGACTTCCACTCAGAGAGAATCTGCTCTCACAGAAGGGAGGTCGGGTTCTCCATCCAGACATCAAAACCCTCAACCTTCACGCTTGGCTTCTGAAAGGCTGAGGTACAAGGGTTGGGACCTCCCTGATGACGTTATGGAGGTGTTGCTTTCGGCAAGAAGGCCAGTAACAAAATCTTTATACCGCTGCCGTTGGAACAGATTTTGCAGCTGGTGTAGGGAAAAGAATACCGATCCCTTTTCATGTGGTACACCAATGGTTTTGTCTTTCCTACTTTATTTAGCGAATTCAGGCCTTAAAGTTGGCACCATCAAGGGCTATCTCGCAGCGCTATCCATCTTTAAGTGCACTGCGGAAGAACCATCCTATTTCAACTTACCCTTGGTAATACAGTTTCTAAAGGGATTAACTAACGTTTATCCCCCAAGACCATTCCAGGTTCCCCTATGGGATTTAAATTTAGTCCTAACTTTCCTGATGGGCACACCTTTCGAACCACTCCACTCTTGTTCGTTAAGGTTTCTTACCCTTAAGACTGTTTTATTAGTAGCTCTTACATCTGCTAGAAGGGTGAGCGAGTTACAAGCTCTTTCTTGTAAACCCCCTCATACAATCTTTCACAAAGACAAAGTTGTTCTGCAAGTGAAGCCTAATTTCCTCCCAAAGGTGGTTTCTGAATTTCATATCACACAGAAGATTACTCTTCCATCTTTCTATCCTCCTCCCCATCCGGGGAAAGAGGAAGAGAGGTTACACAGGCTGGACCCAAGAAGGGCTTTAAGTTTTTACATTAGTAGACTGGCTAGGATAAGACCAGCAGACCAGCTGTTTGTAGGCTACGCAGGTCACAAGCTGGGGCTACCGATAACTAAGCAGACCATTTCCAGATGGATTATTTTAGCCATTTTGGAATGTTATAAACTGGCAGGAAAAGAGCCCCCTCAAAATCTTAGGGCTCATTCGACCAGAGGTATCGCAGCTTCCTCGGCCCTCAAAAGAGGAGTGCCGGTCCGAGACATATGTGCGGCTGCCACATGGTCGTCCGTCCATACCTTTACACGGTTTTACAACTTGGATTCCTCCTCCAGTCAGGAAACTAGGTTTGGAAGGGCAGTATTGCACTCTATTCATCAATAAGAGGAAGCATGAAGTCAGTACTCCCACCTCCAATAACAGAATACTGCTATGGGAGCCTATCTAAGATAAGGAATACGTCGGAGGACACAATCCCTTCGAAGAACAAGTTACTTCTTACGTTGTAACGTTCTTTCGATGGGATGTTCCTCCGACATATTCCTTATCGACCCTCCCTTCCATCCCCGCAGTACTACTTCCCTTGTTGCAGCTTACGCTCCTTCAGGGTGATTAGTCTAGTGCAGAAAGAATTATTGTGGGCTACAAAACGGAACTGAGCAACGGACGCTGCGCGCGGCCTTTATAGGCAGGATGACGTCGATACGGCGGCTGTCGAGGGACATCGACTCGGCGGACGTCGACGTGCAGCGCCCTCTAGAGAGAAAAAATTTCAGAGGCCAGCAAAGCTGGAAAGAGATATCTAAGATAAGGAATACGTCGGAGGAACATCCCATCGAAAGAACGTTACAACGTAAGAAGTAACTTGTTCTTCTGGTGCAAGTGTTGTTTCCTCCCCTGCAGGGTCCCCACGTGCATCCAGGTCGGGCGTGGCCATAGGAAAATATTGGGCTGCACGTGCAGCATCCTCTGGGACTGGCAAGGTGGGGCCACAAGGCGGAGCCAAGAGGGCGTGTCTGGGACCAGGCTATTTAGGCCTGCCCCGCCCGCATGCAAGCGCTTTGCGTTAGTCTGCTTATAGCAGCATAACGCTCACCGCCGCTTCGCGTTAGTCTGCTTATAGCAGCATAACGCTCACCGCCGCTTGAAGCGCTCTTACCTGATTCCGGCAATACCATCACCTGAAGCGCATCTTAACTGATTCCAGCCATACCATTGCCTGCAGCGCACCTTACCTGATTCCAGCAGTCACCACAGTCGAAGCGCTTCCACACATTCCACACCTGTTCCAGCGCCTAAGCTACGCGGGTGCTCATCTCGTCCAGAATCCTCGCGGATCCATCCACCAACCGCCGGCAGGTCTTCGGATGGCTGCCTCGTGTCAGACGTTGCCAGGCCATCCCTGCAAGAGAAAAGGACAAACAAGGTTGGAAACAAAATAAAGACTTTACGTTAAGGTCACCCGCAACACATTCTTTGCGCTTGACCTTAGAATCAAACTTACCTTCTACTTGGGACATCGTAAACCCCTCGGGCCCCCATTTGGACTCGCTTCCAACACAGCGACCCTGCTGCGCCCTTCACCACCTACTGGGGAGAAGGAAAGTCATTACAAGGGTTACAGACAATAATCACGGAAAAAAGACATTGCAAAAGGATACGGACAATAATCATTGTTGAGAAACACTTACCTTTTGAAGTGGATCAGCCACAGCTGGTCTGGGCTGCCACGCACATGGACCAGTGAAGAAACTAGGTCCTATTAAAGGCGTCCCTGCAGTTGAAGCAGGGCAGAGAGCTCATGCTCATAAATAAACAGGTGAGACTATATGGGTAAATGCATGCTCATCTCATTCTCGGACGAAGGGTACGTGGGAAATCACAGACAAACCACAGCATTCTCACTGCCTCTCGTATTCTCTCAGGGGCTGTGTCGGCACCCAGCACAGTCCACATCACAGGAGCGGGGGAAGAAGTCTGATCCAGGGGAGCCAAGTCCAGGGAGGGCTGCAACCGTGCCCCAATGTCCCGGCAGAGACCAGGTGAGCGTAATACAGCTGACCCACCCTTGCAGGCCCCGTCTCGAACCATGTCTGAAATCTGTCCACATTCGGAAACCGTTCCCTCACTCCCGGTGCCCACAGATGACTAAGAGGGGATGGCCAGGTGGTGACGGCCTTCATCTCTGGGCCCTTCTGCCATAAATTCCATATAGCCCCCGGGATGGGATGAGGCAATCTCGTGGGACACAAACCCATTCTCCAATTGTCGCTGGTTCCATATGGGGGTTGTACAACCCAACTGTTAGGGAGAATTCTCATTCTGTGGCTAATTTACCTTACCTAGTCCCTCAGTAGTTTTGCTGGATTTCTGGAGTTTATTTTTTTCCACTGGGGAAGAGTGTGAGCTTTTCCCCCACTCTTACCTTTGTTTTGCCATGTGTATTTCATCTGTTTTTGTGATTGTGGACTCTGGAGTACACCGCTTCAGTAGCCCCACTCTTTTGTGTGTTACATAGCACCTTCAGTGCAGTGACACAGGGTTGTCTTTTAGACTTCCCACCGACTCCATTTCTGGGGCTGACTACTGTCCCCCAGAAAAGGGTAAAGTTGCCATTAACTTTACATAGTCATTTAACCACAGATCCAGTACACCCCATCTCACATGGAGTATTGGAAAGGGTTAATTCTTAGCCCTTTTTATCTGTACCTCTTGGAGCATTGTTTCGCTCCTTTAACATTAAGACTTGGCTGGTGGCAGTGGTACCTACCCTAATTTTCCTACCACGATTATATTACATAACGTGGTAGTGTTTTCGGCTATTTTAATAGCCTCAAATTTTAAACCCGCTAGCCCAAATACTTTTTATTCCAGCTCCGGTTGGGTTTAATTGCCACTTTTTTTGTTAACATCCTTCTTGGGTCTTTCTTTGCACGGCAAACCAGGTTTACCTCCTTTGTTCGCCAACCTTTGGCGGGCTTCCGACCAGAAGCCCTCCTTTGGCATCTGGGTGTCTAGGTGGGCTGAATGTGAGGGAGGGGTGTAGTCACCCCTGCCCAGGGTCTCCTTGGAGACCCAAGTCACACTTTGTGTTGATTGGCTGAGGTGGTTGTCCGGGCTGGACAACCCCCCTGCTGAGTAATTGATAGATAGGCTGTGTGAATGGGGGGTTTTGGCATAAAAGGCAGGACTCTTGGGCTAGAAGGCAGAGTCGCCAATGGAATTGCAAGGAACCGAAGAGAAGCGGAGAAGATGATGGCTGCTGCAACCCCGAGTCCCGGTGAAGCCCTGCTTCAATCCTGACTAAGAGAAGATCCAGTCCGGAGTCGTCTTCTCTTGAGCCTGGTGGGATCAACCAGCTCGTCTTTTCTTCAGACAGAATCCTCTCCTGGGTCGAAATCACTGCTGTTCTGTAGTGGTCCGGAGAGCCATCAGAAGAGCCCTCTCCTGATTTAAAGGAGCCCACCTTTTATTTACTGTTGCCTTTTTTGCCGCTGCTGGCCTCATCCCTGGGTAGTGCAGATCGCTCAAGACCTCCTCATTCTTGTCCCCACGACTGAAGCCGCAGGAACCGTGAGTCTGCAGGAATTACCAGGAACAACTGCCGTGGCACCAGCTTTTCTCCAACGGAATAAGGTACTGTGCACACTTCGTCATTCTCTCCGTCTGACCAGCCGGAATCGGGGTGAACCCTTTTCCTCCACAAAGATTTGTTCTTTCTTCCCTCCTCCTTATAACTTTTCCTTCCATTTGACAATCTTTACGAACTCTTGGCATCTCTAACTGTTCGTGTGACCCTCAGCAACTGAGCATCTGCTCCATTGACACTGGCGCAGGCCTATTGACTTTAATCTGTATCTTTGAATAAGTCCTTGAGTCTCCTTGCCTTGAAAAAGTATTGCCTATGATTTTTATTCACTTTTCCCCTTGTTTGAAATTCTAAAGTACAAAGTGTTTTAACTTCGTGAGCATTTCTACTCGTGGGTACGAGTTAGTATCGCAACACCAGTCTGTCAAATCCTAATGTACTTACCTTGAAATTACTGGAACAAGTAGGAATTGGTTGTGTGTAGTGTATTTTACGTGTGGTTTTGAATTTATAGAAGTGTAGTGTTTTATAACGGATGGTTTAAGAATAAATGTACTTATGTTTTTTACCTGAAACCTTGAGTCAGTGTTTGCTTGAGTCTAAGTAATTGTGGTCCTTTGTGTTATCTCTACTACTGTTCATTTACTCTTGAGATAAGTCTGGCTGCTCCGCTACTGCTACCACTTTAACAGTGTAGTACAGGCTTGTACCAACGGTGAACTTGTATTACCACTTGTAGTTTTAATTGTGTGTAGTGGTCCCTAAGGGCACTGCAAAGGATTCTGCCTAACACACCGTTAGCTGAGAATTCCCTTGAGCAAAACTGTCTATACTTCCTGTTGGATATTGTTGCAAATAGATCCACTGCTGGGGTACCCCAGAGATTGAAGACCTCCTCCAGAACTTCCTGGCACACTTTCCACTTGTGCAAGACCATGCTCTGCCTGCTCACAGCATCCGCAAAGCTGTTCTCTGTGCCCCACAGATGAACTGCCGAGACTGAGATCCTGTTCTCCAGTAACCAGAACCAAAGCATCATCGCCTCAGTGCAGAGGTGGCGGGAGTACACACCACTGTGCTATCCGTCAGAATGAGGACATGCTTTCCCCTGCAGAGACGGGGAAAATGTCTTCAGGGCAACCTGGCCTCTGGCAGTAGATGAATGCAGGAGGCCATGAGACTTAAGAGGCGGAGGAAGGTAGCCGCTGGTAGAGTGGCATGGTTCTGAAACGAGTCGACCATTTGTGTCAAGCTGACGACTCTCTCTTCGGGAGGGAAGGCTTTCCCAACCCAGGTGTCTAGGACTGCTCTGATGAACTGGAGCCTCTAGATTGGCGTCATCTGGGACTTCTTTAAATTCAGGGAGAACCCCAGCCTGTGTAGCAGCAAGCAGGTGTCCTCTAAATGGGACAAAAAACTGCACCGCAGACTTCCCTCTGATCAGCCAGACACCCGGATATGGAAATACGTGGACCCTGGATCTCCTGAGGTGAGCCCCAAATACCGCCATGAGCTTGAAGACTCTTGGGGCAGAGGTTAGACCAAAGGGGAGCACCTTGAACTGATTGTGCATATCCCCTATGGTGAACCTTAGGAACTTCCTGTGCTTTTGATGGATCAGCACATGGAAATAAGCATCCTGTAGGTCTATTGTCGCCAGCAAGTCCTGTAGTCCGAGCGTGGAGAATCTCTCTCAACGTCACCATCCTGAATTTTTTTCCTCAGGAACTTGTTCAAGGCCCAGAATGGGACAGAGACCTCCTCTCTTCTTGGGTACCTGAAAATACTGGGAATATGAACCTGATCCTCACTGCTCAGGCAGTGCCCCTTCCACGGTTCTTCCTGGAGCTCCTGGTAGACAATAATCCCACTGAATAAGCTGAAAAGCCCAGGCATCAGAAGCCCAGGCATCAAATGCTCCGTCAACCGTTCACCAACCGGTGCGTTCTGCAAGGGGAAATCAAAGCGGCTTTGGAGACTGGGTGGCCCCTGACGCTGCTTTTTGGCCTTTAGAAGCCCCTTACTGAGCATGAGAATCGCTTCTGCCCTTGCCCAGCCGATGGGAGCTGCGCTCTCCTGCCATAGCAGCATACCACCTGTAGCCCTGTGCCCTAGAGGCGAAGCTGAATGCAGGTTTGGCCGGCTGCGCAGCTAGGCCTAAAGATTTAGCAGTGATTTTGGATTATTTAATTTCCTCTAAAGAATCGTCGGCTTTCTGGCCGAACAGAAGATCGCCTTCGAAAGAGAATGTCCAAGAGCTTAACTTGGAGACTAGGCGAAAACTAGAGGTTTTTAAATAGGCCTGCCTTCTTAGCGTTATTGCCGACGCCATAGATTGAACAACATAGTCGGCGATGTCCACGCCCGTTCGCAGCGACTGTTTGGCAACCTCCAGTCTCAAGACCCCTTTTGTTTTTGGATTGTGCTACTTGAAACTTGGGGAAGGGAACCACAAGGATTGGTTCAGAACTATATCGCCTTGAACAGGAGAAAGGTAAACTGTGAAACTTTTTCTCATTGGGGAAGGGGAGCTGAAAGTAAGCTGCGAGCTGAAAGAAGCTCAGAACTTTGAGTTGCGCACTATTTCTTTTGATTGTGACATCCATACACATTGATTAATTGTAGTTGTCAAGGCAAGGATAGGTTTTGGACACAGACAGACTTTTAAGTTGAAGTCTTTGTCTCAGACTTTCCTTAGTTTCATTCAGGTAGGGAAATACCCCCTTAGCATATGGAAAGTTAAGCCTTCAACCATTCTGACATTTAAGTTAATAAATATCCTTTGTCTGAACTTTAAGTCTGTTGTCTGTGTCTTAGTTCATGATACCTGCACGTCTCTTACTACACTCACTCCTCCCCTCCACGGCCCTGGATCACATCTCTCATCAGCACCCTGAAAACAACAGAACATGATAAAAAGCTTTGCACTTGGCAAAGGTTAAAACACTCTTGATCTCCAACTCTATCTCGCTGCTCTTCAAAACTACTCCTCTATTCTTGACTCTGCCTAACGTGACTTCTACCTTTCTCTCATTTAGTTTCAATTTTCACAACATAGGAGCCTCCAGAAATCTCTTAACTCAATTCTCGCACCTCCTAAACCCACTTCCACCGCATCTCCTCTTTCTGCAAATGATCGTGCTCTCTGCTTTGCATCTAAAATTCCGACCATTCCCAATTCCCTCACTAAAGACCTTCTATCCCCTTTTCCTGCTCACATTTATCCACCACTCTAGATAAGGCCCTCACTTGGTTTGGTCGCCCATATCCATTTTCAGGTGTCCTGGAACAGCCATAACTCTCCACTCACCCCCCTTAGTTTAGGCATTCCCCAAGGGACTTTCCTTTGTCCACTTCTCTTCACAATGTATTCTTGATCTCTTGGCACCCTATCTCCTCTTATAGCTTCTCCTATCGACTCTTTGCTGCCGACACTCAGATCTTCTTCTCATTTCACTCCTTAGCCAACAAGCTGTTCTCAAAAATATCAAACTGTCTCTCTGCCATCAAATATTGGCTGGCGTCTCACTCGCTTATGATCAACTCTACTAAAACTGAAGTTCTCTACTTCCCAGCCTAACAGGTTGTCTCCTCCTCTCCTCCTCTTCTTTGCTCTTGACTACCTTCCTTACTCTGCTTCCACTCGTAACCTTGGTATCCTCCTTAACCCCTCATGCAACTTCCTGCTCTTCATCTTCAAATCTGCCTCTACAGCCAGATTCCATTTCCTCAATATCAGAAAAATCTATTATCAGCTTCCTCTGAATACTGCTAAACAGCTAATCTCTTCCTTAGTCCTTTTTAGATCGGACTACTGTGCAAGTCTACTCTATAGCCCTCCCAACTATGATTTTCCACCTCTGGACAAAGTCGTCAACTTCGCGGACCACTCTCTTTAAAACCTTTCCCGCTTAATGTCTACCTTCCCTGCCCATCACCAGATTGATTGGTTATCGATGAAACAAAGTGTGAAGAATTAACTTTTTCTGATCTTCAAAACTAGCCATGCACTCGCCCCACCCTACCTATCTGCTCATCTCACCCCCTATTCTGCTCCTCGCTCATTAAGATCATCCTAGCTCACCTCCTTGCCATCACTCAAGCACCCCCTGTGCTCCCTTTTGTTTCTGCGCTCTCTCTCCGCACACCTCTACTCTGGAATGCTCTGCCTTTACCTCTGCGTACTACTCCAACTCTACCACTTTTTAAATCCAACTTCAAAGCTTTCCTCCTTTCTGAAGAACCGGTTTCCTAGAACTCTATGCTACTGCATCACCATGTTTTTGTCTCTTTCTACCCTTCATAAGCAACCGTAGAGCACTTTTCCATCACCCCTCCATCATTAATTCTGCACTTTCTCCACCATCCCGTTCATTCTGCCCTGTCCTCGTCCCTGGTTTGTTTTTCACCTTCTCCTGCATCATCTGATCTTCAAGTCTCATTCTCTCACCTGTTGTAAAGGACCCTTGTCCTCCGCTCTGTTATCAATTGTAATTTCTGTAAGCGTTTTTTTGTGCCAAAAATGCATTGCTTTCCCTGTGATTTTTAGAAAGAAAGAAATAAAACAATAAATACAATAATTTTGCTTCACATGTTATACATAGTCCACCATCAATTGATTGGTCCTGGGTATTACAACTAGTTTACTGTAATGTTCCTGTATAATAATTCCAGCACTTAATGTTCTTAACACCCACGATGATAATCAAAGTCAACCTCACTTCATTGTGTTTTGCCTGCCTTTAGTTCAGACACCAAGTGCAAGCTTTGATGCTGACTACTTTAGAAGTTTTCGAGCTGGCGATTAGGGACACTTGAATGAGCATGCTACATAATGTTTATGCTGATTTATTGTCATGAACTCCCCCTCCCCCCCCCAACCCCCCAATTTCATTAGGCCTCCCACAGAAAAGAATTGCCAGGCATTTAAAAAATGCAAGCCCAAGACTTGGAAGCAACAGTGCAATGAAGAATTTGCCATGGAAACCAATAACCCTGAGTCTTCTGTAGTGCCTTGGCAAGTGAAGGAACATTGAACCACAGATAGAGGGGAATGTCTCTGAGGAAACAGAGTCACCATGGACAAATCAACAGGACATATACACACACACACATCCACTCAAGTTGTACACAACATTCCTTTAGAGTCGCCCCTGCATCTCTGAAGGGACTCCAAAAAAGGTCCACACGTAGAAACAACATGACGTGCAGAAGACTGACTGCTGGTAAGGGTGTCGAAATAGGAGACTGACACACAGATGGCATATTTTTCTTTATAAACCTTTGATGTGTAAAATAAAAGGAGAAACCCCCTACCTGGCCCTATTACAAAGAGGGTTTTCCCTGCTTCAACCAAATACTAAGGACGCTGTCAGGATGTCAGTTAAAACAAGTAGTCTGTTGTGTCGAACTCGGTTTCCATCCCTTACACTGCTTTAAATTAAATTAAGTAAAGTTGTAATCTTCTTGGTTCGGAAGAATGGCTCCCTTCTCCTGGACGATAGACCAAGTTCACTTTTGGTTGATGCAAAAAGGAAAAGTTCTTCAAAAAAGCCAAATCCAAAAGTCAAAAGTATTCTTGGGTTGGCACTCCACCAATGCACATGGGAAAAGAATGCCTTGGATCTCTACAGTGTTACGGGAGAATGTCTCCCTCTCCCCCTAACCTTCCTACGGTTTCCCAATACTTTTCACAGTACCACAAAGGACAGTTTCCTTCTCCTGGCCTTTACTGCATAGTTCACAATGTCAGGGGGAACAACCCTCTTCCCCCTTGCCTTTCTCAGGCTTTTCACAATGCCAAGAGAATGACTCCCTTCTCTTGGCTTCTCTCACAATCTTCCATCTTCCTCTCACCACTCTCCTCCCTGTTATGCGTATTTCCAAACTCCTTCCTCCCCACCCTCATCCCTCTCCTCCCTCTTCTACCTTTCTCTCCCCTTCTCCCTTCCTCTCCTTCTCTCCACCTCCCTCCTCCTTATGTCCACTCCTCTCCCCATTCCCCTTCCCCACTCCTCCCACTCCACACCCATCCCCCCTCACCGTCCTAACCTTATCTACCCCCCCCATTATTCATCCCCCCAGCCTCATCAACATTGCTCTCTGGAACACCAGATCCTTCTGCAACAAGACCGCCGAAGTCCTGGACATGTTCTTTCTTCTCAACCTTCACTTCCTATGTCTTACTGAAACCTGGATCCCCCTCCACTGTCCCTGCTTCACTCACCACCTCCTCTTCATCCTTCTCTCATATCTCTCGCCCTTCCGAATGTGGCGGTGGCATTGGCCTTCTCTTTCACCCTAAATACCTTTCCTCTACCACCTCTCCCCCTCTTCCTACTTTCTCTTCTTTCGAATACCTATACAAATCCTTCTCTTCCCGCCACCCCATCTTTTTTTTAATCATCTATTGGCCGCCTGGCCCCCTTTCCTCCTTCTTCGACGACCTTGATCACCTCCTCTCACTTCTCTCCCTCAGCCTCTCCCCTAACTGTACTTAGCCACTTTAATCTTCACCTCCCTACTCCCCCTCAATCCTCCCCCCTTCTCTCTATCCTTGACTCCTATCTCTCTGACCATGCTTTACTCTCTTTCTCCCTCACTCCCCACCCCCTTTCACCTTCTCCTCTACCCTCCCCTACCATCTTTACTCGATGCGACCTTCGCGACTTTAATCCCTCTCTTCTTTGACACTTGCTCTTCCTTTCTTCCCCCCACTCCCCGATTTCTCCTTGCTTCCGGCCAGTGAAGCTCTATCCACTCTTTCCTCTTCTATCTCCTCCACTCTTGATCTACTCTACCCCCTCTCCTCTTTCCGTCCTACCCGTAAACCCTCTCAACCTTGGTTCTCTCCTCAACTTCTCTCCATGCGTTGTCTCCTTCGACGTCTCGAGTGACTCTGGCTCAAATTTCCCTCACTATCCAACCAAACTTCATATTTCTCTTACCATTCTCTATGCCTTGCCTCTGCCAAACATTTATACTACTGTAACCTTCTTCACTTACAAGCCTCTCACCCTCGCCGTATTTCCAAACCCTCTCTCGTCTTCTCTCCCCGACTACCCCTGACCCCTCAGCCTCTTCTACCCTTTCTCCTTCTGACTTTGCTAACAGCTTCTCCTCTAAGATTCTTTCTCTTCGTCAAAAGATTAACAGCTCTTCCTACTCCCCCCCCCTTTACCCCTGCCCTATTCCCCTTCAACCTGCATGTCTGACCTCTCGCCTGTCTCCCCTTCTGACGTGTCCCTCCTCCTGTCTAAAGCCCATCCTACGTCTGCCCCTACTGATCCTCTCCCCTCCCTTCTTATCCCCAAGATCTACCCTCTTCTTATTCCTTACCTAACCTCCTTCTTCAATACCTGCTTTTCCTCAGCCACTTTCCTACTACATTTAAGCATGCCACCATCATTCCTATTCTAAAGAAACCCTCTGCTGATCCCCTTCTTACCTCTAATTTCCGTCCAATCTCTCTTCTCCCATTCCTCTCTAAACTACTTGAACGCCTTGCCTATTCCCAGCTTTCAGCCTTTGTTACTAATCTTTCTCTCCTACCCCCCTCTCAATCTGGTTTCCGGCCTAAACACTCTCCTGAAACTGCCCTCACTTATATCCTTAACTCCCTCCTCTCCGCTCGTTACTTTAAGCAATCATCTGTCCTTATTCTCCTTGACCTTTCTGCTGCTTTCAACACGGTTGATCACACCCTGCTTCTCAACACTTTCTTCCTTTGGTTTCAAAGGCTCTGTTCTCAACTGGGTCTCATCTTACCTCTCCTCCCGCTCATTCGCTGTCTCCTTTGGCGACTGTTCCTCACCTACCCTCCCCATGGAATATGGTGTATCCCAAGGTTCGGTTCTTTGCCCTTTCCTATTCTCCCTCTACACCTCTCTCCTTGCCCCTGTTATATCTTCATTAGGCTTTTCTCACCATTTCTATGCTGATGACACCCAACTCTTCCTTTCTTTCTCCTCCTTCTCCTCTGACCTCCACCTTAAACTCTCTTCCTGTCTTACTGCCATTAAAAACTGGATGTCATCCCGCTATCTTTCTCTCAATACTGATAAGACTGAAGTCGTATTCTTTCCCTCCAACACTCTTCCCCCTCCCCCTCCTCCACCTTTCATTCACCTTCCCCCCACTAATCTTACTATTTTTGCCCACGCCCGCAACTTAGGCGTTCACTTTGACTCTTCCCTCTTCTTTTCCCACCATATTTCTCTTACCTCTCGTGCCTGTCGCTACCACCTCTTCAATATTTGCAAGGTCCGCTCCTCCCTTACCTTTCATGCAACTAAACTCTTACTCTCCTCCCTTATCTTCTCTCGCCTCTTCTATTGCTCCTCCCTATTCTTTGGACTACCTGCTTCTCATCTTGCCCCTTTCAAATCTATCTAGCACTCAGCTGTCCGTACCCTATGTCTCCTTGCCCTGCATGACTCCATTTCTTCTTCACTGTCCTCCCTTGGCTGGCTTCCCTTTCACTCCCAACTTAAATTTAATTTCCTCTGTCTAGTCTTTAAGTCTCTCCATGACCTGGCTCCCCCCATGTCTCTCCTCTCTCCTCTCTCTAATCCCTCCGGCCCCCTCCGTTCAGCCGACCACTTCCTTCTCGCCGTCCCTCTCCTTCCACATGTGCTTCCTCCCATTTCCGCTCCTTTCAGCTTCTAGCCCCCCTGCACTAGAATGCCTTACCTCTCTCAATCCGCTCCATTCCTACCTTTTCCTCCTTCCGCTCTTCTCTGAAATCTCTCCTTCTCCATTCCCTGCCTTGAAAACTTCCCCACCTCTCATTCCCTCCCCTTCCCTTGATTCTTCCCTATGATCCTCACTTCCCTCCCCCTTCCCCTTATCCTCCCTCTTTTTCACCCTATTCGCCTCCTGTTTCCTCCCTCCTCTTTCCTTCCTCCCTTTCCCACTCCTTCTTCAGATTAATTGCTCTACTTACTGTTTTTTACTGGTTCGATTCATGATTGTAAATTGCTTCTACTGTTTTATTGTTTATGTATACTGTTGTTTAATGTAAAGCACTTTGGATGAAAGCGCTATATATAAACTAAATAAATACAAATACAATACTCATCAATGAAAAAAGTCTCTTGTAGTCACAAATGTCCAGTTCACCAGTGTTAGGGAGCTAGCCCCCTTCACCTAACCTTCTCATGCTCTTCAACTGGTTTCACGATATCAGGGGGAATTATAAAAGTATAGTACTGAGAAACCAGTGTCCAAATGGTCTTAAAGACACACTACCAAAGGATCGCCATTTAAAAACTTCAATACATGTGGAGCAGAAAAACACGGCGCACAAAAGCCAGCTGCCGTTAGACATTGTGCAAACAAACATGGGGCTGAAAAACATAGGGCTGAAAAACATGGCACTAGCAATATGGCATAGCGAGATGTGAGTCGAAGGTGAGTCTCGGAAGGAATCGAAGAGTAGAGAAGCATTTCCCAACCTATAAAATACCCTGGAACAGAGCGTTCCAAAGAGACACTGAACTACTACATGGTGAATGCCCTAGTGTGTGATTGACTGACTGGGCCAAGCTCAGCCTTAGTGAATGCAGGTATTTGTGTATATCAGAAGACCCCTCACCCACCTGTGTTAGGAGCTTGGAATCCTACTGTGGCTGCTCTGCTGATTCAAGGACTGATTAAGAGAGGACCTGGACATGCTACCTCTTTCCCGTAGCTATGAGGGGACATTGTGCAACGGTTGTACTCCTACGTCCCGTCCCCTTTCCTCCATCCTGTATGGGCGTCCCTCACGAGCGACAGAACCAGAACCTCTTTTCCACCAGAAAGACATTTCGCATTTAAATTTACTGGCGCACGGGGACACGTCCTTGGCAGCATGGGCTCCCTTAATCCCGCCCGCCGGCGCCACACCTCAGTCCCTTTTTCCGCATCAATGGGAACGCACTGCTCCACCAGCGCTCCTGGGTGAGGCCTTGCCTCGTAATTCCATGCACTTCCCCAGTATTTTATCTAATTTTTCTCTTTCTATTGCAGACTTGGGAACACCGTCCACCGGTGCCCTAGCTCTGTCCCGGGACATGTCGGCCAGGGACATTGGACTAGCAGGACATAGACGAGGAGGAGCAGGATACGCCCTTCTCAGCGGAAGCCTTTCATGACAGGATTTCCGGCTTGTCAGAACACCTGGGTATCCCGCAGCCACAAAAGGAACTCCCTGAAGCTGGAGTTCTGGTGGAGGTCCTGAGCATCAAGGCTGAGGCTCGATCAGGCATTCCCCTACAAAACGATGTGTAATCTTTGGCCAAAAAGGGCTGGCTCAAGCCCCACTCCACACAACCTGTCTACAAAAAGCTTGATGCTAGGTTCAGGCAAACTGAGGGGGACAGCATACTACTCTCTACACACCCGGAGACCCTGTCATCAGTAATCGCTGCTTCGTCCATGCCAAACCCCAGGCTTCCTCGTCTAGCGCCACAACAGCCCTCCTTAACAACTAAGAAAAGACCCTTGATTCATATGGCAAGAAGGTCTATTCAAATGCTGGGCTACACCTGAGACAGGCCAACGCAGATGCTATCCTCACTGCGGCTAATCAATGACTGTGGAGGGAGATCACAAACTTTCTGACCGATATCCCTTAAGACAAGCAAGCCTCATTCAAGGTGGGTCTGGCGGAGGAGAAAATCGTGGCCCAGGATATTATGGAGGCCTCTGTGGGCCACATCGACACAGCTAATAAAACGATCTGTCTGGCAACAGACATGTGGCGCTCTGCCTGGTTGAAGGCCACTCGGTTCCACCAGGATGTGCAGGACAGAGTCCTTGATCTTACGTTTCAGGGGGAGGGGGGATCTCTTCCATGCCTCAACTGATGAGGAGCTTGATAATAAGACCAGCTCCCAGACAGCAATGTCTCTGGCCTTACTTACCAAAACGGCGACTAAACCGTTCATTCACTCCCAGTCAGCACAGGAGAAAGTGACACAAAACAGCTAATTTCTTCCAGTCCCCCTCCTCTGCCTCAGCCTCTGATCAGAAGAAACAATGACGTTCTGCTTCAGGTCCACAGCACCCGTGTCGGGGGCAGGCTGAACATGCACAGTCAGGCCTGGAAGGCGAAGTGTGCGGACAGCTGAGTCCTCTGAGTAGTGTCCTGGGGCTTCCAGTTTACGTCTTCCTTCTCACATTTCTGAGCTCCCTGTTATGCTCACCTGGTCTCTGCGGAGGCGTTGGGGCATGGTTGCAGCCCTCCCGGGGGTGAGGTCGCTCGGGTCCGACTTCGCCCTCTGTGCTTATGTGGTGACTGGTGGTAATAGGTGATGCTGCTCGGGACTGCTCCTGCGTGGAGAATAGGGGGCGTGAGTATGCCAGCTTGTGCGCCTGATCCCCTTCCAGACCCCTTCACCCAAACCGTGGTACACGTTGAATGCGCTGTCCCTGGAAAGCTCACCTGTTGATTAGTTTTGGCGAGCACTCCGTCCTGCTGCTTCTGGCAGGGGTGCTTGTATGATCTGGACCGAGTTCCGTCACTGGTCCCTTGCACGTGGTAGTACAGTCCTGCTGCGGCTAAGCCACCATACTTCAGGCAAGTGTTCCTGTTTGCCTTTGTCTTTCCTCGTCTGTTTTTGTTGTATTGTAAAGTTCATTGTCTTGTATTGCTGTCCGTTCCACTTTTGATGTTTGCTCTTTTGCTTTCTTCCCTTGCAGGTGATGTTGCCGGTCTGGCAGAAGCTGCCGAGTTCGAGGCGGCAGCTGGAGGGAATGAGGAACGAAGCTGCAGCGGTACAGTAGCTGGTAAATTGTTATGTAGGGGGCGCATAGGGTTCAAATGCGGTTCGGCCCTAGGACAGATGTTCTAACCTTGTCTTTTTTCTTCTTCACAGGGTCCGGGTTCATGGATGCGGAGTGCAGTGCTGCGGCGTCGAGATCAAGATCACTGGATGTCAGGAGATGAGTCTGCAGATGAAGCGATGAAGCACCGGTTTCCTGGGGTTGAGCATGCAGGAGAACGCCTGGTTTCAAAGATAAGTAAACTGGTCCAAGCGGCGGTGAGCGTCACGTTGCATGCGAGTGCATAGTAACGTGAAGCACCGGCCTTAAGGATGGAGCAGCTTATATAGCTGAGCTTCTGAAGACACGCCCACCAGGTTCAGCCTGCCTGCCACACCCTGCCACACCCGATGAGTCGGCACATGAAGACCAGGCCTAGGGAGCCGCACCCAATGAGTCGGCACATGAGGATGTTCTCTGGATAAAGGCTTTCAGCTCCTAGAAAGTTCTTGTAAAATAAAAGCACTCCTGCACTGAAATAGTGTTCCTGCTCACATCTCTATATGAGCCTGGGTCCCAAAGGGACATAAGTGAATCAAGTGACCCACTGCCCACATCACTAGATGGTGTTGTTTTGTGTTCTGGGGCCTGTGGCCATGACACTCCCCTTCCACAGATCGGCACACCATCACTCTTAGTGGAGATTCGCTCCCTTGTCAAGAGCGAAGTGGTAGAGCAGGCCCCCCACCCCTAGCAGGGGCAGGGCTTTTACTCCCACATCTTCGCTAAGCAGAAGAACCACCAGGTGGGCCTGCGATTGTTGTCAGATCTATTGTCCCTGAATCTTTACCTACCCGTGCAGAAGTCCAAGATGATGATGCCAGCGCTTATTGCCGAGACACTGTGTAGGGGAGACTGTGCGTGTTCCTTGGACCTGAAGGACACGCATCTACACGTTACAATTGTGCAGTCTCACCGGGCCTTCCTCAGGTTCTGGGTCATGGGTCTGCACTTCCAGTACAGGGTTCTGCCCTTTGGGTTAAATTCAGCTCAGAGAGTCTTCTCGAGGCTCATGAATGCAGTGGCGGCCCTCCTCAGATCGGAGGGGTTGCACGTCTACCCGTACCTCGACGACTGGCTAGTCAGGGGTTTCTCTCTGGAGCAGGTTCGAGACTAAGCGGACAGACTCATCTTGTTAGGCGATCCTCTGCATATCAGTCCGCTACACACCAGAACACTGCTCACATTTCCCCAACATCTCCTCTCACGGTCCGAGGCTCAAGTGATTCGGTGAACCCAAAGGACCGGAAACTCCGTACCAGCTATGGTGTACGGGCTCGATTGCAACCCTTTCTGCATTGGCAATTGCCTTGGAGAACGTATAGCAGAAGGGGCGGTGTTACGTCTCCACGTCGATCACATAATCCAGAGTGGCGTTCCTCACGTGACCTTGGTGGACGTCACATGACCCAGAGACGTCACATGACCCAGAGACGCACAGTATAAAGGTCTGAGAGACAGAACACTCATTGCTTCTCAGCTGTCTTCAGACTCTGTTTGGCGTTGCGTATTGCTCCACTGTTACCTTTGATCACGGAACTCTACCTTGGACTCCTTCGAATACCCCTTTGTACCTTTGCTTGGAACTGTTTACCTGTTGCCGGACTTTGGATTACATCCTGACTTGTCTTTGGATCATCCCTTGGTACTTCACTGAACTCCTTCGTCATTTCCCTTCTGGGGATTCAAGTCACGCCTTCACTACTACAGGTGGCTGATCCTACATCCACGACTATCTTGCGGTCCTACTATTTCAGGGACCGCCGCATCATCTGAGTCTCAAATCTCTACTAGGTTTCCTGGGTTTTCCGAGCACCCGATAGGTAAGACCTTTTAGATCCTTTGGTTTACTGAATATGTATTGTAGTTGCCTGGTACTTAACCTCGTTCCTTTTTGACAGCAGCATCGGTGTTCCAAAGATTCCGTGGATCTGGGAAGTCATCTCCCACCTGTGGCCTCAAAGGTCGTACAGCGGGTTTCTTTTAGTTCCCCTGTACGTCACTTGGGGACGGAGGTCTCATCGGTCTACACGACACTCGAGTCAGAACAGACTGAGAAGCCGTATAGTCGTGTTAGACAATGCAGGGATCCACGGAAGAACCCATAGCTGCTTTAGTCCAGGCGATTACAGTATTAAGGGCAGACATGGCCGCCGCGAATACGGTGATCCACCAAAGGTTAGACTCCATACAGAGTGTTCAACATTTCCTTCCTGCAGACCCTGAGTTCGGAGATGCTAGTTCCTCAACCCCACCTCCTCCCTTGGCTAATACTACAGTCCCAACTCCGGTGATCCTCCCAACCCCTTCCCCCCTGGCCGCTCCTGAACGTTTTCAAGGTGACCCCAAGAAATTCAGGACCTTCATTAACCAGTGCAAGTTACATTTCTTGTGCAGACCTTTGGCCTTTCCTACTTCCACTGCTAAAGCGGCCTTTGCCCTTTCCCATTTAGCCGGGACAGCTGCCGCTTGGGCTAATCCTCTGTTGGAGAATAATAACCCAGTCCTTTATGACTTTGATCTGTTGGTTCTAGAAATGTCACGAGTATTTGATACCCGACACAAGGCACAGTCTAGGGATTTGGAGTTGTTAGAACTAACTCAGGGTAGAAGGACTTTGATAGAATACATCACCCGGTTCAATCAATTAGTTGCTGAAACATCATGGCCAGAAAGCAAGCGGGCAGTTGTCTTTTATAGAGGGTTGAGTAACATAATGAAAGATGCTTTAGCAGTGATCCCTTCTATGCCCACTCAGTATCAGGAACTAGTTGATCTTGCACTACAAGTAGATGCACGGCGATCGGAGCGTAGAGCCGAGTTGGGGATTTCTTCCCATCCTACACTTGCCAGTACTCCTGCTTCCAGTACGGAAGAACCTATGCAAGTGGGAGGTTTACATAGCCCTATTACAACATCGGAGAGGGAACGTAGAAGGGTGGATAATGCATGCTTTTATTGTGGCACCACGGGACATTATGTGAACGAGTGTCCTCGACGTCCCAAGAAGAGCCAGGTTTTTCGGACAGCTCGACCTTAGATCCGGAGAGCAGGTCGAGTGTTCAGTCTCCATCTCCGGGTACCCCTCTTGCTTTTGCTCGTGTTCAACCCGTCTCTGTAAACGCCACTCTATGTCCCTCTACAGGCCTTCTTCATGCAGTCACAATCATCATTGATTCAGGTGCTACTGGAAAGTACATAGACATTGCTTTAGCCCATTCCCTCAATCTACCTTTAGTGGTAAAACCCCGACCTGAACCTGTTCAAGCCGTAGATGGCTCTGCGTTAGTTTCTGGTCCTGTCGGACACCAAACTGCACCTCTCTTGTTGACCATACAAGATATTCACACAGAGACCTTAAGTTTTGACTGAATCACCACACCTCAATTCGGTATCATATTAGGGATACCATGGTTACGTGAACACAATCCACTGATTAATTGGCAATCAGGCACTGTGCTCTTTGAATCCAAGATCTGTCAGAATTATTGTCTCCCGACCCATCAAACAACTGATACCCCTTCTCGGGCTTTGGGAGCCTTAGCTCAACTCACGCTGAGTGTTGATGGATCTGAGCTGGTGACTCCTCATACCGTTGGGGGGTTGGTGTCTGGGATTCCGTCTGAGTACAAAGCATTCGAATCAGTTTTTGATCGTGGCTCTTCTGAGGTACTACCCCCACATAGACCATATGACTGCCCAATCGAATTAATCCCTGATTCCACTATCCCTTCGGGCAGGATTTATTCATTATCTCCTTCGGAGGAACTAGCTTTGAAAGAGTATGTACAGAACGCCCTTCGTTTAGGACACATCCGCCCCTCTACTTCACCAGCGGCAAGCCCTATATTTTTTGTACCTAAGAAAGAGGGGGATTTACATCCTTGTGTGGATTATCGGCGTCTTAATGCCATCACAAAAAAGGATAGGTATCCTATTCCGTTAATCACACCCCTTCTGGACCACTTATCACATGCTTCTGTTTTCACCAAGCTTGATCTGCGCGGCGCATACAATCTAGTACGCGTTTGCGAGGGCGATGAGTGGAAAACTGCTTTCTGTACTCGTTACGGCTTGTATGAATACCTAGTCATGCCCTTCGGTCTGTGTAATGCCCCGGCCACATTCCAACGCTTTATGAATGACATATTCAGGGTGGAATTTGAATGTATACATGGTTGTGTACTTGGACGACATCTTGATCTTTTCTCGTAATCTTGGTGACCATGTTAAACATGTCCGAGAAGTACTATCCCGTCTCAGAGGAACATTCCTTATTTGCCAAACCTGAGAAATGTCAGTTTCATAAAACGTCTGTTGAGTTTCTGGGATTTCACATTACTCCGGGAGCGTTATCCATGAACGATTCCAAGGTCAGAGCAGTCTTAGAGTGGCCAGTGCCCCAAACACTCAAGTCCTTGCAGTCCTTTTTGGGCTTCGCCAACTTTTATAAGCGTTTCATTTCCTCCTTTTCCACAATCGTTGCCCCGCTCACGGCCCTGACCAGCCCTCAGGTACCCTATTGTTGGCAAAGGGAAGATCAGGAGGCTTTTGAGGCTTTGAAAACCGCTTTCACTACCGCACCGGTGCTCCAGCACCCCAATCCTGATCTTCCATTCATAGTTGAGGCGGATGCCTCTTCTTTTGCTCTCGGGGCGGTATTGTCCCAATCATGTCCTACAACAGGCAAATTACACCCAGTGGCATACCATTCCCATAAGTTCTCCAGTACTGAGACTCACTACACCGTTACGGAGAAGGAACTCCTGGCTGTCATGGACGCCTTTCGTGTTTGGCGCCATCATCTTCTGGGGGCTAAACATCCAATCACTGTATACTCAGATCATCGAAATTTACGGGATCTGGCTTCATTGAACTGCATTAATAGCAGACAGGTTCGGTGGCATCTTTTCTTTTCCTCTTTTGATTTTCATATTATGCATCGTCCTGAAACTTCACATGGTAAAGCAGACGCCTTGTCACGTTCCCCAGGTGGGGTCGAGTTGCCAACCTTCCCTGACCCTGTTCTCGGAAAGAGTCATGTAATTTGTCTCTGTACACCCTCATTGTCATTATTAGACTCGGTCCGATCCTGGACTAGCATTCATTCCGAACAGTTGCAAGAATGGGACCCCGTGTATTCTGATGGTTTGCCTTTCGTGCATGAACGCCTGTTTCTTCCCACACCTGACACTCGTAATCTGGCCCTTGAGTGGTCTCATGATGCTCCTTTTAATGCCCATCCCGGTCAGGAGAGAACTTTAGATCTTCTCAAGCGCTGGTGTTGGTGGCCCTCTATGAAGCGCGATGTGGAGTGTTATGTCAATTCGTGCGCAGTGTGTGCTCAGGCTAAACATCGGAGAGGCCGACCGGTTGGGTTACTACTTCCGCTTCCGGTACCTCCCAGACCTTGGCATACACTATCTATGGATTTTGTTACCGATCTCCCCAAGTCACAAGGTTTTGACTCCATCTGGGTAGTGGTGGACACGTTCACAAAAAAGGCTCGTTTTGTTCCTTGTAAGGGTATTCCTTCGGCTCCGGTCTTGGCAGACTTGTTTTTTGAACCCGTGTTCATATTATTTGGACTCCCTTCAGTCATTATATCCGATCGTGGATCACAGTTCACCTCTCGTTTTTGGAGGTTGTTGGCTAAATTGTTAGGCATTGATACAAGGTATTCTTCGGCCTATCATCCTGAGACTGATGGGCAAACTGAAAATCCATGGAGCAGTATTTTCGCTGCCTTATATTGGAACACCAGACCTCCTGGTTGGCCGTTATACGGCTTGCTGAGTTCGCATACAATAACGCGGCTCATTCAGCTACAGGTTATTCGCCTTTCTACGCCCTCTACGGCCAACATCCCAAGGTCTTGCCGGTCCCTGATGCTTCTATTTCTTCAAATCCTGCGGCCACGACATGTCTTAGGGATCTGTCTGCTATACATGCTGGTACTGTGGTCCATCTCACTGAAGCAAAGGCTTCTATGAAGGCCCGTCTCCGAGCCCCTGTTGCGCCGGTGTACCTGGCTTCTCCTGATGTCTTTGAGGTGTCGGCCATTTTGGGGTCCCGATGGTTTAGGGGTAAGCTCCAGTATCTGGTGGATTGGAAGGGTTACGGCCCGGAGGAGCGTTCTTGGGTTTCCGCCTTGGATCTGGACGCCCCTCGGTTGGTGGCCCGCTTCCATAGGGATCATCCGTCCTGCCCACGGGGTCGTGGGCCGTTGGGGAGGGGCTATGTTAGGCGATCCTCTGCACATCAGTCCGCTACACACCAGAACACTGCTCACATTTCCCCAACATCTCCTCATACGGTCCGAGGCTCAAGTGATTCGGTGAACCCAAAGGACCGGAAACTCCGTACCAGCTATGGTGTACGGGCTCGATTGCAACCCTTTCTGCATTGGCAATTGCCTTGGAGAACGTATAGCAGAAGGGGCGGTGTTACGTCTCCACGTCGATCACGTGATCCAGAGTGGCGTTCCTCACGTGACCTTGGTGGACGTCGCATGACCCAGAGACGCACAGTATAAAGGTCTGAGAGACAGAACACTCATTGCTTCTCAGCTGTCTTCAGACTCTGTTTGGCGTTACGTATTGCTCCACTGTTACCTTTGATCACGGAACTCTACCTTGGACTCCTTCGGATACCCCTTTGTACCTTTGCTTGGAACTGTTTACCTGTTGCCGGACTTTGGATTACATCCTGACTTGTCTTTGGATCATCCCTTGGTACTTCACTGAACTCCTACGTCATTTCCCTTCTGGGGATTCAAGTCACGCCTTCACTACTACAGGTGGCTGATCCTACATCCACGACTATCTTGCGGTCCTACTATTTCAGGGACCGCCGCATCATCTGAGTCTCGAATCTCTACTAGGTTTCCTGAGTTTTCCGAACACCCGATAGGTAAGACCTTTTAGATCCTTTGGTTTACTGAATATGTATTGTAGTTGCCGGTACTTAACCTCGTTCCTTTTTGACAGCAGCATCGGTGTTCCAGAGGTTCCGTGGATCTGGGAAGTCATCTCCCACCTGTGGCCTCAAAGGTCGTACAGCGGGTTTCTTTTAGTTCCCCTGTACGTCACTTGGGGACGGAGGTCTCATCGGTCTACACGACACTCAAGTCAGAACACATCTCTTCCCTATTAGAACTAGAACTACCAGAAATCTCAGACGATGGTGTTTCAGGGCCTGTTGTGGGACACACAACAGCAGAGGGTCCCGACGGGGGACAAGGTGACAGCGATCCTATCGGCAGTCTCCCATTTCTGCAGCAGATCAATCACCACAGCCTGGTATATCAACACCTTCTGGGAGTGCTGGCAGCATGTCTTGTGACAATCCCGTACATCAGGATCCGCATGAGGAAGCTCCAGCTACATTTCGCTGATACCTTGGGTGCATCAATCTCCATTCCACAACATCTGGACCACGATCTCAGATGGTGGCAACAGGAAGAGAATATTCTGGCGGGCAGACCTTCCCTCCACCCCCCATAGAGTACACCATGATCACTGATTCCTCACTTGACAGCTGGAGTGCCACCCTGGGAGCGCACTCTGTGCATGGTGTCTGGACCCCAACCGGCAGAATCGCATCAACTGGCTGGAGTTTATTGCTATACAGTTGGCGCTCAGTTCTTTTCAACCGACCATCAAGAGCAGTTTGGCGTGCATCCAGACAGACAATACGACCTGCATGTTCCATATCAACAAACCAGGGGGACACCTGATCCCCCATAACTGTGGGCTTTGACCCTGGACATCCGGGAACGGGCTATCAGCCAGGGAGTGTGGCTCTCAGCGGTCCACCTTCCGGGGATGTCCAATCTGGAAGTGGACAGGCTTAGCTGCCTTACTGCTGACAATTAAGAATGGGAGCTGAACGGGAAAATTCTCCAGGAAGTGTTCAGCAGATGGGGTCCCCCAACAACAGACCTGTTTGCATCAGCTCACAATCGGACGTGCCAGCAGTTCGTGTCCTGGGGAGGAAGGGGATGCAGTTCTCCAGGAGATGCACTCCAGATACCCTGGGACGGGATGTGGGTGTATGAATTCCCACCCACACCGGTCGTGCACAAGGTAGTGAGCAAAATCAGGAGCTCCAAGAACCTCCGAATCATCCTCGTGGCTCCGCTTTGGCTGGCGCAGCCCTGGTTTCAGACCTACGGCAGATGTCACTTCAGCCGGAGATTCCACGCCTCCCCCCTCAAGAAGGGTCCTCTACTAGCACAGCAGGGAGGCGCAGTGCTACACCCCTCTCCAGAGAGGCTAGCACTAACGGCCTGGTTCCTGAGCAGCTGACGCTCCAGCACCTTCAGCTGTCCTCCGACAATCTGGAGATCATCCAAAATGCCAGGAGCCAGGCTACACGCAAGCAGTACAAAAGTAAAAGGACAAGATTCTGCTTTTGGGCTAAGGAACACGGGGAGAACCCGTTAACATGCACCCTCGACCAGGTTTTATTATTCTCGGCCTATCTTGCTAGGTCGGGCGTCCAGGTGGATACCTGCAGACCGTACCTGGCCGCTATCGGTGCGTACAGGAACGCTGACTCTCTTACCCTGTCATCAACCAATCCCGTAGTAATGAGACACTTGACGGGCCTAACCAGATGTACTCCCCGGTCAAACGCCTGCATCCCGTTTGGGACCTTAATGTAGTCCTAAGCGCTATTGCGCACAAACCATTTGAACCCATGGCCACGGCAGACTTTAAGTTGGTCACACTAAAGACAACCCTTCTGGTTGGGCTTACATCTGCCCGTAGAGTGAGCGAGATCCAGGCTCTAGTCACCTCGGAGCCGTACACTAGATTTTACTAGGCAAGGTCGTGCTCCGCACGCACCCCAAGTTTCTCCCGAAATGGTATCATCATTCTATATCAATGAGGAGATTGTGCTCCTCACATTCTTCCCAGACCCCAAGGAGGATGCAGAAAAAATGCTCCACTGCCTAAATGTCAAGAGGGCGTTGACATTCTATCTAGATAGGACAAAGGGCAGCTGCAAGACGGATGCTCTGTTTGTGACATTTGGAGGCTCTAGGCCTGGGCAGCAGGCCTCCAAGTCATCCATAGCACGATGGATGACAGCGGCGATCCAGGAGGCAAACAAGATGCAGCATAAGGACCTGCCACAGGGCATGCATGCGCTTGCTGTAAGAGCTAAGGCGACAGCAGTCGCATTCCAGCGCCATGTTCCCTGGCAGGTAATCAGCAGGGCAGCAACGTGGACCACTCCTTCAGCTTTTTGCAAGCACTACTGCTTGGATACCAGTGCCAAGGCTGATGCAGCCTTTGGCCAAGTGGTGCTACGTAATCTATTTGCCTAGAAGGTCAGGCTCTGTTCCCTAGGGCGTTGTCAGTTGTAATAGCCCATACAGGATGGAGGAAAGGGGATGGGACGTAGGAGTAATTAAGTGTTGCTCACCGGAGTGACTAACGTACTCCTAGCCCATAGTGCCCTTTCCTCCATAGGTCCCACCATACATCCCCCTATAATAAAGCCAGTGAGGTGTTAGACTCTAATACAGCCGACGCATCAAAAGGGGAATGAGGTGTGGCGCCAGTGGGCAGGGTTAAGGGAGCCTGTGCTCCCAAGGCTGCGCCGCAGCGCACCAGTAAATTTAAATGGGAAATGTCTTTTTCTGGTGGAAAAGGGGTTCCGTTCCTGTCCCTTACGAGGGACGCCCATACAGGATGGATTTAAGGGGACTATATGCACTAGGAGTACGTTAGTCACTCCAATGAGTAACACTTAATTTCTTCACCAAAAGTATCCTGGAAGCCAGTCCGGAGTGGCTGCTGTCCTGCAGAGTTATCTTTGTGGGTTTAGAAGAAGAAGAGTACATTGACATCTTGAGCACAAGAAATCCACCAGCGTCGTCTTGTGTCCAGAGGCTGTTCATGACTAGAAAAAAGCCAGACTGCTGTGTATCCCCCATAAGAGGGGATACCCTGGCATAGTGCTGATGACGCCCGGAACCTGCCAAGAAATCTTAAAGTGGAACTGTAACCACGACATATGTCCACTTTTCCAAAGCTGAGGAAGATCAGTGTCGCCACCTGCAGAAAGGTGCCTGCCAGTTGATTTCCTGCAATTCTGAATCGAAGAATGAATCTACAGGGTCTAACCTTGGTGGTGGGCTTGGGCTACAGAGAGTTCCACAGTTCGAGTCAAAGTTGACAGACGCCATCCTGTTGTTGGTGCTCGGTTGCAGCACCGAAGAACCGAACTGCAGGCAACTGCGAAATAACGAAACCTGACACCTTCTTCTGTCACTGCATCCATCGCCACTGAAGGTCATCGACGAAACTCAAAGGACTCCTACTCACCTCCCAAGCCTTGTCAAGGTCCACCGTGAGTTTCAGCTTTGTTGGACATCCACAGCTGGTATAGCAACCTGACCAAGGAGACCACTGCGACAGACCTTCACTGCTGCCTTTTCAATACTGCTTGGTTCCCTTCACCTGCTCGACAGCAGCGACCCAGTGATGGCTTCTTCTAGAGGGCGAGAGGGGTCCATCCTTGAAGGGCATCGTTGAGTAAAGCTGAGGGACTCCACCACTTCGCTTTCCAAGGCACTGTGATGAGAGGAAGAGGGACTTCATCCCTCCGGGTCCAGCCAAGGGTCTCAGATTCGTCTTGGGCTTGGCTCTCATGTTGCTTTCCCGGCACTTTGGGGTGGTGGGATCTGTAGAAACAAAAGCAGATCCGTAATGAACACATAAAGACTGGGCATTAACATAAAAGCAAAGTATAACTTACCTATTATTACAGGTTATGGCGGGGGTGTCTCCACACAGAATTGCCCTTTTACTCTGAAAAGTATTCTGTCAGTGTTCTAAAGTATTACCTGCATTTCTCTCTTATGACTATGGGGTTAAACAGTGTTTAGTAGTTGTAATGCTTTTTTATATAACTGTTACCAGTTGGTGCATTATTGGCCAACTAAGTATAACTGCGGTACCACATAAAACTGTGTGTATTGTGTTAACTATTTGAGTCGAATTCCATAGTACAAAGTGAGTCTTATCTATTTGTATATATCCACCTTACTTTTGATCCGTTAATAAAATAATTATGTTTACACATACCATAGTGTGTGGACATTCCATTGTGGGGGGCTTGGGGATTACCAGCCTGCATCACCTCCCTAGAGTCTCAGCCTTGGCTGCTCGCCCATTGCTATCCTTTGAGAGCCTTGGCTGGCGTGCCTCTGTGCCTCTACCCCAAGCATATAGTGGGTATTGGTACAGATACCCCCTCCAGTCTTTACATTCACCAGTGGTGCAAAGGAATAAATCTTCCAGACTTCTCGAACAATCGTGCTGAGGACATCCTAAGCCAAAGCTGTGCCTACTTTATGCGCTTATATTTCAACATGCAAGTCACCTTTACATTGGCTGTGCTGTGTTGCATGAATGGTTTATACCCCACCCGGCCGCCTGCTCGGATTGCCAAAGGCATTACCAATGGTACTAAGTACTACATCTCCCAAACATCTTGTGAGAATTCACTCTGTACTGTGATGTTCGAGGTCCAGAGTGATAGCTCCTTTCCTTTTTATCAGGGGGATGCTAGGTGCACAGCAGAGGAATGTAGTAAGGGGCATTTACCATTTGGCACCATTTGCCGCGGGAACCTACCAAATTCCTTGTCCATCTTTTATTAAGTTCTGTAGCTCTTGATACAATGACGATTGACCAGGCCACTCTACTTTCCTTTTGGTTGAAATATCCAATTGCACCCTCTACGCAGCTGATGCGATCAGCTCTTAATCTCATCCGCTCCCTCATCTATCATTCCTCCACTTGGCACTTAGAATCGCTATAGACTAGATCCGACCTTCGCCTAAGGAGCAGGAGCTCCCAACAACACTCCCGGAGCTGTGCACCCCTTGAGAAGGCGAAACTGGAGCTTCCCTTCATCAAGGTAAGCCCCCGGATCCTGCAGTCAGCGTTATATTTCCGCCATTTTTACTTTATCAAAGTGCTTCTTAATGCGCACCGACGTCCGACACCGTTCCTGCCTGCTGAAATGATCACAGCCAGGCTCTCTAACAGCAGTACATACCTTATATTCTGCTGTGCTCCCTTACCGGGCTGCATGTGGGCACCTGCTTCAAGATGGATGCCTAGCTGTTCCAGGCTCCATTTCCTGCCTCTCCCCCACCTTACCCTACCGGCTACAACCATTGGCTATCACCGTCTACAAGCTAACCAGTCGAGCGCCGAGAGGCGTGAGCCGGCCATCCTCACGAAGGCCACAAACAAAGGCAAACACCTGTCCCAGCCTGACCCTGCCTCCTGCCAGGAACTCTGTACCCCAAAGACCAGCCATCACCAGACAACGCTAATATAAGGTATTGTGATCCTGATCCCCGCTCAACCACCACCCATATGCCAGAAATCTCTGCACTGGTGTGCCGGCCCTACACTACTTAGGCTAAGTGTTAGAAACTTCATGCTCCGGCGAACCTTTAAACTTTCTCACTGCTAACCCACCTGCATCCCCTATGATTGACTGTACAATGCCTATGAGATGTTGCCTTGAATTGCTACCAGCATATGCTTTGCACATATGTTTCGCTATATGTGTCTGCTTGATCCTTGCTGTGCTGTCACTTATTGGAGACTCGTGGCTTAGCAGTCATAATGTTTGAACTTAGCCACTCTATAACATCTGAATCTAGCCCACTGTTTGCACAACCTCTATTACTGCATTCAGCGCCTACTTATCTCTCATATTTGAATGTTGCTTCATACCATATCTACGTTATTATCTGAATGTTGCATTCAGCTCACATTTGCCACTCTGTTTGAACACTGTATTTAGCCCATACCCGCCTCGCTAGCCCAGCATTGTATTAGCCTATATTAGACCTGCCACCTAAATGTTGTATTAGCCCATATCTGCCTTCTATCTGATTGCTGAATTTAGCATACGCCTGCGCTGCCATTTGAATGTTGCATTAGATTATATCTGCCTTAATTTTTGAACACTGCATCTAGCCTATACTTGCCTGACAGCCGAGATTTGCACTTAGCTTATGCCTAATTATTCAATAGTCTAAACCTGCAACTATCTATAAACTGCTTTTCCTACCCTATGATCATGAGGAACACCATAAGAACTCAGATAATCCACCTTATACTAGGCTTCCGTGCCATAATGGCCTCCCCCTCCCTTGCCTCATGCCCACCTAAGGACAGAAATATGAGATTGAGATCAAGACTATCCCGCCTCCATGAACCTTTAACAAATCACACCATTAGAGGCTTCTCATGTAAGACTGCCCAATTTACTGGATTAGCTAATAAGCGTACACACTACTACAACCATAGCCCTCTGTCCTCTGTCCCCCCAGCCTCTACCCAAATAAACTCCCAAAGAGCTACCCAAACTAAAACTAAACAACCTTCCAATACTAAACCTACAAATACCTTACTTCTATCTGGGTCGCTTATCAATGCCAGATCCATGGTGGCACATGCCGCCTCTATTGCGGACACCCTAACTAATGAGAGTTTGGACTTGCTGGTCATAACAGAGACTTGGCTCCACGAGGCCGCAGGCCCTGCCATTATGTTAGCTGTACCAGAGGGCTACCAACTACAAAGAGCTGACAGACCAGATGCCAGAGGCGGTGGTCTAGCTATTATCCACAAATCTAACCTACCTATTAGCCTTACTACCACCCCATCGTTCCAGTCCTGTGAGACTCTCACAGCTAAACCTCACCTCTCTAGCAACCGTACCCTCACTATCTATGTGAACAATAGACCACCTGGACCCTTAGGATCCTTTGAGGATGATTTAAATAGTATCCTGACCAATAATACGAAGGACCATGTGCAAATTCTGCTATTGGGAGATTTTAATCTCAGCTTCAACGATAGTAATGATAAACATGCCCTATCCATAGCCACACTATTGAAGGATTATGGGCTGACACAAAGTCTCTACCCCTACACATGCTAAAGGAAGGACCCTAGATTGGGTTGCCGACCTGAATTGCAACATTAGTATTACTCATATAATACATCAATCGTGGACTGACCACCATTTAATTACCTTCTCAGCCCCACTTGACCTTATCTGCCCTAAAACGATAGTCATGCTACCGCCACTCCCTACTAGGAGGAAAAAAGACATAACTGCGGAAAAACTACTACCACATCTTCTCCCTACTCTTGACAACACATTTCACAATACAGACCCCACCCTACTAGTCGAAGTCTTCAATAGTGCCATGTTAAAGGCACTTGACACCATTGCCCCGGTTAAAACGTGCAAAGCCAGACAGACATCTCATCTGAATAACTGGTTCACACCTCAATTGAAAGAACTAAGGATTCAAAAAAGAAAGTTGCAATCAATCTGGCACCACTCTCCTACTGTGGAAAATAAAATTAAGTTAACTAATCATTCCAAACTTTATAAAAAGGAAATCATTAGCACAAAAAAGAACACTTTCAACGATAGAATATCCAAGGCGAAATCAGACACTATGGAATTATTCTCTATTCTTCGTGAAATGGAATCCCCTATACCTCAGGTTGACAACACCCCTAAAGATAAGCCCTGGTGTACTAACATACAAAATGCTCTCTCTGATAAAATTAGCTCCATCCAAATTAAAATTGCCAAAAAGAAAGCTTCCCTGATCCTACCGTCTGAGCCCCCACCTCAGCAGCAACCACCTCTAAACTTACATAATAACACACCCTTACCATTCAGCTTTAAAATAAATCCATTGTTGAAACAGAAAAAATTATACTCTCACTCAAACACTCTAATTACAAAGGAGACGACTGTCCAGCCCAAATCATAAAGGATTCAGCCAGAGACCTAGCCCCTTTCATCTCGAAGCTTATCAACACATCCTTTAAGACGAACCTTGTGCCTAACAATCTCAAACAGTCCTGGGGGCTACCATTGCTCAAAAAACAAACCTTAGACCCATCCATACCAACTAACTATAGACCCATAACCACAGTCCCAGTCTTACTTAAAATTATTGACAGAGTAGCCTACTTACAAATTCAGGACTATCTAGAAACTAACAACCTACTAGGCTCACGTCAGTCTGTCTTCCGCCCCCCCTTCATGGCACAGAAACTGCCTTGATCGACCTCAAGACCCAAATTGACGAGTTGAAGGACAATGGCAAATCGGCTATGCTACTCCTCCTTGACCTATCGGCAGCATTTGACCTGGTGGATCATGCAGTCTTATGCGATCATCTTAGGTCAGCTGCCCATTTCTCACGTGATGCCATAACTTGGGTGCAATCCTTCCTTGCAAACCGTACAATGAGTCTTCTCCCCTTTCGCAGCCGCTGACCCTATGCAAGTCTCCTGTGGTGTTCCTCAAGGATCATGCATATCTCCCACCAAGTATAATATTTTTACTAAGCCCTTGTTTGACAAGTTGGACAGATTGGGTGTCACCTACACTAACTAAGCAGATGACACTCAGATCCTCATCCCCCTTTCAGGCAACTTCCTGGAAGACTCGGCCTTAGTAAATAGGATCTACCTCCTCATCCAGGCATGGATGGCATCCTATGGCCTCTGCCTGAATGACGATAAAACAGAGCTACTGATCCTAGGCTCAGAGACGGCCATAAAAAAACTTAATCCCAGTTACACTTTCACTTTCATTCAATATTGACAACAATGTCATCAAAGTGATGCCTGCAGTTAAAACCCTTTGTTTCTATCTTTTTTTAAATTTCTTTTTATTAACATTTTTAAAACATGAACATCTCCAACAGTCCCCGCCCTTTCCCCCATCTGCCCCCCCTCCCCCAAGAAAAACAGAGCAAGCCACTTCCCAGTGTTCCTTGATTCTCCAGAATCCTGTCAATCTGCCCCTCTGCTCACTGTAGGTCCAATAGTCTGAGACGCTATGGGTGCCAACCAATCCTAAAATCGTCTCTGAGAAAAGCCAACACTTCACCACATTCACTTGCGAAGCTCTGTATTGCATTGTTCATAGAATACGTCGCCCATTTCACCGCGACTATCTCCCAGACTTTCCAGAGCCAATCCTGGAATGCTGGAACTGTTGAGCTTTTCCAGCTCTGGGCAATCAATGTCATTCCTGCAATAATAAGCATCACCTGTGCCATTTCCCTAGCTCTGGATGCACAATCCATGTCTTCGTGCTGAATGCCCAACAAGATCAATTCCGGGGATCTGCTCCCCCCTGGTCCAAAAGCCTGTTGTTGAGCTTTCCGAATTTCCTCCCAGAAAGGCACTATTTTAGGGCATCCCCACCAAATGTGTTCAGCAGTCCCCACCGCCCCACACCCTCTCCAACAGTCACTAGATTTCCCAGGGTATAGTCTGTGCAGGCAGTCTGGAGTGTAGTGCCAACCGTATGAGTTTATACCAAGCCTCCTGGGTCTGGGATCCTCTTGCCAATTTCGGGATTATCCTCCATAGTCTCTCCCATTCTTTCTTCTCTATTCTCCTTCCCAGCACCCTTTCCCATTTGCCCATAAATGGCCAGCTTTGCTTCGGTTTGGCCTCATGTAAAATTCCATACAGCTGCGAAATTAGCCCTTTTGAACCGTCATTAGACATTAAGAATTTTTCGAATTTAGTAGGGTCTCTGACAGCCGCCTCTTTATTCTATGGGTGCATCAACCAATGACGTAACTGGCAGTACCGCAATCTTTCCTCCTCCCCCAGGGCGAAATCCCTTTTACATTCGGGAAAAGAGCTAATATCCTTCCCAATGAACATATCCCGCATCCTTCTACACCCCCCTTCCTGCCATTTTTTGAAAGCCTCCTCTCCAGTCCTGGTGTGAAGTCCCCATTTTCAAATATTGGTGTAAACGGGGATGGAAAGGTAGTAATGCCTCTTTGTCTGGCCAGCCTGTTCCAATTATCCGCCATCAGTTTAGTGATGGCGCTCATGTACATGTGTCTTGGCCGGTGGTATTTTGGGAGCCATAACACCACGTCCAAGTCATGTTTAGCTACCGCCCTATCCATTTTCACCCAGTGTTTCTCTCCCCCTTGTTGAAGCCACTCCCTAATGACTCTCAACTGCGTAGCCTCATAGTATTGCCGAAAGTCAGGAAGGGCCTGTCCACCCTCTTTTCTTGGGGCTGTGAGTAACTGTATACTGACCCTGGCTTTCTTGCCCTCCCAAATAAATTTGTTCGTTATGGTTCGAAGCTCCTTGAATAAGCGCTCCGGACCGCCTGAGGGACAGCCTGGAACATATATGAAAGACGCGGCAGTATAACCATTTTTATAGCCACTATTCTCCCTAGCCAGAAAACACGGAGACTCCGCCACCTATGAAGGTCTTTTTTAATGTTTTTTACTAGCGGAGGGTAGTAAGCTGCGAACGACGCGAAGTTATCTTCACCCCTAGATACACAATTCCCCCAGGGCGCCATGCGAACGGAGAGGATCTTTTGAGTACTTCCCGCTCCTCTTTCCCCAGGCTCAGGTCCATTAATTCAGATTTGCCCATGTTGGTACGCAGCCCCAATACCTCCCCGAACCTTTCAAGCAGTAATTTACTGGCGCTACAGGATTGGGGTGGATTAGTAAGGGTAAGCAGCATATCGTCAGCAAAAGCTGCAACTTTATGCTGGATCCCCCCAAACGGAATTCCCCGGATGTCTCCTGATTCCGGAATGGCTTGAAGTAGAGGCTCCAGATATATGGCGAACAGTAAGGGGGATATAGGGTGAAGCCCTGCTTTGTACCCCTCTAACTGGAACAGTCTGGATGCCACCCCATTAACCGTTACAGTTAGCTTTGACCATTTGCAGAAAGGTCCCGCCCAGTCCCATGCGTTCCAAAACCTTGAAAAGAAACGACCACTCCACCCGGTCGAACGCTTTTTCAGCGTCGAGCGATAAGAGCCGCTGGAGTGTTCGCTTTTTTTCCACCTTTTCTAGCAAGTGTGCCACCCTCCTGATATTGTCCGCCGTTTGTCTGCCCTTAATGAAGCCCGATTGGTCCTGGTGGATTAGGTCAGGAAGAAGCCCCTCGAGTCTATTTGCCAATATCTTAGTAACAATTTTCGCGTGAACTTTAACAAAGGGCATCTGTCTATAAGAGGATCTTTCTAGAGGGTTTTTCCCCGGTTTCCGAATCAGAGATTTTGGCCTCCTTCATGGAAGGGGTTATCTCTCCAGTTGTTTTGAAAGTGTTAAAGAGGTATGTTAGGTGTGGCACCAGTATCCCGGCAAACTGTTTATAGAAGGCGGCCGAGAAGCCGTCAGGGCCAGGAGCTTTACCCCGGGGGAGTTTTCCTATCACCCCCTTACCTCGTCCTCTGCGATTTCTTGTTTCAGAATTTCTTGAGCCTCGTACCCTACCACTGGCAACTGAACCTTATCTAAAAACGTCTCCTGGTATTGTCCCTGGAGGTTTTGCGACCTATATAGAGATTCAAAGTCATGGTTTCCTGAAAGTCCTCGAGTTGGGTAACTCAAACCCCTCCCCCGTGACCAGAGCTGTGATAGTATTTCTTGTCTCTGCCCCCCGTCGAAGTCGTGCCAACAAGGTGCCATTCTTATTGGCCTTTGCATAGAATTTCTGCCTCACCGATAAGAGGGCTCCTTCCGCTTTTTTAGTTCTTAGCAAGTTCAGTTGGCCCACCGCCCTTCTATAATCCCTATGATTGCGTCTGTTTGGGGTCTCGACAGCTTTTCCCCGTGCTTCCTCCACCTCTGCTTCCAACTGGGTCTCCAGGGCTAACATCTGCTTACGTTTCTGTGCTTTGGCTGCCATAATTTCACCTCGTATTGTAGCCTTGAATGCATCCCACCGGATACCCTCCCCTGTTTCTCCGCTTCTATTGCTCTCAAAGTATTCTTTTATCTTGCTCTCCATGTCACCCATAATGATAGGATCCCTTAACAGATATCCAGGGTATTTCCAGCCCCATAGCCTCTTCCTCAAATAGCCCAACTCAAGCTGCATTATGAGTACCTTATGGTCTGCTATGCCCATAGGGCCTACTTCCACCTCCTTGATCTTCCCCACCAAGTTCGCTGAGATCCAAAAATAATCTATTCTCGACTGAGTCCCATGAACTTCCAAAAAGAAGGTGAACCCTTCCTCGTCCCCTTTCACTTCCCTCCAAACATCCCGTAAGCCTACCTCTGACATTCTGTACCGCAAAACAGGTGAAGCCACTAGTCCCCCCTCCCCTGAGTTTGCCACCTGACCTTTGTTCTGTCCCACGCAATGTTCAGATCGCCCATTAAAATAATTGGACCCTTGGAGTGATCTCCAATCTTCCGCAAAAGTTGCTGAAGAAAGGCTTCTTGTCCTGAATTGGGGGCGTAGACCACGACTATCATGTAGAATCCATCTCCAGCGATCCTATTACCATTAAGTATCTGCCTTCTTTGTCTCTAATCGCCTTGTCTATCTTGAAGTTAGTCATGTTACCTATCGCCCGGGCCACCCCTCTGGCTTTTTTGTCTCCTGAGGCGTGTACTATTTGGTGAAAGCCCCTTAGTCTGAGTCTATGCTGGTGCCCTCGTAGCAAATGGGTTTCTTGCAAGCCTTGAAAATCCGGGCGGTACCGTTTCGTGAAAAGCTCAAGCTTTTTTTTCTTTAATGGGGAATTAAGCCCCCTGACATTATGCGTGATCCACTTGAATGTCAAGGGTTGATGACTTCCCCCTTCATGTATCCCTGCGATACCTCACCTCCTGCCAGGAGCTCGAATTTACGCCCCAGATATCTCTTACCTCTGGAAGAGAGATCACTATGTGGCTGAACTTTAACCTCCCCCCCGATCCCTCCCCCCTCGGTCCCCCCCACCCCCGGGGCTTGCACATCTAACCAACTTTCCCGAGCCCCTCTCACGGGCTTCAACGCCTTTAAAGTCTTGTTGCCCCAACTCCTTTGCCCCCCAAACCCCCTCCCTCCCTCCTCATCTCCTCCCCCCCCCCTGGAAGGTCGATCCTTTGCCGCTGACCCTCCACTCCTAACATGGGCATTCCCGCCCTTTCCGGTCCCAAAATGGTTGCTCCCTCAGCGACCCCAAAGCTTCAATCCCCCTTTTAGAAGCCTACCACCCCCTTTACCACTGTTGCGCATCAGGTGTATGCTTGTGTCCCATTCACTTCCTCTCTGGTCTTTTCTTTTCGCAACAATCCGCCCTCCTTTGTTCCTCTTCTTCTTTTTTCACTGAGCGTCATCCATTCCCAGGTTCTCGGCCTGGGCCGACTGTTCGTTCCCTGTGTGCTAGAGCCTGTGGGAGACTCCGCCAAGTCCATTTGAAGCAGATCTGCCCCTTCCTGTAAAGAGGTGATTCGTTTCTGGCTCCCCTCCCACTCAAAGAGCAGGCCGAACGGAAAAGTCAATTTGTATCGGATGGCTTTTTCATTTAATGCCTTTAGAACCAGACTCATTTGTCTCCTTTTTGTGAGCGTGCTGCTTGCCAAATCTTGGTATAGCGCAATCTGCTGTCCTTTGAACATAATGGGTTCCCATTTTCTTGCAGCTCGGAGGACTGCTTCCTTCTGGGCGTATCTGGTGAAAGCAGCCAGTATATCTCTTGGCCTTGCTGTCTATCCTTTGGCCAGCCGCCCTGTTCTGTGCACACGATCCAGCTCGATCGTCTCCGGGCTCCCTTCTTCCAGGATATCAGCGAAATTTCTTGAATCACTGCATTAAGGTCTTTCTCCTGCACTGATTCTGGTAGCAATTTCACCCTTATATTGATCCTTCGGGACCTATTTTCAATATCTTCCATCTGAATCTCGAGATTCCGAGTGGCTATATCCAGCCTCTCAATAGCTTCACTGTTAGCCATAGTGTCCTTGTCTACTCTTGGAGGCCTTTTTCCAGGAGGTTGGTTCTCTCCCCCAATTGCCACATCTCTTGTCTGATGTCTCCTAGTGCTTCATTTAAGTCATCGCGCATAAGTTGAAATTGCTCCTGAAAAGTCTTCGCCAAGTTAGTTTGTAAAGCATGCAGTTCGGCCAGGAATTCTTGTCTCGATATTGAGGTTGGGTTCTCCATACCCCCTTGGGCAGTGCCTTCTCCGGCATCTTCTCGGCTGCTCCTGGCCCCGTCCTTCGTGCTTTGCACCGGCCACATTGCGTGGAGGGTGTCCAAGGTGTCTCCTGGGGCTTGAGCCATTTTACCCCCTTTTCCTTTGGATTTCGTAGTCCTGTTTCTCGGCCTCCCCTCCTCGGCGCAGCTCTGTCTCCCCACTAGGCGTTCCTGTGGCCGGTCCGCTACTCCCTGGGCCGCCTTTATGCTTCAGGGTATGGGGCTATGTCGTCCCCCTTTGCCTGGCCGCTCGCACCAATCCTCCCGCACCTGCTTCTCTAATGTGCTGAGTGCTTTGCCCACCAGAGTATTCCTACTTTCAGCACCTCTTGTGTAGTGATCGTAGCTTTAGTGGGAAAATGGCGTAGGTGCGGAGACCACCATCCGTTGTGTGGGGGTCAGACTCGCTCCACCAGGTGGTGCCCCCGGCAATCTACCAGGGTGGTCACACAAGCTTGGGCCTCTGTCCTTATGCCGCCCCCCTGATTGTATGGGCCCAGGAGGTTTGCTGCCCCTCTATGATTATGAGGGGGGGCTCCTCTGATTCTATGGGAAATGGGCCCCATCCCTCTCCAGTTTCGTGGTGAGCTGCTGCCTTCTGTCCGGTATATGGCGCCTTGCCCTTGTTGTGGTGGGGGGGGTCAGCGCGGGCCCCCTGCTGCTGGGCCGCTTGTCCCTTATTGCCCGGTCCCCCGCCGCCGGGGATTCCCTGCTTCCGCGTTCACTCACCGACCTTACTTCATTCGTTCTTCACGGCTCCTCAGCGGGTCGGGGTGCGCCCCGCCCGCCGCCCCCCCCGGCTTCGCTGGTTCTCCTGGCCTTTTTCCACCACCGCGGCTTCTCAAGCTGGAACCTCCTCCTCCCGCCGGGGCCCACCAGAGATCACGGGCCCACCAGAGATCACGGGCCCCGCCGCCATGCGACGTACTGCAGCTAATCACAGCCTCCCGGGCACAGTTTCCGCTGATCTCCTTCTCCCGCTGGCACCTGTCGGCGGCCGCGGCTCAGGCTCCCTCTGTCACAGCGCAGCACTCTGCTGGTGGAGCCCTCCAGCCCAGGGGATCGCGTCCGACACTGACGCCGCTCCCGTACACCGGAGCGAGGCAGCCCGCTGGATCCCACCTTCACACCCGGTGTCTCTTTCTGGGTGCTCCCGGGGCACCTGATGGGGCGTGAACTCGCTGGATCCTCTTCGCATCTTCACCGGGAGCTCCTCTCCCTCACAGGGGACCGTCACGTCCTGCCGGGTGACAACAATGTCACACCAGACGGATCTGGAGAGCGCCGTCAGCACGTCTACACTGTGCTGGCGGCCATCTTGGAATCTTGGTTTCTATCTTGACTCGGCACTCGCCTTCAAGAAGCAAATTGACACTCTAGCATCTAGAGCATACACATGCTGTCACAGGTTTCCCCCTTCTCACCTGTCTATGTTGCCTTATGTCCTCTTTAGGTGGAGTCGTCTTTCGGATGGTTCAGGACTTAAATAAGCCCGCTCGGCCGTCCTCGGCTTCCAGATTACGTTCAGCTTCGATGTCCAGGATCACGGGAAACTCCAGGAGTATTCAAGAAGGAGTTGGGGGCACGCGGAAGCGGCACAGGGATTCCGGGAAGTTAGGAAAGAGGGAAGAAGTCGGGAGAAGGGAATCCAGGGGCCAGGGGATAGCAAGTAACACTAGATAAGGTTCGGAGCACACGTCCGATCACAGCTAGTAGCAGCGTTGAGACGCGCGGGGCCGCGGGGGTGTGGCTTCTTTATAGAGGACACTGCGTAGAAAGTGAAGACTGGCGAGCAGCGTTCTGAGCTTGCCGCCATGTTGGTAGTATTATGGAGTGTAAGGCCCGACGTGTCAGGGACCAGGAGGCCCAGAAGGGGCGAGTTCGATGGTTCATGACACATGCAAATTAATCCGAGCATACAGACCATTTCTTTCTGAGACCAGTTGCAGCACACTAGCCAATGCACTTACTCTATCCAGACTGGACTACTGCAATGCTTTATATGCAGGATCCAATAAGTACATTATTGATAAAATGCAAAGACTCCAAAACAATGCTCTCAGAGCAGCCTTAAATATCCTGAACAGAGAGCATATCTCTGCATTCAGAAGAGATGCCCATTGGCTTAATATTAAGGACAGGATTTCCCTTAAAACCCTCTCTCTCAGACCAAATGTATTAACAACATAGCGCCTCCCTACCTTTTAGAAAGAGTAAGCAAGAGAACTTCTGACCGACCCACGAGAATGTCCAATGCCTACACCCTAGAGGTTCCTAGATATAAACGGATCACAGCAGGTGGCTCTAGCTTTCCGGTTATAGCTGCTCAATCCTGGAATGGACACCCCCTCGATCTTACAACTGACCAACCAACCCTACTCTAGATTCAGACGGAAAGTCCTCACTTGGCTATGGGCTAATGACGTCTAACCCGACCTACTCGCCTCCCAACCGATTCCTTGTCCTACCCACTCTTGACTGCCCTCTTTAAGAATTGCTTTGCCTGACCATCGTCAACTGCATACCCTGTGGCACCACTTGTCTGTACCTTGGTATTTCTATTATGACACTCAGTCACTGCCAACCTGTGGCGTTACCTATGCTACCTCTGTTTATAACTATGTTTATTATTCATTGTATGTACTCACCAACCCCTGTAACCAAGTCTCCTAAGTATCCTTGTAATGTTCGTGCCCAGCTACCTGAGGGTCTTGGTTTGCGCTATACTAAATAAACAAGCAAACGATCAAGTACTCAATTACCGGCTGATGAAGGCAAGTTTCATGGTAAAACATCACATGGAGGTTCATGATCTTACTTTAACCCTTTAAGTGCCATGGGTATTTCCCCCCCCAGTGCCTGGGCCTTTTTTGGTGATTTCGGTATGTGGCCATTCAATGCCTTGTAGCTTTTTTGTTACATGAGATATCTCGGCCAAATTTGGCTCCTTTTTTCCCACATGTAGGCGGTCGTAATGCCACCCAGGAATCCTAGGTTGCTGTAGGGGGGTGAGAGAAAATAAGCAAAAAGGGCGAGAAATTTGGGTTTTTTAAAAAAATGCCAATAAAATGATGTACATAGAAGCCTGTGGTTTTTTCCTTGTAAGAGCTAGGAACAAATGGTTTGCTGTGCTGAGTTCCCCAATTTCCTGGCTTTCAAAAACAGGTTGAGTGGAAACGATAAAAAATTATTTCTACGTGGTTATCAACTGTTTTGTGAGAGGTAGGCCTTTTTGGCCATTTTTGCCAATTGGACATGCATGGACGGAATGGAAGAAAAGGGTATAAAAGCCAAATTGGAGGACAGAAATATATATATTTCTGAAAAGTAGACACAATTCCAAGTTTAGGAAGGGGTTATTTGCGTAGGTCAGGCAACAACTAGGTAGGGGAAAATGCCATAGATTGGGGGAAAAGCGGGAAAATGCAATGGCTTCTATGAATTTTGAGAAAAGCAATACATTTCCCTGACTCTTGCAGTTAGGAAAGCACACATTTTTTGTAGTGTTTTACAAAACAAGCAATACCACAAGCCAAACACTGAGCTATGGTACACAGGAGTTTTATGCTCACGGCCTGAACAGACGCACTTAGCATGTGTAAATCGGGAAAACCAATGTGGCAAGGAACGGCAAGCATCCATTTTTTGAAAGAGCACAGGCAGACCGTTTCAAGGGTAGGTGACTTGTGCAGGTTACAAAAATGTATGGTGCCTAAAGCAGCGACTAAATGTAGGTCACATTTGGGAAATGAAAGGGTTGTGTGACAAAGGGCACCAGCAAATGGGTCAAAACGTTATGAAAACCACACAAACACAACACATGTTATACATTCCTGCGTTCCCACAGGTTCCCAATGAAAACGGTACCTCACATGTGTGGGTGCACCTACCTTGGCGCCAAGGGGAAAGCCTAAAACACAAGTAACCCCAAGTCTGTTTTCACACCTGAATTTCACACTTTCTCCAGACAAGCGCAACATACAGATATGGGCCTCGGGTGTCCAAGCCACCAAGGAAAACGGGGAACCCCATGCATTTCCGATAAGAAGACACCCGTGGGAATCCGCAGGTGTATGATTTGCGCAAATCGGCCCAGAATGTATTACCCAGACACCCCTGTAAAGTCCGAAATATGGGGAAAAAAAAAAATTTCCGCACATTTCACTCGGCGCACCCACCGAAACACGCTGCCAACAACACATGGCCTACCGTCCCACGTTCCCACAGGTGTCCCGATGAAAACGGTACCTCACGTGTGGGTGCACCTACCGGGGGCGCAAAAGGAAAAGGGTAACCCACTGGTAACCCCAAGCCTTTCGCCACTGACCATTTTGTTCATATGGGCAACCTACAGATTTGGGCTTAGGGTGTCGAAGCCAGCAAGGAAAACAGGGAACCCCATGCTTTTCCCAAAAGAGGACACCCGTGGGAATCCACAGAGGTCTGCCTTGCGCAAATTGCTTCAGTTTTTATTAGCCACAATCCCCCACAAAGTGTGATACTTGGTGGGGAAAAAACACAATGTTCACTTTGTCTGGGGTTCTCGGTAATAAATTCTGGGCCGCTTCGCGAAGTCAGACCTCTGTGCATTCCCACGGGTGTCCTCTTTTGGGAAATGCATGGGGCACACCCAGTGGGTGGGGCAGTAAGGTTTGGGCACCCTGGCACCAGATTGGCACACCAATGTGCCCCTCTGCGCCAAGGCTGGTACAGTAAACAAAGAAAATCATTCAAAATGGCAGGCTGCCCTTTAGCGGGGGCGGAGGGGCCCCCTACACCGCTGTGGAATTTTCTGATGTGAAGGGGGTGCACCTTTCCATCCCCACCCCAATTGGAGGGCGGCCCATCTCCTCTGCCCCTGGAGAGGGCTACATAAGGGGGGGGGCTGTCCTGCACTCCTCCCTGGGCTCAGGCGTCCGTTCCTAGGAGCAGATATCTCGTCCCAGGAAGGGCTGCATGACATGGCACCCACTCCATTGTGGGTGGGGGGGAGGGGTCAACGCCCCATCCCATTAGAAAATTCCCCGACCCTTTGGGGTGCCCCACAGCCCCCCCTAAAAGCGTTCCACCATTTTCTTTTTTTTTCCTTTGGTAACCCAACTCCCCTTGGTCCCTTGGTGCAGAGAGGCACATTGATGTGCCAATCTGGCCCCGGGGTGCCCAAACCTTACTGCCCCATCTACTGGGGGGCCTGTCCCATCATTTTTGGGGGCCCTCTCCCCCCTCACCCCAAATGGGTGGCGGGGGCACCTCATGCAGGCCTCTCAGGGCCTCCTGCAAATGGCTGCGTGAGGTACACCCCCCTCCATTTGGTGTGGGGGGAGAGGGCCCCCAAAAATGGTGGGACAGGCTCTCCAGTGGGTGGGGCAGTAAGGTTTGGGCACCCCGGTGACAGATTGGCACACCAATGTGCCCCCCTGCGCCAAGGCAAGTTTCGTAAACAAACAAATGGAAAAGGTACACTACACTTTAGGGCGGGCTGAGGGACACCCTAAACCGCCAGGTAATTTTCTAATGTACTGGGGGTGACCCTCTACCCCCCCACACCAAATGCAGGGGAGGCATCTCATTCTGCCCTCCCTGGAGTCAGATGTCCCTTCCTAGGAGCAGATATTTGCCCCCAGTGAGGGCTACAAGGGGTGCCCCCATTTCCCCTTGGGGTGAGGGGTAGAGGGCCACCCCCCATTTCTGTAAAATATATCCCTGGTGGCTAGTGCCCCCCCCCCACTCCCACCCAAAATTCCCTTTTCTTATTTTCATTTTTTTCGTTTTGCCCCCTTCCCTGGGGGCAGATTATCAGCCATCTGCCCCCAGGGGGGACTAACTTGCAGAGGGAGGGTGTGGGAGAGGGAGGGCCACCACCATTTCATGGGGGCAAAAAATCCCAGGCCCCCCACCCCCATCCCCGTTCTATTTATTTTCTTTTTGCCCCCCCCTTACCTGGGGGCAGATGATCAGCCATCTGCCCCCAGGGTGGCTACCCCAAGGGTTTTGCACATATGTGCCCCCATGTGTTGGGAGCCAGGGGGGAGAGGGCTGCTTACTTGAAGCAGCCTCCCTCCCCCCACGTCAAACGTTTCCATGGTGGTCCAGTGTGTTGCTGGTTGTTAGGCAGAAACCTGTGCAGTTCCCTTGGGGAACACTGCAAAAGATTTAAGACTACAGGTATAGCAGTAAACCCACTTGGTAGCAGTCTGCACCACCCAGATTTACCTGGTAGCTGTGGCTGAGCAGTCAGACTTCCCTCAAGAAGAGTTAGGCAGTATGCAAAGTATACACAATATGTCCTCAGACACAATAGCACAAGCAAACACTGACCAGAGCTTGGTTTCAAAAGTATATAGTTATTTATTTATAAAACACACATAAGTTGAAAACACTCTAGCAAAGTATAGTAAAAACACTTCAAACACAGTTATGATGAAAGCAGTTTCAACCCTTACTCCTATCTAGACAACTCTAAGTTAACACCACATAATTAAAACAGAGGTGAGCGCTTAACGTTAGATGACACTCTAGTAGGTTAAGGAAAGGGGTAAAAAGAAACAGAAATGGGTTAAACACACCACTCTAAGATCCAGAACACTTGCAATAGGCTCAAAGAAGCACAAAGTCACAGGTGAGCAAAAGTCACTAGGCAGGGCCCACTCTTAGAGTAGCCGGAGCAAAAATGTGCCCAAGATCACACTGTTATTAGGGATTCAAAGTCTTGCAAAGAGTTAGAAAGAGTGTAGAGTGGCTTAGAAAGTTTAGCCAGGGTGTCCCAGGCACTCCCAGGTTCGAAAGCCGGGGGCTAAATCTACCCCGTACAGTCGGTAGCAAGGGAAGCCAGGCGGAACACGGTACCTTAAGCGGAAAGGATCCTCCAGCGGTGGCAGTTGTTCCAGGCAGTGGCAGCAGGGCTCGACGTCGGTCAGGGGAGAAGAAGTTCTCGCTGAAGAGCAGAAGAAGAGGGTCGTTGCACTGCCCGGGAAGAAACCAGCCGCGGAGTCCTCCGGTTGAAGGGTTGTACCGACTTTCGTGGTTGGGGTAAAAGTGGTGGGGTTCCGGTTGCCGGGGTGCTTGGCACTGGCAAGGCGGCCACGAGATACCTCGAGAAGCGAAAAGAAGGCGAAAACTGGTTGTCCCCACCAGTCAAGGGAAGGAGCCACTCTGTTAAGAGTTCTCCTCGGTCGTCGGGAAAAGTGGTGAGACGGTTCAGCAGGGCTCCACCGGGTGGTGTCGTCGAAGCAGGTCGGCTCAGCTCTTCCCTCGTCGGATTCTTGGTCCTGTGGCGACTTCTGAAGTTCCAGTCCCCAAAGCCCTGCTTTTATGCAGCAAACCCCCATTCACCCAGCCTAGCTGTCACTCAAACATGCTAAGTGGTGAGCCGGGCGGCTCACCACTTGGGCCAATCAGGACGGAGTGCGACTTGAGTTACCACGGTAACTCAGTCCAGGGTGCCTAAATCCCCCTCCACCCCTCCTAAGTACCCCAGACAGAGTGGCACCACTTTGGAGGGCTTCTGTGGAGAAGCCCGCCAAAAGTGGAACAAAGGGCTCCACTTTGGGTCAGAGTTACAGAGGCGAACACCAACGCCATTTTAGAATCAAGTTTTGGCAAAAAGTCCCAACCGGAGTTATAAAAATAAATATATAAACCGGCGGTGTGTTTAAGGCTACCGTAAATAAATAATTAAATGTGTTAGCCTAAAACAATGGGAAATCCCATAGGAAAATATTCGCGGTCGAATATAAAACGTAGTTTCCACTGCCACCAGCCAAAACTCGATCAGGGGGGACGGAGACGTGCCCCCTCGACTAACAGACCCTGGGGCAATCGAATTGCCCCAGCCAGTACGTCCACAATATGATGGTTTGTACTGGTTCTGTTCAGGATTCAAGACTAGCAAAGTCTTTGGTGACTTTACATGCCCTGGGAGACAGTAGTCAGTCCCAGGGTATGGAGTCTATGTTGGGGAGTCCCTAGGACACCCCTGGGTCACGGCACAGAGGGTGCTGTGTAACCCACATCACAAAAATACATGAGGCCCTATGGAGTAAAAGACCCCATAGCCCATTCAACACAAGGTTTGTCCAAGATAACACAGTTCAACATGTCCAAGAGTGAGGGTAAAAGAGTCTCACTCTTGGCAGGAGAAAAAAATAAACCCCAGAAATCCAGCAAAGCTGCTGGGGGACTCACTAGGTAGGGAAATTCAGCCTAAACAGAGAATTCTCCCTAACACTCGCCCCCCCCCAGACTAAGGGACAGGAGGATTTAATCCACTCCTGGATGAACCTCATACCTCTAGTCGATGATATACATCCTAGAGAGTCCATCAGCATTTTGATGGTGACACCTTGACCTATGCTTAAGGGAGAACTCAAAGGTTTTCTTTTGCAAGCTAAAGGACCTACAAACCCTTTGAGGAACATCAGTCTTTTTGTTATAGGGGATCTGGTTGACCAGTCCCTCAGAAGTTGGTACAACTTCTGAACCTATGTTAGGCTTTTTGAAGGGGTCCTTATAAAGGATTCCCTTAGATCTAGAGGGGCCTCCAAGGTTCCTCACCACCTCTCTTGTGGGAGCAGGTTGGGTCTTAGGCCTCTTGGTTGGAGGGGTTGGGGTTAGGCAATGTACCTGCTTCCCCTTCCTCTTAGATCTACCCTTACCTATTTTAGGAGTTTCCCCCCTAATATTAGGATTTGAGTTGGGGTCTTCAGTAGAAGGTCCCACAGTCTGAAGGTTTTTGGCCTTAGACTTTTCTTTTCTGGTCTTCCACCAGCACTGAGAATTACCAGTTCTCACAGGTTCAGATAGGGGCCTAGTTGGTCTATCCACCTCTTCCTCAGAAGCAGGGGGAGTCAGAGACTCTGAGACTAGGGGAACAATGATGGAGCTTGGTTGGGGCGCCCAGGTTCCTAGCATACTATCCTGAAATGTGCCTGGGTTAGAGGTCAACTTACTAACACCAGGGCTTGTAGTGGGGTTCTCAGTAGAGGGTCCCACAGGCTTAGAAGGGTCCTTCAAGGTAGCCTTTCTAGCCAATTTGGTTAAGTTCTGCTTCTCCATGCTGGGAGGCCTGGGGGTATGTGACACTACTCCTAGAGTTCTTAGGTCATTCCCTAACAGGACCTTCCCAGGTACCTCAGCCTGAACACTGACAGGGATCCTCACTGTCATGTTGTTACACTGAATGAGGGCTGGTAGAATAGGAACCATTTGGACAGGGCCTCCAGACATCTTAGTGGGACCTTTGGGTGCTTTGGCCACATCCTCAGGTTGAAAGAAGCTTTCATCCACTACTGTTCTGCTGGCCCCAGTGTCTCTCCTGGCAGGAGTATCCTGGCCATTGACAAGAACACTGTCCACATAATACACCTTAGAGTTAACAGGTAGGGAGTTATACACAACCCTATTCTGGGGACTAACCAGACCCATAGGCTCTAAGTTTACAGTTGCTTGAAGACCCAAGGGTTCTTCAGCAAAGAGTTCAAAGTGGGCACTAGTCATCTGTACTTCATCCTCAGGAGTGAAGGCTAAGGAGACTGTGCTGATCCCTGCAGGTTTACCCTTGCACTTGGGATCTCCTTTGATATGGTCAGTACCCTGACAGACATAGCATTGTCCAAATGCTCTCTGGAAGGGTGGCTTGTTCTGACCTCCTTCTGGCTTGTGGCCAGAAGGTACAGTAGCCTGACTAGGTTTCCCATGTGGCTTACCCTGGTTATTTTGTGGTTTGGGGCCCTCTTTGGGATAGGAATTATTAGAATTCTCTTTGGAGTCCTTTTTAGGCTGTTTCTCCCCATCCTTCTTCTGAGTTACCCCAGAATCCTTGTGAGTGGCCCTGTTGGCAACCCACAAGTCAGCAGCCCTAGCTAGCTTCCTAGGATCTAATTCCTGTGAATCAGCCAAGTGCTGTCTGAGCTCAGGAGAGCAGGCATCATAAATTGACTCCAACATAAAGAGATTTCTCATCCCCTCATAAGTGTTCACCTTGTAACCCTTAATCCATCCCTCTAAGTTTTTCAAACATTCACTCACCCAGGTAGCCCAAGGGGTACCATCATGCTTTTTGAGGTTCCTAAACCTCTTAAGATACTGGGAAGGGGTCTTCCCAAACCTAGCTATCAAAGCTAGTTTCACACATTCATAGTCCTTCCTATCCTCCTCCCCCATCTCCATTACCACATCAGTTGCAACAGGGGGGAGCCTAGAGAACAACCAGGTGAGTAAGTCATTTCCTGTGATGTTCTGGAGCCCATGATTATATTCAAACAGAGACAACCAATCCAACACATCCAACTTAGGCTCATACATACCAACCAATTCTTTAGGCATCCGGGGTCTTTTAGGACTGGAACTTCTAGAGGAGCCAGAGAGAGAAACATTCTCAACAGATAATTTCTTCATTTCTAAGTCATACTTGAGCTCCATTTCCCTTAGCCTTAGTTCTTTGTCAGTTTGAGCATTAAGTTTCTTATACTCCAATTCTAGCTTCATTTTCTCCAGTTCAAAGTACTGAGGACTAAATGTGGGACCTGGTAAAGGTCCAGTAGGCACAGCAGGTAGAGCAGGCAGAGGCCTAGGGGGGACAGTTACAACAGCCTCACCCTCCTCTTCTGACTCTTCCTCAGAATCATCAACATTTTGCTCCATGTTAACTTCAACACTGTCATCTACAGTTGCTGGAGTGGTAGGTTCCTCTGAACCATCACCCAGACTTTGGTTAGCTAACAATCTTTCAATCAGCTCCATTTTCTTGCCCTTAGTCAGGAGATCCTTATGTTTACAGAGCACTCTTAAACAATCAGCAGTTTTGGCTGCAAGGGACTCTTGACTATAGCTTTCTATAACTGACATGTTAGAGGTTTTACTTTTACAGTGCTAAGCTTTGTGGTTAGTTGCACTAAGGTATCTAAAGCACAATAAAATGTATACTCAATACAAATCCCACCGCTGCCACCAGTGTTAGGCAGAAACCTGTGCAGTTCCCTTGGGGAACACTGCAAAAGATTTAAGACTACAGGTATAGCAGTAAACCCACTTGGTAGCAGTCTGCACCACCCAGATTTACCTGGTAGCTGTGGCTGAGCAGTCAGACTTCCCTCAAGAAGAGTTAGGCAGTATGCAAAGTATACACAATATGTCCTCAGACACAATAGCACAAGCAAACACTGACCAGAGCTTGGTTTCAAAAGTATATAGTTATTTATTTATAAAACACACATAAGTTGAAAACACTCTAGCAAAGTATAGTAAAAACACTTCAAACACAGTTATGATGAAAGCAGTTTCAACCCTTACTCCTATCTAGACAACTCTAAGTTAACACCACATAATTAAAACAGAGGTGAGCGCTTAACGTTAGATGACACTCTAGTAGGTTAAGGAAAGGGGTAAAAAGAAACAGAAATGGGTTAAACACACCACTCTAAGATCCAGAACACTTGCAATAGGCTCAAAGAAGCACAAAGTCACAGGTGAGCAAAAGTCACTAGGCAGGGCCCACTCTTAGAGTAGCCGGAGCGAAAATGTGCCCAAGATCACACTGTTATTAGGGATTCAAAGTCTTGCAAAGAGTTAGAAAGAGTGTAGAGTGGCTTAGAAAGTTTAGCCAGGGTGTCCCAGGCACTCCCAGGTTCGAAAGCCGGGGGCTAAATCTACCCCGTACAGTCGGTAGCAAGGGAAGCCAGGCGGAACACGGTACCTTAAGCGGAAAGGATCCTCCAGCGGTGGCAGTTGTTCCAGGCAGTGGCAGCAGGGCTCGACGTCGGTCAGGGGAGAAGAAGTTCTCGCTGAAGAGCAGAAGAAGAGGGTCGTTGCACTGCCCGGGAAGAAACCAGCCGCGGAGTCCTCCGGTTGAAGGGTTGTACCGACTTTCGTGGTTGGGGTAAAAGTGGTGGGGTTCCGGTTGCCGGGGTGCTTGGCACTGGCAAGGCGGCCACGAGATACCTCGAGAAGCGAAAAGAAGGCGAAAACTGGTTGTCCCCACCAGTCAAGGGAAGGAGCCACTCTGTTAAGAGTTCTCCTCGGTCGTCGGGAAAAGTGGTGAGACGGTTCAGCAGGGCTCCACCGGGTGGTGTCGTCGAAGCAGGTCGGCTCAGCTCTTCCCTCGTCGGATTCTTGGTCCTGTGGCGACTTCTGAAGTTCCAGTCCCCAAAGCCCTGCTTTTATGCAGCAAACCCCCATTCACCCAGCCTAGCTGTCACTCAAACATGCTAAGTGGTGAGCCGGGCGGCTCACCACTTGGGCCAATCAGGACGGAGTGCGACTTGAGTTACCACGGTAACTCAGTCCAGGGTGCCTAAATCCCCCTCCACCCCTCCTAAGTACCCCAGACAGAGTGGCACCACTTTGGAGGGCTTCTGTGGAGAAGCCCGCCAAAAGTGGAACAAAGGGCTCCACTTTGGGTCAGAGTTACAGAGGCGAACACCAACGCCATTTTAGAATCAAGTTTTGGCAAAAAGTCCCAACCGGAGTTATAAAAATAAATATATAAACCGGCGGTGTGTTTAAGGCTACCGTAAATAAATAATTAAATGTGTTAGCCTAAAACAATGGGAAATCCCATAGGAAAATATTCGCGGTCGAATATAAAACGTAGTTTCCACTGCCACCAGCCAAAACTCGATCAGGGGGGACGGAGACGTGCCCCCTCGACTAACAGACCCTGGGGCAATCGAATTGCCCCAGCCAGTACGTCCACAATATGATGGTTTGTACTGGTTCTGTTCAGGATTCAAGACTAGCAAAGTCTTTGGTGACTTTACATGCCCTGGGAGACAGTAGTCAGTCCCAGGGTATGGAGTCTATGTTGGGGAGTCCCTAGGACACCCCTGGGTCACGGCACAGAGGGTGCTGTGTAACCCACATCACAAAAATACATGAGGCCCTATGGAGTAAAAGACCCCATAGCCCATTCAACACAAGGTTTGTCCAAGATAACACAGTTCAACATGTCCAAGAGTGAGGGTAAAAGAGTCTCACTCTTGGCAGGAGAAAAAAATAAACCCCAGAAATCCAGCAAAGCTGCTGGGGGACTCACTAGGTAGGGAAATTCAGCCTAAACAGAGAATTCTCCCTAACACTGGTCATGGATCGAGCGCTCTGCGCTGATCGTGACCAGCAATGCGTCATATAGGTGGTGTCCTTGGAAAGGGGAGAACCTCCCCTTTCCAAGGACAACACTTTTTCCTATGTCCCTGGTGGCCTAGTGGGCCCTAGGGCCCCAAACCCCCTCCCACCTCCCCTTTCCCTCTCCTTTTTTTCTTCTTTTTCACCCCTGGGGGCAGTGATTATCTGTCCCCAGGGGTCTCCAGTGCTGTGGCCCCATGCTTTGGGGCCACGGGGGGAAGGGAGCCGCTTACCTAGTAAGCAGCTCCCCCTGCGTCACAAACGGATCTCTATTGATCCTGTGACATTGCGGCTCACGGATCGGGCACCCCGCGCCCGATCCGTGAGCAGAAATGCCACACAATGGGTATCAAGGCAGGAGGCAGTAGTTTCCAATACCTCGCACCCACATATTGGAACACTCTACCCCTCCCCATCAAAAATGAGCAAACATTCTCAGGTTTCAAGAAATCCCTGAAAACGTGGCTATTTAACCAAGACTAAAAAATCCCCCTCCATGCTTCAGGAAATATCAGTGTACTGAAACCCTGCATTTAATGTCTTCATGTATGATTATTTTTTGTATTCACATGCACTGCGCCCGATTGGCAAAGTCCAAGAAATGTTTTAACCAAGCTGTCTGTAACATCGCCGTGGTACCCAAGGGTTTGGGCGAGTAATAAATGCAATAAATAAATAAAATAAATAAAAATCGTTGGAAAGGGGAGAATCTCCCCTTTCCAATGATGCCCGCCTCGATTTTCGGCTTTTCAATCTATTGGCTTTCATTTCTTTAGCACCAAAGAAATTGAGATACCTAACAGACAAAGATGGCTGGCCCTCACCAGAGTTAGCACCTCTCCTTCCAAATTAAGCTATCTTAAATTAAAGGCCAATTCTGGCTTAGCAGCAGGTGTAGTGGCCCCAGACTACCGAGGAGAGTCAAGTATTTTTTACAATTCAGGAATCCCAAGCTATAATGTGAAGGAAGGGAAAACCATTGCCCAGGGAATCCTCGAAAAAGCCATGACTCAAGCTGTACAGATCTTTCCCAAACATATCAAATCTCCCTAGGGTTTGGGGAAGTCGATAAAAACCTGACCCCACCTTCCACAAAGGCGGGGGACGATACCGCCACGCTACTGGACTTAGTCTTTGTCCAACTGAATGATCGAAATCTGGCAGAGGCCTTCGAAAGGGCTATCCTTAAAGGTCAAGGTTGGGATTAGAATGATAGGCTGTTCTTCAAGAAAAAAGAAAAGAAAACAGCCTACTATAGCAGGGCTGTAACAAGAGAGATGGCACCAGGAAAACCCATCTTTTAATTCGTAGGAGCCACAGGAGAGTGGTCATGGAATTTACTCATTCACACTTGACAGCTAGTCACCAGGGTGTGGTAAAAACACAAGACCAGGTCCCCAATAAGTTCTATTGACCCGGCGTATATGCCGACATCAAAATCTGTGTAGCCAACTGTGACATCTGTCAAAAGGCCTCTTCTACCCCGGTACCAAGAGCTAAATTGCAGCCATTGCCTGTTATTGAAGTACTGTTCTCCAGTATAGCGTCACTCGTTATCCTGAGGCATTCCCACTAAGAAGAAGCACAAGGCAATAAATCCTTAAACCTAGTAATCCCTTCCTCTCCCGGGGGGGGCTTCCCAAAGGAAATCCTCACTGATCTGGGCACGTTTGTCCCGCCTCATGCAGCAGGGGAAGGAGGAACTGAACATAAAAACATTAAGAACCTCCCCTTACCACTAGCAGACTGATGGTCTGGTTGAACGCTTCAATCAGACTATAAAGCATATCTTGTGTAAGCTGTTGGAAAGGGATAGACAGTTCGAAAAACTTCCCGTTCTTCTTTGGGATATTCCCCCTTCAAACTCCTACAAGGACGAGAGCCCAGAGACATAATTGATATGTTAAGGGAAATCTGGGAAAAGGGGGAAGAGGCAACGTTACCAATATCCCAAGCGCCTAGAAGTTGAAATTCCATATGAGAGCGATAAGGGAGATAGTCACCCAATAGGTCACGAAGGCACAAGAGCACTAGAAAGACAAATATGACCTGCAGGAGGTGGCAAGATCTTTCTCAGTGGGTGATCCAGTATTGGTCCTCTTACCCACATCGAAAATAGGATGGTGTCAGTGGTATAGCCCATACAAAATACTTGAAAGAAAGGAACCCCTCAATTACCTAGTTTCCCAACCATGGAGGCGGCCGAAAATATAGCATGTTAACCTCCTAAAGACCTAGGAGGCAGACCCGGTTGAGTAGAGTATGGTCACTATGGTGACACCCGTGGTTGAGAAAGACCATGATTTCAATCTGACCCCATCCAAAACGGGGCCTCCAAGGTCTGCTGGACTAATTTCCTTTGGTATTCAGGAAACGGGGAGGGTTAGACACTTTCATTACATCCGCACACCTCATGGACGGACTGTAAACCTTATATCCTACAACATTCCTGATATGCATAGAAACATCGTAGAAGAAGTCACTAACATGTTAAAATTGGTAGTAATTGAACTCTCAGGAAGCCCATGATCTTCCCCAATTGTGCTTGTACCTGATAGTTCTTGGCTGTTCTGCGCTGATTTCTGGAGACTTAATTCCATCTGCCAAACCCAATGCCCAGGAACAGCGAGTTAATTGAAAGACACTGACATCTCACAAAGGGTTATTGACAGGTCCTCCTTACCCTCTGTGATTAAAAAAAACACTGCTTTGGGCACGCCTCAGGTTGTTTAAATTCACTGTCCTTCTTTTTGGCCTTCCTGGTACCCCAGCCACCTTTTGAAAGGTTAATGGATAAGGTACTAAGACCCTACTCGGACTTTGCAGGGGCTTATCTTGATAACTTTGAGATTCATACCAATAGTTGGCAGGAACATCTATACCATCCCTGAGATCACTTGGGCCTTACAAAAGGTGGGGCTACGTACCAATCCCAAAAATGCCACCCAGCACAAAAGGCTGTCAAATACATAGGCTATTTAGAATGTTTGTTTGCATATTTACGTGTAAACTGTCGTCTTGTCCATCTCATATGTCTGACTTATCTCAACATCCAGAATCCGCAGGAAGACAAGTTCAGGTATCAAGAGATATGATTGGCTCTGGGTGCCTTTTTTTGTATAGCCCAAGTAACAAGCCATGCTAAACATGCCCTTCAATGATTTTAGGTGCAGAATTCTACTCTTGGGAGTTCTGCAGTACCATTTTATGGTACCCTACTCTTTTTGCTTCCCCGCCCCTTGTTCCGCTGAAGTCCCCTGCCACTATATCCCTTTTGCCTTATTTAAGGCATAGGGTATTGGGTCAAGCACCCCATGTTGGCGCTGGCATGTTTTTTTCTTCCACCATACATTGATTGAAGGCTGGTGGCAGGTAATGTTTCGTTTTGGCTTCACCAGGTATTGAAGCAGATTTACCAGATTAGTAGCACAATGTACCTTTATGGTAGCCATTGAAGTTCTACCCTTGGCAGTTTTGTTTAAGGAGCTCCTTTTGTACAGAGAAACCATCAGACAGGCCTTAAAATAGCAGTTCTGTCCATGTGGGTTCTTTGTGAGACCAAGATGGCAGCTTCCATACTGGCTTGGACTGTTTAGACCAGTTAATGAAGAGGCACGTCACTTCATGACCTTTTGGCTGGCTGTCAAAGCCTTTGTTTTAAATCTCCTAATGGGATTGGTGGGCTGGCAGGAGCCAGTCCCTCTAATTGAAGGGACATATCGGAGAAACTCTGTTCCTAAGCTCAGTGATGTTGGATTTTTGGAAGGTGAGCAGGTCTGCTGACCTGCCCTATGATTACCCAACATTTCCCACTGTTTCTCTGGTTTGGGTTTTTGGCCGCTCAGTGGCCTTTGCTAGTTGTCCTCATGCTGCTACGGGTTCTCCATATGCTGGGGCCACGCCTTCCATTCATTCTTGGACTGTTTTCAGGGAAGTTTTTATGCATTTTACTGCAGTGTCCTGCCCGGGTGTGCCGTCTTGGTTTTGGAAGCTGTTATGGCCTTGAAAGGGCTTGAGGCTCCAACTCCCCACCAAATCTGCTAGTTTTAGCTGCCTCTGGTTGCCACCTCCAATGTCCTGTGCAGGGGCTGTTTTTGCTGGTGTACCATTCTTGTTTGCCTGCTGAGCCACCAGGGTCTGCCATGTGCTTGTCCCTCCATCCTCCTGGAGTCATCTCAGTTGGTGATTTCACTTCAGACTGGTGGGTTCCAATACTATGAAGGACGATTGTTCTTCTGGGCTACTATTTTTTTTTTTGGCTCAGGGAGCAAGTTCCTGGGTGACCAGAACCTTAATGTCTCCCTTTCCAGCTACTGGGGATGCTGGGTCTTAAACTTTCCACTGGATCTCTTCCCCTCGGTCTCCACTGGTGTCCACTGGGGTTGATTGCTTTTTTTCTGGGTACCTGTGGAAAGAAACAGAGATTTATCTGGATTTTTCATGTTGTTTCCCATGGGACATTGTGTTGCTACTATTTCGTCCTTGCTGTGTCATTTGCTCTTCTTAGCCTAGGGACTGTCTGCCTAAAATCTATCCGGGAGGGACTTTGATAGCCTTCTCGGCTATGTTGGACGTTCTGTCTCTCTATGCTACACGTACAAGTGCTATTAGTGTTTTAAATGCATATCTATATAGAATGTGGTTTGAAACATTTGCTCTTTTCTTTGTGGTATGCTTGTATCCTGAATATGATGGTTATTACTATTTGTAATATTGTCTAGGCGTCTTCTCCTTAACTTAAATCTGGAAGTCTATATGTATTCCCTCTGCTAGGGGCTTACATTTTAGGGGATAGTCAGAAGGGCCATAACTGGCTATTTACTTTATTTATTAACACTATGTTCTTCCTTGTTTTCTGTGCTGAGTACTTTTTTTTCCCCCATCAAAAAAAAATTCTGTGACCTTAAAATAAATTGTATGTTTTCAAAATACCAGTGTGGGGTATTATATTGTGGTATCTGTTGGGTTAAATTGTGCCTCCCTTTCAGCCTTGTTCCCTCCTGAAGTTATGCCTGACTGTTCTGTTAGGCTTACCATTGGAGAGTCTGGTCTTTCTATAGAGGGTTGTGCAAACATCTCCCTAACAGATGGGGAGAAGCTCTTTGGGAAGTAGGTGCATGAGGCAATACATCTAAAGGAAATACCATGAAATGGCTAATAACTTTCTGAAGCCATACTTGCATTAGAAATGTAAGATGTGAAGTAGGAAGTGGTGTACAGAATCCAACAAATACCACCTACTTGCATGCTTTTGAAGCCTTTCAGATACATCACATGGATAGCAGAGCTTCTCTCAAACCCTCTACTTTTTTGTTTTTTGTTTTGTTTGGATCAAATAGATCTTTACAAAATATAAAAAATCAACATTTTACATATTTACCACAATAAAAATACAATTAACTTACAGAACATTTCAACGAAATACAAGACAGGCCTAGAAACGATAAATCAAAAAAGATAAGACCTAAAAACAGAAGAGAAAAGAAAGGAAAAATAGGAAACCTTAATTTCCACAAAAACCTGCACCCCATACTAGATTATTAATTACTACGGCTATATTAAGCCGTAATAACTGTGGAGGCATTGATCGCAGATTGCCCAGCGCTTGGATGGGCCATGCCATGCCAAGTTTTGAAAGGACCTGACCTACTGCTATCGTCAGGGCGGTGTTATGCCCCAAGCGATTCCAAAAGTTCTCTGAATGCAAGCAGTCCATTTTATGCACAAATTTCCCAAAATAGAGGACTCTAGTCTCCCAAGTTCCTTTGCATTCTGTGAGTAAGTGATGCAGATTTTGCTTATTTTGGGTTACACAGATTTTACAAAACGATATGATGATCTGACTTTGGCCTCTAATTCTTAGGATCTTGCCTGTATGAATTAGATTTAGGCGGGCCCCAAGGAAAACGTATCTTGATTCACTACTGGGATGTTTTAGCAGTTAATTGGGCAAATCTCCCTATTTTTTTTCCACTACTAGGAAGCCATTCTTCGGTTTTACCAGCCTCATTTCCAGTCCTGTTTTAATCCAGTCCATTATTTCCAGTTCTTTCTTTGCTTTCAATGGATTCTCTTTCAGGGTTGTTACTGTTGAATCAGCTCCTTCCAGATTTCTTTTAACTTTTATGGCCAGATCATGGAGAATCTTCGAGCTGTCCTTTTGGAAATGATGATTGACATCTTCGTAAAGAGTCTTTTTGTGGAATTATTATTAGCCTGTAGAGAGATAACAATCTCCAAGTTACCTGTTGCTGCAATGATTTTAGGCCAAACTCAAACCTTAAAACCTGAATGGGCAAGCAGCTGGGTAGGCCCAACAAGCTCTTCCAAATGTGACCCTCCACCTGTTGCCATTCCAACTCCGAGAGTTTTGGTTGAGCCTCGAACCCATACAATATCACAGGAATTATTTTGGCGTTATAAAACTTTATTGATGGTTTGATTGAAAATGTACAAAGCTCAAAGAAGATCTTTTTCATCTGAGGTATAGCTTTATCAACTTTAGATCTGATTTCAAGTTCCACTTTACTCGCTGTTGGGTAGTCAAACATTGTGTAACCCAGATAGACTAATTTGTCTACCCTTGTAATAGCCTCTCCTTCAAAAACGATTTGCCAAAGTTAATTTGCTTTTTTGGGTGTTTCGGCACCAGAATTTTTGACTTTCTTGGGTTAACTTGTAGTCCATTTAGTTTAGTGTATTCACTTAGCCCGTTAAGTAAGTGGTGCAGACCTATTGCTGTCCTGTCAATCAGGATGATGTAATCTGCATAGGCGAGCCAAAAAACCTTACTGGAATTGAGTTTGGGACTTGCCATGGTCCATTTTTGTAGAAAGTCTCCCAGATCTGACAGGTATAGGTTGAATAAAAAGGGGGCTCCCATACAACCCTGTCACACACCTTGCTCCACGTTGATTGTACTAGAGAGATGACAAGCCTCATCTAATCTTACCATGAGCGAGGTGTTTTTATGAAGCTCAATTAAAGTCACCAGGAGCTTGTTTGGGAGACCACACCTTCTCAATTTTGCCCACAAAAACTCCATTTTTACTAGGTCAAATGCTTTAGAGAGATCGACCCAGGCTCCAAAAAGCGGAACCTCTCCAAATGTCCTTGTATGTTCTTCTAATGGACTCTACCACCAAGGCATAATATAGCAAGAGGTTGAGCAAAAGAGAGGTCGAATCGCTAGGGGTTCTGCCACAAAGCAATGACTTCCAATTCCAGGTGCCCGCCCATCCTTCCCAGTAGGGTGAGGATACTATATCATGCCTAACAATCAGCACAGATCAGTGGGTACAAGACACAACAAGATGAAGCTACTGCAGTAGTGTTCATGAAACCCTTGTTCAATAAACTTCCAAAAAGGAAATGCTTGTGAAAGGAACACCACCTCCGGCTGCGGGCAAAGTTAAAATCGCTTCTTCAAAAATCATAGTGGAGGTACAACTGGAAGAACGAGGAAAGGGTATCAACTCAACATACTTTCTTCTGCGATTGTTTATGCTTTGAAGATTACGGCACGCTTTGTTTCCTCAGAAACTGCGACATTCAAGATAATGGCCTCTTCAATGGCTTCGACCCCCGAAGACCGGGTTTAAGAAGTGTCATGACAGCGGCACCAAGATGTCCATTAAGATCCCCATACGGTCTGTTTGTGGTGCCTTGGTGTCGAACATAGGACTGCAGACTGTGCGTCATGCCAGTCAATGACGGGTAAAGCAAAAGAGGTGATGGCTGGAAGGTTTGGAATTAATTCTAACCTCTTGCATTGCTCTGGACAACCCTCCAGACCATCGTTCTTCGCCTGCCAAGCCATTACAAAAGAAGAAAGACCATATGCAAATCAGACTTGCTCCCACCGCAAAGGGGCAGTCCAGCCTGAACTGCTTGGTCATATCCCTTCTGCAGGAGACCACAAGCATCCTGCCACATGTTTCATAACTGGTAAGGCACTGAAGGAGTATAAGGGGAAGTTAACAGTGGGTAGGGCCTCTATGAAATCCCCTTTGACGACACAGTCACAAAGACGCTCGTCGGACGAGTTCAGAGGGGACTCTCCACGGAGGAAGATGTCTAAGAAATGCTCTCGCTCTCCAAGCGGTTCACACCACTCCCCATCTTCATCTGGAAAGATGAAAAAAGGCGCCATCAATCTCCTTCCTCATCTGATTCCTCCTCGGAAAGGAAAATAGTCTGCCCTAGTAAGTAGGTAACTCCAGTCGAAAATGGGAGGTATTCTGGCAGAAAATGCTTGAGCTCTTTTTGAAAGCGGCCCAGCCCCCTCGAAGGAGAAGACAGTTTTGTTCCTGTCATGCTGTCAAAAGCTGACCAGGAGCAGCATAAGGCCAAGTCACACGTGCCCTTGAGCCCGGGAGACAAGCCATCAACCCTGTTGAGGTCTCGCCTCGACGACAGGACCAGTCCTTGTCCGTCGAAGACTCCAAGTCGGGGGTCGAGTCCTTCGAGGACTCTTATCAATGCCGTTAGCATCAAAACCTTTGATTCCATCAAAGGAAATAGAGAAGACATTTAAACCACTGTTAGGGAGAATTCTCTTGTAAGGCTAATTTTCGAAACCTAGTGAGTCCCCTAGCAGCTTTGCTGGATTTTTGGGGTTTATTATTTTCTCCTGCTAAGAGTGAGACTCTTTTACTCCCACTCTTAGACATGATTTGAGGTATGTCTTTGACTTGTTATGTGCTTATGGGCTGTGGGGTTTCTTTTTACTCCATAGGGTATCATCTGTTTTTCTGCATGTGTGGTACACAGCACCCTCAGTGCAGTACCACAGGGGTGTCACAGTGGCCCCCAAACATAGACTCCATACCCTGGGACTAACTACTGTCTCCCAGGGCATGTAAAGTCACCATTGGCTTTACTAGTCCAAAATTGTGAACAGAACCAGTACAAACCATCATATTGTGGAAGTACTGGTAAGGGGTAATTTGATTGCACCTGGGTCTGTTTTTGAGGGGGCACTGTCCCGTCCCCCCTCGTCAAGTTTCTGGCTGGTGGCAGTGGTTACCACGCGAAATATTCTACCGGAATATTCTCTATGGGATTTCCCCATTGATTTTAAACGCACCACGTTTTGGTGCAATGTTAAAGAAACTGCCGGTTTATTTATTTAATATTAAATCACCGGTTGGGTCTTTTTGCCAGAACTGGATTCTAAAATGGCGTTTGTGTCCGTCTCTGTAACTCTGACCAAGGTCGAGCCCTTTGTTCCACTATTTTGGCGGGCTTCTCCACAGAAGCCCTCCAAATGGTGCCACTGTGTCTGGGTTCCACAGGAAGGGTGGAGGGGGGAATTGGCACCTTGGATTGCGTTGCCTTAGCAACCCAAGTCACACTCTACTCTGATTGGCCCAGTGGTGAGCCGCCCAGCTCACCACTTAGCATGTGTAATTGACAGCTAGGCTAATGAATGGGGGTTTTTCTGCATAAAAGCAGGGCTTTTGGGACTGGAACTTCAGAAGTCGCCACAGGACCTAAGAATCCGAAGAGGGAAGAAGCTGAGCCACCTGCAACCGACGACACCACCGGTGAAGCCCTGCTGCAACGAACTCACCACTTTTCCAACGACAATAGAAGATCTTCTGCTGGAGAGTCTTCTCCCTTTGAGCTGGTAGGACCAACCAGTTTGCCCTTTTTCGCTTCCAAAGATGTCACTTGGTCGAATCGCCCGTGCCAAGCACCCCGGCGGCCGGATAGCCAAGCTCACCACTTTTGACCGCGAATAAAAGGACCGCACCTTTTAATCGGGAACTTTGCGGCTGGTTTCATACCTGTGCAGTTCAACGACTCCACGTTTCCTCCTCGACGAGATCTTCTCTTCCCCTGGTCGGAACCACGAACTTCAACCACTGCTAGGAACCACTGCCCCCGCTGGAGCTTCCTTTCTCTTTAAGGTACTGTGCCCTGCCTGGCCTCCTTTTCTACAGATTGCTAAAGGTGACCCTTAAATCCTTGGCTTCTAAACTGGGTTGGCTCCAGGCCTTCTAACCATATCTTTTGAATCACCCCAACCTCTTTTGAACACTCTGCAAAGACTTTCAGTGCACTTTAAACCGTGTGATCCTGGGCACATTTCGCTTTGCTCCATTTAAAGTGGGCCTGGCCTATGAACTTTGGCTCTACAGTATAACCTGCCTTTCTCCCCTTGCTCTGAACTCTTGAAAGTGTTGGGAACTGTTTTATTTTATGCTCTGCCTTTTCTCTCCCTTTTTAACCTAAACTATTGGAGTGCCATCTAGGTTAAGCGCTCACTTCTTTCTTAACAAATAGGTGTGCTTTAACCCTGACTTGTCTGATAGTTAACAAGGGAGTTGTGTATACTTACCGGACTGTGTTTTAAATTGCTTTTCATTGAGAGTGCTAGTGTATTACCTAAAGTGTGTTTTAAATAAATAATTATATACTTTTTATACAAAGCTCTGGTCAGTGTTTGTTTGCTCTACTATGTTTTGGCCCTACGCTGTATACTCTACATACTGCCCTACTCTTCTTGAGAGGAGTCTGACTGCTCAGCCACAGGTACTAGGTAAATCTGGGTGGTGCAGACTGCTACCAATTGGGTTTACTGCTTACTCCTGTAGTCTTAGGGCCTCATTACACGGTAGGTGCTAAAAAACGGGATTTACCGGCATGGCGCTATTAGCGTGTCCGCCCTCACAGGAGACCGCCAATAGCGTACCATTACGAGTAAGCGTACACGCGCATAGGGCCATGCCGGTAAATGACCCTACCGCCATGCCGCAAAAGCACCTTACCGGGCCCGCCCAAAGTGCTGATGGCACCTCCGCCCTCACTGTACATGCTATTAGCAGTCACCGCTTTTAGCGGTGACCGCTATTAGCATCGACCGTTAAATTGCGGAACCGGAAATATCGTCATCACACCGGAACGGGAAAGAGCACGGCGGCCATCTTTAAAAACCCAATCCATTGCCATCCTCTGCCCCCTGGACCATTTTGGAGTTGGGAGCTGTGTGAAATCATCCGTGACACCTGCATCATGCCCAAGGCCCTGAAGAAAACCTGTGACAGGCAGCGGAAGGAAAAGTATACTAACGAGGAACTGGTCATGTTGACACAGACCCTTGCAGAGCATGCAGAGGTAGTCTTTGCCAATGACATGCGCCGCGCCACCTTGCTCAAGAAGAAAGCCATCTGGGAGGAGGTGGCTGTCAAAGTCAGTGCTGTGGGCAGCAGCACGCGCACTGTGCGCGAATGCAGGAAGAGGTGGGACGACCTCAGGCTGCGGGTGAGTGGCATCCTGGCGGAGAACCACCGCATTGCCAGTGCCGGTGGAGATGGCTCCCCAATACGCCTGAAGGAATGGGAGGAGACATGCGCCAACATGATTCCCTCGATGCTTTCGGTGGCAGTGGGCAGCATGGAGGTCGGCGTGGCTACCACTTCCGATGCAGGTGAGTGTACACATGACAGGATGCGGTGTGAATGTACAGTCACCCCCATATGTGAGCACAGACCCCACTCATGCATGGACACACATCCACACATGCATCCATCCATCACCATGTCAGTGTCAGACCCAAACACACACACACATGCACACATCACCAGAGACAAGTCCCAAACTCAACCATGCATGGATGAGGCACTGAACTGGCACATCACCTGCATCCACAACTGCTAAGTCCCAATGGCCACAACTGCATCATTCCTGTAATTTACATTGAGTATATTGAAACGCAACCAATGCCATCCCCCTGACAGGCTCACACACAGATGGGGAGGATGCGGCTGATGCATCAAAGGCACCACCTACATCCAAGAGGCCAAGGGCACAGGAGCCGGAGGATACCCCTGCAACATCCAGGGGCATCCAGGGGCAAGGGGGGAAGGCCACACCTGAAGAGTGGCAGCCTACGTCACAGTGCCACTGCCAGGGCAGCAGTAGCTGCACCACCAACTGTGGCCCCACCACCGGAGGCAAACCCACTGTCAACAATGCCAGACACCCAGGGCCCACCATCTGCTGCGGCAAGCTCTGCTGGTGAGGCAGCCGCCACTGGCCCCCAGTCCGATCCAGAGGACACCCTACTCCAGCACATGGAGATGCACACCCCAAGCCCCTCAGGAAGCCCAGAGGCAGTGGCATCCCAGACCCCTGGATCTGATGGGACATTCGAGGACACCAACCCTGCAATAATGTCACCCATGCTACCATCACCTATTGCATTGCAGCCATCTGAGGGCACGGCATCCAATGCACGGTCACCTGGCACTGACCTCCAAATTTCCGCCATCCTGCAGCGCCAACAGGAGCTGACCGTGCTGGTTGGCCAGCATGTCGGTGAGGCTGCCAATCTCACTGAGAACATAGTCCAGACGGTGAGGCACTCCACTGAGCGCATGGACGCCAACACGGACAGGATATGCAATGAAATTGCAAGTCTTTGGGAGGTGCTTGTCCGCATGGCAGACACAATGGACTGCCACTTTCACCAACAAGGCCAGTCTGCCCCATCCTCGTCTTCCGGGTCGACACAAACAAGCCCCCTCAGGCGCTCGATGCGAACCACCAGGCGCACGTCTGGCAACCCTCAAGATCCTTCCAAGGAGATTTGAAATTAGGTGGTTGATGGGGATACCTCGGTGTGCATTGGCCATGCCAAAAATGGGGGTGGTGGGAAGGGTGTTATGGGTCTGTTGTGGGGGGTGGTGGGAAGGGTGTTATGGGTCTGTTGAGGGGTGGGTGGGAAGGGTGTTATGGGTCTGTTGAGGGGTGGGTGGGAAGGGTGTTATGGGTCTGTTGAGGGGTGGGTGGGAAGGGTGTTATGGGTCTGTTGGGGTGTGGGTGGGAAGGGTGTTATGGGTCTGTTGGGGGGAGGGTGGGAAGGGTGGTGGGATGTTGTGGAGCTTGCACTTCTTCACCTTTATGTTAGTCAATACACTGGTTTCTGATGAAAACACAGCCTTGGACATCTTCATTGTGTGTGTGTGTGTGTGTACTTCATTGGCGACAGGGACCATTGCGTGCTCTGAGACATACACCAGTGCATTCCTCCCCATATCCATGTGACAGTACGAAAACATGTTCCGCAGATTGATTGGCTGATCAGATGCTGTCTCGTGCCTCCTGGCCATCCCCTCTTGCAACACCTGCATCCCCTTCACCTCCGTCCACATCAACATCATCATCATCATCATCATCATCCTCATCATGTGCTTCTATCCCAACGTCAGGGGGCAGTGGGCCATTCCGTCTGTCACACATATTGTGCAGCATGACACATGCCATGGTGATCTTGGCCACCTTCTCATGTCCATACAGGAGAGCAGCACCAGACCTGGTAATGCACATTGAACGTGACTTCAAAAGTCCAAAGGCCTGCTCAGTCACGATGCGGGTACGGGTATGTGCACGATTGATTACCTCCTCGTGCCTGTTCTGTGGTCTCCGTACAGGTGTGAGGAGCCAGGTTTTCAGGGGATAGGCTGCATCACCTGTATGGGGGGATGAATGGGGTCCTGTTACTGTTCACCTCAAGGGCGGCCTGTTCACATCACACAAATTGACATAGCATTGTGATGCAAGTGCTAAAATGAGCGCATACATGCAGATGGTCTGTGTGACAGCAACGTGCAAGGGTGTGGCCGAGCCTGCAAGTAGAAATGGCACAATAATGCCTACAACAGTAGTTTTCACATGTCCTGGGTGTGGCCAGGTCTTAGGTGTCCCTGGCCCAGGCAAATTTTGTAGCACACTGCTTGTGTACTGACATTCTGACACCAATGTTGCCATGCTGTGAGGCATTACTTCCGTGGTGCTATAGGTGTGTGGTTCAGTGCCATGTCTAGGGGTGTTCCCTTTGCATGCATTCAAGGGTACATTGCTGGATTGATGCTGTGATGCGCTGATTCTGTATTACCATCTTGACGCCATGTTGCTGATTTGTGTAATATGTGGCGTGGCATGATGTGCAATGGGGATGGATGTGTAATATTTTGCAGACTGCATTGTTCTCATAGTCGTGCACCTTCAAATTGCATGTGTATTCTTCTCAGGTACATCGTGGCCTTCCCTGAAGGACATTGGCGTACATCTGTATGTCCATTTTCCCTACAGATGCCAGTCAACACCCAGTTGGAGTATGTATCTATTCCCCCCCATTCACACCCAGTTGGAGTATGTATCTCCCCCCCCCCCATTCACACCCAGTTGGAGTATGTATCTCTCCCCCCCCCAAATCACGCTGCCATGTGCTTGCCCTGCTACTCACCAAGTAGCCACAAACGTTGTCCGGTGTGTCGCTCCATGTAGCGTGGCATACTTGAGTCCCGCAGAACCATGGATTCATGTGTTGATCCTGGGAATCTGGCACAGCAATGTGTGATTATCTTGCTGGCGTCACATACCATTTGGACATTGATAGAGTGGAATTGCTTCCTGTTTCGGTACACTACTTCATTGTGATGTGGGACCACCAATTCCGCATGGGTACAGTCGATGGCCCGATGCAACTTGGAATGCCTGCCAGTGAATAGAAGCCAACTTTTGTGTTTGCAATCTCCTGGGCAGTCTGTGGCATGGATATGTGTTCAGGTGCATGCTTCAGGAGTGCATCGAGTACCAGGTTCAGCGTGCGTGAGGATACTGGTTGTGAGATGCCATGCATCTGTCCCACTGTATGCTGATGGGTGCCTGTGGGCAGGAAGTGGAGCACACTCACCACCTTCAGTAGCGGGGGGATGGCAGTTCTGATGTCTATGAGGCTCCCAATGTCGTCGCGGATCATGTCCACGATGCTGGTGATGGGAGCCCTGTCCAGACGGTACAGGGTGTGTATCTGCTCAGGGGTCAGGTTGAATGGACTGGCTCTGATCCTGGGTACTGGTGGGTGCCTCTGTGGTATGATTAGGTGCCGTTGTGGTGCCTGCTGTGCCTGTCTTGCCCTCCTCCTCCTCCTGCGTCTCCTTTGTGCTGCCTGTTGTTGTAGCAGCTGTGCTGCAATGAGGTCCTCCAGGTCATGTAATGCTGCCAGTATTGGAACCATCTTGGTGTGGGGAGGGGTGTGGGAAGGGGTGTGGTGTGCTCCTTTTGAGCTGCCACAGTCTCCATTGCCTTCATCTGTGCTGATTTGGTCCACCTGTGGCAGGTGGGAACACTGCCCATTTCCCTTAACGGGTGGTCCGCCATGCTGGTATTTGCACCATGGCGGTAAGGGGTTTGGGGGGATTTACCATGCCGCTATTAGCATGTGCACTGGCCTTGTGATGCTGTGCTAATAGCGGCATGGCGTAATTAACGGAAAGGAGGGTCGCGCGCACGCGGCCTGCCCGCTATTAGTGGCACTGTAATTAGCGGTGCCGCTAATAGCGGTGTGCCGGGTCGTGATCCACATGGCGATTTAACATTACCGGTAATACATTACCGGTAACGTTAAATCAATACTGCCTTCCGTGTAATGAGGCCCTTAATCTTTTTGCAGTGTTCCCCAAGAGAACTGCACAAGATTCTGCCTAACAACCACTCCCTATAAAGGATTTCTTTAAGTCCTTGTCCTTCATATGTGAGGAACATGAGCTATCTAACTAGGATGCACCGCCCTTCGGGCTAGAGTTTGTAACACCTAATGTTCATGAGGCCCTCTTTTCGGAATGAAGGACCTCTATGAAAATGTACAATCAGCAAATGCCATTAATACATCGCCAGAGCTGGAATTTGGCAAGCCAGACCCAGCAGAGCATGCCGATGCTTGCTATAAACAGTTAATGTTTTGGGTAAGCAAATTCTTGGGATGGGGCAGGTCAGCTCCTCCTTTGAACAGGACGATCTTACTGATATGTTGGATAAGGGACCACCAAAGGACCATGTATTACCTTTTCACATTGACCTGCAGAAGAGGGTTAAAGTAAATTGGCACGTCCGGCTATCGACAAGAACCTCACCAAAAAATACAGACCTTCAAATAGTGAACTGGAGTACTTATCCGGACGCCCGACACCAAAAAGCGTGGTAGACCAGGTGGCAACGTCCACGTCCAAGCCTGCAGCATACCACACCATACCACCAGATAGGGACGATAAGCGTTTCAACGCAATGACGAAAAAGGTGTTTTCATCCGGAAGCATGGTGCTGAAATCAGCCAATGCCACTTGCGCACTTGCTAAGTTCTCGTTTTTGTGGGACTGTATCTCCATGGCAGCTGAACACATTCTGCAGGAGGAAGAGAGAGACGGCTTCCTGAACATTGTGAGAGATGGAAAGGAAGCAATGTGCGAGTCTCTCCCGTCAGGTTTGGACTCTGCAGACAGTATCAGCAGAGCCATGGCAACCAGCACAGAGATACGCAGGTTTGCTTGGTTGAGAAAGTCTGGATTTGCACTGGACGTGCTGTCCAAACTGCTCAACATGCCCTTTGATGGCATTCAGCTGTTGGGCAACAAGGCCCGACGAGAGCCTGGAGAAGTTGCAGACCTCGAAGGCAGAAGCCAAATCACTTGGCGCCACCATCAGACATCCATACCAGTCACATCCCAATGGACCAGCTTAGAGGGGTGTAGGTCCTTTCGTTACTACTCCTGTTTTGGTAGAGCAATAGGACTGACCGGTCAAAGGAGCGAAAGAAAATTCCTTCGTGGTGGAAAGGGAACAGATGGCAAGTTCGCCTAAGCCACTGCTACTCCACCCTCAACCGCTGCTTCAGCTGCCTCAAAACTTCTCTGAGGCCTTAACCCACAAAATCCCAGTGGGAGGCAGGCTCTCTCAGGCTCTCTCAGCATTACTTCAGATGCGTGAGCATTGGAGACAGTTGCCCAGGGTTACTGCCGCCCCTTTTTAAGAAAGCCTTGGGATCATCCACCGGGGAGCCACTCATTGAAAGTTCCGGATTTTTGCAGGAAAGTTCGAGCCTGCTAGAGAGAGGTGCTATAGAACCAGTACCTATGATGGAGAGGAACAAAGGGTGGTACTCTCCCTATTTCCTAATCCCCAAGAAGGACGGAGGCTTGAGACCCATCTTTGACGTGAGATGCGTGAACAAGTTCCTCTGAAAGGACAAGTTCAAGATGGTCACCCTTTCTCTGATCCTTCAGGCCCTCCAGATTTGGGATTGGATGGTGTCATTGGACCGTCAGCATGCTTACTTTCATGTGCCTATCCATCACAAGCACAGAAATTACCTGAGGTTTGCCGTTGATGGTTCTCATTATCAGTTTCAAGTTCTGCCATTCGGGCTGATGTCCGCCCCAAGAGTTTTCACCAAGTTGATGGCGATGGTGGCAGCGAGTCTCAAGGGAGGGGGATTCACATCTAACCCTAACTGGACGATTGGCTGATCAGGGCCCGTTCCCCCGAACAAGTCCTGGAACATCTCAGTATAACCTGTTACTCTCTCCACAGACTAGGCTTCTCCCTCAATTTCGGGAAGTTCCACATGATACCATCTCAAATGCTCCAGTTCATCTGAGCAATCCTGGATGCATCCTTGGGAAAAGCCTCGCCTCCCGAGGTGAGGGCTCAACACATTCTGCAGATGGTCTCCAAATTCCAGAGTGGCCAGCGTCTTCCGTTCTTTCATTTTCTGAGGTTGCTTGTCTCATGGCATCCTGCATTTTCCTGGTGCCAGAGGCTTGTCTGAGAATGAGATCCCTTCAATGGGCTCTCTATCACAGTGGTCTCAGTTCTCTGGCAAGATGTTCAATCTGCTTCAGGTCCGAGCCCGGTCGTACAGGATCTCCTGTGGTGGGCCTGCAAGGAGAACATTCTGAAGGGAGAACCATTTTGGCAACTATGGCCTGAGATAACAGTAGTTGCGTACGTCTCGCTCACAGGCTGGTGAGCACACCCAAATGATCTGATAGTCAGCGGTCGTTGGTCTCCATCGGAGTCCAAACTACACATCAACATTTTGGGGCTGAGGGCAATCAGTCTAGCGCTGAAGGCTTTTCTACCCTCTGTTCGTGGAAAGAATGCCCTGATAATGATGGACAACACAGTGGCCATGTACTACGTCAACAAGAGAGGTGGTGTAGGGTCACTACCACTGTGTAGGGTCACTACCACTGTGCAGAGAGGCAATGCAGCTCTGGTTCTGGGCAATTCAAGAAGGAATCTCCCTAGTGGCAGTTCACCTGGAATGCTCTGAACAGGGATAGCACAGTCTCCCATGAGTGGGAACTAGCTGAGGAAGTCCTTCAAGAGATGTTCACCCTTTGGGGAACCCCCTCAGGTAGACCTGTTAGCGACCAGTGTCAACCGGAAATGCAAACTTTTCTGCTCAAGTGAATTTCTCCCAGGAGTAGCTCTAGGAGGCGCGTTAGTAGGGCACTGAGAGTTTCCACTCGTGTACGTGTTTCCTCAAGTCCCCATCATTCCTCAAGTCATCAGGAGGCTGAGAAAGCTCAGGCAGTCCATGATCCTAATTTCTCCAGATTGGGCAAGAGGACGTGGTATCTGGATCTTCTGGACATGGTCATCTGCCTGCCGATGCATCTTCCAAAAAGAAGGACCTTCGTGCGATCGAGAGAGAGGGCTCGGGCTCTACATCCAGAGGTCACTTAACATTCACACATGGTTTCTGAGAGGTTGAGATATACGGATTGGGACCTCACCGATGACGTGATGGAGATCTTGCTTTTGGCCAGAAGGCCAGCAACAAAATCCTTGTCATTGGAACAAATTCTGCAGCTGGTGCAGGGAAAAGAAAGTGGACCCTTTTCAGTGTGATACACCTATGGTGGTGTCATATTTATTACATCTGGCCAACCTGGGTCTTCAGATTGGAACCATCAAAGGAGACTTGGCGACGCTTTTCGATCTTTAAGTGCACGTCAGAAGAAGTTTCATATTTCAAAACGCCACTGATTATCCAATTTCTGAAGAGGCCCCCAAATGTGTTCCCTCCTACCCCTTTTCTGTCATGAATCGCAGGGTGCGCCCCTTTTGGGCTTCATGGTCCCTGTCACAACGGGCTTGTACACATTAATACTTCCAATATGGCCGTCCAGCGTATTTCCTTCTCGCTCCATGCGTTGGATGTAGCCTTTCTCTATTTCTAGAGCACGCCTTCCGCGGCTCCGCGCGTCTCAATGCTATTGCGAAGTAGCGACCAGACGTGTGCTCTGTAGCTCACGGTTCTTCTCTTTTTCCACACCCGCTTTCCCTTCCTTGACCTCCCCCTTCTTCTTACCTCCTGGATTCGAGTTCTAGCGAACTTGCATTGCCTGCTGGATTCCTGGATCCTCCTGGAAAACTGAACGCATTCTGGATTCGGCAGAGACACGGTCCACCTTCTTCAAAACCCGCTCCATCCGTAAGAAGGCATCAACCAAGGACGCCGGTAAAGAACTGACTCAGGTGAGAAGGAGGGAACTCCTTGACACTTTGTGGTCCCAGTTTGGGATTTAAATCTTTTGCTAAAATTTCCTATGTGCACTCCATGTGAGCCACTTTAGTCATGTCCAATGAGATTGCTGACTTTTAAAACCATCTTATTAATTGGATTGACATCAGCCCGCAGAGTGAGCGAGTTACAGGCCTTATCTAGTAAACTACCGTTTACAACTTTTTATAAGGACAAAGTTGTTCTAAGGGTTAAGCCTACATTTCTTCTGAAAATGTTATCGTATTTTCACATCTTTCAGAAGATTGTTTGCCAACTTTTTATCCACCTCCAGATTCTGACGAGGAGGAAAGGCCACACATGCTAGATCCAAAAATGGCACTTCGTTTTTACATATCGCGCATGGCTAAAATGACCAACTCTTTGTGGGGTCCACCGGACACAAATCGAGATTGGCGGTCAAAAGCAAACATTCAGATGGATAATTACAGAATGCTACATGCTTGCAGGAAAGGATCCCCCAGAAGGCCTGAGGGCTCACTCCACAGGTGTGACGATAAATTACTTGTGTGTGGCAGCTACCTGGTCTACCATTCATTCCTTCACAAAACACTACTGCCTGGATTCGTCTTGAGGCAGGAAGGAGGATTTGCATTCTGTCCATGACAAATTGAGAATGAAATTCATGATTTGAAAATTCGTACCCCCTACTCCAAACCATACACTGCTTTGGGAGTCTGTCTAAAGATGAGGAATGTATGGGAGGAGACGATCCATTCGAAAAACAAGTTACTTACCCCAGGTAATTTTCTTTCGACTCTGTTCCTCCCACGTATTCCTCCTCGCCCGTCCCAGTCTACCCCACAGTAGAATTTCTGTGCATTACACCTTATGCTCCTTCATTGTCTGATACTGTCTTGGACATGCTAATGCCGGTAATCCTGCGGAAAGAAGTAGAAAAAACAGAACTGAAGCTAACGGGCGCTGTGTGTGTCATATGTACCCGTGATGACGTCTACCACGAGACGGAGGCCCTTGAGGGACATTGAGTCGACCACTTCGATGCGCAGCGTCCTCTGCTGAAAATCCTTTCCGATGCAGCTGACGCTGGAAGGAAGATATCTAAAGATGAGAAATACGTGGGTTGAACATCCAGTCGAAACAACGTTACCATGGCTAAGTTCTTCTCTCTCCCCACCTACCAACTTGCCACTTTAACCAGCTCACATGATTAACCCTCACACAGGTCACTGATCTGCCTACAAGCATATCACATTAAGAGAGTAGAGCCACTGTTCACTTTTCAAGCACTATCACATTGCACTCCCGCACACCAGCGGCTAACTAATTTATTACAGTGTTGCCTTCAACTGATTGATCTTTGGCTCTTCCTGTGGGATTAAACGCACCAAACCGCCTCCACTATTAACCATTTAGAATTAAACCTACACTAATGACCCTGATACTTCCAGCATACAAGCATCGACACCACAGGTTTCACATCTGCCTTCCCTCTATCCCACTAAGAAACCCCCTCTTCCTTTCTTTGCAGGGCTGCACAGAATGAGTTCATCAAATTGAGTTGTGTGCTGTTTAAGACCACTTTACATTCCATTACATAGTATTTCTCCCAAACCAATGCTTGCTAACGTAGCATCATCAATAGATCACACCTAAACCCTCAGATGAGGATTTTGGTGGCTTTGGACCTGAAGTCCTATTTTGGACATTTACTTAGTGATGCATGGACATCTTAAAGTATGCCACAAATCAAATGGAAGAACCTACTACTTCCGCCCACTACTACAGCGCCTTGATGCCCTTGGGTTTAGTGCGTTTAACAAATGCAAAAATAAATAATCAAATGTAAACCATGTGTTTTAATGTGAAAGACAGGCAAACAAACCGATGCACCATCCATTATTATTCTTATTATTATCCAAAGTCCAATGGCATTAAATCCCTGCTTTATCTCCTTGACATTGAATTATGTGAGGTACCAGTTTAATTAAAGGCTCGGACACAAGGGTGGAATATTTTTGGGTATAGACTTTTATTGATACAGAAAGGTCGGGGAAAAGGCCTCTCTAACCCTAAATCTAAGAGGGGTTTCCCTGCCTCAAAAGAATTAGTGCAAACATTCACAATGTCCAAAAACGTCCCCAAAACCTCTATCCATCACACTATAAACTAACAAAATGGTGCAAGGGTGATCTCACGCTAAAGAAAATAGTGTTCATCATGGCAACATAAATGTTCTTAGCCAGGTGGGCTTCCAAAGGATTCAAGACACACATGTTCTGATACTCCAGTGTTGCTCTTTTCCCATAGACTCCAAAAAGACAAATGTCTTTCCAGTCTCTTCTCATATAAATCACAAAGGACTCTCCAAAAAGTGTAACCCATTCTCAGTCCTAGGGTTTTAAACCCCTTTGTTTCCAGCCTTTTATTTGGGTGTGAATCCCAGACTCCCAATACAAGTGTCTTGGTGTACTCTCCTGCCAATAACCAGGTATCTCATATATTGTCTTTATCTTCTATAGGGGTCCATTCCCTATTGTTTGTTGTCTTTAGGGTCCCAGATCCTTTTTATCCATGGTCTGTCCTTTGGGTGCAGGTCTCAGACTCGCAATGGAGCCTTGGGTTTGTTTGGTTTATTCTCCTGCCAAACGTACCGTTCCTTGTTTCATATCTTGCTTTCACATAGTGTCTCAGACTTCCTTATACTTTCTACTTTTATATGGGTGCAGGTCCTAGACTTGCAATGGTTGTCTGCAATAGCCTGGTTCACTTTCCTGCCAAGCTAAGTTTTCACTAGTTGAGTATTCAATTGTCATGCATTTGTTAATGACTGGGGTATCTACCCCTCTGCTTCTTTGTATTTCTCTTAATGCATCAGTCGAAAATATTCTCTGACCTTCATTCGGTTGTGTATGTGCTTCGCCAGGCTTTCTCAGACCTCCTGTCGATTCCCAGCAGCCTGCGTACATTTGTTTTCGGTTTTCGTCTTCTGGGTGGACGAAATTCGGTCTCGAGGCTCCACTTACCCTTGGAGTTGCTCACAATTCGCATGTTCTAATGCAGCGTCCCATTTACTTCTCTTGGTCTACTCTCGCCTCAGCGTTGCTGTGGACGTGGTAAATCACCCTTCGGTCTATTTGGTACGCAAGCTTCACAATAGCCAGCTCCCTTGCAATGCTCACTCTTTCCTTCCTTGAAAAATGGTGTCTCATTTCTTTGTTGGTCTTCGTTCTCCGCTTCAAAGCTGACTGCTTTGCTTTCCCAGCAATACCTGCCCAGAGGGTTTCTCCTCCGGCTTTCAGCTGCATTACATTTAAACTTCTACGTTGGGAAAAGGAGTTGTCATGAACCAATCAGATTTGTTCAATGACTAAACGGCTCACTTCGGTTTACCCGAGTGATCTTCATCCTCACAGTCCTCTTCTTCGTCTCAGTACATGGTTTCACATGTAATAAGTCAATGTCAGTATTAGATAGATCTTATGTCTGAATTAATTGGTTGAATTGGTTTCACAATACATGAAAACATATCAGTTCTATCAGGGCAGATGGAAGAGCAAAGGGGTTTGAAGGACTTTCAGCCGGGTAATACTGCGTCTCTCGAAGATGATCATTGCTAGTCCCATAAAGGCCTTCCTATCCCAGGTGATCCTCCCCCTGTGCAAAGCCACCAGGGGATTATTTTCTGTGGACACACCCCCCTGCCCCCGAGGAAAGTTCTTCCCCTAGGGAAAAAGGCATCATTAGATTGGTCACAGTAGACAATTCAGTCAAGGTGTACCTATCTCTTCTAGCTGCGTATACCACATTACAACGTAGTAATGTTAAATGGTGGACAGTACCAGTAGTTAAACTGTCCCTCAAAGGGGTAAAAAGAATACACCCTCCAATGTGCTTCCTAACACTGTTTTGGGACCTCACTACTGTGCTACTCCGACAAATGCTATCACTGTTTGAACATTTGCTCAATTGCTCACAAAAGCATTTGTTACATGGGTAGCTTTCTTAATTGCTGCTACCACAATCGGAAGGGAAGGTTAACTAGAAGGTCTTTCCTTTGGAAGAACCCTTTGTGGCTAAACAGAAAGACAAAGTGGTGTTTAAAACAGTCACGATGGAGGGGGCATGGCTGGTGATGGCCCAAGATGGCCACATAGCCTTGTAGCTCCGGCGCATCTGTCATGTCGCTGTATTTAGAACGCTAATTTACCAAGCCCTACAAGCATGCAGATGGTGATGGCAGGGGAATAGAGACCCTGATTCTGAGTACACAGACTAGGATAATTTTGGGAGCGGCAACTGCTCCGCTTAAGATGGCACTACACAGGAGAAGGGAGTTGTTGGAGTGTGATGGGAACTGGAACCTTCTGATGGGAGAGGATACACCTGCATGTGTTCACAGATAATTGCCTGGCTGTCCACAACGTGGGCCCGAGGCTCCAATATCGGGCGGCCCAAGACCCATGGAGATGGTAAGACGACACAGGGCCCACTGTGCCTTTTTCTGGTTGGACGGAGGACCTGGGAGGCCTGTCTGGTGAGCGACACAAGTGTGCCAAGATTCTGTTAAAATATTAGCTGCCAACCCATCCGCATTGCTGTCATCAGCTTGGATTTGTTCTTTGGTGGTGATCAGTGCAGAAGAGCTGAGACCGAGAGGACCCCACATTTTGTATTATGGACGTATGGTGGCAACCCATATGGGTTGTGACAAATCTAGACAATTTGTCCCTTCTTCCAGGAGGGAGCCACTTGCTTTGAGGCAGCAGTTGAGCCTGCTAAGCAAGCCCCTCCGTAGGGGTCAGGGAAAGTGGGACCTCAATGGGAGTGACTTCCCCTCTAGGGGACAAGGACTCCAATTCCTACATGGGACTCCCTATGAAGAATACTCTCTCCGCATATTTGGTTGTAGAAGAGACGGATGTTATTTCTGTTTTGCATCCAACAAATACTGACATTGCTTGTATATAATTTGCTCAAGGTAATACCCTTGAACGCAGCAACTGACGAAAAGCAATGTGCCCCTTGGAAGTATGGCAGCGAGAATAAAGGGACTAAGAACGTTGAATGGAGGAAGAAAAATCCTACGCAGAGCCTGCAATAGCATGGAGAGACGTAGAGAGAGAGCAGAGACACCGGAAGGCTGGCGCCGAGAAAAGTGATACAGTCTCAAGTAAGAAACGGGGACGGAAGGACCGTTTAACTTGGTGGTGTGACCACACTGCAGCCGTGGTGGATCTGGGTCCCGGGAAACTATGCCGAGGTCAGGACAGAATGGAGGAAAGACTCCTCCGATTGGAACGTGAGGACTACATACACTGCTGAATCAGGTAAAAGCAGGGAAGAAAGAGACGGTGACGGAAGGACCGTCTTACCTGGTGAAGTGACCATGCTGCAGCTGTGGCGCGTCTGGGACCTGGGAAACTACGCAGAGGCCCGAGGAGACTGAAGGAACGAATCCTCCACTTGGGATAGCGGGGGAACTTGGAGACAGCCGAATAGGGCAGAAGAGAAAAAACGTGTATGTGCCGACGACGTGTAGAAGGGCAAACTGCAACATCCCCGCCACGGCACCATCGAGCTTAAACACGCCCGAAGGCATATAAGATACCAGGGTTACCCAGGATGGAGGGATGCAAACGGAAACCAGCAGAGAGAAAGAAACTGACAAGGAGGATTACGAGAGCCCTAGAAACCTGAGTATTGAATCTTGTCAAGAAACCGATCTACAACCAGAAAGGCTAAGGAAACTTGAAAGCCATAGGGGTCTGGAGGGTCCTCGATAAATAAGTGGCATTGGTACAGTCATTAGTAGTAGAGACCCTGAATGGTTCAATAAAACTGTTCAAGATATAGAACTAATAGAGAGAAAGTGGTCAAGGTGGTGGAAAAGGAACATGGGAAACGTTCCTCCATGTGGCGAACTTGAGACATTTGATTTATATAGAGAATTACAAGTCTATCTGAAGAGGCTAACAGGATGGCTAAGAACACTGCTTTTCTGGACTATTTTTGTATGAACTGATAACCAGCTCCAAAGGACGATAGGCTGGACATAGCCTAAGCTGAGAGGCTATTGCTTTGGCTTATATATATATATTTTTTTTTCCACAGGGGCAGGTGAATATGTTTTGTACTGAGGACTACTTTTGATTTTGACTATGGACGAGCACCCTTCGCTTAGTTTTGTGGTTAGGGAAAATCCCTATCAGCAGTAGGGATAAATGGGTATTTCCTTTTTTAGTTTAAATTGTTGCGTTTGACTCCTTCTTCTGGTTCGCCATAGGGTGATTGATGAAGCTGAGATATGGGGTCAGCACCCGCTATCCTCCCACCCATGCTCGGTCTCCCTCGGCTGAGGGAGACAATATATGAAGAGGATGAGGGTTTCCAGCTGAGGCAGATTGGACGCCGCAGGATCAAGGTTGAGACACGGGGGCTGATAACCAGCTGTTGGATGAGTAGGCGACAAGAGGAGCCACCGGAGCCAACCCTGTCTGCTGGGCCAGACCATTGGCCAGGAATCTGAGGACCTACTTGGATCACCTCCCCCTTTAAATGCACATAACAAAACAGGATAATGGGAGTAGAGCTCAAAGTCGGAGAAGGGCCCCCCCCTACAGAGGCTGTGTAACCAGGACCTGAGAATGGCAAAAGCACAGAGGATGACCGGGGCAGGAGGGTGGTTAGGGGGACATGGGAAATGATGGACCCCAGCCGCTCTGCAAACAAGAACTACTGGCCTGTATCAATAAGTTAAAATATGAACTAGAGAAAAAGATAAGAGGAGGTGAGGCGGGCCACTAAGGCCCATCAACGCAGCCATAGTAGAACTCAAAAAGTAACTAATATCTACAAACTCCACGATAGAGACCCATGAAGCATCGATTCAAAAACTCCTGAAAGTAGAAGAAATTATTAACACTAGAATGTAAGAGACAAATGAAACAATGGAACTGTTAATGGGACGTATTAAAGACTTGGAAAATGGCCATAGACGAGACAGCCTATGGCTGAAAGACCTCATGGAAGGGACTGAGGGATGGACTCAGATTCCTCAAGTCTCTCGAACCTAAGGAGAAGGCGAGGAAAATATTTACACAGGGTAGGCCCACAGAGAATGGGTGGAACCTGCTAACTCATTGGACATTGTGATGAAATGTCACTCATTCCCTACAAAAGAGATACTACTGAGAAGGGTAAGGGAGAAGAAGGGGATAGCCTACCAGGGCCAAACCCTCCAAATCTACCAGGACCAATCTGCGGTCACACTGCAAAAGAAGATGGCATTCAGGAAAATCACAGAAAACCTGTGTGCGGACAAAGTGTACTTAACCAAAGCTTAACCAAAACACAACAAAGAGAAATGAATGCTATTTGCAAGACAGCTTCCTATGCTACTGCATTGCGTTCTGCAGACATGAAAGGGATCTCTGCTCTAGGGCTTATTCCAACTTTGGTCATGTACTTCTTGCCTAAAATGTTCCCTACCCCATGCTTCAAATGCATGCTTTCTAAGCATTCTGAGAGTCTGGCAGATGGAACATGGTCATACCTAAAAGTACAAGTTGCTCACTGCAACAATTTCTTTATTGGTGGTAATCCTTAGGTAAACTTCCTCCAGGCGATCATGCCCATCAGTTCATTCAGAGTATTTGTCTTGGTTGTATATTGATATTAAATGATTGTGGTGTAGGAGCCTTACAGGACAGAGCCCGCAGGTGTGCTTGTGTCTGGCTCCTAGTACATTTTGAACTATTTGCTGTGCTTGTTTTGCTATCCATGGCAGGATATTGTACTTTTCTGGAGGAAAGGGGTGAAGGACTGCCATTCATTTAGTTATTACAGCATCTGTACTTGCAGCAGGAACAGCTATTCCCTGCCCAAGTACAGAAATCAAATTTCACAGGTACAGCACAGTTTCAGCCATTTCAGCTATCGTATGTCGTGAATCAGCCACACCATATGCTGGGTACAGCTGTATGTGCTGACATGCATACAATGTTCATATGTTTGATGCAGCCTGCCTTGCATGCTCGGGTGTATCCATTGTAAACCAGATTAGAACCCTCCAATAGCAATGCACATCTACTTTGTGTCCCTTTACAGCTTCACATTTGTCATGATCTCTGCTTCCAAAAGGTCAGGGTTTTCCCAACTCCCTTGGAAGCAGATCCATATCCCAGGTTCCGAGTGCCAACCAGTCCCAATTGGGACCTTTTGGACCCAGTCCTGGCGCCAGTGGCACCAGGCTCATAAATATGCCCAGTCCCAGCGCTGGAAGCGCCGGGCTCATAATGCTTGGGTGGACTTACCTGCAGCAGACCATGCTGCTTACTTGCCTGCCAGTTGAGTCTCTAATCCTCTTCTGTTTGGAACTACTTTTCCTGTTGGGTGGGGCAGGAGCCACTCCCTAGATTCAGAACACTGGAACTCTTCTGGAAAGCAGGAACTCTTTTCTTACCTAGGCATGGCTGTGGAAGGAGACACCTAAGCACTACAGGAGGCTATTTAAACCACACCCAATGGATGAATCTTGCTTTGCGTTATTCTGCATCCTCAGCAGCAGAACGCTCATCGTGTCTTCTGCATCTGATCCTGGGCCTAAGGAAAAAGGCTTACCATTCTGAATCCAGTCTTCAGCAACACCTATAAAGACAAGAAAGAATAGGTTAGCATTACGGTCTTCAGTGACAGCTCTTCACTTACCTGGTCCATCGGCTGTCATCAACGCCTTGCGCTGCATTCCGGCATCTGAAAGACAAAGGCTTACCTACTCTTCGTGCGCTCCGGAGGTCTTCACACTGCATTCCGGCATCTGAAAGACAAAAGCTTACCAACTCTTCGCACGCTCCGGAGGCCTTCGGCGGTGCATCCCGCATCTGAAAGACAAAACAAGGTGCGTTTAAAGACATTGGGGAACTTTAATACTCACGTGCCATTACTCCTTTCCACATCTAACCCAGTGGGTATTCCGGCACCCTGCAGCCGCCCTGAACTTGTACCTGCAAAATAAAAAGACAGTTAGAGCGCATCGTGAAGCAGGCAACAAGCGCTTACTTACGTGCTTCCAGGCGCTTCTATTCATCACAAGGGCTCCATCTTCGACTCACTTCAGCCCGCCATCCGCCATCGCCGGAACCCTGCAAAACAAGAGACATCATTACTAAAGACTTTAAAGACATTAGAATTACTCGAAACTTAACGTTCGTGCAGTAAACGACGGACAGCAGTCCTCTGAAGTCAAGAGGCCTGCTCCCCTTATCCAGTGAAGAAACTGGTTACAGCACCCTGCCTCGAGGCAGATGGAGAGCACGGCGTTCACTTACCTAAGGTGAGAGCGTTAACCTTTGGGGTTCTACAGGAGAAGAGAAAGGGAAGAAGAGAGAGACATTCAATAACCCAGTTCATTAATCCCACATTTTCTATCTGCAGACATCTTACCCTTCGAGCCAGACATACAGTGCACAGAGGTCCAGCCCAAAGAGCCAGCCGTGTGTTACACATCACCTTTGAAGATACGGTATACGCCCAGTCAAGACCGGCGCCTCTACGGGAATCAGGTGAGCGTTACAACATTTTAAGATAGGACCCAACATGCCGAGATACTGTTATTTAGCTAGCCATAGCATAATATAGGTCAATTTACCAACATTGTTGCCAAACACAGCTTCATATTCCTGTGTACGGCTCAGAAATCCTTGCACTGCCATCACCTGTGCTCTGAAACAATCCTGCATGCAGCACAATGTAAAACCCCAGTAAATACATTATTTGTCAGGTAAAACTGCATATGCCCATTTAAACGAGTTAAATGCTGGATGCAGCCTTCTATGGTTATGTACAGCCTCATATGCTTCCTGGCAGTAATAATATACCTGCATATATCAATTCTGTGCCGGAATAGCCTCACATGTCAGAGTACAACTATTCTGTGATTAGTGAGGGCTTCATGGGCTTGATGCAGTCCCCAGAGGCCTAGCTACAGCTACCATTTGTCTAGGTATTTCCCTTCATTCCCACAACCTCTAGTGTTCAGGTAATGCTGCGTAGACCATGTGCTACTTTTTTTGTCCAGGTAACACCTTTATATGTTAACATAAACCCTTTTCTGCAGCGGTAAATCCTTGTAGTGCCATTAATAGCATCACATGTATAAATAAATACATTTATAAATGTATTACATTTATAGCATCACAGCGCTAGCTAGTGCTGTCTTAATCCTTGCAGCACTACTTAGGCCTTGGTGCAGTCTGTTATACAGTTGGCCCATGTACTGCCATCTTATGCCCAGCCCTCAACTTTGGTAATACCCTCTTATGCCCAGATCATCCAGTGCCAGGTGCAGCCTCATATGCCCCAAACTCCAATCTTGTGCTGGTACGTAATGTAAGGAAGGCATGCTATCAAACAGTGAAGACAGACGCAAGTGATCACAGTTCAAGGGTGTTTATTGAACTTCAATGGGTGGGTAAAATGCCCATCTAAACCTAAATTTAAAGATGGGAGCAAGTTACGACCATCAAATAATAATAACGCAGTCCTAGTGGAGTCTGTCAAAATAAAAGAGCCTATACTAATAAACCTATTGCCAATCCTTACTTCTAAATACAAAATGTTGTGGGATAACAATGTATGCAAAAGAAAAGTGTTCAAGAAATTATATGTCTGGATAGTTGAGCCGTTTGCTTGCCTTCCCCACGTTTTCTGTACAGGGCAAGCCTGCACGTGCGAGCTTCGCACATAGTCTGGCTTCTTGGCCACGGGGTAACAGTTCAACACATAGGCATCAAGGTCTTCGCCAAAGTCTCTCTCGCAATGACAATCCCTTATTGCAGAGGGCCTGATGCAGCAAACAAAACACAAACCTTCCTTTCCTTTGTCAGGGTTTCACTTTCACAAGTTCAAGACTGTCATGATCTCTGCTTCCAAAAGGTCAGGGTTTTCCCAACTCCCTTGGAAGCAGATCCATAACCCAGGTTCCGAGTGCCAACCAGTCCCAATTGGGACCTTTTGGACCCAGTCCTGGCGCCAGTGGCACCAGGCTCATAAATATGCCCAGTCCCAGCGCTGGAAGCGCTGGGCTCATAATGCTTGGGTGGATTTACCTGCAGCAGACCATGCTGCTTACTTGCCTGCCAGTTGAGCCTCTGATCCCCTTCTGTTTGGAACTACTTTTCCTGTTGGGTGGGGCTGGAGCCACTCCCTAGATTCAGAACACTGGAACTCTTCTGGAAGGCAGGAACTCTTTTCTTACCAGGAACTCTTTTCTTACTTAGGCGTGGCTGTGGAAGGAGACACCTAAGCACTACAGGAGGCTATTTAAACCACACCCGGTGGATGAATCTTGCTTTGCGTTATTCTGCAACCTCTGCAGCAGAACGCTCATCGTGTCTTCTGCATGCGGTCCTGGGCCTAAGGAAAAAGGCTTACCATCCTGAATCCAGTCTTCAGCAACACCTATAAAGACAAGAAAGAACAGGTTAGCATTCCGGCATCTGAAAGGCAAAGGCTTACCATCCTGAATCCAGTCTTCAGCAACACCTATAAAGACAAGAAAGAACAGGTTAGCATTCCGGCATCTGAAAGGCAAAGGCTTACCTACTCTTCGTGCGCTCCGGAGGTCTTCACACTGCATTCCGGCATCTGAAAGACAAAAGTTTACCAACTCTTCGCACGCTCCGGAGGCCTTCGGCGCTGCATCCCGCATCTGAAAGACAAAACAAGGTGCGTTTAAAGACATTGGGGAACTTTAATACTCACGTGCCATTACTCCTTTCCACATCTAATCCAGTGGGTATTCCGGCACCCTGCAGCCGCTCCGAACTCGTACCTGCAAAATAAAAAGACAGTTAGGCGCATCGTGAAGCCGGCAACAAGCGGTTAATAACGTGCTTCCAGGCGCTTCTATTCATCACACGGGCTCCATCTTCAACTCACTTCAGCCCGTCATCCGCCATCGTCGGAACCCTGCAAAACAAGAGACATCATTACTAAAGACTTTAAAGACATTTGAATGACTCAAAACTTACCGTTCGTGCAGTAAACGACGGACAGCAGTCCTCTGAAGTCAAGAGGCCTGCGCTATCTATCCAGTGAAGAAACTGGTTACAGCACCCTGCCCCGAGGCAGATGGAGAGCTCGGCATTCACTTACCTAAGGTGAGAGCGTTAACCTTTGGGGGTCTACAGGAGAGGAGAAGAGGAAAGAGATAGGGACACCCCAATAACCCCAGTTCATTAACCCCATATTTTCTATCTGCAGACATCTTACTCTACACGTCAGGCATACAGTGCACAGAGGTCCAGCCCAAGAGCCAACCGGGTGCTACACATCACCTTTGGAGATACGGTAGTCGCCCAGTCAAGACCGGCGCCTCTGCGAGAATCAGGTGAGCGTTACAAAGACTAGTCTCCCTCCTTCGGGCTCAGACCATGCATCCCCCTCATCGGGCTCAGATCCTCTTTTCTACAATGTTCACAATTTGGTCTCCCTCGTTCGGGCTCAGACCATGGATCCCCCTCGTCTGGGGCTCATATCCTCTTTTCTACAATGTTCACAATTTGGTCTCCCTCGTCCGGGCTCAGACCCTGGATCCCTCTGGTTCGGGCTCAGATCCCCTTTTGATACCAGAATCAAAGACTTTCGAAAGTGTGATGGGTTTTGCTTAAACCTTTGCAGGACCACTTAGATTTACTTCCCACAATGTACACTTCATATTGATCTTCTGCTTTTGTTTCATTTTGTTAGGATACTTTACAGAGACCTTCGACTGAGCACATTCACAGTGCCAGACCACTCTGTCAGCGGTATCTTTTCTTCTAATGTTCAAATATCCATCAGCAATTTAGCTTCACTTGCGTCTTTCATCATGCACGTTTAACAATGTTCCTTCCAGGGCTCACTTTACAATGTTGTCACTTGCCAGACCAGTCTGTGTTGAAGTCAAGGTTGCATCGGTCTCCCCAACTCACCGGCTGTGTTGTTTTCTGTCGCTTCTTTGTTCTTGGGAGTCTAGGACGATACCATGGCATCTGCTGCTCCGTCAGTTAAGTGGGAGTGCCCTCGATATCTCCAACACACAATGCAGGCTTATTCAGCCTTGTTTCCTGGTCTTATATTTTCTGCTTTGAAGGTTTCTTGAAAGTAACGGCTTCCTGTCAAAAAGGTCCAGGGTGTTATGCCTCTCTCACCAACCTCTCGTACCTGGCCGTCTGTCTCCCCTCATTCAGCTGCCAACTTGAAACTGCTGTACCTTTGTGTGTTTTGTCTCATTCAGAGTGTGCTCTGGTGCTCCGCCTTTTATCAGTGTGGGGAAATGTAATGGAAGTCGGGTATGAGTGATTGTCGATAATTGCCTGACCTCGCCTGACCCCATAGTATTGGGACATGCCATGTACACGGCTCGGGTGTGAGTCTGTCTTCTCCCAGAGTGGGCTGTCCATGAAAAAGTGTTTGTGCAGGAAAAGGGGGAGGGTGGTTGAGTTTCCCATCGTATCCCATCGTGTAGGATTGGATTAAGCTGTTACAGGTAAGAGAGGTATACCGCCTCTCACCATCCGGTTTCCCACTCCCTCAGGACCCCTCACACAGGTGATCCTCCTGCACTGGTCCACCCCAGGAACTGTATCCAAAAGTGAAGGCCGTGTCCTGGCCACTTGGATGACAAGTCCCTGTGTACTAGCGGGTCCGATACCTTCTGTTTTCTCACAGTAATCCGGTCTCCTGGTTATCTTTAGTTTCTATGAAAGGGCACTTGAAGCTGAACTCCTCCATCACATTGTAAGCTTAATCTCTGTTCCATGTCACCCAAGATTTACGAGATGCTGTAATGAGTCTGTCAAAGCAGGAGTAGGGAAAGCAATCCTACTCTTTCCTCTATCCAACTTAGGTTTTATATTCCTTGGCTGTGGAGGGTCATGGTTATGCACACATATATTATCGTACATTGGGCCTAGTAAGATTGTTGTTTTTGTCCTCCCTTGTTCCCCTCCCCTGCCTCGTCGCGCTCTGAAACAGTGTATGGGCGCAATATAAATAAAATATATCATATATCATTCTGCAAATCATATTGCTTCTGATAATTGGGGAAAATGTGGCTCTGGTGTAGGTACCCAAAAAAGGTGCTGTTATTGGAGCAATTATGCCTTAAGTTCTTCTATCGCATGGCCCTGAATTATGCACTGGCTGAAACACTGGAAACATCTCTGCATATTGTTTTTGTGTTCTACAAAAATATTCAACAAGTTGAAATATTTACTAAGTGGAAAAAGCTTAACTTTTGGATCGATTGACGGGCTTACTGAAGCTGCAATAATATATGCAATGAAAACATTTAGCCACAGTCAGTGCATCGAGGATATTCACTGCTGACTCGAACAACAGTTTAGATGCATTAAATATTGTGTTATGACTATTCTTTAACGCCTCTTCAGTTTTGACATTAGGTTCTTATACTGCGCACTGTTGCCACCTGCATGGTTTCTTGGCACTCTGGCGGATCTGTAAAGTAGGAGGGGAGAAGGATATGTTATGATGTGATGTTAGCAGCTTCAGTTTGGTTGACACTGTTCGCTGAGTAATTCACTATGTCTAACTAAAGCCATTCATTATTTCCATGTCCATCACAAGTGAGGACTGGCTGTCCCAACATGTTCGAGAATGAGACAGCACTGGGTGCATTTAGCTTGCAAAGACCACTGAAAACTGTGTCTAAAGATAACTCCATAAACTGATAGATTTTAGTTTTTAGGTGTGAAACAAGTGATTTTGCCTTCTATTCCTTAAAATACCAGAAAATAAGTTTTAAAATTGTTTATTTGAGCTCTATTTGCTAGAGGAAGTGTCATAATGTTTTGTTTTTTCTCTAGAAGAAAAGCCAAAACTAGATCCAGTATTACATCCTTCTCCAGCTTTCCAGCCAGAGTGTAGCAGTGAAAACAAAGATCCGACAGACCAGACCTCAGAAGCTCCATTATTGGACACAACACTTGAGCTTCCATCTCATCCTTTAACTCCCCATGTTGAACCTCCATCCATAGCTGCTGCTTCCGTCCTTTTGGCACCTGTTGCTCTTTTTTGCACACCCCCTTCTAGTGGTGACTCTATGGACATATGTGAGCTCACTGCAGTGACAAGGGAGACTATGCCACTCCCTGCTTCTGCGCGTTGTGAGGAAACCCCAGAGCCTCTCAAAAGGGAAAGCCTTCACGAAGATATATCCAAGGAAGCCTGTGTGGTAATGGTACCTGCTGATATTCCAGTGACTGTTAGTAGTACTACTATAATTTCAGAACTCAATGGCATTAGCAGTGATGTTGCTGCAATTGATAATATGTTGAACATCGCTCCAGAGGAGAAGACCCCAGTCGCTGTCCAGCTGGAAGAGCCTGAACTTATATCTGTGGTAGAAGAGAAGGTGGACTGTGTGCCCCATCTCGTAACACAGCCAGCGACTTTCCCATCTCCAGCACATGTTCCTTCCCATGTTGCTGCTGTCACTGCTGCTAGTGGTATAACTTTGTCTCCTCCCTTTGCGACCACTCTTACTATTCAGAGGGACTTTGAAAGAGAGCATGACGCCAGGACTTCCAACGGTCATGATGAAGAAACTATTATTGAAGATGGAGGGTATCTGCAACCAGCGTTTTTTTCACAAACCACCACTGTACTCCCGAACTTGAACTCAAGACGTATTTCTGTACAAGGTAAGAGTGTTACCAGTCACTGATTGAATTCATGTTTTAGGATTTCATCAAACAGTCTGTGAAAGTATACATGGCTTGCAAGTCTCTTCTCATTTCCGATTGTTTCTTCAGCTGGAATCCAGCCCGCCACAGGTGGAAGCACAATCCAGGTCATACTCTTGAAGTCTTTATTTTAGATTAATTAAAATATGCAGAAGGGAATGCTGCCACACAGAGCCCTCTGTCTGGGATGTGACCTGTCAAGTCTGAGAAAGAAATTGTTTATAATGTCTAGTTCCTCCACACACACAATCGCGCTTCTCTGCGATTCAAAGCTGATGAGCCAGCAGTTCATCGACAAGTGGGCCAATGCCATATTATAGAGTTTCACACAGCATACACTTTCTCAAGGCAGTTTGCAAACCTCAGCTGTATTTATCTGTATGCTTTACTGCCCATTATTCACAATGCATAATTAACTCCAATGCATTGACCTAAAAAAATATACAGTCCATGTGGACATATAATTTAAGGGGAATTAAACAAGGGCATGGGAGCCCATCTACTGAAAACGAACATGGGCCAAATAACCTGTTCATTGGAATTTCTCCCACTCAGGAGGGTCTGCAACCACGTTTTAGCTCACTGCACCCTTCCCAAAGGAGAAATATGCATTTGCATATCAGTCTGGTCCCACCCACAAGGGCAGTACAGAACCAAAATGCTAGGTAATTCTCCTCTGAACAAGAGTACCATCCCGAGTGGGAACCTACCCAGAGAACAGGTTATTTGGCAGTGTTTGTTCTCGGTAGAGGGGCTCCCAGACCTTATGTATGCATATAATTTAAGGTGCCTTGATACAAAGAAATGTTCATTTAGCATCAAAATTAAAACTGCAAAGCGTGAAAATGCTTACTGCCTTATTTGGGATTTTACTTGCTAATTAATCACAGCATACATTGATCATTGAACCTCATATTGCCCAGTTTTTGGTATTTAATGTACCCTTACGTCCCGTCCCCTTTCCTCCATACTGCATGGGCGTCCCTTCCAGTCCCTTTTTCCGCACCGACAGGAACGGGCCAAATTCACCAGCGCTCCTGGGTTTGGCTGCGGCCATGTAATTCCATGCACGGATACTTAGTCTCTTTGTCTCTTTTGTCTTTTCGGCTCCACAGCCAACTCTGCAACCTCCACTGCCTCCTCAGCCTCTGGCTGCGCTCTCTGTACCCCAGCCTCCGGCACCATCTACCCCTCCTCCTCCACAAGCACAAGATCCTCCAGATCCGCAGGACACGGACGAGGAGGAGGATCCAGACACGCCATCCTCAGCCAGGGCCTTCCTTGAACGCCTTGCAGGCCTGGCGGAGTACCTGGGCCTCCCTCAGCCCGAGGTTGAACAGCCAGCAGAGGGGTTTCTGGCTGAAGTCCTCACAAGACGCCCCTCTGCCAACACATGGATTCCACTGCAAACTGATGTAGTTTCCGTGGCCAAGAAGTGTTGGCTCAAGCCCCACTCAGTCCAGCCGGTCAACCGACGCCTGGATGCCAAGTACAGGAGATGGAGGGGGACACACTCTTGCTCTCCACCCATCCTCAGCCACACTCCTCGGTGATAGCTGCGGCATCACTTTACTTGAAGCCTCAATCGTCCTCAGCCTCCTCCTCTGTGGCGCTGTTAGGCAAGGAGGAGAAGATCTTGGAGGCTTACGGAAAGAAGATCTACTCCAACGCCTCCTTGCAACTGCGTCAGGCCAACGCAGATGCCATGCTGGCTGCCGCCAACCAACGGTTATGACGGGAAATTGCGGACTTCCTCCCGGACTCCTCTCCCAATGCCAATCATGCTTTAAGGCGGGGCTAGCGGAGGCCAAGGCTGTGGTGCATGACCTCATGGAATCCTCAGTGGCGCATATTGATACCTCGGGCCGTGCCATCTGCATTGCCACAGACATGAGGCGCACGGCCTGGCTACGGGCGACAAAATTCAATCCGGACGTCCAGGAGCACATTCTAGATCTACCGTTCGAGGGGGGGGGGGCCTCTTCCACTCAGTGGATGAAGAGCTGGACAAAAAGAACAGCAGCTCAAAAACGGCAAAGTCTTTATCCATTCTTACAAAAACCACGCCCAAATCTTACACCCTATCTCAGCAGCGCTCGGAGAAGCGTCGTACATATGGAGGGTTCCGCGGCTTCCAGGAACGCAGATCCAGGCAGCCAGACCGCTCGCCGTCTCAGAACCGGCGCAAACAACAAAAAGGGAGGGAGGTAGTAAGCGCTTTTTCCAGTCCACCTCCTCAGCCTCCGAAGGAAAGAAGGCATGACATGCACCTTAGGGTCCACGTGTCTCCGGTGGGGGGCAGGCTTGCCCTCCATGCACATTTCTGGTGCCAGAATTTCGCGGACCCCTGGATCCTCTCCGTAGTATCCACGCGGTACCACCTACCCATCCCAGCCTCTCCTCCCTCCTCCCCTCCACTCCCACAGGTTGGGACAGCAACTCTTTTGGCAGAGATCGGGTCACTCTTACAGAGCCAGGCAGTGGAGGAAGTTCCAGCCTCCGAGCAAGGCTTTGGCTTCTACTCCAGGAATTTCGCCATTCATAAGAACCACCAGGCGGGCCTGAGAGTTGTGCTGAACCTTTCCACCCTCAACCTCTCCTTAACCCTGCAAAAATTCAAGATGTTTACGCCAGCTTTTATAGCGGAGACATTGGACAAGGGAGACTCTATGTGCTCTCTAGACCTGAAGGACGCATACCTGCACGTCCCGATTTGGCAGCCCCATCATTCTTTCCTACGGTTCAGGATCATGGGCTACCATTTCCAATACAAGGTCCTCCCGTTTGGCCTCAACTCGGCCACCAGGGTCTTTACCAGACTCATGAACGCGGTAGCGGCCCTCCTCAGAGAGCAGGTCCTCCACATCTACCCATACCTTGACGACTGGCTCATCAGGGCTACATCTCCGGAGGCGGTTCACCGCTCCTCCCATGCCCCTATGAACACACTGCACAACCTGGGTTGCTCCTTCAACCTCAAAAAATCACAGCTGCTCCCTATGCAGACTGATGTTCCTGGGACTCATTTGGGACACGTTCTCAGAGAAGGTCTTCCTGTCGGAAAACAAGATCTCGGCCATCAAGAGGGCCACCTTCCACTTCCTCAGCAGAGACGTGACCTCGGCTTGGTGGTATCAACATCTGCTGGGTCTACTAGCAGCGGTTCTGCTAGCCGTCCCGCAAGCAAGACTAAGGATGAGAAGGATTCAGCTGCACTTCGCGGCCTCATGGAGTCGGGAGCGGGGCTCTCAATCCGAAATGATCCACGTTCCTCCATCTCTCCACCCGGACCTAACTTGGTGGTCCAGGGACTGCAACCTACGGACAGGCAAGCTCTTCCGGCCGCCTTCTCTGCAGGCCACCATCACCACAGACTCCTCGCTCGAGAGAGCTGTGGAGCCACCCTGGACGATCTCTTGGTCCACGGCACCTGGACTCGACAGGAGCAGGAATACCACATCAATTGGTTGGAGCGGAACGCCATCTGGCTAGCCCTCAGAGCGTTCCTACCACTTCTCAAGGCAAGGTGCTCCTCATCCAGACAGACAACTCGACCAGCATGTAATACGTCAACAAGCAGGGAGGCACCATATCCCCTCCACTGTGCAGACTGGCGATCAGCATGTGGGAATGGGCCTTCGAAAATGAGTTTCCTCTCGGCAGTCCACCTCCCGGGGAATCCAACCTGGAGGCAGACAGGCTCAGCAGGTTGGGAGCGGACAATTACGAGTGGCAGCTAAACAACCTCGTTATTCAGGAGATTTTCAACAAGTGGGGTCATCCCCAAGTGGATCTATTTGCCACCTGGCACAATAGGAAGTGCCCCCAGTTTGCATCCTGGCAGGGTCAGGGCCCCGGCTCTCTGGGCAACGCATTTCACCTCCAGTGGACCGGCATGAAGGCCTACGCCTTTCCGCCCACTCCCCTGATCCACAGGGTAATTTGCAAGATCAAGGAGTCGCACCGACTCCGCATCACTCTCATTGCTCCATGGTGGCCAGCCAGACCATGGTTTTCGGAGCTCCTCAGCCTCTCGGAAGTGCCGCCGATACACCACCCGACAGGCCCAGCACATCTTCTGGCACAACAGGGGGGCAGGATCATCCACCCCGCACCAGGGAAACTAGCCCTCACAGCGTGGTACCTGAGCAGGTAACGCTTCAGCACCTTAGCCTCTCACAGGCTAATCTGGAAATCATACAGGGCAACAGGAGCAAAGCCACCAGGGCCCAGTACAAGAGCAAATGGATCAGGTTCTGCCACTGGGCAGACTCCAAAGGAATTGACCCCTTGGCCTGCAATTTGGACGACGTGCCCTCCTTTTCGGCGCACCTCGCTCATTTGGGCGTACATGTCGATACCTGCCGAACATACCTCGCAGCCATTGAGGCTTACAGGAACTCGTATCAGGGCATCTTTTCCTCCTCCAACCCTATCGTCAAGAAGCACCTGACTGGTCTCGCTAGGCTCTACCCACCCGTCAAGAGACTGCACCCGGTGTAGGACCTTAATATAGTCTTGGGCGCCCTGGCGCACAAACCTTTCGAGCCAATGGTGTCCGTGGACATTAGGCTGGTCACCATCAAGACGGCCTTAATAGTCGGTCTTACCTCGGCTCGCAGAGTCAGCGAGATTCAGGCGCTGGTTGCCTCTGAACCATATAACAACTTTCACAGGGACAAGGTAGTCATGCGGCTGCACCCAGCATTTCTGCCCAAGGTTCCATCTGCATTTCACTTGAACAAAGAAATAGTCCTTCCGACATTCTTTCCCGATCCCAAGGACGAAGCACAGAGAGTGCTGCACTGACTGGATGTCAGGCATGCCCTGAAATTCTACATGGACAGGACCAAGGGCTTCCGCAAGTCGGACGCCCTGTTTATCACTTTCGGTGGCTCGAGGCCTGGCTATCAGGCCTCTCAGGTTTCCATATCCTGATGGATGGTCTCTGCCATCAAAGACGCGTATGAGGGCCAGCACAAGCCGCTCCCGGCCAACATGCATGCCCACGCAGTCAGGGCCAAGGCAACAGCCATCGCATTCCAGCGTCATATCCCTTGGCAAGTCATAAGCAAGGCGGCCACGTGAGCCTCTCCCTCGGCTTTCTGCAAGCATTACTGTTTGGATGCCGGCTCCAGGTCTGATGCGGCTTTCGGCCCGGTGGTTCTCGGGAACCTATTTGCTTAAGGAGGGTCTCCTCTCCACCCTGGGTCTACATTCTGTTGTAATCACCCATGCAGTATGGAGGAAAGGGGACGGGATGTAAGATTAATTATAAGTTACTCACCGTAGTGACTAATGCACTCTTAGTCCATAGTCCCCTTTCCTCCATACGTCCCTCCAACCTCCTCCCCCCTAATAATACTTGTGTCATTAGGCAATGTTAAATCTATTGTCAACGCGTCAATGGGGACTGAGGTGTGGCAGCGGAGTCAGGGCAGCACATGCTCCCTGGGCTGTGCCTCTAAATTTAAAGGGAAAGAAGGTTTTTCTGGTGAAAAAGGTTCCGTCTTCTCTCTTTGGAAGGGACGCCCATGCAGTATGGAGGAAAGGGGACTATGGGCAAAGAGTATGTTAGTCACTACGGTGAGTAACTTATAATTTACTACAGATTCCAGCCACCTATGGGAAAGCTGTTTACGAATCTGAAAACACGTACTTCACAGTGAACATAGTTTATAATATGTATTAATGCATATTATTAAAATTAAAGTCTGCAATTTTGGAAGTTTATGGTAAGTGCATGTCATCTGTTTATTGTTAAAGTGCATTATCGGGGAAATAAAGAATTAATTTGCGGGGTAATGTATTACAATTGCTTCATCAAACGTTGTAGAATACGTGTTCTCACATTGCATGTTTTATTTTAAAATACTGGCTACATGATTGTGTTTGTCTAATAGAACACAACAAGCATCTTTCTCCTCGATCATTATTGATGAAGCGCTTTATGGGGCGTTGCCTGTGTAGAGTATCAAATGACAAGCACTAGATAACACATTACAGACAGTGTATGATACACCTCTTCTAAGACTTAATGGCACAAGAACCTGGGCATTTCAAATGGATTCCTTCCTCCCACGGATTCCTCATCTTTGATGTCCATCTCCCAGCGTAGCTGCTTTTCAGAAACGTGTCCACCACCAGGGGGCACAGCGTGACTCTGCCCGACATTGCTACGCGCCTCCCGCCATACAGGACTTCAGTACCAGTATACATAGAGGCTTTGCACCCTCTGACCTTAGTTCCTTTATTACACCCAGTCTGCTTGCTTTAGGAACACTGTTTCTTTGAAGTTTGTCTTGCTTCTCGTCACTTTCAGCATTATGCCAGCTCTGACGAAGTTCTTGGGGTTTAAACTATGCGTCGACTGCAACATCTAATGTCTGTTTTAGATCCTCAATGGATGTGACTTTATTGCATCGGTGAGGGACACAGCGCACAGGATTCTGTGATGCGTCATTCGATGTACCCCAATGCGCTTCGGGAACGGGAGGCAAGGCGGTTTACTTTCCTCCACAAGGGGAAGAGTGACAAACGGATTTGTTTGAGGTCGCCTGGCAAGGATCACTGCACTGAGGAACAGTCCACAAGGAGTAATGTACCACGAGAGGTCTTAGTGTCCCGGCAGTTCTTCAAGGCACCAGTCCTCTTCATTTTCTAGGAAGAGTAGTCAACCCTTCTGCGACACCCCTAAACATCAGGCACCACAGGTACCTTTCCCCACCCAATTCTCTACTCCAGGGAATGGGAGGCCTTTTGGCTTAAGATGTTTGACATCTATCCCAAGGCCTCAGTGCTGATGGCTCCGGCCTCTGCGATTTACGGGTCCACAGCACTCAGACTAGCCGGCAGAGACACCAATACATTTAACCGCCATTGGGCCCATCCGTGCACAGGACAGACAAGATCCCATCCCAAAGTTAAACTGCTTTGTATAAGGACATAGGTCCTCTGACCTCTACACTTTCTTCCGCGATACTACCAGTACCGCCTGATATTCTTTGGGGTTTGACCCACAACCCAGAGGTGTAATCATGTCTCAGTTGGAAGACATTTAGGAGGAAAGGGACCCCCATTCATTTTGGTTTGGATCCCCTTTCAACCTAGGGAAGTTGGGGACGTCCCAGAAAGTTTCGATTTTTGAGTGCAGTTGTAGCAGGGGACAGTCTACACATGTGCCTGGTAACTTGGATTGTGTTTCCATACAGATGTTTTTGTAAGTGGCACAACCTGTGCTAAAACTCACTCCCGGGGGCAGAGCGCCAGAGAGCAGTTGGAGCAGATGGATGAACCGCATGGCCAAACAATCGCTGAAGAGCACTCCCAATAGAACCGAGTATTGAGATCACCTGCTTGCTCTCAGGAAAGGTGAAAGGTACTCTATAGTAACGGTGCAAGGCACACTGGGTAACTAAGAGAGACCCTGTATTAAAATCATGGAAAGTACAAAGGACCTGTTAATGTGAGACAACACAGGAATTTGAAAGGGGCAAAAAGGTGATATAATCGCTGTAGTAAGGAAGTAACGCCATTGGATACAGAAGTAATGTTACAATTGGGGGGAGAATCCAAAGCGAAGAAAGTAGCAGTTGCACCGCAAGCAAGAATCATTGCCTTTTTCCCCAAAAAAGAGGGACGATCACACAGTCAGGTGGTATTGGATTCAGATAAAGTACAGGATGTGCCCTCTGAACCAGAGCGTCTTCACATGAATCTAATAGAGCAGAATGGGTTTCAGAACACTTCCTTAATGGAATCATGTATTAGCTTGGAAGATGAAATCTCAGGACTAAGTAGTCAAGTTACTAATTTAAGTGTGTCACCTGCTCTATTCATACCATCTGATAACATCCCAGCTAAATATGTGGATCAAATGGATGAGACCGCCTCTGGAGCTGGAAGCCTTGTTAAGTGGTCCACCTACAGTGCCTCTTTCCCAGACTTTCCCGACAACTCTACTCTGGGGGTCCGCCCAATTGTTGCCCTAAATCTGGTGCTTCAATCACTGGTCCGACTCTGATACCATTAGTAGAGAAACTGCCTCATTCTGCTGAAATGGCAAGTATTGTGGAAACCGTACAGAAATTGAAAACTTGCAAATGGAAATCTGAGACAGAAGGGCCACCAATGAAACAGAAACCGAGAAGAAATTTTCCTAAGCACTAACGAGGGCACTACCAGATTGGAAGGGATGACGCTTCCCATGCCAAGCACAGAGGTCACAGTAAATGCAAACTCATGTTTTTTATTATGGAACGAAAGGACAGCAATACCTCAGGAATGGAGTACTAACCAAAGCATCAGGAGAATAAGTACAGGAAAAAAAAAAACTAAGAATCAAAGGAGCCAAGATTTTCTTCGGAATAACTGGCTCTTTGAAATTCTTAAGAAGAATATTGAGGGCATTTCAATCCAAGCCAATAATATACTCTGAACAACCCTTTGTGGTAGAAATAATCGCCCCTAAAGATCCTGTAAGTAAAAGCCAAAGAGCAATTCCCCTCCAATGGACTTGGCAATAGTGCTGCTTGAAGAACCGATAATAGGTTCCATCATTCCCTCTCCCCCAATACACTTGTATACTAATAGGAATGCACAGACTACTAAGGATATTACAGATTTTATGATAAGGAATGACAAAGGACAAAAAAAGCATAATCCTGCAGAATTGGAGATTGGAATATCAAATCAGGGTGTTAGTAAGGAAACATTAAGCATAAAAGCAACTCCCTTAACATCTGAGGAGGTCAACAACGAACTAAGAACATTGACACAAGTTTGCCAGACTGATAATATGCTGCAACCATTCTCAAAGCAAGAGCACAGACCGAGTCTCAATTACATTCACCATTTAGGCCAAATACCATAATCCCGTAGTTTCACAAAGCTATATAAGAACTGGGGGGTCAAAGAAGGCAACAAGATTGGAGTCCATATTCAAGGATGACCATGAAGCTCCCTGGAATTAATCAAGAGTACTAGATGTATTTAAAAGTGTTAATTGGTGGCTTGGAGCCGCCGCAAGTGGCATGGCTTCTTAGAAGCTCCTGGCTGGCTCTGGACAGCATGCGTAAATACTCCGATTCCTCGCTCTCTTACGCCGTAAAAAGTATATTGCCGGAATGAGGCAGGAAAGGAGCTGGAATCGCCCGTGAGCTGACGCTGTACAACACCAGTGTTGCAGAATACAAGCAAATGCACGTTTTCTGCTCCAGCGCAAAAACATAAAGAAAATGGCAGCCACAACTTTCTTGAGTTCCATGGAGACCGTATGGAGGGGAAGCCACCACACTCGAGCAGGCCTTTGGATCTAGCATGGATGCAGTGTGGATACAAAGCATCCTGACCTCAACAGCAGCAGCGGTGGACTCCTCAAGTGCTTCTTCTAACACTGCAGCACCAAAAGACAGTTGCGAGCACATCTGAATTCTCTCCGATGGATCTTACGTCTACAGACTAGGAGCCGCAGCACCTCGCGTTCCCTCGGCACCCCGTCCGGCATATCTTTTGGGTGCCCTAGAGGGATCTGCAGCACCCACCGGGTGGACATCGGGGCTGAACAAGTAAGCAATGTTGCCCTAGCTACTCGACAGCTTCAGCGCAACTCACGCATCTTCACATTGGGGCCCCCCAGCTCTGGCCCCCCCTCCTGAGGTCCCGGGTGGGTCGTGCGCCCCCCTGGAGTGTCTGGCCATAGAAACAATTGATTAGTCCGGTGGAGGCATATTGCCGCAGCGCCTTACTTGGAACATTAGCACCATCTCTGGGTGGAAAATACCGGGTGAACGCTGGGGGCCCCCAGAAGAGTACAATCCTGGAGCCCAGGGTGAAGACAGCGGGGCCACTTGGGTAGTATACCGCAGACATTGCCACGCACGGCCCCCTCCCACAACATCAATGCTGTGGGGGCCACAAGAGCTAGAAAAGTGGCTCAGGGAGTAGCAGCTGTCCCCATATACCCACGGAGAATGGTGGTGTCCATAAACCTGGTGCGAACTGGGAGGAAGTACGCCTGTAAGGTGAACATACCACCTGGGAATATTCGTAGCTGCAGCCTGCAGGCACCCCAGTGGGGTGTCTGGGACGCAGGGCTATCAGCATAACCCTAGCAGAAGGGAAGCCCCGACAGCAAGACTCCATTGAGTGACTTTGCCAGCACTACCCGGAATCATCTGTAGGGTTTGCCCTGGGCCCAGCTCAGACATCCAACAATGTAGTGGCATAGGCATACTGATAGCCTAGCCACCTATCACTACACCCCCATGCACCACGGACGAAGACCTAGCAGGTGAAGACGCTCCCTCCAACGAAGCTCCCCTGAGCTGTGATAGGGGGCACAAACCATCCCGAACCACCTGGTCCAAGCCCTACAACCATGGTGCGTCCCCGGAAGAGCCAACGGGGAAGGAGCTCACGAGACTCAGAGCAGCAGGCAATCCTTTTGAAGGTGGGTTCCGCAACCCTTGGAACTCGGGGGTGACGGAAGCCTTACAGTGGGGACAAAGCAGACACTCCCCATCTTACCCCCTCCCCGCCCCCAAGCAACGAAGCACAATGGCGAAGAGTAGCAAGGCCACTAAACAAATGGATATTGCCACGCTGATGGGGAACAGCATCCCCAAGAAGCCACAGAAGGGGGACCCTCCAGGGGAGCAAGCATCAGCCTCCAACTCCACACAAGAAACCCCAGAGGCAGAGCACCTGGCTACGAAGTCCGACCTAAGGGACTTATTTGCAGCCCTGATGAAAGAAATCAAAAAGGGGACTGACAATGTAATGAAGATCAACTCCCTCAATCAAAGGATTGAAGCAGTGGAGAGCCGAACTGCAGAGGTGGCAAGTGCTATATGTGAGCAAACCTTTGAATGGTAAAAGGCCAGGATAGATTGCCGGCCCTAGAAGCGAGGTGTGAAGCGCTTGAGGCAAAGCAGGACGACGCAGAGAACCGGTCGAGAAGGAACAAAATTCGCCTCGAGGGCATTCCATCATCCATTTCAGACACAGACCTGGAAGATTACGTAGCAAGCTTATTCAGATTTATAATAACTCTCCCAGATGAATCCCCGCTGGAGATAGACTGGGAGCATAGAACGATCCCGAGACAATCTGCTACAGCACCTCCAGATGTCTTGGCCAGGATTCACTTCTTTAGAGTGAAAGAAGAAATCATGCGAGAAGCCAGATCAATGCAGCAAATCTCCAGAGGCTCCAATATTCTCCTATCCCAATACCTGGCGAACTCCACTCTTCAGAAAAGGAAAACCCTTAAACCGATTACTGAATGACTACGCGAAAGAAAGGTTGCATACCGTTCGGGTTTACCAACCTCTGTAAAATTCCCCTGGGCGGGTGAACGTAGAATCCATGGCCCTCCCTGCAAAAAGCTTGACCCAGACTGATAGACTGGAATGAAGCCTATCCCAGGCTGAAACACCAAAGAACTCGATGTGCAGCTATGCCTGTTGGTGGTTCCTGGCGGGCCCTGACCGGAGTTGGGTTAAGATTATTGGGTGCACTGCCCTGTCCGGGGTAAGGCGAAGCTCTGGGCGGGATCGTGGCTGGGTGGGGACGGGGGGAATTTCGGAAAATCCCCGGGTTCCGGGCTGAAGTAAAACTAAGATAACCTGCTTAATGACTCCATATCACACAGCGATTTCAGGATGACACTTGGCGCCTGCTGTTGACACGTTGGACCCAGTTGGCCATTTGTGCTTGTTGTTAGAGCTCTACCAGTTGCCCCGTTGGGAAAGTTGGATTACAGGATTGGGGGAGGGTGGGGGTGAGGGCAAGAGGAGAGGTGGGGTTAGTCCTATGAGGATGGGAACTGTTACGCTTCTCCTCTCTCGCATAAGGTGAAAATGCAACACATTGACATCAATAGCCATCCTAGAAACACATTACCAGAGCAGTCACCCTGCAGCAACATACGACATGGCCAGTAAGCCATCATCCAAAGCCAAACTCACTACTGAACCTCATGGGGCAGGATGACGTCAGTGAACAAACTCCTCTCGTGGAATGTCCAAGGTCCTAACTACCTGGGGAAGTGTAGGTCCGTGGAGCATAAGCTTGGGCTGGTATTGGGAGATATAGTACTCCTTCAGGAGACCCACCTGTTGCAAGCCGATGAAAAGCGTATTAGGTTTAAGAGATCTAAAAAGGCATTCTTTGCCGCATCTGGGGGGGGGGGGTTGCAATCCTACTGAGTGAGAGGTTCCCGCTAACAAGAATCCGTTAGGAGAGACCCCGGCGGCAGATATCTCTTAGTGAAGGGACTGTTTGTAGAACGACTTATTATCATAGTAGCTGTTTATTGCCGTAACTCTGCCCAGGACAAGTTCATATCTGACCTTATCCCGACTATCCTCGCTTTCGCAGAGGGTGTTCTCATCATAGGTGGGTATTTTAACCTGTTTCCGGATCCCCTATTGGACAAAACTCTCCCCCCGACCAGAACAGACTACACCCAAGCTCTGTCTTTCGCTAGGCTCCTTAGGGAAGCAGAAATGGTAGATGCATGGAGACTGTCCAACGTCGGGGCTAGGGACTACACCCATTACTCCCACGCACACAGGGGCTTCTCGCAAATAGACCTCTTACTAGTCTCGAGCGCTATCTACCCTTGCCTGGACAAGGTGGAGATTCTCACCCGAATGATCTCGGGCCATGCTCCAGTGTCGGCAATCCTTACCATAAAAGGCTCTACTCGCCCTGTCCAAGGGTTTTGGAAACTATATGACCTCATCCTACTGGATGAAAGTGTCAAAAGATAAACCGGTGAGAGACTCACTAACTATTTCACTGAAAAAACTACATCTGACACAGCTATAGATATTATCTAGGACGCCATGAAGATGGTAGTGAGGGGCACACTCATTAGCGCAGGAGCGGACGTGGATTTTGAGAATGGCTGCGGCGAAATTAGAGGAAGTGGTTTCGGTCTTGATTGCGCTTGAGATGCACTGGGCTGACCCCTCTGCCAAATCATTAGCTTTTACAAAGCAGTTTTACTATAATAAAGGCAACAAAGCGAACTGAATACTCGCTTAGAAGCTTAAAAAGGTACATTGCAAAAATAACATCTAGCGCCCCATAGGTGTTGATGGTAGAGCCTGACATACGGAGGCGGACAAGATGGCAGAGCTGGTGAATCGCCATAAAGCAGTAATGGCTGGACTGCCCAGATCCCCCGAGAAACTACCCAGATAATTACTCCCCAATGGCCCCTGAACTGAATCTCATCTGTCAGCCCTACAAAATCTGATCATAGCGGAAGGAAATAGTTGAGGCCATTAAGTCCTTAAAGAATACGCCACCGGTGCCTGATGGGTTTACTGCAAAATGTTACAAAAGATGTGCGCAGATCCTGGCCCCACAACTATCTACCCTGTTTAATTCCTTCCTGTCAACAGGCTCAATCACCAAAACAATTGCGGAATCATTAACGATTCTAGTCAACAAACCGGGGAAAGACCCCGAGCAGGCTGCCTCCTACAGACCAATAACCCTTATGAACAATGACGGGAAAATATATTTGAAAGTCCTGGCGACTAGACTAAAAGGGTTTCGCCCGGATATAATAGCCTGCGATCAGACGGGATTCATCCCAGGAAGGGGGACACAAGATAATACCCGGCGTACCATAGATATTATAGAAAGTGCGCACAGGATGGGGGATGGCATGGTGGTACTATCTTTGGATGCACATAAAGCTTTAGATCTGGTGGACTAGGGTTACATTGGCGAAGTGTTATCACATTTTGGGTTCGGGCTAACTTTACAAAGTGGATAATGGCTAACTATCAGAACCCTACCACACAGCTCTGGGTTAATGGCGTCAGATCTGAAATAACAATAACTAGGGGAACCAGTCAGGGCTTCCCCTGATCACCATTGGTTTTTGCCCTGTTCATGGAGCCCTTCGCGAACAAGATCTGGCACAACCTGAAAATAAATGGGCTCACGGTGGGGGATCACGAATACAAGATCGCATTATATGCGGACGATGTATTAATAACATTACTAAATTGGACACCTCCTTGGGGCCCCTATAGGAGGAGATTGAGGAATTTCGGCAGGTCTCTGGGTTTAAGGTAAATTAGGGCAAATCATCAGCGCTGGTGATTAATCTCACCAAAAGGCAAAAGACAGAGCTTGGCCCCAGATTACCAATCCCATGGGCAGAATCGGAGATCGAATACCTCGGGTGCAGTTTCCTAAAGACACCTCCCGCTTGTATCTGTGCAACTTCCCTCAGCTATGGGACGAATCAAAAGCATTGGGAGAACGAAGAAATGTCCTGGTTCGGACGAATAGCCGGCATAAAAATGAACCTAATCCCTAGATTGTTATGCCAATGCATGGCACTCCCGGTAAACATTCCAGCGAGCAAAACTGCGCACACAACAGAGAAATATACAAAACTTGGGGGGGGGGGAGAAACCAGAATAGCAAGGAAGGTTATGCTCCGAGGGAGGGTAATGGGAGGTCTGGGGGTCCCAGATGTGGCTAGATACGTGCTCGCAGCGCAACTTTGCCACGCGTATACATGGTCTCAGTCAGCCGACCAGCCACTATGGAAACAGCTGGAAGAAGCATGATGCCCGACTCCCCCATCGGGGCTCCCTCACCTACCTCTTGTAAAAGCCTGGGCAAATCAGGGCCCCCTCACAGCAACAAACGTAACTGTTCGCAGCTGGAAGACTTCAGCGCAGAAATGGGGTTGTAGGGGCTCCAGGGGACCGCTCACACCTATTTGGAACAACCTCAAATTCAGCCCAGGCAATCCCCAATGCAGTTTCGCACAATGGAAGGAGGGAGGGCTGGAAAAGCTGTCAGATTTCTTAAAAGGGGGGCACGCCCATAACATTTTAAAGATGTAAGGAGAAATTCAGGGTAGGGGAGAATGAGCGGTTCCAATACGCCCAACTCTGACACTGGGTCTCCCATTAAATGGTCAGGGAGAGTGGGGCTAGAGACTTGACTGCACTGGAACTATCCTTAACATCAGCAGCTCTGAGGGGCAGAATCTCAACTCTTTATCGCCTCCTGGACAGAACGGACCTGGGAAAAAAAGAAAAGTATATGCTCGATTGGGAGAGGGACCTCGGCCGCGAGATAGAGGTGGAGGAATGGGTAAAGATATTGGGGAGGCTACACAAGAGCATACCGTATATCTCAAACAGGGAAGGAGGATATAAGCTTTGTTACAGGTACTATGTCAACCCAGCCCAACTGAATAAATCCAACCCTGAAATTTCCCCAAACTGCTGGAGAGGGTGTACATCCAGGGGTACTCTATTCCATCTGGTGTGATCTTGTCCAAAAACAGAGGTATACTGGAGGGAGGTGACAAACCACATAAAGGCAATCACCGGACTGGCATTCCTGTGGGATCCCGGAATTATACTCTTGGGGGAAACAGGGGGAGGGAAATGCCCACTAACTGGGCAGGTCTCACTCTTTTGCACACATCTCCTGTTAGCGGCAAAAAGTTGCAATGGCTCGGCTCTGGAAACTCGCGGATGGCCCCTCGGTTCCACTATGGTGGTCAGAGTGCTGGGAAATTGCTAAGGCTGAAAAGGTAACAGCTGTCCGCACAGGAAACCTGAACTACTTCCTAAAAACATGGGCGCCCTTCATGGACTATTCAGAAAACTTCCCAGCCCTCACCAGAAGACCTCCATTAACGCGCTGGCTCCAAGGCGGAGTGGACTAAAAGGTGGTAGGAGCGGGGAGGGCTAGGCTAGCTCTGCCTGGGAGGCCTCTGAGGAAGACCTCATGATCCAGTAATACAAACAATGACTTATGCTGTGTGAACCTGTCTTTGACCAGTTTTAATGGATCGTATTGTTGTAGAATGCTATGCTAATGTCAATGTGTACTTACCTAAGAATAATTCAATAAAATGTTTAATTGAAAAAAAAGTGTTAATTCCTTATCATCCCTAACATCAGTGGATCTGAAACTGGTTAAGTTCCATGAGGAAGCTTACGCTTCGAGAACTACGGCGCTCTTCAGAATGTCCTCGAGAAATATCCAGAAATGTCTTCGTCTTCGACACAGACTACCCCGAAGACTGGGTTTAAAAAGTGTCAAGACTACGATGCCAAGATGTCGCTGACCGATCTGCTTCGAGTATGCTTGTGGTGTCTCGTGTGGAGCACAAGACCTCTGCCTGTTCAAAGTGGTAATCGATGACCGGAAAAGCTCTGAAGGAGCATACAGGGAAATTGGCGATAGGTAGATTCCCTAAGAAATCCCCATCTACTACCCAGTCGAAGAAACCTTCTTCTGACGAAGGGAGAAGCGACTCTCCTTGAAGAAAGAAGGCAAAAAGGTCCAGGTGAAGGAGTGGCTCCCACCACTCAGTAATCGTTGAGGAAGTCGAAGAAGAGGCACCATAAATCACCTACTTCGACATCCTTGTCCTATTCCTCTTTTAAGAGAGCTATATCCTGTCCCACTAAGGCCTCCACACCTGCGGGATGGGAAACATTCAGACAAGAAATGCTTAAAATATTCGAGAGCCAGAAACCCTAGAAGCAGGCAGGCCATGCTCCTAACGCACCTTCTGAAGCCGGTAAGGAAAGGGCTCGAGCCAAATGATGCATGCTCTCGAGCCCGTGATGAAGGCCAGATCCCCATTGAGAGCCGTTGAGGCCTCAAGACGATGAGAAATCATTGAGGAATCCTTTGAGTCATAAGTTGAAAGACAAGTCGAGGTCGTTGATGCCAGCTGCGCCATCAACATCATCAAGGCCTCCGGTGCCATCAAAGTCGAAAGCGTCTTCATTAAAATTATCAACGACTCCTCGGGCATCAGGCTCGAAATTTTCAAAGCCTTCTACGCCTTTACCTGAGATTCAGAAAACGTTCACTCCTTTATCAAGAAAGGATTTCTTTAAATCGCTGACCTCTATTTATGAGGAAAATTAGCCATCTGATAATGATGCGCCCTTTGGTTTGAAGTATGGCACACTAACTGTCCCTGATAGCTTCATATCAGAGGAATACAGGCTGAAAGTCCTATATGAAAATTTTCAGACAGCCAGAGGAGTGGCCACTTCACCAGAATTGGAATTTGGAAACCCTGAGTCAGATGAGCATGCAGATGCCTCTTACAGGCAGCTGATGACCAGAGTAGTGTATTACCTGGGATGGAGCAGACCTGCCCTCCCTTTCAAGCAAAATTACCTTACAGCCATCCTAGATAAAGGTCTGCAAAGGGTTTCCCATCCTACCTTTTCATATTGCTCTACAGACGAGAGTAAGTGCCAATTGGGAAACACCAGAGTCAAATCCGGCAGTAAATAAGAACCGGACAAGAAACTATTACCCTTCAAGTAGTGACCCCAGCTACTTATCGAAGCACACTACCCCAGAGAGTCTCGAGGTGCAGGCAGCAACTAAGACCTCGAAACAGGCAGCTTATCCGACCATCCCACCGGATAGGGATGACAAAAGGGTAGATGCCTGGTCAAGAAAAGTACTTTCTGATGGGAGCATGGCTCTTAAATCGGCCATCTCCACATTTGCCTTGCCAACATGTTTCTACACTCTCTATAATCATTTTTAAATAATTTAGCATTTATATAGCGTTACGAACCCTCAGGTATCTGAGCGCTGCTTATTACCACCCACGGTGTGTGGTGCTCATTTATTGACCTCGGAAGAATTACCACTACGGTGTGTGGTGCTCATTTATCGACCTCTGAAGAATGAAAGGCCAAGTTTGGCCGTGCCGGGATTTGAACCTGCGTCCACAGGCTCTGCACAGATGTCAAATCGAGCGCTCTACTTGCTGTGCTATTGGACCTACACATGGCTATGGCGGCTGAACATATTACCGAAGGGGAGGAAAGGGACGGTTTCTTGGCCATTATTAATGATGGCAAGGAAGCCATGTGCAAGTCTCTTCAGTCAGGTGTGGATTCTGCTGACAGCATCAGCAGAGCCATGGCGGCAAGCACCGTAATTCACAGATTTGTGTGGTTAAGGAAATCTGGATTTGCACAAGACGTGCATTCTAGACTCCTTAACATGCCTTTTGATGGGTCTCATCTGTTTGGCAGCAACTCTGACGAAAGCCTTGAGAAGTTGCAGATCTCAAAGGCGGCAGCCAAATCTTTGGGTGCCACTATTAGGCGGCTTCAGCCTTTTCACCCCAGTGGACTGTCTTGGAGAGGTAGATCCTTTTGCTACTACTCCTCAGTTGGATGAGCGAGAGGAATGGCTGGTCAAAGAGGCCAAAGAAGATTCCCTCGTGGTAGACGAGGGAGAGGTGCATGTCTGCTCAAGCAGTGGCATCACCAACAGCCACTGCTTCAGCCGCCTCAAAACCTCTGAGGTCTTGAGTCACAACACTCATGTGGGAGGCAGACTGTCTCGATATCTGAAAGAATGGCAAGACATTACTTCAGATATTTGGGGGTTAGAAACTATAGCCCAAGGTTACTGCCTCCCCTTCATTCAGAGACCTCAGAACCATCCACCGGGGAGCCATTCTTTGAAGGTTCCAGATCTGTTCCTTGTGCAGGAAATTTTGACCCTGCTAGAGAAAGGTACTATAGAGCCGGTACCTGTAGCGGAGAGGAACAAAGAATCGTATTTTCCATATTTCCTAATCCGCAAAGGATGGAGGACTGAGACCCATCTTGGACTTGAGATACAAGTTCCTCAGGAAGGACAAGTTCAAGATGGTCACACTTTCTCAGATCCGTCTGGCCCTCCAAGTCCAGGATTGGATGTTGTCATTGGACCTTCAGGATGCTTAGTTTCATGTGTCAATTCATCTCAAGCACAGAAAGTACCTGAGGTTCGCCGTTGGTAGTTCTCATTATCAGTTTCTAGTTCTGCTATTCGGACTGACATCCGCGCCAAGAATTTTAACCAAACTGATGGTGTTGGTGGTAGCGAGTCTCAGGAGATGGGGGATTCACATCTACCCCTATCTGGACGATTGGTTGATCAGGGCACATTCTGCCAAACAAGCCCTGGATCATCTGAAAGTCACCTGCCACTTCCTCCACAGACTGGGCTTCTCCCTCAATTTCAAGAAGTCCCATATGACGCCATCTCAAAAGCTCCACGTTATCGGGGCTGTACTGGATACATCCTTGGGAAAGAGCTTGCCACCCGAGGTGAGGGCTCAAGACAGTCTGCAGGTGGTCTCCAAGTTTTAGAGTGCCCAGCGTCTCCCGGCCTTTAACGTTTTGAGGTTTTTCGGCCTTATGGCATCTTGCATTTTTCTGGTTCCAGAGGCTCACCTGAGAATATCCCTTCAATGGGCTCTCAGGACACAATGGTCTCAGTTCTCGGGTAACATGTCAGATCCTACTTCAGGTTCCGAACAGCGTCATACAGGATCTCCTGTGGTACGCCTGTGAGAACAACATTCTGAAGGGAGAACCTTTTTGGCAACCATGGCCGGAGATAACAGTAGTGACGGACGCCTCACTCACGGGGTGGGGAGCCCACGTCAATGATCTAACAATCAGCGGTTGTTGGTCTCCATCTCAGTCCAAACTACACATCAATCTTTTGGACCTGAGGGCAATCAGACTAGCGCTTGAGGCCTTTCTGCCTTATGTACAGGGAAAGAATGTCCCCTTGTGGGACCTAAATTTTGTTTTAACATTTCTAATGGGTAGCCTTTTTCAACCCCTTCATTCGTGCCCATTAAGACTTATTACGCTCAAAACTGTGTTTTCGAATGGATTGTGACCTCCAACATATTTCTCATCTTAGATGTATTCCATCTAGCTTTAGCTGCTTCGGAAATTTTTTCTCGGCTGAGGGCGCCGTGCGTCGATGTCGGGTCAGAAGTCCCTCAAAGGCATCCGTCGAGGGTGACTTCATTATATACAAGTAGCACGCACGGCGCCCGTTGGCCTCAGTTCTGTTTTTCCGCAGTATGTGTTGCTTCAGAGACTCAGCGCGCCTCGAGTAGTTCTGTGACGCAGTTATTGTGAAGAAAGAAGATATTCGAGAATGTTCTCGTCGTCGACCCAGACTACCCTGCGTTCGGGGTTCAAAAAGTGTAAATCCTGCGGGTCGAAAATGTCCATCACGGACCTGCACCGAGAATGTCTGTGGTGCCTCGGTGAAGGCCACGACATGGAGGCCTGTATGAAGTGTCAGGCAATGACGGGGAAGGCCTTGCGAGAGAGGAAGGGAAAACTGCAGGTAGGTCGAAATAAACCCGACTGAAAAGCCTCTAGCATCAAGTCGAGGTCCCGTGAGGAGAAATCTCCTCGACGCGAAAGGCAAAAGCATCGGTCTAGGTCCCGAAGTGGTTCACACCACTCTTCGTCTTCAACGAAAAAGTCCAACAAAATACACCACCTGTCCCTTTCCACCTCGTCCTCGGACGAATCCCCCAAAAGAATGAAATGCCCCACAAAACATTCTTCCTCCGAAGAATGGGAAGCATTTAGAATAAAAATGATGGAGGTGTTTGAAAAGGCTAAGCCTCGGTCCGCACCTTCTTCGGAAGCTGGCCGGGAGTGTTACCGCTCCGACACTCGCGCTCCCTCAAGCCCGGGTGATCGAAGGAGAAAAGATCAGGAATCCACCAGGACGCCAAGCAAAAAATATCGCTGAAGTCGACCGTTCGAGGTCACCGACGCCATCCGGAACCCGACACACCTCGAAGAGTGAGCCTTCGAAGAGCGCCTCGAAGCCAGCTCCGTCGACTACCACTATTTTGTCAATGCCATCGATGCCTTTGTCGATGTCGAAGCCCTCTGCGCCAAATGTTCCAAAGGCTCCAATTTAGCCAGAAGCTGTCAAAATAACAGCAAAAGAAAAGGCTGAAAAGGCTTTACTTCAGACTCCACTGATACACCTCTCCCAGAAAAGATTTCTAAACCTCTTCCAAGGAATGAATATTTCAAATCCTTAACTTCAATTTTTGAAGAACAGAAGAGGTCTGAAAAGGAGGATGTTCCTTTTGGCCTGGAATATGGCACCCCAAATGTTCCAGAATGCTTGATTTCTGAGGAAAGCAGAATGAGGGATCTGGTGGAAACCTTGCATAATGCAAGTGGAATTGATACTTCACCTGAAACAGATTTTGGCAGGCCAGAACCAGGGTAACATGCCAGTCCCTCATACAGGCAGCTAATGACAAAGGAGGTCGAATATTTAGGATGGGCTAGAGATTGGTAGGAAAAGACCCACCAGAAGATTTAAGGGCCCATTCTACCAGAAGAATAGCCTCTTTGATAGCCCTTCAAAGAGGTGTTCCCATAAAATGTATTTGTGAGGCAGCAACTTGGTCATCACTGCACACTTTTTCTAAATTCTTTAGTATGGATGATTCCCATTCTAAAGAGCTTACTTTTGGTAAAGCAGTGCTATATTCGACCATATAACAGTATTAAAAATCTACTCCCTCCTCCAGAGAGTTTTCTACACTGCTTTGGAAGTCTATCTAAGATGAGCAATATGTTGGAGGACACAATCCATTTGAAGAACAAGTTACTTACCAACTGGTAAGGTTCTTTCAACTGGATGTTCCTCCAACGTATTTCTCATTGCCCTCCCATCCTACCCCTCTGTAGATTTTCCGAGTTATTGCCACTACAACTCTTGCAAGGCTGACACCTGGCTTCCTATACTCTCTATACAACTGAACAAGAGGGGGAAAAACCGAACTGAGGACAACGGACGCCGCGCTGCGCCTGCTACTTGTATACACGATGACGTCACCCTCGACGGAGGCCTTAGAGGGACTTCGACTCGACGACATCTGCGCCCTCTGCCGAGAAAATATTTCCAAAGCAGCTAAAGGTGGATGGAATACATTTAAGATGAGGAATATGTTGGAGGAACATCCAGTCCAAAGAAATTTACCAGTTGGTAAGTAACTTGTTCTTTGGTGGCAAACTGACCAATTATTTGTCGGGTACACAGGTCATAAGCTGGGCTTAGCCATCACCAAGCAAACCATTTCTAGATGTACTATTCTAACTATTGTAGAATGTTACAAGCCGGCGGGTAAAGATCATCCAGAGCACTTAAGGGCTCATTCAACAAGGGGTATCGCAGCTTCGTCAGCTCTTAAAAGGGGAGTTCCATTAAAAGACATCTGCACAGCTGCCACATGGTCTGCACACACCTTTGCAAAATGTTATAGTTTGGATTCTTCCACTAGCCAAGAGACTAAATTTGGGAAGGCAGTATTGCATTCTGTGCATACTTAAAAGAAATAAAGTTGTTACTACCGCCTCCCGTATACATTACTTCTTTGGAAGTCTATCAAAGATAAGGAATACGTGGGAGGACACAATCCATTCAAAGAACAAGTTACTTACCCTTGGTAACGTTCTTTCGACGGGATGTTCCTACTACGTATTCCTTATTGCCCTCCCATCCTTCCCCGCAGTAACATTTTCCTTGTGGTTACAGTCTGCGCTGTCTCAAGGGTAGTAACCGTCTCATCCTGAACAGTGCAAAGCTGTACTAATTTGAGCGTAAACAGGGAAGCAACTATCATTGCAATATTGCGGGGACCAATAGTGTACATGTAGGATTGGGGTATAGGAGCAGTTTAGCATCATTATTTCATGTAGTTCATGCCTAGTGGGAATTGCAAAGTAAATTAGCTTTGTACAGTGACAATATGTTTTCAGCCGGCAGGAAGGACTAAAGGACCAGTCACCTGCAGGAAGGATGGATTCAATAGGGACTGCCTTTCACTTATGAAGGTTATGTTTTTTAGATGAGTTTTTACCTATGGAAAGCAAGAGCTAAGGGTATTCACCATGTCCGATGGACTGTCACTCAAAAGATTGACTGACTCTAGACGTTTGCCTGTGAAGGGAGAATTGTCACTTGTCCCTTGGGCAAAACTCCTACATTTCAAAAGTTTGAGTCTAGGCATTGTCTCACTCATAGCATAGAAGGTTAACACTCATTAACCCATTGAAATATTGTGGTTGGGGGTAATTGACAGGCCTGTAATGCCACCCCTGGATAGTGGATGGCTCTACATATTGATAGAGGAAAAGAGAATATTTTCTTTGTAGGAAGGGTGGTGTCTTAGAATTTGCTCAGAGACAAAAACACTGCCCTTATAGGAAGTAGGGATTCTGGGAATTTGTCCATGGTCAAAGAGCCCGTCAACTCTAGGAAGGCTGGCCATGGGGGCTTCTCCAATGCATGAAGAATCTGACACATATCAAAAGTGAACTACACGAAGACGGAGAAGCTGTCAAAATGAAAAACTGTGCCACAAATGTATTGTTCCCCTTCTGATCGTAAATCGCTCAGTTGCTTCCTGAAGCTAGGTCCATGCTCAATAAATACCCTACTAATAATAGTTATGCCGGAAGAATTCTTTCTCATTTCCCACCGCAAAGAGCCATCCACCTATAGGAAGTGTTGCTTCTGGGGAGTGGCCCCAGATAATCTGCTTGTTACTTTATTTTTACATTTCTTAAGAGCTCCAAACCCTTCGGCATGAGAGGGTTGGTACACCCGGTTACGCTCAAATAAAGAAAAGACAGAACGTATACAGACCAGAGTTTGGTGCCTTAAGTGGACAGCCAGGTTTTTTAGTGCCTTTTTGCATTTCCAGTCAGATAGTTATGCTCTTAGTTGTGGTGGGAGAGCGTTTCATTGGTGAGCTGCCACAGAGGGGAAACTTTCAGCTCCACTTTTTGCCCATTTGGATTTGGGTGGGACAAGTCTGTGGGTGTAAGCCAGTCTGACAAGTCTGGTGGATTGGGCTTTGGATATTCTTTGAGATGGGTATTGTGGGGCGGAATTGGGGGGGGGGGCACCTGTGTGTTTGATGGATAACTTCTTGAAGATGATCATTTCCTTGATCGGCAGCCAGTGGGCATTTCTTCTGGCTTCTGTGATGTGGTCTCTTTTAGGAATGTTAAATACCACTCAGATGGCATTGTTGTGGATCACTTGGAGCTTATATGGATGTTGTGTGCTGATGTACAAGCGAAGAGAGCATTGCAGTAGCCGAGCCTGGCTCCAACGATGGCTCTTGCAATGGTGAGACAGTTGTTTGGGGCTAGGAATGGTCTGGCGGCATTAATTAACTTAGTGGTGTAGGCAGATGAGGTTGCAATGGCATTAACCTGTCGTGTCAAAGAGAGGGTGGAGTCGATGTAAACTCCTAAGGTCTTCACCGAGGGGGAGACAGGGGTCTGTAGACCATCAATACTAAAGTTGGCATATTGGGGGCTGAGGTTCTTAATTACACAGGGAGGCACAACCATCAATATCTATCTTTTCATCATGTAGACAGGCCACTTGCAGCCATCCATGCTTGGATTGACAGGTAGATAGTGTTTAGGGTGTGAGTGTCTTCAGGGTAGTCGCCTGTGAGGGGTTACAAAATTTGAGTATCATCTGCATAGTTGGTGTACGAAATAACAATGGAGTCCAGAAGATCAAAAAGGGGTTTGGTGAATATATTGTATAGGTTCAGGGAGACACGAGGCTTTGGCACTCCACATGAGATGTGGGAGGGAGGGGCACAGGCAACTTCCGAGAAGACTGATTGATTTGCCAGCCAGGAAGAATTCTACCCATGACATGGCATCAGGTGAGAAGTTAGCAACCGAGGCGAGGTGGTGACACAGAATTTGGTGGTCAAACAAGCCGAAGGCAGAGGAGACGTCTAATAAGAGGAGGAGAGCAGGTTTGCCTAATACATCAAGTTTTTTTTTTTTTAAATGAACTCTTTTTATTGATTTTAAGGTACAACATGTATAAACTTCGGTAACATCCCCCCCTCTCTCTCTCACCCCTCTCCCCAACCCCTTTTAACCTAAAACACGAGATGACTAAGATATGGCTGCCAGTCTTTTAAAATCAGCACACAGCTTCACATCTAAAACAGATTAAGGATACGAATGTTATGGGGGCACCATTGAAGCATATGGTCACTCTGCAAATATTGGAGAACCGGGCCCCAGTCCAGTTGAAAGTTCTCGGTGGCTCTCTGCAGTTTACATGTCATCCACTCCATCGTTATAAAGTGCCATACCTTTCTAAGCCATTGGAGTTGTGCCGGGGGTGTCTGTTGCTTCCATCCTTGGGCTATCACCAGCCAGGCAGCCACCACCAGGACCATGATCACCTTCTATAGTGCCTGGTGTGCGTTTTTTGTGTGGGGTCCCATATGCCCACCAGCCAGATTCCGTCTCCTAGAGTTTCCGCCCCTTGAATCATTTTCCCAGCTTGGGCCTTGACCTCATTCCAGAAGCAGGTAATGTTCGGGCAAGTTCCCCACATGTGTCTCCAGTCTCCCTCCTGGCGACATCCACGCCAGCATAAGCCATCCGTTTTAGGATACATCTCTTTCTTTGGTGTTAGATGCCATTGCAGCAGTACTTTTTGCCACATTTCCCTCAGGTGGATGGATCTTGTCAGTGTAGCAATGCTCCGCCATACCTCCTCCCAGTGGGATCGCAGGATTTCCCTCCCCAGCATCCCCTCCCATCTCTGCATGTATAGCCATCTAACCTCTTCCCCTTGCGAGTTCAGGTGGGCGTATAGGTTAGATATTAATTTGTGTGTACCTAGATCTGATATCATATAAGTCTCTAGTTTCGTGAGGTCTCTTGTTCCTGCTTCTTCAATGATCCGGGTGGATAGCCAGTGTTTCAATTGGACATACTGGTACCTTTCCACTTTTGTCATTCCCAGCTCTTGGGCACAGTTTTCGAACGGCCTGAGTGATCGTCTTTGTACATATTGCCAATCCTGATGCAGCCCGCCTTTTTCCAAGACATGAAGGCCTGATGTTACCCCGGGTTTTGAAGGTGTTAAACAGTCTTGTGAGTCTGGGCGCCAGAGCGCATCAGAATTTCTTATAGAATGTGTCCGTAAACCCATCCGGGCCTTGTTCTTGGGGACCTGCTTGATGGCCTCCAACACTTCCTCCAGTGTGATGTCTTGATCTAATGCTTCACGTGCTTCCTCGTTCAGTTGCGGCAGAGATACCCTCTGGAGATATATTTCTTGGGGTTCCCAGTCAATTGGTCGAAAAAATTTGGTCGACAGGACAATTGGTCGACACCATTTGGTCGAATGCCAAATGGTCGAATTTTTTTTTTTTTTTTTTACACTTTTTTTTTTTGTTTGTATCTTTGTATTCCCTGCCCCTTTTTTGTTCACAGCTTCTGTTGCCTATCCTTTCTTGTATACAGGACTCCTTATAGTTCAGCTTCTTGTGTGTCCTTTCTCCCTTTGGCTTAGTGAGCACGCCTTTACCCTTAGGCCCTTCCTGACAACTAGTGGTATACAGATCCTGGTAGAAGGTCCTCATAATCTTGCCCATTTCATCATTGGCTGTTTTCCGAGTACCGGAGGGGTCCACCTGCGCCATTATGGATCTCTCCCTGGTCATCTCCCGAAGCTGGCGAGCGAGCAGAGCATCCGCCTTGTTGGCGAGGATGTAATATCTTTGTTTCATCCTCATTAAGAAGTGGGCCACCTTCCGAGTATGAAGAAGCTCCAGTTGGCCCTGGATGTGCTAGATGGCCCGCCTCTTGGCTCTGCTTGGGTTGGCCACTGCCTCCTTCTGTGCGTCTCGCAGTTGTGATTCAAGGTCCCTTTCCCACTGCGCTAGTTATTTCTCCCTCTTGGATTTCAAGGCTATTAATTCACCCCTCAGGACCGCCTTGAAGGCATCCCATACCGTATCTTGCGGGATCTCCCCCGTGTCATTTTCATTGAAGTACGTATCAATCTTCTCCTGGATTTCCTCCGTCAGTACTGGGTCTTGTAGGAGTTCCAAGGGGAATCTGCGGGCCCACACTCTGCCTTCCCTGATTTTGAATGTTAGAGACAAAGTTATTGGGCATGATCCGAGAGGGCGATGGGACCCAACTCCACTTCCCTGATTGTACCCATATATAGTCTATTCTCGATAGCGGGTTGTGTACATGGGAGTAGTGCGTAAAGCCCTGCCGTTCCCCGTTCTTTGCTCGCCAGGTTTCGTGGAGAGAGAGGGCGTTGAATGCTTTCTTCAATGCCTCTGAGGGGGCATTCGAGCCTTCTTTAGTTCTACCCGTCCTATCCTGAGTGGGGTTCCAGGCCAGGTTCAGATCTCCTCCCAGAATAATATCTCCCGTTGCAAATTCTTCGAGCGAACCCAGCAATTCCTTTAAGAACGTCTCTTGGCCCACGTTGGGGGCGTAGACCAATGCCAGGGCGATCCGTCTCTCTTCCACCGTGATGTTAAGGATGACATACCTCCCTTCCTTGACGGTTTTATGGCCATGAATCTGCGCTTTCAGGGTGTCCTTGATGGCCACCAGGACCCCTGCCCTCTTTCCCTCCGAGTTTGACTGGAAGATATGTTTTGCCCCTTTTATTTTCAAACAATTTTTTTCACTTTTCTTTGTGTGTTTCATGGTACATTAGGATGTTGGCTTTCTGTCTCCAGGCTTGTCCCTCCAGTTTGGCCCTTTTAATTGGAGTGTTCATGCCCCTTAGATTCTGCAAGAGTATTGTCACCTGGATTTTATTTGTTGTATTCATGGGATGATTGATGGGTGGGTTCTTTGTGGTCGCCCCGTTTTCCTGTAGCGCTCTGTGCTCTGCCACATGTTAGTCTCGCCGTCTCTAACTTGTAAACCCCCCTTGTACCCTCCCCCCCAAAAAGAATGAAACCTTTGAGGTCAGAGCCGTGTTGCTACATGCCCTGGGACGATGTGTCCAGCGCCCCCGGCTCGTATTTCCCCTCATAAACATGTCGTGGGGAGTCCTAAACCCCACTGGAGATTCTGGAGATTCCATTAGATTCCTTCCTCCTCTCCTCGGCCTGCTAATAGACTATTTGGCGACTCGACCGTTTCCTTCTTCTCCGGTTGATTTTTGTTGCGGAGATCATTAACTTATTCTGAGTTTATAGGCCCCTTGGCTGACTGTTTTCTTGTCTTTTCCTTTCTTGTGGGCCGTCTCCCACCTCTCCTGCTGATTTGGCCCCCTGAGTCTTCTCTGGGATTTCGGGTGTGCACCTTCTTCTCCACTCGATATGCTCAGTATCTTTTCCCCCCTCTTCACAGGAGGTGATCCTGTGTTGTGCTCCCTCCCATGTAAACAGGAGGCCGAACGGAAAAGTCCATTTGTATTTCACCTGGGCCGCGGATAAGTGGCGGACCACCGGACCCATCATCCGTCTTTTGAGCAGGGTGGACTGAGCCAGGTCCTGATATAGTTGCACTTCTTGACCGTTCACTCTTATCGGGGGGGCCTGTCTGGCTTTCCTCAATATCTGTTTTTTCTGAGCGTAAGAGGTTATGGCCGCCCGCACATCTCTGGGCCTCGTTCCGGGTTCGGACCCTCTTTTAGGGCCCACTCTGTGGATGCGGTCGATCCCTATCCCCGGGCCCTCCTCCTCTGCTAGGATGTCAGCAAACAATTGCGTTAGTCGACTTCAGGTCTGTCTCACCTATGGTTTCCGGCAAAAGTTCGAAGTACATGGTTGTCTGGGCTACCCTGTCTAGTGTTTGTTCAGATTTTAAGGAGTCATCCTCTAGTTGCTGCAGTTTACTTTCCACTGAGTCGCTCCTCTCCCACAATTTGGTTACGTCCTGTCTGATTTCCTGGATTGATTGGACCATCTGCCCCCTCAGAAGTTTAAATTGTTCTTGAACAGAGTTGAGTAATTGTGATTGAAGTTATTTAAAGTATGTTTGCATGTCCTCTCTGTTGATTGAATTTCCCTCCATCCTTTCTCGGGTTGAGACGGAACCTAGCGGGGGGGAAGTCTTCCGGTGTAGGTGTGAGGTCGCCTTGTGTCCCCCAGAGCTGTTTTAGGTTCCTTCCCTGGCTCCTCTGGGGGGAGGATTGTGTTGTGGACTTTGCCCGTGTTTTGGACATTTATGCGCTTTGGCAGACCTGATAGTGCTTGTCTGTGGGGGTTCTTGTGGGCTTGCCCTAGGAGACCAGGGAGAGTCCTTGGTTATAATGCTGGGGCTGCTGCGTGGCGCCGCCTGTGCAGTGGGGAGAGCAGACCTCGGTTATCAGCACTCTATTTCAGCTGTGCCTTCCGGTTCTGTGGCTCCGCGTGTGCCAACCCTGGAATCCCTGATAGGGGGGGTCTGTGGCACGCTACTACTCTTGGGGTCCCCTGTATGTGGCCTCCAGGCAGTATAGCTTATTTAAGCCCCTCCTCCCTCGACTCCGGCCCGTTGTGTGCATTTTCCCCTCACTTAATGCGTGGGGAGGGATGAGCTGGCTCTGTTCTGGTGTCTTCTGTGTTACGGCGCGTTCTGTGCTGGTGGTTAACCTCCCCTGTGGGCGCTGTCGTAGAGGGCCTGCAGGTCACCACTGATCAGCATTTCGGGGGATATTCCTACCCTGGATTGTGTGGCATGGTCGGACTGTACTGTGCCAATTGCTTGTGTTCAGGTTTACTTGTGCTGGTGGCCGGGCTTTTGTATGACGCACTCTTCTTGGGTTCCCCTCCCGAGGCTGCTCCTTCAGTTGAGCTCCCGCTCAGGCCCCGTGGTATCCGGGGGTTGCTGGTGTCCGGGGAGGCACATCACACCCGTGTGGCACTCGCGGGTGAATCTCTGTGGGGATTCTGCGCCTCCTCGCTCCCCCAGTGCTGCCGGTGGTCGGCGGAGCCCCTGGCAGGCCACACGGGGGTGTTGCTGGACTTATTGGTGCCCTTATGGGCGCCGTCAGCGAAGGGGGGTCCGCCCTGACACGAGTCCGGTCTTCACCCCCGGGCCCACCTCCTCTCCTGTGGGTCCGCCCGCCGCAGCTGCATGCTACCACCACGATCGCCCCTCTTCTCTGGGCAGGAGCGCTCTACCTGGCGGGTGCGCTCATCCGTCCCCGCCGGGGAGTGCAGATCTTTGCCTCAGCGGTCTCCTCCCCCGCGGGCCCAGGGCTCGGCTACCAACGGGCGTGGGCCTGCCGTTTCCTCCGTGTTGTTCGCTGCTTCCCCCCACGGTGGTCTCACCTGCCGGCGGGCACTGTGCACAGCTTGGGATCGCTGTTCGTCCGGTACGCACTTATAGCCCCAAGCTGCTATGGCCTCTGTTGTTGCATTCTTGCTGGGACTCCTCTGCTACCATCCCGCTTTTAGATTTATGCTTTTCTGTACGGGATCGCCCAATTTGCTTGTATCAAGTTGGTTTTTGAGATCCAACAGGGCGGATTCTGTTCCATGACCTAGTTGGAAGCCTGCCTGGCCCAGTCCTAGGATCCAATTGATTTTAAGATATTGCTGGATTTGGGTGTAGGTGGCCCAGTCTAATATTTTTGGCAGGAATGGGACTGTTGTTATGGGACGGTAGTTGCTTGGATAGCCGGGCTTAGCGTGGATTTCTTTATCAATGAGAGGACCCAGGCTTCCTTCAGGCAGGCATGAACAGTACCAGAGGAGAAAGAGGCATTGATAAAACAAGTGATAAAGGCGATTAGGGCGTCAACACAGTCCTTTCGGATGGGGGCTCAAAAAGTGTCACCTTTACATCTGGATGGCTTAAGACTTTTGAGTAGGGTGGCCACTTCAGTTTCCGAGACTGGGTTGAAGGCGAAAGTGACTAGTTGGTGGGGGCAGGGGAGAGGGGTTGTCAACAGGGTTGGATGGGGAGGGGGGTTTAATGAGGAATTGCTTTGTGAGGATCTTCTCCTGTAAGGGGGCTACTTTGTCGAGTAGAGCTTTTTGAATCTTCATACACCAGGTTTCATCTTTGGTGATACCTAGGGGAGGTGTGGCTGTGGCTTCCAGTTCCCTCCTGATGGTGAACAGCTCTTTAATATCTTTAGTGTTAGAATTGGACATGGAAATTCTGTTGCTGTAGGATGCAGCTTTGGCCTGTGTGATGGTTTGTTTGCAAGTCCTAGCCGTGGACTTAAACAGTGCATCATGGGCATCTAACCGAGATTTTATCCAGGGCTGATCGGCTTGGAGTTCAGATAGCAATGGTGTGATATATTTGTTTTATACGTGAGCGGAGTGTCCTGGTGGGTGACAAGGGGGTGTTGGCCTGTAAGATGTTTGTGGGGCTGTTGGTTGGTGAAGGTCGCCACATAGTGGTCAGACTAGGGGCACAGGGAGATAGAGTTGATAACTATCTTACAATTAATGTTTACAAGCCAGTCGAGGGTACGGCCTTTGGTGTGTGTTGGGGGCATTGACCTGGTGTGCAAAGCCTAGAGAAGTGAGTTGCCTACGGAGGTGGCATTCTGGTCCGTAGGGTCATGGAGGCCCAAATTTAAGTCCCCCCAAGAGGATGATTTTGGATGTGGGCTTAATGTTAGCATTGAGACAGTGCTGGAGGTTTTTCTCAAACGTACCAGGTGGTCGATGTGGCCTATAGATTATGTAGAGTGGTACTGAGCTGGTGTGGGGTGTGGTGATTTTAGCGGATAGCAGATCATAGTTCCCATCCATATTCGAAGGACATTGTCTGATTTTGAGAGAGTAATCGGAGCGACGCCGCCTCCTCTGGCGTACAGTCTGTATGATCTCAGAATGGTGAACACAGGTGGTATGGCTAGGGATAGGTCTGTGCAGGAAGCCGCATGTAACCAAGATTTGCTGATCGGAAGGATGTCTGGATCAAGGCTAGTGATGAAATCACTGATGTCTAGCGTGTGGGCAGGGGCAGATCTGGCATTAATAAGGGCACCATTAATGTGTGTGAGGTTGGGTATGTTGTCGACAGAGACCTTGGCAGTTGCCTTGTGTCGTGTTGTTGCCCTGGGTGAGGGTTGGTCAATAGTGAGGTGGGCGCATTATGTGGAGACATTTGGTGTAGCAGTGTGTGGTGGGCTTTCAACAGCTGTTGGCGCCTGCCTGACCAACCTCAAGGCTGTGTAGGTGGGGGGTCCAGTGTTTTTGTATGGCATTCCTAATTTTCGTTAGTTGGGCATAAGCAGTCCGACTAGGGTGTGCCGTTCTGAGGCGCAGACATTAATTTATGAAGGTGATAAGGGGGACTAGTAAGCCTACCGTTTGTGTGGTGTCAATGGTGGATGAACCTCTGATGGACAGGCAGTTGGTGCATGTTGTGTGATACAATCCCTACAACTGTAAAGTGCGTTACGTACCTCCGTGCTAAGCCGAAAAGTTGTGTGTGCTGCGGCTGATACGATTGCCAGTTGGTGCAGCTGGGGTCGAGGTCTGGAGAGCGAACCGACCAGAAATAGCATGCAGGAGCCTAACGGTGGCTGGAGCAGCGCTGGGGTCCATAGAGAGGACGGCGTCTGGTGCATCGGATGGGGGATAGCGCAGCAGGGAGCATGACCAGAGTAGGATTTGGGCAAATTTTTAGATGAAGCGCCATAGGACAACGTTCCTGGTGCTCGCTTACCTTGTGGATCAGCGTTGTTGCCTATCTGGAGAATGGATCAGATGCCAGGGATAGTCTCATCGTTGAACATTGTACGGCGTAGAGCTGCAGAGAGCACTCACGGCTTTGGTTGGGGGCCGGCTGCGCCATCGCCATATTAAATACAGCTCCCATGTAGTGCAGGCCGCTAGACAATAGCTCCAATCACTATGAAAGCCAAAGAAGAAATCAATATGGATGCCAGATTCTATGTCACCTTAGGTCGGCTCACTGACACACCACATGCCTGAGGGCACATGGCACTATTGGGGCGGGGGGAAAGGCCAGATCAAGCAGGGGTTGTCCTAACATAGGGCAGCTGCCAGCAAGAAGACTGAAGATCCTGGCTGACCCCAAGTCTGGAGATGTGACAAACATATAAGACCAAAGAAAGAGCCTTTGCAATAGGTACTGGTGTGTGGGTACGTGTGAGAAGTGTTGGGAAAGTTGAAGACTTTAAAGTCAAGTGTTATGAAGTTTGAGAAGGGGTGGTTTTGTCAGGAAAGGAATAGGTCAGTTGGGAAGAGGTTTGTTGATATGGGAAAAATAAGGAAAATTGAAGTTGGGGATAGAAGGAGAAAGCCATTTCGAAAAGATTGTGGCTTGAAGAAAAACCAACGATCGGAACTCCTACAGAATGGTATACAGGATTTTGAGGGGGACATTTGTAAACCGGGAGGAGCAATTGCTGATCCTGCACCGTGGTCATGAATTTCTCTTGTAGGTCCTTGAACCACGCTTGCATATCCTCCTTTGTTTCCGCCATTGTCTGTGATGAAGCCAATTCCTGCTCTGACGAAGTTACCCCTTGGGCTTTCCCTTTGCCGGTGGTGGAATTGTCATTGATCCACATCTGTATCAGACTTGTATCCTGTCTTGCTGTCTGGTTCTGGACGGTGGCCTGACTCCCTTTTCCTCTTGATTTGGAAATCTACGCTCCTCAGCAAAGGCATGTTGGGTGTCCTGACCCACGTTTAAGCTATCATGCCACAACATTTGGTGCTGTGGGCTTAGAAAATTCAAGATGGCGGAAAACCCACATGTGCGCCGAAATCCAGGAAAGCTGCGCAGTTTGTGCGCACACCGAAATGGTTGCCTCACTTGCCACCCACCAGTGCGAGAATGAAAGGCCGGGTTGCCATGAGGGAAATGGGTTGCCAAAGGAAAAACAGTAGCGCCGGTTAGCTTCAAAGCGCTTTAAAACCACCATTGGACTACCCGCACAGTAGTCTGAAACCATTGGGAATGGCAATGCTGATTGCCAAATGCAACCTAGAATGGTGGGGAATTAATTTCTTAAATCTCAAAAATGGGTGCAGTACCAGTACTCACCACTATCCAAAAGCCGGCAGTTTAAAACCACCCTGTGTTTCTCTGAAGGCAGGCTCAAACTGTCTATTTTAAACATTGCAACACATCTAAAAACTCACTGGACACCAGCAGACATTTGGTAGAATGGAGTGTTGTGTGCCTACAAAATCTGGGAAATGAAGAGCCCAGAACAATGCTTATAACAGAACTGGCTGAGCTATGGAGTCAGCAGTTTAAGTTGCACTGGATTTAAAGACACTAAAATCGAAAATGTTTAGATTAAATGAGTGACCTATGTTTGGTGTCACATGCCTTTGTAACTGTTTAAATGTCATAGTTTTAAACTTAGAATCAGCCTTCTAGCTGCATATGTGAAAATGTTTCGTTTTATTTGAATGCAGAAACTGGGGAACAGAAATGACAGCTTAAAGAGATTCCAATTTGCCTGGCAACTACCCCCATCAGGAGTGAAACTTGAGTCACAGCTGTGTTCCCAGGCCTAGCTGCCCTTTTGCTGCTCACACTAAGGATATGCCATCTATCTGATAATTGAATTACCTGTGCTCTGCAGGAGAGTGAACAATGCAACTCCCTTCACCCAGGCAGAGGGTTTATTGAGAGGATCATAAATGGCTTCCTCTTGAACAATGAGCCTCTCCTGACTCAGGCAAAGGTTTTATTACAGCAGTCGTAAAATGTAGTTTCCTCTTGGCAGAAGCTGGGAGGAGCACTGCCTGTGAGAGCAAGCTGGCTTGGCAGAACTGGAAAAACCAGTATTTCTACCTTGTGCTGAGAGGAAACCACAACCCTTTGTAGCCAGAATATTGTTTAGAAAAAGATGGATCATTCATAGAGCGGACATGTGAAAATTTTATAAATGATACCATAATTCTTGTGATTTTTCTGCCCACAGTTTAAGAGGTTTTTAGAACCGGTGGTATGTTCAGGGGGGTGTTAGCGGAAAAGTGGATATTACTCTAAATGTATGCATGTTAAAAATCTGAAACTTCATCAGCTAATGTCCATACTCCCTGCGCACATGTATGTAAAGTTGGGTCAATGTCAGAAATTGAAAAATCAGTTAAAAAGTCAATTATGTGCCATTTCTGAATGCAAGCTCTTAGAAACAGCAGATTTGGACAGAGACATGGCTAAATTCAGCCACACCATGTATATGTAATTTCAAGCAACTGTGTAACTGTGAAATATGTCTTTTATTATCAAATATAGAATGTGTGCCATCTGACAGAGGAGTGTCCTATCTGCAAGCCATAAAATGACATCCCTCTGACTCACAGTTCATTCCCCAATCAAATGATAAATGGAAGTTTGACCAATTAGAAGCTGAGAGAGAGGTAGGGTCAGTGATGCTAGAACACACCCACATTCTAAACACATAAAAGCAGACAGTCAGGACAGATAGGGACCTTCAATTCCATTTGCTGCAACGCGCTCTGCCGGACCATACAACATCCAGAGATCCAGACTTCAAATTCATCAAACCTCCAGAGAGCCAAACTAGAGACTTCAATCTATCCAGAACTAGAGACCCAGACCAGAGAACCAGAGAGAGCTGACCCAGATCACTGTGAAGTGCAGAGACCAGAGGCGAGTTTAAAACCTGACCAGATCCATGGCGAGGCCCATTTCACTCAAGAATATAGTGTGAGTACATAGCAAAACTGTGCAGAACCAATCTCTTAGTTAAAATAATATAATTCAATCCTATTTTAATCTAAGTAGAACTGTCTCCTAACTGTCACCTGCCATTTGCAAAGCTGTCACTTGTCATTTCCTAGTTGCAAGCTGCACTTGTCTTTTTGAACTTTAAAATTTCAAATCTGAAAAACGACCTTCACAAAATCGCTCATATCTCCGCAACCGTTTGTGCTAGAGACTTGCAATAACTTTCATCTGAAAGGTTAGAATCGTGGCTTTCCTACGAACCTAGAACCGCATTCCTACCCCTTATAGTTTTACCGCAATCGCGGAACACGCATTCGCGAATTTTACCGCGATTTGCAAATTTCTTCACATGTAAAAACTGCTGCTGCTTGCCTTCCATTTGCCAGAAATTCGTTTAACCTGCTAACTATCCCTGCATCATTGCTAGTGTGAGCCTGGACTAATATTAACTAGATACCACTCACCCTGAACCTCTGAAAGGGAATTAAAAGCATTTCCAGCATATTTCTCATCCATTGCTAGCACATATAAAAGCATTTGGGCCTGTGTTTTCAAAACTCCTATCTGTTTTCTTTAAGCTTGCTGGGGTGAACTGATTTACATTGATTGCATTTCTGAGAACTGTGTGTTTTCCTTCCATTTCCTTGCCTTGCATCAAGGGGGGGAGGGGATTGCCAGAGAAAAGTGATTACATTGTTTGGTTGAAATCATATTGAGTATTTTCTGTACTGCATTCATTGAATATTGCATCCACCTGAGCTTACATAAAGCATCCTCTACCACATTATACTTTTGTTCCTATTTACCAGTGTGCTACCTTATCCATTTCATGTCAACTCATTAGTGATTATAAGAAGTGTGCTAGTGCCAGATTCTCCGTTGTTGACCTTTATCATATCAGATTAAGTGTGCTATTCAATTATTAATTTATTATAAAGTGTGATATATATATATTTTAAATTATCAAATAAACCTTTTAAACTTGCAAAACAGAACTACTTCTTGGCTCAGTGGGGTCAGGGGGATTCCAAGAGAGGGGTGTTATATAGGGGTAGTCATCCAGAACGCATGAACTGGACATAAAGATATATCAATAAGGGTTTTCATTCAGTATTCTAGACTAGGCGTTAACTTAGCTGTAGTGCTGAATTGAATCCTCTTACAGGCACTTGCCTTGTTCTGCTCTCTGTACTCGCCCTTCGAGTAACTCCGGTGGGTTAGTGAAGCCTGGTCGTTGCTATCTACTGTCCTTTCTGTGTTTCCCCTCTGTGTCGCTGCCTTGGTCCCATAGGGGGGGGTGCGGGTGATCGGGTTTTGCCCTTGTGCTGCCGTCTGACCCTTGGTTGACGCTTGCTCAGTATTTTATCAGCTAGGAAGGCGTTGAGAGCTAATTCTGTTGGTATGTCACGGGCTCACCACGTTGTGGTGAAGGGTCTAATTACACACTTGCTTGCGGGTCCTTGCTAGGGGGGTTCCACGTTCTGCTCCAGCCTGTGGGCCTGTATCGTATTGGTGTTTACGAGTGGTGGAGGGGGTGGATGAGTGTACCTTCACTGCCCCCCCCCCCACCCTTTCCTCAGGCTGCTTCCTTCCCTCTTCCTGGACTCCGGAGTGATGGCTGTGGGGGGGATACAGGCCCTTCCCCTATTGTGATTCTTGCTGCTTTGTTTGTTTTGGGGCAAGAGCCCCAATCTGCCTGTTCTTGGCTCCTTCACAGAATTCCCGAGCCTTGGCCGATTTGATGCTTTCCTGTCGGGGCCCCTTCCGGGCCTGAGCGCTCTTCCCACCACTTCCCTCAGAAGCCTCCCCTGTGGGTGCTTCCTTCCTGTGTGGTGGGGTTGGGGGTTCAGCTGCCTTGTGGGGGGACCGTGCTGATTGTCTTATAATTTGACAAGTTCCCCAACTGACTCTAGTCCGTGGGAGGGGAGGAGAGATGGCCTGTTACAGGAATCACCTGCGCACCAATCTGTTTCTATGGCGCTTCTGTCCCCATTTTTTTCCTTTTTGCCTCTCCCTGCCCCCCCTTTTACCATGATGCTGCCGCTTCCATCTCCGCGTAACACTGGGTTCTTTCCCCGACCTCTGGTGCATAGCCGTCTGTGCTGTGTCCGCTCCTGCTCTTAATGTCTATAGGGGTGGTGTCTGTATCCTTTGTCTGGCATCCTGATTATCTGCACTGCTTGTTGCTATTACTATGTTCCTCTAGCTCCGACGTGGGGCCATGTTGTTGTTCTCACCCTGGCCTCGGCATCCTGTACCGCTGTGCGCCCGTACCCTGCTGTCCAATTTAAGGGAGAGAGCTGACTTCCTTCTGCCCAGCCTTGCTTCCCTGCCGATGGATGCTATGGCTCCTGGTGCTCTCGATCGATATCGCTGAAGGAGGGAGGGGGTGACCTGTCCTCTGATGGCCTTCCGTGTGGCTGCTGCCCCGTCCCTCCCCATACCGCTTAGCGGGGCTGTGTCGCATGTCTCTGTTTCTGCGAGCTTAGTAGGCGGTCCTCTTATGCCTGTCCTTGGGAGTTCGGGAATGTCCCTCCTCCGTGTTGCGGGTTCGCATAGTCCTTACCCGTCTCCCCTCCAATTTCTTCTACCGCTCTGCGGTGCTCCCTGTGTTCATCACACCTCTGCCTCCAGTGCTTGTCCACTCCACGGAGATGTGGGCGTGTGTAGCGGGCCACCTCTCTGTTGCCTCAGAGTCCCTCTGCATCGGCTGCATGCTCTGGTCGGAATCCGATGTTGGTTGAATGCCCCCGACCTGCCGTGCTTCTCTGGCTCTTCACTACTGATTACCGACGTGTCAGTATTTCTGGGCTGCACCCCTTGCGGGATATAGCCCTGCAGAATATATTTTGTTGCTTTCGGGTACCAATGCTTTATTTTATTTCTTTATTGTTGCGGCCCGCCGGGAGAGACTTTCACACACGTCTCCTTCCCGTGGCCGCCATCTTGGAATCCCATGCCAGCACTTTTAGCTGCGATAGAGGAATATGGGACCAACTCAGGTTTCCGTATCAACCAAAGCAAATTGGTTGTTCTTCCTCTGAGTGTTGGAGGGTCCTCTCGAATAGCCTCACTCACACATGGGGTTTCCAAAAAAGGCTCGATCAAATCCGATACCTGGGGGTGTCCATCACAACACAACTAGGGGACCTACATCAGGCAAACTATACACCGCTGTGGGTGGCAATCAAGGGAGACATCCTGAAATGGAAAAGGCTTACGCTCTCAGGGGCAGGTAGGTTCACGACAATCAAAATGAATGTGCTCCCACGGCTTCTCTTTCTATTTCAATCCCTTCCGGTGAGCCTCTCGGACTCCTTTCACTTAGAGGTCAAAAGAGTTCTATTCAACTTTTTGTGGCAGGGGAAAAAAACGAATTGCCTATGACACAATGGTTCATCCATAAAACAAAGGGGGCTTGGCATTCCCAGATATCTGAGTACTACAGGGTGGCTCAACTTTGTGTGCTCCTGGACCACTGTTAGGCAGAAACCTGTGCAGTTCCCTCTGGGACCACTGCAAAAGATTTAAGACTACAGGTGTTTGGCAGTAAACCCACTTGGTAGCAGTCTGTACCACACAGATTCACTTAGTAGCTGTGGCTGAGCAGTCAGACTTCCCTCAAGAAGAGTTAGGGAGTATACAGAGTATTTACAATAGGTCAAGAGGACACAATAGAACAAGTAAACACTGACCAGGGCTTGGCGTAAAAGAGATATAATTATTTATTTAAAACCAGATCTAGAAAAACACACAGGCACTAATAGTAAGCAATTCAAAAACACGGTCACTAAAAGATATACACTCCCTTAAAGGAATATTAGACAAGTCTTAAGTAAAGCCCCACTTATTTTCAGACAGCGGTGAGCGCTTAACGTAGATGGCACTCTAATAATTCGGTTAAAAAAGGGAGAGAAAAACGGAGAATAAATAGAAACAGATCCCAACACTTTTTCACGAACACACAAGAGAGGAAGGCAAAGTAACACCGTGAATTCAGAGTCAGTAGGCCGGATCCGCTTTAAGAGGATCAAAACGAAATGTGTCCTAGGTCACACGGTTTGCAGTGCACAAAAGTCTTGTAACGTTCAAAAAGGAGTTGGACCAAAGAAAGGGACCAGTTAGAGGGTCAAGGCGGCCAGCCCAGTCCAGAAGGTTAAGGGGTTATTATTACCTTGTAGCAATCTTTAGAAAGAGAGGCCTGGCGGACACAGTACCTTAAAGTGGTGAGAACACTCCAGCGGGGGCAGTTGTTCCTGGCAGCGAATGCAAGTCGGTGCTTCGTCCGGGGGAAGAGAGGATCTCTTCATGGAGGAAGACAGGAGTCCGTTGCACTGCCAGGGAAGAAACCAGCCGCGGAGTTTCTCAGGTACAAGGAGCGGTCCGTTGATTCGCGGTTCAGTGGTGAGTGGCTATCCGGCCGGGCAGTTCGACCACAAACCGGTCTGGGGTGCGAAGAAAGAAGGTAAACTGGTTGTCCCCACCAGTCAGGAGAAGAAGCCTCTCCAGCCGGGAGATCTTCTCTGTCGTCGGGAAGTGGTGAGTCGGTTCCGCAGGGCTTCACCGGTGGTGTCGTCGTGGTAGGTTGGCTCAGCTTCTCCCTCATCGGATTCTCAGGTCCTGTGGCGACTTCTGAAGTTCCAGTCCCCAAAGCCCTGCTTTTATGCAGCATACCCCCATTCACTCAGCCTAGCTGTCAATCAAACATGTTAAGTGGTGAGCCGGCCGGCTCACCACTTGGGCCAATCACACAAGATTGCGACTTGAGTTACCAAGGTAACTCAGTCCAGGGTGCCTAAACCCCCTCCCACACCCCCTGTGGTACCCAGACAGAGTGGCACCACTTTTGGAGGCTTCTGTGGAGAAGCCCGCCAAAAAGTGGAACAAAGGGCTCGACTTGGGTTGGAGTCACAGAAGAGAACACAAACGCCATTTTAGAATCGAGTCCTGGCAAAAAATACCAACCGGCAAATTAATATTAATTAAATAAACAGGCGGTATGTTCCAGGCTATGAGAATTAAATAATTAAAATTGGTAGCCTCGAACAATGGGAAAATCCCATAGGGAAGTATTCGCGGTCGAATATAAAAAGTAGTTTCCACTGCCACCAGCCAAAACTCGATCGGGGGGATGGAGACGTGCCCCCTCAACTAACAGACCCCGGGGCAATCGAATTGCCCTGACCAGTACGTCCACAATATGATGGTTTGTACTGGTTTCTGTTAATAATTTGGGACTAGTAAAGCCAATGGTGACTATACATGCCCTTGGGAGACAGTAGTCCGTCCCAGGGTTTGGAGTCTATGGTGGGGTGTCACTGAGACACCCCTGTGTTACTGCACGGAGGGTGCTGTGTAACACACATAGTAAAAACACATGAGACCCTATGGAGTAAAGGACCCCATAGCCCATAAAACACATTAACAGTCAAAGGAACACCATAAATCATGACCAAGAGTGGGAGAAAAAGAGTCTCACTCTTGGCAGGAGAAAAAAACAAACTCCAGAAATCCAGCAAAGCTGCTGGGGGACTCCCTAGTTTAGGAAATTCAGACTAAAGAGAGAATTCTCCCTAACAACCACCTAAGGGAATTGGAGGGCAAGCTGTGGTTCCGCTGAAGAACGGTTACTTCGCACCAGTCACATTGGGTGAATGGCTCTTGGTCCCTCAGAAATCTCTGCCTCGACGAGTGTAGGAACACCTGGTTCTTGCAGTAGTGTGGGCCATATGGAAAAAGAGACCAGACAAGAGCAGGGTCACCACGTGGCCTTCCGCCTTAAGCTGCATCTGGGCGCCCCCAGTGAGGGATCTAATAGCAGATCCAATCCTATTTCAGCCGCAATTCGAATAGGGGTTGGTTAGGATGGGGCAAATGTGGAAGGAAGGGGGTTTCTTGACCAAGGAAGAGTTGGAAAGCACCCAGCAAAGTCAGCCGATCAACCGTTATTATACCTGCAATTAGTGAGTATACTCACTGACCCATGGTGGAAAAGGCAAACCCAGACAACACTCACCCCTTTCAAAAGCATACTCCACACACACAGGGGCACAAAAGGATTGATTGCAAAGCTTTATAGTGCATTATTGGAAAGAGGGCATCTACCAACTCCACATACACAAGAGCAGTGGGACAAAGCCTTGGGATGGGAAGGTACCCAAGAGGGGTGGGCAGCAGTGTACAGAGCAGTGTGGAATTCCAACAACTCTGTCCAATTAAAAAATCTTAACTGCAGACTGCTCATGCAGTGGCACCTGACCCCACAGAGATAAGCCAAAATGTATCCCGGGTTAAGCCCTCTCTGCTGGTGGGGATGTTTACAAATAAGCACCTATTGGCATCAATGGTGGAACTGCCTTAAGGCACTGACGTATTGGAAGGACATCCTGGGCTGGATATATGACAGAGGGAATTCAGAGGGTCGCAACCCCATTCCTGGTGCTGTTCCGGGTCGAACAGGTGGAAGACTCATATCTGGTTTTGCCCCATTTACCTAGAAATCTACTTCGGGCAGCCCGGGTGTGTCTCACGATATGTTGGGAGGGTAGTTTGCTCCCAACGAAAAAGGATTGGCTGTGTTAGGCCAGGGAGAAATATGACATGGAAAGCTTGACTGGGCTACTCGGGGAATTGCACTCACACATAGACTCAATATGGCTCCCATTCCTACATGAAGCAGAACAAATAGTGCCTCCATGCCCCAAATGGGAAAAGAAATCGAACACAAGTCCTTTGTTCAAAGGTTGTGGCTTGCTGGACCCTGGCCGTGTTAGGTTTTTAGCTTATCAACGTGAACTGCTACCCGCCCAGAAAGAATCCCGGTCAATGCGGTACCTCGTGAGTCTTTGGTGCAAAGGTCATGCTTCAAATTATGCATGTTGGCTGTTTCCTCCTGACATTTATTAGGTGCATGGAGGGAGTGGACTGGGGAGGGACTCAAGGAGGGGGTTTAAAAAAGTCAAAATTGATAAACCATCTGCACCGTATGGCTACTGTAATGTAATATAAGTCTTTGCCTGTATTGATGTTCAATAAAAAACAAAATTACAAAAAAAGCCAAAGCAAGTCTGGCAGCTCTGGACCCAGAAATAAAGCAAACGGGGGCAGGGGATTGAGAGCCAAGCCAAAATGGCTGCTCTTCCTTGAGTTCTCTGAAGTCCCTTAGAAATACTGTGCTTTAATCCGGATACCAGCTTTGATGGTGCCAACGATCTTGGTGGATTGGAGGCTGAGAGCCCTGTGGTGCTAGTGGTGGGCTTGTTTTTGCTGGAGACTGTCTTGTGGCTGCTGTCTACTCTGCCTGAGTGCGGCTGTGCAACATCATATGAGGCAGACTGCTGCCACTGAGCGGGAAGTGGGGCGCTCTCGATTGGCCTGCACTGGAAGTGGTGCTGCCCAAGACCAGGAAGAACTGGTGTACCATCTGGTGAGCTGAGGGGTACACTACCCGGGGACCGGCCAGGGTTGACTGGCGGCTTGGGACTGCAGAGGGCCAGAGGATCTCTGGTGCTGAGCGCAGCTCCATGAGCTGGGACGCATTCCAACTTCAGAAGCATCCTTCCGCTATAGAGTGGGGACGTGAAACCCACCTGATCGACCCATGCTAGAAGAGGCACTACATGAGGACGACAGCGTACGGTGACCATGCAGTGAGCGGAGGGTAACCTGGTCTGGATATCAAACTCTCCTGAGCTGGCACGTTGCCTCCTGACTGCTTCAGGGACACTTGCATGCTGCAGAATGGGGTAGTTGCTCCCAAGAGGGCCCTGTGGGGGGGGGGCTGGGCCCGCCAGTATCTGTCCGATCCTAGTAAGGAGCATTTAAGTCATTGGCCGGTCCAGTGGGTGGTTGACACTAGGGCAGCCAGCTCACAGTGACGGGCTGCTTGCTCCACTGGTGGGAGCGAGAAGTATTGTGACAGCGGCTGTCTAGGGCGTTTGAGATGGCCAGAGCTCCAGGAGACCTAGGAACAACTTATGGAGTGTGTTGGTGGAGGTGGTGGCCTGGGCATTAGATGCTGGGGCCGCGATCAGGTCGATAATAGTGCGATACTTGGAGGTGCACGCTCGCCATGGCATGAGATCAGAGGGACAAACTGCATCACCACGGCGGCAGTATTGTGTGTCTGTGTAGTATGTGAGGAGACACACACTTAGGGACTGGATCTCAAAGAATAACATGATTTGGCTCTAGGGCTGGCGTGGAATGGCTACCGGCACACGTGGATTGGTGCCTTGGGAAGGTTTGACTGCCTTGAATCAGGAGCCCTTGAACAGGGTGGCCAGCTGGGCTTACAGGGGCTGGACAACAGGTGACCGCAAGAGAGCTGCACTGGCTCCTGTCCTGGATAAGTGCTCGCTTTGGCCCCAGTAGAGGAGACTGCATAGCGGAAGACAACACCAGGCTTGCCTACAACGTCTGGACACAGGCCAGAGCATCATGGGGAAAACAGATAAGCCACAGACTAAGCTTTCCTTTGAGGCTGGTGCATCGGAGGGAAAAAAGCAAGAGCACCTGGAAAAATATCTCCAGAACTCAAGTTAGACCACCAAAATGGGGAGTCGAGCGATCTCAGAGACATCAAAGCAATATTTGTACAGGTGCCGGCCGGGATTTCGACCCTGGTCTCCAAATTGGATTCTCTCACCTGTAAAGCTGAGAATATGAAAACTAGGTTAGATAAACATGGTGAACGCTTGGGTGGAGCAGAAAATTGGATCCCAGTGATTGAGGATGGATCGGTATTGGCGATGGGAGACATCAACCCGCTCAAGAAATTGATGGGAGAACTCACGGAGTAGCAGGAGGACTTTGTGTCATGGTCGCAAAGAAATAATCAGAGGCTAGTCGGAATACTGGAAGCTAGTGATATTCAACAAACAGAGCAATTTGTGGATGTGCTACTTAAAGATGTTCTGGGCCCGTAAAGCTTCTCCCAGGTTTTCCTGGTCGTGCAGACACGTGGAGCACCAGTCAGTCAGCCTCCACCTGCCGTTCCTGCGAGGCTGATCATAACTCGCTTACTCAACTATAGGGAATGCGGCTTACTTGAGAGTGAAGTCCATTGATGTTGTAATGGTGCGGCAGGGGAACTATTATCAGACTCCCATCTACCTGCAAGAAGAACTGGGCCCTATAATTCCTCTGCAACAAGAAAAGAAGACCCAGCCATAACACAAAGTTACACTGTCTTTATTACAAATCCAATTACAGGGCTTGCAGAATGAACAATGGAACATTCTCCAAACACTGTGTTTCCAGGCTGTTGTCATCCAGTTTTGTCGATGTATGACGTCAAAAAAAGGAATTACATCCCAAAAAACCTAACAGGAGCAGGGATTGGTTAGTGAGGTGAACTATATACGCATTCTATACTGGGTTAGTGCGGTTATTGGGCGAGCCATATCTGGTGGCTCCTTCTGGGACCACCTCTTAATGTATCAAAGAAAAACGTTTCAGGTTGGTTGAAGGTGATTGGCAGTGCAACAGTGTAGCTTGTTGTAGTAGAAGGCGGATAGGGATTGGGATGAAAGGGTCTTCGCAGCCTTGGACAGGTACCAGGCCAAGTGCAAATACCCAAGGTAATGGGAACGACCCTGAAGGTGCTACATGTCCCTAATAAGTTACCTTTTCCGATTATCCTAGGCCGTGAGACAGAACATTCAGCTTTAAACTTGTGTTACTTTATCTCCCTGCCTTCATTTCGATGGGAACATTCACCTCAGTCTGGCTCGAATTAGTAGGGGCTGTCTTGTAGGTTCAGGTCACTTGTGTAGGGACCACGAAATGGGATTCTCCTGTCTACAATTATGAAGATTTTTGGCTTGTGTTGCTGCAGGTGTACTATCTCTTCTATTAACTTGAAACCTTCTGTCCCTCTTGTGTCCTTGGCACAGCTGTACGGTAGCCGCGCTGGAAGCCTGATCTGCGTGCTTTGTCAGGATCAAACTGTTATCTCACTCTATGGGTTTTCAAGTTCTCTCTCCTTCTCCCATTCACTCCAATGTATTTGTGGCTTCCATCTTTATTCACATGGTCTCCCATGTTAGTTGCATTTAAGCATCAGCAAGCAGTCCATATGTATTCTCATGCATCTTGCAGTTTCTGCGTAGCAAAAGGTATACGAATGTCGGTCCTCTGTGTGAGTCATTAGCATATTCTTCGTGTCTTCCAGCAATAAAGTTAAATGTCTGCATACATTTGTACATGGTTGCCTATGTTCTTCATGTCTAACGTGTCTATGTCAGGATGTCAGTCCTGATGACATCGGCTTCCCTGAGGCTGCAGTTAGTCAACTTGTTCGATTGATGACAACCGTACTTCGTCAATACTGTCATCTGGATATGGTCTGAACGGCTGTCTGATTGAGTAGCGTCTCTCACATCTGTGATGCATTGATGGTGAGGAAGTGCCCAAGAGTGATTTGCATCTCTCGCTTCTCTGCCGCCGGGCTGAGAGTGGGATGGGTGCAACAAAGGCCACGTTTAGGTGTCCCTCTTCAATCCCCCCCCCCCCTCTGGTGGACCACCCTTCCTAGACTGTTCTCCCTGTTCAAATACGGCTTTGGAATCCATACCTTCACCACTCCTCCCAAATGTCCAGCACATTTCACTTGTCTGTCTAAGCTCCAGGTCGTATAGCAGCAATCTCCAATGGGCTTGCACCACACCCATCTTCCCCAATAATTACGTGGATCTGGTGGGAAGGAGAACCTTGTACTTGGCGGAAACAGAAGGCACTGCTTCAGGTGCGATCACAGCATGTCCAGAGTCAGTTTCTTCATCCGCTTTTGTCTCTACATCCAATATTTTCATCCCCATTGTCTTTTCAGTAGTCTACTTGCATTGTGCTATGGCTAATCTGATAACACAGAGGGCCAATATTACTAGCACTAAGGCTGCTATCAGTACTTTCAGTCCACTAGCCATCCCTGATGGTATCCAGGAAAAGATGCATGTCAGCCAATCTTCATCTTCTGTTGGGTGTGTCACTGTCTCCATTGTAGCATGTAGGTCTGATAATTGCATGATCGTCCCTGTTGGTATCCCATTCTCTCCGTTGTGGGAAGGCACATACGTACAGCAGAAAGGCCCAATCTTGGTGCAAATGCCTCCTTGCGTAGCTGTGAGAAAATCAAAAACATATCTGTTATGTAAGGTCATCAGTCTGACAGCTCTCAACTCTTCTTTGATGGCATTGAGTCCCTTGAAGGTCGGATGTATGGTCTGCAACCATTCCCATGTAGTTATCTGGAGCCATTTGTCGGTCATGTTGGCCTCTACGCCTGGAATAATTGTTCAGTAGGCCAGAGATGTTCTTTGCATTAATCTGTGCTTTAGTGGTATCGCGCCTAATGAATCTTCCAATTTTGTCGTCGGATACTGGTTCGTTTTTACTCTTTTCAGCTCTATATACCTTTTCTTCCTCTGGTGTGTGCATTTTGGGGAATCCATTTACTTGCATGTCTTTTTGAGGCACTACCAGGGTGGGTGTATTCAGATGCACCAAAGAGCATATTCCTCCCCAATTTGGTGGGAGTTGCATGTATGCCTTGGACCGGCAGGCCCAGGAAGGATCCATTAGCACTGCAGTACTGACCTTCATGCCTGGGATCTTCGACATTCGCTGCCATCATTCATTTTCTCCATCCTTAACTGGACCTTCATTCTGGAAACCTAAAGAAGCACTCTTGAATGGTATGATTGGCATCAGACCTGCTTCATTCTCCACCCATGTGAGCAGCCTTGAACTTGCTGCCCATTCCTTGAGGCAATCATCATGTTCCTTCTGTACCACTTCTACTGGAACTGTCAGGAGTGCTTGTGCTTTGAATCCTAACAATACTTCCTTCCATCCTTCTTCCATGAATATTTGTTTGTATAATAGCAGCTGTTGTCTTTCCCAGCATCCTGGCATTCCTCCTACCTCCCTTTGTCCTGTCTTTGGGCATTTTAACTCCTTTTGTGTCACTTTTCTGGCTTCTCCTTTGTTCGGGTGGCAGGCATGTACTCTATTGTCTTGTCAGTGCTCCAATAGTCATCTATAATTTCTTGAGTTTTGATATAGCTATCTTCATACAGGAACATCTTCCACAACATCCATCTTAGGTGGCCCATCTTCCTTGGAATCGGCCTCTTGTTGTGCAGAGCGATAGGTGCATGAGGCACAGTGCTCTGGCTGTTGGGACTTATGTTGCTATGAATGTTCTGAAGTACTCATGGCATTGGGGATAAGAGAGTACACATAGAAGCTCTCATTCATTGTCTCTCTCCCCACCTTGGTCATGTGCTGATACCACATGTTGTTAGACACTTGGGCTGAATCAGCTACGCATGGTTTAAAGGATAGTTCCGGGACTTTTTTTTTATTGTCCCTACGGTTCGGCCATGTGTTTTTAAGCATAAATCGGTAGATCGTAGAAAACTTTCCTATGGACCTTACCCGACTTTTCGTCCATTAACGCACTCGAAATCAGCCGCCATTTTCTGATAATCCTATCATTTCCCCCCATCGCCCTGGCTCACCTGCTTTTGCGGCACTAAATCAAATCCCCCGCCCCTGAGCCTGACATCAGCAGACGCGTACCGCCCATTTCCCAACGCCAAAGCACGTTTCGTGTCAACAATCGCTGCGCCTCAGCTAATGAAGTGTCGCCATGGAAATGGCAGGAGGCCTCTTTCCTCAATAAGTATAAACACACCGTTTCACAACACACAGCAGCAGATTTTCGATTCCATTATTCTCTCTGTGTTACTTTGAGTATTCTGTGACTCGTTTCTGTGCTCTGGTCAGCTACCTTCGCCGCTTCTAGGCCTTGTGAACACCTGTACCATCTCTGTAAATTATTTTACTTTCTTTACCACACAATGGCTACAATAATGCCGTATATGTACGAGCCCGAGTACACTGAGGAAGAACTACTGGAAAGGCAAGCACGCGAAAACGATGGGGATTCGGACGGCAGTTGGGAGGACCAGTCAACGGATGAAGAGCCTGGACCATGTCGCATGGACGGCGTCTCCACCTGGTGCACGTGCAATCGGTGCGAGCTATTGCCAACTGAGGAGGAGAACTGCTGCTGCCGTGAAAATTCTGGGTGCTTGGCCTACATTTCGGAAGGCGAGCCAAGTCCGCAATGCATCACCGAGCTGCCAGAGTTCAGGGAAGCCTGCCTCTCACGGACCGTGTTGAGGATGATGATGGTGCTTATGCACGAACTTCGCGGCACTGTTCGTCCGCGTAATCCGAGTAACGAGTAAGTATACTCTGGTTGTGATGTCAGTGATGCCACTACTATTTCATGGTCGTCTCCCACATATAAAATTACATCTACATATCATTCGAATGCATGTAAATTGGTTCCATATCGTGCATTTTCTAGATAGAATTTTTTTCAAAGCAGAATGACATTTTTTACCTGAATCGACACTGATAAGAAAGTTTTGTCATTTTAATACAGTTTGCATCTTTCATTTTCACAGGTGGTACAGGCTGGTGGCCTATCGTTGCTTCACTTGGTGGCTTCACGGGAGGCTCGGACACCGCGTTCGGAGAGTAATACCTGCCTGTGTGGTACTTGCCATTAGACAACATTTCCCCAGCGACAGTGGACAATACCGCGGATTTTCCCTGGATGTGCTGCAACCGGAACTTTACAATGTGTAATGTTTATTATTTATGTTCAATTGAAATTAAGATCTAAAATAAAACCCAACATATATTTTAACAATGGTTGTTTTGATTTTTTAAATGAATCTAGTGTGTCTCCATTGAATAGTCTTCCTGTGCCTTGTCTTTTCACACCACATGTCTCCGGCCAGCATCCTCCCTCACGCTGGCCGCCCACCTTCAATCCACATAACCGTTGAACCCATATGCAGCAGACATACATATGTTATTTTGCGGGTTGACATCAAGCCTCCCGGCCTTGCCTCCTCCCCCAAAAATACTTACCACACCACTTTGTTCAAGCGTTGGCAAATAAAAGGCCGTTGGATTTTATTGATACAAAACATGGTTATAGGTAAATAATCAATATGGTTGATCATAATAAATCATCCTTTTGGGCACCGGGTACAGAGATGACCCCCTCTGGCCCGTGCCGCCTTGCCACCACAGGCCAGCCTGCTGCTGACTAACTGCCTAGGCATCCAGGGTCTCCAGGGTGAACTGCACCCATATATTCTCCTGGGAGGGTGAGGTATTTATAAACTCACCCCCCTGCCTTCCATGTACTAGATCCTGCAGCCTGCCTCTTACATGCAGTTAGATGGCCTCTCTTTGGTGAGGCCCTGCGGCAAACGAGTCTTGTCTGCGCGACCACCGCCCCAATCCACCCCCCCGCCCTATCAAAGGCAGTTCGCACCGGGGTACTTGTGCTGGCAAGTGGAGCTGTCAGGGAGCGATAAAGGCCAAGAGGTGCCAAAGACCATGTACACTTCAAAGTGGTCTATAGAGCATGGGTTGTTGTTCCCATGTCTACCTCCAGACCCCGTGTCTCCTGCCAAGCATCCCCCCTCACGCTGGACGCCCCCCTGCAAACCGCATAATGCCACGACATATACACGTCATTCACAAACACACCCCTGTTTCGAATTCTTTATAACCCACTTCATATTTCTAATGAGAACTTCTTTGCGCTTTGCTAGTCAACCCGTGAAGGTGCTGGTTATCTGCTCTTCGTCTCTGTGAACTTCCGTGACCACTTCGAGGAAACTCGTCAGTTTGCAACCTGTGAACTGCTCCCTGTTCTACGACAAGAAACTACTCTGATCCCTGCATCTAACTGTTTGTTCGTCAAGGTAAGGCCATGTACCATAATCATTTTTCTTTTCGTTCAAGACAGTACATGCAAGGAACTAGTCACATGTTCTGAGTTTAGTGAAATTATTTTTCTATTTTTTTAAAGTTATTCAAATACTTATCCGCATGTGAATAACGTGTATAGTTCCAAGAACCAAAACGAACCTTGCATTGAACCTTTTATGTGTCATTTAATTTTTTAACACATTGGTATTCATAGAGAATTGTTGATCTTTACTTTTCAGAACTTTCCACAATGCCTGCCTGTTCCATTGGCGGTTGCCCTTCGAAGACTCATAGTAAATCTGAAGGTACTATAATGCATGTTTTCCCTAAGACAATAGATCAGATAAGAGAATGGGTCCGATATTGCGGATATCCACCGTCTGAGCTTGAAAGTAGAGTCCTAGAAGTCTTTGCGGACAAGAGGGGTGATCGATACCGCATCTGCAGCAGGCACTTTACCTCTGACATGTACTCCACATCATTGCTAATAAAGAAGAACACACCGCGAGCGAAGCGAAAATTGCTCTCAACCGCTTTTCCCACTCTATTCGTCCACATCCCTCCGCTGGTGAGTCAGGTTTACGTATTTATCTCTCGGCCTTGCGGTAGTGTGTAGCATTACCTAACAATAATTTCCCCATTTATGTATCCACTCAATATGAAGGCGGAAGATTCTCCATCCGTGTCGTTATTGCAGTCATCAGCCACTTCAAGCGCCTATCGGGTAATCTTACTTAGCTATTCTGACACTGACTTGTTTTAGGCATGTAAATCAATAGTTTTAATTTATCGTGTGATTATTTTACCTAATGGTACACCCTTGTACTCGTCCTCTAGTCTTTGTTTTCAGTTATAATTATTGTTATCCAAAATAATGCAAGTACTGTCTTTCAGGGAGATGCTGAGGAGTCCAACGCATTGACGACAACCGTTGATGTCACTCAGATGCTCGAGGTACGTTTCCGGACAGTTCCATCGATGGAGATCATCAGATCTTGCATTCTTGTAGCGTGATTGTTACACACAATGTTTCTTTCGTTTTTAGCCATTGATATGTCCTTCTGTCGTCGCCCTCCTATGTGTCTTCTTTTTTCAATATTGTGTTTATTACTAATGAAAGTCCTATGTTTCAGGGAGTCGATGGAGCATTAGTCCAAGAAGAAGGGGGAGCATGCAGTTACGGGTCGACGCAACAGCTTGCAGAAGTGTGCACCGCAGTTACATCGTCCCTTGATGTTCTTATGCATTTCGAGGTATGGATACTGACAGTTCGATCAAGCGAAATCATGTGACGTGATTACATCCGCTATACTTCCTTCTTTATTAACGCAAGTACTATGTTTCAGGGAGATGACGGAGCTTCTTCTACAAGAACATCACCCCTAGTAGTTGTTGCAGATCTCTGGGTGGTGACACTTCCAACGATCGAGCAAATAGAATCATATTTAGATATCCATTATTTATTTTAGACAACTGATCATTTGTGCAGGTCTATTTAGATGAGCCGTTGACGCCTGCACAAAGTGTATGTTCTTTTTAACAAAATAGAAAACCATACTAATGCAATTACTGTGTTTCAGGGAGTTACTGAAGCATCATCTTCAATAATATCATCAATGGAAGTCTATGAGGAGCCCGAGGTATGGATCTTGACAGTTCCATCTAACTAGATCAACAATGCGTGAATAATTGTCGTTTAAATGTTCTACACAAAGCGTTCATTCGTGTTTTGCTATTGAGATGTACGTGGGTATTGTTCCCCAAGTACATTTTGTGTTTTCAATATATTTATACATACTAATGAAAGTTCTATGTTTCAGGGAGTCGATGGAGCGTCAGTGCGTGATGGATGTGCTTATCATGAAAATATAGTCGTTGCAGCGCAAGAGGAAGTGGAGACATGCACACACGAGTCGGAGCAACAGCGTCCCGATGTTGAAGTTCGAGGCAAGAAAGTTTCAAAGAAAAGAAAGCAAAAGAAGGTTAGTGTCCTGGTCACTATATTATGTTGTTTTTCACTGTTAATAGTTCAACACTGTAAGTTGTGTTTAAACTGAACATCCCTTTTCCAATCTGTCCTCTAGTTGCGAGTGGGTGTACAAACTAGATCTACACAGACAGTGAAGCGAACGAGAGATGTTGCTTGTCAAACCTTTTGGCAGGGACTTGAGACTGGAGATGCATCGTGCCAATGGGAAGAATATGAAGTGATTGACAACGGAGCTATACCACATCCAGCCATTGATAGTGAATGTCCTCCTGGTAGTTCGGATGCAGTCGGAGATCAATTCACAGAATCCACACCCGCAAAAACTAAGACAGCGAGAAAGTTGAATAAATTGTTTTATTCACCCATCGCCGGAGAAGGAACAGATGTTGCAATGGAAGAGAATGAAGTGGACGACAATGAAACACCATCAATATCACTGAACATAGCGGAAGACGATATCAGAGATTCTACCTTTCATGTGAGTGACATGTCCTCAACGTTACAGGCCGAACCAGCTGGGATGCAGAGTGACAGTATAAGGAAAGAGGTCAAATTCATTGTATTCGATAGTTGTTTGATTGATATTATTATTCGGATGAAATGTGGGCATTCGGTTGGTGGGGAAGTATGTGGGGAGCCATTGATTAATGTGACTCGTGCAATTCGAGGCACTAACCTTAAAATACATGCCACCTGTACAAAATATCATCCTTTCTCATGGTCTGCACAACCCATGCTGGGGCAACTGCCAGCAGGCAATCTACTTTGTGCAGCGGCTGCACTTTTTAGTGGTTCAAGTTTTAAAAAGTTAGAGTCTTTCTTTCAGTTTGTGGGAATCCATTTCATTGTGAAAACTCAGTTCTACAAATACCAAACCGATTATCTATTTCCAGCCATTAGCGAAGCTTGGAGAATGGAAAAAATGTCTATTGATAGTACATTCGCGGGCAAACGGTTCAGGCTAGCCGGTGATGGACAGTGCGACAGCCCAGGATTTTCAGCCAAGTACTGCACCTACCACTTTCAGGACATGGAAAGTAAGAAAATTGTGAGTTTGGTGGTCGTGCAGGTGTCACAAAGTACATCCTCAGTGGCCATGGAGAAAGTTGGCTTTGTAGCATCATTGCAAGAACTACAATCGCGGGGAATGGTGATCGACCTGATAGCCACGGACAGACACGTTTCAATTGCCAAGACAATGAGAGAAGAGTACAAAAATATAAATCACCAATTTGACGTTTGGCATCTTGCAAAAACAATCAATAAAAAAATGTCGGCTGCAGGTAAAAAAAAAGATATGCAAGTTATTTCACAGTGGTCCAAGTCAATCAGCAACCATCTTTGGTGGAGCTCAAAAACATGTGGAGGGTCGTTGGAAATTCTACTGGAAAAATGGCGGTCAGTAATGCTACACTGTAGCAACGTTCACCGCTGGACCACAAACCAACATTTCCACAATTGTGAACATGGCCATTTGTCCACAGAGGAGGCACGGAAGAAGAAGTGGTTGATTCCTTCATCACTCACTCACAAAGCCATTGAAAAGATTGTATTTGATAAAACTATAACAAGAGATTTGAGGGGACTCACAGAATTCTGCCACACAGGAGATTTGGAGGTGTTCCACAATATGTGCCTAAAGTACAGGCCAAAACGATTGCATTTTGGCATGGAGGGCATGATAAATCGGACTCTTCTAGCGGTCTTGGCACATAACCATAATGTTGGCCGTCAACAAAGTAGGACGACCGGAACTTTAGAGACGCTTCGCTACAATAAGGCCTTCACTAAAAGAAGTAAACAATGGGTTATCAAACCAGTGTTTGAGGATATGCAATATGACTTTATTGAGAGACTTATTGTTGATGTCCTAGATAGGCACATACATGGAGTTGTGAACGAACCTGTGCAGGGGACAACTGCATTGCCACCCAACATTGCCTCTGTTCCATGTCCACCTAAAGAAGAGCTCATTGAGAAATACACATCACGGTTTAAATGATTGTAATTTGATTGTCTGTTCTCTCGAGTCTCCTCATGTCGCAGGCCCATTGAATATGTGTAGCTATGTATTGTGTAAATAAAAGTGATTGCTCTGTGAGTCTTGTGAGATGGCCTTACACTGAATGTAGCTAACTAGGAATGTGTGCTCGTTCAAAGTGAAGGTCAGCTGCTTTGATTTTTTTCTCGGTGCCGGAATGGCCCACGACTCAGTATAAGGTTCTATTGTTATTTGACCTTGACAGGCCGGGACCATCCCGAAAGACTTCTTTTTGGGGGTGTGGGGCAATAACGTAAGAAACGATAATGAATATAATTTCAGAAACGAAAGCCATTTAATGTTCGTTCATTAGAAGAAATAACGTCGGCATAGGAGTGGTATTTCGGGGCTGCCCTACGCACAGACACAATGGAAAATGCAAATATAATGTAAGTAACTCTTTAGATGAGTTTATACCGCAATTTAATTACTATACAGTAGCTTTAAAGACGGGTTAAGTTGTACTTGTTCGTTCTATGTGGCATATTGTTTTGTACCGCGCACTATCTTGAGGAGAACCATCTCCTTTTACGGAAGCACCTCAAAACCTTCCTCTTTGCTTCTGCTTTCTCTCTCCCTCTCCCCTGCTACAACTGGTCCACTGTCTGCGACCTCGGTCCTGGGCCCTTCCACTCTCCACCTGCACTGCCTCCCTGTCAACCCCTGCACTGGGGGACTGTCTCAGTATCCTACAGCCCCCCCTTGACGTATAATACCCAGTTGCACTGTCCTAGCTATGAAATAATTTCCCGACCTAATATATAAAATGAATAATTTTAATAAAGATCTGATGGTGAGACTAATTTCATTTTTTATGTTTTTAAAACAGGTACATCCTTCATTATTGTATGTGTCACGAGTACCAGACACCGGCGGATGGCTTTTATAACCGCCAGTTGCTTCTCCGCGTGAACAACGTTACCACCCTGACCATTTTATGGGACGATCGCCAAGTACAAGTATGCCCTTACGCTGTACTAACGGCTAGATGCAACATACAGACCGTTGTGGTGGCCTAGTGCCTCGTTGTTGGAACAGCCATGCGATTATCAGTGCGACCGAAGAGCTTATTTTATCATAAATCAACACCCTGTGTACTGCACACGAACATCGCTTGCCTCAAGACGAACTATTTTGGATCGAGAGCAAAGAAAAATGCAAATCGCAGAATATTCTCTAAACATTTGATGTCCAATAAATGTACTTTGCCAAATGGACAATCTTGCCGTTTGCTTTTAAACCACAGTTTCATATTCCGAATTGTGGCGCTGTATTGTGAGATGATCTAAGACCCTGTGTACAGCAAAGGAACATCGCGTGCCTCAAAACGAACTTTTTGGAACGTGAGCAAATAAAAATGCAAATCGCTGAATATTCTCTAAACATTTGATGTCAAATAAATGTACTTTACCAAATGTACAATCTTGCGGTTTGATTTAAAAGTACAGTTTCATATTCCGAATTGTGGCGCGCTGTGTTGTGAGCTAATCTGTGTTGGTTTCCGGGTTCTGTGTGGAGTCGCGTTGTAAGAGGATTCAATTCAACACTACAGCCAAGTCAACGCCTAGTCTATAATACTGAATGAAAACCCTTATTGATATATCTTTATGTCCAGTTCATGCGTTCTGGATGACTACCCCTATATAACACCCCTCTCTTGGAATCCTCCTGACCCCACTGAGCCAAGAACTAGTTCTGTTTTGCAAGTTTAAAAGGTTTATTTGATAATTTAAAATATATATATATCACACTTTATAATAAATTAATAATTGAATAGCACACTTAATCTGATATGATAAAGATCAACAACGGAGAATCTGGCACTAGCACACTTCTTATAATCACTAATGAGTTGAGATGAAATGGATAAGATAGCACACAGGTGAATAGGAACGAAAGAAGAAGGTGGTACAGAATGCTTTATGTAAGCTCAGGTGGATGCAATATTCAATGAATGCAGTACAGAAAATACTCAATATGATTTCAACCAAACAATGTAATCACTTTTCTATGGCAATCCCCTCCCCCCCTTGATGCAAGGCAAGGAAATGGAAGGAAAACACACAGTTCTCAGAAATGCAATCAAATGTGATTCAGTTCACCCCAGCAAGCTTAGACAACAGAAGTTTAAAAACACAGGCCCAAATTGCTTTGATATGTGCTGGCAATGAATTAAAAAATATGCTAAAATGCTTTTAATTCCCTTTCAGAGGTTCAGGGTGAGTGATAGCTACTCTCTATGAATTCAGGATCACCTTAACAATGCTTTAGTAGTAACTAGCAGGTAAACGAAGTTTTTGGCAAGGAAAAGCAAAACTGCTGTCTTTTTACACGTGAAGAAATTTGCAAATCGCGGCAAAATTCGCGGATGCGCCGAGCGCTATTACAGAGGAACCACAAGGACTATCTCTATCTTTTTGGGGTCCTAGGAAAGCCTAGGATCTCAGCTTCAAAATGAAAGTTACTGCAAGTCTCTAGCACAAACGGTTGCGGAGATATGAGCGATTGAATAAAGGTCGTTTTTCAGATTTGAAATTTTAAAAGCTCAAAAAGACAAGTGCATCTTGCAACTAGAAAATGACAAGTGACAGCTTTACAAATGACAGGTGACAGTTAGGAGACAGTTCTACTTAGATTAAAATAGGATTGAATTATATTATTTTAACTAAGAGATTGGTTCTGCACAGTTTTGCTATGTACTCACACTATATTCTTGAGTGAAATGGGCCTCATCACGGATCTGGTCAGGGTTTTAGACGGGACTCTGGTCTCTGCACTTCACAGTGATCTGGGTCAGCTCTCTCTGGTTCTCTGGTCTGGGTCTCTAGTTCTGGATAGATTGAAGTCTCTAGTTTGGCTCTCTGGAGGTTTGATGGAGGTAAAGTATGGATTTTTCCGGCAGAGCGTCCCGCTGCAGATGGAATTGAAGGTCCCTATCTGTCCTGTCTGTCTGCTTTTATGTGTTTAGAATGTGGGTGTGTTCTAGCATCACTGACCCTACCTCTCTCTCAGCTTCTAATTGGTCAAACTTCCATTTATCATTTGATTGGGGAAGGAAGTGTGTGTCAGCGTGATGTCATTTTATGGCTTGCAGATAGGACACTCCTCTGTCAGATTGCACATATTCTATATTTGATAATAAAAGACATATTTCACAGTTACACAGTTGCTTGAAATTACATATACATGGTGTGGCTGAATTTAGCCATGTCTCTGTCCAAATCTGCTGTTTCTAAGAGCTTGCATTCAGAAATGGCACATAATTGACTTTTTAACTGATTTTTCAATTTCTGACATTGACCCAACTTTACATACATGTGTGCAGGGAGTATGGACATTAACTGATGAAGTTTCAGATTTTTAACATGCATACATTTAGAGTAATATCCACTTTTCCGCTAAAACCCCCCTGAACACGCCACCGGGTCGAAAAACCTCTTAAAATGTGGGCAGAAAAATCACAAGAATTATGCTATCATTTATAAAATGTTCACATGTCTGCTCTATGAGTTATTCATCTTTTTAGAGTTATGTTCTGGCTCCAAAGGGGTGTGGTTTCCTCTCAGCACAAGGTAGAAATACTGGTTTATCCAGTTCTGCCAAGCCAGCTTGCTCTCACAGGCAGTGCTCCTCCTAGCTTCTGCCAAGAGGAAGCTACATTTTACGACTGCTGTAATAAACCTTTGCCTGAGTCAGGAGAGGCTCATTGTTCAAGAGGAAGCCATTGATGATCCTCTCAATAAACCCTCTGCCTGGGTGAAGGGAGTTGCATTGTTCACTCTCCTGCAGAGCACAGGTAATTCAATTATCAGATAGATGGCATATCCTTAGTGTGAGCAGCAAAAGGGCAGCTAGGCCTGGGAACACAGCTGTGACTCAAGTTTCACTCCTGATGGGGGTAGTTGCCAGGCAAATTGGAATCTCTTTAAGCTGTCATTTCTGTTCCCCAGTTTCTGCATTCAAATAAAACTAAACATTTTCACATATGCAGCTAGAAGGCTGATTCTAAGTTTAAAACTATGACATTTAAACAGTTACAAAGGCATGTGACACCAAACATAGGTCACTCATTTAATCTAAACATTTTCGATTTTAGTGTCTTTTAAATCCAGTGCAACTTAAACTGCTGACTCCATAGCTCAGCCAGTTCTGTTATAAGCATTGTTCTGGGCTCTTCATTTCCCAGATTTTGTAGGCACACAACACTCCATTCTACCAAATGTCTGCTGGTGTCCAGTGAGTTTTTAGATGTGTTGCAATGTTTAAAATAGACAGTTTGAGCCTGCCTTCAGAGAAACACAGGGTGGTTTTAAACTGCCGGCTTTTGGATAGTGGTGAGTACTGGTACTGCACCCATTTTTGGGATTTAAGAAAATGAATTCCCAACAATTCTAGGTTGCATTTGGCAATCAGCATTGCCATTCCCAATGGTTTCAGACTACTGTGCGGGTAGTCCAATGGTGATTTTAAAGCACTTTGAAGCTAACCGGCGCTACTGTTTTTCCTTTGGCAACCCATTTCCCTCATGGCAACCCGGCCTTTCATTCTCGCACTGGTGGGTGGCAAGCGAGGCAACCATTTTGGATTTCGGCGCACATGTGGGTTTTCCGCCATCTTGAATTTTCTAAGCCCACAGCACCAAATGTTGTGGCATGATAGCTTAAACGTGGGTCAGGACACCCAACAAGCCCCCCCACGCGACTGCACTTTGAATTTGAGTCGATGGGGAGTCGCGTGCCCAAGGGTTTTGACCCACGCACCGGTCTGTCCGCATAATCTTCTTCCTCTTCTGTAGATGGCATAGTTCAGCATTTTCTTCTCCATCCGGTACTGATCGATGGGTTCTCCTCGCCGGTCCTGATGTGAATATTGGGCGGTCCACTGGGCCCATTGGATCTTCGTTCCCGGTCTCCGGATCGCCCTCCTTGGCCCGTCTCCAGGTTTTCTTTCTCCTAGGACGACAAAGGAAGAGCGGCAATACCTACTCATAGACTTTTTCCACCACTGTTGAGATAGTGGGGCAGCATATGCATTTCATCAAACACGAAACATTACATTCTTATTTTGAAAAAATAAAAACAGGATAACTAAGAGACAGTTTCATGCAAATCACAATATTTTAGAGACTAGATGTGGTATGTTTTATGGTTGGAACTGAATTAGTCTGAGACAGTACCCGCTAGGATTCCAGAGGATTCCTCCAGTTGTTGCAGAGTGTGCCTGGGATGGCAACATTTCAACTGGTTTATGTGGACCCACTTGTCTTCCCCCTCTGCCGAACCGCCTTTGGGGATGTGAATTTTGTAGGCCACAGGTGAGATCTTGTCGATGATCTCAAAGGGTCCTTTCCATGTAGGCAAAAATTTGCGCTGCTTGGCCTGGTTCCTTTGGAAGTTGTATAGATAGACCCGGTCCCCCACCTGATATTCCTTCCTGGAAGTTTTCAGGTCATAGTGGGTCTTCATGCTATCAGCTGATCTTCCAGATTCCGCTGAGCATAAGCAAAAGCATGTTGGAGGTGTTTCCTTAAATTCTCTAAATACTCATGAGTAGTGGAGGCATTTATCAGTGTCTGCTCTTGGGTCCTGTAGAGCAAATGCTGAGGAAGCACCATCTTGCGCCCAGTCATCAACTCAAATGGTGACATTTTGGTTGCAGATGAAGGGGTAGATCTGATAGCCATTAGGACCAGAGGTAATCGGATATCCCAACTTGGCCCAGAATCTGCCACAAACTTCTTTAATATGCTCACAATTGTCCGGTTATATCTCTCTACTGCCCCAGAAGAAGCTGGTCTATAAGCAATATGCAGCTTTCTCTTGACCCCCAGTATCTCCCACATCTTTGTCATTACTTCACTGGTGAAGTGGCTACCTCTGTCTGACTCAATCCTTTGAGGTAGACCAAAACGGGAAAAGATGTGGTTAATCATCAAGGCAGCTGCAGTTTCTGCCTTGCAATTTGGGGCTGGGAGACATTCCACCCACTTGGTAAACAAGCATGCCACAGTCAACATGTACTTATTCCCCCTAGCCGAGCGAATCACAGGGCCTACAAAGTCGATTTGTAAATCTGACCATGGCGGTGTCATCCCCCGCTTTTGGAGAGGCGCGCGGTGCGTGAGGGATGATGGCTGAAATTGTGCACACACAAGACACCCCTTCAAATATTGGTCGAGGTCCTGCCCCATGTGTGGCCAGTATGCAACCTCTCTTAAGATTTCCAGTGTTGTGTGAAACCCCCTATGACCGGCAGTGGCCGCATCATTGGCGTGACTTAACATCAGGCTTCGGAATGAGGTAGGAACCACCCACTGATCGTGGCCAGCTTTGGATTTCCTTACCAACAAACCGTCTTGGATTCGGAACATTTTTGGACATTTCATCAACACTCTTAGGTCCTCTTTCCCAATGTAATCGGTATCCGTCAGGGGAAAGTTCTCAGGGTCCTCAAGGTGCTGGTAAAATTTACCAATAATTGGATCCCCCTTCTGAGCAGTAATCAAATCAGCATCAGGGGTCTCCTTACTCCATTGTGCAATTGAAAGGTCGTTGTGAGCATTTGTCTGGGACCTAGTGATGGCAGTGACCTGGATTTCCCCCAACAGGGACTCAATCTCAATCAGATCCCCTTGGATGGCCCCGGTTTTGGCCAGCTGATCAGCTAAGTCATTCCCAGTTTTGTCTGGTCCCTCTACTTTGGAATGACCCTTGATCTTCTTCCAGTAGATGGTCATCCCATTCGATGTGACCAGATCATCAATGTTTTGGATCAACTTCCCATGTTTCAAGGGTTTGTTGTTAGCACATAACATGCCTCTGGTTTTCCAATTAACCAGGTGCTCCACGAACCCGTTCCGTACATAATCCGAATCTGTGATTATGACCAGTTCGTGGAGTTGATGCTGGACAGCAGTGAGGATGGCCTGATGCACAGCCATCAATTCTGCCACCTGACTACTTCGGGGACCAATTTTGTATCCAGCTGAGGGTTCTGGGAACACATTCACCCATGCATTCCCTACGCCAGCCACCAGTTCTTTCTCCCCGTCGTTGTCAACATGGTAAGAGCATCCATCCACATAGACAGTGGGCATTCCCTCACACTTGTCTTCTTCAAAGACTTTGTGTGGGGAATTAAGGTATGCCTCCATGTTGTCCTTTATTTTTAGACTTTCGTCCTCGAGACAGTTTTCTCTGGCACAATCATGCAAGTCAGCCAGACCTTGCGCGAGGGGACTCTTCTTGTTTTGGCCATATCTGACCTCCACAGGAAAGCCTTGCATTGACAGAATCCAGGAAGTAATTCGGGAATTACTCACATTTCCGGCCCGGATTCTGTCACTTTGGAGATATTGCAGAGGCTGGTGTGGAGTCTCCACTATGATGTGTTCCCCCTGGATAAACGGGCGGTAATTCTTCAATGCCCACACCGTTGCCAGGAGTGCCTTCTCACAATCGTTGAATTTTTCCTCCACAGAGGATAAAGTTTTGCTCGCATAGGAGATTACTTTATTGACCTTGTCATGCTTTTGATATAATACTGCCGTCAAGCACGTATTAGAGAACCCTGTCTCCAGGAAGAACTCCTTGTTTCTGACCGGGTAAGCTAGGCAAGGCGCTTGTGAGAGGCTTCTTTTGAGTTGTTTTACTGCCTCGGCTTGTTCTGGACCCCATTCCCACTTGACCCCCCCCTTCAGGAGATGAATCAGGGGTCTGGTGATCACTGCGTAGCCCTCAATGAACTTTCTGCTGTAATTAGTCAGTCCAAGGAGGCTCCTTAGTTCCCGCAGCGTTGTGGGGTCTTTCAGTTTCTGAAGTGCTTCCACTTTCTTTTCCTGGGGACAAAGACCCTGAGGAGTAATCTCATGCCCCAAGAAGTTAACACGGGTTTTAAACCACTGTGCTTTCTGAAAGGAAAGTTTTGCTCCGGCGGCCCTCAACTGTGTCAGAACATAACGGATCTCCGCTATGTGTTCCTCCACAGATGAACTTTTGATGAGGACATCATCTACATAAGCCAGGTTACCCCTTGCACCCAAGTCAGGCATGGCCTTGTGTAGAAAAATGTTGAATTCATTGCCGGAGTTGAGGTATCCGAAGGGAGTCCGGGTCCATGTGTATTGCTGGCCCCCAAAGGTAAAAGCCAGTTTGTACTGGTCCTCCCTGCTGACAGGCACAGTCCAGTATCCATTGGTCAGGTCTATTGCAGTGAATACCTGTGACCCCTGGATCTGGGCCAGCCCTTGGTCAATGTAGGGCAGAGGCCATCGGGAAGTATGGACCCGTTTGTTGAGCTCCCTGAGGTCGGCACAGAGTCTCCACTGGCCGTTTGGCTTCAATATTCCCAGCACCGGATTATTGAAGGTGCTGTGGACTGGACGGATTATTCCCCGGGACTCAAGGTTCTTAATTATTTCAGTAAGGGACTCCATTGATGCGAGAGGCAAGCGATATTGCTTCACAAACACAGGAGTCATGCCAGGGTCCGTGGGGATTGTTGTTGTGTGGATGTCAGTGCGACCACAGTCATATGAGTCTACCGCAAAGAGATCTTGGAAATCCAAGAAAACTTGTTTCAACTTTTGCTTTTGTTCCAGAGTCACACAGGCATCGGCTAGGTTGATTCTCTCTTCCACCATCTGCCTGAAGCCTGGAAAGACTTCGGGTTTGGCTATTTCAGCGGCCTCCTCCAGCTGGGTGGAGAAGTCCCTGGTCAGAGTGCTGATTTGGACCGGAGGCTTCAGGTGGGCAAGGCAGCCTTCATGAACCTGGAAAATCACCTCATCCCTCCTGAAGTCACACGTCACATCTTCCTTACCATACGGGCAGGAAGTGTACACCAGGAAGTTCCCCCCATGCCGGGTAAAAATCCTGTCTGATGTTGTGTTGTCCTCACTGTCACTGTCAAAACAGTCCTTGGGGATTGGTCCTAACAGTTCATTTCTAAGATCAATGGAGAAATGTCGGTCATCAACCGCCATTCCAATAATGGTGCCTGCGGCTAGAGTAATACTCTTTAAGTCGCTGTTATCCACCTCTATTGGAATAGTGTCATGTTCTATGTTGACTAATGGAGTTGGGTTTACCCCCAACCCTTGCTGTTGGAGAGAAGCATTTAGATGTATGTAAGCATCAGGGTTTTTCAACTCTTGTCCCCTTTTAACTTTCACTTCCAGGGAGAATTGTCGGGTCCTTTCTGGGATGGTGACTTCCTCTTTAACCTGAATTTCAACTGCATAAGGTAGCAATTGAGCTGACCTAAATGCTTTTTCTGGATCATCAAAGCTCTTGGGATTATCCGCTAATCGGGACCAAGCTTTGAAGTTTATTAGGTCCAAACTAATGGCAAAGCGATTGAGAATGTCACTGCCTAAGTAAAAGGCGGCAGGGACGTCTCGCACGACCCAACAATTGTGGACTATGCTCTTGTTGCCAATGGAGATTTTGAGCATACACCTGCTTGGCAGGAGATGTTTGGAATTAGGTGCTTCCAGGTCCATTTCCCATTTGTCTATCAGTTTGAAGGTGGGAATGGCTGGATCTTTTGGGAGTTGGCGAAACATGGCTTCGCTGATGAAGCTCTTACCGTTGTTCACACACACTCGAGCGAGAACAGAGTCCTTCCCATCATTTAACTGAACAGGGATGAACAACTGCTCTCCAATTTGCTGAATATCAGCCAGGCTCTGAGCTGATTTCACATCTTTCTGGACTATAGGAGTGGGAGTTTCAGATTGTGGATTGGTATAGAATTTCAGAGTGTTTCCTTCCAGCGTGGAATACCACTTTAGACTGGAAGGAAGGTTGATTTTCAGAAACAGAGAGGACCCCCCATCACCAGTCTGTTGTCCTACTGCTATTACTGTCACGTCTGGAATCTGGTTATTCTGGAAGTGGAATTCTACTTGGTCAGATTTTTGTTCAACCATGTGGCAGGTGCCGTTTAAACTAACATGGTTGACACTCTGTTTTAATTTTATTGGTCGGCTAGTCTGGGTCCAGAGGACCTTGTTTACACAATCTATTAGGGGTGACAACCTTCTCAGGAGGTCATTCCCTAGTAAACAAGGGGTGCCCTCTGGGGTCACAACTATGACCGGGTGTTTCAACTTATGTCGCCCAATTTTAATGTCCAAATCTGCCGTCGCCTCGACTGGAATTTCCTTCCCGTCAAAGTTCTGCAGTTGTCCAGGAAGAGAGGTGAGAGGAATTTGGTAATTCTCTCCCCTTCCTGCATTCAGTTCATCAAAGGCCCTTCTGGACAGAAGGGTAGCTTGAGATCCAGTGTCCACCAGTGCCAAAATTGTACCCTGTACCCTGTCCCTGTACTTGTACCGGGGCATAATATCTTCCCTCCTTCTCCTCAAGGGGGCACAGATAATGTACATTTTTGGACAACTGGTGGGCTAACTTTCTGGTTTTGGACATCGCGAGCGAAGAGATTTGGGCAGAATCTTGTGGAGAGCCTTGGGAATCTGAAAGAAAAATTTGGCAACTGGAGATCAGAGCCATTGTGGGTTCCCCTGGCTCCGGTTCTGGGCCGCCCCCCCCTTTTTGGAGGCAGTCACCAGGATGGGTTTGAACCAGGGGATTTTCTTGCTGTTGGTTCTGGGATGAGATGGTGGGCGGCGGTAGCTCAGTCTCCACATCTCCCCAGTCTGGATTTGCATCCCTAGGGACCCATTTTTCTTTGGGAGGAGTTCCCCCCTCTCTGAAGGAGAAGATCCTTTTCCCAGGATCCTCTGAGGATCCCTCTCCCTCAAATTGGAAGATCTGTACCTCCTCCTCAAACTGAGTCTGTTTGGGTCTTTTATTTCTCCTACCCCCCCTCTGCTCCTTAGGAGGCAGACTTTCAGGGGCAAGAGATTTTGTTTCCGGTTCCTGGGTTTCCAGGGGCTGTTTACAAGTGAGGAAGGAAGCTTCCTCCAAGGCTTTACACCCCCCTTCCTTTTGTGCCTCCTCCCTGGGAACCGGTGAGTTATCGGGGTGCTGCCCCCGTCATTGTTCTGGAGCACCAGGTCCAGAGTTGGGTGCGTTCTGCGCCGGCATGCTGATCTGAGGGTTCTGCTGCGCCCTCAGTATATGACCCATATCCCGCGCCATGTTTTGAACCTGGCGCTCTAACTGGGAAACCCGCTCAGGCTGATACGGGGCCCTGTTTTCTCCCCTGGGCTGATCCCGGGAAGGGTAGCTATCCCTCCTCTGGTAATACCCCGGGTTGGGAAGATTTGGGTACCCCTCCACCCTTGGCCTCCCCTCTCCCGGATTCAGTGGTCTGGGCTCAGGGAATTGGGGAAAGAAGGATGGATGGTTTTGGGGCTGAAAGTCGGGTGGATATCTGGGGAAAAAGTTCTGCCCAGGGTTTGGTAAATTTCTGCCCTCCTGTGGGAAGTTTGGAGGGAAGTTCCCTGGGTTAGGTGCTTGGCTGGATCCCCTCCCCTTGGGCTGGAGGAGTCCACACATAACCCAGGATGGGTCGATTTCCCTTGTAACGGGGACTTACATAATCAGGAGAGCGAGGGACCCCATTTGTGGGGCTGCCTCCTTGGCTCCCTGTCTGTGACTGGCCCGAGGACCTTCTGGGCCTAGCATTATTAGGTGCAGGTAGGTTTTTAGGCCCCCCCATCTCCAAATCTAAAACGGGGGTGACCTTTACCTCTGCCACCTTGGCAGCAGCAGGGGTGGTGTTGGCTTTGGGGTTTTTCTGGGCATTACTTTTGCTATCTACCGGTTTCTGCACCTCATAGATCCGGGTAGCCTGTTCAATGACCCAGTCTAAAGATCTTTTCTCGTGAAAATCCCTCACGAGCTGGGTCATGATATATTTGGGCAAGGCATGGAAAAACGTATTAATAAACTCTCTACTATCTGTGCGCACCCTTGGTGGTTTGCGCAAAAGCACGTTTCAGTTCTTGCACAAATTCTTGTGGGGCCTGATCCTCCCCACATTGCAAATTGTAGGCTGCCTTGCGAGCCTCTTGAGGATTTCTGTGAACAGAAAAATGTTTCAAGATGGCCGCCTTATAGGTGGACCATCTTGAATGATTTTGGTCCTCCAGCCCCGCAAAGAAACTGGAGTATTCCGGGGAGAAGGTCCACTTTACATATTGAATACAGCTTTGGCTGTCCTTCAAATGGAAAGTCTCCATCATTTGTTCAAACAACTCTAAGTGCTCCCAAACAGAATACTTAGCGTTCTTATGGTAAGGCGTGATGACGCTCCTAATCGCCTTAATCTGCTTTAAAGGGTCCTTAAGCAAGGCCCTTTTTGTCTTATTGGCCCTTTTGGTCCGGGTAACCCTGGTCCAATCGTCCTCGGACTCAGAGGCACTGCTCCCAGAGGTTCCTGTCTGCTCTTCCAGGTTTTCCCGGATTCTGCGAGCCTGGGAATGGCTGGCAGAATGTGGGGACCTGGTCTCCTGTGTCCTGCGCAGTTCAGAGGAGTCTTCAGATTCCTCCTTGCTGCCAGGATTTGATGGGTACCCCCTCCACTGACCTAACTGGGCAGAGGTTTTCAGGATGCCCTTAATGGGCCTACTCTCCTGGGGTTCCCCATTGAACTGTACTGTACTTGGGTGCCCATACCCGGATGCCCACCCCTCCATTCCTGAGTGGTACTGGCCTATGAGCCCCATACTCTTAGCTGGATAGTAATCTGCCATCCCTGTGGCCCTGTGCTCATGTGCGCCAGGGGACATGGGGGTGGTAGAGTCCAGGGACTGGGGGAGATGAAGGCCCCTGGTGTTAGGGCTCCTGCGGTTATGGTCAGGAGTCTCTCTTTCCCAGCGGACCTCATCTCTATCCGCCCCTGCTCCCTGTTGCAATGCAAGAGCCTGCATTTGTGCTTTCAGTTCCTCTGTTAAGGCCTTACTCGACTCTATCAGTTTCTCCTGCATCGCTACCTGTTGTTGGAGCCTATCATTGTGTTGACAGAGGGCCTCATTTTCCCTCTGTGCTTCCTGGTTGGTCCTGGAGAACTGGGCCAGTCTTTGCTGCAGGAGGGTTACCTCCTGAGCTGTGTCCCTATTGGCCTGCTCCTTTCTTGCTAGAGCATCCTCCACCCTCCTGGTGTGCTCTAACAAGTTCTGGTTTTCTTTTTGGAGGTCACCCAGCCCCTGGAGGGCCAGGTGATTTTCTTCCATTTTCCTTTTTAAATGGCAGACTTCCTGGCCTATGGTGTCTCTTTCCTGACTAAGAGCCTGCATTTGTGCCGCCAGGTCGTCCCTCTGCCTTTGGAAGGCACCAGCTTTCTGGCGCTCCTGATCAAACTCTGCCTGGGTATCCAGGTCTTTCAGAATTAGTTTGTTGCTCTCTGCCTTCACTCTATCTAGGTGGCCTTGCAGGGTGACTACCTGCTCAGCACATACCCTGTTGAAGTCCAGTTGTTGCTCCAGCTTTTTCTGGTTTTGCAGTAGGGAGTCCAAACCTTCTTGGTATTCCTTCTGCAAGGCCAGAAATCTGGTATCCTGTTCTACCTTTTCCTGTTGCAGCACATCCATATCCTTCTTTATTTTAATGATGTGCTGCCTACTATCATCTTCTGACTCCTGGCTCCTCTGCAGCCTCTGCTCAGAAGAGACCAGGTCAGATTGGACCTTCTCTAACACCATCTGTTGCCTATTTGCCAGATTTTGGCTTTCAGCACATCTATCCTGCATGTCTCCCATATATAGGTACAGGTATGCCGCTATCCTAACAATCTTGTCGTGTTCATCTTTGGCCTTAGGAGCCATATATAGTTCACTCAGGGCCACATGTAATGGACCCTGATCTCTCCATAAGTCTGACCCTGTTTCAGTGACCTGTCGCGTGATGGCCTGCAACCAGGCATCCTGGCCCTGTTCGGTCCATTCACCTCTCACAAATAGCTTATGCAAGAGGTGCTCTCTGGCTATTTTCATATCTACCAAGGTCGTCATTCTAGAGATTGGTCTCTGTCCTGACTTACAGAAGTTAGTATTTTATTTTTGCAGAACAGAACTTTTCTTGGAGTGTCCCTTTTGAGGAATGCTTCACAGCGTAATGCAGCGTGGTGATCCGACCGGATGTATGTATCCCGTCAGTTAGCACACTGTATTAAGCTGCACAAGTGGTAAATCTAACCCAACGTCTCGGCTCGAGCCCCCAATTTGTAAGAGGATTCAATTCAACACTACAGCCAAGTCAACGCCTAGACTATAATACTGAATGAAAACCCTTATTGATATATCTTTATGTCCAGTTCATGCGTTCTGGATGACTACCCCTATATAACACCCCTCTCTTGGAATCCTCCTGACCCCACTGAGCCAAGAAGTAGTTCTGTTTTGCAAGTTTAAAAGGTTTATTTGATAATTTAAAATATATATATATCACACTTTATAATAAATTAATAATTGAATAGCACACTTAATCTGATATGAGAAAGATCAACAACGGAGAATCTGGCACTAGCACACTTCTTATAATCACTAATGAGTTGAGATGAAATGGATAAGATAGCACACAGGTGAATAGGAACGAAAGAAGAAGGTGGTACAGAATGCTTTATGTAAGCTCAGGTGGATGCAATATTCAATGAATGCAGTACAGAAAATACTCAATATGATTTCAACCAAACAATGTAATCACTTTTCTCTGGCAATCCCCTCCCCCCCTTGATGCAAGGCAAGGAAATGGAAGGAAAACACACAGTTCTCAGAAATGCAATCAAATGTGATTCAGTTCACCCCAGCAAGCTTAGACAACAGAAGTTTAAAAACACAGGCCCAAATTGCTTTGATATGTGCTGGCAATGAATTAAAAAATATGCTAAAATGCTTTTAATTCCCTTTCAGAGGTTCAGGGTGAGTGATAGCTACTCTCTATGAATTCAGGATCACCTTAACAATGCTTTAGTAGTAACTAGCAGGTAAACGAAGTTTTTGGCAAGGAAAAGCAAAACTGCTGTCTTTTTACACGTGAAGACATTTGCAAATCGCGGCAAAATTCGCGGATGCGCCGAGCGCTATTACAGAGGAACCACAAGGACTATCTCTATCGTTTTGGGGTCGTAGGAAAGCCTAGGATCTCAGCTTCAAAATGAAAGTTACTGCAAGTCTCTAGCACAAACGGTTGCGGAGATATGAGCGATTGAATAAAGGTCGTTTTTCAGATTTGAAATTTTAAAAGCTCAAAAAGACAAGTGCATCTTGCAACTAGAAAATGACAAGTGACAGCTTTACAAATGACAGGTGACAGTTAGGAGACAGTTCTACTTAGATTAAAATAGGATTGAATTATATTATTTTAACTAAGAGATTGGTTCTGCACAGTTTTGCTATGTACTCACACTATATTCTTGAGTGAAATGGGCCTCATCACGGATCTGGTCAGGGTTTTAGACGGGACTCTGGTCTCTGCACTTCACAGTGATCTGGGTCAGCTCTCTCTGGTTCTCTGGTCTGGGTCTCTAGTTCTGGATAGATTGAAGTCTCTAGTTTGGCTCTCTGGAGGTTTGATGGAGGTAAAGTATGGATTTTTCCGGCAGAGCGTCCCACTGCAGATGGAATTGAAGGTCCCTATCTGTCCTGTCTGTCTGCTTTTATGTGTTTAGAATGTGGGTGTGTTCTAGCATCACTGACCCTACCTCTCTCTCAGCTTCTAATTGGTCAAACTTCCATTTATCATTTGATTGGGGAAGGAAGTGTGTGTCAGCGTGATGTCATTTTATGGCTTGCAGATAGGACACTCCTCTGTCAGATTGCACATATTCTATATTTGATAATAAAAGACATATTTCACAGTTACACAGTTGCTTGAAATTACATATACATGGTGTGGCTGAATTTAGCCATGTCTCTGTCCAAATCTGCTGTTTCTAAGAGCTTGCATTCAGAAATGGCACATAATTGACTTTTTAACTGATTTTTCAATTTCTGACATTGACCCAACTTTACATACATGTGTGCAGGGAGTATGGACATTAACTGATGAAGTTTCAGATTTTTAACATGCATACATTTAGAGTAATATCCACTTTTCCGCTAAAACCCCCCTGAACACGCCACCGGGTCGAAAAACCTCTTAAAATGTGGGCAGAAAAATCACAAGAATTATGGTATCATTTATAAAATTTTCACATGTCTGCTCTATGAGTTATTCATCTTTTTAGAGTTATGTTCTGGCTCCAAAGGGGTGTGGTTTCCTCTCAGCACAAGGTAGAAATACTGGTTTATCCAGTTCTGCCAAGCCAGCTTGCTCTCACAGGCAGTGCTCCTCCCAGCTTCTGCCAAGAGGAAGCTACATTTTACGACTGCTGTAATAAACCTTTGCCTGAGTCAGGAGAGGCTCATTGTTCAAGAGGAAGCCATTGATGATCCTCTCAATAAACCCTCTGCCTGGGTGAAGGGAGTTGCATTGTTCACTCTCCTGCAGAGCACAGGTAATTCAATTATCAGATAGATGGCATATCCTTAGTGTGAGCAGCAAAAGGGCAGCTAGGCCTGGGAACACAGCTGTGACTCAAGTTTCACTCCTGATGGGGGTAGTTGCCAGGCAAATTGGAATCTCTTTAAGCTGTCATTTCTGTTCCCCAGTTTCTGCATTCAAATAAAACTAAACATTTTCACATATGCAGCTAGAAGGCTGATTCTAAGTTTAAAACTATGACATTTAAACAGTTACAAAGGCATGTGACACCAAACATAGGTCACTCATTTAATCTAAACATTTTCGATTTTAGTGTCTTTTAAATCCAGTGCAACTTAAACTGCTGACTCCATAGCTCAGCCAGTTCTGTTATAAGCATTGTTCTGGGCTCTTCATTTCCCAGATTTTGTAGGCACACAACACTCCATTCTACCAAATGTCTGCTGGTGTCCAGTGAGTTTTTAGATGTGTTGCAATGTTTAAAATAGACAGTTTGAGCCTGCCTTCAGAGAAACACAGGGTGGTTTTAAACTGCCGGCTTTTGGATAGTGGTGAGTACTGGTACTGCACCCATTTTTGGGATTTAAGAAAATGAATTCCCAACAATTCTAGGTTGCATTTGGCAATCAGCATTGCCATTCCCAATGGTTTCAGACTACTGTGCGGGTAGTCCAATGGTGATTTTAAAGCGCTTTGAAGCTAACCGGCGCTACTGTTTTTCCTTTGGCAACCCATTTCCCTCATGGCAACCCGGCCTTTCATTCTCGCACTGGTGGGTGGCAAGCGAGGCAACCATTTTGGTGTGCGCACAAACTGCGCAGCTTTCCTGGATTTCGGCGCACATGTGGGTTTTCCGCCATCTTGAATTTTCTAAGCCCACAGCACCAAATGTTGTGGCATGATAGCTTAAACGTGGGTCAGGACACCCAACAGCGTAGAAGACGCCTGGGCGCGTTTGCCTACGCAGCACAGTCACGTCACGGATAGAGGCGGGGAATATGAATGTTTTGATAGTCTGTTTCAGGGGCGGGGGATTTGATTTAGTGCCGCAAAAGCAGGTGAGCCAGGGCGATGGGGGGAAATGATAGGATTATCAGAAAATGGCAGCTGATTTCGAGTGCGTTAATGGACGAAAAGTCGGGTAAGGTCCATAGGAAAGTTTTCTACGATCTACCGATTTATGCTTAAAAACACATGGCCGAACCGTAGGGACAATAAAAAAAAGTCCCGGAACTATCCTTTAAGTATTTGAAATCTATGTCTGCGCTTTGCCCGAGTCTTTTTACGTCTCAGGTAGCGCCGGTCATTCGTCCAGATAGGACTTCAGCACTAGCGGGGAATAGTCGTTGTGTTAGTAGGTACCAAAGCGTGTGCATGATACAGTACAATCTTTTGTTATGCAAAAAGGGTAAAGAAGAATAGACCTCAGAAGGCAAAAAATATCAACACAATAGATCTTGCTGGAGCATCCATGTTCTGCAATGGTGGATGTATTTTATATTGTCAATAGAGTGCATGAGACCACTTGAAAAGTTATTTGAAATGCATTATTATTGCTTTATGTTAGTCAAGCTCTTCTGCGGTAATACTGAGTCAGTGCAGCAAGAAACAGTCGCACCCAAATCAATCGGACCTTAGCACTATTAAGCAATGCAAGGACAGGTGTAACAGCTGGTGTTAATGCTGGCTAGGTATGCGCCAGCTAAAGAAGAAAAGCATAAAATAACACCTTAGGTGGCATCATTGGTCCGAATGTGGCTACGCGTTTTGAAAAATGCTTCACAGTTTATGCAAGCATAGACTTACTAGCCAACATCGGTCCAAACTTTCATGATGATTACCTAGTGTAAGGAAAGGACAGTGTGCATAGTCTAACATTTCATTTTTTTCTCGTCTAGCTCTAGTCCTCGTCTGGGTCTGGATTTGCTGCATTGCTTCTTCTTGTTTCTCTTATGCCGAATCGTATACGTGTTGGGCTGAGGAGCCCTCCCCTCTGCAGGGCTTGACATCTCCAGGAGGTTCCATGACTTTTTCCCTATTAACTTGATGGCTTTGTCAGTTGCTTGTTCTACATAAGAGGGACCGTCAAACCTGGGCTTGTCCCAAGACCGAACAAAATTACAAAGGAGAACCCGATCTCCCAGATAAAGAGGTGGTTGCGTTCAGAGTCTTTTACTGGTGTATGGTCTTCCTCATCCTTTTGCGACCTCTGCCGTCATGATGATTGAAGCTGTTGAGAGAAAATAAGTACTAGCCATCATTGCAGTGATATAATCCCGCATTTCATCACCTAGGACAGTGGCAGTACTTTGGGCGTCTGTCAACGCAGTAGTGGAAGGAGCAAGCGGGAGTCGCATGCGTCGTCCTGTCACCACCTCATGAAGGGTTAAATGGTGGTTGGGTCCAGGTTGATTGTGCAATGCAAACAAGGCTAAGGGCAGGCAATGCAGCCATCCCTTCTTTATTTTTGCTTTTATTTTGGCTATTTATTCATTGAGTAAGCCTTTGAGGCATTCATAAATCCCATTTGCTTGCGGGTGATAAGTGCAGGAAAACGTATGCTTAATCCCCAGCAGGGCTGGGATGTGCTCAAAAACTTAATCTATGAAGTTAGTGTCAAGAACCATTGGACTCGTCCTTTTTGGACTTCCTGGTCCCTGACCCATAGAGGCCTACACACAGCAGTACATCCAACATGGCCACAGACCACGGAACGCTGTGCACAGTTTCTGCATCGCACGCATCACGTTCCATAAAGCGGCCACGCCCCCGCGGCTCAGTGCGTCTCAATGCTACTGTTTACTGAGGTTGACGTGTGCTACCGAAGTTCGCTCTCGTTAACTACTAGCTCCTGGCTCCTTGAACCCTTCACCTTCCTCCAATTTCCCTTGCCCTCCTTTTCATCCCGGATCTCCACGTACAATCTGCCGAGTGTAAGTTCCGCTGTTTCCAGGAATTCCCGGATATTCTGAACGATCCAGGATTCGAATCACGGAATGCACGCTGGAAGCTGAGGACACCCGCGCGGGCTTATATTAGACCCGTGCCGTATGAAGGAAGACTCCAACAAAGAAAGAACACAAACAGGTGAAAAGGGGGGAAACCTGTGACAGTAAGGTCCATTGTCTGAACGTAGGACCTCACACACACCACACCTCTTCGACGAGGAATTTTGCAGCACTGAGGGCATTGGGGTATAAGCACGGACTAGCTTCAATCAAGCGAGAAAAAGGGCATACCTGTCATGGCCATGGCCCCACAACTCCAGACCCCGCACCATCAGGGCACGAGATCAAGGGGCAACACAACTTTTTATTATACAACTTGGAGAGCCCAACTCGACTCAGACCTGGCGCCTTTGGTGCCAGGCTCATAAATAAATGTGCACTAGCACATTTTATTTGCTGCCATTACTTGGTTTCCCCTGCAGGGGCCCCCATGTGCTTTGGGTCCGCGTGGCTGTTGGAGAGGCTGAATGCACGTGTTGGCATCCTTTTAGAAGTGCCAGGGTTTTGCCGATGAGTCATGACTATGGGCGTGGCCAGAGCAGGCTATATAAGCCAGCTCTGCCTCCCAGCACGCGCTTTGCGTTATTCTGCTATTGCAGTGTAACGCTCACTGCTGCCTAAGCGCATCTTACCTGTTTCGAGCTACCAGCCAGAGCGCACCTTGCCTGCCTTCAGCTACCGGACAGAGCACACCTTACCTGTCTACAGCTACTCTCCAGAGTGCATTTCATCTGCCTTCTGCTACCAGCCACAGCACTCACCTTGCCATCTGCTTCCTTCGGCACGCATCCTTGTGGAGTCAGGCATTCATTTTCCACCTCCGGGTAGCGGCACTCCAACTCGACGTCGTGACAGACAGTGCCTGCAAGGGAAAAAGACAAAGACAAGGTTTGAAACCTATAAGACAATACGTTCAAGGTCGCGCTTAGCCCAATCCTCGCACTTGACCTAAAACCAACACTCACCATCTGTTGGAACATCGTGAACTCCATTCTCTTCCCATTTGGCCTTGTCTCTTGCACTGCAACTACTGCTGGGCCGCATATCACCTATTGGGAGAAAGCGGAGGAAAGACATTATTACAAGGATACGGACAATAATCAAGAATAAAAACTACAATATTTTAAAAGCCAAAAGACACTTACCTTTAGGAGTGGATCAGCCACAGCTGGTCTGGGCTGCCACGCACATGGATCAGTGAAGGAACTCTGTCCATTCAATGCGCCCCTGCTGTGAGAAGCAGGACGGAGAGCTTGCCGTCACCAATCAACAGGTGAGACTATATGGGACGGTGTATGCTCACCACATTCAGGGAAGAAGGGTTAGAGAGAGGGAGCAGTCATACAGCAACCTTCTCACGATCTCTCATATCCTTGCAGGGGCAGTGCCAACAACTAGCTCAGTCCACCGCACACGAGCAGGGGAGGAAGCCTGACCAGGGGAATTCACTTCCAGGGAGGGCTGCGACCGTGCCCCAACGTCCCCGCAGATACCAGGTGAGCGTGACAGAACGCAAAGCCTTCACAAACCTCTGCCTGGGCGTTATGGAAACCTCGGAAACAGACCAGTTGACCCAGCTACTGGGGGAAGTACAGGCTGAAGTCCATGCCTCCAGACAAGAAACCAATGCTTTAAGGAGGGATCTTATTGTAGCTCGAGAAGGAACTGATGACTTGGCAAGACAAATGCTTCAAACCCATGCGGGTCAGGTTCCATTACCTGGGCTTCCCCAACCTCTGATGCCACAGCCATCACCACCAGTTCAAGTAGTTCTTCCAGACCTGCACTGATCGCTGGGCATAGCGGACACGGCCAGAGGTGCCCCTCCCCACGGAATAAACCTGCCTAACCAGAGGGGGACCAGCACACGCAACCACACCGCCCTGAGCCCACAGTGAGGCGGACCACTGGTCACTCCTCTCTTCCCACAGTGCTGGAGCCGGAATCAGACCACAAGGGGTCTGACAGCAGGGCACTACCCCTAAAGATCTTCCCAGCGCGCTGTGGATCTCCAACACTCCGGACCATAAATCCAGCAGAGTGAATAGCCCATGTGACGGTCCCACACGCAGTGCGCACACAGGAGCAGGCCATGGGAGCTGCTCCACAAAGTTAAGGCCCAGCCCTCAAGACACGTGACGAGCACACCATACCAGTGAGACCCCCGGTGCGACTACACCTCTGAGACACCGGCTCCGGTCGACTGGTGACCCACCTTCTACCCAAACTGCCTCAGGACCTGCACAACGATAACAGGATGCTGGCTGGGAAACCCCAAAACCACTGGGACCCGCTTGCACTGAGAGACCTAAGAGTTGACCACCTCACGGAAAACCCACTCATCACCTGCACCTCAGACATCTCCTCTGAGACTCTGATCATCTTGCTGCGGCCACCACCCTCAGGCAGGTACAACAGGGGTCATCCTCGGACATTGTGCACTGCACCCACAGTGCGCACAACACCAAACTCTGCACAACTGGCAGACTGAGGGAGAGCGACCTATCCTCGTGCAACCAGGGGAAGCCTTACTGGCGCCTGAGCGACTACAGGAGCTAGTGGTCCCACCACCCACAGCAGATGTCGGCATCATAGAAACTGGACATACGTGTAGTTCTCGACGCAAAACCTCACCAGGAAACCGAGACGACTTATCTAGACCCAGCCCCTCAGTGAGATCGCTTACCGGCTCCATGGGCAAGGACAAGGTCAAAAGATGAACCCTGTAGAGCAAAATTTACCTCTTTGCAGTAGGGGCCCCTCACCAACCCGGGACACAAACCCCAGAAGGTGGAGAACCCAGGGAGGAAACTCAAGACCCTCCTATCTCACTAACCGACCTTATGAGAGCAATTGGCGATTTGAGGACATCTCTGGAATTGAAAATTGGAGGATTATCCGCAGAAGTGTCTCTCCTCCGCCAAGACCTACACAATCTGCCGTCCAGAGTCTGGGAATCTGAACAAAGGATATGAGACACGGAAGACACAGTTCTCCAACTAGAGCAGCAACTCGCAGCTATCTCCAAGAAAGTTGACCAACTCGAATACCGCGCAGAAGACAGCGAAGGAAGGGCGCGACGCAACAATCTGAGGATTCTTGGAATTCCAGAAAAGGAGGAGGGGACCCAGCGCTGAACTCTTCCTAGAAGACTCGCTGGCTCATATTTTCGCCCCCAAAAAACGGTCTAAATTCTTTTCCATCGAGCAAGCGCATAGTGCCCACTGGGCGACACATCCCTTGAGCCCCGTGAAGAACGATTGTTGCACGCCTTTTAAACTTCCGAGACCGGGACGCTATCCTCCAGATGGCCCGATCCTCGGCCCAATCACATGTAACGGATACCGCGTTGGGTTCTATCCAGACTACACCAAGGAGGTCCAAAGGGCCCGCCAATCTTTCGACTCTGTGAAGAAGAAACTCCAATCCTTGTCAATCAAATATGCTCTTTTCTTCCCTGCACTACTTAAAGTCCATCACGAGGGCGCCACCCACCTGTTCTACACCCCTAAAGAGGCATGGGAATGGCTCGAAACACAAATCCTCAATGGGCCGGGCACCCGACATTCGCCTCCTAGACCACCTGGACAGAAACCCAGGTCCAAACAGCCTTCACCCTCCTCAACCCCTGCGGCCCGGAAGCCGAAATGGCACTGCACTCCGATGAGAGTCACACAGAGAACGGATGAAGCCTCCACACCGCAATGACCAGGCTGCAACATAACTCCACAGGAGGCCTGACTCCGCGGCCGCCTCAGTCCGGGCTACCCCGAAGAAGTTTTATAGTTTAAGGTTTAATGTTTGGGTGACAGGTGCTTCCAGTTGGGGGACTGGGGGGAGTACAGGGTGGGGGGAGGTCTATGGGTGTTGGCAACCAGAACCACAGAACAAGAAGGCAAGACATCCATCCCCCCTGGCGCAAGAAGCACAAACAGCCCACCCGCTGGACTGGTATACCCATAACACCCAGGTTCAAGTTATACAGTTACATGGCAGTCTCCAGACAACCCCTTGCAAGAGATATATCCGGATAGTCCAGGCTTATACTACATACCCACTGGCAGCGATGGACCTAGGTGCTGGAGACAACAAACATAGGTCATAATGCACAGACCGGGAGGCCACTAAGACACAGGATCCTCTTTGATGCCTCAAAATGTGACCCACACGATTAGGATAAACACTGATAAACTGTCCCTACTGACCTGGAACATCAACGGCCTTGGCTCCTGCGTCAAACGCAGACTGGTGCTCCAAAACCTCAACCGATACTCACAAGATATAGCCCTCCTCACGGAAAACCACTTGATCAGAACCGGCAACAGCATACATACCAAGATGGGTTCTCAAAAGGCGCCAGGGGCACAATGATACTCATCCACAAACGGGTACCCCAACAGATCAGGAAAGTACGGACGACACCCGTGGCCGATTTGTAGTGCTACTCGCTGACATCTGGGTAGAGCGATGGGGCCTTATCGCGGCCTACGCTCCTCCCACACTCACGAAGGAACTCCTTGGCGAACCTCAGGACATACTGTTGGAGGAAGAAGCAGATCTGTGGGCCCTAGGGGAGGGGACTTCAACAAAGTTATGGAAGTCACTGTTGATGGATCTCATAGCAGACCCGGAATTCGACAAGCCCCGACTGCTCCGTACACTTTTGCCGAGACACTGGGATTGTCTGACACCTCGCGAACACTGCATGATACCGATGCCGGATTTTCGTTCTACTCCAGTGCACACAAAGCATTCTCGAGAATTGACTATGCCTTCATCCCCCGCAACATGTCCCACAGACTCGTATCAGCCGAGTTTCTGGCAAGAGGCATCTCGGACCACTCCCCGCTCCTTATAACCATGAAGAGCGCACACCACCGACCAGACACCACCTGCCGCCTGAACATACATCACCTGAGGCTTCATGAAATTGCAGAAGAACTAGCGAAAAAGACCACAGAATACTTCGAAATAAATGAAGTCTCAGTGGAATGCCCAATCTCAAGTTGGGAAACGTATAAAACACTCCTTCGTGGGGAAGCTATCTCCGCTGTGTCGGCCCACTGCAAACAATACACCCAAAAGATTGTGGACGCCAAAAGACAGGTGTCTGAGTGTGAGGAACAATTCCTAGTGGAGGGAACTAAAATCACACAAGAGGCCCTGATAACGGCACAAGAAGCCCTCAGTAACAAAGCCCTAGATAATGCACAGACAGCTCACCGGCTAGTTCGGAGCCAAATCTACGAGAGAGGGGAGAAGGCAAATAAAACCCCGGCTTGGCTGGAGAGACGCGAACAAGGTAAATGGTATGTGCAGACCATCCGATCACCTGAGGGGGAACTACTAACTGCAGACTCTGACATCGTAGAAGCATTTGCCACCTACTACGAAAAACTCTATTCCCCACCCATAATGGACCCCACACCGGCTCCCTCTAAAGTTCTGGACCGGATCGAGGTCCCGCAAGACTCAGCACAACGAGCAGATCTCCTAGACGCCGAAATCCCGGAAAACGAAGTGCAAGATGCGCTTGCACAGCTTCAAACCGGAAAGACCCCGGGGCCCAATGGTTTCCCAGTGGAGACCTGGAAATGCCTCGGCAGCACACTAACAGGACACATGCACCCCATGTTTCTCAGGAGTAAATAACGGGGCGCACTCCCCCTAGACCTCAGAAGTGCGTGCATAGTGGTCATACCTAAAGCCGGGAAACCTCCAGAAGAATGCGCCTCTTATCGACCCATCTCGCTGATCAACAGAGAGGCCAAAGTCCTTGCCCGGGTACTGGCTAATACACAGCTCCAGGTGATAGAGTCCCTCGTCCATCCAGATCAATGTGGGTTCATGCCCAACAGGTCCACCCGCATGAATCTATGCAGAGTCCAACTCGCCCTCGACAGGGCCTCCGGAGAAACCGTGCCCACTAGCCATGCTGGCGGTCGACTTAAAAAAAGCATTTGACTCGGTCGGGTGGGAGGCCCTGTGGGAAATCATGGCCCGGATTATCTTTGTGCGATACTTCTTCTCCTGGGTTAGACTCCTATACGCATCCCCAGAGGCAACAGTGAGGGTGAACGGCAAGTCTTCTAGACTGTTTCCACTGGGCCATGGAACCAGACAGGGCTGCCCCTTCTCCCCCCTCCTATTCTTGCTAGCTATCGAGCCACTAGCAATTAAACTCTGAATGGATAAAAACTGGTCTGGATTCATCTGGCCAGGGGGAGGAGAAGACCGGTTCTCGCTATATGCAGACGACCTCCTCATATATCTTAGCAACCCTGTCACCTCCTGTCCGATAGTGTCCCATACCCTCAAGGAATACCACAACTTTGCCGGCTTGAAAGTAAACAATCAAGAAACCATTTACTTCCCGATCCAGGGAGTCCCCGAGACTTGCCCTTACCACGTCTCCATTCACATACCTAGGCATACGCATTGGCCCAACTCTAGATAGATTCCTCCAGCTCAACCTACAACCTGTACTAGACAAATTTAGCAAGGACGTCTCCCGCTGGCAATCGCTCCCCCTATCATCAATGGGCAGGGCAGCTCTGTTTAAGATGATGACACTCCCAAGACTCCTATACGTCCTACAAAGTGCTCCACTCCCCATCCCCCACTAAATCTTTGCACTCATAGACAAGAACTTACGCACACTGCTTTGGGGGGGGGCGACTCAGAATTGTTCTCAAAACACTCCAACGCTCAGTATGGGAGGGAGGCATCAGACTACCATGTATGCGCACATACTATTTAGCAACACAGACGGGGGTGGTAAATGAATCATGCGGAAGCCACACTACCACATAACCGCATTGAGACAGAGGCCATGCACCCCATACCACCCCTCCAGGCCCTATACGCCGACAACAATCTAATATCGAAAATGCCAAGAATGTCACTTCATATCCGCCACGCCTGGAGGGAAGCACACAAACACATTGGCTGGGGAGCAAAACCAACACTAGCCCAACCCATATGGTACAACACACACCTCCCAGAAATATAGAGAATGGGCTGTTTCGATAGTTGGGAAAAGTGAGGGATAACCACACTGGCACATGTGATCCAAGAGGGAAGCCTATTAGAGTTCGATACCCTGAACGACGAATTTGGTCTGACACCTATGGACCGGTTTCGACATGCACAGTTTGCTCATGCCATACCCACCCAGTTCCCAGACATAACCACTATAACCCCCTGTTCCCCCCTGGAGACCAACACTCTCCCACAAAGAATTTCCTACAAAGTCACCTCGACGCTTTACCAAGCCCTTAACTCTTTCGGAACTAAAGAACTTACTAAGTTGAAAGAGAGATGGGAAAGGGATCTGGGCGACCTGGAACTGGAAGACTGGGTAGACGGATTGATGTTCACCCGAGAGATGGGCATCGAAGCCAAACTAAGCCTGATAAAACTCAGAATACTTCACCGCTCCTACTACCCTTGTACAGCCCTCGCTAAATGGCGAGAGACCGGAGATGAGATCTGTCTCTGATGTAAACAGGAGACGGGCACCTTTTTCCACATGATCTGGGACTGTGAGGTGCTACAAGTCTTCTGGAACGAGAGCATTAACACGATTTCCAACATATTAAGATCACCAATTCCGAATGACCCTAAAATGCCACTCTTGGGATTCTGGCGTGAGGTTGACCTCACTAAACATGAAAAGTCGTTCCTGGCGGTGGCATTGGGAGCAGGGAAAGAGCTGATCGCTGCAACCTGGGGCTCGACAGACCCAATATGCTTTAACCGTTAGATCAATGAAGTAAGTAGGTGCGCATCCATGGAACGCTGCATCTACAATGCGAGAGGCTGCCCCACGAAAATTTGAAAAAATATGGGCAAAATGGCTAGACATGTACTGAGAGATAGCCGCCCTTCCCTTCCCCCGCCCCAGCCCCAGCCTCCCCCGCACCCTCTGCTCTCTCCTCACCCATGGACACATGACACAATCGTAACTGCCAACCATTTGTCTCTCAGAGATACCCAAGGTACCCCTATGACTTTGCTGCCTCTTATTGTCAATACTGCCATAACTTTCTGCTGAATGCCTATGCTTATGATGTTTTGTTGTATAAACCCAAATAAACAGTTATATAAAAAAAGGTGGTTCTTCCAGGTGCAGTACCACTGGCCCTGCCTGAACGCTTTACCGGCGACCCCAATAAGTACTCTATATTCATGAACCAATATCGCCTCCATTTTCTGTGCCGTCCTGGGGCTTTTCCTAATGATCAAGCCAGAGTCGTCTTTGTACTCTCATATTTAGGAGGTAGCGCAGCGGACTGATCGTTACCATTAGTAAACCAGGATGATCCTTTACTTCGAGACTTTGGGGAATTTCAGCGGGAGATGGAAAAACTGTTTGCTAGGCATACTCAAGGGCAAGCTCTGGACAATGAACTACTCTCTCAGGCAGGGAAACCAAGACGTGCTGACCTACATCGCAACCTTTAATCGTCTTGTAGCACAGACGAATTGGGCAGAAGAAAAGAGGGCCACACTCTTTTATCGAGGCTTGCGTGGGGAACTTAGATGTTCTAGCCCAAGTGGGCAATCCTCCTGAGGGCTGTGCGGAATACATCAACCTGTCTGTGCAGCTCGACCATAGATTGCAGAATTGAAAAATGGACCATTCAAGAACCGAAGGGAGATGGGTCTATATGCGCCCCCGGAACAACCCAACAAAACCCACGAACAAACTGAACCAATACAGATTGGTGGGGTACAAAGTCCCATCACCAAGGCCGAAAGGGAGCAAAGGATGCAACAGCAAGAGTAGAGCAGGACATTTCATCCGAGAATGCCCAGTGAAACCACCAAAGAAACTAGTTGGCGCAACAGACAATGGCAACAATGAAAAGGAACAAAATCCGGAAAACTCCAACGCCCGACAAGCGTAGGGGTCCACTTGTCGAGTGAAAAGAAGGAATCTGTACAGACCTGTGGTCATCCTGGTACTTTTGGTCAACCACCAACAACTGTCAAAGGTACACGCCTTGGAGGCATACATTGACAGCGGAGCGGTAGGAAATTATATTGATCAAGATCTGGCTGCACAAATGGGCCTTTCTCTCTAACAGAAGCTGAAATCGGAAAACGTCACAGCAGTCGATGGTTCTCAGTTATCATCCGGGCCTGTGACGCAGCATACCGAAAAAGACATGTTTATTTGTCAGGATGGTCATCAAGAAGACATCTCCTTCGATCTCATTGGTGCGCCTCAGTTACAGATATTAGGCATGCTTTGGCTGGAATCCCACAACACTAGGATTGACTGGAGAAAAAGAGTTCTGTCCTTTCCTCAAGAGTGTGCCAAAACTTGCTACAACAAGGAGATGAGCAACCTGAACCCCAAGACAAAAACTATTCTGGAATATCTGGATCACCAGGATGTTTTTCAGAAGGAGCAATGGAACACTCTACCTCCACATAGGCCTTACGATTGCCAAATTGACCTGGTGCCCGGAGCCCAAATCCCCTGCAGCCAGATTTACGCCTTAACGGAGCAGGAAAACCAACATCTAAAAACATACTTAGATCAATATCTAGCCAACGGCTTCATCTGCCCGTCTGAGTCCCCTGCCTCTTCGGCGCTCTTTTACGTACCTAAGAAAGAAGGCGACTTAAGAACTTGTATTGACTATAGAGCGCTTAACCAAATCACAGTTAAAAAACAGATACCCCCTGCCACTTATCCCAGAGCTTCTGGATCAGGTAAAGAATGCTCAAATTTACACAAAACTAGACCTACGAGGAGTCTATCACCTTGTAAGAGTTAAAAACGGGGACGAGTGGAAGACGGCATTCCGAACCGTATATGGGCTTTTCGAGTACCAGCCATGCCTTTTGGATCATGTAATGCCCCATTCTTTATGAACAATGTTCTTCATGAATTATTGGACGTTTGCGCACTTGTCTGCATAGATGCCATTCTTATTTACTCGGCTTCCAAGGAGGACCACGTCGGCCATGTAAGAGCAGTTTTGGAAAAACTTTGACTGCATCGGCTGTTTGCCAAATTTGAAAAGGGTTTCTTCCATGTAACAGAAGTTGAATTCTTGGGCTTCATGCTCACACCACGAGGAGTACACATGGACACACGCAAGGCGATGCTATCCTCCAATGGCCAGCACCAATATCCACAAAAGGAGTACCAAGTGTTCTCGGACTTGCTTATTTTTTATCGTCGATTCATTCCAAAGTTTTCACAGATAGTCCACCCAATTACCTCCCTGCTGAGAAAAAACAAGAAATTCTTTTGGTCCCCTGAAGCGCAGAGCGCCTTCCAGGAGTTGAAACTTGCTTTCACCACAGCACCATTTCTTCGACAACCCGACCTGATCCGCCATACGTGGTCAAAACGGATTCCTCCAGCATAGCCATGGGAGCGGTATTATCGCAGAAGGACCCCGACACAGGATATTTACATTCCATAGCATTTTGGTCCCGCAAGTTTTCTGCAGAGTTAAATTATGCGATCACTGACAAAAAACTGCTAGCGATTAAGGGAGCCTTTAAAACATGGAGACACTATCTTCTGGGGGCAAGACACTCGGTCACAGTCATCCCGGATCACTGCAACCTACAATACTTGAAGACTGCCAAGGCCCAGTCCTCACGCTAGCTTCGCTGGGCTATCTTCTTTGCGGAATACGATTTTATCATCACCTACAGACCCGGGGTACCCAATGGGAAGGCAGACGCTCTATCATGCTTGAGTGAAGATCAAGAAGCCTTTTCCATGGCTGAGCCTGTAGCCATCATTCCAGAAGAACGGATCCAGAACAAAATCGCAGCAACCACCTGTTTGGATGATTTGAAAACCGACCTCCAATCTCAGATGAACCAAGCAACACAACAGGAGTGGCTATCCAGAGGGGATCAATAGACCATTGAAAATGATCTGCCGTATTTTCAAGGAAGGTTGTACATTCAGGACAAGAAGCTACAAGACCGAATAATAGCTAATAATCACAATTCACTAGTGGAAGGACATCGAGGAATTGCCAAGACTCAAGCTAAGATTCGAATGGGGTATTGGTAGCTGACTTGGAGAAAAGACATTGCTCAATTTATCTCAACCTGTGGTGTCTGTGCACAACACAAATCTCAGAAGCTGAACCCAGCTGGATTACTGCGTCCGTTGACGGTACCACCAGCACCGTGGCATACGTTGTCAATGGACTTTATCACAGATCTTCCTCCCTGCAATGGTCACAACACCATCTTAGGTATTGTAGATTTGTTCTCTAAAATGGCTCATTTCATTCCACTAAAAGGACTCCCCACTGCTTCTGCCCTCGCCACCGTGTTTTTGGAACAAATTGTCAAACTACATGGATTCCCATCAGTACTAATATCAGATTATGGAACTCTGTTCGTCTCAGCACTCTGGAGGAGGTGCTGCAAAATAGCCAAAATTGATCTCCGGTTATCCACTAGCCACCATCCTCAAACCGACGCCCAAACTGAATAGACCAACCAGACCTTGGAGCAATATCTAAGATGTATGTTGCAACAAACCGAGGAATCCTGGAAAGACATACTTTGGCTGACCTACAGTGCTCCAGAGAAGATTTGGAAGTGCAAGTATTTTACTCCTTATTTTTTAAAGTTGGGAGTAAAATTATTTTTTAGGGAATTATAATGTAAGTCCAGCTCCCAATGAGAGTAATTTTATAAGTGAGTAAATATACATTTTAACTGAAAAACTGAAATATTTCTGTAATAATTATTTCTTTGCACCTAGTTATACATTAAAAAACAGGTTTACTTCTTCCTATCAAGTAGTTATAACAGTAGTTTCTTCCTGTGATACGGGCACAACTTGTCCAAACATATCCATGGAGCTGTGAGATTGAAAGCAGGGGCCCAAGATTCTAAATGTCTTATTCCTTATTTTTGTTGGGAGTATTTTACTCCCTGTTTTTATTTTTTGGGAGTATTTGCACATTTTTAGGGAGAAAAAGTGGCTGATACACACCTTATCTGTAGGGCTGCTGACCGAATTTACCTACAATTATTCCATCCACACTAGCACTGGACAGACCCCTATTCTACACGGTTTATGTTCTACACCCTCAAACGTCCACTTTTGATTCCCTTGACGAATTGGAAATGCCGGCAGTATCAACCTTACATAAGACTATCACGCAGATTCTTAAAGATGTGGCTGAACATCTGACCAGAGCTAAAGAAAAACAGAAAAGGTTTGCAGATCAACACCGAAGGGAGGCGCCCCACATTACCAGGTCGGAGACAAAGTTTGGTTAGCATCCAAAAACATTCCCTTAAAAGGACCACAAGCCTTCCGTCCCAGGTATCTGGGACCCTATTCCATCAAAGCCGTGATAAACCCAGCTGCCATTAAATTGGAATTACCATCCAATATGCAAATCCATCCAGTATTCCATGTTTCACTCCTGAAACCAATTAAACCGGGTACTCAAATTGAAGCACCACCAGAGCCCGACATCATAGAAGGAGAACCGGAATACGAGGTCAAAACTATTCTGGATTCCAAAATAGTATGATCTAAATTGTACTACCTTATTGACTAGAAGGTTTATAGACCTCAAGACCGTACATGGGAACCCAGTGAATTTGTCCATGCTCCACGGCTGATCAGGTAATTTTATCGCAACAATCCCACCAAGCCAGGGCCAGGAGAAAGAACACCTGTGAGAGGGGCCTTGAGGGGGAGTGCTGTCATGGCCGTGGCCCCAGAACCCCAGACCCAGCACCATCCGGGCACGAGATCAAGGGGCAACACAACCTTCTATTGTCACTTGGAGACAGTACAACTGGAGAGCCCAACTGGACTCAGTCCTGGCGCCTTTGGTGCCAGGCTCATAAATGTGTATTAGCACATTTTATTTGCTGCAGGTAATTGGTTTCCCCTGCAGGGGCCCCCATGTGCTTTGGGTCATGCGTGGCTGCTGGAAAGGCTGAATGCACGTGTTCGCATCCTTTTAGGAGTGCCAGGGTGGGGCCGATGAGTCATGACTATGGGCGTGGCCAGAGCAGGCTATATAAACCAGCTCTGCCTCCGAGCACACACTTCGCGTTATTCTGCTATTGCAGCGTGACGCTCACCGCCGCCTAAGCGCATCTTACCTGTTTCGACCTACCAGCCAGAGCGCACCTTAACTGTCTTCAGCTACCAGCCAGAGCGCACCTTACCTGTCTACAGCTACCAGCCACAGCACTCGCCTTGTCATCTGCTTCCTTCGGCATGCATCCTTGTGGAGTCAGGCATCCATCTTCCATCGCCAGACCTCCGGGTAGCGGCGCTCCAACTCGACGACGTGACAGACAGTGCTTGCAAGGGAAAAAGACAAAGACAAGGTGAGAAACGTATAAGACAATACGTTTAAGGTTGCGCTTAGCCCAATCCTCGCGCTTCACCTAAAACCAACACTCGCCATCTGTTGGAACATCGTGAACTCCATTGTCTTCCCATCTGGCCTCGCCTCTTGCACCGCAATTACCGCTGGGCCGCATATCACCTATTGGGAGAAAGTGGAGGAAAGACATTATTACAAGGATACAGACAATAATCAAGAATCAAAACTACAATATTTTAAAAGCCAAACGACACTTACCTTTAGGAGTGGATCAGCCACAGCCGGTCTGGGCTGCCACGCACATGGATCAGTGAAGGAACTCGGTCCATTCAACGCGCCCCTGCTGTGAGAAGCGGGATGGAGAGCTCGCCGTCATCAATCAACAGGTGAGAATATATGGGTCGGCGTATGCTCAGCACATTCTTGGAAGAAGGGTTAGCGAGAGAGAGCGCAGTCATACATCAACCTTCTCACAATCTCTCATATCCTCGCTGGGGCAGTGCCAACAACCAGCACAGTCCACCGCACACGAGCAGGGGAGGAAGCCTGACAAGGGGAATTCACTTCCAGGGTGGGCTTCGACTGTGCCCCATCGTCCCCACAGAGACCAGGTGAGCGTAACAATACCACCACGATCATGTATTTATACCCTTTATATGTTTGGATCATAGCCACATCTTCTATGTGGAGGCATTGGAAGTGCTCACTAGGGCACGGTATATGCTCCTCACACTACGGGCAATGCGTGACCCGCATTATGTTTTTTACCTATTATATAGGATTCTATGAAAGTGGCGATACATTCCACCAAGTGGGCACAAAACCTATCTTCCCCAATACATGCAGCAAGAACATCTTTATTGAGGTGAGTGGCATGCAGCTGTGTGAGCGCAATCTGCAACGATGATGTGGTAATCACTGGCGTCCCTGTACTCTCCTGTCGTCACAGTGCATCTGCAGGGGATAGCGAACAACCTCTCTTAACCCACAATTCTTTCTCTTCCATCAGTGCTCGCCCCTGAAACTCTATTTGGTACCGGGTAATGAACTGTCCCCTTCTCCCACTATCATGCTGAGCGCACGTTTACATGTATAAGTTGGGATGTCAAACTATTTATTTCAGTAAGGTATGTTGCAGTCTGCGGCTGTGTTGCCCTGGGACATCGCGTCCTCTCCCCCACCCACTCCCCCCTTGTGTGTGCTTGGCACTTCACGACCGCTATAGCTGATGGGAGTTATAGTGCGTCTATCAGTCTGGCCAATAGGGGCGCAATACTGCACCAGTGTGGTGTTGGCACGTCGATAGCCCCTCCTTTTCCAATGTGACAGTCCTGAATGTACTGTTGACGTCACATAGGCGGAGGACACAGTGATCTCATTGTCCTTATAAGCTTCTAATGACATTATCAAAGCTGCTAAATCTGGCGCTTGCACTGAAAATTGAAAGCAATCTTGCGCTCGCCACTACTTCAGCTGTCCCGCTCAGGTTTACTTTACACCTGCCGTCTGGTCTATGGTCGAAGACCTGTCAATAAAGAGTACCCCCCCCTTCAAGGGCATACTCTCCGGTTCTGGGAATGTCATCATAGTCCTGTGTTCTGTGTATGTGGTACAATCGTGTACATAGTCTCCCCTGCTCTATTGGTTCTGCGATAAAAGTTGCTGGGTTTACAATTCTGCATCTTACTACTTTTATTGCCGGATTTGAGATAATCACCTTGTATCACAACGCTCTCGGCGTGGTCAGTGTGCTCTTGGGCTTTTTGAAGAAAGGAAAAATGGCATGCTCCACGTAAAGGATGGTGCTACAGCCCAGTGTTTGCTTGCAAGGGTAGTGTCCTCATTACTGGGTCTAAATGCCCATTGTAGTAAGCTATTGGTTTTTAACCTAAGGTTGTTTTCTGTGTGAGCACCGCCGTCATCACTACTCCACTGAAGTGTGAGAACCAGCACAATTCTACACTGTAATCAGGAATTCCTAACACTGGGGCCATGCACAGTGCCCCTTATAGTTCTTCAAATGCTTCAGTCATCTCCTGTGTCAATGTTAGGTTACCGCCCCCCCCCCCTTTGAGCCTCCCGAAGCACGTTTAGAAGAGGTCTTGTGTATGTGCTGTAATCAAACACCAAGGCCCTGCAATAGTTACAGTCCTAATAATTGCTGCATTTCCCTTACATACAGTGGTTGTGGCATTCAAAATATTGCCTTTGCTCTTTCTGGGGCTACCTTCCTTCCTTCCTTCCTGTGATATTAACTGTCCAATATACAGAACCTCACCTTGGCAATATTGTAGTTTCGCATTTTCCAACTTTTAGCCCTTTCTTGCCAATATTGTCAACAACTGCACGAAGTCTTTTCAGCACTGTTCTTCCGACCTGCAACAAGGCAAGATGTCATCTACGTACTGAATGACCGTGCTATATAAACATGTTCGCTAGGTCCATTTGGAGGAGCCTTATTAAATATAGATGGTGATACACAGTACCCATGGGGCAGCCTTGTGTGTTTTGACTTTATTTCTAGATAGAAATGACGTCGGCTCCTGTGACGTGGTATAGAGCTGAAAGCGTTCTTCAAGTCTACTATCGTAAAATGGGTAGCTTCTGGTGGAAGGGTGCAAGTCCTGAATAAAATGGCACAATCCCCCCGCCCCTGTCACCTTTTTCACTGGATACACAACTGTGTTACACTGTGATTCTGAGGGCACCAAAATCCCTTGCTGCACTAGCGTTGAAGTTGTCTCCAAAATGCCTTTGTCTGCTTCCCTGGACAAAGGATATTGTTTTGCGCTTGTTAAGATCACCCCCCGGCTTGAGCTTCATTTTAACTGCTCCCACTCCCTTCAACAAGCCCACGTCATACGGGCTGTTGGTCCATAAAACACTCAGCACTTGTGCAAAGTCTGCCTCAAGAAATGGCACTGGCGCCTTATTCAGTAAGGCCATTCTCTGTGGTACCTCTCTATAATGAATTCTCACCAGTCAAGTAATGCTCATAAAGAACACTGTCTCAATGTCTGAATAGTCATCTCGGACCAATTCCTTGTCTGTCACGTTGTCAATGTGTGCCCTTCTCCTACTAAGAATACTGTTCTCCATGCCCATCCTGTTTCATCGGTCCCGTGCAGTACTACTACCCTCTCGTCCCTCACTATAGTCATCCCTAGTTCCAGTGGGAACACTTGTCCCTCCTTTTCGTCTAAGGGGATCTCTGGTCGAAATAGAAATTAATTGGGTAGACAAAGTAGCATGCCCTGTATCGCAGGAGGCCATGCTAACATTACTCCCAATCCATATTAAAATAACTTGTGGTTCACCGGTGTTAGGCAGAAACCTGTGCAGTTCCCTTAGGGACCACTGCAAAAAGTTTAAGACTACAGGTGTTGGCAGTAAACCCAATTGGTAGCAGTCTGTACCACCCAGATTTACCTGGTAGCTGTGGCTGAGCAGTCAGACTTCTCTCAAGAAGAGTTGGGCAGTATATAGAGTATACACATTTGATACAAAAACACAGTAGTACAAGCAAACACTGACCAGAGCTTTGGTATAAAAGTATACAATTATTTATTTAAAAACACAATTGTAAAAATACACTGGCACTAATATGTCAAGCAAGTTTAAACACAGTCATTAGAAATATATACACCTCCCTGATTAATTATTCGACAAGTCTTAGGAAAGGAACACCACTTATTATCAAATATGGAGGTGAGCGCTTAACCAAGATGGCACTCCAATAATTATTTAAAAAAAGGGAGGGAAAAGGCAGATTTAGAAAAGCACACAATACCAATACTTTTAAAAGAACCACAGCAAGTCAAGAAAGGCAGGGTCTACTGGAGAGCAAAAAGTTAATAGGCCAGGCCCACTCTTGGAGAGAGCAACGCGGAATGTTCCCAAGATCCCACAGTTGAAGTACACTTTAAAAAGTCTTTGCAGATAGTTCAAAAGGAGTTGGATTAGTTCAGAAAAGTTAGTTAACGGGTCCCAGGTCACCCCAGGATAGAGAGTCAAGGATTTACGGGACACCTTGAACAGTCTGTTGCAAGAGAGACCAGGCGGGACACAGTACATGAAATGGTGAGAAAGCTCCAGCGGGGGCAGTTGTTCCTGGCAGCGGGTGCAAGTCGGTGCTTTGGCCAGGGGAAGAGAAGATCTCGACGTGGAGGAAAGCTGGATGTCGTTGCACTGCCAGGGAAGAAACCAGCCGCAGAGTTTCCCGGTTAAAAGGTACTACCCTTTTATTCGCGGTAGTGGTGAAGCGTGGCTATATGGCCGCCGGGATGCTTGGCACGGGCGATTCGACCACGAGACGATCCAGGAAGATGAAAAGACGGCGAACTGGTTAACCCCACCAGTTCAAAGGAAGAAGACTCTCCAGGATGAAGATCTTCTCTGTCATCGGGAAGTGGTGAGTCGGTTCAGCAGGGCTCCACCGGTGGTGTCGTCGTTGCAGGTCGGCTCAGCTTCTCCCTCTTCGCATTCTTTAGGTCCTGTGGCGACTTCTGAAGTTCCAGTCCCCAAAGCCCTGCTTTTATGCAGAAAACCCCCATTCACCAGTCCTAGTTGTCACTCAAACATGCTAAGTGGTGAGCTGGGCGGCTCACCACTGGGCCAATCACACAAGAGTGCGACTTGAGTTGCCGAGGCAACTCTGTCCAGGGTGCCTATTTCCCCCCTCCCCCACATCCTGTAGACCCAGACAGAGTGGCACCACTTTTGGAGGCTTCTATGCAGAAGCCCGCCAAAAGTGGAACAAAGAGCTCGACTTGGGTTGGAGTTACAGAGGCGAACACAAACGCCATTTTAAAACGGAGTCCTGGCAAAAAGACCCAACCGGGGAATAAATATTAAATAAATAACCCAGCGGTATCTTTAACATTGCAATTAAAAAAGTGGTGCGTTTAAAATGAATGGGAAAATCCCATAGGAAATATTCCACTGGAATATTTCGCGTGATAACCACTGCCACCAGCCAGAAACTCGACGAGGGGGGACTGCACAGTGCCCCCTCGAAAAACAGACCCAGGGGCAATCTAATTACCCCTACCAGTACTTCCACAATATGATGGTTTGTACTGGTTCTGTTCACAACTTAAGACTAGTAAAGTCAATGGTGACTTTACATGCCCTGGGAAACAGTAGTCAGTCCCAGGGTATGGAGTCTATGTTTGGGGGTCACTATGACACCCCTGTGTTACTGCACTGAGGGTGCTGTGTAACACACATACCAAAAACACATGAAACCCCATGGAGTAAAAGACCCCCTAGCCCATAAAACACATTACAAAGTCAAAGGACATTCTCAAATCATGCCTAAGAGTGGGAGAAAGAGAGTCTCACTCTTAGCAGGAGAGAAAAAAATAAACCCCTAAAATCCAGCAAAGCTGCTGGGGGACTCACTAGGTTTGGGAAATTAGCCTTAACAGAGAATTCTCCCTAACAACCAGCACTCCCCTCTGTACTGTCTGACCACAAAATGCCTGAATAATTTTTCATGCGTTCATGTAGTGATTTCCTGGGGTCGAGTACATTCGCTCCTGCTCTGTGAATGAAATGGTCATATTAAGCTGGCTAATCATGTTCCTACCCATTATGTTGACCAGTGTCTGTCGGGAATATTACAGCACCATGGTAAGGTCATGTCTCCTGTAGAGATCGGGAGTTCGTTGGTAAAAGGAACCAAGTCTGTAGCCCCAGAAAATTCCTGCGCATTCATGGCAATGCTTGACATCTGTCATCTCCCTTCCTTAATACAGGATATGGTTGCCCTTGTATGCACAAGAAAAGAGAACGTCTTGTCACCTATGGCCACATCCACATGTGGTTCCTCGTTTGGGCCTGGTGTAACGGATAGGATCGGCCACATCAGGTCAGTATGTGGCCGGTCCTATTTTGGGTGTAACGTCATCCATGTCCCCGTGAAGGGGTTGCTGCCCCCCCACCACAGTTGCTCCCACTAGTTTCCTTACTGGAGTCTGCATTGTAGAGTCTGTGTGTCGGGTAGCTATGGTGTTCTGCTGTGCTGGTGTTGATGTGCAGGTTGTGATGGCTGTGTGTGTACTGCGATACAGGCATGGTATCAAGAGAGACACAGACTCAAAAGCATTATTTTTAAAACCTTTATTTACGAAGGTTCCTGGGTTGGTGTAATGCCTGACTGGCCCTAACTCTAAATGGATAGTTCCCTTAACTGATGATTTTAATGGACGTCGTTGTCTAATAGTCCAAAATAAAAGTTAGTCTGTGGGTAAACCTGTGCTTGACCTCACACTTTACAAAAATGTGATAGGAAGTCTTTTGAAAAGGAAAAATTGTGATTCAACAAAAATGGGAAACCAAACTTGGTTTCAGGTGGTCTTCTCACCAGGTGCAACTTGGTCAATGTCACAAAAACTAGTTCAATCAAAAGGGCTGTTCTTAAGTTCTTCTCCACACCTCCTTACAGTGAATTCAAATATCTTCAGTGTCTTTGAGTTACTCCGGGGTTCCCTTCCCCAAGATTCAACTTATTCAGGTTTCAAACACCACAAAAGAAATGTAAGCCAGGATTCCCTTCCCCACACTTCAATCCTTTCAACACCATAAAGAAAACCAATACGTCTCCAACTTGGCTGGGCCTCTTAGGGTTTCCTTCCCCAAGCTCAGGCCGCTTCCAACTTTCCACACAAAACAAAATATCTCAGTTGCTTTTGGTTTCACAGGGCACCCTTTCCCAAGCTTAGGCCCCTTTAGTTCCAAACACAAGTTCAGCTGGTCAGGATGTACCTTTTTTTTTTATATATAGTCTCTCTTACACACAATCCTCTCATGAGTTAGAATCCAAGGTTTTCGAAAATGTGAGGCTTTGTTTTTCCTCAGCATGTCCACTCTGATCCTTTGCCCCTCTCATTGTTTCTTGCTCCCGCTTTCCTTTGCACTTTTTTCCTTCAGGTGCTTCCTGCACCACTTTCATGTATTCCTTACCTTTTTCCGTGCACACTTGCACTATCCTTTATTCCATCCCTTTGTTGTGCCTCTTGAAAGCTTCTTTCACTCTGTCGTGCACTCTTAGTGCTTCACCTTTTCTTCTCTCTTTAAATTACAGTTCACCTCTTTAACATTTGTCACAGGCTTCTGGCCCTCCTGTTACTTGTATCCTGTTACTTGTATCACTTCATTGTTCAACTTTGTTCCATTTATTATTTCACACACGCGTCTCCCTGGCTTCGCACTCACACTGTTACCTGTATCTTCCCATTGTTGAAGTCTTCCCTTTGGCTTCAATGAAACATTCACACAAATGCGATCCTCTTCTTACGCGTTTCAAGTGTTCCTTTGTATCACGCTCTTCACAACCCACCTCTGCAGTGCTTTTAGACTCACCTGGCTGACTTCTGCGCTTCGGTTCCACAACAACTCTTCGTTCCAAAGTCAGGATCTCACCGTCTGCCCCTGGGACACTGCCGGGTTGTCTCACTGGCCATGGGGAACAAGCATTTGCCTTTGCAGGTTCGGCAAGGTACCAGAACACCTCTCGGCTCCCAGGCATTGACCCTTCTTGGCTACCTGTAGACACGACTCCCTCGCCACGCTTTTGCTCTTTAACCTGCAGCTCCCAGACTCTGGTCCTGGGCAGGTGTGGAGTCTCGGCTCTCCTCCCAACTCACTCTCCTGCTCGCTTCCCTATTCGCTCTTCCATCTGTGCAAGACCACACCTTTAATAGTGAAAAAAAAAACAGTCAAATGGAGTCAGGTGTGAATAGTTACTATTCAATGCTTGACCCTGCCTGACTATTAATGGGACAAAGGGAGTTCTGTCTAGGGTAGGTTTCCCTTATTTTCCCCATGTCTTTCCTATGGGTAATCTCACCTGATCTTAGTTGCCTCTTCCTCGTCTCAGTATTTGATGGAAATGGGGAGGGGGAGATGGGGTGAGATTGGAGATACCCCATTAAGGCTGAGGGAGAGTAGGTTGGCGTATTTTGGGGATTGGGGGAATACCACGTCTTGACCTCAGGTATCCTCCTCCCAATCCCTCGTGACGCTCCACTCGGGTGATCCTCCCTCGCTTGTCCACCCCCATGGTCAGGGATCCAAAAGCGACAACCCTTCCTTGGCCACCTGAATGGAAAATGCACAGGAGAGTGGGTGGGAGAATACTGTCCGGTTTCTCATAGTACACCATGGGCTGTTGCAACTGTATCGGTGACACTTGTGCTGGCGTCATTTGCGGCACATATGTCTGTGTGTGATCTTGGGCATAATAGTCTAGTTGTTCGGCTTGATATGTCGCCCCCCCTATTCTGCTGCATTCAACCTATGCTTCTACACAGCCGTGCTGCGTGTCCTAATCTACCACACGTCGAACACTGTGGTGGACCACCCATAGGCCTCTGCTGTCTTCCGTTAAACCTGTCCCCCACTTTACTGCATTGGGTTTCTGAATCCTATTCCCCTGGGTACTCCTCTTCCCTGTGGCCAATAATTGGCGTCTCCTCTTCCTGAGAAACTTACCCCTGGCTGTTGTCTGTTTTTTGTGCTTTTTGAATAACTACTCCCGCTCCACTCGTCAACATCGCCCCTTCCATCGTATAGTACTTCTGAACTAACTTTGCATCTTCCAGTTTCCTTTCCTCGCGTTTCTTCCTTGCGTTCTCCTGCATTAGCGGAATTTATGTGCTATAATCAACTGTATTTCTGACCATGGCTTCGTTTCCATCTCCACTAATTTCTTCAATTGCTTCTGTATCTGCTCTGGTAGCCCTTGGCTTAATACATGATCAAATAACCCCACTGTGTTATCCCACGGCTCTCTCGTCTCGAGACGCCAACTTTCTTTTATCGCCTGAATATATTGAAGTGCGTCTTCGTCTGCATGCATTTTGCATGCCATGATCGCGCTTATCTCGGATGTGTCTGGGTACTGTACTCTCAAAGACTGCCATACAACTACTCTGCAGTTATTGAATGATTTGTCGTCTTGCGCCATGTTCTGTGCTGTCACTCCGGGGTACCCTGGAGAGCAAGCTCTTCGTGTCACCCACTGCTATTGTCGTCCCTGCCGTCAGTCTTTCGAACTCATTAATCCATTTCCCCACTCCTGCGGTCTATGAGATCAGTTTGCATCTCAAAATATCGTTGTCCATCTGTTGCCATGGTATATATTGTGGTCGCCTGCCAGCTTTTTCTAGCAGTGAGAACTGTGTAAATTCTACTCCCCTGTCATGCTTCCCCACATCTTTAGTAGCAGTGAACCCTCTTGTCAGACCCGCCCTTTTCCGTCCCGGTAAGGCTCTTAGCCTCTGTCCATATGGAGTAAATTTGTCTGCTCAATGCAATCTGCCTTTGGGATCTCCAGGTGTCCTTTGCGTTCTAGCTGGCTTTTCCCAGTGCCTTCCTCTCCATCCCACAGTGTCTCCCTCTCAGGGTTACTTATCTGGAGAGGCAGCAAGGCCTCCTCCCTTCGTCATCGTCACTTGCCCCAATGTCCTCATCCGTCCTCTTCTTCTTTTTCGAAATTATTTCTCCTTAACATACGTCTCCCCGTTGTTTCCCTGTTACTCTGTCAACGAGTTGCTTTCCTCCGCAATGGAGACCCCGCTATACTCCTGCTTGGCTTCGGGCAGAGACGCTATCCCTCCTGCTCCTATACAATATCCCTTTTCTCCTACATATCCCCTCTTCCTCATTGTCATTTAAACCTGTTGGCCCAGTCATGATATCTGCTACCTCTTTGAGGCACCTCTCTCTACTTTTTTCTCTTTCCCGTTCTTGTCATCTATCCCTCTCTTTGTCTCTGCGCTGGTGCTCTTTAACAAGCCTTTCAATTTCTAATTTCATCTTCTCCCTCTTCACTTGCAGTTGTCTCTCCTTTTCTTCCTCCACATTCCTCATTGCCTTTTCCTCTATCTCCTGTTTTTTTCTCTTTCCTCCCTTTCTTCTGCTTTCTCTTGCTCCCTTTTCAGTTGCTCTTGTTCCTTTCTCTCTCCCCTCTCTCGCCTCTTCACTTCCTCCATTTTCTCTGCCCATTCTCTCTGCTCGCCTTCTGTCCCCTTGCGTTTCTGTTCTTTCTTCTCAGTACTCCCATGCTCGGCTATATTCCATCTAATTTGAGAAATATCTGTCCTCCTACCCACTCGTTTGGCAGGACTGTCACTTTGTTATCCCCTCTACCTCTTTATCATCTCCCGCCAGTTTCGCTTGCAGATCGCTGGGCTCCTCACGTTCATCGCCTCTAACTTCTGTTCTCATTTGCCTGCTTTGTGCCACTAAGTGTGTCCTCGTTGCTATATGTGGATGGTGCATAAATGGGATTAGTGTATCCTGTCGCTGCTTTTAGCTCCTTCAAGGGGTAACATCCCTCATTTTCTGTTGTGTGGTCTGTCATTTTAGGAGGGGGGAGCACTGGGTGCTTCGCCCCCCACATCGCGTTGGTTCAGCATCCATTGCTTCCTGAGTGGGTTCTCTTCGACATCCTGAAACATTTTCCATAGCTCCAATATAGCTAGTCTATTACTCAACTTTTTCCCTTTAAAGGCGGCATGCAAATATGTGGTCATGTGTTGCAGCACCTATTTGGAAAGACTGCCCTCCCGGGGCCATGGCTTTGCCATTTTACCCTCTGTATCGCTAGTTGATTCCATGCTATACTTGTATATTTTGTCTTGATACCGCAGAAGGGACTTCCACAAATGCTTAAGGGGTGTCTTCCCCCCTGGGGGCACACCACTTTCTGACTGCCGATTCTTACTTGACCTCAACTCTGGATTTTTTACACAGTTCAACGCTATCAATTTGTTCATCTCACAATTATAAATTCTCAATCAGATTCTCTGCGACCATAACAATCCCCTGAATATCTCTACCAGCCTCTGGCTCACCACCATCAACAGGAGCGTGCTCCGCACACTGCTCACACTATCCTCTCTGCCCTTAAAGGCCACACCACAATTCCTTCACGTGCTCTTCAAGCCCAACCCAAAATGGCATAACTCTCTTTGACACTTCAATCATCATCTCGCCAAGTTAAAAACCATCGCTTATTATCACTCAATTCTGTTATCGCCACGTATCGCCTTTGTCTCTAAATCAGCGCACCATGTCCTATACAACAACCTTATATGTGACGTCACAAGCCTAAGGCAAAATTCCCAATACTCTGAGTGCAAATCCAAATGCTCCGAATAACAATCCCAATACTTCGAGTAACAATCCCAATATGACATAACATACGGCCGTCTTCTTGCTTTTAAATCACAGGGAATACCAAAATCATGTGGTCCTCCCTCTATGCCGTCGTATAGGAATACATCTCCATGAGATGAACTAAAAAAACACCTTCTGAGACCTAAGGGAGCCATGCTAGCGCCAAGGCACAGGGATCAATACAGAAATCATCCATAAACTAAGCTGACTGCCTAGAAAACAGGTATTCTTTTTTTGTCTTTTTCATCCGTAAGCTAAGCTAACCACCTAGAAACAGGAAGTCTTTACTTGCATTCCGTGGACCCACCGAAGCCCTCGGGCACCGCCTCTCCCACACTCTGCCGTCTGGTCTGCTTGGCATCCCATGAGGAGCGGGATGGAATTTCTGCAAGGCGGCTCCTGACAACCTCTCAACATCCAGCGTGGGTTTCAATCCGGTCCTAGCGGGTCACAATGCATCCCTTGGGGCGCGTGACAGGAAAAATAATTTTTTATTGCCGAGGGGTTTTAGCAACCATCCTATGCTACCACTTGTAATGGAGCGGCAGGGGAACTATTATCAGACTCCCTGTCCACCTGCAAGAAGAACGGGGCCCTGGAAATCCCCTGCAGCAAGAATGGAAGACCTTGCCATAAGCATAAGGTGCACTGTCTTTATTATAAATTCAAAGGCAGGTATGGCAGTATGAACAATGCAACATTCTCCAAACGCTCTGTTTCCAGACGGTTGTCATCCAGTTTTGTAGCTGTATGACATACAAAAATGAGGTTACATCCCAAACAGGAGTAGGGATTGGTTTGTGAGGTGAACTATATACGCATGCTGGGTAGTGAGGTTATTGGGTAATCCACCTCTACTTGTTACAAATACAAAGTTTCAGTTTGGTGTAAGGTGATTGGCCAGTGCAACATAGTGTAGCTTGTTGTAGAAGGAGGATAGGGATTGGACAGAAAAGGTCTTCTCATCCTTGGAGTCTTGGGCAGGTGCCAGGCCAAGCGCAACTACCCAAGGTAATTGGAAGGTGCTGCATGTTCCCAATAACTTACCTTCTCTGATCTGCTAGGGTGCAAGACAGAACATTCCGCTTTGAACCTGTGTTACTTTTCTATCTCCATGCCTTCAATTCGATGGCAACACCTCAGTCTGGCTCAAGACTAAATTTGTATATTCCCGGACTACTCAACAGACATTAGAAGAGCCATGAGTGCGAGAGGCATGAAATACGCCATGATCTTCCCGGCAAAGCTCTGTGTGGAGGATAAAGGGGAAGGCCCTCTTCTTTCACACACCAGATCAAGCCAGAGATTTCCTTGGCTTGCTCTCACCATGGTCACCACAACCTCCCAACTGGGAAGTTGTTGCACGGCTCTGGCCTGGGACCCGGGCTGATGTGTCTCTGGAGGGGGGTGAGGGGGGCTTGTGCAGAATAGCCCAACGAGGTATAAGAAATATGTATCTCTATTAAAGCTGGATGAATATGGCTTATAATGGTGGTTGGCTGGAGGCTCAGAGTGGCCTCCCAGGGGAACTTCACTGATGTAAGGAGCATTTAATGGGGTGGTGGTTGTTTACAAGCAGGTTGAAGTTGCTGGTTGGGGAAGGGGTGGGCATCGTGCAAAAGTACTTACTGTTCTGGTTTTAAACGTTGGTGAGGTTACTACAGCATGTGCCATACATGATCTTAAGGGAAGTTGGAGGGGTAAAAAGTTATCGGGGAGCATCAAAGGCTACCCTTTTGTGGACAGTGTTGTTGAGTAGCGATGAGTAATGCTAACGGGATGCACCTCCTTATGTGGAATGTGCGTGGGCTAAACTGTTTTTCCATGGCGAGGAAGGTGGTGTATCTGAACAGACACTGCATGGACATTGCCTTCCTCCAGGAAACTCATTTAGTCCTTAGCCAGGAAGCATGGTTTGCAAAGCTGTGCTGTTGTCACTTTGACTACTACTCCTACTAATCCTTCTTTAAAGGGGTGTGCATCTTGATCCACAAATCACTGAGGTTTTGTCTCAGAACTGATCAGTTTCGTCTCAGAACAGGATCAATTTCTTACGGTAGTGGCTCATTGGGATTATCATGGGGACGGGGGACAGGATTTACCCTAGCTCAGCCCAAGGACATTTGTAGTTTGTCGAGGCCTCTAATCGGGAATACCGCTTCTACGGTTGCGAATAGAGCAAGTAGGTGCAGGGACGAATGTCGCAGGCCGACCTCGATCTGGAAAGTATTGCCAATGCTATTTTTGTCATTGGCGCATGGAGATATTGAGGATGTCTGCGTTTTTATGGTCTTGCGAGCAGACTGAGGGGAGAAGGTGATCAGTTCAGTTTAAGTATTCAGCTCAATGAGGACATTTTCGCTGCCAAGTGGCACCATGCAGGGTTTTATTGGGAGGGGTTTTCTGGAGTGTGGTTCCCAGGTAATAGGGAGCCACCGGCTAAATAGCTCAGCGGGCAGAGAGCTTGTTGCTGCGATCTGTGGGTTATCTGCAGGCTCAATCCCGTCAAGGCCAAAACAGCATTTCATCATTCCAAGATCGATAAATGAAAATCAAGTTGGTTAGGTGATATTGTATGTTGGTGGATATGTTCTTTGTAAAGCGCTTAGGTGTGAGTGCAGAAGGAATAGAACATGGCATTCAGGCCAACTCAGCCTTTCAATTTCAGCTTTCTGAGGTCTATAAATGAGTATACATTTGAATAGGTGATATGGTATGTTGGTAGATATGTTCTTCATAAAGCGCTCAGGCGTGAGCGCTGAAGGAATAACACATCTGTATCATTAAATGATGGATGAGAACATGGCATTCTATTTAGCTAGGAGGTGTGACTCAAGTTTCACTTGTATGGTTATTAGCGAGAGGTATCCTGATGCTTACCACCCACTGTGGTGGAATTATGCAGCAATCCTTGAGTGTGAGGCAATCGTGGGAAAGGGTGGTTTTATGCGTGTTACCACCCAGGGAAGTCTTGGCAAGTTGGTGTCAATGGGAAATAATGTGTTGCAACCTCCTTAAGTAGTATTGGAGAGTCGTGTGAGGGTGGAACATAAAGTGCATTTACAGTTCCTGAGGGTAGATGGTGGAGTGGTATCTGGACACATCTAACACAGGATGCAGGGATAATATGAGGATGACACGAGTAACAGCAAAATAACACGTGATTGGTCACTCCTTCTTAGTGAGAGCACCTGAATAGGCAAATGTCAGGAGGTATAAAAAGAGAGTGGGATGAGATGGGCCGAACTTAGGAGCATGAGTATTAGGAAGAAGAGGGGGGTGCACCTTTCCGAGAGTGGTTTGGATCCTTTTCTCATGGAACTTAAATTCCAAGAGATGGAGTGATGAGGGGGATCTTCATGGGGGAGCCCAAGAAGGGCGTGGGCCCTTCTGTGGTGTGTCGGTATGCAAGCGACCATTTGGACTTAGGTCTATGAAATGAGCGTGGCAATAATCAGGAGGGGTTTTCACCTCTCCCGTGGTGAGCCTCCATCTGAGGCCCAGTGGCAAGGGGGGCTAAAATAAAGCAATAAAGCTCAGCTTCCCCCATCCAGAACTGCGCTCCTCCACCCCGGGAATTCCTGCAAGGGCAGGCAGAGCAATGAGACTTTTGGTTGGGGAGCTTTGGCCTATTAAATATGGAGATGATTTGATTAGAATCGAGGGCGGAAGTAAGAAAATGTTTTAAGGAGAAACGGGTTTTTATTGCAAATGTAATGTTTGAAACCAAGGATTGATAAAGTGTGATTTGCAGTATTGACAATCGTGAAGTACAACTGAAAAGATGATTTGTATATATTTATGTAATGAACCTGCTGCCTTTTAAGCCACAAAGAATAAGACGGCTATGGACATTTGTTATTACTTTAAAGGTTATGCTGCAGGTGTTGTTCATAATTCAGGCTTCAGTTTTCCGTTTTTACTGATTTTTACACATAAATACGGAAGGAAATCTATTTATAAAAATAGAAAAAAAATGAAAAACAGGTTGTTCTGTCTAGTTGTCTATGATGTCACTCATACATCACAGGCCAATCGCATTGCAGATTGGCAGCATGCAGAGTGCAAAAGTTGTATTGAAATTGCATTACAGTTATTTAAATTGCTGACAGCATATATCTTAAGGCAGCAGCAGTCACAGGAGCAACCGTTTGTCGTTATGGATAAAATTGAGCTAGCATTTCGTTCCTATATGGCTGCATGTGCGCTTTAATTTTTATTAGGAAAATGCAGAAAAATACTAGTTGTGAATTCTCTTTTTTTTATGACAAACAATAAATGTAGATACGTACAGAAAAAGGCCAAAAAATAAATAAGGATAAATACAGACAGAAATGGCAGAAAAAAATGCCTTAAAACCGGATGCCTTATTCATAATACATGGTTAGTAAGAGGAGGGATGTATTAACCGAGAAGTGACCAAGTTGCAAGGTTATGCATTACTCTGTCAAAATATGTATATAATTACAAATAAACTTAGGCAGGATTGTGATGCAGGACTTAAATAAATCCCCTTCAGGAAGTATCCTTTCAGGAAATCTGTCACACATGAACATATCACATCTGATAAAAATGGGATGAGGACATTGGGTAGGTACTGGAAGAACCAGAATGGAAGAGAGCATGTGGCAACACCAAAAATGTTTCTCGTAATATGTGATTTAATTTGATTTATTGTAAAGGTTTTCATCGTGCACGTATATCACCTACCATGTCAGCAGGGATTGTCCATGATGTGCTAGTCCTAGGGCTACTTTTATACACAGGGTTGGAGGAGATGGACGTTCCCAAGTGCAAAGCTTTTGATTACAATAATTGAGGTTCTACCGAGCTTTACAGGTTGGGCACTCACGGGAACAATCAAGACATCTCTGCTGGACTTTATCCCCAGTAAGATGAACAGTACATTCTGAATGACCTTTTTGTTGTTGAGCATAACGTTGGCAAAAAGGAAAGACAAAAAGAAGGAATTATTGGGTTACATAAAATAGATGATTTTTTAAATGGCGTGGCCATGCCGTAATGGTTATATACAAGGGGAAAAAGGGTACAGTGTGAATTGGATGTTCTAATGAAATAGTTGAAAGTGCCATTGAAAAGGGATGAGGGAGTCGGGGCCTGCCGACGGAAATGTAAGTTCTCCAGCATGGGATCTGGCATGGATTCACATGCTCATGAATATTCCCCGTCATCAGGCTGGGATTCCTCAGTAAAGAAAAAATCAGTTTCAGTTTAATTTCTGAACTGTCTTTCTCCTAACAACCAATCACTGAGCTCCAGGCAATGACTGCCCTCTGCGTAAACATGTTCAAGTGTTGGGAGTCATCGTGTTTAGCTCTCGAATTTTTACTGCGTTTTTTCGCTTTTTGGAAGGGTTTTACTCTATTTTTCAATCAATTGAGCCTTGTGCTCCATCGATCAACCCTCCGATTAACGGTGACCTGTTTTTCGGATTCTTCAGCGCCCCTCAAGTGTGGATTTGGTCGAGTTTCTTCGTGGAGGATTCCAGAAGATTCTTCAGGCCTACGCCATGTGGACCATGTCAGAGGAGAAGAAGGATTCAGCCCCGCTTTTCAAGCTTTGCGCCAAATGCGGCCAACGGAATGTCTTTTTGGACGACAGATATTTCCAGTGCCTTTACTGCCTGTACCCAGTGTACCAGTAAAGGCATCCCCTCTGGAAGTGAAGAAAGGGGAGGTGTGGAGGCCCTCCAGGGTGCAGATATCTCCTCAGAGGAGGAACTCATATGCCTTCAAACCATCCAGGAGGAGGAAGACGTAGGGAACAGGCCCTACGATGGAGAGGTTACCGTTGTGGAAGAGCAGCAAGGCGATGAGGGCCTGGGTGCCGTAGCGGTGCCCCAGCTGCCTATCTGCCTCCCCCTCAGCTGCCTCCCTTGCCTTAGCTGCCACCTAGAGACTTCTCGGTGGACATTCTTTCAGCACTGCATACTCTGGTCTCTGAGATACAGACAAGGATGCCTATTGTGCCTGTGGTGCCAGCCCCGGGCCGGCCCTCTGGTGACGGGGGGAACCGCCGGCCAAGAAGAGGAGGAAGGACCCTCTGCCTCCTTGCTACCCATCGCCCCCCTCTGCCCCTCTCAGGGATGAGACGGACCCGGATATGGTGACGGCGATGACGGGCATGGATGACGACGGTGGGATGGGGGACCTCCCGTCACCTACCCCCAGATCCTCGCCGCCGGACGAGATTGGCTTGTTTCACTCGATCTCCAGAACTTCTGAGCTCTTACAGCTCGCTCCAGAGCAGAAGGAGGGCTTATTATACCAGCGCCGCGAAGCGAAGAGAAAGGCCATCCTCTTGGTCCCACTTCTGGATGATATTTGGGACACAGCTTGTCCTTTATAAAGAACCCTTATACGGCCCCGGGGAAGAGGCATCTCCTTGAGAAGAAGTACACGGTGCCAGACTCTGCGCCCAAGTGCTTACAGGCCCAACCGTCGCCAGACTCCGTGGTATCAGCAGCAGCCAAGAAGTCGTCATCGGGCGCTTCTTCCTCAACAGCGTCGTCCACTCCAGACAGCGAGGAGAAGAAGTTGGATGCCATGGGACGACGGGTTATCTACTCTGCGGCCACCACCATCAAGGCCGCCAATGCCCTCGCCATTGTAGCGTGCTACGAACGAGAGCTGAGGTTCAAGATAGCTCCCATCCTGGACTTCCTTCCCAACGACAAGAGGTCGGAAGCATTGGATAGTCTGCAAGAAAAGCGAGGTGTGTCGGACCACGTCTTCACGATGGCCACGGACATCGCCCATGTACGGTTCCACCAGATGGGCAACAGCATTTGCCTTTGTCGTTGTGGTTGGCTCAGGGCCACCAACCTTCGTCAGGATGTTCAGATGAGGGTTTTGGACATGCCCTTTGATGGAGACAACCTTTTCAGGAAGGCCATAGATGAGTCTTTACAGGCTATCAAGGCGGACACAGAGACGGCACATGCTCTGGGCATGCTTTAACAGCAGTGGCCGTCCTTTCCGCCACCAGGAGACAAGTCCCAAGGATGTTCCAAAGGTTTCGGCGGGGGCTCTTCTTCCTACCACCAGCCCTCCCGCTCACTGGCCCAGGAAACCAACAGGGGCCGTTCCAAGGTCGGAGGAGGACGTGGGAGGAGGCAGGGACCCCAGGGTGGCCCTTCGACGTCCAGGCAGGATTGAACCGGCCGTGTCGTCGGGCCCCCACCCGTGCACCCCGGTTGGAAGCAGGCTGGCGAACCTCGTCAGCATGTGGAACACAATCTCCACTGACTGTTGGGTGCTGGACGCTCTCGCCCACGGACTCGCACTGGAATTTCAACGGAAGTGTCCCCGAATACAACCTGTGGCCCGGCAAGAACACCACGTCCCTCAGCTGCTGCTGGAGGTGTGGGTCATGCTCAAGAAGGGCGCGATAGAGCTTGTCCCAAGGAGGCTCCGGGGCTCCAGAGTGTGTACTCAAGGTACTTTCTCATGAAAAAGAAGACCGGGGGCTGGAAGCCCATCCTCGACCTCCGACGACTGAATCCATCAGTCCCAAAAGTTCTGCATGGTCACTCTTCAGCGCGTGCTCGGACACCTCGAAGAGGGAGACTTTCTGTCGTGAGTGGACTTGGAGGATGCATACTTTCAAATTCCGATCCACAAGGGACACTAAGTTTCTGCGATTTGTCGTTCAGAGGAAGCATTACCAATTCAAGGCCCTTCAGCGCCAAGGGTCTTCACCAAGTGCCTGGCGCCCCGTGGCGCATTTTCGACTAAAAGGGATTCAAGTCTACCCTTACTTGGACAACTGGCTCACCCGGGCCAGTTCGAAGGACATTGCCATCGACCACACGGCGAGGACCGTCCGTCAACTGACGGATTTGGGGTTCTCGGTGAACTATGCAAAGTCCTTCTTAACTCCATCGCAGGATGCAGAGGAGAAGTCATTGCACATCAACTTGCTAGAGCTTTCAGCAGTGTTTTGGGCCCTCAAGTCCTTCCTTCCGTCCCTCAAGGTGGTGCGGGTCTTCACGGAAAATACCACCATGATGTTTTACATCAGGAAACGGGGGGGCACCAGATCCCCGGCGCTCTCCAAAGAAGCGCAGGACCTATGGCACTGAGACGTCACCCAGGGGATGTTCCTCATTCCATTTCGTCTGGCAGGAGTAAAGAAAACTGTTGCCGACTCTCTCAGCAGGGAGTTACGCTGGTGCCACGAGTGGAAACTTCGGCAGGACCAAGTGAACCACCTGTTCTGCAGATGGGGCAATCCCCAGATCGATCTGTTTGCGACGAACACCAAGTGCCGGAGGTTCGCCAGCAGGTTTCCCCATCCGGGGAGCATGGGGGACACATTCTCATTCCCCTGGGACGGCCTGTTTCTGTATGCGTTCCCTCCATTGCTTCTGCGACTCATCAATCAATTCAGCCGGTCCTGGTGCAGGATGATCCTTGTCGCACTGGTGTGGTCGAGGCAGATTTGGTACCTGGACCTTCTCAGCATGTCAGCGTCCCCTCCAGTCAAGCTTCGGGTGGTTGCAGATTTTCTCACCAGGGAAGAAGGAACAATGCTGCACCATGACCCAGGATAGCTGAAACTAAAGGCCTGGCTCCTGCAGCGTTAGAGTTTGGGGGCTACGATCTCTCAGCGGACTACAGGGAGGTGCTTGCCTGGGCCAGGGCATCGTCCACTTTGAAATGCTACAGACATAAATGGAAGAGGTACGCCGTCTGGTGCCGTGCCCAGAAGATTGACCCTCTGCGAGTCACAGCTCCACAGGTACTACCGTATTGGCTGAAAGAGAAAGGACGTAGGCTTATTAGCCTTCGGTGTGGGCTGCACACCTAAATTCCCCCAATAGGGTTAGAACATTTGTTTTTAGAATATAAATGACAGTAAAGCCATCTTTGATAAAGTTGCTTCAAAGTGCTTTTATTCTGCAAATTGCAATTCAATTCGATTTCTCATTTAGTTAACGAATGGTTAAACTTCACCAATTCGTTTTGTGCTGATACAATGGCAAAGAAAAATAACCTAGGGCTAATGCATTTCGGAATGGTAACATTCCTTCCTCAGAGCCAGGTTAAATGTACACGAGCATACAAAAAAATATTTCTGTTAGAATATTTTGAAAAACATCAAATATATATGCATTCAGGAGAACACGGTACCCACAATTGACAAACACGTTCATGTAGACAGAGAGAAGAGAGAAGAGAAGAGAACATTGTCAGTGATTTGTAAACATTACATTGCATTAATGCGTTCTTTAAAAGACTATTATCATCCGACATTCAAATTGCACTTCCGTCAAGGTTTACATTAGATCTATTACTAAGTGTCTTCTGGTCAAGTATTCTGGGGGATAAGGCAGGACATTTTCATGTTATCACTGACCTGAAACGGGTGGCTTCAGTACATGCCGTTCAAACGTTCCTTCTCAGAATGCTGCAAAATGAAATAGTATGCTGCATTTAGTCACGATCACTCGTGGTTGCTTCTAATACGTGCCTGTCTGTGTGAAAGCAGAGCGCTTACCTTGTGAGTGTGTAGCTCGCTCGAGCGAAGTAACCTCCAACTGCGGGTAGCAAGAAAGCTCTGCTTGCGTCTGCGTGTATATGTGTAATTTTGTCATGGTGATGTAAATCTCAAAATGGCGGATGGCGGGTGCATGAAGTAGCCATACTAGAGTGGGCAATTAAAAGCAGTGTTAATGCTGGTGTATGGTAACTCGATTGCATAAACACGCTGGATTGCACAAATGATCCTAATAGAACCGCGATGCCCTCTGTTCTGATTGGTGAAGTAAATAAAATATAGTGCTGTGCGTTACATGAGGTAGTCGGGGGTCAAATTATGTTTTTGTGTGTGGTTTATAATAATGGGTGGATACTGTGTTCCCAGGTGTTTACATTCTCAAGAGTGACATGTCTAAAACACAGGTAAGTTCAATGTGTTGTAAAAACAGATACAACTATAGAAAACAGTTAAGATCGAACTCATTGTTCATTCCTCGAGGTGACAATGATTCGAGTCTATCAATCCAAAAGGATTCTCTTTGTTGTCTCTTCTTCTTAGTGTCCGTGCCGGTATTTACAATGACTTCTAATACCTGAAATTTGATCTGGGAGATATTGTGCTTCTTTTCATTGAAGTGTTAAGCTACTGCTGAGTTGATGTTCTTATTGCAAATGCATGACTTGTGTTCATTCAGGCGGATGCGTACTTTTCGTCCTGTTTCTCCTACATAGTACTGTCCACAGGGACAACGTATGCAGTATATACAGTTCTCCGTGTTACATGTGGCGTGGCATTTTATTGCAATTTTTTCCCCTGTGTGCAGATGCAACACAAAAGCTCCTTTTATGATATTGTTGCAATTACTGCAATTCAGGCATGGGTACGTGCCAAATCTTTTGGTTGGACTTCTTCTTGGTTTATCGTCGCGTGTGTTGACGAGTAGGTCCCTTAGATGATTGGATCTTTGATAAGCAAATGTAGGTGGATCGGCGAACAATTCTTTAGTTCTTTCATCTTTAGTCAGGATTTGCCAATGCTTATTAATACACCTTTTGATTTGCATGCTCTGGCTGGAAAATTTGGACACGTATACCAAAGATGGTGATGTCTTGGTATCTTTAGGAGTCAGGGTGCTTTCTCTTGTTTTAGTTGCTACCTTCTCTGCTGCCATCTTAATATCCTCCTCCGGATATCCACGGTCTTCCAAGCTCTTAGTTTAACTAGTTCTTGCTCAAACTCTCTCTGGTCGCTGATAATTCTCTTGAGGCGAAGCATTTGTCCATAGGGTAAATTTCGTAAGGTTTTTTGAGGGTGAAAGCTCATCCTGTGCAATAAATTGTTTCTGTCTGTAGGTTTAGAAAATAGAGTGGTGGTGATCTGCTGGTTGTGTACTTTGACTTGAATGTCCAGATAATGTATCCCAGGGTTCCCTATCTTAGAGGTAAATTGTATCCGGTGGTCAATACTATTAATGTATTGTCGAAATTTGTTTAATTTTTCTCTTGTGTTCTGCCATATATCGAAGATATTATCGATATACCGTACCCACACTTTGAGCTTGTCTTTCCACTCTGCTTTTTCTAAGATGTTTGTCATTTCAAAGCGATACATGAAAGCATTGGCATACAATGGTGCCATGGTTGCGCCCATAGCTGTGCCAGAAGTTTGGATGTAGTAGTCGTTCTTGTATCTAAAGTAAGAAATCAGGAGTGACATAATAAATTCTTTAGCCGCCCCTATGTCGTCTTCTTGTAGAAGGAGCCATTCGACCGCTTCTTGACCCATGTTATGGGGAATGCTCGTATAAAGACTTGCCACATCGACTGTGAATAGGATGTCTTGCTCAGATAGTTGTGTCCTTTCCAGAATATTAAGGAAGTGTGTACTATCCTTCACATAAGTTTGTGTTTTTTGTATTAGGGGATTGAGAAAGTAATCAATATAAGTTCCTAGCGGTTGTAATATGCCTCCTGTTGCCGCCACTATTGGTCTCCCTGGCGGGTTTGTCAATCCTTTATGAATCTTTGGTAAAAGATAAAAGTGTGGGATGGTTGGACTGGATGTCTGTAGAAATGCTCTTGTTTTCTTTGTAATCATTTCCCTCTCTTCCGCCTTGCCTAAAAGGATTGACAAGTTATTGCTGATATCTTTGGTTGGATCATGTTCGATTCTTAAATAGACTGTGTAGTCATCCAACTGTCTTTTGCATTCCTTTTCATAATCTTGTGTGTCCTGTATCACCAATGCTCCCCCCTTATATGCTGGTCTTATGGTGATGCTATCATCAGAATATAGATTGCATATCATTGACATCTCTCCTCTACTCAAATTCTTCTTTTGTGGTGTTCCATATTTGATTTTTTTCAGATCTGTGATTACCATTTTCTCCAATATGTCAATTGCAGGTACACTAATAGGTGGAATGAATGTGCTTTTTGGTTTTAACTCGATAAAATCTGCGGGATCTCGTTCTTTAGCTTCGTGCTCCATTTCTGCAAAGAACACTTTTAACTTCAGTTTTCTAGTTAGTTTGTGAAGTTCAACCTTCGTGTTGAATAAATTAGTACCAAAGGTTGGTACAAATTTTAGACCTTTTTGTAATACTGTCTCTTCCTGTTGGCTCAACATGCGTTGAGAAATATTAACCACTAATTTATTCGAGACTGATGGCGTGTCTGTACTCCGGGGCCTCTTCCTCTGCCCCCTCCTCGTTCGTTTCCTCTTAGGTTTGCGTCTAACAAAGTAGATGGATGAGTGACAGTGCCGCTTGTGCCTGGTCTTGCGGAACCTCTTGTCGCGTCTTCTGTTTCTGCTGTTGTTGCTATTGGGATGTGTCCATCTCTGCTCGAGTCTGTATCGGAACTACTGTTGCTAGAGTTAGGGTTAGGGTTCCTTGGTCGTTGTGGTTGGCTTTGGTATTTGTCTGCCCAGGTGTAGACTTCGTCCCGTAGATAGTCCAAGGTGTCCCTTCGAAATTTCCTTATTTTCCTCGCTTCTAAATCTGTTTTATAACCTTCTAATTTCTTGTTGATGTCAATCAAAATATCATTGAATGTGTCTTCGCTTGTGAGTGTGGTGATTTCTAATGTGAGATCCTTGATTTCTTGTTCCAGAACCAATAGGTTTGATGATAATTCTTTGATGGTCAGTAGTATTAAATCCAGGGAACATTTATTGAGAATCTGTTCCCATTTTGTCACAAACTCCTTGCTTTCTTTGCATAAAGTGGGTTTTAAGCCAATTCTCAGTCCGCGTGGAATCCTCTGTGCTTTGTAGTAACGACCTAAAGTGACTGCGTGTAATTTATAATATATAATATAAATGTTCCCTGGATTTAATAATACTGACCATCAAAGAATTATCATCAAACCTATTGGTTCTGGAACAAGAAATCAAGGATCTCACATTAGAAATCACCACACTCACAAGCAAAGACACATTCAATGATATTTTGATTGACATCAACAAGAAATTAGAAGGTTATAAAACAGATTTAGAAGCGAGGAAAATAAGGAAATTTCGAAGGAACACCTTGGACTATCTACGGGACGAAGTCTACACCTGGGCAGACAAATACCAAAGCCAACCACAACGACCAAGGAACCCTAACTCTAGCAACAGTAGTTCCGATACAGACTCGAGCAGAGATGGACACATCCCAATAGCAACAACAGCAGAAACAGAAGACGCGACAGGAGGTTCCGCAAGACCAGGCACAAGCGGCACTGTCACTCATCCATCTACTTTTTTAGACGCAAACCTAAGAGGAAACGAACGAGGAGGGGGCAGAGGAAGAGGCCCCGGAGTACAGACAAGCCATCAGTCTCGAATAAATTAGTGGTTAATATTTCTCAACGCATGTTGAGCCAACAGGAAGAGACAGTATTACAAAAAGGTCTAAAATTTGTACCAACCTTTGGTACTTATTTATTCAACACGAAGGTTGAACTTCACAAACTAACTAGAAAACTGAAGTTAAAAGTGTTCTTTGCAGAAATGGAGCACGAAGCTAAAGAACGAGATCCCGCAGATTTTATCGAGTTTAAACCAAAAAGCACACTCATTCCACCTATTAGTGTACCTGCAATTGACCTATTCGAGAAAATGGTAATCGCAGATCTGAAAAAAATCAAATATGGAACACCACAAAAGAAGAATTTGAGTAGAGGAGAGATCTCAATGATCCGCAATCTATATTCTGATGATAGCATCACCATAAGACCAGCAGATAAGGGGGGGGGCATTGGTGATACAGGACACACAAGATTATGAAAAGGAATGCAAAAGACAGTTGGATGACCACACAGTGTATTTAAGAATCGAACATGATCCAACCAAAGATCTCAGCAATAACTTGTCAATCCTTTTAGACAAGGTGGAAGAGAGGGAAATGATTACAAAGAAAACAAGAGCATTTCTACAGACATCCAGTCCAACCATCCCACACTTTTATCTTTTACCAAAGATTCATAAAGGATTGACAAACCCGCCAAGGAGACCAATAGTGGCGGCCACAGGAGGCATATTACGAAATTTACCCTATGGACAAATGCTTCGCCTCAAGAGAATTATCAGCGACCAGAGAGAGTTTGAGCAAGAACTAGTTAAACTAAGTAAGAGGTTGGAAGACCGTGGATATCCGGAGGAGGATATTAAGATGGCAGCAGAGAAGGTAGCAACTAAAACAAGAGAAAGCACCCTGACTCCTAAAGATATTCTAACAGAAAGATTTTTTTGTATGCTCCTGTACATTTAACCTGGCTCTGAGGAAGGAATGTTACCATTCCGAAATGCATTAGCCCTAGGTTATTGGCTGTCATTGGCAAAAGCAGGACTGGCCCATGCCTCCATCAAGGTTCATCTGGCGGCTATCTCCTGCTACAACAGATCTCCGGACGGTCGTTGTTATAGTCGCACTGTCTGGTTAAGGAGTTTGTTAAAGGACTGATCTGTTTGTTCCCGCTGATGAAGGCTCCAGCCCCAGCGGTGGGAACTCAATGTGGTGCTGACTAGGCTCATGGGCCCTCCATTCGAACCTATGCAGACAGTTCCACTGAAGTGCTTGTCATGGAAGACCGCGTTCCTCATAGCCATCACCTCTGCATGAGATTCAGGCTCTGTCCTGTAAGCCACCTTACTTAACTTTTCACGACACAAGGGTGGTGCTGCGGACGCACCCCTGCTTCATGCCCAAGGTGCTATCGGGCATTCACCTAAACAAACCCTTAGTGTTACCTGTGTGTTTTCTGACGCATTAGTCGCCGGCTGAAAGGACTTTGCACTCTCTAGATGTGGCTGGAGCGCTGAAGTTCTATGTGGACCGCACAAAGAGTTTCTGGAAGAAGTCGCACGTTTTTGTGAGCTTTGGCCCTGTGAACCATGGGAAGGCCTTCTCCAAGATTTCCATCTCCAGGTGGCTATCCGGCTGCATCACCCATTGCCATCAGTTGGCAAACCGACCGTTGCCTGGCAGTCCAGAGCGATCACTGCTACTACGGCGATCCGGTCTGGTGTGCCCCTGCTGGACATCTGCATGGCTGCTACGTGGAGGTCGATACACACCTTCACGAGGTTCTACCGCATCAACAGGGATTCCAGGGAGGAGTCCAGAGTCGGCCAAGCAGTGTTGCGCAACCTGTTCGCTTGAAAGTGAGGAGGTAAGAGATGTTTATGTTGACTCTTTCAACCTCCCGTGGTTGCTCATGTGTGTACTGCTATGTATTCTTTATTCATGAGCATGTGACTCCACCCCAGATCCCATGCTGGAGATGGAACAAGTTATTTACCTTTTAACTGTTGTTCTCTAGCATGGATCTGGCATGGATTCACATGCTAACCCTCCTGCCTACCCCTCTACGGCTCTTCTTTTGGTTCCTACTGCCACTGTACGTGCTACCAAATCTGAAGATGGCTGCCAGGTGAGGGCTTTAGGTTGAGGACATTCATTGGCTGGGGGCAGTATGACCCAGAGCTCAGTGATTGGTTGTTAGGAGAAAGACGGTTCAGAAATTAAACTGAAACTTATTTTTTTCTTTACTGAGGTTTCCCAGCCTGCCAACGGGGAATACTCATGAGCATTTCAATCCATGCCATATCCATGCTGGAGAACAACAGTTACAGGTAAGCAACTTGTTCCAAAGATGTTAAGTGATGAACTGTTAGTGCTGCTTTTAAAGTTTGTTTTAATATGAATGTCATACCAATGCGCAACAAAGAAATATAACCCCTTTTTCAGGGGGAAAAACGTGACAATATCAACCAGTGCCTGTTTGACTTTGATGTCTTCTCCACTCTTGGTATTGCATGATGGTACACAGTTCATTAACATCACTCCATGTGAGACAATTAACTTAATAAGTTCAAGACACACTCATAGAAGTTGTACTGGGAAGCCCAATTCTTGTAGCAGTGGCTTCTCAGAGCATGCACCTAATGTCTCACTGCCTGCCTGGTAAGCAGAACAACACAACAGGCATAGTTGGCAGTAGCTCACCAACCATAGCAATGTGCAGGTGATTATATTTTGGTCTGTTCGATGGTGACCCGGAAATCCCTTGGCATACCTCTATACCTCTGATTTTGGCTGTTATTTCGCAATCTGATGATGGAGCATTGAACGCTCAGTTGCATTACCATGACAGCAGAGAGTATGTTACTCAGGGCTGCTTCAGCTTGCATTCAAGCATGGATCAGCTGGACACCACATTCTGATAGTTTAACTAGAAAGAATAAGGAAGGCTATTCCACGTCACACTGTTCTTCATTAAATCTCAAGTGGTGGCTCCTGGGTTCGGAGGGATCAACTATGAATGGCACAGGGGTGTTGAGAAGTAAGGAGAGACAACAAAGCAATCACTGCACTGGAAATATAAGAAAAGTAGGGAGGAAAGGTTCTCCATTTGGTGCATTTCTTAAAGTCTAAACCTTATTTTATTTCGTTATTACAAATCCCTCCTGACCTATGTTGTTCCTTTGCTTAGACATGGCGTAGACATCTGCCAACCATTTGATGGCACTCCGATGCAAAGCCTTAGCTCCTGTTTATGTGGGTTATTCAGGAACTTTTCTATTCCACCAGGCAGGAATCACTCATTTATAAAGTGTCCAAATATAGGACTGGCAATGATTTTGGGTAGCCCTGCTTGAGACATGCGTTAAGCACAATGGAAATGGGTGATAACCGAGAACAACATACCTACTGAGCATTACTTTCTTTACCAGGCTAGGAGATAAACTAGTGTTTTGTGGACATCAAGCCATACACTGAAACAAATCAGTTTTGCAGTACGATCCGGACATTTCTCTTAATATTCGGATGGATGTTTCACTTAAAGTGTTTTAGGCTTCCCTTTGACAACTTTGCCAATATTCCAATACGTTCACAGGATGGCTAGATGTCACACAAGTCTTTACGCCACCTTATTGATCAAGCAAAGCATTTATTCTGATGTTTACACAGAAAACAGTGATGTTACAATGTTAGACTGATCCATCTTCTGGTCTCAACATCTGTTGCGGTTTCACATAAGCAAAAGTGTTCCTACCTTGCTGTTGGGCAATACATTCAGTATCTCAAAAGAGGCACTTTTAACATACCAAATGCCAGCAAATGCAATTCTATTTTGTTAATCGCCCAAAAGGGCAGAAAAGTAACTCTATTTTTTCTTCATGTTGAAACCGCATCCAAAGGAAAACTTTTTCTGCACAACGAATGGATGTTGCTTTAACTGCTGCAGATCAAATAGGGTTGTAGTCCTGAAATATTTAGCAAGCAGCTACTTTGTGGGTGCCACTCACCTTCACTGTGCTCTATTACCTGGGGATGTACGCTCAAGTGCAGAACAGGTGGGGCTTGAAGGGGGAGTATTTTTACTCCTGTTTTCTGACGTTGAATAAAAGTATATTTTTAGGCAGTAAGAAAGGCATTCCTGTTCCACCAGGGAAACATGTATTTGAACTCTTCTAAAACAAATATCTTTATGTAAACAATACTCCTTTGCACCTAATTCATGCATATTAAGATGCATTTTTACCTTCAAAGCTAAAGGCAATAAAACTACTATAGCTACGTTCTGTGATACTGCATTCCAATGCCTTCTCCGCATCAAGTAGCAATGCAATCGCTTGCTGAGCGGGGTCAAGTGCCTCTACGACACCAAATATACGTCTGATGCCGAATGTGGTGTTACGCCCGGGCACAAAGCCGGCCTGGTCTCCTAGTACCAGGGCCGGCATAAGGGGGAGTAATCTGGCCGTTAGGATTTTTCCTAGTATTTTATTATCCAAATTAATTAAGGAAATTGGCCTGTATGAGGAGCACTCCTCGGGCGGATTACCTGGTTTATGCAATAAGATGACGTTGGCCTCGCGGAGGGTTGGTGACGGGATCCCGCTCTCTAGCGCCTCTTCATACACATGCAGGAGGAGTGGGGCAACTATGTCAGCGTATTATTTATAAAATTCGCCGGTCAGGCTGTCTGGGCCCGGGGCTTTAGTGCTAGGTAGACTTTTGATGGCTTGCAGAATCTCCGGCTGCCTGGCGTTGTCAGCTCTGGGCCCCATTCCGGCGAAAACAGGACAGGAGCGAGTATGGATGCATGCTACATCAATATACTAGTATCAGGGGTCACCCAACCGCCCTGAAGAAGGCAGCTTCCACGTCCCTCTAACCTTAGATACAAGATGGACGCCAAGGCCGCCGAAACGTCATTTTGCAAGCAAGGGGGTCCTTTGCACCAACTCAATTTGGTGAAGTGATACCATACTGTATTCAGATTGCAACACTACAGAAAGTGGGATTCCCACTTATACTACCCCCTGCAACGTTGGCATACATCCAGTTAGAACTGTCTGAGATTCAATCAGCCGGGACAAACTTGTCCCAATATTAACTGTCAACCACTGCGAGTTATACGCAATCCACCCAGATGGACAACGCTTAGACCACTGGATCAACCTATGTATATGTTACAATGTGAAAACTCATGAAGAGTTCAAATTGCTGATTAAGCAACAACAATTTTTCTGTTTTATGTCTTACAATGTACTGTTTTCTCTTCAGCACACTATGTTCAAGTTGTATATTTTTTCTTTATTTGAAAAAACACTATGGTTCAGTCTTTTTCACAATTAATGTTTTATGTTCCACACAAAATTGTAAATACGTGTATTTAATACAACCTATATATTTACACAAACCCCTAGTGAGTATATGGTGTTTTTTCTTCTGGACTTATCCTTTTTCTGGGCCAAATAATTCAATTATGATCCATTCCATTAGTAAAAAAACCAGGGAAGGCTCCTTGATTTCTTAAACTAAGTCATGCTTTATTCAATGACACATAATCGAGATGAAGCCTTCCAAGTAGCAGTACTAGTTTTTGTGTATTACTGTACTCCGTACCCGAGTCTGCTACTCCTCACCACGGGTACACCGAACATTTTGGTATGGCTTTCAGAATCTCATCTAAGGAAATAGGTTGATGAAGAGGTTCTCGGAGGTCCCCTTCCATCCAGTAGAGTTCGGTGTCATTCAGGTAGTCTTGTAGGGATTCAGCAATAATGGTGTGTCTAGTGCTGTACAGTTCTTGGTAGAAAGAGTGGAATGCCCTGACGATCTCATCTTCTGTGTGCACCAGTGTCACCTGCAGGTTCCGCACCCTCCCAACTTGGGTTGGCTTCCTGTCGGTGGCTACCAGTCTTGCCAACAGGGCTCCAGGTTTCTGGCCCTCGCCGTACTGGTGGATCTGGTGCCTGCGACCCAAGAACTTCATCACCCGCTCTGCTATTTTGAGTAAATTGAGGAGTTCTTCTTTAAGTTGTGCCTGGATATTTGGGTTATCGGCGTCAGAGCCTTTGAGTTCTAGGTCTTTCAATCTGGACTCACTCGTGGTTAGTTCACGTCTGATCAACACTCTCCTTTGCTATGCATACACCTCTTATAAAGCATTTTAGAGTTTCCCAGAGCATTCCCGTCGAGGGGACGGAGTCAAGGTTGGTCATTAGAAAGGTCTCGATTTCCTCCCGTAGTGCAGCGGCGAATACCTGATCGAGCAAGGAGCCCGGTTTGAACCTCTAATGAGGTGTGCATGGTCTTGTAGTGGGGAGCTCACATTCTAGGGTCACCATAGAGTGGTCAGAGAAAGTCCCAGGGAGAATTTGACATAGGCCCCATCAGAACGGGCTCCTCGACGACACCAGGAGGTAATCAATCCTTGAACTGGTGTTGTGAACAGCCGAGTGAAAAGTATACTCCCTTGCATCCCAGTTAGTGTGCCGCCATGCGTCAATCAGCTCGTATGCTTGACACATTTCCTGAATCTGCAGGCTTGCTTTGGATGGGCTGGTGGAGGTGCTGCGAGACCTATCCTTCTGCGGATCCAGCGGCGTATTCATATCACCCCCCCAGATGATTGTGGCAGAGCTTAAGCCCTCTAGTCGAGACAGTACCCAGTTAAGGTTGTTGGCCCCATCTACATTGGCCGTGTAAGAGTTCACAAAAATCACCTCTTTCCCTGCCAGGATTCCGCTCACCAGAAGTGATCTGCCCTCCTCGCCTTTTTCCGATTTTATCAGACTGAAGTTGATTTTCCTATTAATGAGCATAGCAACTCCCCTGGCGTACGATGAAAACGATGCGAAATACCTATGGCAGCCCCACTCTCGGGCCCAACTGGACTCTGATTCAGGGAGCAAATGTGTTTCCTGCAGCAGAGCTACATCGGCTTTGTCTTCTCAGGTACTGGAGGACCTTGCCCCCGCTAATGTTCCAGGTCACCACATTGAATTTAGTATTATAGGTTGCCGTCAATTGAGCGTTTGGGAACAGTGGATGCGGATACCGCCCATAACATTGAGGTGGAGTGACGGCAGATCCCCGTGCCTCATGGTTGGCTCCCGGAAGCGACGAGGTGAGATGGCTCAAGTGGCAGGACGGTAAGAGGTGGAGCAGCCAGGGGCGTATGTCCCCTGTGTCGTCTGATTTCCCCCCCCCCCCTTGCATGGGCAACCCCCAACTGGCCCGAAGAACGTACCCCTCCCAAACAATGAAACTGGTGACATTGCTGCGCCGGGGGCGCTAGTAGCCTCCCAGGGTGTAATGCTCCATTAATGCATCATGAGTGTGATTCCCTGATGATGACATGAAGTCATTGTCATTCCCTTGTGATAGACAGGGTGTTGCCTCATGGTGGGATCTGCCCCGCCCGGCCCCTTTGTGGTAGCTTTAGGTTGCTTTTATTGAGGGGCCGACAGCCTGCTCGGTCTAGGAAGGCGCTCGCCTCTTCAGGAGACTCAAAGAATTGTACCTTCCCGCCATGCTGGATCCATAATTTGGCAGGAAACCGCATCGAGTACAATATCTGGTTGTCTTGGAGGCGCCGTTTTACTCCCACGAAGGACCTACGCTGCGCTTGGATGGCTGGCGAGAAGTCAGGGTATATCTAAATACTATCTCCCTGAAACTAAATATTTCCCTTCTCTCTGGCCAGTCATAGAATGGTATCCCGATCTCTATAGTTGAGATGCTTGGCTATGACTGGGCAGGAGGGTGCCCCCGGTACCGGCCGAGTGGTTGGGATCCTGTGCGCTCTTGCCATGATAAATGTTTTGGACAGTGTGTCTGCGCCAAATATGTCTATGTATCATTTTTCGACGTAATCCTCCATTCTCAGCTGCGTTCGTCGTTCGCTTATCCCAACCAGCCGTATATTGCTTCTTCTGGAGCGCCCCTCCAAATCTTCATTCTTTGCCATTGTTGCTTTCATTTTGTTTTCCAGGGTCGATACCCTGGCTGTTAGTGATGTTGTGGCATCATCCACGTCCGAGACCCTTTGTTCGTATAAAGTCTGCCTGCATGCTTATCAAGACGGTGCTGGAGTTGATCCACTTTAGATGATAATGCTTCCACCTTACTGTCTAGACGACCAATCCCTGCTCTCAAATCAAGAAGGATCTCCTTAATGTCCAACGACTGGGTAGTGGTGTTCGCTTGTCCGTTCCAGAGGGTCTCCTCATGTGAAGGTGATCCCGGTCTGCCATTATGACCAGGCGTTTTGGCAACTGCCCCAGGTTCAAAGGTTAACTTACACTGGGATTTATCTACCTTTCCCATGATGCAGGCGGCGTTTGACTGGCGAGATGATCCTGTGTGAGGTGTTGAAGGCCGAGGCGGGCACCCGTGTCTTCTTTGGAGTCACGGGATAGTCAGATATTCAGATTGACGGGCGCCCAGCAGGGCCAGAACACGGGGTGGCCCCCGGAGGTTCAGTGGAGTTTGCAGCAAGTGTCCCCTCTCCTGGTAGGGAAGCTGTGTGCCTGTTTGTCAGCTGGGTCTGCCTCTGAGCATACGGATTACCCTGTTCCAAGTGCTGTGCCCTGTGCGGCGTGATCACGCTGGGCCGGAGGCGTACCACGGCCGGCAAGTGTATTTGCTAATTGCAGGCTGTGTAAGGTTGCTTGAGTGCCCCCGGGCTGGCCGCCTGCCCGGCAAAGCGCCGCCGCCCAGTCCGGAGGGCGGCGGCCAATGGACCCGTCACCTCACTGTCCTCGCCACCCCCCTGTCTGGAGGTTGCTTCTGCTGTCTGCCAGCCGCGGGTCCCCTCCTGATTGTCGCTGGTGAGTTGGGGGCCAGGAGGGCACGACCGGTGCTGTTTTCATCCACTGCTCAACAAGGGACAGGAGGCACAGGAGGAGCCAAGCGCCGCCTCCACCCAAGATCTCCCCCCGGGGGCTCTGATCATCGCGTCCCCCGGCACCCCTCCTGCGGGCAGTGTATCTCATGGGCTCTGAGTCCTGAGGGGGTCACCTCCCCTGCTCCGGATGGCCCGGCCCGCTCCTCTCCTGGCAATGTTGTCTTGGGCCTCAGCTCTCGCACACACCCACAGCCCTCCGCACACCCGCTGGAGCCAGAGGGACCCTGGACACCCCGTCCCGGAGGCGGTGCCACCGATGAGTCCGCTCCGCCACACCTGGGTAGATGTTGGGAGTCGGGCACGGCAGCGGATCCACAGCGGCGGTGTTGCCTTTCCTCACCGGGGCTCCCTGCACAATTTTATGGCCGTACGTTTTGTCTTTTACGTGCCGCCGCCAACTGTTTGCCCTGAGAGTTGCGGACGGCCAGGCCCCAGCGCAGAAGAGCGCTCCGATGGGATTTTGGGCTGGGGTGGGCTCACAGTGTTGTTTTACGCCTTCCGAGCGAGTACTCTCACCCCCCAGTCTCTTTTCTTCGAGTCAAACTGTTGGCTCATAAGGGAAGCAGCGATTGAACAGGATTTATTCGGACCTACGTGGGAGCTCACAGAGGAGCCGCCATCATGGTCAGCCCTCTAGCGCCCTCTCTATATGAAGGATTTTGAAGATTGTAATTTATATTTTTGCAATACCATTATTTATTTATTTATTAAAAATGAATTGTGAGATTAGAAGTTAATCTGATCTGTCTACTACTTGTGATTCTTGTTCTTTGTGTGTTATATTACCTTTCCCATTGTGCCATGTATGCAATCTGAGTGGAGGGGTCTGACAGTCTAGTAATTTGTAGATTCTAGAGATTAGCTTGGTGGAGGCTCCCTCCTGAAGTGATATTTCCAGGCCGACAGGGGATCTAGTACCAGCTGCTCTGGTCGTCGGATCAGTGATTCATTGCAGGAGCTAATAATACCTGAAGTGCTCCAGCTCGGAAAGGTGGAATTTACCCTTGCCTTCCGCTAAGGTCAGCGGGGAGCCCATCTGATACATCTTAACCAATTGCTCCAGTCCCCCTCCCATTGTGAGAAGGCACCCACATTTATACCTTGGGCAAAACAGGGGTTACTCTGCACTGGGGAGAAGGGGCCCAAACCCCCCCCCCCAGACCCCTCTCCGACAGCCCTTCCGCTTCATCACAGTGTCCCAATAAGAGAGCGCAGATCTATTGATAAATAGGAGCTACCCCTTGCCTCATCTGTCTGCTGCGGCCAGATCTGGGAGGGTCGATGGGGGGGGGGAAGTTCTGTTACTGCCTGTTCCATGCTCACCCAGTGTGCTGCACCTCAGACCTCGACCAGGATAACAGCCTGTAGATGTTCGCCGCCGTCATATGGTTCTGGAGGATCGGGAGGCTAAGGCCACCACGGTAACTGTTGGCATGGAGGACCTGCTTACCAACTCTCCCAGATGAAAATCGTAACATTTCGGTGTAGAGCCTGAAATGAGGCTCTTGGAATGGGCACTGGAAGGGCAGAGATGAAATAAAGTAGTCTGGGTATAATATTAATTTTGACTCCTGTGTTCCAACCGAGCCAGGAGATCTTGTGTGCGGCCCACCTAGATAGGTTGCTCACCAATGTCCGAAAGAGCGGTACAAAGTTAGACCTATATAGATCTGTGACTACCGGTGCCAATCTGACCCCCAGATAGTCCAGTTACCGTCTACCTCATTGCAATGGGAAGTCCTGGCGTATCAGGGGCATGCCCTGCAACGATTCTGGGCCTTTGAGACCCTTAGATTTCTCCACGTTGATGGTGAAGCCAGAAACCGCCTTGAAGCCTTCAAGGAGCTGCAAAGCCTCCCGAAGCGACGTACAAGTTTCCATAAACATAAAGAGGATGTCATCAGCATATAGGGCTGCCTTATTGCCTGCAATATACAGAACTCTGATTTGCGGGTTTGGCCCGAATCTGGGCTGCCACAGTTTCCATCACAAGTCCAAAGATCAGGGGCGAAAGGGGCCCCCACTGGCGAGCCCCTCTGAGTATGGGTATAAACCGCGAAAGGTGACCGCTGATGGAAATCCTGGTCCGCGAAGAGCCATGCCATCACGCAGGCGATCAAGTTGGAGAGACTTTTTGGAAGGTCAGCTTTATGAATTCCCTGTCCACTTGATCAAAAGCTTTTTCTGCATCCAGCGTCAGCAAAGTGAGAGGGGTTGCCCGGATTCTTCCTAACTCAATGGCATTAATAACCCACCTGATGTTATCTTGTGTACTACGTCCCGCTATTAAGCCCGTCTGATCTGGATGGATCAGGACGGGAAGACACTCCATTAGGCGAGCCGCCAGGACGTTCGCATAGATCTAGGGGTCTGTATTAAGAAAGCTGATCAGGCGATACAAACCACAAGATGTTGCTTACTTACCTGGCTTCAGCATTAAGGATAGATACGATTCGGCCATAGATCGTGTTGAGGAATGAGTTGAATAGGGATGTGAGGGGGCATCTAATAAGACCTGCTGCTCCTCCAAAAGGCGAGGCAGCGAGACCCCAGCCAGGAAGGACGCCTGAACGTTGTCCGTCAGAGGATCTGCCCCGAGGAGGGTTTAATAGTAATCCGAGAAAGTCTCTAGTTTGCCCCTTCCGAAAGGTGAAGCCCGCCTTGCTCGTCCCTGACAGCCTGGACACCATTCCTAATCTTCTGTAGCTTCAATTTGTGCACTAAAAATGCATTGGCTTTGTTAGAGTATGAATAAAGTTACGCACTGTAGAGGGGGCGTGGCTTATGGCTATGGTGTAAGCCGTCTCTCATGGCAGCTCCCGCCTGATGCGATTCTGATTTGCTGGAAAGACCGTTTATGGCTACCGTTTTGTACAGGCTGCAAGACGACTGCCTTGCTGATATGATGGGGACAACGCTGATGATTACGCAGAGTGGGTTCTTTCCGAGAACGAGTGAAATCAATGCACTTGTCCGCCTTGATGTTTGAAAAGGTGTGCGATTAATGTTGTCTGCTGCTGTTGCTGCCGGAAGAGGGGCTAAGTCGTAGAGGCTGAGGAAGGCGACTCGAGGATCAGCCCCATCGTATTCATAGGTGAGAGCGCTGCTGGGAGTACCAGAGGCAGTGAAGTAATCTGTGATCCCACACGGGGCGGGGAGTGCCCACTTGCACAGCTTACCCCAGCGGTGCACTGGGAACACAGAGTAGTATCTCCCGAGCAGAGGGGACTGATCCCGTCGACTAAGGCGGCAAGTGCACACACACACATCATGATGTGGCGCCAGCCTTTTCCCATGTTTACATTTCAGCCTGCTCATTAACTGGCTGTGGACTTGTCTTTCGTTGGCACGATCAGCCTGTGTCTTCACTTTTCACTGCATGGAGCCCTGCACATGTTTTTGCGGCCTTGCACCTCTCTCCTACGGCCATTTTTAGGGGGTGCTGCATGAAGGGCACTGCGGGAACACTGATCATTTGATGGGCAAAAAATTAATAGAGCGGTTAGTCCTCCCAGCCGCATTGTTTGTGTGGGGGAGCTGTGGCCAAAACAGTAAAAGCAATCTGGGCAGCCCTACCCGTAGGGCTTTGTGACCAATGGTGTGGGATGAGCGGGGAAGTGGAAGCACTTGTAGGAATCTATGAGCTGGTTGTTACAGGCGTGAGCGCTCAATGGCATTTCAGTAGCATGCTTGAGGTATACCCAGGTGTGGGACGCCCTGAATCTGCCTTCCCCTTGTAGTTCCCCTTGTTTCCCTGATCGCACACATAAAGCAGAACCCATTGGTACTAAGTGAATCCTCCATACTCTACGGCTACTCTGCTGTGGCAAAGGTACCAATGTAGGGCATGGTTTGGCACAATTGTCCTTGGCGGAACGAGACTGCCGCAGACGGCTCACCATTGTCCAGGGAACCACATAGGGGGAGCGCCTCCTATCTGCCCTACACTGTGTCCATGCATGCCTCCCAAAGCAAACAAACCATGGCATAACCAGACAACCTTAGACAACTACACTGTGGCCACCCAGCGCTCACCGGGAAAGAACATGGCGGTGCTTCAAGATGACAAAGGGGGCGCAGCAGAGATGCACAACCAAGTTCTGCAAGCCATTGCGGACCTAAATGCCTCCCTAGGAACAAGCATAGAGGAAGTTAAAGTGTACATTGGCTTTCTACGCAAAGACGTGCAGAGACTAGCTGAAAGAACTATGAGCCTTGAACAACAGACTACGGAAAACAACACGCAGATCTGCAAAACACATGCAGAGGGCCATATCCTACAACAGAAGGTCAAACTGCTCGAAGAGAGGGCAGAAGATGCAGAAGGAAGAGCATGTCAGAACAATGAGCACTTAGTTGTGTTGCCAGAGAGCAAGGAGGGCCCGGACCCCATCACATACATAGAGAATTTGTTCCTGCAGGAAATCGGATCTAGCAACCTGTCAGAAGGCTTCATGATTGAAAGAGCACACAGGGCTCTTACTAGCCATCCACCAGCAGGCGCAGCACCCAGACCAATAATCGCAAAGGTGTTGAACTATAAAGATAGGGAGAAAATCCTGTCCTATTCTAGACAAGGTGGCACGCTGCGGAGAGTGTCGACTAAAGTGGCTGTCCATCCAGACTACACCTTTCAGGTACAGAACAGCAGAGCAAATTTTACTGCAACGAAAACGCGGCTCACAAAAACAGGTTTGAACTACATGTTGATGGACCCGGCTTGTTTGAAGGTTTTATACAACAACCACGCTCTGTTTGTCATGCTCACCTGGTATCCACGGGGACGTCATCCAGCTGTGGGGACTCTGGTACCCTTCTCAGCCACTCCCAGGTATAATCAGCGGAGAAGTTCTGCCTGGACTGGGCAACTGGGGTAAGAGCCTCCCAACACCCCGTATGCCCGCAGCCCCTCCCCGGACCTTTCCTCACCTTGTTATGGGTTTTGGCGAGCTCTCTGTCCTGCCTTTGTGGCAGGGGCGCGTTGTCCTTTGTGGGCGAGTGCGATCTAGTTACTTCACTGATGCAGGTCCTTTAGAGTCTTTCAGGTAGGTCTTATTACTGTTATACTGTATGCCTTTCTTGGATTTAAATAATGTCGTTTCTCTCTCCTTAGCTGCGCGGAAGTTCGCCGTGGAACGTTGGCTGAATTGGGACTCGCCGGCAGGTGATGGTGCTTCGAGAGCGCCTTGATGCGGTAAGTAGGCGCTATGTGCAGCGCTATGATGCCTTGCCTTTGCTAACCTGTTGTCTTTGTTCCCGTAGGTTGCGGTGCTGACCCGGAGCAAGAAGTCCCAAGGCGATGCTGGTCGATGGGCAACTCGTGAGGTAAGCTGCCGGCACAATTGTAAAATGTCTAATGTCCTGTTTCTCTCCTTTTTGCAGATCCGACGGTCCGGGAGGCTCGCTGTTCCTTGAATGCCGTTTGCAGGAGCGGAGGGCAGTTGGTGGTGGAATCACAGGTAACCTGCTGCTATTAACGATGTCCTTTGTTTTTCAGATGCTGTTCTTCCGAGGTTCACAGATGCAGCTGAACACGATGAGCGTCACGTTGCAGGATTGCGAAGTAACGCGAAGCGTGGTATCCAAGTCGGGTGTGGTTTAAATAGCATCAAGAAAGTAGTCCAGGTAAAATAGTCCCTAGGCTACCACACCCAAAACACTATACCGTATAGCTTGGTTCCAAGGAGCCAAGCTATGTGGATGCCTCCATGTTGACTGGCACTGAAATAAAGTAGTTCCCAAGCACAAGTCTTCATTAAGTATGAGCCTGGCGCCAAAGGCGCCAGGACTGGCCCCAAGAGGGCCTAGGCAAAGGATGCTTAAGCTTGTTAGGGGCCCGAACCGAGACCCCTCCTGGCCCATGGACCTGCCGGGGGGGGTTTCAGGAAGTGGATCGTGACACTGTTCTTCGATACGCCGGAAGAAGCACAGGCATGGATGGACCAGCAGGGATTGGGGAGGTCATCAGAGGAGGAGAAAGCCTCGGAGGAACAGATGTGACCCCCGTAATAGCTATGGCACGGAGCCCATCGGGAATTTTCATGTCAAGCCGTGTTTTTGGACCCCCATACCATTTACAGATTGCAAGTCGTGGACCCCGGGACAAGCGGGCCCACAAAGTGGTTGACAATTATACGAACTGCAAGGTCTTCTCTTACTCTAACTTCTGGTGCTACGGAGGCTGGTTTTGTCTATATACTTGTTCATCATCACCATGTCCATCAGTCAGGCCTGCTACGGCCGACAGCCTGCCCCCGAGAAGTTTTCTTTTTTTGGGGCACTTGTTTCTGTGCCTTACCGCTGTGCACTGCCCCCAGGTCTGGTCACTGGAGGGACAGGCGAGAGGCGGACATGCCCGAGCAGGGACAACAATGCTGGGCGACTGTTATTAGTTTGTATTGTTGGGGGGAGTTAATTGGGAACATGCTGTGCCTGAATTGTTACCCAAGAGACGAAAGGGAAACAATGTGGGGAGTATTATATTGTCAGGAGATGGGGCGGTCCCCTCCGACAGGCCCGAAGGAGGGGGTCGAGTTGTATAGGAAATGTACTTATGGATGCAGAAGTGACTTTACTTACCTGCAATGTCAGGAGCCTGAATGCGTATGTCAAACGGAACAGGTTCTACTCAGGAGACCCACTTGATGTCGGAGAAACAGTCATTGCTCAGTGGGAAATGTAACAGGCAGGTGTTTGGCTCACCATATTCATCTTATGCTAGAGGGGGTACTCATTTGGATAGCACTCAACGTGCCCTTCAAGGTAACACAAGTTAAAACTGACAATGAGGGCAGAGTATTGCTGGTACAGGGGCTTTTGGAGAATAGGGATATCTGCTTGATTGGGGGTGTGGCTAGAGGCCATGTGAGGCAGTCAAGGTCACTGACTGCTCCTGTAGATCCGGACACTGATAAGCCTCCAAAAGGGACTTATACTGCGTAAATATAATCCAATCACAGAGAAATTATAATGTGAAACTGTGAGGAAGCTTGATTGCGGGAAGCAGTATCACCAAATACTTTGGGCGGCGAGTGCTGCCACGTTGCGAGGGAGCCGCGACGGGTGCTGGAAAATGGCGGCCATGAACAAAGGATACTGCGCTTGACCCGGGCTACACTGCCCATGGGGACGGCAAGTGGTGCTGCCCAGCAGTAGATAAACACCCCTGACGGGTATGCCACCCAGTGCATCCAGGGAACGCAGGCGTTGATGAGGAGCATCTGAAAATCTGTTGCTGGAGACACGTGGACAGCACAATAGAAGGGCTGCGCATGGGAGAGATGAGACAGCCGGGACGCAGCAGATGAGCCGCGGGAGACTGCGCAGGGTTGCTGTGTGTGGTGAGGACAGAGGGACGTGGCAGTGAAACTCACACCCAGAAGCCGTCCGAAGCAGCGGAAGGTCGGAACAGCATTTACGAGGCAGGCAGCGAGCCAAGGCAGCACAGCGAGGCGAAGAGAGGAGCCAAAGGAAGACGTCTGCTGTGCTGTGGCAAGTGCGGACCATGAGGTGCGGTGAAGAAATGGTGAGGAGTCGAGGGGAGGCGGGGGGCCCAGAACTTTAATCGCATACCTTGACCGCAGGGAAGAGGGCTCGCCCTTGCTGCCCGTGGCACTCCGTACTGCGGTGTAGCACTTGTCACAGAGAAAGGTGTATGTGGGCAGCTGGCTCCCTCTGCAGCGGTACAATCTGCCTGAGAGACATGAGGAGGTGGCACCGGGTGGTGGGTCTTAAGGGCAAGCCCCTGACCCCGGTCGATCATAGTATTTTGACGAAGTACAGCCAGCGGCCATGGAACCCTGTAGCACAAGGGAAGGTCAAGGCGAGTAGCCAGCGGGCCGCACCAAGGAGGAACCTGTTGCGCAAGGGGCCAACTGGAAGTCCTGGCCCCCGGCCACAGACAATATATACACAAACAGAGCACAACTGGTGGCCCATAGACCATGACACACAAAGGAGGGTTGCAATAGGAAGCCCGCAGACCACACACAGTGGGCGAGCCCTCAGAGCCCCCAAGGAACAGACAACAAGCGCAAGCAGCGGGCGGAGGCCCGTGAACTGCAGCCTGAGTTGCAAGCAAACATGCAGAGATAGTGCTAAAATCAAGCAACATAGACACAAGACTGCATTCAGAAGGCCCATGACTTTGCAGCCAGGAAGTGACAATATAACATAGGTCCTAGTAAATCAAAGCTGATGGACCTCAGAGGAGGCGAGCAAGAGTCGAACACTTGTCCCAGTGTACCCATGACTGGCACTGCGACAGGGTGCTGCTTTTGAAACTACGAACCATGAGTGAGTGATAAGAACATTACGTGCAGTCGGGGATAACGGGCGCAACGGTGCAGACCACTGAGGCCAACTATACACCAACTCACCCACTCTGGTGCACCAAGGCAGAGAGGACAATTTTGGCAAAAAAGTGAGCAGCAGATCCATTCTGTGGGGTGCACCGTCAAACTCCAGTGAGACGAAGGCGGCAGCACGCACTGCATCGGGGGCCTGGGACAGAGCGCACTGCTCCTCCTTGAAGCAAGCGAGGACAGGGAACACCATAGGAGTGGAGGAGCACAATGACATCCAAGGGGGAAAGACCAAACAGAAGCAAGCCACGCTGGAAATCTTTGCGAGAGGCCAACCCAATCGCCAAGAAGCAGACCGAGAAAATACAGATAAGGAACAAGCATTGCCACCAGAAAACATGGCAGAAACAGGGCAGCAGTAGATCCTAGAGGCCATTGCGGCACTCCAAAGAACGCTAGAGGCCAAGATCGCCGCAGTGGCTATCGACATGGCACTATTACCGCAAGACGTCCGAGCTATATCGGAACACACCGGGAAACTGGATGAGCAGGTCAAAGAGAATACAGACGTAAAGGTGCAAATGACAAAAGACATTGACATCCTACAGCAGAAAGTGAAATTACTGGAAGACTGGGCTGAGGAAGCGGAAAATCGGGCACACAGGAACATCATCAGGATCGTGGGGCTGCCTGAAGGAGCGGAGGGGTCTGACCCCACCACGTACATTGAGAATATGTTGATCGAAGAAATAGGGCGGAAGAACTCGCGCAAGGGTTTACGATAGAAACAACACATTGTTCCCTAATTAGAAAACCACTGCCAGGTGCCCCGCCGATGCCTGTGATAGCCAAGGTATTAAACTATAAGGACCGAGAAAAGATCCTGGCCTTCTCTAGGTCAGGAGGGATGATGCCGAGGGCATCAGCGAAGATTTCAGTGTATCCTGACTACACCTTTCAGGTCCTGTAGAGAAGGGCCCAGTACATCGCGATCAAGGCCAGGCTTAGAAAAGCGGGCCTCAAGTACATGTTACTGTATCCTGTGAAGCTGAAGGTGATACACAATGGAAAAGTTCTCTTTTTCGAGACACCGATGGAGGCACAGATGGTGCCCAGATACCAGATATGCCGGACCAGAATCAACGTACTTTGGCGAGAGGCTGAGAGCCAGACACAGGATGCTGCAATTGAACTCATAATGTAGGAATGATGTGTGGATCTGTGTATAAACAGGCTTAGGCTACATAGTGACAGGAATTCATGAGTACAATGGAAAAGCGATAAGATATGTTAAGTAGGTAACAGGAGCAACACAGTGGATGCAGAAGCCCGGTAGAGGGAACGCTGAGCCACAGTACAGGGCCTGCCCATAGGGCACCAGGAAGCTGATCTAGAGACTGGGCGAAATGGAGCGGAAACGGGGACGTCCCTGCACGCTCGGCTTAGCGGGACAAGTTGAGTTTGCGGTTGGTTTGGAATGGGGTTGGGGGAGGGATGGATATGGGGAGCCTGACACACACATGGTACTAGGCTGCATCAAACTCCTGCTGAGGCGGGCAATAGGCTGGTGGCCTGCTTGACTCCCTAGACATAATGTCTCAGTGACGGAGAATGTTAAGATCATGACATGAAATGTCTGGGTTCTTAATAACTATGTTAAACGTAGAAGAGTGCACATGTATATGAAGAGGAATAAGGTTGGGATAGCCTTATTACAGGAAACGCATTTAGATGCGAAAAACCTGGCGTGTGGAGGGGTGATGGTGGGCTGCGCTTATTTGACATATGCAAGAGGGGTCCTCATATGGGTGGACCCGGCTATCCCACTGAAAGTGTTGACCACGAAGACAGAGAACGAGGGCAGGATGGCAATGTTGCATGGTATATTAGAAAAACACGAGATATGTATTGTTAACACATATGCCCCGAACCACGACGCCACCGTTTTTTTCAGACCATTGTATGCAAGATTGGGACCCTACAGGAGTGGGGCCCTGATTTGCAGGGGAGATTTTAATTGTACATTAGACCCTTCCGTGGATAGATCGGATGAGAAGCACAAACGGCTGTCTCCTCCAGCTAAGGTGCTACACTCAATGCTGAAGCACTTCCAGTTACGAGACCTATGGTGGGCACAGCATGGGAAAGGCAGGGAATATTCTCATTGTTCTGCCCCACATAGGATACACATGAGAATTGATTGTGTTTGCGAGTGAGGAACACGAAGTTGAATTTTCAGAGGCAGAATATCTGGCCAGGGTCCCGTCTGGCCATACCCAATTGGTAGTGCAGTGGTGGGTGTCTGCCCCACGTCCACCCATACCTACATGGAAGCTTAGAAGTGAAGCACTGCTGGACAAAGCATTTGCCTAGCACATTCGCAAGAGGACAATTGAGTATATTGCAGTAAATGAGGGCAGTGTACAGAAGATGGGTACGGTGTGAGAAGCGTAGCGTACGAGGTGGTCATCAGAGGGCAAACGATAGCGTAATCGGGAGGCGTACAAAAGGTTATTGTTAACGAACTACAGACATGGAAGAGAAGCTGAAGGTATTGGAGGGAGAGGCGAAAGTGCATAAAGAACATGTTGAGGAAGTAATGGAATTGAAACAAGATTGTCTTAAGCAATGGGATAGACAGTGGAAGTTTAATTATGCGAAATACCTGGAAAGGAGCCACGCACAGGGCGATAAACCGGGCAGAATGTTATCCTGGTTAAACCGAGATAGCACTAGATCCCCCATATGTTCCATCCAAAACAGTGACCGAGAGGAGATAAACACACAAGTAGGGATCACAGATTATTATAAAACACTCTATGCTAAACCTTTGTAAGTGAGGGAGGAGACCTGCAGGACGTACTAGACCTCATTGCCTTTCCCCCGATGAGATGCACTACAAGTGGAGGGCCTGGAGGCACCCATAACCCCAGAGGAGGTTGTGGCCACTATCAGAACACTGCCTATGGGCAAGGCCCCAGGCATAGATGGACTCCCCAGTGAATTCTATAAGACCTACAAAGATATAGCGCCACTGATGGCCAATATGTACAACAAGGTATATGCCGCCCGAATACTCCACGACAGCTTGCGAGAGGCCTTGATATTGCCACTATTAAAACAGGACAATGTAGGCACGGACTGCGCATCCTATAGGCCATTGTCGTTGCTAAACCAAGACAGTAAGATACTCACGGCGATCCTGGCAAATGGGCTTCGCAGAGTGATACATGTGCTGATACACCCAGATCAGTCAAGGTATGTACCGGGAAGGAACTTTCGGAGATTGCACCAAGCGATCTACAGCACTGAAGACCACGCTGAAGAGTATGCGGTCACCTCACTAGATGCGCCTAAAGCATTTGACTTGGTACATTGGAATTGGTTGTACGCCTCAATGACAAAGATGGGGATAAGGCCACAGGATATGAAATGGGTAAAATTGATATACACCAAACCAATGGCCAGAGTCGAACCGGCAGCATATATTCAGACAAGTTCCAACTATATAGGGGCACAAGACAAGGCTGCACACTGTCCCCAATGCTATATATCATGGCGGCGGAGCCCATAGCGACGCATTTGAGGCAGGTATATGGCGATACGGGCATAGAGACGGGGGGCTGAAGCACGTACTGTCTGCATGTAGATGACATGTTGCTGTATCTGAGCAACCCAGAAGTGAACCTACCATACATTCTGGAGATGTTGGATAATTCTAGTGCACTGATGGGAATTAAGATACACAGAAGTAAGTCATGCTTATTCCCGCTAGCAGCGTTGGCGGGGGTAGAGGAAAGGGAATTGCCGATCCTCCCGCTGCCGTTGAGTAAGAACTCCTTCAGATACTTGGGGATCAACATTCACTGAGACCCTGCACAGGTACACAAATTCAATATAGTAAGAGCCAAAAATGGGCTGCAGAAATCCATGGAGTTTTGGAGTAAGCTACCCATGTCCGTGATGGGCATAGCGGCACTACTGAAAATGATGGTGCTCCCGAGATTCATGCAGTGTTTCGGGAATGTCCAATATAACATCCCAAGGCAATTTTTCTGAGACTTTGACAGAAACCGCGCTGTTGCAGCCGGCTATTAAGGGAAGAAACCTAAGGGACTCACTGTGGATTCCCCCGGGGTTACAAACCGATAACCCTTATCTGTTAGAGCTGGACATCCAAATTTTTAGGAGGGCTTGCAGAATCATGGGACTGGCGGATCCCCTTTCGCTGCAGGCGCCGATCGCAGCAATTCTGGAGGGCAGACCAGGAAGCAGGGGAATGGTGAGAACGGGTTGGGAGGAGTGTGCGATAGCTACAGTGGGAGACCTGCGGAATGAGAAAGGGCTGATGACTTTTGCAGAGTTGCAGGAAGCCACAGGTATACACGGAGGCCAGTTTCTGCTGCATAATACGGTGGTGAAGGTGCTACGAGACAGATGGCCGAGTAGCAATGATGAGACCATAGGGAGTGAAGATATTGAAACACTGCTAGCGGTGGCAGAGGGTGGACACACCGTCTCTAGGATTTATGAAGTACTGACAGACCAGAGTTCGTGAACAGACTTGAAGTGCAGAGGGAGATGGGAAACGGACCTTGGGAGGGTGTTTAAGCATAAAGAATGGATGGAGGTGAAGTTGTATCACAAAAAGGTTTCCAGGAATGCCAGATTACAGCTAATACAATTGCATATTACACAAAGAGCATACCTCACGCCGGCCACCATCTCAAACTTCATGGGCGCGAAGAAACAAGAATGACCCATATGCGAGATGGTAAATGCAGGGTTGGTACACAGGTTTTGGGGGTGTCCGACAGTGCGAGATTTCTGGGAAGAGGTGGCACGCAAAGCACACCCAGGCGGCATAGAACTGGACACCCTCAGCCCAGTGGCTTGCATGCTAGGCAGGTACAAGAGAAATATGAAAGATAAACCACTAAACAAAATTAAAGACTTGATGTACATACTGGCCAAGTTTAGTATAGCCATGAGGTCGAAAGATGCTAAAGGGCCGAGCGCAGCTGGTTGGTGGAGGGAGCTGGGAAAATGGGTTGCTGCAGAAACGGGAGCATGGGAAAGGGCATTGAGTGAGCAAAGACTTGAGCTGGGAATGGACATTCAGCGATGGATAGAGTTGACTGTAACTCTGTTTGCATGCAATGAGGAAGGAGAGACCACACAGACCGCACGAGGTGGACCAGATGCAGATTAAGAATTTATAGCAGTATATGGGAGGTGCAGGCCGAGTTGGGGGGATTGTATTAGGGTTAGTAGAGTTGTGTAATGGAAAAGTTGCAAAAATGATGCATAACATTGTGTGTTATTGCTTGTTGTGGTATAAAAATGCAATAAAATATATATTTTTTAAAAGGGATATCTGCTTGATTAATACATATGCCCCTAATAATGCAGCAGGGTTTTTCCATACTATGTATACAAGTCTTTCCCCATTTAGAAGTAGCAGTATTATATTGGGGGGGGGGGAGACTTCAATTGTGTTATGAACCCTTTACTTGATAGATCAGATACCAAATTTCGGAAACCGTCTCCGCCTGCCAGGTCCCTGAGAACACTCTTGACGGCCTTCGGGCTACTAGATAAATGGAGGATGCGCCATCCTGACTCCAGGCACTACCCACACATTTCGGCACCACACGATGTTCACACCAGATTGGACTACTTTTTTGTGGACAGGTGTATGGCCCATGAATGCACTCTTACGGAATACAAGGGTAAGGTTTTATCTGATCAAGCTCCCCTCCTACTGACCTGGCGATACACGTCTTGCAGTCCTCCGTTACCCAGTTGGAAACTCAGGAGCGAATCCCTATCTGACACCCCCTTCCAAGATAGTATCAAGGTCCGTATTACTGACTACTTTACACATAACACTGGTAGTGTCCCCAGTACTAGCACCTTATGGGAGGCATTACAAGTGTTCATTAGAAGAACAACCATCGCCAGGTCTGGTAGCCTCCAGGCAATGATCAGTAAAGAAGTGGCCTCTGCAGAGAAAGATCTACAGTCCTTGACACATGCTCAGGCAGGTCTGAGTGGTAATATAGTAAGAGAAATGGTACTGGGGTAAAAATGCCTGGAACATTGGTAATGTTTGGGCAGGCACAACTACTCTAGATACGGTGAAAGGTAACACACAGAAGGGGAGAAGCTGGGCAGACTGCTGGCTTGGCTATAAAAAAAGAGGAGCAGATGGGGCCCATCCACTCAATACGTACACAGCAAGGCACCTGGTGTTACATGCAGAAGGGGATCAACGCTATTTTCAGAGAGTTTTATCAGAATCTATATAAAGGGACGACAAAGACCTCAAGAGAAAACATTGTAGAGGTCCTGGATGAGATCATCCTCCCCAGACTGACTAGCGAGCAGAGAGAGGAGCTAGATGCACCCATTACAGTGGAAGAGTTGCTAGGCACGATACAGACCTTTCCTACTGGCAAGACCCCAGTCTCTGACCGACTACCCAGTGAGTTTTACAAAGAATTTGTACCAGACCTAGCCCCGCATTTATTAAACGTGTACAAGGAGTCGTTGCAATCCAGAGTCCTCCCGTTACCCCTAAGGGAATCCGTGATCATAACACTCCTCAAGCCCAACAAACCTTTGTCAGAGTGTAGTTCGTACAGACCCTTGTCTATGCTTAATCAGGATATTAAGATATTAACTACACTATTAGCTAATGGACTAAAAAGGGTGGTATAGATGCTGGTTCGTCCTGACCAGACTCTGTATGTGGCAGGCAGAAGTATTCCCGGGAATCTAAGATGATTGCATCACATTATTGATAGTACTGAGTCTTGGAAATTCCCTGACGCAATTGTTACGCTTGATGCTATAAAAGCTTTTGACTCGGCCCGGTGGGACTGGCTGTACGCCATCCTGCGCAGGTTTGGTTTTGGATGGGAGTTTGTTAGCTGGGTAAAACTGATAAACACAAACCCAGTGGCCAGAGTTAAAATGGGCAAGTACATCTCAGATGCCTGAAGTCTCAGCTCCTTTACATTCTAGCAATGGAGCCAATAGCGGAATATTTGAGAGAAGAATATGTCCTGGCGGGTATAGCTGTGGATGGGGTTTGACATCTTATCTCGAAGTACACAGACGATACAGTGTTATATATTCAAAATCCAGAGGACAACCTGGAATTGATTTTGGAAGCCCTAGAGCATTTTACCACGATCTCCGGGATTACTGTCGGTGTAGAAAAATCATCTCCGTTTCCGCTGGCAAGTCTTGCAAAAATAGCGCTGAATAGCCTGCCGACTCTGGTTCTGGAATGGAGCACGGACACATTCAGGTACCTTGAAGTCCACATTTACCACAATCCAGAGCTCCAACATTGTCATAAGACAGTGAAGTCCATAGACGGGGTTAAAAGCTCGATAAGGTTCTGGAATAAGCTGCACCTCTCATTAATGTGTAGGGCGGCACTGTTGAAAATGGTAGTCCTCCCCAGGCTTCTTCATACTTCATTAATGTGCCATATAATATATCCAAGTCCTTTTTTGCTGCCCTCAGGGTGTTGTGTGCAGGATTCCTATGGTGGATGGCAGGTGTAGGATAGCATTAGCTTCCTTGCGTAGGCATTACGAAGAAGGGGGTATTAGGATCCCGCACTTTGAGCTATACTACATGGCAGGACAACTACAGTTCGTAGTGAGCTAGCTAGCAGATGAGCCTACTGCCGACACACAGTTGTAATAGCCGGCGGTGTCAGGCCTTTTCTTGAAGGAGGTAGTGTGGAGCAGAAGGTCCCGTAACGACCAGAGTTCTCATTTAGTGAGGTTGCGTATACAAATGTGGGACAGGGCTTGCAAATTAATTGGCTTACATGATCCAATCTACGCACATATCCCTTTGGTTTTGATGGTGCAGGCCAGCTCTCAGGCATTTTTGGGAATACGCTTGATTTGGGAAGAGTGCTTGGTAGCCACGATAGGAGACCTGCTGCACGACTCCCCCTTTAAGCCATTCCAGGAGCTGGTCGCAGGCACTGGTCTGCATCACGGACCGTTCTTATTATGAAATACCATCAATAACGCAATCACGCGCCGATGGCCTGCTTTTAGGGAAATATTAGAGAAACATGCAATTATTGGCATACTGTATGATATTTCGGAGGGGGGGGCATTCTGTCTCTAGAATTTAAGAATTACTGCTGACAGGGGGACCCCCCATGCGCTAGCGATTAGGCGTAAGTGGGAGGAGGATCTAGGGTATCCCATTCTCGGATTTGCACTGGTCTGAGATACTGCGCTACCATAAAAAGGTGTCTAGGAATGCCAGGCTCCAACTGATACAATTATTTATGACGCACAGAACATACCCGACCTCTTTGAGAATATCAAAATTTACTGGTGCACAGCCACATCTCTTCCCACGATGCAGGGCCTCGGAGGTGGGAGTGCTGCTTATGTTATGAACGTGTCCCACCATTATAGTATATTGGACGTGGGTGGATGAGAGGATGGGCTGGGGCGGGTACCAGATGGGAACGCAGACTCCAGCAGCTTGTCTACTGGGTTGGTTTGCACGCCCTGAATCTGCAAGACACATGCACAAAAGGAAAGATCTGGCATACATACTAGCAAAGCGGTGTATAGCGAGGGCATGGAAATCCCACAAAGGACCTAGCATAGCAGACTGGTGGAGAGACCTGAAAATGTGGGCTCTAGCAGAAGCAGCCGCCTGGGGGCCAGCATTACAACTATGGCGGCTAGACACTAATGAAGACGCACTAGCATGGAATGTTTTGATACAGACCATGTTTGCATGGGAGAGTGGGGTGTCGGGATCATCTGACACACTTGGCGAACCACTAGACGGATCTACACGGGGCAGTTGAGGCAGTCCCCAGAATGCTTACAGTTTAGGCAAGCAGGGGGTGAGGGAATGGGTGGATGTGGGTTAGGCGTTTTAAGGTCTTTTTTTGTTTCAATTTTAGTGCTCCTGCAAAAACTGTAATGCAATATGAGCTGTTTGTTTTTGGACATGTAAATTGTAACCTATAAAATCAATAAAAGCTGTTTAAAACAAAAGTTACTCACTGTAGTGACTAGAGTACTCATAGTCTTAGTTCCCTTTCCCCCATCCTTGTGGGCGTCCCCTGACATGGGGACTGTGCCAGAACCTTTGGCAGCGTAAATTGAGCTTCCCCTTTAAATTTAGTACAGCGGGCGGTGGTGTGGCATTGGAACACCCCTAAGACCCTGCCCTCCGGCACCTCACCTCAGTCCCCTTTTAACACATTGGACGCTTTAATACCTTGCTATGCTGAATATGTTAGCCCCTGGCATACAAGCGGGGGATGGTGGGTGGGACATACGGAGGAAAGGGGGACTAAGGACATGGGTATTCTAGTCACTACAGTGAGTAACTTTAATTACTCATAGGTCCTGTCCCCTTTCCTCCATCCTTGAAGGGAAGTTCCACCAAACAAGACCATTGGGTGGAGCTGTGACAACCTACCTTATACTTAAGAAGAAGCAAAAATGTTCTTCAGAACCGCATGACCGAACTCTGCATCTCTCCTGGAGCTGGTATCCAGGGAATAGTGCTTACAGAATGCAGATGTAGTGGCCCAAGCAGCTTCCCTGCTGATGACATCTCAAGAAGCATGCCTCTGAAAGGCAACAGCCCGTAGCCTTTCCTCTGACCGCATGGGCATGGATCCCCATGGAAACTGGCTTACCCATGGCCGTATATGCCTCCGAAATTGCCTGGACCATCCAACGGGCGATAGAAGCTTTGGAAGCCTTGGTGCCAGAAGAGGAGCCCCAAAAGGTGATGAACAAAGCCTCGGACTCCCGGAAGGGTTTTTTTCCGAGAGAGATTGAACTTGAGCACTCTCTTTAGGTCCAAGCTATGCAGAACTCTTTCAGCTTCCAACTGAGGTTCGGAAAGAACACTGGCAGGCACATGTCCTGATTCAAATGGAATGGTGACACAACCTTGTACAAGAGGTTTGTATGAGTGCGCAAGATGACCTTGTTATGAAAAGTGGTGAAGGGCTCGCATGACGACAGAGCCTGCAGCTCTCTGACCCTACATGCCGAAGTGAGCACCACCAACAGCACTGCCTTGTGTCACTAACCTGATGTCCAGCGAGGCCATTGACTCGAAGGGATTGCACTGCAAAGCTGCAAGAACCACTCTGAGGACCCAGACCGGGTGCAGCCTGTGGACCGGAGCAAAAAGAGCCTTGACAACCCCTTGAGGTGTGCCTTAAACAACGGGTTGACCATGGAGAAAAACATGCTATCGGGAATTATTGTAGGCCCCAATGGCCGCCAAATATGTGCTGCAGGTATCGACCTGAACGCCAGAACGAGCCAGATGTGCGGAAAAAGCCAGCATGTCGTCCAGGGATCAGGTGAGGTGGTCCAGCCTCTTGTGAGCCCAGTGACAGAACCTAGTCCACTTGCTCTTGTACTGAGATGGCATAGACGGCCGCCTGGCCCAATTCTTCAAGGCTCAGTGACTGATAGAGCTGCAAGCCGCACATTTGTGTCCCATCGGTGGTCGGGGCCCAGGCACTCAAGACCGAGCGCATGGGGGTCAGAGGCCGGGATCGAGCGATCACAGGATGCGCATCTCGTGAAGCCACCTGCAGCCGACATGTGCTGGGGAAGGCAAAGCACCAAAGGGAGGTGTAAGATGATTAAAAAAAAAATAAAGAACTGGGAGCATGCAGAAAGCTGAAAAAGCTCTCATGCCTTGCTGCCATTCCATCCACTCTATCGATTACATCCCCTCTGTCCATTCCATCCCCTCTGTCCATTCCAACCCCCCTATCAGTTCTATCCGTTCCATCTACTCTATTCGTTCCATCCAGATTCATCCACTCTATCCATTGGTCGGATTTTGGGGCGGGGAGAGGCAGGCCAGTTTGTTGTTAAGGGAAGTCGTTCTGTCGAGAGCAATGGTGTAGAAGTGGAGCGAGAGAGAGAGTGATTGTGATGGGGTAGAATGGGCAGAGGTATAGGTGGGTTTGACGAATTCCGATATGATTCTGTGGAGTTCCTTGCTGCGGTTTCCACAGTTGAGAATCCGATTGTTGTAGTGGGTCTTTTTGGTTTTTCGGATTTCTGCTTTTTAGTTGTGATGGTGCAAGGGGGGGAAGGTGGATCGACTGAAATTGTTTTTTTTCTCTTGCCATTTGCGTTAAAGGGATTTATTTAGTTGTTTGGCATTCCTCAGCTCAGGAGTAAACCATTTGGAAAATGGTCCGAGGCGTGAGGAGGAGCGGCATGAGGGGGTGAGCGGAATTAGTGAGTCGTTGAGCCATGGGTCGAAGGAGTCGATGGTTAGAGATTCATCAGGGGGGTAGTATCGGAGGGGTCTGTGAAGCAGGGCTTCGGCTAGGTCAGGGAGGATCTTTAGTTTGTTCCAGCATTTGCAGCATTGCAGTTGGTTCGGGGGTGGGGGCGGAGGCGGGGGAGAGGATGGTGAAAGGGACGACAAGTTGATCTGACCAGATGAGTGGTAAGCCGGGGGGGGGTTAGATGTATCAGGTCATGAGAGCTGAAGATAGCATCTAGGCTGTGCCCTTTAGAATGATTTGGGCCGTTCATATGAAGTGAGAGGTTAAGCGCATCAAGGCTGTCGACCAGTGAATGGGTCGTGGGGTTGGTGGAGATGTCTAACCAGATATTGAATCTCCTAGTAGAGACAGAGAGGTGTGGTTTATTTGGATGGTGCCTATAGTCACAGAGGTTGGTTGTGAAATGTCTGTCATAACCGGGAGGTCTGTAGATGATTAGAAAGCTGTGGGAGAACGTCGGAGGCAGTGAAAGTTTAACAAGAAGGATTTGCATGATGGAGTGCATGTCTGGGAGTCGACGAGTGAGACGGAGAAGTGAGATTTGAAAAGGATTGCCATGCCGCCTCCCCTAGAGGGTCTGTTGAGCAGGATGAGGGATTAGTTGGGGGGAAAGCCTCATGAGCAACAGGGTAAAGTCGTCGGAGAACCAGGTTTCCGTGATAAAGACTAGGTCAGGATTGGCAGAGGAGAGGATGCTGTGTCTATTTTTTGCTACAGAGAAGCCATTGAAAAGGATACGTCTGACTTCGGAGTGGGGAGTTGCCCTGGAGGTTGTAGGGGTGTGGGTAGGGGGTGTAAGGGGAGTAGTGGGGGTAGGGCAGAGGAAGGGAAGAGGGAAGGTAGGCTGTCAGCAGGTTCTCGTTGATGAATGGTGGGGTCAGGTCGATGGTGGTTGGGAAGAGTAGGCGGGCGGAGGAGGATGTGAGAGGGGGGAAGGTAGAGTTGGGAAGGCGGGTGCGGGCGGGCAGTTGGTCAGAGGGCGGGGAGGGGTTTTTGGACCAGAGATTGTGTGAATCGCAAGGGGCTGGGGATGTCAAGTGTGCGGGGGGAGAAGTGAGGGGAGAGGGGCTGGAAGCAGGGCGAGGGTAGGGGGAGTGTGGTGATGGTCGGGGGTGAGAGATTGTGGGGTTGGGTTGAGGTAGGAGAGGTGAGGCGTAGATCGTCATTGAAGGGGACCAGGCTCGTTTTCTACTTTTCAGGGTTTTCAGTGCAGTTGGTGTGTGAGAGAGAGTGGGGGTTGGGGGGGTCGGAGGGTGATGGGGATGAGGCCACTGTTCTTGCCAGGGCGAGACTTGCAGTTTTTAGAGAGGTGAAGGGATATGGCGGGGGATGTTGGCTTGTGTAGATGGGGGGGAATAGGGCAGGGGACGGGGGAAAGGAGGGTGTGTGTATAGCTCAGTGATGGGTTGGGGGTGGGGACTCTGAGGTTTTGGGGGTGAGAGGAGGGGAGGTATGATCGCAGGAGGGTGGGGGGAAGGGATGGAAAAAACAGAGGCTTTTGGATGTTTGGAGCGCCATCTGGCTCCTCTGGCTTGGGAGTTAGATATGGGGTGGGGTGTCACAGCGAGGGTTACTAGGGAGTTCTCAGTGGCGGGTGGGTTGGGAGCGATGTTTGGTTGGGACGGGAGGGGTGGGAGGGTTTAAGAGGAGGGAGGTGGGAGGCGTGCCAGAGTGAAGCTCTCGTTTTAGATTTAGATGGGTGGCGGGGAGTCATGGCGTGGTGTAAGGGGGAGTTCCGGGTCGCCATCCTGAAGTGGGGAAGCCCTATGGGGTAGGTTTCCTCGCGATGCAGAGGCCAACACAGTTATCTTGGTGCGTGGAATCTAGTTGTGACAGTCTTTAGGAGGTAGGATTCAAAACAGTAATATTTCAGTGAACTCGAAGCACAGGGGGTGGAATGCAACACAGTATTGCTTGACCCCAATATCTAGGAGTGACACAGTCTTAAAATGCAGAATTCAACACAGTAAGTTTTTTAGTACAAACTCAATGTCGGTTGGCCACAATAACTAGATGCAGAACTCAACTGAACACAGTACGCTTTTTAGTGCAAACTCAATGTTGCTTGACCACAATATCTGGATGCAGAATTCAACACAGTAAGCTTTTTTTGTACAAAATGAATGTTGCTTGGCTGCAATATCTAGGTCGCCATTCAACACAGTAGACTTTTGGTGCAAGCTCAATGCTGAGCGCGCTATCTAGAACACAGTCTTAAGAGGCAGAATAGAACACTGCCGGCGAGCAACTGATGAAGGCCGAACTTCACACCTCCATCTAAATGAGGGTTAGATGCACACTAACATTCCTGACTACATCGAGGTGTGGCGCACGCTAACATTCACAGGTCGGTTTAAGTGTGGCTCACAGGTCTGTTTAAGTGTGGCATATGCAAGCATTTACGGTTCAGAGGTAGGTTATTGCTAATTATGAGTGGCAAGGCTTTCTGGAGTAAAGTGATTGCTTTTGTCCCCACCAGTGCCACACTTACTTTAGTGGTTGGTGCTGGTTGGCGGCAGGCAACTGGCTTCTCGCTTCTCCTTTGGACACCTGCTGACACTCTCTGGAGCCGCCTCTGTAGAAGACGCCCTTTGCCTTGGGGCCCTTAGCCGTAGGGGCTGCCGGGCAGAGGGCTTCCCTGTTAGGTCGGATATGAACCAACACACACAGATCCAACCTCCAATCGGAGCGGGGGGGCGGGGTGGGAGGTGGGAAGGCTATGAACCGGGAAGAGGGCGCTCAGAGGGGAAGGAAGCAAGATGGGGGCACAGGTGGGCCTGGGGGCACAGAAAAGTCCTTTTTTCAACCCCACTTCGGTTTAGCTGGAAAATAGAAAAGTTGTTCGTATCAATCATATAATTAAAGGCCAGATGTATGTTTTTCTATAGTAATGCGCAGTAGAGACTGCCCACTTCACTTGTCGTCACCAGTATAGGAGTTGTTGCCTTAGAAATATATAAGGCGATATGTAATATTAACAACCTGAAAATGTCTCTCCTCGCGCACTTTGGCCCGTGTACACTGGCTTTCACACTAGTTAGGCTATAAAAGAAAATTAAAGACTGGCTTTTAAATTCACACATTTGTTGTGTAAAAGCAGAAACAAAAATACATTTTATAATAATTGTAATGCCTACACATCTATATTTATATGCATATACAATGTGTGTATAGATATACACACACAACAAAGCATTGGGTGGCCAAACAAAGAAAGAAAAGCGATAAAGAAAACCATAGCCACTACGCTCAATCATATATCATACTAACTTTAATAGTACATTCATACAAAAAAGTCACTTGTTCTATTGTTAAAAACCATTACTGGAAAGTAGCGTGAATCAGTTTTGTACAGGGTAGGTAGAAAATGCTCAACCTCGTAATTCCAATTGTTGCATTTACCTAGAACATGTTTACCGACCAACATATTTCAATATAAAACACATGCATACAGCACTTTCTTCTTCGGGTCATGTTAAAAGATTCTAATGGTTCTCCCTAAGGGTGTAAGATGACCTGATCTAGTACACAAATGCCATGATACCATATGAAATCAAATGACAATTCTCAAAAAGAATATTTCAAAGGGGTCCTTAAACAAACAACACTTCACAAGTCAGCACCGGTTAGTGCAAAGTAAAGAAAACGGAGGGGGAAAAAAAGCATCATCTGTGTGTTGCCTGATGTAGATGTCAGTCCTTTTAAAGGGAGGCAAACTTAAACGATATGAAGATAAAGAAGCACATAAAGGGAGACGGCTCCTCTTCATCTTTGTTTGTAACGGAATATCAATGCAGTAAAGCAGTTTGTGTCAATGGTACAGTAATGATGGACACCCTTTAACTTTACAAAAAAGATCCTTTGGCCCAATACTTAATTTCAAATGGAGATAATCCTATTCATGTGCCTCTAGAGGTCAGCGTGTTTGGTTGTGTTAGATTAAGTCAGCCGAACTTGCTGTATAGTTATACATTGGGGATCTCATCCTGTGCACACTGGATGAAAGGAGAGGAGCTGGGCAGGACAGCTTTCAAATCACACAGAACTCTGATATGCCCCACATTGGTGGCTGTGCCTTTTTGAGGCCCTCCATTTCATATGGCGAATTCCATGAAGGAATGCACATATGTATTTAACTGTTTATTTACTTAAATTGTTTAGTCTCATGGGCTCATTCTGTAATTAAGGGTGCAGGCTATTAAGAAACTGTAAAACAATGGCATTTATTTTACCTTTTTACCACATTGTCCTTGAACCACATGTTTTGGATATTACCTCCTGACATTGTATTCAAACCCACACAGAACCCCCTTCACCAAAGATGTGGAAGAAACCAAAAGAGCATTCTCAAAGCCCGGAGAAAGAGTTGGAGGTAAGGCTATATGTATTTATTTTTATATTATTCGTCGGTCATAGTTGCCAGTACACATTTGTCCTGTTTCTACTTTTATTTCATTATGAAAACAGTATTACCAATTTCTTCTATTGTGCCAGATATATTATGTTGTGTTTTTGGAATTTCTACTGTGCATCGCTGCCATTTTCATAGTCCTCAGGAGACCTTGTGGCTCTGAAATTAAAGAAACCAGGATGGGGCAGAGGGTGGTGTTTTAAGGAAGTAGAGGGAAATAAGGTGGTGTACTCAACTGTTGGTGTGTGGAGAACCCAGAGAAACTGGCATTTGTGTGGGCGATTACTCTAGGTGGATTGTGATATGCACCCTGGAGGTGTTTGGTTTCCAGATGGGAGACCTGGGCAGGATCTTTGTGTTTTGGCCAGTGGATAGGTTTAGCAGTTTATTGTAGAGCTATAGAGTTGTAACTATATTGGAGTGGGCTGAGGGTTTTCATTAGCTGTTTTGTGTCTGTGAGTAGCTGAGAATCAAGATTACCCCTGACAGCTGCGCAGGGAGTATTAATTCTATTAAAGACTAGGAGGTGAGCATTATGCTTCAACTTCTTTTATTACTATTCCTCAGCAGCTCAACAAACATATATAAAACTCAGAAAAGTGTCCAACAGTAACGTTTCTTTCTTAAAACTACAAGTCCCATAGTCTCTGTAGTCCACCGCTCTTCAGCCCAGCCATGACGCACATCCTGTCCCTGGGCTCCTCCTCTGCTTTTACATGTTCTGAACTGTCACTTGAACTGCATAACTCTGTCCCGCCAACAGTGCGAAGACTCTCAAACTTGTTGATTTAACAGCCGTTGACCTCTCGGCCTCTCGAGCTACCATGCTCCTCGTCTCTGTTAGGCATAATCCTGTGCAGTTCCCTTAGGGAGCACTACAGAAGATTAAGACTACAGGTTGTTAGGAAGAATTCTCTGTTTAGGCTGAATTTTCTAACCTAGTGAGGCCCCCAGCAGGTTTGCTGGATTTTTGGGGTTTATTTTTTTCTCCTGCCAAGAGTGAGACTCTTTTACCCTCACTCTTGGACATGATTTGAGTGTGTTTTTGGATCTAGAAGTGTTTAATGGGCTATGGGGTCTTTTACTCCATAGGGTTTTTGTGATATGTGTTACACAGCACCCTCAGTGCAGTGACACAGGGGTGTCTTAGTGACCTCCCAGTATAGACTCCATACCCTGGGACTGACTACTGTCTCCCAGGGCATGTAAAGTCACCATTGACTTTACTAGTCTTAAATTCTGAACAGAACCAGTACAAAACATCATATTGTGGATGTACTGGCTGGGGCAATTTGATTGCCCCAGGGTCTGTTAGTCGAGGGGGCACGTCTCCGTCCCCCCTGATCGAGTTTTGGCTGGTGGCAGTGGATACTACTTTTTATATTCAACCGCGAATATTTTCCTATGGGATTTCCCATTGTTTTAGGCTACTATCTTTATTTAATTATTTACGGTAGCCTCGGACATACCGCCGGTTTATTTAATTAATATTAATTCTCCGGTTGGTATTTTTTGAGACCCAAAGGTCTCTCCGAAAAGGAATCCTTGAGCTGCTTCTCCAGCTTCGGAAGATGCAAGATCGCTCAGCTTCGGGTCAGTCTTTAGTAGCAGGCCTCTTCTTCTCTCTGATGCGACTGCACTTTGTGCCCAACCGGCCAGTTCGTCGGGGTCTACTTCCTCCCCTGTATCTTTCGCTCTCTCTGCCAGATCCATGATCTTCGCGTGGGGCCCTGTGAAGTCCAACACCTTCTCTTGGCAGCTCCTCCATGACCTGTCGTTACCCTTGGGGGATCCTTGCTGGTTTTGGACACAAATGTCAGCATCTTGGGATTGAGCTCGGGGGTCTCTGCCACCTTCCCTGGGAGGTCTGGGCGAGGGCATTCTGCTTGCAGGCGTTGTCATGTATCGTGCCACCCTAGGGGATGGTTGCCACTCTGTGGACCTTGGGTTTCAGATGCTATCTGGATCAAACATGTCCTCCTGGATTTGCTTCTCCTTACGGGCTCTTTTACCTCCGCTGGGCTTCGCCCATTCTTCCTCTCTAATCTCTTCTCCCTCTTGCGAGGAAAGGTCTCCCGTCGGCTCCTCTTCCGAGCCTGGGCCATCTCCTTTATTATCTTCCTCTAGAGTGGGGGGTCATGAGGTCTGGCACTGCCTGACGCTGTAGGTAAGCCTCTTCAAACTTAGTGAAGGCGTCGGCTACCTCTGGGGCCTTTTCTCTTGCCCCGGCTGATGGGCCCTGGGGGTCGTCAGAGGATTTCCTCTTACGGGCCTGTTTACTCCACTTAGATCCTGTTCCTGGGGGTCCTGTGGGCGTGCGCTCCGTCTCCATGGTGCCTTCACTGGGTTGCGTGAGCGTAGCTTCTAGTGTCTCCAGTCTTCTTGTAGGGGCCTCACCCCTTGAGCCACAGCATCGACTAGGGAGCTCCCCAGCACTTCTTTGAAGCTGGCAGCGAGGTTCAGAGGTTGTTCCTCCTCGCTCCACTCAAATTCGGACATTTTCCAATCTGTGCTGTGTGCCTGAGTACCTGTTTCAGGTGTCTTAGCATGCCAACTGCTCCTAGCGATGCTCTGTATTCTATTCTTTATTTCTCTTTTTTTTTCCTTTTCTTTTTTTTGTGGCTGCACCCGACTGTCAATTTGTTCTCTTATGCCCTAATTAGGCTGGTCGCAAGAAAATCTCGCCTTTTCCGTGTGGTCTCAGCTGCTTTGCTGCACGGGGAGCACTTGATGCAGTGAAGGGAGATATCTCCTGTGCTGCTGGTAGCTGGCCTGCGCGCAGCTGCTGCTCCACCGAGGCGTATCGCTTCTCTAGCGGCCTCTGCTGCGCTGGCGATTCCAGATAATCGCTTATTTAAATATATTCAGACCATCACCGCCGGATCCGGTGTCCTCATAGAACTCTTGTCGCTTTGTACTACGACACATGCGCATATGCGCTACTACGTGAGCGCTCCGTCCCCGCCTCCACGAGGGTGGGGGTTGGAGCGCCGTGAGCGCCTATGTCCTGCCTCCCTGAGGGAGGGGGTCGGCAGCACTTAGTCTGCGCTCCGCAAGGCCGCGCCCCTGGAGTACCAGGAATACGGTACGGGGCCGCTCACCGCTGCTTATCTGCTATAGGCATCCTCACACCGGCACTGCTTTGTCTATCCTTTGCGATGAATGCTGACTTACGCGCATATCATACTGTTAAGTCAAAATGCACATTTCGCTCTGATATGTTATATCTTTCTCAGTTTACATTGCTATCATACTCTTCATACACAAACAATCTCTCCTCAATCAGTTTAAATCCATCTAAACATCTGATACACCAAGAGGAATGGAAATGGTACTTATCTGCTTGAAGAGCAGTAAAGGAAGAGGAGCCGCCCACGGACAGGATGTGTGTCATGGCTGGCTGAAGAGAGATGGAGTACAGAGACTATGGGACTTGTAGTTTTAAGAAAGAAAAGTTACTGCTCGACACTTTTCAGAGTTTTATATATGTTTGTTGAACTGCTGAGGAGTACTAGGAAAAGAAGATGAAGCATAATGCTCGCCTTCAGGCTTGTCATAGAATGTTGAGTGAAGGTGGGTGAAAAGCGAGGTTGTGAGTTGGTTGGGTATTTTGCACAAACCGGTTAATTTTTTTTTTTATGTCTGTGTTTTCTTTTAGATATGTTTTTTGTCTTTCTGTTCCATGTAAGATTCTCTGATTCTGTTGTGGAAGTGGCTCTGGAAGGTCTGCACCAGTTTGGCATGCAAGCCCCATTCCTTAGGGTTGCTGTAATTTGGAGAATATTATCATGTTCGTTGTTGAGCATTTAGTCATTGTGTTCATTGTAATATTCCCTTTGTTGAAATTATGTTTGCTCATGCGATGGTGGCAGTGTTGTACCGGCCTGTTGTAGTCTGCTCGTCTTTCGCTGGGTTATTATTAGTTGTCTATCCTGGTGGAATGAACAAAGATGGTTTTAACAATTTTCTAAACTTTAGTTGGTTTCTGTTGTCCCGGTTTCTGTTGGAATGGAGTTCCATGGTTTTGCTACAAGGATGGGGAAAGCTGTATTTGTTTTTGGTTTGGGCTATTAGGTGGCACCGAAAGCGCTACCTTTAAACCAAAACTATTGTCATTAAAGTAAGAGATTTAACTTAAGAGCTCCAAATATGGGCTTTCAATGAGGGTCTGTAATGCTTTTCCTATGGAGATGACCTATGAGGAGGGATAGACAGTTGTTAGGTTATTGAATCCCTCCCATTCGTTGCCCCTAGTCATGCTAATCCCTATGGCTAATCCCACCCATTCCTGCCCATCTCGGAACTCTTCGAGCTCTTCCATGCGGACAGCCAACTTGGATAACTGTCTCTAAGGAAGCTCTCTGGAAACAAGCCAAAACTAGCGGCCATCTTTGCATAGGAAAGATACCATGCATCTTCCAAATAAAATGATACATTTACTTTTAAATCATGTGAGTATAATTTTTTTTAAATAGCTAAAGTCATTTACAATACTTTCGGCAGCAGTAATTATTTGTCCTTTCTGCGTTTCATTTCCTTGTTTATATAGCTAGTGCTGTTGCTCGTCCTTTTTAAATCAGTTTTAGTATGTATAAATGTCTTACAACACAAAATCGGTAATGTTGCGATACATGTCATGTAGTGCTCGAACCCTTACTGGCTCAATGATTGCCTCTGTTAGCTGAGAAGGGTCATGCAGAGACTTGCCCCGCCTGGTCCCGCAATCAGACTGGTTGTGTTCAGCTTCACACATAAACTGTCTGGCTCACTAAACCTCTATTTTTGTCCTTCAATGCATTCCCTTTCCATTGTTTTCCTTCCCCAAGGTTTTTAAACCAACTGTAAAGTGTTTAAATACACTTGCAATAAGACATGACACCCAACAGTGTCTACGTCAGAGATCCTCTCTGATGTGAGCACTGTCCTCGGTGTGTTCGCAGGATTTTGCTCGCATGCAGAATTTCTAGCTCCTTGCTGCCGGCATGCGCCGTATTGCTGACAGCAGGAGCTAGAAATCCGAAGTGCGAGCAAAATCCCTCAAATACACAGTGGACAGTGCTCATGTGAGCAATGTTCTGTGTTCACAGGATTTTGCTTGCACTTCAGATTTGTAGCTCCCTGCTGCTGGCAACATGGCGCATGCCGGCAGCAGGGAGCTAGAAATCTGAAGTGCAAGCACAATCCCACGAACACACAGGACAGTGCTCACAGATTTTGAGCACTGTCCTATGTTTTCCCAGTATTTTGTACACAAATCACATTGTATACTGAAATGACAAATATACAAATACTTATGTGGACCAGAAATGGTATGGCAGTAACTTTGTTTTCCCTATTTGGAATGGAAGAATATAAGAAAATGAATGCAAAATGATGTCAGCCGAAAAAAAGCTTCTATGTGTTATGCAGTTTTTCAGTCAAGTCATAGAGATGCACACAGAAGAAAAAACAGTTTGGCAATGCAATATGTTAGTAAAGATTTTGGGCCTGATTTGAAAAATTGTTTTTCAAGGGGAAAAGTGATGTCCATGCTTCCAGAATAAATTAACTGCTTGTAGAAGTGCCTTCTTACCACTTGGCAACTGTCATTTAAACATTCCACCTGCTTGAGAATTGGTAAACAAGCATTTCTATTGGTTTTGTGCATTACTGTCCTTGCTGGGTGGCTCCTCTTTCCTCAGCAAGCAAGACTGTCGGCTAGTGCAGCTTTTCACCTGTTCTGAAGCGGAAAGACCAAGTAACCGAGATGCAATGGTGTGGCTGGTGAGTATTGCAGGTAGGGCAGGGCAGCCGCCGGGACATGTTTGCAAGTTATGCTAGATTTTGTTTATCACTGATTAGCCACCTCCTTGATTGAAACATACTAGAGCTAAAATGTTCATCTTCCCCTCGCCACCCGGTGAAAAAGGTGTTCCCTCCCCCACCCCAACCCCCCAGGTGACTCTGAGAACCAGACGAAGACATGAGGTTGAACTTGTTGTGTCTTCACCTGAAGACAAATGTGACTCATTCTGCTCCACTACCATCCACAGGACAGTAGAACAGAATGCCAGTAAGTGTGCAGGCTCAGCTCCCTGAAAGTATTTTCAGCTCAACCAAAGGTGGTTACTTGGCTATTCTGTGAGGAAGCTAGACTTGATGCCAGTTACCTGCACTAACAAACTGCGGTGAGATTTGCACGTCTCCCAATGCCCCCCCAGCCCCCAAATGTTATTGGCTTGCTTATGCAGCAGTGGTCTCTGGTGTAGCGCTTTCGTGGAAGGGACACATAAATGCATCTTGGTTTCTCCTTGGCAGGACAACACTCAGGATCTCATGGTTGCTTTTGTTCCAGTCAGCAGGCATCGCTGGACAATTTGGAGGCTTGCCAGCATTTTAAGCTCATGCCCAACCCACTTAACACCAGGGCAGGAATGCCCTCACACTATCTCTGCACCCATGCTGCTGTTCCAAGGCTGCACCCCAGTTAGTAGACATACATTGATTAAGGACAACCAACATTGGACATTTCTAGGTGCAGGTAGGCAGTATGGCCAGCTGCTCTTAGGATGTAACCATGATGGTGAAGTGCTAGAGTGGAGGCTGAGGAAGACGGGGAGATGTTAGGGACAGAGTGCTAGGGAGAATTCTCTGTATAGGCTAATTTCCCCAACCTAGTGAGTCCCCCAGCAGCTTTGCTGGATTTTTGGGGTTTGTTTTTTTCTCCTGCTAAGAGTGAGACTCTTTTCCTCCCACTCTTAGGCATGATTTGAGGTATGTCTTTGACCTTTTGTGTGCTTATGGGCTATGTTTTTGTTTACTCCATAGGGTATCATCTGTTTTTGTACATCTGTTACACAGCACCCTCAGTGCAGTAACACAGGGGTATCATAGTGACCCCCAAACATAGACTCCATACCCTGGGACTGACTACTGTCTCCCAGAGCATGTAAAGTCACCATTGACTTTACTAGTCCAAAATTGTGAACAGAACCAGTACAAGCCATCATATTGTGGAAGTACTGGAAGGGGTTATTTCGATTTGCCCCTGGGCTGTTTCCAAGGGGGCACTGTCCAGTCCCCCCTTGTCGAGTTTCTGGCTGGTGGCAGTGGTTACCAACGCAAAATATTCCACCGGAATATTTCCTATGGGATTTTCCCATTGATTTTAAACGCACCACATTTTGGTGCAATGTTAAAGATACCGCCGGTTTATTTATTTAATATTAAATCACTGGTTGGGTCTTTTTGCCAGAACTCTTTTCTAAAATGGCGTTCGTGTCTGTCTCTGTAACTCCAACCAAGGTCGGGCCCTTTGTTCCACTTTTCGGCGGGCTTCTCCACAGAAGCCCTCCAAAGTGGTGCCACTCTGTCTGGGTTCCACAGGATGTGTGGGTGGGGGAATTGGCACCCTGGACTGCGTTGCCTTAGCAACCCAAGTCACACTCTGTTCTTATTGGGCCAGCGGTGAGCCGCCCAGCTCACCACTTAGCATGTTTGAGTGACAGCTAGGCTGTTGAATGGGCGTTTTTCTGCATAAAAGCAGGGCTTTTGGGACTGGAACTTTAGAAGTCGCCAGAGGACCTAAGAAATCCAAAGAGGGGAGAAGCTGAGCCATCTGCAACAAAGATACCACCGGTGGAGCCCTGCTGCAACGACCTCACCACTTTTCCAACGACAAGAGAAGATCTTCTGCTGAAAGAGTCTTCTTCCTCTGAGCTGGTGGGATCAACCAGTTCGCCATTTCGCCTTCCAGGACGTCTCTTGGTCGAACCGCCCGTGCCAAGCATCCCGGCGGCCGGATAGCCAAGCTTCACCACTGGGACCGCGAATACCAGGAATTCACCTTTTAACCGACGAACTCCGCGGCTGGTTTCTTCCCTGGGCAGTGCAACGACTCCAAGTTTCCTCCTCGACGAGATCCTCTCTTCCTCTGGTCGAAACCACGAACTGCACCCGCTGCCAGGAACAACTGCCACCGCTGGAGCTTCCTCAACTTTAAAGGTACTGTGTTCCACCTGACCTCCCTTTCTTCGGTTTGCTCAAGGTGACCCTTAAATCCTTTGCTTTCCAACTGGGTTGGTCCCCAGACCTTCTAACTTTATCTTTTGAACCACCCTAACCTCTTTTGAACATTTCTACAAAGACTTGAATGCACCGCAACTGTGTGATCTTGGGCACATTTCACCTTGCTCCATTTAAAGTGGACCTGGCCTATGAACTTTGGCTCTACAGTAGACTCTGCCTTCACTAACTTGTTTTTATCTCTTAAAAGTGTTGGGAACTGTTCTATCATTATGACCTGCCTTTTTCTCTCCCTTTTATTTAATTATTGGAGTGCCATCTAAGTTACACGCTCACCTCTGTTTTGACAAAAAGTGGCGTTTTTTTTTTTAAACTTTTATTTTTGGTGGCAAATGTTTGCAATGAGCACATACATCAAGGCAATCATTAGATATAGCAAAAACATTTTGTAGCCGTACAGTAATTATAGTACATTAAACACAACATCACCAGATCATCACAAGAGAAGAGAGGATAGCAGAGTTCATGGTGTAGGAGTAGGACCCAACGGCTCGGGGGACAAGCCAGACCTTGGTGGACTTTCACTTTGATTGTTAAGATAAATGTTGAATTCAGCCCATATGTTTTTGGGACGTAATCGGGCCTGGAGCATAGCCAGGTATTTCTCTTCTTAGTTTCGCGACCAGGTGAGGAAGCGCAGCCATTTCTGATGGGCCGGAGGGGAAGAGCTTTTCCAATTCTGGAGTATGCATTTTTTAGCTATCACACAACTTATGTTCAAGAATTTAGCCAGACGTCTAGAGTCATCTGTTCTCCAGACGCCAAACAGAACTGATAAGGGATCAGGATCAACCACAGTTTCGGTGATTATAGTGAGTGTTTCTAAAACGCTGTTCCAGAATTCAAGCAGTTTATTGCAGGCCCAGAACATATGTAAGTGATAGGCTTGTTCCGCCCCGCAACGGGGGTAGGGGTGCAGTGTAGTGTGGTTGAACCTCGAGGTCCCGTGTGGAGTATAGTATAGCCTGTTTAGGAGCTTATATTGCATAGCGCGATAGCGAAAATTAAGGGAGACCTTTTTAGTGTGTTGGCACATCTCCCTCCAAACCTCATTGGTTATTTCCAGACCCAGTTCAGAAGCCCAATAGCCATGCGCCTTAAGGACTTGCATCGGGGCAGTATCCTGAATGATTTTATACAATGAAGAGAGGATGCCCCGGGCGCCACCAGAGTTAGCAATGTATGCGATAGCTGGATCGTCTGAGGGCTCATCTGGAAAGGATGGCCATTTAGTACGGAATGCAGCCCGGAGTCGATAATATTGGAGGGTCTCTAGAGCGGATCCGGTGTGCCCTTGTTTCCAAGTTTGGGGGTCAATGAACCTGCCCTCAGGGTAGAAGTCAGCTAATGCCTGATATCCCATCGCCCCCCAATAGCGGGCTAGAGCAGTATCATGCGTAGGTTCTAAACCAGGGAAGGCCCACACCGGGAGCCTTTTGTAGTATGGGGAGGATTCGGCTGTCGGGTATAGCAGGCGTGACCAGGCATAAAGGGTAGTGGCAGGGGGATCAATAGGAGAGTCGGGTGCATAATGTTGATGCAGCATAAGGGACATTATGTTGGTGCCTGCAGCTGCCAGTTGCTCCAATTTAACATGTGGACGCGCCGGGGAGCCAGGGTACCAATGCGTGGCATGTTGGCCTTGGGCCGCGGTCCAGTACTCTGATAGATCCAGATCCTTGAGTCCCCCTTGTTCATATGGAAGCGCCATGTCAGTCCACTTCTTGCGGACCGCTCCAGAGTGCCATAGGAACTGTGCACATAGTGTGTGTAATTTGGCAAAGTATTCCCTCCCAGGCCATATGGGTATGTTACTGAAGGTGTAGAGGAGCTTGGGAAGTAGTATCATTTTAATGAGACACAGCCGGCCAGCCATGGACAATGGAAGCGTCAGCCACCATGAAATTTTAGTCTCGACTATTTGTGCCACCGCAGAGTAGTTATCAGCGAGCAAGGTGGCTTTGGTGAGGGATATCCAAAAACCCAGATATCTGACACCGTCCGGGGACCAGCGGAGTGGATATTCAGTGGCGGGTTGTTGGGAAGATTTACTAAGCAGGAAGATCTCAGATTTTGAGTAGTTAATTGTAAATCCGGAGTGGGTGCCGATGCGAGTGATATCTCTCAGTATAGGGTCAAGATGGGCTCCCGGGTCTCTAATGTATAGCAGTATGTCGTCTGCATACAGGGATATAATTTCGGGGTTGTCTTTCAGTCTAATTCCCTTGCGGGCGTGGCATGCACGGACATAATCCGCCATCGACTCTATTGCTAGGGCAAAAAGGATCGGGGAGAAGGGGCATCCTTGTCGGGTACCCCTAAAGAGTGTGAAGAGATCAGATGTTGATGAGTTAGCTCTTACTCACGCCACAGGTGAGGTATATAAAAGTTTAATGAACCTAATCATGTTTGGGCCAAAGTTCATTATCTCCAGAACCAACCAGATCTACCTCCAGGAGACCATATTGAAGGCCTTCTGAGCGTCTAGTGTGACCGCCACAGCCTGCACATCCTGGTCTATACGGGACATCACACTAAACGGTCTTCTAATATTGTGGGAGGTTGATCTTCCTGGGACAAAACCCGCCTGGTCCTCATGGACTAAGTTTGTCATAATAGGCAGGAAACGATTCGCTATGATTTTAGCAAAGATCTTCGTGTCAAGGTTCATGAGGGAGAGAGGTCTATAGGACCCACATTCGTCATCAGGTTTACCAGGTTTTAGCAGAACCATGATAACAGCCTCCCGCATGGAGGGGGGAAGGATAGAGACTCGGAGTGATTCGTCCCACACCTTGAGCAACCTGGGGGCTAAGATAGCAAATGTGTTCCTGGTAGAATTCGGTGGTAAGCCCGTCGGGGCCCGGCACTTTACCTTTGAGCAGATCTGAGATGGCCTTTACGATTTCGTCTAATGTTATTGGGGAGTCAAGCTGGTCCCGTGTAGAAGGGGAAATTTCTGTGGTGGGGATCTGGTCAAGAAGCTCACGCATGTGGTGTTCGGTGTGCTCAGCAGGCTGGGAGTAGAGGGATTTGTAGAACTCGGTAAATATATGTAGGATTCGTTGGTCCGCTCATTGTGGTTTGCCATTCTCATCTTTGATAGAACCAATCTGGGTCCAGGCAGACTCTCCTCTGACAAGTGCTGCCAATGTTTTCCCCGGTCTGTTGCCCTCACCGTATTTCCTGGCGGCTAAAGTACCGAATCTCACTGGCAGCAAGTGTATTGTACGACTGGAGTTCATCGCTAATTTGGGAGAGTATGGCGGGGTCAGCCCTAGTAGAGCTCTGCAGCTCCAGTTGCTTCAGTTTGGCTTCAGAACGATCTAGGGCAGCTCTCATTGCCTCCAGCACCCCGGCCTCGCGAGAGCTAGACATTCCCCCGATAAAACCTTAAAGGTGTCCCACCTGACCGCAGCTGACGTATCATGAAGGGAATTGTGCTCAAAAAAGGATTTGATGTCAGCCAGTATTTCAGCCTTAAACACAATATCTTTGAGGGCCTCAGATTTAAAGCGCCAGGTGCTAAATGTCGGAATAGGTATTCCCAGGCCCACGGCTAATGTGATTGGGGAATGGCCTGACAATGTGCGGGGTTGGATCCGGGACTCCTCCACCCTGCCCATGATCTCGCTTGACACCAAGAACAAATCTATCCTGAACGAGCTGCCATGTACAGATGAGTGGTAGGTATACTCGCGCCGCTGGGGGTGTAACGCTCTCCAGGCATCACAGACATTGAGTGCCTTAATGTGGACATGTAACCTGCGTGCAGCACTGGACTGGACAGGGCTCGGGAGGCAGTACCAGTTCTGTCAAGAGCAGTATCCAGGGTAAGATTCAAGTCTCCCCCCCCATATAACCTGAACTCCAATGTAACCAGCAATATGGTTGTGACAGTGTCAAAGAACTCGGGGGGGGGGGGGGGGGGGTAGAGGGGGGAGTCAACATTGGGGCAGTAGGTATTAACAAGTAGATATTCCCTATTGACCAGCATACAGTGTAATATAACATAGCGACCTTCAGGGTCCATGTAGCTTTTGTGGAGCACAAATTTAATAGATTAATGAACCATCGTGAGGACGCCCCTGGATTGGGTGGAATAGGAAGTGAAGGATCTAGCAGGGCCCCATGATGGGGCCATTGTCCTTGACATTGCTTAATCCCCGGACGTTCCAGGACATTATGTTGGTGGACATTTCAGTAACAGAAATCTAATCCCATAATAGGTGTTTAGTGAACGTCCCAGATCCATCGATAGTGTGAGCTCCCAACATTAGAGTTGAGGATAAGCTTGTGGCCATATAATGCGTGTGCCGTGCAACCTTGTGTGCTAATTCGAAGTAACACCCCATTCCCTCCCACCTCCCTCACCACTAACCCGAAAGTAGCAGTGTAATCAACAACCACCCTGAACTGAACCCAGCTGGGCCGCCCCTAACTTGGCCCAGCCTGTACGAAAGCCCAACTGGGGCTAAACCCTAACAAAGGTGAATCAAAGAACAGTGCAATTGCAGTGGGGTGCGCCGTTGCCGTGCAACAGCACGCATGGAACCCAAAAGGTTCCGTTGCAAAACAAGCAGTGTCTGCGGTCATTTAGTGCATGTCCCCGCATTTCTAGGTGGGACGTAGGATCTGAATATGGAATTAGAACATAGGAGCTTAACCACAAATGAACAAAGATATGATCAGGGTAAACAGTCCAGCATTGCGCAGATACAACAGTGTGTGTTAAAAATAAAGCAAGCGCCATGCTTATTGCCGAAGCCATATAGCGAGGGCATTGAATCAACAAAGACAAGTGAAAATGAGGCCAATACTCGGACAGACTCCCAGTATACAAGTGAGTAAGACACCGGAAGAACTGGAGCACAAGATAGTGCAACTTAGCAATTAGTGAGTTATGGGAATACTCAGGGAATAGGCCCATACTGCGTTAGCCCAGCAGCCAGCACCCCAAGAGATTTATGCTGTATGCCCAACAGGATCTGGGAAGCGAGGTGCATTGCGAAGCTGAGCCCAGCCGCAGATTGAGTGCCAGTAACAAAAAGGATGTCCGGCCACCACGTGAGCTGTGAGTTCAAAGTACGAGGGGAGAGAGGAGCTCAATCATTGTCCATGTGGTCATCAGCAGGGGCATGTAAGGGAATATGCGCCTCTATAAATTTAACCGCCTCTGCAGGTACCGTGAAAAAGTACAGTTTGTTGTTGAACGTAAACTTCAGTCGTGCCGGGAACAGTATGGCGTAGGGAATATTCCTTTCTCTGAGAAATTGTTTTACCCCCAGGAATTGGCGACGCTCCTTTTGCACTCCAGTAGAAAAGTCCGGAAATATCCTGATCACCTGCGACTCCAGCTTGAGCTCTCCCTTCTCCCGCGCCAGCCGAAGGATCTGATCTCGGTCTCTGAAGCTTAGAATTTTTGCAATGATGGGCCGTGGAAAGTCTCCCGGTTTGGGGCGTGGGCTAAGTGCTCTATGAGCTCTCTCGACAGTAAAGAAGGGGGATAGGTCGGGATTGCCCAACAAATCCTTCAGAAGATCTTCAATTGCCGGTTCGAGCCGGTCCTTAAGTGCATTCTCGGGAACCCCAATAATGAGTATATTGTTTCTTCGAGATCTAGATTCAAGATCATCGCACTTAGCTTTGACTGACTTCATATACCGTGTCAGCGTGGTCACCGTATCTTGCAGCGTGGTTATACAGTCCTCGTTAGTGCCTGTTAGGCAGAAACCTGTGCAGTTCCCTTAGGGACCACTGCAAAAGGCTTAAGACTACAGGTGTTGGCAGTAAACCCAATTGGTAGCAGTCTGTACCACCCAGATGTGCCTGGTAACTGTGGTTGAGCAGCCACACTTCTCTCAAGAAGAGTTAGACAGTATATAGAGTATACAAGATAGGTACCAAAATACAGCAGCACAAGCAAACACTGACCAGAGCTTTTTTATCAAAGTATATAATTATTTATTTAAAGACACACTTAGAAACACTCCAGCACTATTATTGTAAGAAAGTTCAAAACACAGTCACTATTAATATATATACATCCCTTATTCCTTATTAGACAAGTCCTAGTTAACACCACTTATTTTCAGACAGAGATGAGCGCTTAACTAAAGATGGCACTCCAATAAGTTATCAAAAAAGGGAGGGAAAAGGCAGAAATTAGAAAAGCACACAACACTAATACTTTAGAAGCACCCAGCAAGGCAGGAAAGTCAAAGTCTACTTGTGAGCAAAAAGTTCAGAGGCCAGGCTCCCTCTTAGAGTAGAACACCAATGCGCCCAAGATCAAAGAGGCTTGAAAAGTCTTGCAGAGAGTTCAAAAAGGAATTAGTTCAGCTCAGAAAAGATTGGTTAGCCAGCCTAGGGCCAACCCAAGTGGTAAGTTGAGGATTTAAGAGACACCCCACACAGACCGTTGCAAGGGAGGCCAGGCGGACACAGTACCTTGAAAGTGGAGAGAATCCTCCAGCAGGGGCAGTTGTTCCTGGCAGCGGGTGCAAGTTGCGGCGTCGTCCAGAGGAAGAGAATATCTCGACGTGGAGGAAAGCTGAAGGTCGTTGCACTGCCAGGGAAGAAACCAGCCGCGGAGTTCTCCAGTTAAAAGGTACTACCCTTTTATTCGCGGTAGTGGTAAAACGTGGTATCCCGGTTGCCAGGGTGCTTGGCACAGGCAAGGCGGCCACGAGATGATCCGGGAAGGCGAAAAGACGGGCAAACTGGTTATCCCCACCAGTCAAAGGAAGAAGACTCTTTGGGATGAAGATCTCCTCTGTCGTTGGAAGAAGTGGTGAGGCAGTTCAGCAGGGCTCCACCAGTGGTGTTGTCATTGCAGGTCGGCTCAGCTTCTCCCTCTTCGGATTCTTTGGTCCTGTAGCGACTTCTGAAGTTCCAGTCCCCAAAGCCTTGCTTTTATGCAGAAAACCCCCATTCATCAGTCCTAGCTGTCACTCAAACATGCTAAGTGGTGAGCCGGGCGGCTCACCACTGGGCCAATCGCACAAGAGTGCGACTTGATTTGCAGAGGCAACTCAGTCCAGGGTGCCTAAACCCCACTCCCACACATCCTGTAGACCCAGACAGAGTGGCACCACTTTTGGAGACTTCTGTGTAGAAGCCTGCCAAAAAGTGGAACAAAGGGCTCGACTTGGGTTGGAGTTACAGAGGCGAACACAAACGACATTTTAAAACCGAGTCCTGGCAAAAAGACCCAACTGGTGAATAAATATTAGATAAATAACCCGGCGGTATCTTTAACATTGCACCAAAAGGTCTTGCGTTTAAAATGAATGGGAAAAATCCCAGAGTAAATATTCTTAAGGAATATTTTGCATGGTAACCACTGCCACCAGCCAGAAACTCGGCGAGAGGGGACTGCACAGTGCCCCCTCGAAAAACAGACCCTGGGGCAATCTAATTACCCCTACCAGTTCTTCCACGATATGATCGTTTGTACTGGTTCTGTTCCCAATTTAAGACTAGTAAAGTCAATGGTGACTTTATGCCCTGGGAGACAGTAGTCAGTCCCAGGGTATGGAGTCTATGTTTGGGGGTCACCATGACACCCCTGTGTTACTGCACTGAGGGTGCTGTGTAACACACTTACCAAAAACCACATGAAACCCTATGGAGTAAAAGACCCCATAGCCCATAAAACACATTACAAAGTCAAAGGATATCTCAAATCATGTCTAAGAGTGGGAGAAAAAGAGTCTCACTCTTAGCAGGAGAAGAAAATAAACCCCAAAAATCCAGCAAAGCTGCTGGGAGACTCGCTAGGTTTGGGAAATTAGCCTTAACAGAGAATTCTCCCTAACAGTGCCTATCCTGGTTTCAGCCTCAGTGATTCTCGAGCCATGATGGTCCAGTTTGGCTTTGAGGGATGCAAAATTTGCATTAATGTCATCTAATTTCTCACGGAAGGATGCGAAATTTCTGGTCATGGACTCCATCATTACAGTCAAATCAGAGGTAGATGCCTCCGCCGGGACCGCCTCATCCGACTGCTCACGAGATGTTTGGGCGCCTCCAACCTCTGGGTCGCCTTGGCAAATTTGTCCATTGCGCCGGACTTATTTACATTCTTGGATCTATTTGGCATCATGCAAGACTGAACCCATGCCGGAGGGGTGGGGCGCCAACCGGGGAAGTGGATGTGTGGCGCAGGGAAACAGAAGCAGGACCGGGTCACTGACCATTCAAGTGGGCGAAGAGCCCTTTACGGTGACACAGGTAAGTCGCAGATGATAAGGCAGGACGCTAGTGTTTAGTGGGGTATCCTAAGGGGTAGATGGGTTCTGTCAATGCAGTTGCCAATGGGGCCCCAGAGCACACAGATGCAGGTTGCCAGTAGTGGTGTTGAGTGCGATAGCTTGCTAGAGCAGGCAAATCAGGGCAACAGTGCGGATGGCTCTAAACCAATGCTGCAGCAAACAAGGACCACCCTGGGGGAGAATGTTCAGGGCCCGTAGGGCGTGGGGGCCGGGCACCGCGGGGAGTCAAGAATGCCGTACGGGGGTGGTGGGGAGGCCCTCCTTGTGCTTACCCCCCAACAACCTCCTCACCTGATGGAGGATCAGCTCGAACAGCCACACGAGCGTAGACAGCCCACAGGGGGCCTGCCGGGATCACGCAGGCAACGCAGAGGGGCTCAGAAGGGCCGGGATGTCGAGGCCCGCCCCCGCGAACGCAGCCCCCGCCGGGACTCAGAGGCGCGCTGGCCGGGTGGCGGGAGCAGCCCGGGGCAGACGAGCAGAGAGGCGGGCCGCCGCGAGTCCAGGCGAGCCCACGGCCACACAGTTGTTAGATGTCGGCCCAAGCACGGGCCTCCAGACGCTCGCAGGAGCGCGAGCCATTGTAGCCAAGGACGGCACCCGACACGGGACGGCACCGCTCCAAGGTGGAGGTCCCCGGCGGGAAGGTAGCTATGGCAGCCCGGCCACAGCTCCGATGCGAACAGTTAGGTAGAAAGTCTCTGTCCATGAAGTGGGCGGCTCCCAGCAGTCGCCGCGCGCCCTCCCGGCAACAATGGTGGCAGGGCCGGCCCAGCCCCAGGGGAAAGACAGGGTGGGCCGAGAGACGGTCCCAGTGCACCAAATTCGGCCCAAACTGCACACGCACAGGGCCCAGTATACTAGCAGTGCAGGGGGACTAGTAAAGATGCAGGATGGTGAAGATTGCCGCAGATGACAACGGATACAGTACGGCAGTGCACGGAGCTACTAAGCTAGGCAGCCATTTTGTCGGCTGCTCAACAGCGCCCCCCCCGACAAAAAGTGGCGTTTTAACTTAGACTTGTCTAAGTAATTCTTAAGGGAGGTGTGTATACTTTTCTGATTGTGTTTTGAACTTGCTTTGAGTAATAGTGCTAGTGTGTTTTCTAAAGTGTGTGATAAATAAATAATTATATACTTTTGATACAAAGCTCTGGTCAGTGTTTGCTTGTTCTACTGTGTTTTTGGCCCTATTGTGTATCCTCTGTATACTGCCTAACTCTTCTTGAGAGAAGTCTGACTGCTCAGCCACAGCTACCAAGTAAATCTGTGTGGTACGGACTGCTACCAATTGGGTTTACTGCTTAGTCCTGTAGTCTTAATCTTTTTGCAGTGGTCCCCAAGGGAACTGCACATGATTCTGCCAAACACAGAGGCAGGTTAGAGGCGAGGGAATTTATTTTAGCTTTGCTAGCTAGGATAAATGTCTGGGTTGAGCAAATGGTGCTGACTGAGCACAGAATGCAATCTGTAGGTCACATGTTTCAATCCCATTGAGGTGGAATCAAGATTTCATCCATCTGTGACTGACCAGAATTTGGACAATCATGTTTCGGGATAGTTATTTTCTTTTTAATAGCGCAGAACTGAAACTTGTGTTTTTCTTGCAGGTGAGCTCTGCTAACACTCTTTTGGTTGCTAGCTACTTTGCAGCCAAGCAGAGCCCACAATTGATTATTTGAAGTTGCGGGCGCTTCCATTTTGGTGTATTTTGTTGCATCTCTTCGAATTGTGTGTGTACTGTATGTTGGAGACACACAAAGCTTGTGGGTGTTTGGTTATTTGCCCAGGCATTTCGCAGGCACTGCTATTAGATGCCCACAAAAGCCCAAACTGTTGGCATTGCCAATACTTGTTCTAATAATGCCTGGGTTTAAGTAATATGTTGCTGCTAGCTATAAGGGTCCTTCATGGCTGAAAGTGTGTGATTTTTTTTTTAATCGAAGGTATTACGTTCCCTGTCGGTGCAGTGCTCTGAGTGATGCAGAATGCCTTAAAGTTGATCGTCTTCACTGGTAAGCGGAGAAGGCTTCTCAAGGCTTTGTTCCCTCCTGTTTGGTCTTTGTAGCAGGATTGTCATTGTGTTTTGGATACATTGCAATTTCTTGGTGAGGTAACCAAGCATTCCTAGGTATAGACTGTTTGCATAGCCTATTCTTCGCAGTATCAGTGAAGTTATGGCACATTTCCTATGTGGTAAACTCACATATGGAAAGATGCTTCTGATTCAGTGTAGGTGATAGAACCTTACTTTTCCTACTCATATACAGATCACCCACATGAAATTCAGACACAACAGCCAGTCTAGTAGTAGAACACAAGAACATCGAACTAGTAGATTTTAAATCCTGGATTGAAAGAGAAGATGAAACATCTGCAAATTCCCTCAGTGATTTCCTGGCAAGCCTACATCTCAAACAAATCTCAAACACATGGTCAACAGAGCCACTCATCTGGCCAGAGATACAATAGGTGCAATCTTCTGCAGGGAAGGACTTCACACTACCTCCCCCCAATGCTAGTCATCTAGAGCAACCACCACATGATCCCATTTGCATTCAACACCTGAACGGGCACACCAGGCACACACACAAACCTAATAACCAAAGCTAAGAGAAAATGGAAAAACCTTAATCTAGATAATGTAGCACCACTAATGGAGAACACCAAGCCAGATATCAGGCAGCTGATCTGAACGATTCACAATGCGTTTGAAAATTAACTCCATACCGGGATGGCAAGAATCTTGGCTATGTTGACGCCCCTGAATCCATTCAATCCATCATCACAAAAAGAAGTAGCAGTCAAGATGGTTTACTCCAAAACTCAAAATATTCCAGAAAACAAACCAAAAGGTTAAAGAAAGCCTGGAGAAAACACTAGAACGAAGCCAGCAAAGTCAAACAACAACGGCAGATTTGTTTATACAAAGCAGCTGTGTTGAAAGCCAAGACTTTCACTACACCGAAAGAATCAGAAGAGCAGCAAACCCACTTAAAGAAATGTACGAAATCATTAATGAAATGAAAAACACTATCTCATGCAACAGCATGCCCATACCTTCCCAAAAGCTCTGCAAAAGCAAACAACAAAATCCAGAAAGCCATTAAAGCAAATACTTCAAATACAACCAATGACTTACCAGATACAGAGAATCCCACAATAACAGAAAGCAATCACTTCAGACCAATTTCTGAAGGAACCTTCTACAAACCAGTAAATGAGCGGAAAAAAGGCCGGATCCCCCAAAAGCCCTTGCCCACCACACTTGTTAAAAAAAAAAAGTTTTTTAAAATCTACTCCCCAAAGAAACCACAGACCTCTATTTCCAAAAGCTGATGAACTGATCGATGGAAACGGGAATTATAACAAAGGCTTAAAAAGTTCCCTGCATTAAACCTCTTTTCAAGAATGCTGCAGGAGGTGAGGACAGCCCAACTAACTACAGGCCCATATCCAACCTGCCTTAACCCATGAAAATCCTTGAGGGCTACGTATACAAAGAAACCATTGAGCATGTGCAAGCAAATGGAATAATGGACCAATCTTAGGTAGGTTTCAGACCAATTCCCTGCAGAAGATGGCACCTATTGTATCTATGGCCAGATCATTGGCTCTGTTGATCATTTGTTTGAGATTTGTTTGAGATGTAGGCTTGCAAGGAAATCACTGAGTGAATTTACAGATGTTTCATCTTCTCTCTCAATTCAGAATTTAAAATCTACTAGTTCGATGTTCTCATGTTCTACTACTAGACTGGCTGTTGCGTTTGAATTTCATGTGGGTGATCTGTATATGAGTAGGAAAAGTAAGGCTGCAGAGTTTAAAGTTGACTTGAAGGTATTTGCGAACTTCGATGTTGGTTGATGGTAAAGATGAGAAAATGAGGGGATTTTTGTGGGTCACTGCAGATTCTCCCATTGTCCTTCCTCCACTCTTTGCTTATAGAAGTAAAGAAGTAAAAAAATGTTTGGTAAGGTTTTGTGGCCTCCTGCTTTGTAGTAATCTCATAGCCATTTATATGTTTGGAATAGTAAGCATGAGCCACCTTTGTTTAGAAACTCATAGATTTCTGTTTTTGCGCTTTCCCTTTGAGCATATATTGGGTCTACTGCACTGTAATGTGTTCTCTTTTGGTGATGCGTTGGTGTATGACTTTTTGTGTGATATGGACGGGCGGTGTTCGTGGTTTGTGGTCCTGGTGTCTAGGCATTGCTACATGTTCCAGTACTTGTGGAAGTTTCATCTGTTTTATTGATCAGAGGTTCTAAGAGGTGGCATGTGGGGGTTGGCCTGTCCAACATAGTTGTCTGTGTGGTATTTGGTGTGGTCTTTCCAATCTCTAGTTACGAAAGGAGTGGTAGTGTGCAATGTTCACTGCTTGTTTTGTTCCTTTTGACTTCCCTTTCAGGCGTGTTTTGAGTGATGTGAGGTTCTGTTGTGGGAAGTACCCTATTTAATAGGAAGGTTCTGTGAAATGTTAACATGGTTTTATCCGGACGGCCCCTCCGACCCTTCCTGCCAGCCCTTGTTTATGTCCAGGTGAATTTAAATGTTGAAAGAAGTTCCGCAATATAAATGGTCTTAGATTTTGTTGTTGCTCTATTTCTCCACCCCATCTGTTTCTTTCTTGTACTATGACATTGCCTTAAGAACTTTGGAGGAGATGAAAACCTGCTTGCCTTCCAATTGCATCACTCTGTCAGTTGTTCGTTGATGCATGGTGACAGTTGCTGTGGTGCGTGTTGCAGTATCCCCTGCCCTTGTGTGGCTTTGCTGGTTGAGATATGTGATGTAGTGTCTTTTCTTTGTGCAACTAGACGTCAAGTAGTGGAACCAAAGGTATTGTGTATTCCTTATTTGTGTGCCCAGGGGCAAAGTGTGGTGCCGAGCGACACTGTGCGACAGTCTTTATGATACCTTTTGGAGGATCTGCTATAAAGGTAGTGCAGTTTGCTCTGTCTGAACTGTTTGGGTGCACTATAGTTGAACAATGCAAGGCCCTTACTTGTATATAACAGTGTGATGTGCTTGTTCCTAAGAAACAATGGAGACACCTAGATAGGAACACAATAGAGTGTAGTGCGATGGTCTGCATGAGAGGACCTAGCTATGAAAAGCTGTGTAGAGTAGTGCAATGCTCTTATGTCTGAGAACACCTAAATATCCAAACAATGCAGAGCAATTCAATGTTCCTATTGTGACGTATCTAGCAATATCATCACTGGTTCGCTGGCGGGAAGCTTCCCTTGCTTGGCCAGGGAAAGGCAGAAGCTACCTGGCTTTGACCCATGGGTGCCTATCTGCGGGAGGACCACTTAGGGGAGGTCAAATTCCAGTGGGACAGAACAATACTGAAACCGAATTATCCTTCAGCTGTAATTCCTAATGACCCCCATGCACCTTTGCAACATTCCTGTGTGACTTATTGTGATGTAGATGGAGAATTCCTTGGTTCTCATGGTCAAGAACGTTATTAACCCCCAAATATAGTACTGAGACGAGGAAGAGGGATGACTTATTGAGGATGACCAGAAGGGGTAAGCCAACGCTGCGTTTTAGTCTTTGGAAAATGCTAACCAATTCCAGACATTTAAAATTGACACAGCTGAACAGAACTTGAGAGAGACACGGAGACTGCCGATGAATCCAACTTGTTCTGATGCTGGTTGGGACACAGGAGGCGAGCAGGCTACAGGACCCAGAACGGAGGCTAACGAGAACAGCATGCCGAGAAACTGAGCCGAAAGAAGTTAGCCGCGTTATTTTCATGGTAGTGGAAGTCAAAGCGGGAACAAAGCGGCTAACGAGATGCACTCCCAGTCAGCCAACCGAATGCAAAGACGACAGTGAGATGCGAGGAATGCCAAAGCCACCAGTGAGGACCGTTAACCCAGTAAGAGCGAATGGGACAGCAGCGTGCTTCAGGGCGAATGCTGCATACCGGTGACAGCGTGAGAGAGCCTAATTAAAGGAACTGGAATTGTTAATACGAACACCAACATTGTTAAGAAAGGGTTGGTGACCCAATACTTGAAAAACATTATTTCCTGGATGCAAGAGAGAGTTAATGGAGAACGGAAAAGCCCAGGCAGGATAGTGAACCAGGCAAACCGTGAGTCTGGGACTCGCACCCATGAGAGTACACAAAAAGCCCTGGCAGGAAAGTAAACCAGGCAGTGTGCAGGTCTGGCACCTGCACCAACGTGCAATTACCCTGGCAGAAGAGTAAACCAGAGGTAAGAAGAGAAGTGAGAAAACTTGGGGGTAAAAACCCTGTCCTGACATTGTGGAATAATGATAACCAAAATAAAAAGGGAAGAATCATACCCATTTTAAGGATAAGTAACAAAGTTGTGAATATCCTAGTCGGAGAGTGCTTGGGGTAAAAAAAAGATTGAAAAAGCCCAGGGATGAAGACACCTCCTTGAAATTGTGAAACAGTGGCCATCAATACAAAAAGGGAAGAACCATACCTCTTTGAAAGATAACCGAGATCCAGAGGACGAGAGAAGTGGCAAAGCTACATGTACCCTGGCAAGAGAGTTCACCAAGGGTAGGAAAAAGGATTGATAAAGCTTAGGAATCAAAACCCCTCTTTGAAATTGTGGAACAGTGTCAATCGATGGAAAAGGGCAGAACCATACTCCTTTAAGGATAACTGAGATCCAGAAAGTTAGAGATTGAAACATTCCAAAGACCTGTGTGTTTAAGGGAGACTCAAGGGAGGAGTCTCCCCCCATTGAAACTGTGAAGTAAAACATTGTATGAAAGGAGAAACTCAGGGGAAGAGTTGTCCCCCTGTGAAGCAGCAGAAAATTGATTATTTCCGGAAGTAACGGATAGACAGTGGAAGACCAGAAGAAAAATAGGGGAAGGGAGGACCCCTTTTCCTCGTGGAACTTTTTTGCTTTTCTTTTCTGCACCTTAGAACTTTGTTTTGGAACTTTGAAAGAAAGCTATATGTGTATAGCTTACAACAATCCCAGTGTTGCACATTATGTTGAGTTTAGCTGGTAAGGGGGAGTTTAGGTTTTTTGGACACAGGATGGAGGATGCTTTTTGGTTGAATATCCTCACAAAGACAACTCTTAGTATTGTTGAGGCAACGAAACTCCTCGAAGAATTATGAGGAAGTAGGATTTTTCCCAACCCTTTCTTTATTTCATCTTAATAAGTATATGACCAAAACATAATGCCACTGTGTCCAACTCTTACTCTTGATCCCTTACACTATGCATAAAATGTGTAGAGTGCTGCATTGCACTCAAGTCTCGGAACACACACACATATTATATACACACTATATAGATCAGTGCAGAGTGCCAAGTCTGTTAGCATCTAGATATGAAAAGACGTTCGAGAGTCGTGCAATATATTAATGTTAGAGAACACTGATGTTTGGGATTGGGCTCTGTAGTGTGCTTCTGTGTGTAAGTACCTAGATAAAACAAAATACAGTGTAATGCACATCTGTGTGAAAGTATCTACTAGAACACAATATAGAGCAGTGCCATGTGCTTATGTTTAAAGCGCAGAGGCATAAACACAATGAAGAGTAGTGGTATGAACATGTGTCAGAGAAACATCTTGTTAGAAAACATAGTAGTGGATGGAATCCATGCGTTTGTTTTTAGGACTCCTGGATATGAAGTACTCCCTGGAGAAGTGTGCTGTGGGTATGTTCTAAAACGCCTTGATAGAAACCAGATAGAGCACGGTGCAAACGGTTTGTTTGAGAAAATCTGCAAATTAATACTGCATGAAGTGGTGAAATGTGATTTTTCTAAGAACATCTGGATCCGAAACACAATACAGAGCAGTGCGTTGTGCCTAGATATCAAATAGTGTATAGAGCAACACAATTTGCCTTCTTCGAATGGATTGTGTCCTCCCACATATTCCTCATCTTTGATATTCGATATCTAGCTTTAGCTGCTTTGGAAAAGAAATGTAGGCTGCGGGCGCTGTGCGTCTATGGTGTCGACTCAATGTCCTTCGAGGGCCTCCGTCTCGAGGATGATGTCATCAAAGGCATATATAGCATGCGCAGCGCCCGTTAGCTTATGTTCCATTTTTCTGCGAATGCTATCGCTTCGAGAAATACGGTGCTCTTCTTTATTTCAAGTACAAACTTCATTGCTTCAAGAAATTGAGTATGTCTTCTTCGACACTGACTACCCCGAGGATCGGGTCCAAGAAGTGTCGAGATTGTGTCTCAAAAATGTTATTGACTGAGCAACACCGTATATGTTTATGGTGCCTCGGGGTGGAGCATAACACCTCGGACTGCTCCAAGTGCCAGTCGATGAAAGGAAAGGCCTTGAAGGAACAAAAGGGGAAATTGGCATTGGGTTGAAACCCCAACTCATCTACCCCGACCAAAAAACCTTCGACCGACGAGTCAGGAGGCAACTCTCCTCGGAGGAAGAACATGAGAGGTCAAGATCGAGGAGTGGCTCCGACCACTTGTTGTCGAAGTCCAAGAAGAGGCACCATAGGTCACCTTCTTCAACTTAATCGTTGGTATCTTGCCCCACACAAAAAATCAACTCCTGCCGATTGGGAGGCTTTCAGAGCAGAGATACTATAAATATTTGAAAAACAAAAGCCTCCAAGCCATGCTCCTACCACGCCTTCCAAAGATGTCTGGAAGGAAAGGGCTCAACCTAAATCCTGCGCACCCTCAAGCCCGAGACGAAGACCTGATCCTCGTCGGGAGCCTTTGAGGCCTCGACCCGATGACTTGTCATCGAAGGATCCATTGAGCAGAAAGCATAAGCATAAGTCGAGGTTGTCGATGCCATCGACACTGGCTGCGCTTTCGATGGCAGCGACGCCAAAGGCATCGACACCAGCTGCGCCATCAACGCTGAGTGTCCCATTAAAACCTATGGCACCAGTAAAAAATGTTTTGCTGGCTCTTCCAGCATCCAATCCCTTATTCACTAAACCCTTGATGCCTGGAAAGACTTATGCGCCTTTACCAAGGAAGGACAATTTTAAGTCCCTCTCCACAATATATGAGGAGAATGAACCCTCCAGTTTGGTGCGCCAAATGTACTCATCTCTGAGGAATCGAGGTTGAGAGACCTTTATGAGAACCTGCAGACGGCCAGTGGGGTGGACATCTCACCTGAGCTAGAGTTTGGAAGACCAGAGGCAGGGGAGCATGCTGATGAGTCATACAGACAGCTCATGTCCAAGGTAGGCCTGCGTTACCATTCGAACAGGATGATCTGACAGACATCCTGGATAAGGGTCCTCAGTCAGATCCTATTTTACCTTTTCATATTGCTCTGTAAAAAAGGTTGGTGGTGAATTGGCAAACACCAGAAACCAATCCGACTGTGAATAAAAATTTGACCAAAAAGTACTGACCTTCAAGTATTGACCCTGACTACCTGTCACTGACTACCTGTCAAAACATCCACATTAACATTCACCCTATGGGACTGCATTTCCATGGCGGCAGAGCACATTCCTGAGGGGAAAGAGAGAGACGGGTTCTAAGCCATAATTAGAGAAGGCAAAGAAGCCATGTGTGAGTCGTTTCAGTCAGGTCTGGATTCTGCTGACAGCATCAGCATAGCCATGGCTACTAGAACAGTTATACGCAGATTTGCGTGGTTGAGGAAGTCAGGCTTTGCACCAGATGTGCAATCCAGACTCCTCAACATGCCGTTTGACGGGTCTCACCTTTATGGCAGCAAGGCTGACGAGAGCCTTGAGAAGTTGCAGACCTCAAAGGCGGCAACCAAATCTTTAGGTGTTGCTATTAGGCAGCCTAAGCCTTTTTTCACTAGTGGACAGCCTTGGTGGGGTAGATCTTTTCGCTACTACTCCTCAGTTGGAAGAGCGAGGGTAGTGGCTGGTCAAAGGGGCCCAAGAAAGTTCCCTTGTGGTGGACGAGGGAGAAGTGCAAAGCCAGCTAAAGCAGGGGCATCTTTACCATCTGGCACTGCATCAGCCACCTCAAACCCACTGAGGACTTGAGTCACAACTCACCATTGGTGGACAGACTATCTCAGCCACTAGAAGAATGACGAGTCATTACTTCGGAATGCTTGGGCATTGGAAACCATAGCCCATGGGTACTGCCTTCCTTTCATACAGAGACCTCAGAGCAATCCACTGTGGAGTCTCTTCGCAGATTCCAGATCCACTCCTTGTGCAGGAAATTGAAACCCTGCTAGAGAAAGGCACTATAAAACCAGTGCCTGTAGCAGAGAGGAACTCCCCTTATTTTGTTTATCCCCAAAAAGGACAGATGACTGAGACCCATCTTGGACTTGAGATACTTGAACAAGTTCCTCAGGAATGACAAGTTCAAGATAGTTACTCTTTCTCCAGCACGGGATCTGGCATGGATTCACATGCTCATGAATATTCCCTGCCATCAGGCTGGGAATCCTTGGTAAAGAAAACATCAGTTAGTTTCATGTCTGAACTGTCTTTCTCCTAACAACAAATCACTGAGCTCTGGATCATACTGCCCCAAGCCAATGACTGCCCTCTACCTAAACACCTCCCCTGGCAGCCATCTTCAGATTTTTACTGCACGTTCAAGTGTTGGGAGTCCTTGTGTTTCGCTTTTTGGAAGAGTTTTACTCTATTTTTTGGTCAATCGAGCCTTGTGCTCCATCGATCAACACTCCGATTAATGGGGAGCTGTTTTCGGATTCTTCAGCGCCCCTCAAGGGTGGATTTCATAGAGTTTCTTCGTGGAGGCTGCCAGAAGATTCTTCAGGCCTACGCCACGTGGACCATGTCGGAGGAGAAGGATTCAGCCCAGCTTTTCAAGCTTTGCTCCGACTGCGGCCAACAGAATTTCTTTTCGGATGACAGGCATTCCCAGTGCCTTTACTGCCTGTACCCGGCACACAAGGAGGAAGATTGTGTGTTTTGCCAGGAGATGCCACCTCGCACGCTGAAGGATCGGCATAGGCGACTGAAGGAGTGGCTGCAGGCCAAGGCACCTGCTCTGGGTGGGTCCCAGGAGCATGCCTCTCCCAGTTCCAAGAAAGCCGAACCGGCTTGTAAGACCTTTGAGGACGCCCCTCCTGCGGGGGTCCAATAGAAGGCTAAGCACTGCAAGTCCACTGCCCCCGGGAGTGCCGGCCCATAGAGAAAACCCCAGAGAAGAGGATGCCGGTCATCTCCCCGAGACCGTCCCCTCTGGAAGCGAAGAAGGGGGGGTGCAGAGGCCCTCCAGGGTATGGATATCTCCTCATAGGAGCAACTCATCTGCCTTCAAACCATCCAGGCCCCAGCTGCCTATTCCGCCTCCCCCTCAGCTGCTACCTAGAGACTTCTCGGTGGACATTCTCTCAGCACTGCATACTCTGGTCTCTGAGATACAGACAAGGATGACTATCTTGCTGGCGGTGCCGGCCCCGGCCGTCCCACTGGCGACGGGGGAACCGCCAGCCAAGAAGTTGAAGGACCCTCTGCCTCCTTGCTACCCATCGCCCCCTTGATCCCCTCAGAGGGATGAGACGGACCCGGATACGGCAACGACGATGATGGGCACGGATGACAACCGTGGGATGGGGGACCTCCCGTCGCCTCCCCCCATATCCTCGCTGCCGGACGAGATTGGCTCGTTTCACTCTATCTCCAGAGCTTTGGAGCTCTTCCAGCTCGCTCCAGAGGAGAAGGAGGGCTTCTTATACCATCACGCGAGGCGAAGAGAAAGACAATCCTCTCGGTCCCACTTCTGGAGGATATTTGGGATGAAGGCTTGTCCCTTATGAAGAACCCTTCTACGGCCCCGGCGAAGAGGGATCGCCTTGAGAAGAAGTACAGGGTGCCGGACTCTGCGCCCAAGTGCTTACGGACCCAACCGTCCCCAGACTCCGTGATATCGGCAGCAGCCCAGAAGTCGTCATTGGGCGCTTCTTACTCAGCAGCGTCCACCCCTCCAGACAGAGAGAGGAAGAAGTTAGATGCCATGGGACGACAGGTTTTCTACTCTGCGGCCACCACCATCAAGGCCGCCAACGCCCTCGCCATCGTAGCGCGCTACGACTGAGAGCTGTGGTTCAAGATCGCTCCCATCCTGGACTTCCTTCCCGACGACAAGAGGTCGGAAGCGTTGGAGATTCTGCAGGAAGGCAAGGTGGCGTCAGACCACGCCATCACAGTGGCCATAGACATAGTTGATGCAGGGTTCTGCCAGATGGGCAACGGCGTTTGCCTTCGTCATTGTGGTTGGCCCAGGGTTACCAACTTCCATCAGGATGTTCAGAGAAGGGTTTTGGACATGCCCTTTGACGGAGACGACCTCTTCGGGAAGGCCATAGATGAGTCTCTACAGTCTATCAAGGTCAGACACCGAGACGGCACGTGATCTGGGCACTCTTCAACAGCGGCAGCCGTCCTTTTGACCCTCAGGAGACAAGTCCCAAGGATCTTCCAAAGGTTTTGGTGGGGACTCTTTTTCCTACCGCCAGCCCTCCCGTTCCTCGGCCCAGGAAACCCAACAGGGGCCGTTCCAAGGTCCGAGGAGGACGTTGTCGTCGACTGGGACCCAAGGGCGGTCCCTCAACATTCAAGCAGGATTGAACCGCCGTGGCGTCAGGCCCCCACCCGTGCACCCTGGTGGGAGGCGGTCTGGTGAAATTCGGCAGCGTATGGAAACCCATCTCCACTGACTGTTGGGTGCTGGATGCTCTCGCTCACGGATACACCCTGGAATTTCATCTGAAGTGTCCCTGAATACCACCTGTGGCCCCGCAAGAACACCATGTCCCTCAGCTGCTGCTGGAGGTGTGGGCCATGCTCAAGAAGGGTGCGATAGAGCTCGTCCCAAAGGGGCTCCGGAGTATACTCGGGGTACTTCCTCATGAAAACGACCGGGGGCTGGAGGCCCATCCTCGACCTCCGACGACTGAAGAAATGCATCGGATCCCAAAAGTTCTGCATGGTCACTCCTCAGCATGTGCTCGGACAGCTCAAAGAGGGAGACTTTCTGTCGTCGCTGGACTTGAAGGATACGTACTTTCACATTCCGTCCACCAGGGACACTGCAAGTTTCTGCGCTTCGTCATTCAGGCGAAGCATTACCAATTCAAGGCCCTTCCCTTCGGACTGACGTCGGCGACAAGGATCTCCACCAACTGCCTGGCGCTGGTTGCGGCCCATTTGCGACTGCAAGGGATTCACGTCTACCCTTACTTGGACGACTGGCTCACCCCTGCCAGTTTGAAGGACATCGCCATCGACCAGACTGTCCGCCTACTCACGGATCTGGGGTTCTCAGCGAACTATGCAAAGTCCTGCTTAACTCCATCCCAGGACGTGCTGTTTCTGGGATCTTGACTCAACACGGTGTCGTGCCTGGCGTCACCGTCGGAGGATAGGATAGCGGTCATCTTGGGCAAGGTGCAACGGCTGTTGGCACTGAAGATCGCCACGGTGAGGACCATCAAGTCTCTACTCTGCATAATGTTGTCCTGCATTTATCTCAGCCGACTCTGCAGGCTACGGATGCGTCCATTACAGGAGTTCCTCGACGACCGTTGTATACAAGTGTCAGGAAGCTTCCAGGACAAGATAGCACTCGAGAGCTTCCATTGAGCGATAAAGTGGTGGGGAGTGCGCTCTCATCTGTCTCGAGGCCGGATTGCCAGACCCCACCGTACCGGGCGACGGTCACGACGGACGCCTCCTTGGAAGGATGGGGAGCTCACACCGGAAGTCTTCACGCCAGAGGTCTGTGGCTGCTGGAGGAGAAGTCATTGCACATCAACATGCTAGAGCTTCGAGCTGTGTTTTGGGCCCTCCAGTCCTTCTTTCCGTCCCTCAAGGGCAAGGTGGTGCGGTTCTTCACGGACAATAGCACCACAATATTTTACATCAGGAAACAGGGAGGCACCAGATCCACGGTGGCACTGGGCCGTCGCCCAGGGTGAAGTTCCTCATTCCATTTCATCTGGCAGTACGGCAGTGTTAGGCAGAATCCATTGCAGTACACAAGATTAGGACTACAGGTGAGAGCAATAAATCCCCTTTGGTATCAGTCTGTACCACAAAGATTTATTTGTTAGCTGTGGCTAAGCAGTCAGACTTATCACAAGAGGGAGATGAGCAGTATTCAGGGTTTACACAATAGGCCCACTAGACTATGGAACAAGGAAACACTGACCAAAGCTTTGTATTTAAAAAGTAGATATATATTTATTTTATACACTTCTAATAAAACACATGCATCAGTCATCAAGCAAGTTAAATTAAGTCAAAGAAAAATATACACACTCCCAAGTTGAATTGTAGACCAAGTGAACCAGAGTGAAAACTGAGCAAAACAGCACAGTGACAACTACACACAAGGGATCCTCTAACAATTCCTCACAAGGGAGGGAAAACACAATTTATCTATAAATAGTTTCTTATACATCCCATCAGTTTGTGAACCAGTTCAGCAAGACAGTGCATCAGTATAGGCAATACTTCAAATGAAAACTGAGCAAAATGACATTTCACAATGTTTAAGAATGGGAAGAAAAGGGTAGTTAAAAGAAATAGGTGCACCAACACAGTTCTCAGTGAGAATTAATCTAAAGAAAGCAGATCTAACAAATGTGACCAGAGTCAGTAGGCCTGTGCCAGAGTCAGTGGTACAGGGCAAGGGCCCAGGAGCAAAATGTTCTTGTAGCTGCAGTCAAGTCTTTGGTTAACGATTTTGAAAAGGTGGATGCAGAAGTTGAAAAGTTGAAAAGACAATGTTAAGAGAGAGGGGCGGCCGACCCAACAGGTAGGTAAAGGATTTAAAAAACCTTTAGTGCTACCGCGAAGAAAGGGCGGCCTGGCAGAACAATGTACCTTTAAATGAAGAAGTGGCTACTGTGGTGGCGGTTGTTACTGGTAGTTCCTGCAGTACTGGTGATCCAGCAGAGGAAGAGAGGCACTCGTCGTGGAGGGCGGTTCGAGGTTCTGCACTACCCAGGGATGAAACCAGCCGCGGTGCTGCCCGACGAATAAAAGGTACGCTCCTTTAAATCGCGGTCCGGGTGGACTGGTGCCTGGCTATCCGGCCTCCGAGTACAGGGTACAGGAGATTCGACCAAGGCAGGTCCGGGAAGGCGATTGGCAAACTGGTTGGCCCCACCAGCTCAAGGGAGGAAGGCTCTTGCAGGTGAAGATCTTCTCTCGTCGTGTGGAGAAAAGTGGTGAGATGCTGCAGCAGGGCTTCACCGGTGGTTCAGTCGTTGAAGATGTCTTTGGCTTCTCTCCTCTTGGGCTTCTTAGTTCCAGTGGTGACGTCTTGCTCTTCCAGACCTCAGGACCCTACTTTTATGCAAAAAGAGCCCCATTCATACAGCCTAGCTGTCACTCACACAGTGGAGTGGTCATCTTGGCGGGAGACCCTCCAGCCTATCAGGATAGATTGCAACATGGGTTGCGGAGGCAACCCTGTCCTGGGGTACTACTCCCCCGCCCACACAATGGACCCATCCCAGACTCGGTGGCGCCGAAAGGAGGGCTTCTCGGTAGAAGCCCGCCAAAAGGACGTACAAAGGATCCCCGACCTGGGTTAGGAGTTTAGAGAAAGACACGAGAAAGAAGTCGTATTAAAGTTCTGGCAAATAAAACCTACCGGATTCAAGTTAATATTAAAATGCACCGGCGGTATGTTAGAGGTTGTCAGAAAAAGTGGTAGCCTTGAACAATGTGAAAATCCCATAGGGAAATATTTGCGGTCAAATATTTATGGTAGTAACCACTGCCACCAGCCAGAAACTTTTGAGAGAGGGACTGTATGGTACCGTCTCGAAAATGAACATATCGGAAAAACTATTAACCCCTTCCAGTTTCTCCATAGTAAGATGGGTTGTACTGGTTTAGTTCATAGGATTTGACTAGTAAAGTCAATGGGGACTTTACATGCCCTGGGAGACAGTAGTCAGTCCCACGGTATGGAGTCTATATTTGGGGGTCGCTACAACACCCCTGTGTCACTGCACTGAGGGTTTTGTGTAACACATGTGAATAAAGATGGTTCCTATGGGGTTGAGAAAGATCCCATAGGCATTAAACACAAAAATAGCCTAGAACACACATAGCAAAAATGCCTAAGAGTGGGAAAAAAGAGTCTCACTCTTAGCAGGTAAAAAGAAACAAACCCTTCAAATCCAGCAAAGCTGCTGGGGGACTCTATAGGTAAGGGCAGTGGTTGAAGTGGTCGGGAGCGTTGCTCCTCTACTTCTTTTAATTACGTTTTACCGTTCCTATACTTTTATTTTAAAAAGGAAACCGTTCCGGAACGGTTTCGTTTTATAATAAGTGTAGGAAGAAGTTGAAACTTGCACGTTCAGTGCACTGCACTAGACGTTCCCTTAAACAGCAGGCACGTGTGTTTTGTGGTTTGTATTGTGCATGAGAGGGGGCGTGGTGATGGGGGTTGTGGGGAGTGGTGCAGACCAGTAGGGAACATAGTTCCACTACTTCTAATTGTTCAGTTCGACCACTGGGTAAGGGAAATTAGCCATAGAATGAGAATTCTCCCTAACAGGCAGGACCAAGTGAATAACCTGTTCCGCAGATGGGGCAAACCCCAGATCGATCTGTTTGCGACGGCGATGAGCACCAAGTGTCGGAGGTTCGCCAGCAGGTTTCCCCAGCCAGGGGGTATGGGGAACACATTCTCATTCCCCTGGGACGGCCTGTTTCTGAATGCATTCCCTCTGTTGCTTCTGCGACTCATCAATCAACTCAGACGGTCCTGGTGCAGGATGATCCTTGTCGCACCGGCGTGGCCGAGGCAGATTTGGTACCCGGACCTTCTGAGCATGTCGGCGTCCCCTCCAGTCAAGCTTCCGATGGTCGCAGATTTTCTCGCCAGGGAAGGAGCCGCAATTCTGCACCACGACCCAGGATTGCTGAACCTGAAGGCCTGGCTCGTGCAGCACTAGAGTTTGGGGGCTACGATCTCTCAGCAGATTGTAAGGAGGTGCTTGCCAGGGCCAGGGCATCGTCCACTCTGAAATGCTACAGACATAAATGGAAGAGGTTCGCTGGCTGGTGCCGTGCACCGAAGATCGACCCTCTGCGAGTCACAGCTCTGCAGGTACTACCGTATTTGCTGTCATTGGCCAAAGCAGGACTTTCCCACGTTTCCATCAAGGTTCATCTGGTGGCTATCTCCCGCTACACCAGGTCTCCGGGACGGTCGTCATTATGGTCGCACTGTCTGGTTAAGGAGTTCGTCAAAGGACTGTTCCTTTCGTTCCTGCCGGCGAAGGCTCAAGCCCCGGCGTGGGAACTCAATGTGGTGCCGACTGGGCTCATGGGCCCCCATTCAAACCCATGCAGACAGTTCCACTGAAGTTCTTGTTGTGGAAGACCGCGTTCCTTGTAGCCATCACCTCTGCACGACGGGTGGGTGAGATTCAGGCCCTGTCCTGTAAGCCACCTTACTTAACTTTTTACGACACGAGTGTGGTGCTGCAAACGCACCCCTCCTTCAGGCCCATGGTGCCATTGTACTTTCACCTAAACAAGCCCTTGGTGTTACCTGTGTTTTTTACGACGCCTTCGTCGCCGGCTGAAAGGACTTTGCACTTGCTCGATGTGGCAAGAGCGCTGAAGTTCTTTGTGGACCGCACAAAGAGTTTCCGGAAGGCGTCGCAACTTTTTGTGAACTTTGGCCCTGTGAACCATGGCAAGGCCCTCTTCAAGGTTTCCATTTCCAGGTTGCTCACCAGCTGCATCACCCATTGCCATCGGTTGGCAAACCGACCGTTGCCTGTCCGTCCGAGAGCCCATTCGACCAGAGCGATCGCTGCTACTACGGCGTTCCTGTCTGGTGTGCCCCTGCTGGACATCTGCAGGGCTGCTACGTGGAGGTCGATGCACACCTTCACGGGGTTCTACTGCGTCGACAGGGATTCCAGGGAGGAGTCCAGAGTCGGCCAAGCAGTGCTGCGCAACCTGTTCGCTTGAAGGTGAGACTGGTGAGGAGGTAAGAGATGCTTTTGTTGAGCCGTGCCACCTCCTGTGCTTGTGCATGTATGTACTGCTATGTATTCTTTATTCATGAGCATGTGAACCCTCCCGCCCACCCCTCTGCGGCTCTTCTCTTGGTTCCTACTGCCACTGTACGAGCTACAAAATCTGAAGATGGCTGCCAAGGGAGGGGTTTAGGTAGAGGGCAATCATTGGCTGGGGCAGTATAGTATGACCCAAAGCTCAGTGATTGGTTGTTAGGAGAAAGACAGTTCAGATTTTTTCTTTACTGAGGATTCCCAGCCTGACGACGGGGAATATTCATGAGCATGTGAATCCATGCTGGAGAACAACAGTTACAGGTAAGTAACTTGTTCCTTCTCAGATCCTTCAGGGCCTCCAAGTCCGGAACTGGATGGCATCATTGGACATTGAGGATGCTTATTTTCATGTGCCAATCCATCTCAAGCACAGAAAATACCTGAGCTTCGCTATTGGTGGTTCTCATTCTAAATTTCGAGTTCTGCCATTCGGGCTAACCTCTGCCCTGAGGGTTTTCACCAAACTGATGGCAGTGGTGGCAGCGAGTTTCAGCAGAGTGGGGGGGGCTGGATCATCTCCTCATCACCTGCCACTAGCTTCACAGACTGGGCTTCTCCCCCAATTACAAAACATCCCATATTACACCTTCTCAAAAGCTCCAGTTCATTGGAGCTGTACTGGATACATCCTTGGGAAAGAGCTTGCCACCTGAGGTGAGGGCTCAAGACATTCTACCGATGGTCACCAAATTTCAGAGTGCTCACCATTTCCCGGCCTTCGATTTTCTGAGGTTACTCAACCTCATGACATCTACATTTTTTGGTGCCAGAAGCCCAAATGACAATGAGATCCCTTCAATGGGCTCTCACAATTCAATGATCCCAGTTCTCAGGAAAGATGTCGGACCTACTTCATGTTCCAACCAGGGTTGCACAGTATCTTCTGTGGTGGGCCTGCGAGAACAACATTCTGAAGGGAGAACCTTTTTGGCAACCATGACCGGAGATGACTTTAGTGACGGACGTCTCACTCACCGGTTGTGGAGCCCACACCAACGATCTGACAGGCAGCGGTCATTGGTCTACCTCAGAGTCCAAACTACATATCTATCTTTTAGAGTTGAGGGCAATCTGACTAGCACTGAAGCCCTTCCTGCCCTCTGTGCACGTAAAGAATGTCATGATAATGACGGACAATACAGTGGCCATGTACTATCTGAACAAGAGATGTGGTGTAGGGTCACTACTGATGTGCAGAGAAGCAATGCATCTCTGGTACTGGGCAATTCAAAAAGAAATCTCCCTATCGGCAGTACACCTAGCCGGAGAGGAGTACACTGCGGCGAACGCTCTATGCGGGCAGAGCACTGTCTGCCACGAGTGGGAACTAGCTCAGGAAGTCCTTAATGAGATCTTCACCCTTTGGGAAACCCCTCAAGTGGACCTCTTTGTGACCGGTGTCAACCGGAAAAGTGCAAACTGTACTGCTCTAGGGAATTTCCCCAAAAAGGAGCTCTAGTAGACCCGTTCATGGTGGTCTGGGAATTTCCACTCCTGTATGCGTTTCCTCCAGTCCCAGTCATTCCTCAAGTGATCAGGTGGTTGAAAAAGTTTGGGAAACACATGATCCTAACTGCTCCGGATTAGGCCAGGAGGACGTGGTACCTGGACCTTCTGGACATTTCCAACTGTCCTCCAAAGCGTCTCCCACAAAGAGATTACCTTCTCTCGCGAGAAGAGGGTTGGGTTCTCCATCCAGAGGTCAAGACACTGAACCTTCACGCTTGGTATCTGAAAGGCTGAGATACAAGAATTGGGACATCCAGATGAAGTAATGGAGATTTTGCTTTTGGCCAGAAGGCCAGCAACAAAGTCTTTTACCGTTGCCATTGGAACAAATTCTGCAACTGGTGCAAAGACAAGAATGTATATCCTTTTCTGTGTAAAACACCTGATGTTTTATCCTTTCTACTATCTTCAGCCAATCTGGGGCTCCAGATTGGTACTATTAAAGGCTGTTTGGTGGTGCTGTTCATAATTAAGCGCTCATCAGAGTAATGTTCATATTTCAAAATTCCACTGGTTACACAATTTCTAAAGGGGCTCACCAATGTGTTCCCCCCCATCTCCTTCCCAGGTTCCAACTTGAGACCTTAATCTGGTATTAAAATGTCTTATGTATGCACTCTTTGAACCTTTACACCTGTATCCTTTCCGATTGTTAACCTTTAAAACCATTCTCTTGGTAGCCCTAACATCGGCTCGTTGAGTGAGTGAGTTGCAGGTACATCTAAGCCACCCTTTACTATTTTCCATAAGGATAAGCTTGTTCTGAGGGTTAAGCCTTCATACTTAGCCAAAATCATTGATTTTTTGTGTACATTTCTTTTTATTAGGTTTTGACAAGGTCACACAACAATGAAATTTAACCACAAGAGGGGATGACCCTCTAGCAATACTGTGGACAACATGTCCTAATACCCCCCTGTTGCCCCGCCCACACAGACCCCTCCGCAACTGAACCCTCAATTTAGGGAGATTAAAGATTGAGCTGTAAAATCGTGTGTTAGTCCTTGACTGAGTGGGCTGCAAACATGTTGTCCTAGCCCCTGTGGGGTTTGTGGCACACCTCTCCTATTGATGCACATTAGGAGGCTGGGTTGGTTCCTCCATTCTCAGCCCCTGTGCCCTGCCCCTTCACCGAAACATGTTCTGAAACTGTATCTATTTGGCTTTCACAGCCGAGCCTCCTCCGTGGATTGCTGCAGCAATATTTTCCATGAGATATGTCTTTGGCCCTACTAGACCATTCCTGGGGTCGAGGAGACCCCTTTTCCAGTGTCTGGTACGGCATGCTCGTGCTGCCAATAGTAGAAAATGCACCATGGGTGATGGCGTGTCCCACTTATCATCACACTTCTCCAATCCAAACAGTACGAACAATGGGTCCAAGCTATGTATGCCCCCCCCGAAACCCTCCAGCATCCCTGATCCACTCTAGGACCCCAGCCCCAAACACCTGTACCCTGGGGCACTCCCACCACATGTGCCAGTAATCCGCCCTGGCTCCGCACCCATGCCAACAGTGGGATCCATGGTCGGGAACATTCTGGAGAGGCGCATTGGATCGTATTGCCATCTGTGAAGCAGTTTTATCGCATGCAACTTGTACTGGCACGAGACGGAGGTCTTGAATGCTCGCCTACACATTTGATGCCACAGGTTGTCTCCCATTTCCATGCCCAAGTCCCTCTCCCATAGTGTGATGAGCGTACCCATCCAAATCCTCTCGTCTGGGGTGATATCCCTCTGAATGCAATCCTTCCATTTTGCTGACATGAATATCCCTTTGAGCCTGAGGTATAGTAACACCTACAATCTGCCAATAACCTATGCTTCCTCTAGCTTTTGAATGCTTAGGAATTCCCCCTTTTGTACGAGTTGTCCCTCCCTAGTGAGTCCCGCCTCAAACCAGGACTGATAGTGCTGAACCTCTGGGATTTAATCCGGAACCAGTGGTACCCAGACGTGACTCATGGGCGAGGGCCAGGTGGTGATTCCCTCATCCTTACTCCCCACAGCCAAGACCTCCCAGAGAACCCCCAGGATCGGATGATCTCTAATGTGTCTCAGGAGGCTTGGGACACAAAGCCATTCCCCTACCGTTGCCGGCCGCAGGTTTTGGTTTTCCAGAAATACCCATTGCTTATGGGGGTTCTCCTCCAAGTGTGGGACCATTGCCCTGCGTTGTGCCGCCCTGTAATACCTCTTCAGATCCGTGAGGCCCACCCCTCCCCATTTCTGAAAGTAACTTCTCAAACATGGGCAGGTAGTTGGCCTGACCCAGTTCCTGTCCAGGTCTGACGGAATTAACTGGATCTGCAACCCCAGGGTCTCCAATTCTACTATATTTCTGAAGGAATCAAGGGTAAAGGGGAAGACTACTGATTTACCAATGTTCACCTTCAACCGAGAGAACCTCCCAATTTTTCTGATTATTTGCATGGCCTTCGGAATGGACAGTGTAGGGTGCTTCAGGTGCAGCATGACATCCTCTGCGTACAGCCCGCATTTGAATTCTCTGTCACCAACCCTGATGCCCTCTACCTCCGGGGATCTCTTCAAATATTCTGCCAAAATGCTCATAGTTAGGGCGACCAGCAGGGATGACGGTGGGCACCCCTGCCTCGTCCCCCGTTGTAGCGGGAATGGCCAGGACAATTGCCTGTTTTCTGTGAACCTGGCCGACGGGCTCCAGTACAGAGCCTGGATGCCGAGTTGAATCCCCCTACCAAAGCCACATTTCAGCAGCACCCCATTGAGAAAGCCCCAATCCACCCGATCGAAGGCCTTCTCTGCATCTATAGTCAACAATACCGGGTTCCCCTCCACTCCCATGGCTGCCCCCATAAGGTGCCGCGTCTTACGCAGGTCGTCTGCCACCTGTCTGCCTTGGATGAAGCCCACTTGGTCAGAGTGAAGGAGTCTCAGCATAAGGCCCTCCATCCTCGTGGGCAATATTCTGGTGAAAATGTTTGCATTAACATTAAGGAGATGGGTCGGTAGGACCTACAGTCCTCAGGGTCCTTGTCCGCCTTTGGGATGACTGTAATCAATGTTCTCCCGAATGACTGGGGGCCCTCCCGGTAGCCAGGATGTCGGAAAATAAATCTGCCAGCTATCGTTACAAGGGTCCTGCAAAGGTCTTATAAAACCCTGCTGTGTAACCATCTTCCCCTGGTGCTTTCCCCAGTTTTAGTCCTGCTATCACTTTCAATACTTCCTCCTGTGTAATGGACTTGTCCAGTTCAAGACACTCCCTTGTGCGTAGACTCAGGAGTGACATTCCTGCAAGATATGTCTACAGTGTACTCTCGTCAGGGACCCCTTCTTTCCCTTATAGATTTTCATAGAAAGTGGCAAATTCCCCTGCCGCCGCCCCTGCTCCTGAGCACCCTCGACTCCCCTCTCTCTGAATCCTAGTTACCCATCTTTCCGCTCTCTGGCCTCAGAGTTTCGCTGCCAGTAGTGCATCTGCCTTGACCCCCTTATCATAGTATTTCTGTCTCAAATGTTGCAAGCTGGACACTACTTTTCCCATCCTTATCTCTCTCAGTTCTTGGCGTTTACTTCTGGCCACCTTAAGGTCCTCTTCCCTCTTCCCTCTCCCCCTCTTCCTTACCCTCAAACCTCTCTAGGAGGTAGATCTCTGTATGGAGGTTTCGGGACAGCAGGTTCCTGATCCTTTTCTTGGCTGCGCCTTCTTCAATGAGGAGGCCCCTCCATGTTGCCTTTGTGGCGTCCCAGACCATGCCTCTTTCCACTTCTCCCGTGTCGTCGTGTTGGAAGAATTCCCCAATCGCAACTCTCATTTCCTCCACAAAGACAGTATCCCTGAGGAGGAGGTCATTACATCGCCAGAGAGATTTCCTGGGCTTCAAACCTGACATTACTACCTCCATCCCTACCAAATTAGTTGGTCCGATATAACCCCTCACCGTTGAGTGGGAGTCCCTCCACACGTCGATTTAGTTTCTGATCCCACATGTAGTCCATGAACCCTCTATTAGCAGATCCCCCCCCCGCCCTGCTTCCTGAAGGGATTTGCCCCCCACTATGGTCCATTTCCCTGTCCGGGCACATGTTAGTCTCCCCCGATGATGAGGAGGCCCTCCGTTCTGTCCAGGACCTCCCCCATAGTCTCCCTTAGCAACTGTATTTGGCCATCGTTTGGGCAGTAAACCGACACCATCATTACCCACATATTTTCTAAGGTCCCTGAAACCACTGGTGCCCTCCCATCCGTTCGGCTCCCGACCACCGGTTCTGAGAGTCTGAGCCTTTTATTTAATATGATTCCCACTCCTCCCTTTTTTTTTTGTAAATTTCTTTTCATTAGATTTGGACAAGGTCATACAATAAATGAGTTAAACAGTATGAGGGAGGAACCCTCTGGCAAGAACATTAACTATGCAACCCCTTGTTTCCCGATTTCCCCCCCCCCCCTCCTTCTTCCCTCCATATTACAAGCAAATGTTCTTCACAAGCGGTTACCAAGTGAGGCCGTATACCTCATGGTAAGTCTGAAGCTGAGTGTGATGTGGCAATCTAGTATTTCCCCCCTCTCGGGGTGTCGAGTGCTCCACTTTCTCTGTTCACCTTATAGAATGTCCTGCCAGGCTGGCTTCCCTCTTCGAAATCACCTACCCCCCCTTGCCTTACTGGAACAGGTTATGAAACTGCAGCCTTTCCGCTTCCACTGAAGAGCTGCCTCCGTGGATTGCTGCTGATATTTTCTCCATGAGATATATGTCTTTAGCGGTAGCAGAGGACTCTTGCACCGTGAGGAGATGTTCCCTCTTCCAGTGTCTAGCCCTGCATGCTCTTGCCGCTAGGAGGAGGAAGTGCACTAGTGGTGAGGGAGTGCTCCATCTGTCGTCAGATCGTTCAAGCCCAAAGAGTACAAACAAGGGGTCTAAATTGTGCATCCCTTATCCATCCCAGAACTTCAGCCCAGAAGACCTGCACCCTGGGGCAGTCCCACCACATGTGCCAGTAGTCTGCTCTGACTCCACATACATGCCAGCAATGGGGATCCACTGCTGGAAACATTTTGGAGAGGCATATTGGGTCTTATTGCCATCGGTGGAGTCATTTTATTGCGTGCAGTTTATATTGACATTCGATTGATGTCTTGAATGCACGCCTACACATTTGCTGCCAAAGGTTATCTCCCAGTGCATTGACCAGATCTCTCCCCCCTCAGGATCGGACACCCCTAGTGACCCCCGCTTCGGGTTCCAATAGAGCCCCATAAAGGTGCGAGAGAAGGCCTTTAATATCTACGTACCCGTCTAGGACCTTTTCTACCAGTGTGAGTTCCCTCTGGATGCTCTCAGCTCATTTCGGAGATATGAATATCCCTTTAAGCCTGAGATATAATATCACTGACAGTTTGCCGATGTTTAATGCCGCCTCCTAGTTTCTGAATGTCTATGAACTCCTATTTTTGGACCAATTGGCCGACCCTGGTGAGGCCTGCCTCAAACCAAGATTGATAGCTCTCAACCTCCGGTATGTCATCCCTAACCAGGGGAGCCCAGATGTGACTCATGGGGAGGAACAGGTGGTTATTCTCCCTCTGTTCTCCCAGGATTGGGTGACCCCTGATGCGCCTTGGGAGCCTGTTCCTCGGGACCCACAACCATTCCCCCACTGTAGCCGGGAGCAGGGGTTGGTTTTCCAGGAACACCCACTGTGTGTCCGGGTCTTCCCTCAGATGTGGGACCGTCACCTTAAGTTGCGTTGCCCTATAGTAAGTCATCAGGTCGGGGAGACCGACCCCACCCCTCTCTTTTGGCAGGATGTGTGTCTCGTAGCCTACCCTCTGCTTCTGGCCCCGCCATAGGAACTTCGTAATGCGCCTCTTGGCCTCTCTTATAGGTTCAACTGGTGCACTAGTTGGGAGCATTTGAAATGGGTATAACACCCTTAGCAGGAGGTTCATTTTTATCGCGTTTATCCATGACAGAAGTCCCTTTCCCCATTTCTCCATTTCGGAGAATAATCTGTCAAACAAAGGGGGGGAGTTAGCCCTATTGAGATCGCCGTTCAGGCGGACTATATTAATCCCCAAGTTTCTCAGTCCCTCCAATTGGATCTGCAGTCCCAGTGGTTCCAGTTCCTATAGCTGTCTCTCTGGGTTAGGGGCAAATGGGAAAACTACTGATTTATTAATGTTAACTTTGAACCCTGAGAACCTCCCAAATTCACCAATTACTGCCATGGCCGCAGGGATGGATTGCGCCAGGTGCCTCAGGTGGAGCATGACATCGTCCGCATAGAGCCCGAGTTTAAATTCCCTGCCTACTTTAATGCTCTCCACCCGTCGGGAGGTCTTGAGGTTTTCTGCTAGTATTTCCATTGTCAGTGCAAAAAAGCAGGGGTGACAGAGGGCAGCCCTGCCTCGTCCCCCTCTGGAGTTAGAAGGTCTGGGACATTCGTCCGTTGACTGTGACTCTCGCTGTTGGGCCTTCATACAGGGCCTGGATTCCCCATCTCACTCCTCCCTTTTTAATCGACCTGGACGCCCAGAAAGCCTGCCCAACATGTGTCCCTGGAATGCGCCTTTCTTCCTCTAGTATTATTCGAGTTTCCTGTACCAGGAGTATGTCTAAGTTGCAATTTCTCATTTCTTTTCCTAGTAAGGAATGTTTTGTGGGGGAGTTGAGACCTTTACATTCAGGGAGCCTATCTTGAGAACCTCCACCCGGCCTTCAATCTCAGGGTGTGCCATCCAGAGCCACGAAGGTCTCTCTTAGCCACTTGGTGTTGAGAAGTACAGTGTCTGCCTATCCTTGGGTGGATCCCTAGGTCTACTCTGACCCCCTCCCTCCATACCCACCCCGAACATTATACATTCTGAGATGCCCACCCTAAGGTGTGCCACTAAGGAAATGAATGCAACTCCTCCGTCGTCTCCATTATCACCTCCCTCCCCCCTCCCCCCACCCCCCTGGTGGGGATTCTGCACTTTTAGACACCCCCTGTCCAATGAACCATGCCTCCTTCTTGTTCTTTATCTCTTATCTCGGCTCTCAATGTGTGGGGGGGGGGTGTTCAACTTCTTAAATTTCCTGCCGCCCTGCATCATCATCATTCTTCGCGACCTGTGGGCCGCTGGGCCCCTGTCATTGTTCCACCGGTGCCTCCATCACCCCTTCCTGATCCCCCGTCACCTCTTCGCTCTTGATGACCTGGAGCACTTGAAGAGTCTCTTGTCCACTCGATAGTCCACCTTGTTCAAAAGTTAAGGCAAAAGGGAAGGACCACCTGTACCTGATACCCTTGTCAGCGAGCCATTGTGTGAGCGGACGACAGTCTCTAAGACAGGCCAATGTCAAGGCTGAAAGATCCCAGAACACACTGATCGTGTCACCTTCATAAGGGAAGCTCCCCAGGCACTTTACTTTATCAAGGACCTCCATCTTCTCCCTATACCTAAGGAAGCGGACGACTATGGACCTCGGGCCCTTGCCGCCTCTTCCTCCGTCCTCTTTACCCCCTTTGAGCGTAAACAATTGGTTTATCAAACCCTGTACCTTCCCTCCAACTTCAATTGCTGATTCGCCTTTCTGTTCTCTCACGCCCAGGATTTGTAGGTGGTTTCGCCTCTTTGTTCTCTAAATCGTCCATCTTCAGCAATGTCTCTTCTTCCCTCATTTCGAGTTCGTCTAGGTGCGCTTCATATTTCATGTCGAGGACGTTGACCTTTAGGTGGTTGTTTTCCATTCCCTCCATTTTGTCCTCCAGTTTTTCCACCCTGCCCTTGAAATCGCAGATTGATGCTTGTATGTCCGTTCTAATTGCCTTGATCTTGTGTAATATGTCTTTCAGGTCTTCCCTGGTCAATGCAGGGGCAGGAGTATCCTCCCCAGTCGCCATCCTGCGTGGTTTGGAAGGAGCTACCCCATGGGTAGTTCCTGAAAGTATCAGAAAACTCTGCAGAAGCGGAACCCCGGGAGGGGCTCACCCTATAGTGTCAGTCCTACTCTGCATTTTCTCCAGGGCCGCTCCCTGGGTCTTCGACGGGGTAGGGGGCCCCCACTTTCATAGCCTGTGCAATTCGACATGGGAGGCACGGCCCCCAAGTCTCTGTGCTCTGGCAAGGGCCTGGCATCTTCAACTGGTCTTGTGTGCCTGTCTCCCAACCCCTCTGGGGCTCATGGCTAGTTTGTGGTCCCCTTTTGGAGCTTATTCTTGAGCCTGGGAAGCTGTTGTCTCAAGTTTGATGTGGTGAATGAGTGTTCGCTCTCTGCGTTTGCACAACTGTGTATAGGCAGCTTGGATTCTCCACCTGATCTGAGTCTTCGCTCAGCCCGGGGCTGACTGCTGCTGCTGTGATCAGGCCTGCTCGAGAGGTGTCATTCCATCACTATTGTCAATAGCACCAATTCACTGTTTTTCCTGTAGCGCGTGGGTCCGGGTCCTGTAGTTGGATGATGGTGGCCCCCAAGTGCACTTCTAGGTCAGCCTTGTGACTACCACCATCCCTAGGGTGCCTCAGCCTCTTGTGTCCTCCCTCTGGGCTCGGGTCACTGTGGATATTAATGTTTGCCGACCTCCCGACCAGCCTTTGCTCGCTCAGTAGCTCCCCTTGGGGCCTCTCATCTCGTTAGCACGGGAGCGGTCGGCGCGGCCAAGTCTCACCTGCGCACCCGACGGGGGATTCGTAGTTTCACCTCCTCACTGAGGCTCATCACTTCTGCTCCCCAGCTGCCAGCCCACCAGGTGTCCCCTTGGTGCTTTCTTCGTGTGCTCCTAGGCCGGTGCTAAGACCTCTGGCTGTCCCCTAGGTCAGCTGTGACACTGTGGACCCGACTGTCGCTCCATGAAGTGGTGTACATCCTGTTGTTCCCTTCTCCCTCCGCCTGGGCGGAATTCCCGCATTGGGTCTCAGTGCTATTTTTCTGCTCTCCAAGGGGGCCTCCACCTCCTCAGAGTGGTATTGTCTGGCCGTCCGATCACAACAGAGTTCGGGGATCTCTTCGGGACTCCATAGCACTTGGGCCTGCACGCAGTTACACCTGTGTTTCTAGGAGCTCCCGGTGTCTGGTGTCCAATTTCGGCCCGATGGCTCACTGGGAGCACGATTTTCACACCTTGGGCCCTGGTAACTCTTTTGATGGTGTCCCTCTCTTTTCCCCATTCATCAGTAGGGCTTCGCCCCGGACAGTACGGATTCCCGCAGGCCCCTCCACCAAGCGTACCTCTTCGCTGCGGACCGGCTTCTCCCCTTCCAATGTCCGCAGCATCTGGCCATTCCGCTCCTCCTTCAATGCTCTTCCAGCCTTGCACAATGTCCGGCTGCCAGCTGCAGGCCTTTCGAAACATGTTTATCCCCTGAGGCGGTCTTCGTGGGGAGGGCACAGGACTTCCTGCCAACTCCTGGTCCGTGCCACCGGGTCACCACAGCTAAGGACAGGGGTGGAGGCTCGCCCTGGCTCAATTTCACTCTCCCGGGTGCCCAGAGCCACAGGTTTTTCTCCCTCTGTTCAACGAGCGTACCACTCAACTCTGGCCCTGCTGTGTATTGCGTGACTTCTATCCCTCTCTGGGGTCTGGGCGCCGCACACCAAACCCCCAGTCCACAGAGATTCCACAGACTATCAGGGAGCCGCCAGGGTCCAGTAAGGGAGTCTCTGGTTGCCTGTCCAGCCCTCGGCCGGGTCGCACTGCTTCCACTTGGTCTTCTTCGGGGAGCAGAGCGACGGGGCCTTCTTTGCCCCAGACAGAGATCTGCAGCTTCTCAGTGCTATAGGAGTCCAGGGTTGCCGCCATCCTCTATATCACCGCCTCCAACTCGGGCTGGGCAGGATCGGTGCCCGTGACACCCCCAAGGCCAAGGATGCCCTAGGGTGGCGCTCGGCAACGCTCTCTCCGCTGGGGGGAGAACAGAATTCTGCAGGCCCGACGGCTTAGAGCGGAGCTGCGTCCTCACACGTCCACCTCTGTATGCGCCCCCTAGCGGTGTCCCAAAATCATTTCTGACTTTCACGTAGGACAGAAAATTGTTTTACCTTCTTTCTATCCCCCACCTCATCCTGGCAAGAAGGAGGAGAGATTATACAGGTTGGACACTCGCAGAGCTTTGAGCTTTTATATTGCTAGGCTGTCAAAACTTTGCATTGATGATCAGCTTTTCATTGGATATACAGGCCACAAACTGGGTCATGCTGTTACAAAACAGACCTCATCCAGGTGCATCATTCTGGCTATTTCATTGTGTTACAGACTGGCAGGCAAGGATCCTCCTGAAGGATTAAGAGCCCATTTCACCAGGGGCATGGCTACCTCTACGGCCCTGCAAAGGGGTGTACCGATAAAAAGTATTTAAGGCAGCAACGTGGTCTATGATTCACATGTTAACAAAACATTACTGCCTAGAGTCTTCCCTCGGTCAGGATGGGAGCTTTGGAAAAGCAGTCCTGCATTTGGTTCATGAAAACCTATAACAAATGGAAATTCTTACTCCCTCCACCAAATCCAACACTGCTTTGGGAGTCTATCAAAGTGAGGAATACGTGGGCGGACACAATCCATTTGAAGAACAAGTTGCGTACCCATGCTAACTTTCTTTCAACTGGATGTTCCTCCCATGTATGCCTCATCGCCCTCCCAACCTACCCCACAGTAGAATTTCCCATGCGATTACAGCTTTCGTTCCTTCAAGGCTGAGTACGGTCATTCCCGTGGTTATGCAGGTGTTTTTTTTTTTTTAAACTCTTTTTATTAGTGGCTGCAAAGGTTACATGGGACTTTTCCACACCGCTCATCACGTATTTCACAGGGATACATCATATAATTCATTTTTACATTAGATATTACAGAGATTCGTCATCTTCAACAATGTCGCACAAATACATTCTGAACGGGCCCCAGATGTCCTTGGGCCTGCTTGTAACAGGCTGAGTCAGGACAAATTGTTCTTCCGATTCATTAACGTATGTTAGTTCACGACGAAAATGATTCATGCTGTGTCGCCCGATGCTTTTCCATGCTTGCAATATGCATTTCTTGGCCACCGCGCATGTAATGTTGAACAATCTCCTAATTTTCCCCGAGCATTTGCCAATGTCACCAAACAGATATTTTTGCGGGGTCAGGTCGGCGGGGACCTGTGCAATCTCCTCCAACATTCCAGCCACATCGTTCCAGAATCCTGCCACCACCGGGCATTCCCAATACAAATGAAAGGCACCCGCCTGGGGAGCCCTGCATTTGGGGAATTCATCGGGGCTATCTGCTGTAAATTTTGCTACTTTAGCTGGTGTATAGTGTAGTCTGTTCAAAACCTTAAATTGAATTAAGGCTAATCCAGCGTTCAGTGATACGTTTTTGGTAAGCGAGCAGTACCTATCCCATTTCTTCTCATCAATGGGCCTTTGTAGATCTCTCTCACAATTGTCCTTAACCGATTCACTGTGGGGGTATGGGCCTGTATCGTTGCATACAGTTTGGATATTCCCAGGTCCTCTTTGGCCGTGACCAGCTGTGTACATGGATGTAAAGGGGGTTCATCCGGGAAAAGTGGCCACCTCTTTTGAAATGCAGACCTCATACGATAATACTGAAGAGTTTTAAGTGGCCCCCCACCCAACGCCCTCAACAACTCCTTTAGGGCTACAAACTTCCCATTAATAAACAAATATCCCAGTTTCATCTCCTTGTTTGGGTCCCAGGATTCTTGTAATGTGCTATCGTGGGTCAGGAGTATGCCCGGGTACTTCCAAAGGGGTATTTCTGAGTTATAGGGAGTTTCTATTCTCAGTCTTTTGTATATAGCCCCCCACGCCCTAACCGTGCAGTTTACCGGGTTGTACTCGCATGTATCTTTATATTTTGGATCGAAAATTACAGATTGTATGTTCGTGGGTGTGTGGTGTATTCCTCTATCCATGCGTGGGGTGATTCATTGGAATCATTATACCGGTATTTCACAAATTGTGCCTGGGCAACATAGTAGTAGAGCTCAAAGTCTGGTGCAGCTATACCACCCGAGGAGTATGGTTTGGTCATTTTCTCCTATCCTATCCTTGCTGTTTTCCCATTCCACAGGAATGTCACAGCCATAGAACGGAGCTTTGCAAAGAAGGTCCTACCCGGCCATATACGGACGTTCACAAAAAATATAATAGCTTGGGTAAGATTACCATTTTGAGTATTGCGATCCTGCAATATAGCAAAATTGGGAGGTGCCCCCACAATTGCAGTTTAGTGTTTAGTGATTGTAGCGCACTCTCATGGTTATCTGAATACAGCGCAATTCTATCCCTGGAAACCAGGATCCCCAAGTATCTGATGTGTTGTTGCGACGATTTGAGTCTGCATATTGTTTCTGGGCATTTGTTGGCTGGCGTAAGTGGGAATATTTCGATTTGCCACAATTAATAGTGTACCCAGAGTATGCTGCAAACTCTTGTATTTCTGCCATAATGGGTGTAAATGTTGTTCTCGGGTTCTCAAACATATAATAGCGTATCATCCGCATATAAGGAGATGAGTTGTGTGGAGCCTTTCATCTTTATCCCTCGATCTATGTGCCGCAGTCGAACCGCAACTGCCATTGGCTCTATGGTTAGAGGAAACAGTATGGGCGAGAATGGACACCCCTGCCTCAGACCTCTCCCAAGCAGGAACAGTTCTGAGATAGATTGGTTGGTTAGTACACGGGCGCCAGGTTCAGTGTACAGCAATTTCACATACCTAATGAAGTTGGGGCCTATCCCGAACGCCTCCAGTACAGCCAGGAGATTTACCTACGAGACCGAGTCGAAGGCTTTTTCGGCGTCGAGAGATGTCGCCACTGCACTCCTCCCGGGTCTATTTGCGCCACTATGCCAAAAAGTCTATGAAGATTTAGGGCTGTGGATCTTGTGGGGATAAACCCGTTCTGGTCAGGATGTACCAGACTGGGCACTGCCGGTAGAAGGCAATTACCAAGTACTTTTGCAAATATCTTGGCATCGGTATTTATAAGTGAAAGGGGTCTGTAGCACAATACCTCATGTGGTGGTCGTCAAGGTTTAGGAAGCACTGTTATCACGGCCTCTCTCATCGACGGGGGTAGTATACTACTCTCAAGGCCCTGCTCCCACACCTGCACCAGTATCGGAACCAGTGCCTCGCGAAATTCTTTATAGAATTCAGCGCCTATCCTGTCTGACCCTGGAGCTTTACCCAATGATAATGCTTTAATTGCCTCTGTGATTTCCTCAGCAGTCACAGGCTGCTCCATTGCCAGTCGGTCCTCATCTGAGAGTTTTGGTGGAGAAAGTGCTGCAAGGTATGATTTAATCTCAGTGTTTGTTTTAGTGTCTTTGTTAGCATACTGTTCTTTATAGAATTTAACAAATTCCCCGTTGATCCCCTCTTCTCTCAGAAGCACCTCCCCTTGTGGTGTTTGTATGCTAGTAATCTGGTTTGGTTGTTTGTCCTGTTTTAGCAGATTAGACAGTGTTTTCCCAGCTTTGTTTCCTTCCCGTATCTGCACGCCCGTGTGGGTGCCGCTATATAGCACATTTCTCTAGTGGCCAATTTGTCAAACTCCTGAAGGTGAGTATGTATTTCAGCCAATACTCCTTTGTCTTGTGTGCGGGTATAAGCCTCCTCCAACTCGCTCAATTTACGTTTAGTGTCAGTTAGCTCAGCCCGTACCCCTTTCAGGAGACCGGCAGATTTGGATATCAAGACTCCCCTAGTCCAAACCTTAAAGGACTCCCACACAGTGGAATACCTCTTGACCGTGCCTGTATTAATAGTAAAATACTCTGCTATTTCGATGTGTAGTGTTTCCACACACCGGGGTCACCCAGCAGTCCACTGGGCATTCTCCACCTTCCGGCGGGTCTGGGGCGTCACGGAGCGTCACCTCCAACAACACAGGGGAATGATCGGATAGCTTGCAGGGCAATATCTCACACATCTTCAGTGCAGCAGTTACACCAGAGGAGACAAACCAATAATCAATTCTAGATTCAAAGTCATGAACCGAGGAGTAATACGTGTATTTCCTAAGACAAGGATGTAGTTCGCGCCAGGCATCCACTAGCGACAGTTGCCGTAAAATATTACCCAGGGTCAAGACCGTCTTACTTGGTGTTCTAACAGTGGTAGTGGATCTATCAAGCGTGGGGCCCAGGGCCACATTGAAATCCCCCCCCCCAACATTATGGTGGAAACATTGATTGAGGCAATTAACTGATACATATTCATATAGAAGGCTGGGTCATCGATGTTAGGTCCATATGTGTTTATCAGTAGTAGTTGTTGGCCTGCGATCTCACCCCATACCACAATATATCTACCAAGCTGATCGACCTTTTGGCCTACTAGCTTGAACCCCACGCTTGGATGGATAAGGGTGATAACACCTCTGGACTGGGATGAGTAGTCTGTATGGAACCTCGGTTTGCCCCATTTGGGCACTATATGCATATTATTAATTCCCGTTGTATGTGTTTCTTGCAACATCAAGATTTGGGGGCCCTGCCAATTTTCTTAGCTTTTGTCTGGTTATTTAGACCTCTGACATTCCAGGACATCAATCGCACCCTTAACCCGTCACCAGTGCATTAGGAAAAAATATTCTGACGATATCTCGTCCTTTAGGGTCCTGACCCTTGTGCAGTGTGGGCAGCGCCAGCACCCGAGCAACCACAATTTCAAACATCAACGAACATTTCATCACATCCAACCTCCCACCGGGACATAGTGCCTTCCAGTGGGTATATCGTTCCATTCTATACCATAATAAGTTTGTGTTACAACAAAAACAAACCCCATGCCCTCTTCCCTCCCATCCACCCTCATCATCACCCCCAACTTGACGATGTTCCCAAATAAACTTGTGGAATAGTCCAGGGGTAGCCATGTTGCTGCACATGACTGCCAAGATCGGCTGCGCCGCTCCACTCAAACATGGTTTGTGGGGCCGCCCTTGATTTTTAGTTCGACAATACCTGGGTCATAAAGGATACTGCAACTCTTGTACATATTCTTCCAATACGTGCCTTTAATCTGGTGGTTGGGGTCTGTTATTCTGTGCCACTCTGCTCCCTCTAGGGGGAAGGGGTATAGAAGTTTCGATATAGGTCATGGCTTCGACCCGGCATTTCAAAGAAGTGCGCTCTTCCTGCGTGTTGAATTCGCATCTTGGCCGGAAACATCAAAGCGTAGGAGATTTGACGTGCCTTCAAAAGTTTTTTGACAGGTTCATAGGATCTTCTGCTTGCCTGTACCCCGGCGGAAAATTCAGGGTATATGTGTATCCGATTTTCTTCATATTGCAGCGTGCCAGCCTCTCTTGCCATTCACAGAATTGCATCTCCCTATAATTGAGGAGCTGGGAAATTACCGTGCGTGGTGGTGCTCCTGGCTTAGGCACCGGCGCCAGTGTGCGATGTGCTCTATCGATTAAGAAGTGTTCGGAGAATGATTCCGGCCCGAATAAGGACTTGAGCAATGTTTCAAGCTGCTTTTCCATTTGACCTTTCCCAAAGGTTTCCGACAGTCCCACCACTCGGATGTTGTTTCTCCTTGACCTCGATTCGAGATCCTCACACTTATCTTGTAGTTTGGACATAGTCTCTTTAATCTGGGTGATGTTGTGACCATGATGTGCACTGGTATCTTCATTGATACTTATTCTGTTTCCGTGACCCGTGCACTTTCCTTATCTACTCTTGCCCTCCAGGAGCCAATAGTGGCCACTATATCGTCCAGTTTACGATTAACTGTGTGGAATCCGTTTTGTACAATAGTTGTCAATCTATCTTCTGGCTCATCGCTTTCTGGCTCGCCACTTGCAGTGGGACCCGTGTGTATTTCTGCTGTGGTAGTTTGGTTCTGATTGCTGGTATAAGTGTCCATTGGTTTTATTTCCAGGAGTCTTTGCTGCTTTGGCTGCCTTGTGCGGTTCACCTATTGTGATGTGGTGGTATATCATGCTATGGGTTTCTCAGTTGTCAATGGTTAGGTTGGCTGCGTCGCACCTTCACTCAGCGCCTGTATGTTGCAGGACTAGGAAGAGTTGAAAGGATGCCTGTTTATGTCTGATTCCCCCAACTTGTGCATACCACGAATGGACTGTGTCCTCCCCCACGTAGTTATATTGCAACACTCCTCAGTCTGTGCTGGCTCATATTGTTATTCTATCCTTGTGTCAATATATACAGCATCCAGTGGTCGCACCTGCAGCCATTTCAAGACCTAAAGGACCGTATTCGTACCGGCTCAGTTTCTCAGAGCGTTATAACACAGTTTATGCTGATCCACAGCGCTGCAGCCTCCACGTGAGCAGTCTCAAGTTCCAACACGGGACCGGGCAGAGAGGAGTCCCCTGAGCGCGTAGCATTATAATCGCCCTCCCAGCTTGTGCTGCCCTGATTGGACCGTGGCCTGCTAAGTAGTGTTTTATAAGCTGAGCAGTTTGTTCCAGTCCGGGTTGTTTTCCCTTCTAGGAGCGCTCTCTCAAACCGGCCCCTGGCCGATCATGCTTTGTATCAGCAGCTCGCCGACCGGACAGATCCGCATCTCCAAACCGGGCATTCGGAGCGCGTGTTACTGTTGCGATTGTGTCGCCCCCGGCTCTTCACCTGCTCGCCACCGCGCTGGCTGGGTTTCCGCAAGCCAGTGCCACACGCTTCCTGTGGGGCCCTCGTTCGCCAGCCACTCGTCGCAGCAGTGGGGTTGCCGATCCCTGCCAGTGACAACTACGCCACACTGTGCGCTCACCTTCCAATGGTGTCCAAGTGCGCCAAACACGACACCACCTCTCCCTGATCCGCCCCGGGTCTCCCACCCGGCGTGCACAGTGCCAGCTCCGGGCCCCTCCACGCTGCAGAGCTGCAACGACCACCGGCGCTCTGGAGACGGGTCGCGCTATGGGCCTTCCTCTGGCTACGCTGTTCAGCGGGATTGATGGGCTATATGCATGCCCCAGCTGCTGGCGTACCTGCGGGTCACAGCCCTTCCACAGTGTCCGCCAACCCACCCTTTCTCCGGTCGTCTACCTTGTTCAGGGACCGTATTCCGTTCTTGTGTTTCACAGCCGTAGACGCGAGTCGTGTGACCAGACTCTGCCCATTTACGGCCCTCCGTCTCACTGCGTCCCCGGCCGCTGGGTAGTTCTGCATGGTTCCTGCCGCCGGATCGCGGTGGCCCTGTATATCAGCTGATCTGAAAACAGCCACAACTTTGGAAATAGTGCTCGCAGCTTATCGGGATTTTCACCACATGAGCACGGATGTTCGGGCTTTCAATGCATCCATTTTCCAGCTCTGCAGGCGGTTCCTTAACGAATGATTCAGTACAGGATGTTACAGTGGAACGGGAGCTCCGAAATCATGCAGCCATTACTTCTGTGCGCAACAGCGCCCCCAAGCAGGTGTTTTTACTGTAAGAAAAAAACAGAACTGAAGTCAACGGGCGTTGCACGTGCAATATATGCCTTCGATGACATCCTCCTCAAGTCAGAGGCCCTCGAAGGACATCGAGTTGACGCCATCCACACACAGCCCCCTCTGCCGGAATTCTTTTTCCGATGCGGCTAAAGCTGGATATCGAATATCAAAGATGAGGAATATGTGGGAGGAACATCCAGTCGAAAGAACGTTACCAGGGTAAGTAACTTGTTCATCTGAGGACACATTGACAGAAACACAAAACAAAGCAATGCAATGACTTTGTTCGAGAGCACCTTGATAAGATATGCAGTATAGGGCAAAGCAGTTCACTTTTGCCTGAAGACATCTAGGTAGTAAGCACAGTACTGGGTAATGCAGTGACTATGTCTGAGAGAGTCTAGGTATGAATTCTAGTATGGGACAACGCTGTTTGAATTTGTCTAAGGACTCCGAGACAGTAGCACAACACAGAGCAATGCTATGGGCTTATTCTAACCTCACAGCGGTGACTAATCTGGACTATTTGTCCCTTCTCCTGAGGCTGTGGATGTGAGCCCGCTTAGCAAGACCCTCCCTAGGGGTTGGGGAAAGTGGGACCTCACTTGGAGTGACTCCTCTCTCGGGGACAAGGACTCCTGTTAAGGAACTCCCGGTCCAGAGTAAATTGTCTGCCTACATGGGAATCTGAAAGACTGTTGTTAACCCTTTTTTGGATTCACCAAATGGTGAGATTTCTTCAATCTTTTTGGCTTCCGGTAATGCTGGATTCCGCCTGAACTCCAGTCCATTAGGAATGGTGCACCCCTTCTGTTTTTGATAACGTATATAAAAAGATGAGAAACCTTGACTAGAAGAAAGAGAATCCTATGGCGCAGCGAGTCTGACAGGAAAACGTCCAGGAAGGGCTGAGCCACGCTAGACCACTGAGCCAGCCGTAGCGTAGGAAGCAAGCAGATCGCTAGCAAGACACTGGAAGGATGGCATTCTGACCGACCAAGAAGCCGTGGTGGGCCTGTGGCCTGTTAACTGACCCGAGACCAGACCGCAGCGGGCAAGTCTGATCCCCGATCGCCACGTAAGAAGTGCATTAGCTGCCGAGTAACAGAAGGGAAGTGAAGGCTCCAGAAGAAGTAACCCTGTTGAGAGGGGTGAATAGTGATAATAGAAGCTGGGAAAGCCATAAGGGTTATGGGAGCCCGGAAAACCAGAATGGCACACAGCCTACCAAGGCCCTGCTAAAGCAAACCTGTCAAAGGGCCACAGGACCCTGGGGAGTCCTGGAAACACGAAACAAAGCAAACAGAACTGGGAGGAGAGAGAACCTGGGGGGCTTAGTGTTTAAAAACAAGACAAGGACACTGTCAAGCACCAAATGAGAAATGGTGGAGTATTGTTAAGAAAACCTGGTCTTTCCTGAGAAAAGGAAACTATATGGAGTATATGTAAAGATTTAATGCAGAGGACTGTACAGTGAGAAATTGATGAACTTAGTGTTAAGAGATCCAGAACCTGACAAACATTTAAAGCCTTCTTCTTGGAAAAGGAATCCAAGTGTTGGGCCCGGTAGAAGCCAAAGACCAAGGCTATTTCTCCGGCCTCCTTTTTTAGTTGTTTTTTCCTAAGTGATAGGGCCAGTTAGCTATTAGGATTTAGAATATGGACTCTTTCATTTTGGACTTTGACGAGCACGCTTGCTTTTAGTTTTGTTAGGCAGGGAACTTCCCTCATAGTCTAGGGCTAGATAGGCGTTTTCTTATTATTTGAATAAAAACCCTTTAACGTGTCAGTACTTAGTCTGACTCCTTTTTCTGGTTAACCACACAGCCCTAAATGTGAAATGCTTTAGAGAGCAAAGCAATTTGCCTTTGTCTGAGAACACCTAGAAAGGGGACAGATTACAGAATAGTGTAATGTAATCACCAGGATAGAAAAACACCATACATATCAGCGCAATTGGCCTTTGTCTGAGAGCACCCAGAAATGAAAGACTGTATAGAGCAACGCTGATCACCATTGGCTGCGCACACCTTAATATTTTGTTATTTTATTTATTGTTTGCTTGTTAGACGCTTATACAGCAAGTAAAATACAGTTTAAAAGCGCCCACAGGGCGAGGGGAGGGAACAAGGGAATGAAATACAAAACACTATAATTAATAAAAGCAGTGGAGGGTAAAGGAGGAGTGAGTATTCAGAACCTGCAAGTGTAGCAAGGCAAAGGCGTAAGTGCTGGGGAGTCTGGTCTCATGGGTGAGCCACAGATGAAGTGCTTGGGTCGATGAGTGCTACAAGGCCAGAGGCCACATTAGGATTAAGTGTGAACCTCTGAGGCGGAGGGTGTACCAAGGCAAGTGCTGAGGGTAAATAGGAGCTGGGCAGATTGGGTGTGTGAGGTCAGGATCCCCGAGGATGCATAAGGGCCCTGGACACCAATCACAGAAACTGTCGGATTAGCAGAGAAGAGATGAAGGGAAGGAGGAGGTAGGTCTTGAGGAGCTTCTGGTATTTAAGAAAGTCTGACCAAATGCGCAGAGGAAGGGGTTGTGGGGGTGTTCCATAGGAGGGAGCCAGCTGAGGAAAGTCATTTATCACCTGTTTAGCAAAGCGCTTTACACAAGGAACTAACTGGTCTAGAGGGAGAGTATTTGATAGTGTGGTCCCAGGGTCCAGACAGCCTTGTGGATGATGCAGAGGGATTTGAATGTAATCTGTGCAGCAACCAGGAGCCAATGAAGACATTTTAGTGCAGGAGAGATGCTGTCCCTGTGCTTATGATCAAGGATGTTATATACATTTCTAAAGCGCACATACACCCGGAGGCATCTTGGTGCTAAGTGATACATAACAGCAGTAGTTCAGAGGAGCCTAATACATCTCGCTTCCCTATTCTGGATTAGCTGGAGGCGTCGCATAGTGGAACAAGGTAAATTCAGGGGGAGGCTATTGCAATAGTCAAGCCTAGAGAGAACCAGGGCTCGGGTAACATTGAGCCTCTGGGGAAAAGTCAGAAAAGGTAGAATTCCTTTGAGAAGGAAGACCTGAAAGTGGGACTTCTTGGCAATGTCCTGAGCGTGAGGGAGAAAGGAGATGGAGGAGTCGAAGGTAACTCCAAGGTTTCTGACTTCAGAAGAAGCAGCAGGGGGATAGCCCAAGGATGAAGGCCAGAGTGAAGGGAAGGAGGGAGCAGGGTTCCCAATAGGAAGGATTTCAGTTTTACAGGCATTGAGGCAGAGATGGTTGGAGATGCACCAGGACTGGATGGCAGATATGCACTCAGGAATGAAGGAGGGTGCAAGAGAGACAGCAAGAAGTTTCAAAAAGAGCTGTGTGTCATCTGCGTAGCACTGGAAGTTGGAGGAGGAGGAGATGAGGCGTGCAAGGAGGGAACGGTAGATGTTAGAGAGTCAATGGGAGAGGATAGAACCTTGGGTGACACCACAGCTGGAGGAGGAAATAGGAGAGGAGAAGGTGCCCACGATGACTTGGGCAGAACGGTCAGTAAGGAAGGATGTCAGCCAGTCCAGTGCCGGTTTCCGCGCGATACCAAGGGTATCGTGGAGCCTTTGTATGAGAATGGAATGGTTAACTGTGTCACAGGCAAAGGATAGATCGAGACTGATGCGAACAGAAGGGGAGTTGGAGTCCAGAGATGCGAGCAATTCTTCACGGGTGTTCAGAAGAGCCGTTTCCGTGCCTCTGGATGCTCGGAATCCAGATTGATGGTCGTGGAGACCACCAACAAGTTCAGTGTGTGAGTTGAGGCAAGCCCAGCCCAGGGGGTGGTGGAACTAGAGCAGTAGCTGGCAGGACAAATTGGGTCTGAAGATGGTTTTTTCATGAGTTGTCGCAAAAGGGAGTGCTTAAGGGGGGGAGGGAAAGATCCATTGGCAAAAGAGTGATTGCAGAAATCAGCGAGAGTGGGGGGTAAGAGAGCTGATGTTATCCTTCATGGTCCTGGATGAGCAAGGGGAGACCTGTTTAGAAGAGACCTTCATGGAGCGGACAACTCTGGTAACTTCTTCAGGTCTGACGGGAGAAGGAGGAGAAAAGGGAGGCGAAAAAGGAGGGCGAGGGGCCAAGGGAGGTGAAGTATGTGAGGGATGGGTTCAGAGGTTGGCTAGCAAGGGAGTTCAGGATGTCCTGAGTTTTGGTGACGAAGTATGTGGCCAGTGTGTTGCAGAGGGCTTGGGAAGGAAATGGGGAGGAGACGACTTCGGAAGGGTTGGCTAGTTCCCTGCGGATCTTGAAAAGTTAAGCTGTGTTGTTAGATGCACCGGAAACCTGTGCCTGTATGTGGGCTCGTTCTAGGTGCGAGTGGAGTGTCTGTATTGCCTTTAGAGGAGGCGGCAGGCCAGCATTAGTCACTCGTTTCATCGGGCAGATGTTAGTGAACGAGGATGAAGGTCATTTTTGAGGGGCGGCCAGGTAGCCAAAGGGAACCAGGTGGGAGATGGAAGCAAAATGTAGAGCAATGCATTGACTACATTGTCCAACTGACTTTTCCCTCCCCTGCTCTTCCCAGTCCATTCTGTAACTAGTACCTAGATGCCCGTGGGCTGTGCGTGCTGCTATAAATGTACAAATAAATAAATGGCAGAGAGAATGAAGAGAGAGCAGTTTGCAAGTGTAGCTTACCCGGCGGTTGAGGAACAGTGCTTTAATTTGTGCCAGCGACAGCATGTACCATCTCCATGAAGAAAAGGAAGCCAGAATGGTGGTCAGATCTTTTGCAATATCTGCCAGAGGAGTTGCATGACAGGCTAATGGCAGAATAATCAGAAGTACTGATCCTGTAATTCCACAGGGTGTTGGCCAATAAAATAAGGTTCCTATAACTCAAACATAGCTAAATACACCTGTTACATACAGTCCCCTGGATCTCTCGGATGAAAGGTATTGGCCCAATAGGAAGCGTTGGCGCTTTGTGTACGGACAGCAGAGAGGTGATCAAAGAGTGGCAGTACGTCAAGAAGAAAAGAGTGAGAGGCAGAGGTGACTAAGTAGAGGATAATAATTTAGAGGGTTGACTGAAGAGTGGTGGTGTGGAGGAGTGTGACATTGGAGCAGTGAAGGGTGAGCTAGGAGCCAAGGTGTTGCATGGAATAGTGGAGGAAGGAAAATTAGCAGTGGTAGGGTAAAGGGGAACAGTGGTGGAGAGAGCACCCGAGGAAGAGTAGAAAGGAGCAGAGGGCAGGAAAGAGTGGATAAAAGTAGGGGGCAGTGAAAAAAGGAGAAGAAACGCAGAGGTTGGACAGCTAAGAACAGAGGCATAAGAATTGCAGAGGTTGAAGGGAGGAAGGTATCGGAATTGAGGAAAGGGGTAAATGAGGATGGATGAGGAAGACCGAGTAACGGGGTTTAAGAAAGAAATGAGAAAGTTCAGGCAAAGAGGTTAATGGGAATAACCGCGGCGAGGAGGAAACCACAATATATTTTGCATATAGAGAGACACCAAGAAAGCACAGCCATCATCAGGGAGTTTGGCGGTGATGGAGTAGAAAGAAAGGAGACAGTGAGGTAAGGAAGGAGCAGTGTGACAGATTACAGAGGATGGGTAGGAGGGAGTGAAGAGATGAAACAGTTGCTAATAGAGAAAGAGGCAAAGACGAACCAGGAGGAAAGAAGAAAGGGAACACAGGAGGTGAAGGGAAGAGTAGGAGGGACAGAGAGAAAGTCTCTGGATGTATCAGCTCTGCTGAGTCTAATCCTACAGTGGTATGGGAGGGTTTTGTCGTAGTGCAAGGACTGGAGGAGAACACAGCAGTCTGGTCCAGACCACCAAAACAAGGGGATAGAGAAATCTATTCGAGTACCTAACAGCGCTAAAGACTTTGATGCCTGGCCCTATCAAGACGGCCCAAAACACCAGGGATAATGATGAGAGGTGTTAGGGTGAAGTCTCTCTTTAGGCTGAATTTCCTAACCTAGTGAGTCCCCCAGCAACTTTGCTGGATTTCTGGAGTTTGTTTTTTTCCTCCTACCAAGAGTGAGACTCTTTTTCTCCCACTCTTGGACATGATTTATGGTGTTCCTTTGACTGTTAATGTGTTTAAGGGGCTATGGGGTCCTTTACTCCATAGGGTCTCATGTGTTATTATATGTGTTACACAGTACCCTCCGTGAAGTAACGCAGGGGTGTCATAGTGACCCCCCACCATAGACTCCATACCCTGGGACTGACTACTGTCTCCCAGGGCATGTAAAGTCACCATTGGCTTTACTAGTCCCAAATTATTAACAGAAACCAGTACAAACCATCATATTGTGGACGTACTGTTCGGGGCAATTTGATTGCCCCGGGGTCTGTTAGTCGAGGGGGCACGTCTCCGTCCCGCCTGATCGAGTTTTGGCTGGTGGCAGTGGAAACTACTTTTTATATTCGACCGCAAATATTTTCCTATGGGATTTTCCCATTGTTCGAGGCTACCAACTTTCATTATTTAATTCTCATAGCCTCGAACATACCGCTGGTTTATTTATTTAATATTAATTTGCTGGTTGGTATTTTTTTGCCAAGACTCGATTCTAAAATGGCGTCTGTGTTCTCTTCTATGACTCCAACTCAAGTCGAGCCCTTTGTTCCACTTTTTGGCGGGCTTCTCCACAGAACCCTCCAAAAGTGGTGCCACTTTGGCTGGGTACCACAGGGGGTGTGGGAGGGGGTTTAGGCACCCTGGACCTGGACTGAGTTACCTTGGTAACTCAAGTCGCACTCTTGTGTGATTGGCCCAACTGGTGAGCCGGCCGGCTCACCACTTAGCATGTTTGATTGACAGCTTGGCTGAGTGAATGGGGGTATGCTGCATAAAAGCAGGGCTTTGGGGACTGGAACTTCAGAAGTCGCCACAGGACCTGAGAATCCGACGAAGGGAGAAGCTGAGCCGACCTACCACGACGACACCACCGGTGGAGCCCTGCGGAACCGACTCACCACTTCCCGACGACAGAGAAGATCTCCCGGCTGGAGAGGATTCTTCCCCTGACTGGTGGGCACAACCAGTTTTTACCTTCCTTCTTCGCACCCCAGACTGGTTTGTGGTCGAACTGCCTGTGCCAAGCACCCCGGCGGCCGGATAGCCACTCACCACTGAACTGCGAATCAACGGACTGCTCCTTGTACCTGAGAAACTCTGCGGCTGGTTTCTTCCCTGGCAGTGCAACGGACTCCTGTCTTCCTCCCCGACGAGATCCTCTCTTCCCCCGGACGAAGCACCGACTTGCATCCGCTGCCAGGAACAACTGCCCCCGCTGGAGTGTTCTCACCACTTTAAGGTACCGTGTCCGCCAGGCCTCCCTTTCTAAAGATTGCTACAAGGTAATAATAACTCCTTAACCTTCTGGACTGGTCCCTTTCTTTGGTCCAACTCCTTTTTGAACCGTTACAAGACTTTTGTGCACTGCAACCGTGTGACCTTGGACACATTTCGTTTGATCCTCTTAAAGTGGATCCGGCCTATTGAACTCTAACTTCACGGTTTTACTTTGCCTTGATCTCTTGTTATGTTCTTGTAAAAGTGTTGGGATCTGTTTCAACTTGTTCTCTGCTTTTCTCTCCCTTTTAAAAACGAACTATTAGAGTGCCATCTACGTTAAGCACTCACCGCTGTCCGAAAATAAGTGGGGCTTTACTTAAGACTTGTCTAATATTCTTTTAAGGGAGTGTATATCTTTTAGTGACCGTGTTTTTGAATTGCTTACTATTAGTGCCTGTGTGTTTTTCTAGATGTGGTTTTTAAATAAATAATTATATCTCTTTTACACCAAGCCCTGGTCAGTGTTTACTTGTTCCATTGTGTTCTCTTGACCTATTGTGAATACTCTGTATACTGCCTAACTCTTCTTGAGGGAAGTCTGACTGCTCAGCCACAGCTACCAAGTGAATCTGTGTGGTACAGACTGCTACCAAGTGGGTTTACTGCCAAACACCTGTAGTCTTAAATATTTTCCAGTGGTCCCAGAGGGAACTGCACAGGTTTCTGCCTAACAAGAGGTATTCGAGAAGTCCTGATAGACAAACTGAACATTCTGACAAGAGAAGCAGCAAAGAAAGATTATACAAGGTGCCAAGAAAGAAGTGGGGGCACTTAATGCTCCAGAGACTGTGACTGAGTGTTTGTCCTACAAGAAGGTGAGTTTTTGATTCAAGGGATACAGGAAAGAACTGAGGTCCAGGACCTCTAAAGGCAGGCCAAAACATCTGTTTATACTCCTGAACTCCACCAGAGGGCTCAGCAGGTCCCAATGTCTTGACTTTTCTTTTCAATATAATCTCTTAACCGAGACTGTGGCTTTGAGTTGTTTATTGAACCCTTGGCTGTTACAGACCTCTCGTTTGCTGCAAATGTTTGTTTGTTGTGTCAAAGACATCACCCAGACCTTTCTACCTTTCTACAGCATTGGATCTTTCATCTATACACATGCTGTAAATATTCCCTGTCATTAGGCTGGGATTCCTCAGTAACATAGAGCAGTTTAAACTTAAACTGAATTTCAGTCTCTTTTGTGCTCTAGTACAGTAACTTGGGTCATACTGCCCACAGCCAAATGGAAAGGCTTCCTTAGCTCCACCCCTTGTGTCCATCTTCTGATTTATTTTTACCGAACATTTCTGTTGGGAGTCCTTAAAAATCTCTCTATATATATATATATATATTTCTGAGGCTTGTGGAATCTGCTTAGATCACATGCTGTGCAAAGGCCGGCATCTAGTGGAAGCTGCGGAGTATTACAGTTTGTTTTTCGAAACTCGAAAATGGGCGTCGACACAGGGCGTGCCAGTAATACTATCCCTAGTGTGACGTCCACTGTGCCCAAGATCCCTCACGCGTCTAGGATCCTCAGATTGTTTTTTTCCGCCATACTGGTCGGAAGCATTTTGCAGAGTCCCCTGGCCTTAGCCATACTTTTGCTAAAATTTAAAATAATCTATTGACATCCTTCCCCACCCCAACGTCGAACTTCGACACTCGACGCCGGCTGGAGAAGAAATCGACCGTCGGCTGCTGCACGACGGATTTGGGCCTCGGAAGGCCGCTGGCCTCGGCCCGGGCCTGGAAGGCCGCTGGCCTCGGCCCTGCAAGTAGGGAGAGTGCGGGGTGGTACATACTCTACACTCTTGGTATATAGGTACACCTTATACATTTCCTACACTTAACAGCCCGCTGCCTCAAGGTGCATATGGAGGGTACCCCTTTTCAATTCTGCCCCAAGTGCAATTGCAAATACCCTTGGGTCGACAGGCACGCCACGTGCAATCTCTGCTTGCCGAGGGACCACCCCGAAGCGAACTGCAGAGCCTGTAGTAGGTTTAAACCGTTCGACGAAGCGTTGGGCCCACCACGCCAGGCAGGCGGCCATGGCAGCGGAGGGCGCCTTCAGCGACGGCAGCGACGCCGTACTTTCGGACGGCGAGGGCAGTACGGCGTCGAAAGACAGCCGAGCGCAGGTCCCCGACCTCGGAACGTCGTCTGGCAGGGCGGCTATGGGGAAGACCCCCGGCGACACAAGCGCTTCACATACTACACACACTAAACACACTAAGTCAAACCGAGACTCAACGACGTCGAGTTCTCGGAAAGAGGCACAAACAGAACGGTCCGATTCGGTGTCCTCTGGGCGCTCTCGATCAAGATCGCCGCATGACTCCAGGCAATCATCCACTCTTACCAAGAGTGCCTCGCTCCCTAGGCTAACAGAAGTTCGATCGTCGGAAGATGAAGACGACTTCCAGCCCCAGGCCGCGCTCCAGGAGTCGGAGCCCGCAGTTAAAGCCAGCGAGGCCCCACGCTCGAAGGACAGGGACACCACCCCCGATCCTCGACGCCAGGCGTCGAAAAACTCCGGAGCCACTAAAGGACAGGGAAAACATTTTTCCACGCACGGGGAGGGGGGAAAACAGCAGAAGAAACTACCTTTGCATTCTTCCACACCTGTGAAACACATCACTCCCCCTAAACAGACAAAACCAGGTCTGCTGATATGTCTACAACCAGCAAAGCTACCCAAGATAAATCCCATAGACTTGCTGAGAGAGTCATTCCCAGTTCCAAAAAATGGTCCAGTGAAGACATAGATAGGGTCATGTCAAGAATGTCTTCTTTGGCTGATTTTTATGATAAAAATCCATAACATTTCCTCTCGTATGATCCACAAGGGGCGACACACTCAGGCTCTACTGATCCTATCCCCCCGAGTAAAAATCCCCGGTTTGAAACTCCGATGAGGTCAGAACCCTTCGAGGTACAACCATACGCAAGACCATACTCACGGTATCAAGGAGAGGCTTCCTTTGGTGAGGACCAAGAATTTGGTATAGTAGAAGAGCAAACCGGGACGGGCTACTATGGAGATGATGAGGACCAGGAAGAAGAAGAGGAGGACCCGGAAACATACAGAGTAGATTACACGGTAGAGAACGAAGCCCCGGTTACCGACTCCCCTCTTAAATGAGGTTCTCGCTCGCGCAGCAGAACATTTCCACATTGACACCCACGGTGTCCAGGAGGAAAGGGACTTCACAGAAGAGTTGGTGGGAGAAAGGAGGCCTGTTGCCCAGACCATCCCTATTCTTAAGTCCATTCAGCGGAGAATAGATCCGTCCCTGGTGAACCCGAACCTCACCAGAGCAGTCAATCCCAGGGTTGAAAAACTTTTCAGGGCGGCACAGTCTGACCCTCTCTATATAAGAGGACATCTGAAGCCAGACTCCCTAGTTGTCACCAACACTCGTAAGAGGGCTGGAACACCCTTGTCATCGTCCGAAGCGCCTCCCGACAAGGAGAGCAAAAAACTATACGGTTTCGGCAGGAAAGTAGCCTCAACGTCCGCCTATCAAGCAAGGATTGCTAACTCCACCACCCTGTTGGCCAGCTACATCTGCCATCAGTGGGAAGAAGTCGCTGCACTCATAGCCTCTGCTCCTGAACCTTTAAAGGGCCAGTTAGCTCGGATTTCCGCAGAGGGTAGAGCCGTGTCTGGTTGCATTTTGAAAGCAGCCTTCGACGCCACGGACAACGCAGGCAGATTGATAGCGGAGGGCACTGTTATCAAAAGACATGCATGGTTACGGCAGTCTGGTTTTAAGGCAGAAACCCAGGCATCATTGTTGGACAAACTGGTGGAAAGCGATCTGTTGTTTGGTAAGGCGGTCGAAGACGCACTGAAAAATGCCAAGGACGAATACGAAACACTCAAGTCCCTTGGCCAGTTAACCAATAAACCCCCTAACCAGAGAGGGAATAGTAATTTTCGTCGTCCACGCGGCCGAAATTCCCAGGGAGGATCAAACTATTCCCAGGGGCAGGGTACACAGTGGAACAACAACCAACAGTCTACCCAGGGTTACGGCAGGGGTAATAGGAGAGGTTGTGGTAGAGGCAGAGGCAGCCCCAACAAGGGAGGCGGGACGCCTCCACCAAAGCAGTGACGCTCAGTTCAGGGTCCCTTCTCACGCAACCCCATTAGGGGGACGCATTTCCAACTTCACCCAGGCTTGGGAAGGGATCACATCAGACAGATGGGTGCTGTCAACAGTATCCACAGGATATTGTATAGAGTTACTGCAGAGTCCCCGGAACCATCCTCCACGACAAAGAGTACACTCTTTAGAACATCAGAAGATTCTCCTCGAGGAGATCGCCATTCTGCTAGAAAAGGACGCGTTAGAACTCGTCCCGGGACACCAGGTAAAGAAGGGTATTTATTCAACTTACTTCCTTGTGCCAAAGAAAGATTTGACAATGCGCCCAGCATTGGATTTACGGCCTGCCAACAAGTATGTCAAGCCCCAAAAAATTCGTATGACCACGCTACAAGAGGTAATCCGCCTCCTAAAAAAGGGGGATTACATGGCAACCTTGGATATGAAAGATGCTTATTTTCATATTTCCATGTTCCCAACGCACAGAAAGTATTTGCGCTTCAAGGTGGACAGTCGACACTACCAATTCAAGGTACTGCCCTTTGGGATAGCTTCAGCACCAAGGGTATTCACCAAGGTACTGGCGGTGGCGGCTGCACACCTATGCAGGGAGGCAATCCCAGTGTACCCTTATCTGGACGACTGGCTCATAACGGGGGAAACCCCAGGAATTTGCAGGACAAACATTCAAAGGACTATCAACCTCCTCCACGAGTTAGGCTTCTAAATCAACGAGAAACAGTCAAGCCTGGTGCCAAGCACCTCAAAACAATTCCTAGGAGCAATCCAAGATACCCAAGAGGGGTTGACCTTTCCTTCAGAAGAAAGAATTCGGAATATACTACTGCAAATTCCGCATTATCAGTCCGGTCAACAAATAGCGGTACGAAAAGCAATGCGTTTACTGGGCATGAATGCGTCATGTATTTACTTGGTCCCCCACGCGCGCCTGCGCATGCGTCCCATGCAGGAATGGTTGGCGAAACAGTGGTCTCAGGCAAGTGGTCAGTGGGACGATCTAGTGGTCGTTTCGTCAACACTGGTACAAAGCCTTCACTGGTGGACAAGAAAGAATCTCGCACAGGGGAAACCCTTTTACGATCCCGAAGTACAGGCATTAGTCACTACAGATGCATGTCTGACGGGGTGGGGAGCTCACCATCTCCACCACACAGCTCAGGGTCTCTGGTCTCACTCAGTGGCCAAGAACCACATCAACCAGCTAGAGCTTCTGGCAGTATTCAGAGCGCTTCAGGCGTTCGAGCCCCACCTACTAAACCTGTCAGTGCAAATCCGGACGGACAGCACAACAGCCATGTTCTACCTGAACAAGCAAGGAGGGACTCGCTCGCCAAATCTGTCCAAGCTTGCCCAGAAAATCTGGATATGGGCACTCAGACGGAACATCTTCCTGTCATCACAACATGTTCCAGGGGAGCTCAATTCCCCAGCGGATGCTCTGAGCAGAGACTCCCTCCCAGAGGAACACGAATGGGTTCTACACAGAGAGGTCGTAGAAGATATCTTCTCTCAGTGGGGTTTCCCCACTATAGACTTATTCGCCACAAGCGAAAACAAACAATGCCCAGGATTTGCATCCAGGTTCCCCCAACCAGACTCCCAGGGGAACGCCCTGTGGATGAACTGGTCAGGGATGTTTGCGTACGCTTTTCCACCAACTCCTCTCATCAGGAAAGTGGTGAACAAGATGAACAGAGAGTCGATGACGCTCGTCCTAGTTGCTCCCATGTGGGCAAGACAACCGTGGTTCCCACACCTACGCAGGATGGCGGTGTGCGAGCCCATCAAACTTCCATCCTGGTACAACCTACTGCCCCAGCACCAAGGTCAAACAGTGCACCAGCAACCCAACTCAATGAACCTGGCAGCATGGCTCCTGAGGTCATAGAGTTTGGACATCTCAATTTGCCACAGAGGTGTATGGACATCCTAAAGGAATCTAGGAAACCAAACACAAGCCACTGTTACTTTGACAAGTGGAAGAGGTTCGTTATCTGGTGCCAGAGTAGACAAATCAACCCGGTTGATTGCACTCCTTCCACTATTGTTATATACATGCTCCACCTGCTGGATGCAGGATTGGTTTTTAACTCACTGAAAGTACACCTGGCAGCCCTGTCGGCTTACACCACTTCCCATAGCAAGGTTTCGTGGTGGAAAGTACCAGTAGTTAAAGCCTTCATGGAAGGAGTAAAGAGACGTCACCCTCCTATTTCAAACCCACCACCAGGGTGGGACCTTAATGTGGTGCTTGCCAAGCTCATGGGCCCCCCTTTCGAACCCATGCATAAAAGCAGTCTCAAACACCTGACTTATAAAACGGCCTTCTTAGTAGCTATTACTTCTATAAGAAGGGTCAGTGAAATTCAGGCTCTGTCAGTGCAGGATCCCTTCTTTACTGTCCATAAAGACAAACTGGTTTTACGCACACACCCTAGGTTCTCACCTAAATTTATATCTAAATTCCATGTAAACCAGTCCATCGAGCTTCCGGCTTTCTTCCAGGACCCGCAAAGCTCGGCTGAGGTGAAACTACACACCCTAGATGTGCATAGGGCGGTCCTCTACTATGTAAATAAAACCAGACCGCTAAGAAAAACAGATCAACTGTTTGTCTCCGTAGCTACAGGCAGAGAGGGGGATCGCGTCTCTAAAGGTGCCATCTCGAAGTGGATTATTAACTGTATCCAGCTGTGTTACTCACTCTCTGAAAGAACTCTGCCTTTCACGCCAAGAGCCCACTCTACTAGAGGCATTGGTGCCACTCTGGCTTTCATTGCAAATGTACCCCTTGACACCATTTACAATACAAAGCAGCTACTTGGAGCACTATTCACACTTTTACTCCGCATTACTGCATTGACACCCATTCCAAGGCAGATACACAAGTGGGACAAGCGGTTCTAAGACACTTATTTGCTCATGACCCTTCTCACATCCCTCCTCCTTCTTCAGGTACTGCTAGCTAATCTATGCACAGTATGTGATCTAAGCAGATTCCACAATCCTCAGAAGGGATACATTACTCACCGTAATCGTATTTCTGATGCTTGTATCTGCTTAGATTCACATGCGACCCACCCTTCCTCCCCTCTGAGAGGAGGCGCATGATTGCGTGTAGTCTTACCTTTCTGTCTATCTGCTTGGATTACCTGTACTCACGCTACTCCTCATGCTACCTCATGTCAGAAAAAATACAATCTGAGGATCCTAGACGCGTGAGGGATCTTGGGTACAGTGGACGTCACACTAGGGATAGTATTACTGGCACGCCCTGTGTCGACGCCCATTTTCGAGTTTCGAAAAACAAACTGTAATACTCTGCAGCTTCCACTAGATGTCGGCCTTTGCACAGCATGTGAATCTAAGCAGATACAAGCATCAGAAATACGATTACGGTGAGTAATGTATCCCATATATATATATCTATTAAGTCCTTATATACTTTCGATAACAAACTACCTTACTTCGACGTACCAATATCCTAGTTTTCGGGAATGGTATCGAACACCCCGTCGGCACTTTCACCTACGAAATCCTATTCTCCATTGTGACTCTTTGTTTTGATCCTACTGAAATGGCTGAAACTAAGGAGAAAAGCACCTTCAAGGCCTGCGCTGGATGTGGCGTCAAGAATGTATTTGTGGAAGACCTGCACGATAATTGCCTCTACTGCCTCCACCTGAACCATGTGATCAAGGATTGTGACATTTGTCAATCCTTCTCGAATGTGACCTCAGAAATCGCCACAGCAGGTTGGTCGCATAGCTGGACTCTACCGGTGGTGGGGCGGGCTCTGCCTCAGCTTCAGCACAGAGTCATGCCTCGCTCAGGCAGGGTAGGTCTACCCAGCGAATCACTTCTACCAATGAGGTCAAGATCACATGATGAGTCGGCCAGGAGCAGGAAAAAGACACGTAAAGACCCATCCATGGACAGGAATCACACGATGAATACCCCAGAAATGTCTTCAGAAAAATCTGAGATGCCCACGACATGCTAGTCCTTTTTGCAGATTTCCTTTTTGCAGATCCCGGTCTACAAGTTTCAGGCAAAGAATGTTTAGGAATTTGGCATCCTCCTTTCCTTTTGTTAACCTGCACTGAGTTTCTTTTCATTCAAAAAGCAAAACTATGGGGAACAGCCATTGGAGACAGTTTTCTCAGTTGTTAAAAAGTCAACAAGTGGCTTCATGGTGCTTCTTCACTGTAATGTCACTGGTGAAGGATTTTGATGGAGTATGTATGAATGGCCTTGATAAGAGACTAAGTGTAGTTCTTTCACCCTGCACATGATCCTCTCTTTTTTCCTAAAGGAGTAGAATTTAATGAGGCTATCACTGGGCGTCTATGTTAGTTGTCGGAGGACTCAACCACTGGACTATGAACTTAATTGCATCCTCCTCATTCAGCAATACTGTGCACATTGTGCTAAAGTACTGTAGGCTACTTATCAACATATGCTGGTTGTCTTTTCGTTCTACATCCTCAATGAGGCTTCTTTCAGGCAGATTTCCCTGTCCCAACCTGTTTACAATATCTTCACATTTCGTCCATGCAAACCTGAGCCTGCAACTTTTGTTTGACCCACTCCTCGTGATCTCCTGCTGTTCCAGACATTTAGAGACTATAAATTCCTCACTGTCCACATGTTTACTCAGGTCGGAAATTTCAATTTGCACTAAAGATTGCATAATCAGCACAGGTCTTGGTGTAGTATTTACTTCGTCTCCTTCCAATTTTCTACATAAACCAGTCCAGCTGTTGCCTAATGCTTCCTTTCTGAGCAGAGATTTCACAGTTTTCTCTCTGCCATCACACCACCTGTCTTGCTTGCCACCTGTGTGGCAAGAGCTGCAGAGGCATTAGCTAGGCTGACCGCTCTCGGGATAAATATGTTTTCAATGCTGTTTTCCTCATGTTTCCACTTGTTGGGTGGCATATAGCTTGCAGTGTTACTCTGCAGTTCCTCTTGGAGAGGTTGCACCAGTTGTGGTTGTTAGGCAGAAATCTGTGCAGTTCCCTTAGAGACCACTGCAAAAAGTTTAAGACTACAGGTGTTGGCAGTAAACCCAATTGGTAGCAGTCTGCACCACCCAGATTTACCCAGTAGCTGTGGCTGAGCAGTCAGACTTCTCTCAAGAAGAGTTAGGCAGTATACAGAGTATACACATTAGGTACAAAAATGCAGTAGCACAAGCAAACACTGACCAGAGCTCGGGTATAAAAGTATATAATTATTTATTTAAAAACACACTTGTAAAAATACACTGGCACTAATAAGTCAAGCAAGTTCAAACACAGTCACTAGAAATATATACACCTCCCTGATTAATTATTCGACAAGTCTTAGGAAAAGAACACCACTTATTATCAAATACAGAGGTGAGCGCTTAACCAAGATGGCACTCCAATAATTATTTAAAAAGGGAGGGAAAAGGCAGAATTGGAAAAGCACACAATACCAACTCTTTTAAAAGAAACACAGCAAGTCAAGAAAGGCAGAGTCTACTGTAGAGAAAGAAAGTTCATAGGCCAGGCCCACTCTTGGAGAGAGCAAGGCAGAATGTGCCCAAGATCACACAGTTGAAGTACACTTTAAAAGTCTTTGCAGATAGTTCAAAAGGAGTTGGAGCAGTTCAGAAAAGTTAGTTAACAGGTCCCAGGTCGCCCCAGCATAGAGAGTCAAGGATTTACGGGACACTTTGAACAGTCTGTTGGAAGGGAGACCAGGCGGGACACAGTACCTGAAATGGTGAGAAAGCTCCAGCGGGGGCAGTTGTTCCTGGCAGCGGGTGCAATTCGGTGCTTCGTCCAGGGGAAGAGGAGGTCTCGACGTGGAGGAAGGCTGGAGGTCGTTGCACTGCCAGGGAAGAAACCAGCCACGGAGTTTCTCGGTTAAAAGGTACTACCCTTTTATTCGCGGTAGTGGTGAAGCGTGGCTATCTGGCCGCCGGGGTGCTTGGCACGGGCAATTCGACCACAAGACGATCCAGGAAGGCGAAAAGAGGGCGAACTGGTTAACCCCACAAGTTCAAAGGAAGAAGACTCTCCAGGCAGAAGATCTTCTCTTTCGTCGGGAAGTGGTGAGGCGGTTCAGCAGGGCTCCACCGGTGGTGTTGTCGTTGCAGGTCGGCTCAGCTTCTCCCTCTTCGGATTCTTTAGGTCCTGTGGCGACTTCTGAAGTTCCAGTCCCAAAGCCCTGCTTTTATGCAGAAAACCCCCATTCACCAGTCTTAGCTGTCACTCAAACATGCTAAGTGGTGAGCCAGGCGGCTCACCACTGGGCCAATCACACAAGAGTGCGACTTGAGTTGCCGAGGAAACTCAGTCCAGCGTGCCTATTCCCCCCTCCCACATATCCTGTAGACCCAGACAGAGTGGCACCACCTTTGGAGGCTTCTGTGCAGAAGCTCGCCAAAAGTCGAACAAAGGACTCGACTTGGGTTGGAGTTACAGAGGCAAACACAAACGCCATTTTAAAACCGAGTCCTGGCAAAAAGACCCAACCGGGGAATAAATATTAAATAAATAACCCAGCGGTATCTTTAACATTGCACCAAAAAGGTGGTGCGTTTAAAATGAATGGGAAAATCCCATAGGGAATATTCCGGTGGAATATTTCGCGTGGTAACCACTGCCACCAGCCAGATACTCCACGAGGGGGGAACTGCACAGTGCCCCTTCGAAAAAAACAGACCCAGGGGCAATCTAATTACCCCTACCAGTACTTCCACAATATGATGGTTTGTACTGGTTCTGTTCACAATTTAAGACTAGTAAAGTCAATGATGACTTTACATGCCCAGGGAGACAGTAGTCAGTCCAAGGGTATGGAGTCTATGTTTGGGGGTCACTATGACACCCCTGTGTTACTGCACTGAGGGTGCTGTGTAACACACATCACAAAAACACATGAAGCCCTATGGAGTAAAAGACCCCGTAGCCCATAAAACACATTACAAAGTCAAAGGACATTCTCAAATTATGCCTAAGAGTGGGAGAAAAAGAGTCTCACTCTTAGCAGGAGAAAGAAATAAACCCCAAAAATCCAGCAAAGCTGCTGGGGGACTCGCTAGGTTTGGGAAATTAGCCTATACAGAGAATTCTCCCTAACAATTGTTACTGCAGTGTTTCTGGTCTGCATCCCACTCTTTCTAGTCGGAGCCTTAACTCTCTGCCCTCTGGTTCAGCCTTTTGTCATTTAAATGTTTGTCTACATTATATTCGCTTGAGGGATTGTTGTTCTGCAAGTCACAATGCCCTGCTGTCTTTTTCCCAAGCCCACAAGCAGTGTCACACCTTAAGAATTTCCTATGGTCCCCCTCCTACTCTCTTGCGTTCTGTGCCGGTTTCCCCACCAGAACTCAAAATCCTCCCTGTAATCCTTCCTGGAGGTGCCTTACAATCCTCCTCCAGATGTAGCAGAACTCTGAGTGCCCTGCATCGAATACCTCATATCATCCCACTGTGTTGTCAACACTCAATGAGTAGGCCTCTCATCTGCCATCATGATTACATCACAGCACAAGGTACAGGTCTGGTTTCTTTCTGATCACAGCTTTCCTGAACTCACTACAGTCCCCTTGCCAACCTCAAGTCACCAAAGCCTGGTAAAATGGAGAGTTAGACGGGCACAGCGTGCTTTTTTTTCTATTTGCTCGGCAACACTTTCCCCTTCCTTTTGGAAGTTGAATGGCTGTAGATCCCTGCCTGCTCCCAAGTATCCAAATTATAGAGGTAGTTGGTGAATCGAGCCTGAAGGACAGCAAGCAAGAGAAGCAGGGTTCACCAGTGGTATTGTAGACGGAACAAGTTCCTGCAATGGCAGTTTCTGCATAGGCCTCCTTCATCCCAGACTTAGTACCACCACCAGCCAAGCTTTGTCATGCATGGCCACTCTCATCCCCATAACTCAACATCCATCTAGAAGTTTTAGAATTGCAGAATCTTTCTGGAAGACCTGCATCTGCTTGTGTGCTGCCTGCTCCCTCTGCTTGTGTGCTGCCTGCTCCCTCTGCTTGCGTGCTGCCTGCTCCCTCTGCTTGCGTGCTGCCTGCTCCCTCTGCTTGCGTGCTGCCTGCTCCCTCTGCTTGCGTGCTGCCTGCTCCCTCTGCTTGCGTGCTTCCAGCTCCTCGCCCGCGGTGCACGGCCAGCTCCCGGCCCGTGGTGCGCTGCCAGCTCCCCGCCCGTGATGTGCTACCTGCTCCTCACCCTTGGTGCGCTTTGGTGCGAACCAGAAGGAGTACTTGCATGTTTAAGGGTGTTTATTTAAAATAAATTGAAAACGCCTTTTTTGCCCTATTGCTTTGAGAGAAGTTACCTACCTACTAAACTAAAACTAAGGTTGCTTGTCAAAAGTCCCAAAAGAAATTGTCCAAATCCTAAGACAACCTGGCCTTTCCACTTAAGAAAACGTAACAAAAAGTATGCCGAATACCGTCTGTCTTTGGCTTCTGCCTGGCCCAACACTTGGATTCCTTTTCCAAGAAGACGGTTTTAAAAGTTTGTCAAAGTTCATCAATTCTTGCAATACAGTCCTCAGCCTCTCTGCAGGTTCTGTATGGCACTTGTTTAAGTCTTTAAATATCCTTCATACTGTTTCCTTTTTCTCAGGAAAGACGAGGTTTCAAAACACAACTCCACCATTTCCCACTTGGTGTTTGACTGTGTCCTTGTCTTGTTTTCAAAGAATTGAACCCTTCAGGTTTTCTCTCCTTGCAGTTCTGTTCACTTTGTTTCTTGTTGCCAGGACTCCCCAAAAACCCCCATGCCCTCTCTCAGGCTCAGTACGGCGTCTGCCAGTTCAGGTTTTCCAGGCTCCCGTAACCCTTTTGGCTTCTCCAGCTTTTAGTTTCATTGTCTTTCGGTCTCCCAGGTGTGAGGGGTCCGAAATGTGAGGCGGACAACTTGGTGAGGGATTTTAACAAGAAGCCATTTTATTAAATAAGGGTTTGATAAACACCTCACTATCCCTAACCGAAAGAGGATTTTGCCTGCCTATCAAAATAAACTAAAGGAAAACACTCTAACAAAATGAATCTTTCTCATACTTGTACATACATGAAACTCAAGCTCATAAAGGTAATAAATGGCAATTCATATGTAACAGAAATAAGTTATATTAACCATTGACCTGGTAACCTGGGTTGCATCCCCTTCCCCAGATTCAAAAGAGGAATTTCAATCAAAGTCCAAATAAACAAGTTCCTTTTTGTAGCCAGGTTTTGATCATAAAGTTGTTCTTTCTCCAAAAGTCTTCCACTTGGACTCTAAGCAACAGTCCAACTAGACGACAAGTCTTTATCGCTCCACTTATAGCAAAGAGTTGCACACAATTTCTTCTTGAGAAAACAAAACACTTCCACAATTTCTGTATCAACAACAAAGTTCTGTCAGGATGGCTCCACAACAATTAATGATATACTCTAGTGGCCTTGCCACCTTTTCTTCTTATATCCTTCAAATAAAATAGAGTACTTTCATGATTTCTTCCTCACCCACTAACTGGCCATGACTACCACTAGAAAGTCCCTATCCTGGTATACTCACCTGCCAGGGCAAAATGCTCCTACCACTGCTAAAAGTACCTTGTGGTGAGGTCTATTTCAAACCTTTATAAAAGTAACTTTTCTCAACATCGCCATTCACAACTTCTTTTGGGAAGAAATGTTACACATTTGTGCTGTTTGATCCACTCTTGGTTTTGCCACAGGCAATGCAGGTCATAATCCTCTCCTCCTGGATACTCTATATCAGGAGGACCTCTCTCCTGCCACTTCTGTTTTCTCACTTTTACATCAATTAACTGCTGACATTGTTTCTTTCTTACAATTGCTTTCTTTGACTTAGGCAATACTTGTTGATGATTTGCTTACCCATTGCCTCTTCCTTTTTCTGGCAACAATAGTTACAAACTACTTGCAACAGTGTAATCTTATTATTTATCCAACATGGATTATATGCTCCGTGCAGTAATGCCCCCTCTTTACTTTGTCAATGATTTTTATGGTCAACTTGATTCAGTATTGCCCCTTCTTTATTTTGGCACAGGTGTTCACTTTTATAACTTCTTGCCTCTTTACAAAGTTCTTATTTTGCCAATATGACTTCTTTATATCAATTTGGTATTAAAAATAATGATTAGTGTTCAGCGGTCGTGTACAGCGCATAACTGGGTTACCTGCTAATGGTAAACACAACGGCTTTGTCACACGCATCCATGCGATCCGCTATCCTTCCTCGTTCTGCTTATTCTGTCTCCTTCTGCACGGCAAGCTGCTTCTAGGTTCCCGCAGCCCACATCAAACATGAATGGAGCTTTACTCGCTGTCGGTGTCAGCTGGTGCTCGCCAGCCACCGGACACTGCATGCCAACAGGAGAGCCTCTCTTTCCAGGTGGAAAGCCAGCCACAATGCCGGGTCCGACTGTGCGAACTCTGCAATTCAGGTTATTTACCTTGGAGACCCTCTCAGGGCCGACACCTGCTTCCCAATTAGCAGCAGCTATATCTTCCTTCTGTTTCAACTGCAACTGGCGGTTTCTGCAACTCCACTCTTCTGTTCTAATGGCCTGCACATGAAGGGACCTTATATATTCATAGGTCCAGCTCAGGTGAGGGTCATTGGAACCATTCGACTGTACACTGCAGTTTAGTGCCTCTGAGTCCTTCTTCCTAGTACTCATGGCATTGTGGGACTTAAAGTTCTCAATGTTCCGATTGCCATCTCCTTTACAATTATAAACTTAAGCTTGATTGGATTTACATTGCTTAGTGGCTAAATCCTTAGAACAGGGTTTCATGTGGTTTAATGGTTGACTCAGATTCAAGGAAGAATTCTATTCATCAGAAGTCAGTGTTAATGTTCTGATTCCCAGATATATCATTTCTCTTGTAATCGCAAGAGTTTTCTTTACCCTCATTGTGGGTATCTATCTGAAGGGAAGTTTGACTCTGACAACAAGCTATTCAATATTCTGGTATCATGGAAATCTTCCTCTCTGAAGAAGACAAATACTGTGTCTCTCCTAATGGAATCCTCCCGTTCCCTTGGGGGCCTTCTCCTCCCAGGTGATCCATCTGGCTAATACCACCCCAGGGTTAGGATCAGATAGTGGCTGCCTTCCCCTTGCCACCTGGGAGGAGACTTTAGGCAGGGATTTTGAGGATTCATCACACATGGCTCCCCAAAACCCTCTGGCCCTCTGATAGGCTTGCTTTGTCTCTATTCGGGTGTTATGACTTGATGGTCGTGAAGATTATGGGGCCTCTGTCCACAAGTTCCGCTCAGAAAGATACAAATAACTTCCTGAACAAATCTTGAGGCCACAGGTTTTTTGAGTGCCGAAGAACGCCAGGAACCAGGAACACCGGCAAGCTGTTAATGACTCCAATCAAGCATTCCCACTAAGTCAGTGCCTTGTTTGGGATTGCTCAAGGGAAGCCCTTATTTATATATTCTTATGACAAGTTATAATCTGGATGATGAACCCTTGTATAACGCCCCTCTCTTAGAATCCCCCTGACCTCACTGAGCCAAGAAGTAGGTTTGTGTTGCAATTTAAAAGATTTATTGGAAAAATTAAACAATACATATATATTACACTTTTATAATAAATTAATATTTGATATCACACTTAAGAATATGACAGTGATCAACACTGGGTGATGTTACACTAGCACACTGATTTAATTACTTAAGAGTTAGTATAGGGAGGAAAAGGTAACTGAGAATGCTTTTATGGTTTCAAGGAAAAACAATGATGGAAAGAATGCAGTACAGAAATAACTTGTAGGGTTTCACAAGAGATATGTTCACTTTTCCCCTGGTGGCAATTCACTCCCCCCTATGCAATAGAAGATGGAAGGGAGAGCACACAGTTCTCAGGAATACAATCAAATGTAGTTCAGTTCCCCCTTAGCAAGCTTAGATCACAGGGATGATTTTAAAACACAGGCAAAATCCTTTTAAATGTGGTGGCAATGAAGTAAAATATGCTAAAAATGGTTTTTAATTCCCTATAAGAGATTCAGGGTGGGTGATAGCTACTTTAAATTAGTTCAGGATCACTTTAGCAATGCTCTATGAATGATTGTCAGGTTGCAAACGAATTTCAGCAAAGGAAAGCAAGAAGCTGCTATTTTGACAAGTGAAGAAATTTGAGCCAAATTGCGGCACTTTTTCCGAGTACGTCGAGCGCGATTACGGAAAAAGTATAATGAATAGAAAGTCGGTCTAGAGCTTGTTGGAAAGCCCAGAATCTTAGCTTTAAAATGAAAGTTAAAACAAACGGTTCAAGAGATACAGACGATTTCGTGAAGGTAGTTTTTCAGAAATTAAATAATGATTCAAAATGGCAAAATGACACTTTGAAGGTTTAAATCGGAGAGGGAACACACAATTCCTATGATGCAGTTCTGGACAGGTTCAAATGTTTTGAATCAGATTCTTTTAAGCTAAAAGATTGATTTTGCACAGTTCTGGCTGAGTACTCACACTATGAATTTGAAATAGGCCGTCAGGGTCTGGTCAGGTTGGGACTGGACTCCAGGCGGTTGGTTCTGAAGTCACAGCTATCTGGGTCAGCTCTGCTCTGCTGGTCTGGATCTCTGGTTCTGCTCACAGCGATCTGGTCTGGTCTCTCTGGATACAGCACTGCTTTCTGGGTCTGCTACCGGTTCTAGCAAAAGTTCTTGGCAAAGAATCCAACAGCTCGCCCGTCTGTAGAATACTTTGGTTGGATTGCTGGATTCTGAAGGCCTGCTGAAAAAGGATTTAGCTGGTGGTCCAGGCCTCTCTGCTTTAAGTTCTGGAGTGAAGTTCTGGATCTCTGGAGTTCTGGATTCTGGAGTTCTCTGTCAGAGTGCTGTGCAGGAATTCAGTTGAAGGTTGGAAAATGAATGTCCCTGTCTAGCTTCCAGTGGCTCTTTTTATGTCTTTTGAAAATGGGTGTGGATGCTAACTTTCTGTGCCCACCCCACTCATGATTTGATAGGTCAAGGATTTCTCTTTGACCTGATTTGAGAAGGGAGCAGTGAGTTATCAGATGTCATCTTTATGGCATACAGAAAGAACGCTCCCCTTTCCTTTTACCTTAGAAAATCATTTTCATAACTAAACACATTTCCCAGATACACAAGTGGTTGACATTACATATATCATCATATATCACATAAGGTAGTTTCTGTTCCAACTCTGATGTTTCTAAGAGCTTGGATTAAGAAATGACAACATTTTGCACTTTTTGGTTGGTTTACCAATATTGGATTTTTACCAAAAATGACACAGATGTACACCGCCTTTCTACATATATTCCAGTAAATCCCCGTGTCTGCAATCTCCATAATTCATGGGGTTTTGCCTCGGAACATGGTACAGAGTTCTAACACCTCTTAAAATGTGCACAGAAAAATCACAAGAATGATGATATTAATTATATAATTTTGACAAGTCTGTACTATGAATTATCCATCTTTTTTAAAATTATGCTCTGGCCCAGATGGGTGTGGTTTCCCAAAGCACATGGTGGAATTTCTGGTTTGTCCACTTCCTCCAACTCAAGTTGCTCACAGAGGCACTGCCCATCCCCGTTTCTCTCAAGAGGAAGCCATTTACGACCCCCCCCCAATTTAACATTTGCCTGAGCCAAGGAAGGCTCATTGTTCAGTTTCCTGCAGACCCCAGCTGCTCCTCCCCTAATTCAATCAGAGAGGTGTCATCTCCCTTTGGTGGGGGCAGCAGAATGCAGCCAGGCCTGGGAAGAGTGGCTGAGCAAGTTTCAACTCCTGTCGGGGGGTAGTTGCCGGGCAGAATTCACTCTCTTCAAGCCAGGCTTCAGCCAAATGTCACTTTTGATCCCAGTTTATATTCATTCAAAACAAACTTACAATTTTTACACATGCAGCTAGAATACTGATTCTAAGTTCAAAACTATGACATTTAACAGTTGCAAACTATGTGACACTCAACAGTAGGTCACCCCTTTATTTTAAACCTTTAGATTTTAGTTATCTTTCAGTCCAATTTAACTAGGCTGCTGACATCCACAGCTCAGCCAGTTTTGTTATAAACATTGTTTAGGGCTCTTCATCTTTCCAGATTTTGTATGCACACAGGACTACATTCTGCCAAATGTCTGCTGGTGTTCATTGAGATTTTTGAATATCTTGCAATGTTTAAAATAGGCATTTTTAGCTTGCATTTCAGAGAAACAAAGGTGATTTCAAAGTGCTTTTTGAGCCAACCGGCACTGCTGTTTTTCCTTTGGCACACATTTCACCCATGGCACTCCTGGCCCATCACGCTCGCACTGGTGGGTGGCAGGTCAGGGGAACATTTTGGTGTGCGCCAAAACTGCGCGGTTTTCCTGGATTCTGGCGCAATGTGGGCTTTTTCGGCCATCTTGGATTTTCTAAGCCCACAGCACCAAATGTTGCAGCATAATAGTCCAAACGTGGGTCGGGACACCCAACAAAGCAATGGGTCAGTACAATGGCAAACAATATACTGAATAATGAGGTAACAAATATCAAGGGGCTTACCAAGGGTCTGGGGACATGAAGAACAAAGATGAAAATGGAGGTGTTCCCTGGGGTTGCAGAGTGTAGCAAGCAGCAGTGGATAGGCGTAGATGGTTGTAGAAATAGGCACTGCAAGACCTGTATGGAAAGGGTACTCCAGCAGGTAACAGAAGAGGAAATCCGAAAACAGTCCGTAAAGAGTTCCAAGGTCAAAAGCCAGCCAAGTTCGTCGTAACCAGGGGATAATCCAAAGGAGTCCAAAAATACAGTTCCAAGGTCCTGAAACAGCAGAGCAAAACAATATCCAAGGGCTTGACAGAGGAATCCAAGAAGAACAGTCCGTAGTCCAGGTTCAAGAGGTGGAGACAGGAAGACGCCGAACAGTGCCTGATTGGGTCAGCTGTGAAGCACTGAATGAGCGTTCCCTCTCCGGTTTTAAAGGGGCCTATGAATGGCACATGACCCATCACGTGACTGATGATGTAGCACGTTTCCTTGTCACATGACCCAAGTTTCCAAAACGCTGCCGGGTCTTCCTGAGGGCGGGACGAAGCAAAGGAAAAAGCCGGTCTCTCCGTCGACTGTCTCCAAGACGCCAGGGCAACTGCCAGCGTTGCAATGGGTGGATATGACCATAGCGTGTTAGATGTCCTCGTGTGCGCCGCTGCCGTGCTGCTTGAGGGAGTGAGGACATGAGGTCAGAAGAGGAAGACAGATCAGAACCTGAGATGGAGGGCTTGGTGACTGCACGGGTGTTCGTGTGCGTAAGGTGACCAGTGGATGGTGTAACATCGGGTTTATCTGGCTCCCGTAACCCTTGTGGACTTCCCAGCCTCTGATAATAAAGTCTCGGTTCGCCCCTTTCCGTACCATTACCTTTTCAAGAGCGTTCACTTCCCTCATGCTACTCGGCTCGGCAGCTGTTTCACATCTCATGCAGAGCTCAGGGATTTGGTCTCTCAGCTGCAGTCTGGTCTCGGCACCCGTTAACGGACCCCAGGCCCACCATATCCTCTGTGTGGTTACGCTGCCAGTCAAGACAGTTGGATTAGTGCCCCTGTCTCTCTCTTGACCTAGGCCTCTTTGCCGGTCAGGACCCCAGCTTTCCTGTGTCTCTTCGAGTGTTTCATTGACTCTCCACTCTACCGCTGGCTCCGCGGTCTAGCGTGGCTTCCACCCCTCCAGGAAGTCTTTCTGTCAGAGTTTCACCTTTGTGTCGGGTTCTCTCCTCTCCATTCAAGGTTCCTTGTCTTTTTATCTACGTCATCACAAACAAGAGGTGTGTCATTCTTCTTTGACTGTGACGTTCTAGCGGGATCCACCATTACCGGAAGCCTAAGAGATTGAACTAATGTCACTATTGGGACAGTTCAAGATAGAAGTAAGTCTTTCAGATTCCCATGTAGACAGACGATGTATTCTGGCCTGCGAGTTCCTTACCGTAATTGGAGTCCGGTCCGTGTTCTGCCCACCCCCGTCACCTTTCCTCCAGATTTTATGGGGTGTCCGTCCTCTGGAACGGGACTGGTACATTTGCAGTCATTTCCTCCACCTCAAATTTTTGGTCAGAGTCCATGCACGCGTGGGGGCATGGCCCTACATGCTCTGACTCTGCCCATCAGCTAGTGTGGAATTTGTTCTTTCAAATAATTTGTAGTTAATCAACTGTGAGCAGAAAAATATGTACAAGCATTACATGGCAATAATCCCAAGGTACGTATCTGGTTGGCCACTCCCCCCTCCCCCCTCCGCCATCCTTCATCAATATACATCTCAACTTCCAAGGTTCCTTCCATATGTTTGGTCATCCCCATATCCAACATTACCCTCCATTTTTAATACCAATCTTCCCTCCCACCGGCTGATCACACATATAACCACTACAGTGGAGAGACGTGCCTAAAGATCGGGGGTTTCATAACAGCGGCCAGGTATATCTCTGCAAATTCCATGAACGGCTTCCATATGGCCACGTATTTTGCATATCTCCCTTCGCACAAAGCAGTGACCTTTTCCGCAACCATAATAACCCAACATTTCACCCACCACATCTGGAGTACCCGACCATCCAGATTCTTCCAGTTCCAAGCAAAAGCCAGTCTTGCTGCCAATAACATCAAGGATGCCCATATCCAGTTGTTGGGAAAACCCTATCACCTGTTTCCCCAAGCAGAACGATCATGGCTCCATCGGCAAGTGGACCCTCATGATATCCCCAGCCTTAGGCAGAACTTCTCTCAAAACCTGATCAGCTTTCCCACAGACCAATACCATGTGAATAAGGTACCCCCTTAGCGTTGCACCCCCCCGCCAGCAGGTAGAGGAACAGGCCACGTTCATGCAGTGAAGTCTTTGTGCGGTGAGATACCACCTATAACAGACATAAGTGCTTTCCCTACTGGCCACCATGGGGCGCATGGATGTAATCCTCCTCCTTGTGTGCTCTGCGTCCCATGGCCCCAAAAATAGATTGAACCCCCACCTGAGAATACCTCGACGATTCCCACACATGAACGTGGCTACCAGAACATGGGAAGAAACCCGGAAGAAATCGGAGCGGAACTCACCTAGAAATGGTGAACTACGATTCCCTGCCAAGCCTACAACGTTGAAAGTGAGTGCGGCCCGGAGCTGTGCATATAGAGCCAGAACCTGACCAGCACTTGGGATCAGAAAACTCTGTGGACCCACCCACCACCTTTGAGGGACAACTTAGTTTCCAGCAGCCCCCCTGTGGAGGCCTCGCCCGGAACACTGCAGCAAGTACCCCCTTCCTGCCTCGGCGAGCACACTGGCACTGCGTCGGTCCTACCCGGGAAGAAGGCCCCAAACAAGTATATTGGAAGTGAGTCGCTGGCTGTCATACCCCCCCCACCCCTCTCCCACTTTGCCATACTGTGACCCGGTTCGTGCACCGTGGTCACTCCTGGAGGCACACGCAGCACGCGCCCGGCACGGGGTAGGGGGGCCCGCGGCCTTTCCGTATACGGATGTAAAACAGAGGGGATTTGCCTCCAGTTACTCCTTAGCCTGCCGAACTGAATGCAGGTAGGTCACGCGACCCAGGCTGCAAGAAGACACAGTCCAACCGTTCAGGGCACAAATCTGGCAGATGTGCCCGAACGTTACAGAACTCCAGCCTGCAGACGTTCGATCACAAAGGTGAATCAGTAGCAGGCAGAGACGCAACCTCGTTGCGCCCTAGTGACACTTTCTACCAACCGGGTGATGCGCAGCGGGAAGTAAGCAGATGTTTCCCCGGAAGTCCCCCCGAAGCCTCCTGCCCTCCACCAAAGCCTCCCAGTGAATCGGCAGTGCCCCCCCTACAGCTGACCCTCCCCAGAACAGGTCTGTGCCTGAGTGTGTCCTGCTGAGGGATGGAGACGACCAAGGGCACTGGTCACACCATAAAGGATAGAGGACTCTTCAACTTGTCCACTTTGCCGCCCCTACACTGCGTTTGACAGGAGTCTCTTGCTAGACTACTCAGCCTTGCGCCACACATCTCTGTAGGGATCCTGCTTCCTGGAGGCACGCATATTCTATATTTACTGCTTGGGTATGAGAACAATGCTCAGGGGAGGACTTGAAGTGCAGTCCAATATACTTGGCGTTAAGGGTCAAGGACCGTAAGGAATATATCCCTGTGACCACCTTGAAGCCCTCCGGAATACGGCGCATTGACCCAACACAAAGGAACCGTCTCTGGGAAGAGAACCAGATATCGCCTGCTGCCCTGAGTGACCCCCATCTGCCCAAATTCATGGGCAGATATAGCAGAACATAGGCGACCCAAGGCTCCAATCCCCAGACACCTTCATCTGGTACGACTCTGGCGAGTACACAGCGAAGTCTCGAACAGCACCCGACCACAGAGAACTGAGACCCCGACAACAGGGGGTGTGCCCTCTTCTGTCATTTGGAGCAACTCTGTCCCCTACCAAATAGCCCCCGACAAGTGGGACAGATCCTAGTGGAAGTCATTGGGGTATTGTGCGAATCTATTCACAGTACGGTACAGCAGGTAACCTCCCTGGGCAGTACCTCATCCCTCTCATCCCTCCCACAGCATATGAACGTCAGATGTATAATGAACAAGGTTCACGTTTCGGAGTCAAACGATAGATAACGGAGTTAGCTGAAGGACAGGAAAAGCCAGATCAATAAATGATGTTCATGGATGCTGACTCCTGGAATCACTCTAAAGCCACCTGACCTGGCTCCTCTGGACTTATAGAGAACAGCAACAGCCTACCAGCAAGGCCTCCCCACACCCTGTGACAAACAAAAGGGAACTTGCGCAGAGGGGCGCAACAACAGAATTAGACCCCTGGAGACTACATCGTCTTCCAATACGAGACCTGCCTCGGAACTGGCTCCCGCCGGAGTGTAGTCCGAGCGGACATACTTAGACATTGCACAGATCCAGCACGCAGGACACATCTGCACACATCGAGTTTGGAATGGCGTCCAAGGCCGTTCTGCCCCCGTACTCCTTGTCCACGTGTGATCCGAGCAAACTCTCCTCTCTCTTGAAGGGTTGGGCCCCCGTATCAGGACCCACCTGCTCACTCCTAAATATTGACCAATCTGCCTGTGAAAGTGGGAGACACACCTCCGTGTATATGAACACTAAACTGAAGGTGGCCAAATTTGCCTACTCTCCGCCCCCTCCTGTCGTTGAGAGTACTGGTAGTTTGATCATGGAGCCCTCAGGGACGGAGGCTGAAGCCACCAAAGAGGACATTGATGCCCTCTTGAAAGAAATAAAGAACATGGGAGCCAATATCGGTGGGAAGATCGATAGGATCACGCAACAAATGGATAAATTTGAGGAGAGACTTGAGGGTGTTGAGAATAACCAAGCCTCCATAGACACCCTTGAAACCCAGATGGACCTTCGAATAGCAGAAATAGAGCAAAGGGAGGATGAATTCCATATCAAAATGGACGATTTATAAAATCGCGAAAGGGGAAATAACCTGCGTTTTTTTGGCATCCCGGAACATGAAGGGGAAACAGAAGGGGACCTCAGAAAGACAATTCATGATATAGTTAAGCTGTTGGTGGCAGATGAGGAGATCGATTAACCCAAAACGGAGAGGGTACACCGAGCTGGTGGTCCAGCAGGTGGTCCGAGATCGGTCCTTGCCCGCTTCCACAAGTACCAAGACAAGGCAAGAATCCTCAAAAAAAAGCCAGGACCAGTGGATCAATCACCCTTGGAGGAGCACAAATTACTATCTTCCAGGACCTATCCTCCTTGACCCTGGCCTTAAGGCGGATGTGTGGTCCCCTCACGAGATGCCTCAAAGAGCGTGAGACTCGCTATCGATGGGGTTACCCCTTCTCCCTCTCTTTTGAACACAAAGGCAAGAAGGTGCGTCTGAGATCCGATAAGGAGATCCGTGCCTGCATCTAAGAACTTTTGGAGAGGCGTGGAGATGGCGGAGATAATGAGGAAGCAGGACGAAGTTACAGACAATGGCAAATCCAGGGACCAAGAAGAAAACGAGTCAAGGGGTCCAGGAAATTCAGAAGAGGCAATGCTACACCGGAGGGAGATAATCTGGAAGGAACTCCGCACATAGTCTGCCGAGATACGATGACGGACGTCTCGAGAAGCCCTTAGTGATCCGAGTCACATGGGGTTCGGTTACAGAGAGGACTTCCCTTATTTGAATGCTTCTCCCTGAAGAGGGAATGAGCAACCTGCTGACGACAAGACCTTGAATATCGGCACTGAGTCTTGAGTGTCTTGCCCAGGACGCTGTGTGCTGTGTTTTCTTTCCTTGGACCGAGTCTGTTCTCAAGCTCGTTGCCAGGAGGCAGAGCTATAGACTCAAATACCCAGCAAAACCGCAGAGCGGCGCGGAGTCGGCATTGAGTCTTGAGTGTTTTTGGTGTCGCAGGAGCCGCAGGAGCCTCCTGCTCTGCTGTGCTCACCCCAATACACAGCGTTATAACCGCGTGCTTATCGATGAAATTAAGAGAAGGTGTGGAGACACGGTCTCGTGGGCGTAGTGGAGCCCTGTCATGTGTTGCTTCGTCAAAGAGTGCGAGAATGGAAAACATTCCACCAACTCAAGTAAGCATAAACACAATCACTGTTTGCTCAAAGTCTTTTAAGTCTTCAATAACAAACAATGTGTGAATGAATTACAGAACAATGATGCCTCTAGCGAAAGTGAAAGTGGAACAGAAATGATGAAAGCTACTGTGGGGCTAACACGTACAAGTTTATATAAAATAGGGGAAGTAACTGTTGCAGAGTGCATGAGTGAGCAAGACAATACGTCTGTACAAACGCCAAGCATGCCGGCGATCGAAAATGATATTGACCAAGATATGGACTGTTTTATTTTGGAAACTAATGAAAGTAATGAAAGTAGTTGAAAGGTATAACATGCCGGCGTCAGGACCCCCGTTAGGTCCCCTGGAGGTAGCTCTGCAAAAATCGGAACGCATGGATGTAAATATTTTTCTTGTTCCGAATTCCCTTTTGAATGTAAAATAACAATGGAAAACTGTACTCGGCCAGCTTCCATTCCACAATTGTGTGTCCTGGCCGAAAAAGGCGGTGCAGCGGAGAAATTGTATTATTACCAATGATCCATTTGAACAGGAGCAATGCTGTGATCAGGAGATTTGTAAATGCCCAAATACGGACCTCATATTAAAAAAGGGAAAAGAATTAGATCAATATGATGAGAAGTGCGCTGAAGCTCCTAAATCTACCTGCCAAGCGAAAACCCTAACAGCGATAAGTATGTCAATCATGGGAAAGGACAATCAACGCATGATAGGTGGCAATACCGTAATGGAAGAGATGAATTTCAGCAACAACAATTCAAACAATGTAAACGAACGAAGGAATTCCTTGATTGTAGCAGACAAATTGTTAAAAGATTTAACCAAAATGAATTTTGATTTCAATAATCGGTCCCAGAAAGATTTTCCAAGATTAAGTAACAGCTTTGGGAAGGTGACCTTACAGGAGGCAATATACGATCATAGACGCATTGAAGAAGTGAATGGCCGCCTGCAAGATAATGAAAATAAAATCGTACACAGCCCTGCTCGCAAAAGGAAAATATCTGAAAATAGCCTCGAGGAAGAAGTAGTATGTTCACAGGCTAGGAGTCAACGACAAGTTTTCACTCTGCACTCACCCATAAGATTCACATCTTCGATAAACAAGCAGCTGTTCGAAGATAAAGAGCTCAATGGGACCCGGATAGCAGTAGATGTAGAACAAAGTAGCACTTCTGGCTCACCTGATCTTTCTACTTCCTATACTGAAGATTCGTCCTTAATGGAGCGACCATTCCCTAAAATAAAGCATACACAATGGAAAAAGAAAACCGTCAAACAGAAAACCAAAGATGATGTGGGTGACAGGAAATCATTGGATTTACAGGCAGTAATCATGTCCTCTATGAACATATCTCTATCTCCAAAACCTGAAATTGTATGAACAGATGGATGGAAATATTAAGGATCTGACAACATTGACAGCACTGCTTAACACCAAAATATCCAATATGGAACAGGAATTACGAACCACTCTTAAAAACATGAGACAAGACAAAACCCAACGTGATAATTTCTTAAAAATGTTGTTGGATACCAATAGAAACTCAAGTGAAGATAAATGTCATGACCACTGCCTCCAAGGTGTCAGACCTAGCCCAACATCCTTGGAAGCAGGGTCACGACCCTTATTCCAGGCACAAGCCGGCCCCCGTAGGGGCCTTTTGGACCTTGTCCTGGCGCCAGCGGCGCCAGGCTCATGCTCATAAAGGGACCCAGTCCCGGCACTGGAAGCGCCGGGCTCATATAAAAAGGATTGGTGCTTGGGTGGACTTACCTCCTGCAGACCCTGCTGCTTTCCTACCTGCAGGATGAACTCTTCATCCAATCCTGCAGGGACTACTTTAACTGCTGGGTGGGGCCAGCACCACTCCCAAGAATTACATACTGGAACTCTTTTCTTATCTCTGAAAGCTGTGGAAGAAGATGCCTAAGCACTACTGAAGGCTATTTAAACCACACCCGATTGGTTTCACGTGCTTCGCGTTATTCTGCAATAGCAGCAGGACGCTCATCGTGTCGGCTCCAGCTGATCTTCTTCTTCTGCACCTGAAAACAGGAAAATCTTCAACTTACCTTCCTGAATCCAGCTCCAGCCTTCCGCGACATCTGAAAAGGAAAACGAGAACATTAGAGTAGCACGAGAAAGTACCAGAGCTGCTCTTACCACCTTCCGGCGCCTTCCAAGGCCTCGTGCCGCGATTCTTCGTTCTCCAGCCATCTGCAACTACAAAGAATACAGGTTAGCGATAACTCTGTGATATCTGCTTACCTGTGCCACGGTCTCCGCGAGCTCCGTTCAGCGCCATTTGTCCGCACCTGAAAAAATACAAGAAGGACGTCCATCCTCCGGCACGATCCTTCGGTATCAGTCTTCATCGCCGATTGCACCGCGACCTGAAAGAAAGGGAAAAAGACTTTTAAAAGGGCATTTAACTTCAGATGAACCTTTTGCTGGCCTGCAAAAACTCCGGACTTCTCCACTTACCGGATCAGCATACCGGACCTGCAAAGGGGCAAGGCTCTGAAAGGACAATAAAAAGACTCATATAAGGCACTCACCGTTCGTGCAGTTAATGACGGTCTTGCCTTCTGGACTCTACCTCCGCAATAAAAGGCTGAACTATCGTCCAGTGAAGTAACTGGCTACAGCGCCCCTGCACAGACGCAGGATGGAGAGCGCCGCTTTCATCTACCTAAGGTGAGCACGTGCGGCCTAGGAGAGTTGTAGGAGTGTCAGGAAGGGGAAAGGGCCAAAACCCCGTCAGGCAGACGTTTACCCCTGTTTCTTCTCTGCCCACAGACATCTCACTCTCCAGATTAAGATCACAGTAAGGAGGGGGCCCTTCCAGGGTGGTGCCAAAGACCTGCGAGTGACTTTGGAAGGTTCGGAGAACGCCCAGACCAGACCCGCGCCTCCGAGGGATTCAGGTGAGCGTTACAGAACGCGAAGCCTACCACAAATATCCCACCCAGGCGCAATGGAAACCTCGGATACAGACCAATTGGCCCAATTGCTTGGGGAGCTGAGAGCCGAGGTGCATGCATCTCGTCAAGAAACAAATGCCTTACGAAGGGAATTGATCGTTTCCAAAGAAAGAGCGGACGACCTGGCCAGGCAATTGCTACAAATTCAAGCTGGGCAAGCACCTTTGCCTACCTCGGGAGGGAATTATCCACTTACAACCTCAAGCAATCCGGTGCAGATTAATCTGCCAGGGAATGTGCCCCTGGCTCCACCAGAACGTTTCTCAGGTGATCCTAAACGCTACGCAGTATTCATCAACCAATGCCGCTTGCACTTTTTGTGTAGACCCGCTGCATTCCCAACTGACCAAGCTAAAGTAGCGTTTGTACTTTCCTATCTTAGTGACAATGCGGCTGATTGGTCCATTCCTTTAGTGACACAGGATGATCCGGTCCTCCAAAACTTCCAAGACTTTCAGGCCAGTATGGAAAAGTTGTTCGCCCGACACTCACAAGGGCAGGCCTTGGACAATGAACTCCTATCGCTAAGACAAGGTAACCAAGATTTCCTGGCGTACATAGCATCTTTTAACAGACTGGTGGTTGAAACCAGGTGGCCAGAAGACAAGAGGATCACGCTTTTCCACAGGGGGCTACGTGGAGAACTTAAAGATGTCTTAGCACAGGTGGTAAATCCTCCGCAAGAGTGCTCCGATTATATCGACCTAGTAGTTCAATTAGATCATCAACTACAGAACAGAAAGGCCGATCGCTCCAGATTTGAAACCCGGACGTTCTCAAAGACTCAAAACCCTGCTAAAGGAAATGATTCCGTGGAACCCATGCAGATAGGCATCGTGAAAGGACCTTTAACTCAAAAGGAACGAGAAAGGCGAAGACAGTTACAGCTGTGCCTCTACTGTGGGAAGTCTGGACACTTCCTTCGAGATTGTTCAGTAAAACCGGTCAAGAAAGCCTTGGGAGCTTCCGATAAGGATGCAAAACAACAAGAATCGGGAAACGACCTCGCCCGGCAAGCGGAGATGTCCGCTTGCCGAGCGTAAAAACCAGTTCCTTGACCTCGCATTTCGTACTGCCCATGGTCCTCATAAGCCCCGACCAACCAAATCGTATGCATGCTATTAAGGCATTCATTGATAGCGGATCAATCGGTAACTACGTGGACCAAGATGTGGCAACTAGGATGAATCTTCCTTTATGTCCTAAATTGGTAAAAGATGTAATCACTACAGTGGATGGTACAGAAATAGTTTCCGGACCAGTCTCTCACACCACCGTGGAAGTGACGCTGCTCTGCCAGGACGGACATCGGGAAGGAATCGTGTTTGATGTAATCAAGGCCCCGCAGTTTAAAGTAATTCTAGGAGTTCCTTGGTTGGAAAAACACAATCCTCAGATCGACTGGCGAGCCAAGGTGATCCGGTTTCCAGAGTGCGCCCAAACTTGTTATTCTCGGCCCGACATCAGGTTGGCAGCCATCGCTTCCGAGAGCCTCCAATTGCCTCCTGAATACCAAGAGTTTAGTGATGTCTTCCAGAAAGATCAGGCCAACACCTTGCCCCCGCACAGATCATACGACTGCCAGATAGACCTGATACCCGAATCCACTCCACCGTGCAGTAGAATATATGCTCTTACTGAGCCAGAAAATCTTCACCTCAGACAATACTTAGACCAGTACCTGGCTAACGGATTTATTCGTCCCTCAAAATCTCCAGCTTCTTCAGCTTTGTTCTTCGTCCCGAAAAAGGAAGGTGACCTGAGAACGTGTATAGATTACCGTGCCCTGAACCAGATTACAGTCAAAAACAGGTACCCGCTGCCTCTGATTCCCGAACTATTGGACCAAGTAAAAGGCCCCTGCATTTACACAAAACTAGATCTCAGAGGAGCTTACCACTTGGTACGAATCAGGGAGGGTGACGAATGGAAGACGGCCTTTCGCACAAAATACGGATTATTCGAGTATCAAGTAATGCCTTTTGGATTATGTAACGCACCGGCCGCCTTCCAGTTCTTTATGAATGACGTTCTCCGAGAGCTTATTGATGTTTGTGTAGTCGTCTACATTGATGACATCCTGGTATACTCCTCCTCAGAAGCTGAACACCGACGACATGTCACCGCAGTTTTGCAGAGGCTTCGCCACCATCGTTTATTTGCTAAATTGGAAAAGTGTACCTTTCATGTAAAGGAAGTCGAATTTTTGGGGTTCATTTTGTCACCCAACGGTGTTCACATGGACACAAGAAAAGTGGATACAATCACCAAATGGCCGTCTCCGACTTCGGTAAAAGGAGTACAGAGCATGTTGGGCTTCACTAATTTTTATCGAAGGTTTATCCCCGAATTCTCTCGAATAGTCCAACCTATCACGGCTCTCCTAAAAAAGAACAAAAAATTCGAGTGGACTCCAGAGGCCGAACAAGCCTTCCAAGATTTGAAAGCCAAATTTATTTCTGCTCCAGTCCTGAAACATCCTCGTCCAGAACTTCCTTATATCGTCGAGACCGACGCATCTAGTCTTGCAATGGGGGCAGTTTTGTCACAAAGAGATCCTGAAACACACCAATTACACTCTGTGGCGTTTTGGTCATGCAAATTTTCGGCCCCGGAAATCAACTACACAATCACGGACAAGGAACTTCTGGCAATCAAGTCCGCATTTAAGGCCTGGCGGCATTATCTCCTAGGAGCCCGGCACACTGTCACTGTAATTACTGATCATCGTAACCTCCAATATTTGAAGTCAGCCAAGGCCCAATCTTCAAGACAACTTCGTTGGGCTTTATTTTTCGCGGAATTTGATTTTGTGATTACGTTCCGGCCGGGCATAAAAAACGGAAAAGCTGATGCCCTTTCACGAATAGGCGTTAACGAACTCGCAGCTAATCCAGAACCAGTACCCATAATCCCCGAACAAAAGATTTTGGGAGTCATCAACACAATGTCTCTTGACGACATAAAAAGGAAAATCAAGCAAATAATAACTCCCGAAGATTCCTTGACTTGGCTGCAAAAAGGAAAGGATTTTACGATAGATCAAGATCTATTATACTTCCAAGGCAGACTTTATTTACCGTGTGATGACTTACAGAAACAGGTCATCACCTGCTATCATGATTCCTTAATAGAGGGACATCCGGGTGTAGCCAAAACCTCCGAAAAAATTAAAAGACATTTCTGGTGGCCGTCCTGGAGAAAGGATATCAAAGACTTTGTGGCCTCATGCGGCATCTGTGCACAAAACAAGAGCCAGAGAGAAAAACCAGCCGGGCTACTGCATCCGATAGACATTCCACCGTGCCCTTGGCACACCCTCTCAATGGATTTTATCACGGATTTACCCCCTTGTTCCGGATATAATACAATTCTAGTAATTGTTGATCTTTTTTCAAAGATGGCTCATTTTGTTCCACTGAAAGGATTACCCACAGCTGCCATTCTAGTCCGAGAATTCCTTGAAAACATTGTTCGCTTGCACGGGTTCCCTTCAGTCCTAATCTCTGATCGAGGGAGCCAATTCATTTCCCATTTCTGGAGAAGTTGTTGTCGTCTTGCACAAATTGACGTGCGACTCTCTACCAGCCACCACCCTCAAACTGACGGGCAGACTGAGAGGACTAACCAAACTCTGGAACAGTATCTTCGTTGCATGTTACAACAATCAGAGGGTACTTGGAGGGACATTCTTTGGATTGCTGAATATGCGTACAACAACTCAATACATACCGGAACAGGTAAAACCCCTTTCTTCCTGTTGTATGGGGTTCACCCTCGGACCTCTAATTTAGATCCGCCTCAAGATCTCGGAACACCCGCTGTGGACCATCTTCATGCAACCATAACTCAAACATTTAAGGAAGCCGTCGCACACCTTCAATGAGCCAAAGAATCTTATAAGAAAGGTGCTGATCAACATCGGAAAGAGGCCCCTCAGTACCAAGTAGGAGACCAAGTCTGGCTATCTACTAAACATCTGTCTCTAAAAGGACCACGCACCTTCAATCCAAAGTACTTAGGACCCTACACGATCACGGCTGTGATAAATCCTGTGGCGGTTAAATTAGAATTGCCCACTCGAATGAAAATACATCCTGTCTTCCATGTTTCACTCCTGAAACCTATGCAACCCGGAACCCGTCTGACTAAACCTCCAGAGCCAATCCAAGTAGACGGAGAAAACGAATACGAGGTTCGGAACATCTTGGATTCTAAGTTTTTCAAGTCAAAACTGTATTACCTGATTGATTGGAAAGGGTATGGTCCCCAGGAGAGATCTTGGGAACCTTCAGAAAATGTCCATGCTTCTCGTCTAATCAGAAAATTTCATCGGACCTGCCCCAACAAACCAAAGCCTCCGAGGAAGACCAATTTGGGAGGGGCCTTGAGGGGGGGTGCTGTCATGACCACTGCCTCCAAGGTGTCAGACCTAGCCCAACATCCTTGGAAGCAGGGTCACGACCCTTATTCCAGGCACAAGCCGGCCCCCGTAGGGGCCTTTTGGACCTTGTCCTGGTGCCAGCGGCGCCAGGCTCATGCTCATAAAGGGACCCAGTCCCGGCACTGGAAGCGCCGGGCTCATATAAAAAGGATTGGTGCTTGGGTGGACTTACCTCCTGCAGACCATGCTGCTTTCCTACCTGCAGGATGAACTCTTCATCCAATCCTGCAGGGACTACTTTAACTGCTGGGTGGGGCCAGCACCACTCCCAAGAATTACATACTGGAACTCTTTTCTTATCTCTGAAAGCTGTGGAAGAAGACGCCTAAGCACTACTGAAGGCTATTTAAACCACACCCGATTGGTTTCACTTGCTTCGCGTTATTCTGCAATAGCAGCAGGACGCTCACCGTGACGGCTCCAGCTGATCTTCTTCTTCTGCACCTGAAAACAGGAAAATCTTCAACTTACCTTCCTGAATCCAGCTCCAGCCTTCCGCGACATCTGAAAAGGAAAACGAGAACATTAGAGTAGCACGAGAAAGTACCAGAGCTGCTCTTACCACCTTCCGGCGCCTTCCAAGGCCTCGTGCCGCGATTCTTCGTTCTCCAGCCATCTGCAACTACAAAGAATACAGGTTAGCGATAACTCTGTGATATCTGCTTACCTGTGCCACGGTCTCCGCGAGCTCCGTTCAGCGCCATTTGTCCGCACCTGAAAAAATACAAGAAGGACGTCCATCCTCCGGCACGATCCTTCGGTATCAGTCTTCATCGCCGATTGCACCGCGACCTGAAAGAAAGGGAAAAAGACTTTTAAAAGGGCATTTAACTTCAGATGAACCTTTTGCTGGCCTGCAAAAACTCCGGACTTCTCCACTTACCGGATCAGCATACCGGACCTGCAAAGAGGCAAGGCTCTGAAAGGACAATAAAAAGACTCATATAAGGCACTCACCGTTCGTGCAGTTAACGACGGTCTTGCCTTCTGGACTCTACCTCCGCAATAAAAGGCTGAACTATCGTCCAGTGAAGTAACTGGCTACAGCGCCCCTGCACAGACGCAGGATGGAGAGCGCCGCTTTTATCTACCTAAGGTGAGCACGTGCGGCCTAGGAGAGTTGTAGGAGTGTCAGGAAGGGGAAAGGGCCGAAACCCCGTCAGGCAGACGTTTCCCCTGTTTCTTCTCTGCCCACAGACATCTCACTCTCCAGATTAAGATCACAGTAAGGAGGGGGCCCTTCCAGGGTGGTGCCAAAGACCTGCGAGTGACTTTGGAAGGTTCGGAGAACGCCCAGACCAGACCCGCGCCTCCGAGGGATTTAGGTGAGCGTTACAATAAAAGACTGTTAGCAGAAGTTTCACACGAAGCGTTAAAACTTCTAAAAAATCCTCAAGTAGAAGTTATGCAAGAGAGTGCGACAAATGGTCACAAGAGAGACTGTTGCAAGACCAATGCTGACAAAGAAAAAAACAAACCAGAAAATAATCCTAGTAATAAAAGGATGGTAGAGAAACAAAGATCAATTATTACGAGTGAAGGAGAAAGGAAAGATAAATATACATCTTGAAAACAACAAAGAGGATGAACGGCAAGTGTGTTTTCCGTTGTCGGTTGAGTCCTTTGTGGCTCCCAGAGAAGCAAGATTGATTTTAGTTGATGGCCTACAGGAAAAGAAACTGGAGTCGGCCGGAACTGGGAAGTCTTTAGTAATAGATTAAATTGCTGAGGCAATTAATCTGAGTGAAAACACAAATGCTAAATGCAAGGATGCCCCAAAAATAGATGAAATAATAGAGCTGCAAGAAAGCCAAAATGAAAAGGTGACTTCCCCAAAAACGATTACAGATAAAGTCACAAAGGAAGTTCAATGTAGGGAAGAGCAAAGAGCAGACAATATAATAACTGTGGCGAATGAAACTGTAATCGAAATTGAGACCTCGGATGAAATCAATACTCAAGAACCAAAAGGAATGTTTGATATATTTGCAAAAAACAGAAAGAAGCAAAATACCAAAGGAATGCCTCAATTGAAGAAAACAAAACATCTAAAAAAAGGAAAAATAACAAATGGTGCAAGAGCGTTTCTAAGGAACCACAAGACGGTTACAGTAAATGTCTCTACAAATGGTTGTGGCGTGAGAGAAAATCCAGTGGACCTAACTAGAGAAAAGGGAAAGCAAAAAGGAAGCACTGCTAAAAACACAAATGAAGAAACAAAAGCACTGAGTACATCTAATACTGAGAACGAACCAGATAAGATGCCGGGTGGTCCAGACATTGAGACCCTTATGAATCTATCAACATATGAAGAGGAGCACGATGATACACTAAAGGGAATCGAGCAGGGAAATCCACGGCAAACCAGAATATGGCGGATCACGAGGAGCAAATAATAAAAGCATGTTCTCCAGTCATAGGACGGTTTTGTGAATTGGTCAATCAACCAAAAATGGCTATTAATGCCAAGTATGACAACATAGGGAGCTCCTTTCAGACATTGGATGAAAAAAGACAAAAAGCTATACTAAAGATGAAGGAGCAAGGTAATAACTCACTAGTAGGGCATCTGGTCCCCACTGGTACTGCTACAATGGATAAAAAGACTTCTGATCAGGGAAATCTACTTTTTGGAAAACCAATTGTGAATGTGAATGCTACATAGAACATGAATCAGCATAAGGAGAGAGAAAACACTGCGAAAACACAAAGCACTAATGATAAGCAAAATGCTCATAAAAACAGTGTTAAAAGAAAAAGCAAAATATTGCTTAAGCCTGGAAAGAATTCTCAATATTCATGATGGCTTAATAATGAATCAAAAGAATGTGTTGAGTCTGTTCCATCATGTGCCCATACTTCGAACAATTGAATCCAGTGACATCCAGGCGGTAGTATTTAAGGACGATACTGCGCTGCATAAGGTATATTTATATGTCAACTCGAGAGTAGTATGTGAAAGTCTGTTGCAGGGAGCAACAGCCTTGCTACCTTGCGGATTTGATATTGTGGAAGTGGATATATCAAAAATGGAGAGTATTGAAAATGGTGAATCACTTAGCAAAACATCTTTGTCCAACCCATTGCAGAAGAATAATCAGGCCAAAATGCAAACAATGTAAAGCAGAAGACCAAGTGGAAAGCAAGGTCACACAGCCGGTCACAAGAGCACCCCAGCAGGGTGTGTAGGTAGTTGAATCTATTCGAAGTTGCTTTCAAAAGTAAAAAGTAAAAATTATTTCTTAATAGAAAATAATGATAGTCTTGAGATTCAATTATTTCCCAAAATTGGTTTATCCACCGAGAGTTTGAATAAGAAAATTATATACATATCATGCGATGAAAAGTCACTAATAAATCCTTAGTGAGGAGGAAACCGCCATATATGTTTTTTCAGTCAGACCATGAAAATTGCCAATGCATTTCGGAATAATATTTCCTTCATAGGGGCAGGTCTATAAGCAATATATATACAATGAATCGATAGTACATAATCAAACCAAACAGTAGTGACATATAATATAATCAACATACCATATTGTTGTGATTGTAGAGGTATGTAGATGGTAAACAAGGAAAAAAGAAAAAAGGGTAATGAGGCCCTGTTGGATGTAGATAAAGACCATTAAACAATATGTAAAGTGAATGCAGCGAGTATTCACGGAAAGCATTTTACCTGAGGCGGGTTGAAAGCACAGTATGGCGTGAGTGGCTTAAAGAAGCCTTCAAGTGTTCAGACTGTCTACAAGGAGTCAGCGTTGAAGCGCAGCCTCCAGGAAATGGGCTGGAATCAAAAAGGTGTATATAGTTGCAAAAACGGGTCTGATCCGTATATAGAGACACAATTCTAGCAGTAATGCAAACTTACCCTACGAGTCGCAAGGAACAGGCGTTCTCCTGTGACCGACTCGCGTACATCTGAGGCTATCGTATCAAAGCGTCGCCAAGGCAACGCTTCCTTTTAAAGACACGTGACCGCGAAGCTTCCGCGAGGCACGCGCGGTCAAAGTAAAGACACTGCAATCAGGCCAGTGGGCTTAAATTGCAATGATCCACATATTTAACATACCTCATCTCTACCCAGGCGGAATTGTGGTCACTAAAAAATCTGAAATCTAAAAAAAGTCGTACTGTAATGAAAATAGAAAAAATACTGTGATAAAGCGGCATCATATGGAAAAAGGGACCTAGTGCAAGATCCAAACCATGTAGAATATATGGATCGGTATGTGTGGCTCTGAAGCTGCCGGTACAAACACTATCGACTGGTGATGTATTCTTAAGTGGTCTCCCTCTGCCAGCGGTGAGGGTCCTAAAATAGCTACATTGCGAGTAAACTCAAACTAATGTATCATTATTGCGAAATCTACGCATCTGCATGTAATCAACACTGCTGGTGGTGGTGACATCCTAAGATGGCACCTTGCGTCCCAGACAATCTGTCCGGGAGGTCCATCGGGGTTCCATTGCTGCAATGCAATTATACATTAATGTCATGTTCATGGTAATACTTAGGGTCAGGACATATGTCCAAGAGATACAACAAAGTTCCATTGCTTGGATACAGTTACACATCGTAGTAATTATTCACAAATATAGTGTGGAGAGCAGTGTCATCCTGGTTCATAAAGGGGATTACTCTTCGGGTACAAGGATAATCGTACCGTACAGTTACTAACACTCAGGCATGACATACAGGAAATAGTGCCAGCAGTCAAGAACGTACTGAACAAATGTTAGGATCATAAAAAACAGTGGTAGTTGATCTCTTCATTGATGCCATTGGGGGTCAAGCTACTTAGCTTGTCGATCCAGAATGCCTCTCTACGGTTCAGACGTTGGTTCAAGTCTTCATGGGGACTGTTCTTCGTAAGTGTCTCTAAAATCACGAATCTCATCTGGGTCAGATTGTGTCCATTGTCAACCCAATGTCGGGCTACAGCTGAGTTCATGTTTGCATTGCGGATGCATGACCGATGTTCATTCCACCTAGTTTTAGCCATTCTGGTGGATTGACCTACGTAGAACTTGCCACATGGGCATTTGATACCATAGATGGTATTTACACTGTCACAAGTACTGTATGTTTTTAGTAGAATCTTTTTCCCTGTTCTGGGATGGTTGATGAAATTCCCCTTGATTATTGAGTCGCAGTTAATGCAATGTAAACAAGGGAATGTTCCAGTCCTTTGAGTTATAGGCTCCTTGAGAGGCGGCCTTGTGTGTACCAATTCGTCCCTAAGGTTTCTACTCCGTTGATAGGCTGGTAATTCACTAAACAAACCTTGAACTCTAGTGTCGTTTCTCAAAATACTCCAATGTCTATTGATGGTTTTTTTTATTCACCCAAAAATTTCTGTTAAACAATCATCCTAGGATTCCAAATTTTTATACTCTACCCAAGATTCACAAAGACACAATGAAACCACCAGGTAGACCCATAGTCTCGGGTATGGAAAGCATTAATCAACCGCTGCGCATCTATATTGATTTCTTCTTACAGCCTCTCATCCAAAAAACAGCAACCTACACACGCGATACCACTCATTTTCTCCAAAAACTCAGTTCTACAGGTTTTCAACAAGAGGATTTACTGTTCACGATTGATGTCAAAAACCTGTACACATCAATACCACACGACTTAGGGATGGAAGCAGTTGAGTGGCTATTACTACAAACATCCGACATCCGTGCAAAAAAGGAGTTCATATTAGCACTTCTACAATTCATCTCCGAAAATTCATATTTTCAATATCGCAATCAGATCTATCTGCAGACCTCAGGAACTTCAATGGGGGCCACTATGGCACCCACATACGCCAACTGTTTCATGTATAAATTTGAAATGGACAATGTACTGAACCAACAAGTATGGAACAAAGACATCCACTTGTGGACGCGGTATATCGATGACATTTTTGGTGTGTGGAGGGGCACTAGGACCGCCTTCGACACGTTCTTTGAATATCTGAACAACATAGATCAGCGCATCCAGTTCACGAGAGAGATCTCCCATGACACAATTACCTTTTTGGACGTTCTCATCAAAAAGCAATCAACTAGCTACAGTACTTCGCTATTCAGGAAACCCATAGACCGCAATAATCTCCTACATCGTCTAATCTTCCATCAACCGAGTCTGCTTAGGAACCTCCCGTACAGTCAACTGCTTCGGGTGAAGAAAATAGTTAGCGACCCAGAAGATTGCTTAGCCCAACAGCTTGTGATGAAGGATAAGTTTCTAGCGAGAGGCTACAAACAGAATGAACTCGACACAGCATTCACCAGAGTGAGTAGCCTGGCACGAGACACCTCGATTACCACTCAGAATCCAAAGACTAAGAGAGAATTGAAGACACCTGTGTATGTTTCTAAATTCTCGGTCCAGAGCAACAGAATAAAGAAAACCATCAATAGACATTGGAGTATTTTGAGAAACGACACTAGAGTTCAAGGTTTGTTTAGTGAATTACCAGTGTTCGCCTATCAACGGAGTAGAAACCTTAGGGACGAATTGGTACACACAAGGCCGCCTCTCAAGGAGCCTATAACTCAAAGGACTGGAACATTCCCTTGTTTACATTGCATTAACTGCGACTCAATAATCAAGGGGAATGTCATCAACCATCCCAGAACAGGGAAAAAGATTCTACTAAAAACATACAGTACTTGTGACAGTGTAAATACCATCTATGGTATCAAATGCCCATGTGGCAAGTTCTACGTAGGTCAATCCACCAGAATGGCTAAAACTAGGTGGAATGAACATCGGTCATGCATCCGCAATGCAAACATGAACTCAGCTGTAGCCCGACATTGGGTTGACAATGGACACAATCTGACCCAGATGAGATTCGTGATTTTAGAGACACTTACGAAGAACAGTCCCCATGAAGACTTGAACCAACGTCTGAACCGTAGAGAGGCATTCTGGATCGACAAGCTAAGTAGCTTGACCCCCAATGGCATCAATGAAGAGATCAACTACCACTGTTTTTTATGATCCTAACATTTGTTCAATACGTTCTTGACTGCTGGCACTATTTCCTGTATGTCATGCCTGAGTGTTAGTAACTGTACGGTACGATTATCCTTGTACCCGAAGAGTAATCCCCTTTATGAACCAGGATGACACTGCTCTCCACACTATATTTGTGAATAATTACTACGATGTGTAACTGTATCCAAGCAATGGAACTTTGTTGTATCTCTTGGACATATGTCCTGACCCTAAGTATTACCATGAACATGACATTAATGTATAATTGCATTGCAGCAATGGAACCCTGATGGACCTCCCGGACAGATTGTCTGGGACGCAAGGTGCCATCTTAGGATGTCACCACCACCAGCAGGGTTGATTACATGCAGATGCGTAGATTTCGCAATAATGATACATTAGTTTGAGTTTACTCGCAATGTAGCTATTTTAGGACCCTCACCGCTGGCAGAGGGAGACCACTTAAGAATACATCACCAGTCGATAGTGTTTGTACCGGCAGCTTCAGAACCACACATACCGATCCATATATTCTACATGGTTTGGATCTTGCACTAGGTCCCTTTTTCCATATGATGCCGCTTTATCACAGTATTTTTTCTATTTTCTTTACAGTACGACTTTTTTTAGATTTCAGATTTTTTAGTGACCACAATTCCACTTGGGTAGAGATGAGGTATGTTAAATATGTGGATCATTGCAATTTAAGCCCACTGGCCTGATTGCAGTGTCTTTACTTTGACCGCGCGTGCCTCGCGGAAGCTTCGCGGTCACGTGTCTTTAAAAGGAAGCGTTGCCTTGGCGACGCTTTGATACGATAGCCTCAGATGTACGCGAGTCGGTCACAGGAGAACGCCTGTTCCTTGCGACTCGTAGGGTAAGTTTGCATTACTGCTAGAATTGTGTCTCTATATACGGATCAGACCCGTTTTTGCAACTATATACACCTTTTTGATTCCAGCCCATTTCCTGGAGGCTGTGCTTCAACGCTGACTCCTTGTAGACAGTCTGAACACTTGAAGGCTTCTTTAAGCCACTCACGCCATACTGTGCTTTCAACCCGCCTCAGGTAAAATGCTTTCCGTGAATACTCGCTGCATTCACTTTACATATTGTTTAATGGTCTTTATCTACATCCAACAGGGCCTCATTACCCTTTTTTCTTTTTTCCTTGTTTACCATCTACGTACCTCTACAATCACAACAATATGGTATGTTGATTATATTATATGTCACTACTGTTTGGTTTGATTATGTACTATCGATTCATTGTATGTATATTGCTTATAGACCTGCCCCGATGAAGCAAATATTATTCCGAAATGCATTGGCAATTTTCATGGTCTGATTGAAAAAACATATATGGCGGTTTCCTCCTCACTAAGGATTTATTAGTGACTTTTCATCGCATGAAATGTATATAATTTTCTTATTCAAACTCTCGGTGGATAAACCAATTTTGGGAAATAATTGAATCTCAAGACTATCATTATTTTCTATTAAGAAATCATTTTTACTTTTTACTTTTGAAAGCAACTTCGAATAGATTCAACTACCTACACACCCTGCTGGGGTGCTCTTGTGACCGGCTGTGTGACCTTGCTTTCCACTTGGTCTTCTGCTTTACATGTATTATAGATTTGGGTGTCTCCAAATTTGTCACAGCCAGCTCCTTTTGAACATTTGAACACCGATTGTACAAACAAGCAAATCTATTGCTTACAACTTTTTGAAAATTGGACGAATGCGGAATCAACAATTAAAGTGGTGCCCACTCAACTTCCCTCTTGCTCAAAATGCAAACAATGCCAGAAGAGCAATGGCAATTAGATTACAAGCAATTTAATTTGTCTCGCCAACAACATCGTGATATACAAGAATTGAAAGAAGCTGAGCAAATTAGAATTACAGCAAAATATTTACAGCAAAGTGGGAGAATAAATGAAAAAGATATGTTGTGTCAAGAAGAAACTGACACTCAAGAACTGAAGCAAGCTGAACAAATCAGAATTACAGCAAAAAATTCTCAGTAGCCATCCAATACAAATAAAGAAGAGAAGAATCAATTGAATAACACTGAGTGGAATTGGCTAGCGGCTGCCTTGGCGAATAACATTGAAAGCTAATGCCCAAAGAATTCAAAAGAAGAACAGCTTGTGTTCAGTTCCTGGAACACAAGAGGATTTATGCATTTGTTTAACACCAATGGAAAGTGGGCAAATGAGATCGATGTGATCTGTTTACAAGAAGCTTGGATGGTGATGTGCCCTATAGGGGAACATTTTGAAATTGCAATCAATCCGGCTATTAAAAGGAAAAAAGGTAGACCAAGTGCTGGTAGACTGATACTTATTAAAAAAACATCTGGCTACAGATTGCATGAGTCTAAGAATGTATCTCCGTACATCCAAGTTGCTACCATCATAAGGAATGAAGGTATAGAAAACAAATCAATACCCCTTTTCATTCTAAACCTCTACTGGCATCACAGTGAAGCTGGAACAGTTTTTGTTGATCAAGTCATTGATGTGATCGATGAATTACTGATTGCTGACAACTCTGCATGCATCATTATTTGTGGAGATCTTAACATGAACTGTATAGAGCTAAGTAAAAATGAGCCACCAGCGAAACAAAACCTAGCTGGAAAACGGTTGGAAGAATTATCCTTACAAAACCTTGTTAGGTTAAATGGAAATGTAGAGGGAGTTATACCAGCGAAATCCACATGGCAAAGGAATAACCAAAATTCCATATTGGACTATATCTTTGCATCAGAAAACTTAAACATCATTGATCTCCAAGTACATAAAATGCAAGTAAGTGACTACAATATGGTCATAGCTCGCTTTAAGATGTTTAAGCAAACTACTTCCCATGTATGGAGCCACAACATAACGCTAAACTGCGGTAGAAATAGATTGAAACTGAATGCAAAGCAGGGGAGCAAAATAAAAAAGGAATATGAAAATCATATAGATCGTTTAGGTGTTGATTATACGCCATTGCTGGAACAATACAAGATCGGAAATAATCCAAACAACACCCAGAGTTATAAGCGAAAACATGCTTATAACTCAGAAATTGCCGGTAGAAAGAGGGAAATGCGCAAGGCTCTACGACAAATTAAAGATCTCCCGAAAACAGAGCATTTAGAGTTGAAGAAAAATATCAGGCAAAGGTATAAGAATTGGATCATAGCACATCGATCCTTAACGAGTTCCGTTAAGGATCGATGTCTGAAATGATGCAGAAAGAATGTTGAAATGTCTGAAAGAGAAGAATTCGTCAGACTTCTGGACAGTAATTAACAACGAATGCAGTGTGCATCAGGCGCCACAAACAAATATGGTGACCGAAAAAAAATGGATTGAGCATTTCTCCACGCTATTTGCAAAAAAGGGTAACACCATCAACCCATCTATGCCATTCTTACGGCAGTGGGATTTGCATTTCGATCAGGAAGACATCTTGATAAATATTTAAAAACTTTCCAACTCCCGTGCCCCAAGCCCAGATGGTATTACAAATGCAATGCTCAAAGCGAACCCAGAAATGTGGGCAGAGTTTTGTAAAATTCTTTTTGACTAAGTCGCAGCAGAAGCAAGCGCACCTACTTCTTGGAAGAAGGCCATTGTTGTGCCTATATTTAAGAAAGGCAACAGAATAAATCCAACGGACTATCGTCCAATTGCCTTATTGCATGTTATAGGCAAATTATATGCGACCCAACTCCAGCATAAACTAAAGGAATGGCTAGCTCTAACAAATCATCTAGATGCTAAACAAAGCGGCTTCGTGAAGGGCGTGGGATGTTCCTTAAACCTTATTTTAATTAACCTTCTGAAAATGGAGGCAATACGGAAAGGCTCAAAAGTATATCTTGCTTCCGTTGATCTGTCCCATGCTTTTGATAGTATTGATAGGGAAAAGCTATGGACAAAATTAAAAAACTGGAATTGCCCTGAGAGCCTTCTTGCTGCTATCAAAGACTTACATACAAATACAGAAATTAATATTCGGTTGGATGCAAATGGCACTTTGTCAAAATCTATTCCCACTTTTTGTGGAGTCAAGCAAGGGTGCCCTTTGGCAGCTATAATTTTTAATGCATTTATTTCTGATATTGGTGAGGTCTTTGAGAAAATTCAGGTTTTTGCTCCCAAAATAGATGATGCTACCCTGAATTGGATTCTCTATGCTAACGATCTGATACTAATGGATCTTACACCAATTGGGCTGCAACGTAAAATACAAGCCTTAGAGCAGTATGTAAAAGAGAACGGGTTGTATATAAACCCAAGTAAAACAGCTGTTCTTACTTTACAAGATCTTAGAAAACGCGCAGCAATTGCAAAAAAATTCAAATGGCTCTTGGATGGTGTGCCCCTGCAGCATGTGAATCAGTTAATATACTTGGGCCTGTGGCTAAACTCAAGTATAAACGACCACATTTGGATAGAAAAAACAAAATCCAAGTGTCGCCAGCTAAGCGCTCAAGGAGCAGCACTTGATAAAAAATATGGTAAATTTTCTTTGGTACCCATAATCAATTTTTATAAGCAAAAAGCTGTGCCCTCTCTAATATTTGGTGCAGAAACTGCCTTTGGATGTCCAGCTACCACGTGGGATACACTCGAAAATATTTTCTGGTCCAGAATCTTAAAAGTGGGGAAGGGTATACCAGCAGCAGTGAATTGGGACTAATATCTATTAATGCGAAGGTCATTTGGAACACCTTGGCTATTTTTCGCAAAATAATCTTGCCCAATGGTACTCTGCAAATGAAAATTCTCCAACGAGCAAGAGAAGAAACAATCAAATTCAGTTTTTTCTGCATGGACAAAACAATGTTATCAAATCTTGGCGAATATAAGCACTGATAAGACTACTCTGATGGAAAATCCAGATGCTGTTAAGAAGAAATTGTGGGAACACAACTGGATAAATACTGATATGAGAAGAGCACATTTTTCGTTAATGAAAAATGTTCCACTGGAAGGGAAAACATATAATAACAAACAGAAAAGAATACTTCTAATGAAATTCAGACTGAATCAATTAAAAACAAAAGAAGTGATCGTGCGATGGCCCAAATATGAAAAGCTGGATCCAAAGTGTAGGTTTTGCAATCATCATGAAGAAAACATAAAGCACTTAATCCTTAGCTGCAATGCTTTTAAAGCAATAAGAAAGATACTGGTTGAAACAATTGTTGCAGAAAAAGCGCACCGGACAATTGAAGAATGGTGGGAAGAATGCTTCAGAGAAACAGACAGAAAACTAACCTATGCCCTGACATTGCTTCTTAAAAAAATTGAAGAACTTACTAAATCCAGTGTGTAGTGCGAACTGTTGAGTTTTCTTCTCTTATTACATAATTTGGGTGCTGTATTCGACACTCATGATGTTGCATTTGTTTTAAGTGATGCACACGTTACAAAATAATTACATCTTTTTGTTTTTTTCTTCTTTTTTTGATTCATTTCTTTTAAAGGTTTTCATAAACCAATAAAAAAAAAATATCCTTCTAAAGTGTTAGTTTTGTTCGGGGGGGTTGGGAGGGCAGTGGAAAGGGGGCTCAAATGTTATTGAGAATGTTTTTTGTAGAGGGACCGTGAGGTAACCATTTCCACTGGTGGTCCGACGCCAGATCAACGTTTCCAACTGATCACGAGCGGACGCCACAAACCGGGAATGGGGGATGCAGAGGGGGGAGGAGAGGGGCAAACGGGGGTGGTTTGGTAACAGAATCCTCACTGAGACTTGAAAGGGTGCACGCACGGTTGACTGATACCTCACTAAGTTGTCATCCACTGCTGAAGGGTCCTCCAAAACGTATGTTGACAAATGGCGGTGGTTAGGAGACCTCCTCAGGGTGTGCACATTAAATGTCAAAGTTCTCAATTCCCCAATAAAGATATCTTTAGTATATCGGGAATTCCGCAGGGGGAAACTGGACATCCTCTTCCTACAGGAAACAAAATATGCTAGGTGGGAGGAACGAAAGTTCCTGGGGGTGCGAACGGGGTTGGAATTTTGGGGTTCCAGGCCTCTGAGAAGGGGGGGAGTGGGGATCCTCATCAGGAAGTGACTAGACTTCACGACCACCAAGACATAGGGGGTGGGGGGATGTAGAACGGCGTGCTTTACTTGTGGAGGGCACTGTGGGAAAGGTGAACATTGAGGTTGCACATATGTTCAATATATATGGCTTGAGAGATACATGGCAGCCACTCCACCTAGAAGAACAGGGGTACACATCTACTCATCCCCCCCATAATACCTTCACTCGGATTGATTATATATATTTAACGGAGGAAATGCATAATGCTACTATGAGATCGGACATCGTCCCGATCACTTGGACTGATCACAATATGGTCACAGCTGACCTTGACTGCGATACCTTGCATATGAAAGGGGGCAGATGGAGGTGTAATGAGACACTCTGGAAAGACCCAGTTTTCAAAACAGATTGATTATATATATTTAACGGAGGAAATGCATAATGCTACTATGAGATCGGACATCGTCCCGATCACTTGGACTGATCACAATATGGTCACAGCTGACCTTGACTGCGATACCTTACATATGAAAGGGGGCAGATGGAGGTGTAATGAGACACTCTGGAAAGACCCAGTTTTCAAAACAGAGATGGAAACTAAGATTACTGAATATATCAAGACCAACAACACCAGGGAAGTTTCCAAACTAACAGCGTGGGAAGCGGGGAAAGCAACCTGGCGTGGAGTCCTGATCAGAGAGGGGGCGAGTAAGAAAAGAGAAAGAAACCTGGTCGAAAACAAACTCAGAAATGAGATTTGTCATTTAGATGGTGAGGCGAGGAAAGATGAAACTGGGAGAGCCGACAAGATTTTGGAAGCGAAAAGTAAGAGGATTAATAGTCCGTAAATTGCAGCTCCTAAGACAAAAGTTCTATGAGAAAGGGGACAATGCGGACGCTTTGCTGGTAGCTAGGTTACGTGCCCAACGATTAGAGTGAAGGTCCTGGAAATAGAAAACCAGGAAACCTCCCAAACTGCAACCAACACAGACATTCCTGAGGCCTTTGCCACATTTTATGAGGCCCTATATAGGTAGGAGGCCCAACACGGGGAGTTAGATACTGATGAATACTTGTCCTCGGTAAAAATTCTGCAGATATTATGATGATGAAAACTGTACATTAGAGGGTCCGATAACGGAAGAAGACGTCAAGAATGCAGTTAAAAGATTGTCATTAGGCAAATCCCCTGGGGAAGACGGCTATACCGCCGGATTCTATAAATCCTTTCTCTCCTCCCTCTCATGATAGAACTCTTTAATGAGATTCTAGACACAGGGAAAGCCCCGGACACTTTTGTCTGAGCCCTTGTTTCGGTGATCCCCAAAGAAGGCCGGAATCCTAAACAATGCAGCTCATATCGCCCCATATCCTTACTAAATGTCGATGCAAAAATATATACTAGAATCCAAGCAGCCCGACTGGAGACGTATATGCCACGTCTAATACACACGGACCAGGTCGGTTTTATACTGGGTACACCAGGAGCTGACACCATGAGGAACACCCTACACTTAATTAACGCATCTAGAACCATGAGGAATGACCCAGCTCTCCTCTTGGTCGACGCTGAGAAGGCTTTCAACAGAGTTCAATGGGGCTTTCTGATGGCAGTCCTCCGCAAAGTGGGAATAGGTCCGAAATTCAGGGGAGGGATTCAGGCAGTATACGCATCACCCAAAGCCTCCGTCTACGTCAACGGGGAATACTCCTGCTGGTTCGAATTGGGTAGAGGAACACGACCGGGATGCCCTCTCTATGCAATACTCTTCGCGCTCTCTGTGGAACCCCTAGCCCAGAAACTGAGAGACGATCCTCAGGTTGAAGGACTCAGACTAGGAGCCACAGAATATTGTCACATATACTGGAGAGCAGGCAGGGACAAGATGGCTTAGAGCCTGGCAGACTAGACACGCTTTGCAGGCATCCAGCACTCCTTTTCCACCCTCTCACATTCGGGTACACATTACAGTTGGCCCCGGTCCCCTTGGGGGAATCTGATTGGTTCAGCCACGCTTCCTGTACACCCAATATGGCCCCTGGCACTCTTTCTATGAATCCAGTAGCACGTTCTAGCCTCTGAGTGTGGTTGGCTATATAAGCCACGCCCAAAGGCAGACCCGTGCTTCGTGTTGCATCTGTAGCTTCAAGCAACACGCTCACCACGATCCTCGAACTTCACCTACCTTGGCTTCCACTCCGGATTCTCCACACTCACGTTCCTGAACTCAGCATCTGGGAGAAAAGGAAACACAAGACAGTACCTGCAAGCGCCCACGCTTAGACCCGACTCCTGGCTCCTTCTTGCAAGTGCGCACACAATCTACGGCTCCACTTACCCGATCTTCTTGGGAACTTCTCAGCAGCATTCTGAGTTCTTGTGCACGTCCTCTCTCGACGAACTCTTCAGAAAAAGCATGTGGGGAGAGACAATAAGGATTATTTTAGCATCTGCAACTTCCTTCTCGCACGCAGACCTCGCCGTGATTTAAGAATACGCAGCGATCACGTGAAATAGCCAGAAACCTTACCTTCTGATACTCACCTTTTCACGAGCTGAGAACAGCACCAAACCAGTGAAGCAACTGAATCCGAACTTACCTGCTACATCTTCGCTGGTTGAAGAAACACAGTGAGTGGCAGAACAGTGATTTACCAGACCCTGGGTCAAGAGAAGTACTGATCCGTGGGTTCCCAATACACAGCGCCCCTGCCTAGTTCAGGATGGAGAGTTCACCTAATTAATCCCTAAGGTGAGCCATACTCGCACATTTCACCATCACAGTACACACAAGGGGAGGAGGGAGAAAGAGGGTTCTGGGTCCAAATCCAGGTAGACTAAGATTCTTACCTTTCTATTTGACAGGTACCTGCAGTACAACGTTACTAATCCCGGGAAAGCAGGGAACTGGTCTACAAGGCTTCATCGCTCCCGCAGAGACCCAGGTGAGCGTGACAAATATAAAGTAGACTTATATGCAGAGGGCCTACTTTTGCATTTTTCGAACCCCATATCCTCCGTCCCTAGGGTAATTCAACTGATTAAGGAATATGGTAGCTTTTCGGGTTTCAAAATTAACAAGGGCAAATCAATCCTATTCCCCCTACATGAGACCACACAAGCAGACATTGGCAGACTCTCTCAGTTGGGCCTTATCTTGGAAAATGTTAAGTTTAAATATTTAGGCATACAGGTCAGGAGTGACATTACCAAACTCTATGAAGCCAATTCTCCACCCCTCCTCCTAAAATCCATGCAGATCTTGCCAAATGGAAGAAACTCACGATATCATGGTTGGGAAGACTTAACACGATGGAAATGGTACGTCTCCCCGCTTTCTTTTCCCTTTCCAAATGCTCCCCATACAAATACCGAAGCTCTTTTTTGATGAGGTCAAAAGGGCAATTGTGAGGTTCCTTTGGGAGGGAAAAAGAGCGAGAGTAGCCTACGACACCTTAGCATTGCCTTAAGATAGGGGAGGGATGGGACTGCCGAACCTGAAGAAATATTATGAGGCTGCCTAGCTACGAATTCTGATCCCCCACCTGCAAAATTGTAAATAACCTCAATGGGGTGCGATGGACAATCACGATCTGTCCCCAGCAACGGTCTCTGAGTGGCTATGGGTCCTGAGAAATAAACTATTACGGAGACCAAGAGATCACCCGATACTGGGAACCATTTGGGAAATATGGAGGGAGAGAAGGGATATGCAGAAAATTACTTCATGGCCGTCCCCCCTGAGTCATCTATGGGATCCTTGCATCATGGAAAACATTCCAAATTTGGATAGGTTCCAACCATGGTTCGAAGCAAGCCTGGAGAGGGTGGGTCAGCTCTGGAAGAATGGGTCCTTCATTACAATTTTGGAACTGGGTGAGAACCTCGGGCTGGGCCCTCTCCCTGTTTTTCACTTCCTGCAGATTAAGGGAGGATCTGACCATGGTTGAATGTAAAGATAAAGTAGATAGAGAACTCACCCCCTTAGAGAAACCTTTGAACTCCAGAACAGAAATGAAAGGTTTAATATCCGCCATGTACAGGGAGCTGATAGAAGCAGGGAAGGGCTCCACGTTGCCCCTGAAGAATAGATGGGAGAAGGATCTTGGTGAAGAGATTGACCCGATCATGTGGGATAGGATGTGCAGGGCTGCCCCTCAGGTCTCTATATTTAGCCAATAAAAATGTCATGCTATCAAATTGTTACACAGGTGGCAATACGACCCCCTCAGGCTCTCCAGAATGTTTGTCACTAAGCCCACCCTGTTGGCATAATTGTGGTGTAATAGCTGACTACTGGCACATGTGGTGGGGCTGCCCAGAATGAAGTCTTGGGGTGAATCAAAGACCTCGACGGAATACCAAGGTCTGCAGATCCCTTTTTGATTCTCTTTGGATTTGAACAATGTGAAGACGAAAGAAAAAAAGTCAAGGCCCGTGCCACTTTAGTCACTAAATGGAAGTCCAAACACACACCAAGCAAGGGCAAATGAATGAATGTAGCATCAAATATGTGTCATGGAGTAAATTACCTCAACCCTGCATGCATAATCTGCCCAATGTGACATGTTGTCGGAGACTTTGTCTGTAAGTACATGCCAGGAACTAATCAGTAAAGCATGGAGTGAAATTGAAAGGTTGTACCCTTCCCCCTGAGGAGAACATTCTGATTTGTTCTATTAGAAAAGACATACATTATGGCCCAGAGGATTTCACATTCAGACAACCTATGTTAGTGTGATTATCATATGCGCTATACTGTGCACCAAACGAGTCTCTCTTTTTTATTTTTTGAATATATATGCTAATAAATCAATGAGGAAAAAATGTGGGGGTGGGAGGGAGAAAATGTATTTTGAATAAAGAAAACATTTTTCTATTTGGGAGGCGAGAATGTTTCACATATATGTGACCCACTATATTTGTTTTTGAACACTGTTCTGTAATGCCTTTTTTCATGACCTTGAAAATCTCAATGAATTCAAATTAAATAAAAGTGCTTTCCCTGTCTATGGCACAACGAGAGGACTTATACATCTGGGCCCAGATGCGGAGCCATGCATCCTCTTATATCGAGATTTCCAGCTCCTCCTCCCATCTACTCATGTATGGCAGGCCGGGAACACCCTCAACCCTATCCAGTAATATATATCTATATAGCCCCGACACCTTGGATTTTTTGCACCAGCCTGGAGTGTAAGCTCGAGAGGGCTTAGTGGCCTGGTTCCACCACTTTTAATTGATGGTTGGGACACCCATTGGCACAATTGCACATAGCAAAACCACTCTGATTCGTTAAGGGAGAAAACCAGCTTACATTCAATAAAGGGCAATGGGCTAGCATCTTTCTATAGCTGTTTTAGGGATTACTATTGCTCCGGTAACCCAGGCTCCAAAACTCGCTTTCTCTCAACCTGGAAAAAACGCGGGTTTGTTCCAAAAGGGAGTGAGCAGGCCTGTGCCCACCCAAGTTCTCCACCTACGTAGTGCCCGTTTCAAATAGCAGAGCGTGTGCCTAGTTGAGGACAGCTGCATGGCCCCCTCCACCCTATGATCCCCCTCTTGGCCCAACATATGGAAGCCTAGCCAAGTATATCCCTGAGAAATCCTCCTCTATAGCCCTCCATTACGGTGCTGGATCCTCCCCCAACCAAGCAACCGCAAGGGAGACCTGTGTATCCATATTATAGCTAAAGACATCTGGGACCCCCAGACACCTTCCTCTAAATGCTTTCATCGGAACCTTTCAAGAGACCCGCACCCTCCTTTTGCCCCAAATGCAATGACAAATATTGTTCTGCAGTGCGGAGTGCAGCAACGGGAATTCTTACCGGCAACGCCAGGTAGCGATACAAGAGCCTGGGAACCAAGTTCATCTTCAGCGCACTGATCTTGCCAAACCAGGATATCTCCTGCCCGGCCCATCTGGTTAGGTCTTCTGACAGTTCCCTAAAGAGAGAGGGCATATTAGCTTAATACGCCCTATTGGGGATCTGAACCCCGAAGTAAGGAATAGTCACCTGGCTCCACGTATTGAGGAATGTGCCTCCAAACTGGCCCGATTCTCAGGGCATATTCAGATGCCCAACCCATGCGGCTTGTCGTAGTTTACAAATCCAGCCACTTTCTTAAAACACCAGCTCTAGCAGTGTGGTATCCAGGGAGGCACAGGGGTTCACCTATGTCAGGAGGTCACCATCTGCATAAAATGAAATCTTATATCACTTACCCCCGATAGTAACCGCAGTGATGCTCTAATTTCTCACATGACAGACAAATGGCGCCATTGGCAGTGCATACACCAGTGGAGAAAGAGTACATCCCTGCCTGGTCCCTCTAGTTATGGCTACGTTCTGAGAGTGATGCCCATTGACCGCAAGTGTAGTTGACTGCTCCCGATAGTTGACTAGAACCAACCTAGTAAAGTTGGGATCAAAGCTGAAAGCCTCAAAGGTACGCATACTATATCCCCAGTCCACCATATCAAATGCTTTGTGAGCATCCAGTGCCACCACCCCTAGCTCTATCCTACCTGTGTGGCCCACTTCAATGACATCTAGAACCCTGCTAATGTTATTGTGAGTACTCGGACCTCAGATAAGACATGTCTGATCCCCATCTATAATAGTAGGTAGGACCGCCATCAAGCGTTGAGCTAAGATCTTGGAAAAAAACTTTGAGTCCTTATTAGTCAATGTGATTGGGTGATATGAATCACAGCAGGACGGATGTGTAATGAGAAGAGATCAGGACTTTCTATTAAAGGCAGCTGTGAACCCGTCCGGTGCTTTGTTTTTCAAAAAAGTGATTGCCCGTTCCACCTCACAGGGTAATATGCAACCCTCCACCCCTCTTCAGCCTCCCCCTCATTGCCTCTAGGCAAACATGCTGCCTCGTTCATGGTTTTAACCACCCTAGCTTTCTCCTAGTAGGAGAAGTGTAGTGCCGTTGGATAGCCCCATCTGTAGCCACTTCCTTGTCCCTTAGCCAGTCAGTCAATGTCCTAAGCAACCTTTTCATTGCCAGTGTGGACGAGGCCTAGTGCTGGTATAAGGTGAGCGACATGTTTCAAAAGGTGATTGACACAGACGTTCTTGCTACAGTCATTATTCGCTCTTTTATGGCGTCGATGTGTACCCTTGTTAGGACAACGGGGGGCCTCTCCTTCGATATGGGAATTCATGATCTTGTATGTTGTGTCGAATTCCAAGGAGACTGGTGCTGGGAGGTCCAGGATGGACCAAAAGTGAGATTCGACAAAGGCAGGGAGCTTCCCTTCACGCACTGACAGCTGTATTCCACAAATCCGTATATTATTCCTCCGAGAACGATTCTCAGAGGAGTCCTGCTTATCTTCCAGTGCCTTGGAACGAGCCTCCAGAGCCTCAATCTTACCAGACCACTCTTCAATCTCATATTATTGCTTGCATACCGTTTCCTCATCCTCCGAGATTCTTGTCTCAGCGTCAGACACCCTTTTAATCTAACGCTAAGACTTTATTGGACAATTCCTCTGTGCTTTTATGAATTTCTTTGATGATTGCATCTAGAAGCACCTGCAAAGCAGCCTTGGTGATTCCCTGATCAGGCACTCCAGAGAAAGAATTTGTTGCATGAACCTGTGTCACTAATAACTCACTTCTCTTAGGCTTGCAGAGACCATTGCAGAGATGTCCCCTTGCTTTGCCGACTTAATGGTTTTAGCCATTGCTCACCACCAGTATCTGTGATGCAGCAAAAATCAGAGATCGCGATCTCCAATCATGGCACTATGTAGGGGGCTGGCAACTTACTGTGCAAAGAAGCCCAACACAAGTTGGTGAGCACTCCATACCACCTTAGTCAATTGTGATCTAAGTCCAGATTGAGGCAACCCCATACTGCACCAGTTGTGGGACACCACCACGTGCTGAATAAGTCAGGCTTCCATCTGTATTGCCACGCTGCATAACAGTAAAAAATCCCCAGCTTGGAAGGCCGAACACGTTTGCATGCCTGGGGTAAACCACTAACTGTACACACTATGCCACGCGTTGTTCCTCACCTCACACGAGATGCAGTTACCAGCTTCAGAGGCCATCTTCTATATATTGCAGCATATTATCCAGCCAGCAAATTATTTTTGTGGCCACCCTTCTCCCTCATCAGATGTTAGAGTGGGTTCACCAGCAGCCCTCTTGGTGTTCTGCTGCCTTTCCAACTGAGGATCTATTAGCAGGAGCCCCGCTCATCCCCATCAAGCTGAGTAACTGCAATGTCACTCAGACTGTCTGCGCTCCGCCGCCTCTTCTCCAAGTGCTCTTCAGGAGCCCTGCAGGGGACTGTCAGCAGCACACCATGAGCTTGCCAGGCTGCACAGTACAACGAGCCCTCCAGGGGGGTGCTGCTGAAACTGAGGGCCCCCAACATTGCTCTCCGTGGCTCATGCTCCTCTCAGCCAGCAAAGAGTGTGCCTGCTGCCATCTTGGGAGCTCTGGGTCTCAGTTTCGTAGTGTCCGATCTCCAAAGTGCCGTCGCTCCAGGGGCTTCGAAACCCCACTTTCAGCTCCTCTACTGATACACCACCGTAATCCCCATGATGCGCAGCAGGGAAGTGTCTGTTCACCATACATGTCTCCCTCTACTTTCCTGACCACGCCCCCTACTATGGGATGTTTTAATCGGGTGCCCCATAGTTTGGGGGGAATTTTCCTCCCCGCCCAAATCAGACTGTTAGGCAGAAACCTGTGCAGTTCCCTTAGGGACCACTGCAAAAAGTTTAAGACCACAGGTGTTGGCAGTAAACCCAATTGCTAGCAGTCTGCACCACCCAGATTTACCTGGTTGTTGTGGCTAAGCAGTCAGACTTCTCTCAAGAAGAGTTAGGCAGTATATAGAGTATACACATTAGGTACAAAAATACAGTAGCACAAGCAAACACTGACCAGAGCTTTGGTATAAAAGTATATCATTATTTATTTAAAAACACACTTGTAAAAATACACTGGCACTAATATGTTAAGCAAGTTCAAACACAGTCACTAGAAATATATACACCTCCCTGATTAATTATTCGACAAGTCTTAGGAAAAGAACACCACTTATTATCAACACAGAGGTGAGCGCTTAACCAAGATGGCACTCCAATAAGTATTTAAAAAGGGAGAGAAAAGGCAGAAATAGTAAAGCACACAATACCAACACTGTTAACAGAACCACAGCAAGTCAAGAAAGGCAGAGTCTACTGTCGAGCAAAAAGTTCATAGGCCAGGCCCACTCTTGGAGAGAGCAAGGCGGAATGTGCCCAAGATCACACAGTTGAAGTACACTTTAAAAGTCTTTGCAGATAGTTCAAAAAGGAGTTGGATCAGTTCAGAAAAGTTAGTTAACAGGTCCCAGGTCACACAAGGATTTACGGGACACCTTGAACAGTCTGTTGCAAGGGAGACCAGGCGGGACACAGTACCTGAAATGGTGAGAAAGCTCCAGCGGGGGCAGTTGTTCCTGGCAGCAGGTGCAAGTCAGTGCTTAGTCCAGGGGAAGAGAAGATCTCGACGCGGAGGAGAGCTGGAGGTCGTTACACTGCAGGGAAGAAACCAGCCGCAGAGTTTCCCGGTTAAAAGGTACTACCCTTTTATTTGCGGTAGTGGTGAAGCGTGGCTATCCGGCCGCCGGGGTGCTTGGCACTGGCAATTCGACCACGAGACGATCCAGGAAGGCGAAAAGAGGGCAAACTGGTTAACCCCACCAGTTCAAAGGAAGAAGACTCTCCAGGAAGAAGATCTTCTCTGTCGTTGGGAAGTGGTGAGTCGGTTCAGTAGGGCTCCACCGGTGGTGTCGTCGTTGCAGGTCGGCTCAGCTTCTCCCTCTTGGGATTCTTTAGGTCCTGTGGTGACTTCTGAAGTTCCAGTCCCCAAAGCCCTGCTTTTATGCAGAAAACCCCCATTCATCAGTCCTAGCTGTCACTCAAACATGCTAAGTGGTGAGCCGGGCGGCTCACCACTGGGCCAATCACAAAAGAGTGCGACTTGAGTTGCCGAGGCAACTCAGTCCAGGGTGCCTATTCCTCCCTCCCACACATCCTGTAGACCCAGACAGAGTGGCACCACTTTTGGAGGCTTCTGTGCAGAAGCCCGCCAAAAGTGGAACAAAGGGCTCGACTTGGGTTGGAGTCATAGAAGAGAGCACAAACGCCATTTTAAAACCGAGTTCTGGCAAAAAGACCCAAACGGGGAATTAATATTAAATAACCCGGCGGTATCTTTAACATTGCACCAAAAAAGTGGTGCGTTTAAAATGAATGGGAAAATCACATAGGAAATATTCCGGTGGAATATTTCGTGTGGTAATCGCTGCCACCAGCCAGAAACTCGACGAGGGGGAACTGCACAGTGCCCCCTCGAAAAACAGACCCAGGGGCAATCTAATTACCCCTACCAGTACTTCCACATTATGATGGTTTGTACTGGTTCTGTTCACAATTTAAGACTAGTAAAGTCAATGGTGACTTTACATGCCCTGGGAGACAGTAGTCAGTCCCAGGGTATGGAGTCTATGTTTGGGGGTCACTGACACCCCTGTTACTGCACTGAGGGTGCTGTGTAACACACTTACGAAAAACACATGAAACCCTATAGAGTAAAAGACCCCATAGCCCATAAAACACATTACAAAGTCAAAGGACATTCTCAAATCAAGCCTAAGAGTGGGAGAAAAAGAGTCTCACTCTTAGCAGGAGAAAGAAATAAACCCCAAAAATCCAGCAAAGCTGCTGGGGGACTCACTAGGTTTGGGAAATTAGCCTATACAGAGAATTCTCCCTAACACAGATGCACACAGTTTTCATTTGTTTAATGAAGTTCTTTTTATGAATACAACAGTGACCACCCCCACCCGCCAAATGTAACTATTTATTGCCTACAGCCTCCTTCCCCTTTCAGGGCAAGAAACACTCCGGATTGCACTGAAGGTATATTTATTAATAAAATAGAAATAAATGAATTCCTTTGAATATCAACGCGGTATGCAAGTATGAAATTCCAATGACCGTAGTGACTACAATGAGGACACTGGTCGGATCACTCTTCTATGTAGATTTACTTGAAAAGGCATTTGTAAACACACACATCACCATGTGTTCCTTTTTATTTATCCTGAGAACACATGTACATGCATTGAACAGTGCATTAGGGCTCTGGATAAAATTATTTTATAGGAATTTCAAACAGCTTTTTATATAACTCAATTGCAAGACAAGCTACTTAAAATTCCCATATGTGAATCACTCACAACATTAGAATATGTTTGCTAGATTCCTTCAGTAGTTTTTCTATTACATTACTGTGTATATTTGTCTTTTTCAAAGGGCAACTTAAAGATCGGAAATGGGTAGCAATTAATAACCATTTCCCCCTTTTTCTTATGTGGATCACTAACACAACTCTGCTTGGTGATGTGACCAGTAAATTACTTCATTGACCTTACCCTTCTAGGAATGTGGAAAGTGAGATAATAATTATAATTGTTCTTTTATAACATGCTTAATACATCCGAGATCTCCCAGTACACACACCATTTGAGACCATTCTATCAAATCTAAAGTTTCCAGAAACTATGTACCTATGAAATAATTATACATTTTCCAGCATCTGAACAGTCAAATTATACATCCCCACCCCTCAGTACTTACAAATGACAGGGGCAGGAATTTGATCTATTCCGCTTTGGAGTATATCTCACCTGAATTTTCTTTTCCCATGACATTATATGCATAAGAATTGCTTTTCGCTGTCTCGAGATAAGTGAGCACCCTCTTAAGGTCTGGTTCAACTCTCCCCCTCTAGGTGGGCATGTGTCAGCAAGAGGGCTATCAGCTTCCCTACATAGTCTGGTTCCCTCCTTTTTGTTTTGGGCATGTACATTTTCTCTTTCAATGATGGCCTGGATCTTTCACTGCAAGTAAGCCTCTTTTACAGTGTGCTGCTAGCAATCCAGAAATGGGTCCAAAGGAAAGCAATCTATACTCTTTTACTTTCTGCTATCAATTCTCATTTCTCTCCTTCCCCTTCATCAGCCAGTCAGTGAGTGAGCAAGTGAGTCTGTTGCCACCATCTATAGGTTTAGACTTGTATAGAGCAGAAATTACTCCCTTTAGAGGTGGGTATAATTTCTCTAATCTAATTGGTCAGTGTATGTGATTCGACCATGTTCCAAAAGTAACATCACCCTAAACCATCCTCTTCGTACTCATTGTACCTATTAATGAGGAGGGCAGTCAAATGGGAGTGACTTCTAAACCCAGTTTCCCTCCCATTTGATGTGATGTCATTTTAGAGATTTTGACATTAAACAATTGCAACTTTCTAAAACATAATATCCCTCACATGTGTGTAATCATGTAACTAATTGTTTCATCAAGTTGCTCTCAGGCAAATCAAATAATGCAATTTTCTTTTTTTGTAAACTTTATTTAACAAGTTAGCAGTGGTATACAGGTGATTCATCTCAGTTCACACTTTTGAAAGCGTTGTATGCTATCATTACATGCAATTATGCTATTCATAGTTTAGGTACATGCAGGTTTAACAAGGCAGTTTAGTAGTCTGACAAACTGACTTTGCTTACAGTACATCACACAGTGTATTATTGTTCAGGTTCAGATTCTCCATATATATGTGGAATGGGGCCGATATATCTTAGGGCCTGGAGGTCGTTGCCACAGTTTACACATACCCCTCCTTGTTATTGTTCACAAATGCCATTTCTGTATTGTTGGTGCATCTTTCGCTTTCCATTTGAGTAGGATGCATTTTTTGGCAATGACGCACCCTGTATTGAATAGTCTACGAGTCGTAGTGTTCACCTTGCCGATGTCTCCCAGGAGAGATTTCAGGGGTAGGAGTGTCAGGGGTATGTCTGCCATTTAGTTCAATGACTTTGCAATCTGTTGCCAGAATGCCATAATTGGGGAAAGGTCCAAAACATATGGATCGTATCAGCTTCTTTGCTACTAGATTTCGGGCAGTGTTGCACAATATTCAGATTAAATTTAGTAATGTGTTTGGGTGTGTAGTGCAGCCTGTTCAATACTTTGAACTGTATAAGCCTTAGTCATGCGTTAAGTGACACCTCTTTAGTAAGACTACACATTTTCCCCCATTTAACATAGTCTATAACATTCCCAGTGTCGCTTTCCCATTTGTTTCTCAGTGTGTTCTTTTGGGCGGCTCCTGCTTTTATCTTTGCGTACAGTCTGGACATCAGAACTTTCCTACTATCGCCCATACTACCATTTCAGTGCAGTCGTTTGGTTCTGGCCCCAGGGGAAATGATGGCCGTTTCTTTTTCACTGCTGCTCTCATGCGGTAGTACTGAAGTAGTCGTACTGGGTTGTTTCCCAATTTGTCTTTGAATTCATGTATCGTGACAAATCTACCTCCCGGGAAGAGGTCCCCTAGTTTTATAATCCTGTTGGGATCCCATGCTCTCTGGACATTTATATCTAGTGTAAGGGGGTGGGGTGTCGGGCCAGTTCCATAAAGGGATGCTACTGCTGTATGGGTTTTTGGTCCTCATTCTTTTCATTATACGCCTCCATGCGTCCAATGTGGTGCGTAAAGGGTCGAATAGGCAGGAGTCTACATAATGACTGCATAGTAGAGTTGTTTGATGTCGTTCAGGGCTGGGGTGTATGTTTCGAGGTCCTCATGTGAAAATGTAGTGTCTGGACCGTACCAATATCCTGCGTAGCTCACCTGGGTGGACAGATAATATAGCTCGAAGTCAGGAGCTGCAAGACCTGCCCTATTGTATTGTTCTATAAGGGCTTCCCGTTTTATAGGGGCCGAGCTCCCGCCCCACAAAAATCCTACCACCAGCTACCGTAATATGTTAAAGTAGTATATTATCTTGGGGTAGTATATTATCTTGGGGGTTATCACCATTTTCAAAACTGCAACTCTCCCATATAATAATATTGGAACTTTAGACCAGAGGTTAAGTTTGTGTTTGAATGTATTGAGGTTTTCTTCCTGATTATATTCATACAGTAGTTTGTGCGAATGTGCCACCTTCAGCCCCAGTATTGAACTGTGTCCCCAACCCATTTTAGCCTGTGTCGGTGTAGTGGTTTGGTAGTGTTATCGGTTAGTGGGAACAGTTCCAAATTATTTCTATTAATTTTGTAGCTTGAGTATAGTGTAAATTTATTAACTTCAGCTAGGACGGGTTCAATATTCTCAGCAGGGTTTGAGGTATAGGAGTATATTGTTTGCATAGAGAGATGTTACCTGAGGTGGCCCCCATATGTAGATCCCTCTATGACTGGAACTCACGGATCCTATTCGCGAATGGCTCTATGGTCAATGCAAATAATAAGGGGGAAAAGGGGCATCCCTGGCGAGTGCCTCTAGCAAGCTTGATTGGGTCAGAGTAGTTCCTGTTGGTCTGTATTTTGGCTATGGGGGCACTATATAGTAGGTGTACATATTTATTAAATCCCTCTACCAGTCCCAGTCCCAGCCGTTGTAGGACCCCAAATAGAAAGTTCCATGATACTGAATCAAAAGCTTTTCCAGCATCTAATATCATCGCTGCTGCAGATACCGTTGGGTTCAGCTACAGTAATGAACAGTCTTTGTAGGTTTAGGGTGGTGGACCTGCCCGGTATGAACCCTGACTGGTCCGGGTGGACCAGTTCGGACATGTACGGCAGTAGCCGGTTCGCCAACACTTTGGCAAAAATGTTTGCGTCCGCATTGATCAGTGGGTGATACGGGGACATCTCGTTTGGGGATCTGCCTGACTTTAAAAGGACTGTGATCACAGCTTCGGTGAGGGATGGTGGGAGGTTGCCAGAGCTGCATGCTTCCTCCCACACTTTGAGTAGGTGAGGAGCTAATGTATCCTTATATTCGCTGTATAGTTCAATACCAAATCCGTCTGGGCCAGGGGCCTTACTCAATGCAAGGGAAGCAATAGCTTCTGCTAGTTCTTCCACTGAAACTAACTAGGCTGTTTAATTTATTTCTCATTCTCGGCCTAGTTGGGGTAGGTTGGTGCTTGCCAGGTATCTATCTCTTCAACTGGTACTGTGTTGTTATTTTGGTAGAGTTTTTGATAGTATTCCCTGAACATGTTGTTTATTTCCCCTGGGTCGATGGTGGTTCTCCCATCAGGTTTGGTGATCCCTGTGATGTGTTTTGTTTCTTTTTCTACTTTAATTATTCCTGCAAGTAGGCGTCCAGGACGCTCTCTCTCGCCATATGTTCTGGTCTTCAAGTTCTTGGCCATAAATTGAGTTTCGCGATCCACCAGATCGTGACATTTGTTAGGGAGAATTCTCTGTTTAGGCTGAATTTCCTAACTTAGTGAGTCCCCCAGCAGCTTTGCTGGATTTTTGGGGTTTATTTTTTTTCTCCTGCCAAGAGTGAGACTCTTTTACCCTCACTCTTGGACATGATTTGAGTGTGCTTCTTTGAATCTAGAAGTGTTTAATGGGCTATGGGGTCTTTTACTCCATAGGGCTTCATGTGTTTTGTGATGTGTGTTACACAGCACCCTCAGTGCAGTGACACAGGGGTGTCATATGACCCCCCAGTATAGACTCCATACCCTGGGACTGACTACTGTCTCCCAGGGCATGTAAAGTCACCATTGACTTTACTAGTCTTAAATTCTGAACAGAACCAGTACAAACCATCATATTGTGGACGTACTGGCTGGGGCAATTCGATTGCCCCAGGGTCTGTTAGTCGAGGGGGCACGTCTCCGTCCCCCCTGATCGAGTTTTGGCTGGTGGCAGTCGATACTACTTTTTATATTCAACCGCGAATATTTTCCTATGGGATTTCCCATTGTTTTAGGCTACTATCTTTATTTAATTATTTACGGTAGCCTCGAACATACCGCCGGTTTATTTAATTAATATTAATTCTCCGGTTGGTATTTTTTGCCGAAACTTGATTCTAAAGGGGCGTTTGTGTTCTCTTCTGTGACTCCAACCCAAGTCGAGCCCTTTGTTCCACTTTTTGGCAGGCTTCTCCACAGAAGCCATCCAAAGTGGTGCCACTCTGTCTGGGGTACTTAGGAGGGGTGGAGGGGAATTTAGGCACCCTGGACTGAGTTGCCTAGGCAACTCAAGTAGCACTTCATCCTGATTGGCCCAAGTGGTGAGCCGGCCGGCTCACCACTTAGCATGTTTGAGTGACAGCTAGGCTGAGTGAATGGGGGTTTGCTGCATAAAAGCAGGGCTTTGGGGACTGGAACTTCAGAAGTCGCCACAGGACCTAAGAATCCGACGAGGGAGAAGCTGAGCCGACCTGCCACGACACCACCACCGGTGGAGCCCTGCTGGACCGTCTCACCACTTTTCCCAACGACAGAGGAGATCTCCCGCCGGAGAGTCTTCTGCCTTTGACTGGTGGGGATAACCAGTTTCACCGTCTTTTTACCTTCCCGACGTACCTCGTGGCCGCCTTGCCTGTGCCAAGCACCCCGGCAACCGGGATACCACGTTTTACCACGACCGCGAAACAAAGGTACCACCTTTAACCGGAAAACTCGGCGGCTGGTTTCTGCCCTGGTAGTGCAACGACCTTCATCTTTCCTCCAAGTCGAGATCTTCTCTTCCCCTGGAGGACGACGTAACTTGCACCCACTACCAGGAACAACTGCCACTGCTGGAGGATCCTTCCCACTTAAGGTACCTTGTCCCGCCTGGCTTCCCTTGCTACCGACTGTACGGGGTAGATTTAGCCCCCGGCTTTCGAACCTGGGTTAGCCTGGGACACCCTGGCTAAACTTTCCTAAGCCTCTCTAAACTCAGTGTTTGCTTGTATTGTTGTATCTGAGTGCCTATTGTGTATACTTTGCATACTGCCTAACTCTTCTTGAGGGAAGTCTGACTGCTCAGCCACAGCTACCAGGTAAATCTGGGTGTTACAGACTACTACCAAGTGGGTTTACTGCCAACACCTGTAGTCTTAAATCTTTTGCAGTGGTCCCTAAGGGAACTGCACATGTTTCTGCCTAACACCATTTTTGCATGTTACCCTTTATTAAGCCAAGTAATGCCCTGTCTCATGATTTACCGTATTTGTTTTCTAGGCTTCTGAGGTCTTCTTCCGTTTCCCTCAATTCCCTCCTCGTGGATTTTAGAATCCCGGACGTAGAGGCGTTCATTACTTCCCAAAACCATACTTTGAATGTTTCCCATACAGTGGAGTATTTTGCTACTGATCTTTCGTTGTCCTCAAAGAATGTCTTTGTCTATCCTGAGTGTTTCCACTAGTGAAGTGTCTGTCAGTACTGCAGGTGCCATTCTCCACAATGTTCTAGACTTAGCTATAGGTGTCATCTTCACCCTTTACTACGGGTGAATGGTCCGACCATGTGTGTGGTAGAATTGTTATCTCGCATGTCTTACTTAGCCATGGGTCTGAGATAAGCCTAACATTTATTCTGGACAGCGCGTCGTGGACCGTGGAGTAGTATGTGTATTCTGCAGTGTGTCTGGATGTTCTGATCTCCATGTATCTAATAGCGCATATTGAGCCATGATCTGCACTATGGTGAGGGCTGCTTTTGCCATGCCCCTATGACTGGTACTAGTTCTGTCTGTGGTGGGGTCTAGTATCGTGTTGAAGTCTCCACCCCATAATATTGAGGTGTCTGGGGTCCTCCCTATTAGTCTTGCCACTTTGACATAGAATGCGGGATCATCCAGGTTAAAGGCGTATGTGTTAACAAGTGTTACTGCCTCGTTGTTAATAGTTCCTGACACTAAAACATACCTGCCCTCGGGATCTATGTGTGTTAGTCCTCCACTAAAGTTACCATTCTTATGTATGAGTGTGATTACCCCCCTTGCCTGCGACGATTAGTTTGTATAAAATCTGTTCTTCCCCCATCTATGTGCCATCTGTCTGTGTTGCCTCTAGCGCATCGGTCTCTTGCAGCATAATTATGTTGGGTGCATGTCGTTCCAGGTATGCCCAGAGCTTTCTAACTTTTATAAGGTTGTTCAGTCCTCTTACATTCCAAGAGATAAACTTTAAGTGATCAGCCATGACTGTGCCCAGTGACTCTTATCCCTGTAGCATTATCTGCAAGGTCTGTTTGATCAATCCTGTAATCCACTTGCCACTTACTTTTCCAACTTTTCCCCACCCAACATTGGTGCAACTGGGGTTCCAGTCTACTAGAACCCTTAATAACTGTGTGTCTCGTTCCCTTTCACCCCCCTCCCTCACCATCTTCCCCAACTTAATGATGTAGCTGCCCTAAACATTTGGATATGTTGATGGCCTTTACCGTCTGTTCGGCTCAACGTTCCTGTCACGACCCTCGCCCAAAACCCCCTCTGGCAAACCCATTGGCCAGGTGGAGTCAGGACTCGGGCCTCTAGAGCCTGGCATCCTCTTACAAAACCCTCTTGGGGCCAATGGCGCCAGGCTCATACATCATGAAAAACAATGTGCTTGGGAACTACTTTGTGTTGTCAGCCAACATGGAGGCATCCACATAGCTTGGTTCCTCGGAACCAAGCTATGCGGTCTAGTGTTTTGGGTGTGGTAGCCTAGGGACTACTTTACCTGGACTATCTTGTTGGGGCTATTTAAGCCACACCCGAGCAAGACAACACGGTTTGCGTTACTTTGCAGCTTGCAACGTGACGCTCACCGTGTCCAGCTATACTCTTGAACCTCGGAGAAGCAGAACCTGCATGGAGACAAAAGGAACATCATTAGCAGCCGCATCTTACCTACAGTCTTCATCTTTAGTTACTCGCAGCTCCTGAGAACAGCTTTCCTTGGATCTGCACGCCTCCTGGACTGCACGACCTGAAAGAGGAAGATAGAGGCAACATTAAGAAAGCAGAAGAGACATTGCAAATTACGAACTGCTAAAAAGGCTTACCTGGCTGGTCGCCTCTCGGCTGGCACCACTCCGGAAAATTCCACACACGCTGAAGAACACCGCGACCTGCAGGGAAAGAAGAAGAAACAGGTTAGCAAAGGCAAGCCATCGCAGCGCTGCGCATATCGCTTCCTTACCGCATCATAGCGCTCTTAAAGTGCCATCATTTACCAGCGGGGCTCAACCAAGCCAGTTTGCCGCGCTGAAGCTCCGCCTACCCAAGGGAGAAAAAGAGACATTATTAAACAAGAGAGTTATGCAGGATTGCAACAATGCTAAAGAACAGCAATAAGACCTACCTGAACGATATCAAACGGGCCGGCGTCAGTGAAGTAACTCGACTGCACATGCCCACGAAAGACAACGCGCCCCTGCAAAGAAGGCAGGATGGAAAGCACGTCTAACTCTATCACAAGGTGAGGAGAGGGCCCCTGAGGGGCTGAAATCATACGCGGGTGGAGGGAGGATAGTTACCCCGGTCGGCCAGTCTTGAAACAGTTCTGTATTTTCAGGCAGAACCTTTGTTAGGACAGTTTTTCTGACGTCCAGTTAAGAGCCTAGCAAAACCATTCTACTGAGGCAGTACAAGACTCCACTCTTAGTATAAGGCTGTACCACCTGAGTTCAGGGTAGCGTAGATCGAGCAGTCAGGCTTATTTTAGGACGGAGAGAGGGCAGTAGATACAATACAAGTGAACATTGTAATACAAATGATCCAAAGAAACACTGAAACACTATGTATTGTAAAAATAAAGGATTTATTTAAATACAGGTAGGCCCAGATAAATCTAGGGGTTAAGTAAGTACTAAAACATTATATGAAATCACAATATAAGACACAACACTATACTTGAAAGTACACAGACCAAGTATAAACCTTATTTAGAACACCTAACAATAGTTCTAGGGAAGTCAAAACCTTGTTATACACATTTATCATAGGTCAAGCCTGTTCTTTGGGAGTAAAAGACCAATGGTTACTTTTAGATTACTTTTGGTAATACAAGGACAGTAGGCCCTTCCAGTTGTACAGCGACTCTTGGAACAACTCACATAAACAGTCAACTGGACAATATACTTTTGGTGAATAGTGAAACACTTATTCTAGGTGCAGTAAAAACCCAGAACTACTTTTGTCATAACACACAGTTATACCAGGTGAGTAAAACCTAAGGATGTAATATACAATTACAGATGCTTTGGAAATCAGGGAACCCCAGATTGAGGTAAGCAATAACTCTGGTAACTTGTTTTGGATGGCACACAGCTAACACAAGGTAAGTAAAACCCACATACTTTAACTTCACAATGAAGGGAAAAGTAAAACCCAATGTCACACTTTACTGAATAGTTATTCTAGGTAGGCAACAATCTAATGTAGACTTATTAAGGACAGGCTAGCAGCAAGTCAGGGGAAGCAAGGCCCAGTTGGGGGGCACTCATACATTTATCCTAACAGGACTAACCTGGTGATACCAACAGTTGGAGGACACTCATACAATTACCCTACAGGAATAATCTGGTGAAACCAACACATTACTTTTGTAAAGAGGCACAACCTAATCACGGGAGAGTAAAATACCTTCACATCTACTTTCTTTTAGACTGGTAAAACAGTGGCTAAGGAACAAAAGATGTTAACCATATTTTTAAGAATAGTGCATCACACATTCAGGATCAGTAAGAACTTTTGTAACTGTTCACTCTGAGAATTACAGTTAACCACCAACTCTTTACAAGTAAGTAAAACACTTGATTTCTTTTCTAGGCAGAAGTCCCAATCCCTTCAAAGTCTTTCCCTCAGAGCATGAGTGTTCTCAGTAGCAGAAGGGGGGTCACTAGGACTAATGACCAACAGGCAGTGTTAGAATAAGTTCTTTAGTAGCAAAAGTCAGAGTTTCCTTAGGAAAACTGGCAAGCAAGTGAGTACTTTACTTTTAGGGTTAGAAGAGGGTCCAGGGGAAGACACCCCAGCAGGATTCTAGCAGTGGGACTGGGTGTACTGGATGAGGGACCTCCCAATCACAGAAGACACCCCAAAGCTACACAGAAATCCCAACCGGCTTAAGGTAAGTATGTACCCCAGCCAACACAGTACCTCAGCAATGAAGAAGAGATTGCAGCAGGAGAACTTCAGGGACTGCAGCCAAGTACCCGGTCAGTGGATTCCTTGTCCTGGAGACTGAACACAAGACCTCAGAAGGGACTTTGCAGCAGGGATCAATGAAGAAGGCAAGATTTCTCTCGCAGCTGAATGCGGTTCTGCGGGTTTGGCGTCTTTTCAAGGAGCACAGAAGAAGACAGAAAATCGCGGTTGAATTCTCGTCGTTTAAAAGGTCCAGCACTCTTGTGAGGGGACTTTGTGGACTCGATTCGTGTCTCTAGAGATACACGAGGATGCCCACGAAGTTTACGCGAGATTCGGAATTCGGAAGACCGTGCACCGCACAGTGGCTGGAGGTCCCAGGGTATTGGGGTATTGCAAGAACGCAATGTCGCAGCAACCCGTGGGATGGCTCAAAATGCAGGTCTTCTTGAGTCTAGTGGATTTCACCAGGATCAGGGTTCGGGTTGTCATTTTCAGAGACCCCAGGTCGATCGGAAGGAAGGGCTGCAGCAGGCTCCGGTTACACAGCAGGCTCTCCGGTCGCTGGAAATCATTCCCACCGCTTTTCCTTCGTCATCCTCTTTGCTATTCTGTTCCAGTGGTCGACATGACCTCAGCTTCCAGGTTTCCAGTATTTATCAGGAACTGCAACACAACCTCTGCATTCTCTCCCCGCATTTTACAAGAAAGGGGCATCTGGCTGTCCAATCAGGACAGCCAACCCCCCACTGGGATTTGGCCCAGTTGAAGGAAGGCCTAAGACAAAGGAGGGTGAAGTTTTGGACTCCTCCCCCCACTTCCTGTGCTTACAGACTGACTGGAGCCTGGGCGGGGTATCCAGGGGACTCCCGCCGAAGACAACTCAAACAAAGGATTTTCCCACCCTGGATGTCAGGGGAAGGAACAAGAAACAACAAGAAACACTAAAATGGCAGAAAAAGAAGACGGGGCCATTTTGGTAAAATGAGCACCCTTAGGTGCCTTTATTGCAGCTGTGATTACAGCCTGCAGTAGAGGTGCACCAAATTAGTAAAAGGTATCACTGCCACCAGCCATTAAAGGTAAGCTTGTCACTGTAACAGAATTGTTACAGTTTTAATGTGAAAGGGGATACATTGTATCTTCCCAGCACTCCACATGAGGTGGGGTGTGCTGGTTTCACAGAATAACATTTAAAAGGGATCCAAAGATCCTTTCTACCCTTGGGAACTGTAGTTCACTCAAGGTTAGCACAAGAAAGTTAAATGGGGAGCCCCTAGGGCAACCCAGCAGCAACAGGCACTTATTGCCAATAAGTTGTTAGACATGATAACTTTAAAAAGACCCTATGAAGAGTCTTAAAAATGACACCCATAAAAAGAGTTAAAGATGAGGTGAGTGTGGAAAAAGGTTCCCACTCACTGAGGTATTAATGAAAATTATCCCACTAGAAAAGCAAAAAGTTCCGGAGTTGAACCAGGAAAGGAAGATTTACCAGCTCTGTGGAAATCTTACCCAACAACCTTCCCCGCAGATCACATCTTGGCAAAACTGAGAAGCATACCAGCGAGTAACCCGGCTGGGTGGCGTCCCTGTGGATACCAGGTGAGCGTAACAGTTCCCCTGTATTCCTTTTCCATTAATTGCCTGCACATTAGGATGTTGGGTGTTTTAACTGTTTTCCCATCACTTACATGTGACTATTTCAGTCGTTTGCATCGCTGTGGTTTCCTTCCTCTCCCGGTGGTCTGTTAGGGTCTTGGTGTTATGGCGAGGGGTCGGTATTGAGGCTTCTACATAGGATAGAACTTGAGTAGGAATGTCAAAGAAATGAACCCTGCCCCAGTACTGGATCCTTAGTTTAGCTGGGAAGAGCTAGGAAAATTGTACTTTCCAGGCTCGGAGAAGGCGTTTCACAGTGTCGTATGACCGCCTTTGCACTTGCACGCTGGGTAGACATGTATATTACTGGATTCGAAGCGCAGCATGCCTATTTCCCTGGATAGACTAAGTATTGTTTCTCTGTCTCTGTAGTTTAGTAATTTGGCGATTATGGTTCGTGGAGGTGCGCCCGGTGGGGTTGGGGTGGGGGCGAGGTACGGTGTGCCTTTTCTACCAGGAATTGAGAGGATAATTTGGAAGGGTCAAACAGTGATCATAGAAGTTTCTCCACAAATGGCTCCATAGGGCCCCTTTTAGCAGCCTCCGGTACTCCCACCACACAGATGTTGTTGCGCCGAGATCTTGATTCTAGATCCTCGCATTTATTCGTCAACTTTTTAAGTTCAGTTTAGATAGTTGCCAATTCTCGGTCGTGGCGTATCAGAGTGTCTTCTGTTGTGCTGATACGTGTTTCCGCTTCAGAAATGCGTTCACTCTCCTTCCTCCATCCTTGCCTTTAGTGATCCAATTGTGCCAACGTTATCGTCCAATTTGACTTTGAAGGACATGAAACCATTCTGCATTGTTTGTAGTAATTGACCATCACGCGAGCCTTCCTCTCCATCTTTGATCTGAGGTGTGCTGGAGGGCAGGGGGGAGGGGTCTCTGAAGTAGAGGGACGGGGGCCCGTAAACGAGTCCATGGGGCCCTTTTTCCCTTTTGTTTCTTTTGTCATTTTGCAAATGTGCCAAGTTCTGCTGTTGCTGTAGGCAGTGCCACCGTTACCCAGCGCCTATTTATTATATTTAAGGCTCCGGCTTTGTTTATGGCTCGGCGCAGCTGTGCAGAGGAATGTGTGCAGTGCTTCCTTGTCTACCCCTATGTAGGGTCACCAGAAATTGCAGCGTTTACAGGTGACCTAGGGGGATCCCGGCTGCTTATGGTAAAACCTAATCTTCTGCAGTAGCCCTGAGTTGCGGTGGCAGTTCTAGCCGCAGTTGGCCCTTGCAGCCTATAATGGATGGCAGAGGATTCAAGTTTGAGTTTATTCTATTGTGGGATATAGTGCGTCGCTTCACCCAGCTATGTGTCGTGGTGAACCCTGCTTTCAGAGGGGTTCTGCCGTATTACTACGTGCTCCCCGTACAGGCTTGGGACTCAGACAGTAGCAGTATGTCCCTCTGACTGCATTATCGCAGCATGCTTAAAGTTACCGGTGTGGGGTTGCAGTAAAATTCTGTCTTCTGCAGTTGCGTTAGGTTTTAATGGGCACGGATTGTTTGTGACATAAGATATATGGTTGTCCGGCGTACTTTGTTGCAGTTCCTACCTCACCCCAGGCCCGGCGCCACCAGGTGCTTGTCCTCCCCACCTTCCTCACAAGAGCCACCACAGATTGGCCCCCAGGAGCGGTGAATGTTTCAAATATAAAGCCAGGGTGCTTTCGGACCATTCACCTTTGGTCTTGGAGTGGCGGCACCATCCCCCTAGGGTGCGTATCCCGACGTGGAGGCTTAGAGCTGAGGCCCTACAGGACCCAGGATTCCGAGAGGACCTAAGGGAGGCCATCATGGAATATTTCGACATTAATACCAGCAGTGTGCAATCAATGGGAACAGTATGGGAGGCATTCAAGGTGGTGGTGCGTGGGGTAGCTATATCAAAATCCAGGGGGCTCCAAGGGGGTATAGAACGAGAATTGCAGGAAACGGAAAGAGAGTTAGAGGACTTGATGCGAAGGTGGGTGGACCACCCGGGAAGACAGTGCAAAAACAAGGGAGTTACAAAAGGCTAGCAGTGAGCACTGGGATAGGCTATGTAAGCTGAATTATAAGAAATATATAGAAAGGCAACATGCGGGTGGAGACAAGCCGGGCAGACTGCTGGCCTGGTTATACAAAAATGAGACACCCCGACCGGTGATTAGAGAAGTCAGGGTTGCGGAAGGCCTGACCCGCAATACCCAGGAAGGTGTAAACGAAGAGTTCCTCAGATATTATAAACGCTTGTATGAGGACGCAGGTGGAGACATGGGTCAAGAAATTCTGGAAACACTAGAAGATATAGGTCTGCCCACCTTAGGTGACTTGGAACGAGCAGACTTAGATGCCGCAATCACCTCAGACGAACTGGAGACAGTGATCCAGCACCTGCCCACGTGTAAAGCGCCTGGGTCGGACGGGTTACCCAGCGAAATCTATAAAGCGTACAGGCAGGAGTCACTCCAGCCGCTGCTGGCCATGTTCAATGATGCTTACGAACAGGGGGAGTTGCCAGAATCCCTTCGAGAAGCGGTGATCATCCTGCTCTTGAAACCGGGCAAGCCGAATGCGGACTGTGGGTCCTACAGGCCCTTATCGATGCTCAACCAAGATAGAAAAATACTCACAGCGGTGCTCGCCAACAGGCTTACGCGAGTAATTGGCAGATTATTCCACCCGGACCAAAAAGGCTATGTCCCCGGCAGAAACATCACAGACAATCACAGGATGTTATTGATCAAACAGAGAAAGACCCGGGCGAGCTGGCCATTGTGTCGCTGGATGCGGTCAAAGCCTTCGACTCAGTGAGGTGGCCATGGTTGATGGCTACCCTGAAAGGGTACGGGATAGGGCCGGGGTACATTAGATGGGTCAAGATGTATACGGGCTCCCCGATTGCAAGGGTTAAAACCGGCGCCACAATCTCAGATAAATGGCGACTCAGTAGGGGGACTAGAAAGGGATGCCCCTGGTCACCCATGTTATATATTCTTGCGTTGGAGCCGTTAGCAATTTGCCTTGGGCAACAATACGGTGAGGTGGGGATTCGTACGTCAGGAAGCACACACTTGATATCACTGTATGCCAATGACATTCTTCTCTACCTGCGCTTCCAGGAAGAGAACCTGCAATATGTGTTGGAGGTGATGGATCGCTATGCCACCCTCTCGGGCATATCAGTAAACCCCGGGAAGTTCAGCGTGTTCCCCTTGGGGAGATACAAGAGTATTCCACTAGAAAAACTGCCCATTCTGCAGATACCCTGGCGGACCGAGACGTTTAGATACCTAGGCATAAACATATATCACAAGATAGAGGTAGAGCACAAATACAACTTGGAGAAAGCAGTTGAAGGTATCAAAAATAGCATGGTGTTTTGGTCCAGATTGCCCCTTGCCATGAGGAAGAGCAGCATTGCTCAAGATGGTGGTTTTGCCCAAACTGCTACACTTGTTTGTAATTGTCCCGTACTTGATCCCCAACGTTTCTTTGTCAGACTCCATGGCCTGTGCAGGGGCTTCATATGGCACAATTCTAGGAACAGGGTGGCCCTTTGGAAATTACAAAACCTGTGTGATAAGGTGGGTATAAACCTGCCAAATTTTGAATTGTATTACTTGGCGGGACAGCTACTATATGTAGCTAGGGGGTTGTCTGAAGAGGAATCAGTCGAAGTCAGGCTTCTGCAGGGTGATTCTGCCCCATACTTCCTAAAAGAGACAGTGTGGCTGCACAAAACGAAAGTGTCGGAGATGGGGAGACTGTTGGTGCTGGGCTGGGAGGTCTGGCGTAGAGCATGTCTAACTGTGGGTGACCCGGACACGCTCTCTCAGCAGGTCCTGTTTGTGGTGTTATGTGGGGAAGACTCCCAACTGATTAAAGGGGTACGCAGATACTGGGAACGGGTGGGCCTGGCCACCCTTGGAGACATATGGCAGGAGGGAGAGGCATTAGGATTTCAGAGATTAATGGAGGAGCCCGGGGTGCATAAAGGCCGATATATTACTTACTCCAGGATTATGAAACGGGAGAGGGAAAGATGGCCCGAAACAGTACTTGCAGAAGAACCTGATGCCACCATAGAAATGATGTACGATGTCTCGGAGGGCGGGCACGAAATATCTTGGATATATGAGCTATTGAGTACGAAGGCGGGGAAGGAGCTGCTTCAACTGAGGCATGACTGGGAGGAGGAGGTGGGGGAACCCATGACGGATGGACAATGGGATAGAGCCCAAAGGTACCACAAGAAGGTGTCCCGGAATGTGAGACTCCAGCAGATCCAACTATGTTACCCACAGAGCATATTTGACCCCCGGCAGAATAGCCAGGTTTGGTGGCTCGGCTATACAGAAATGCCCCAGGTGCGGGGAGGAGGAGGCTGGGCTGTTGCATATTTTCTGGGCTTGCCCAGAAGTGAATAAATTCTGGGCAGAACTGAAGACAAGAATGGCCAGCAGTGGGGTGGTGCTTGACGTGGGGTCTGCTTGGGCATGTATGCTTGGGAGCTTTCCTAGGCCACGTAATCTAAAGCATATTAGCAAGATGAAAGACCTGGCTTGTATCTTGGCCAAGCACAGAATTGCAATGTGCTGGAAAGTGGCCCACTGGCCTAGAGTAGAGATGTGGTGGGCAGACCTCCCGAAATGGGCTGAGGCAGAAACTGCGGCCTGGTATGAAGCAGTCACTAGAGTGGGGGGGAGGAAGAGATGGGTCCCCTGATAGCCTGGAGGCAATTGGTGACTTCAATGGCAAACCCCCACCAGGCCAAACACGAAACGGAAGACTTGGATGAGTTGATGATAATTGGGACACCTGAAGATGCTCAGGTGGATGGCACGGATACGACGGCTCGAGTTATTGGGGAGGCAGGGGGGAGGACGGAAGAGGGCATTTTATAATGTAATGTTTTAACATTGATCACAAACGTCCTAAATGGTTGTAATGTTTGGAGTATTGTTTGTTTAAAATAATAAAAATTGTTCAAAAATAAAAAATCTTAGGCTTCTGCAGTAAGAGATTCAGGCACTCATCTCAAAAGGAGCGATAGAACGAGTACCAAGAGAACAGGTAAACACAGGTATGTTCTATGGTTTATAGTCATAATGTCGAAAATAATAATGTCGACATCCTATACTTATAATGTAAAAAGTCATTTTTTCGAAAAAAAAATGTCGACATTTTTTTTTTTGACATTATGACTATAAACCCTTAAAACTATCAACACCTCACCCAACACCCCCCTGCCACCCCCCCCCCCCCACACCCCCCAACCACCCTTTCACCCCTCATACTCAACACATACCAATTATTTATTTATTTATTTATTTATTCAATAATTAAATAAATAAAAATTGTATTTACTATGGGGGGTCCCCCCCAACCCCCCCCTCACCCAACACCCCCCTGCCAACCCCCCACACCCCCCCAACCACCCTTTCACCCCTCATACTCAACACATACCAATTATTTATTTATTTATTCAATAATTAAATAAATAAAAATTGTATTTACTATGGGGGGGTCCCCCCCCAACCCCCCCTCACCCAACACCCCCCTGCCGCCCCCCCACACCCCCCCAACCACCCTTTCACCCCTCATACTCAACACATACCAATTATTTATTTATTTATTTATTTATTCAATAATTAAATAAATAAAAATTGTATTTACTATCGGGGGGTCCCCCCCCCAACCCCCCCTCACCCAACACCCCCCTGCCACCCCCCCACACCCCCCCAACCACCCCTCATACTCAACACATCATATATATATTTATTTATTTAATTATGCATACACTAAATTAATGTCGAAAAAATATCGAATAATGTCGACATTTTTGTTTGTCGACATTATTGTTTTTCGACATTAATTTGTCGACATTTTGACTGTCGACATTATTGATGTCGACATTATGACTGCACACCATGTTCTATTTTATTTTCTAGTTGCCACAAAAAGGCAAAACCACGAGACCAGTGTTAGACCGGCAAATAGGCATGTAAAGCAACACAAATGAAGACTGGCAACCCTGCAGGAGGTCAAACTGCTCCTAAACAGAGGAAACATCATGACAACATTAGATCTGAAAGATGCATACTTTTAGATTTCAAAAGTACCTCTGATTCAAAATACAGAATAATCATTACCAATACCAATTTGAGGTTCTGCCTTTTGGAATTGCATCAGCACCACGTTTATTCACCAAGATGCTTGCAGTCGTTGCAGCAACTGTACAGGGCAACGCAGTTCCAGTGTATCCTTATCTAGACGACTGGTTAATAACTGGACAAAATGCACATGAGTCTCTAGTACATACGAAACACACTGTGGATCTGTTACACCGCCTAGGATTATCAATAAACGAGAAAAAGTCCAGCCTTATGCCAAGCAAGCAAAGTAAAAGTCTTCCATGGGGCAATTTTAAACACTAAACAGCAGCAGCCTATCCTACATCAGAAGGGGTACAGGCATTGCAAGTACTCATTATACAGTTCAAAGTGGGTGAGATGCTGTCAGTAATGAGGCTTCTAGGCATAATGACATCCAGTATCTTAATATCCCATGCACGTCTCAGAATGCACACAATACATTGGCTTGCAGAGCAATGGTCACAAAAAGCAGGCCAATGGGACGATCGAGTGGTAGTCTTGGCAACAGTACACAACAGTCATCTTTGGTGGTCAACAAACAATATGATCAAAGGAAGACCTTTAATTTCTCCACCACCACAGACCACAATAACAGACGCGTACCTGACAAGTTGGGGAGCATATTGTCTACTCCTCACTTCACAACGAAAATGGACAATAAAGCAGAAACGTTACCACATATGTTGGTTAGAACTGCTTGCAATAAAAATGATTCTTTACAGTCCATTTTAAAGGAGAAAAGCATCCTCATACAAATCTACAACACAACTGCAATGTTGTGCATCAATAAACAAGGCAGAACACACTGAAAACAACTTTCTATCCTTGCACAAAACATCTGACACTGCTATATACAAAGGAACATATGCATCCAAGCATGGGAACACAACTGTTTGGCAGACTCGCTCAGCAGAGTCCTAATACCAGAACATGAGTGGGAGCTCAACGCCAGTACACTCTCACCGATCTTTACAGCACCCAACCAACAGTTCACCTATTTGCAACAAAAGAAAACTCCAACACTTTGCATCCAGGTTCCCGCAAACAGGGTCCCTAGGCAATGCACTATGGATGACTTGGTCAGGGATATTTGCATACGCCTTTCCCTCAAAACCACAAATCAACAAAATTCATAAACTACATCACAAGAGTCTATCATTGATAATTATTAAACCAATATGTACAAGACAACCATGATCCTCACACCTACTACATGTGTCTATACCCACCAATCAAACTTTACCCGATCCAAGACCTGCTTACAGAAAAGAGCAAACAAATAACACACCCGGCACCTCAAACAACCAATTTAGCAGCCTTCCTCCTGAGGTCATAGAGTTTCGACATATGCATCTTCCTTTGTGATGTATCGATATTCGAAAGGAGGCAAGAAAACCAAACACGAGACAGTTATTTCAACAAATGGAACAGATTTGTTGTTTAGTTTAGGAAAACACAGATCAATCCCATAGATTGTTCAGCTACAGATGTTGTAATTTACCTTCTGTGTCTACTAGACCCAGATCTAACTTATAATTCACGTAAGGTACGTTTAGCAGCTTATACCACACCACAGCAGAAAATATCATGGTGGAGGGTACCAGTTGTTCAATGCTTTATGAAAGGTATGAAACACATTTATCCTTCAGTGAAGCACCCCCCAACAGTGTGGGATTTAAACACAGTAGTCACACAGTTTTTGGGCCCACCATTTGAGCCAATGCATAAAGCCCGACTTAAAGAGCTCCCTTATATTATAAAGTGGCTTTCCTTTTTGTTATCATATCAATCAGAAGAATCAGTGAGTTACAAGCTCTATCGGTATCTGAACCACGTGTAACAATACACAAACATAAGGTTGTGTTAGGAACAGACCCAAGGTTTTCACCAAAATTCAACCCAAAGTTCCATGCCAAGCCATCTATCGAGTTACCAGCATTCTTCCAAAATCCACAATGAGGAGAAGGAGCTTTACACATGCTCCACATAGATAGAGCTGTGATGTACTATCTAGACAGGAATACAAAAACCAGATTAAACTTTCATATCAATGGCAATAGGAGAAGGATATCCAGTCACTATCACTACAGCAACAATTGCATTGTGGATTGTCAGATGTATTCAAATGTGCTACTGTATAGCAAAAAAATTGCTTCTGTTTACCCCTAGAGCACATTTAACCAGAAATAGAGGAGCAACATTGGCATTCCTTGGAAGCCATTTGCAGGGCAGCTACATAAAGTTCCGTACATCTACTCATTCACCTCACCCACCATGTTCTCAAAATAAGCCCTAGAAGACAAATATTACTCATCAGTAATAGTTTTTCTGTGGCTTGTATCTGCTTAGAATCACATGCTCCCATCCACCATCCCCACAAGGGAGCAAAAGGGGAATATGATCAAATGAAAAAATATATATATTGCAAAGGCACCACAGACTTTCACATACCATGTTGGAAAAGAAACAATCTGTGTGCGTAGACGGATGAAGCATCATGGATACCCACACACGTAGGATAGGGATAGTGTTGCAGGTAAGCCCCTGTCAGCGCCCAATTTTCGAATGTGAAAAAATATTATGTAATGCTTTGCACCAACCACAAGATTGCGGGCCTATCTAAGCAGTCAAAAGCCACAAAAATCAAATACTGGTAAGTAATATTTACCATAATTATGTGTGACTAAATGAGAATTGCTCTGGCCTGCTCTTTATGTTAATCTGCTTTTGTATTGCACTGAATAACTACTGTGGTACCCAAAAAGCTGCAGGTTCAAGAAGTTGAAATCTGCATATTAGAGTTGGAACACAAGGAGAACTATGACTGTATTAACCCTCAGTTCACATAAACCGTAATGACTGGGCAGTTAGGAATATTTTCTTTTGAGCTTTGGTTGATTGTATGATCATCCATTTTTTTTTCTTCAGCCAAAGGGGCAGGTAAAGCTTTCAAGTAACAACGTAATGGACTCCGATCTGGCTATGAGTCACAGTTTTTACATGAAAAAAGAATCCATAGACCTTAAACTCGTCAATCCTGTTGAAGAAAATGGAGTACATAAGTTGGAGACAGTGCGGAATGGAACAGACATTTTCTCTGAGGGCGAAGGAGCAGACCTCTATTGTGCCACAATGAAATTTGATGAGGCGGTTCCAGCAAAGCAAACATCAGGTACATTTCTTTTAACCCTTTATTTTATCAGTTTTTACTTGATAAACATTCATGCAGAGAATTGATTGATGATATGTGAGTGGAATAAAAACCTATGAAATAAACTTCCCAGAGCACACAGTTCACCAATTCATTATTGGGACTACAGACTGCAAACCATCAGTTCATAGACGACATCAGCAGCAGCAAATCCTGCCAGTTCATCTCATGGCATAGCAATGCACCTATTTCTGGAGGCAGTTCAGGCTTGTAAATCAGAGGGTGTAGTGTCTTCTATTGAAAAACAAGTTAGCAGTACAGTCTATTACACTCTTTTGGTACACTTGTTCGCTTATTTCTTTTACAGTACAGCAGCCTTTTGTGCCTTATAGTGCTCAAAATGGCTGGTCATGTTCGTTTAAACCTTATCTTTGTACTTCACTGTCCTTAAGAAAGGTGCCTTTCTCCCAGGCATGGGTAAGAAATAGCCATATCTTGGCATTCCTCTTTGCAGGTACTGGCCAGAGCATGGAGGTAGCCTTTGTGTGTGTGCCTTTTTCTTTAGCTGGGTAAGAGGTTGCCAGCAGTCCCAACACACACCTGAAAGCTAAGTGAGGTCATGATGGTACCTGAGCTGGCTATCCATGATTATACAGCTGGCCAGAGTGTTTTTTTTTTTTAAATGTACACTTTTAAAGTTTTTCAGGAGTAACGAGAGCGAGGTACGTCGTGGCCCATGGCCGATGCCATAGGACAGCTTTCGAGTAGGTAGGTGCCCGACTGATTCGCAATGATCCTTAAGAAAACCAGTGCTTTATAGCAGATAAATAACCCACAAGTGTAGGAATACTTGTTTGAATGCCAGGATGCAACGTGGAGAGGTACGAACAGCGGATAGCTGTGATGTTAGGGACGGAAACTAGAGGCTGTCGACAACGGCGAGACCCAAGTTGGTGCCGAACTGTGGTGAGGACAAAGGAATGGAAGCCTGACCCCCAGAGTACAGTGAAGAAGGCACGGCCTGAACATTGTCGGGTGCTGCATGGAGGGGCCGACGGAGTGACAACGAGTGCCCGTACTGGGAGCGAAGTGAGTGAACAGCTGAGGTCGAATAGAATCCATCAGAGGGACAGAATGCGAGGAGTGGTGGCAGCGGGGCTCTGCACCAGAACGAGACCGTGACAAGGCAAGTGGTGCACGAGCCCCCTAAACTCCCCATCCCCTGTGTTGTGTAAAGGGAGCTGACCGAAAACGGGAGCAGCCGGCTGGTCCCAGACATGCGGCTGAAGGCAGCATGTGAAGAGCGCCTTTACAGCTGGTGCATCGGGCAAGGCAGAGCTACCGAACATATTGTGCGCCTGCATGTTGGAGCCCGGGTCAGGGGTTTGCACAAGTATCGGGCCCCAGTAGAAAGGAGGCAGGATCTGCCGCATTAGTGAACCGCAAGCGGTCTGCCATAAATCATTGTGGGGGGCACAATAACATGAACCTGGGTCGCGCAGTGTATACTATTTAACACTCCGGAGCCAGTACAACGTAAGAAAAGTCTAACCGAGTGAAGGCACGGAGAGTTGCAATATTGTAACCTGTGCTGAGAAGAGAATCCGACACAAAACACCACCACCCAAATCCCTGGTAGCCCAAGATATAAGTTATAACACCCCTGTTGAAGCTGCCAGGTATGTGTAACGTGGATAAAGTGCTGATGGATGGTGAGCATTAAATAAATGCCCTCAGAGTGATTGAAGCAGCGAGAAGAAACTTGTTAATAAGCTAGTTGGGAAAAGTGGCACAAAACGCACATAGTGCCTTGGAGGTAGATGGGCACATATTCCGCAAGTGCTGGTAGACCGCGCACAGTAAGCAAATAAGCAATAAGGGCAAGTAAGTGTATTGCGCACCTTGCTTTCAGCAGCAGAAGAGCCACGTTGCCCGCTTCCATCCAGAGAAAAAAAGCGGCAAGCAACGAATCCGCTCAAGAAAACAGACACCCACAGCCCTGCAATAACATCACCATGCATAGACAGAACCACCCTGGAAATATATAATCAAAGATTGCACAGGAACAGTGAGTGAGTTTGTTGCATCTGCGGCTAAGAGAAAGAAGGGAGCTAGTGGTCTCCTCCTCCATTCTCCTCCTTGAAAACTTCTCCTCTGCCCTCTTCACTCCCCCCCACCACCCCTCTTCTTACCCTCATCTGATTCCTCTCTCCCCTCTCCTACTCCTCTCTTTTCCCCTTCCATTCTCCCTCGCCCTGTCCATCTCCTACTCCCCACCCACCACTTCCCTCTCCCCTTTTCACCCCCCACCTAAGTTAATTGCTCTTTGCACTGTTTTGTTGAATGATTCATGATGTAAATTTTGCTCTCATTGTTAAATGTTATTTTGTATTTTGTTGTTCCACTGTACAGCGCCTTGGTATAAAGCGCTATATAAATAAATCAATCAATCAAAAACAAGGCTGGCCAGTCAACTCTGGATGGCTTCGCTAAAGCCAAACAACAAGTACCCAGAGGAAATATGGAAGTGGCGCAGAAAGGGGAAAAGTGTGCCATGGATTTGCACAACCAAGTCATGCTAGCGATAGTGGAACTAAAAGCATCATTGAGGTCACAGATTGGAGCGTTGCAACTGGACGTAGGGCTGTTACAGCAGAATGTCAGAAGCTTAGCGGAACGTGCCATGATGCTGGAATCACAGATGGAGAACACAGGGGATCTAAAGACCACGCAGCAGGGCGTCCATATGTTGCAGCAGAAAGTAAGCCTGCTGGAGACCAAGGTAGAGAAAGCTGAAGGATGGGCAAGGAGGATTAATATCTGCATCATCGGATTACCGGAAGGAAAAGGAGCGTACGCGACAATGTACATAGAAATTGGGCCTGGGAATCTGACACAGGTTTTATGATCAAAAGAGCGCACAGAGCACTGTCCAGGTGCCCCCTCACCCCAACCCCCCAGAGTGCCCCCACGACCGATTATTACCAAGGTCCTGAATTACAAGACTAGGGAGCGGATATTGGCTTTCTCCAGGCAAGGGGGACAACTGAAGAGAGTCTCAGCAGACCTGGCTGTCTACCCGGACTACACGTTTTAAGTGCAGAAGAGTAGAGCACAGTTTACAGCAGCCAAGAGTAGGCTCCACACTGCAGGATTGAAGTATATGTTGATATACCCAGCGCAACTCAAAATTATACATAAAAATAAGCCTTGTTTCTTTGACATTCCAGAAGATGCGCAAGCATGGATAGATAGGGAAAATATGGGACGCAATGCAAACGAGGAGGCTGACGTGCAAGGGAAACAAAAAGGAAGCCCTACTCGACCTGTGGTTGGGAATAACTAAGAACCCGAGTGCTGCACATATAAAAGGCTGCAAGGATGACACGATGAGAATACACATACACGAAGATTGCAAGGCTTACGGATATAGTGGGCATCTCATGGAAGACCAATGCAAAGCAGTTTGGTTATGGGCTTAAAAGTTGGGTGGGTGTCTTCAACACTTGGGATCAGAGACTATGAAGGAAAGTACTGCGTCTAGGGCTGGGACTGCCACACCCTTCACAGTTTATTTAGTATGGGCAATTGTTTGTTTGCCCATCCACTGTACACTAGACCCGGGCAGGCCTGCTCGGGGAAGATGTGAGAAGGGGACGGACAGGCCCGAGTAAGGGTAGCAACGCTGGGCCATCGTTGTTGGTTGGAGAAGTTAGGGACTTTTAGGAGAGGGAAGGGTTGTCTGCCTGCACAGTTAGAGTAAAGCACGGGTTATCTGTTAGCATGATGCTGCTAGAAAGTTGTAATGACATAGAGAGGGGGAATCCTGGAGGCGCCGGGGGACCTGCATGGAGACAACAGAAATGGCGGGTACGGTTAATGTGATCACCTCAAATGTGAGGGGCCTAAATGCTAACGTAAAAATGAATAGAGTTTATTTGTATCTTAAAAGCTGCAAGGTGGACATAGCTATGTTAAAATAAACATACCTCACAGCGGAAAAACAGTTAATGTTGGCGTGAAGATTGCGTGGGCAAATGTTCGGTTCCACATACTCTGAGTATACATAAGGATTACTGATATGGGTAACGCCTTCAGTACCCTTCAAGGTTTCGCACGTAAAGGCCGATAATAAGGGTAGAATGGTGCTCATTCAAGGCCTCATGGAATAGGTGGATACATGTTTGATTAACACGTACGCCCCCAACCACAGTGCTGCCAAATTCTTCCAGACCCTTTATCCCCGATTGGCACCATACCGGGACAGTAATATGCTATGGGGTGGAGATTTTAATTGCATCTTGAATCCTGCCTTATATAGATCAGACGGTAAATACACCAAATTAGCACCGCCCGCGAGAGCGTTGCAGAATCTATTGAATTATTTTGTTTTGGGAGATGCCTGGAGAGTGCTTCACCCGGACACCAGACATTACTCACACTTTTCAGCGCTGCATTACGTGCATACAAGGATAGACTGGGTTTGTAGGGCATGAGATAATGCACCAGATCAGACCTGCCGAATATAAGGGGAGAGTTTTATCGGATCATGCACTGCTGGGTGTGCAGTGGCAATATGTGCCCCCTCGGAACCCGATACCCACGTGGAGGCTCCAAAGCGATTAATTGAGGGATCCCTTATTCGGAGACGGTATCAAAAACAATATCTGTGATTACGTATCGAACAATCTGGGCAGTAGTCTTCTGGGAAGCCCTGAAGGTAGTAGTTAGAGGGGCAGCTGTAGCAGGATCCAGCAGCATTCAAACAACCAATCATAAGGAGTTGTCCTCTGCGGAGGAACAATTGAGGTTAATGGAAATGTGTGGACTGCTGGGATAGACTGGGTAAACATAGTTTTGCAAAGTACACAGAAAGACAACATATTTAGGGAGATAAGCCTGGACGGCTACTAGCATAGTTATATAGAAATGAGGTGCAAAGGAGCCCTTTACACATTATTAATATAGCACAGGAAGTAGTGTGCCACACACAGAACAGAATTAATAATACATTCTGTGTATTTTATCAACACTTGTATCAAAGAGGACCCTCGTCGTTGGGCACTTGATTGGAGGATGTACTAGACGAGATTGTGCTCCCAGTGTGCCAAGAGAAGAGGGACAATTTGGAAGTGCCCATCACCTTAGAAGAAATACAGACCATGATTAAGGGTTTGCAGACAGGCAAGATGCCAGGTTTGGACAGGCTACCCCGTGAATTCTATAAAGAATATATGCAAGACTTGGTCCCCCGTTTGCTGGCCACGTTTAATTCTGCATATGAGGAAGAGATACTTCCCCCTAGTTTAAGGGAATCCATAATTATACCCCTCCTTAAACCTCATAAAAACCCCTTGGAATGTAGCTCTTACAGGCCACTATCGTTGTTAAATCAGGATGGCAAGATACTAACATCCATACGGAAGTGATACGCAAATGAGTGTACTCAGATCAAACAGGCTACATCCCAGGTCGTGGTATGGCCTGGAATTTGAGGAGGCTACATCATATATTGGATAGGTTGGCATCCTGGGGGGCACCGTACACCATAGCTATGATGGACGGGGTCTAAGCGTTTGACTCGGTGAACTGGGACCAGCTCTACGCAACACTGAGTAGATTTGGATTTGGTCTGATTTATATTAAATGGGTCCGATTGGTGTACACCAAGCTGATGGCGAGGGTGAAGACGGGGAGGCACAACTCTGAAAAATGGGAGCTGGGAAAGGGTACGTGACAAGGGTGTCCGTTATCACCACTGTTGTATATTATTGTCATGGAGCCGATTGCCCAGTATCTCAGGACAGAATTTAAAGAGGCTGGGATTGAAATAGACAGAAACAGGCATTTATTAGAGTTGTATGCAGATGACGTGCTCTTAAACATTCAGAACCCGGAGGATAACTTGGAATTGTTATTAAAAGCAATGGCACTGTTCGCAACATGGTCAGGGATTACAATCGGCAAAGACCAAGTCAGCAATATTTCCACTTGCGGGACTTCGTGGGAGGTCAGAGGGTTAACTGCCGGTACTGGTGGTTAACGTGTATCACGACCCAGTGGATGAACATGCGCATAATACACTACAAACTCTAGATGAGATCAGGAGCTCTATGAAGTTCTAGGCTAAGTTACCCCTGTCAGTGATGGGTAGGGTGGCATTACTGGAGATGGTAGTACTGCCGAGATTGTTATATCATTTTGCAAGTCTACCATTTTATATACACCAAGATCCTTTTTTAAGACTATGGAGAGTATTTGTAGAGGATTCCTGTGGAGAAATGGGAGGAATAGGATTGTGCTAACAACTTTATGCAGGCATGTATAGAAGGGGGCATCAGGATCCTGTGCTTCGAACTGTACTACATAGCAGGGCAGCTGCAGTTTGTTGTGGATTGGTTAGCAGAAGATCCCAACCTAGATTCGAGGATGCTGCAGTCTCACGTGCTGAATCCTTACCTGAAAGAGTTACTGTGGCTCGTAAAGCCTAGACGGGTATGATGGCCCCGCCTTGTGGCCTTCGGAGAGAAAGTGTGGGATGGAGCCATGATATTGATGGGGCTGTCTGATCCTATCTCGACACAGATCCCTTTGGTCTCAGTGGTGTCACGCCTGGTGCACATAAGGACAGCAATCCGGGTGTATTGGGAAGCCTGTGGGGTGGCCACCATAGGGGATTTACTACATGGTAATGTATACATCCCCTTTTCAGAACTGACTGAGCAGACGGGCATCCACTCAGGCCAATACATGGTAATGGTATACTTAAGCGCGAGATCGCATGCCGGTGGCTTGCATATAGTGAGCTAATTGTGAAAAACTAAATAGTAGACGTCTTATACGATGTCGCAGAGGGTGGACATGCCATATCGTGGATATATGACCTATTGTTGGCGAGTGGGCCTGTCCCCCCATTAGCTATAAAGGATAAATGGGAGGCAGATACGGGAGTAACCTTTACGGAAGTACAGTGGAAGAAGATTCTAGGATACCACAAGAAAGTATCCCGGAATGCGAGCTTGCAGATGGTACAACTGTTGGCGACACATAGAGCGTACATGACACCAAAACAAATTTTGCAGTTTCCGGGAGCAAGGGAGCAGAGGTGTCCCAGGTGCAAGGCAACGCAAGCGTGGATGCTACATATGTTCAGGCGCATATGGGCTAGAGGTGTCACACCGACTACGTTTATTGAATTTATATAGCGCTTTACAATATAACAACAGGTACAATAGTAAGAGAAGCATTTTACAACATGAGTCAAGTCATTAGAACAATATGTAGAACAATTTACAAGGAGGAGGGGGAGAGTGGGGGAAGCTGAAGGGGGTTCCAGAGTTTGTATTGTGGTCTGGGAGTGGGAGGAAGGGGGATGGGGAAGGGAAGGGGGCGTGGTCTGGTGACCTTAAAGTACAAGTGGTATCAGTGGCGAATTTGTGGTCCAGAGGGAGGGCAGGGGGGGGAGAGTTAGAAGGGGAGAGGGGTAGGGAAGGGGAGTCAGGGGGGGAGTGAAGAAGGGCTTTTAGGGAGGAGCAGAAGGATGAGTAGGTGGGGGAGGAGCAGATGGGGAGGGGGATGGAGTTCCAATGTTGGGGGGGGCAAGAGTTGGAAGGAGCGGAAGCGCGAGGAGGCACATAGGGCTGGGGGTACAGTGAGGAGGTAGAGGTCTGCTGAGCGGAGAGAGCGGGAGGGTGAATAAAAAGAGAGGAGGGAAGAAAGGTAGGGGGGGGCCAGGTCGTGGAGAGTTTTGTAGACAAGGCAGAGGAAATGAAAGTTCAGTTGTGAGAGGAAGGGAAGCCAGTTGAGTTGAGAGATAGAGGAAGAAATGGAGTCTCGAGTAGACAGAGTGTGAATAGAGGAGTGGTAGATGGATTTTAGGGAAGTTAGGCGTGAGACAGGGAGTCCAAAGAGGAGTGAGGAGCAGTAGAAGAGGTGGAAGAAAATGATGGAGGATATTAGGAGTTTGGAGGCATGGAATGTGAGAGAGGAGCGGATCTTACGGATGTTGAAGAGGTGGTGACAACAGGTTCGGGAAGTTAGAGAGATGTGACTGGAGAAGGAGAGAGAGGAGTCAAGATGGAGGCCGAGGTTGCCGGCAATGGTAGATATGGGGAGGTTAGAAGGTGGAAAGTGGATGAAGGGAGGGGGGAAAGGGTAGAGTGTGTTGGGAGGGAAGAATAGTACCTCAGTCTTGTCAGTATCGAGGGAAAGAAAAGGGGATGACATCCAGTCTTTTATGGCTTTGAGGCAGGAGGAAAGAGTGTGGTGGGGGTCAGGTGTGAAGGAGGAGAAGGAAAGAAAGAGTTGGGTGTCATCAGCGTAGAAGTGGTGGGAAATGCCGAAAGAGGAGATTACTGGTGAGAGAAGGGAGGTGTAGAGAGAGAAAAGAAAGGGTCCTAGCACAGATCCCTGAGGGACACCATAGTTCAGGGGGAGGCTGGATGAGGTACGGCTGTCTCAGGTGACAGTGAAGGATCGGTTGGCGAGATAAGAGGAGGGCAGGAGAGAACAGAGCCTTTGAAGCGGAGAGAGGACAGAGTGCTGAGACGTAAGGGGTGATCTACGGTGTCAAAAGCTGCTGAAAGATCAAGAAGGATGAGAATTGATGATTGCTTAGCATAGCGGGCAGTAAGGAGAGAGTTGAGGACATAGCTGAGGGCAGTCTCAGTGGAGTGTTTAGGGCGGAAACCAGATTGAGAGGTGGGGAGAATGGAGTGGGATGAGACGAATGCAGAAAGTTGAGAGTAGGCTAGGCGCTCAAGGAGCTTTGAGATAAAGGGGAGAAGGGAGATTGGTCTGAAGTTGGAGGCAAGGAGAGAGCTAGCAGAAGGTTTCTTTAGAATGGGGATTATGGTGGCGTGCTTGAAAGCAGAAGGAAAGGTGGAGGAGGAGAGACAGGTGTTGAAGAAGGTGGTTAGGTAAGGAATAAGGAGAGGGTACATTTTGGGGTTGAGGGAACTGGGGATGGGGTCAGAGGGGGCGGCGGTGGGGTGAATTTTGGATAGTAAATGGGAGACACATGCAGGGGTGATAGGAGAGAAGGTGGACAAGTTGGTGGAACTGGGAGAGGGTGAGGGGGAGGAGGAAGATGGGGAGGAGGGAGGAGAGGATGTTCTGGCGAAGAGATAGAATTTTGGATGAGAAGAAGTTAGCAAAGTCAGAGGGAGAGAGGGGAGAGTTGGAGGAAGGGTCAGAAGAAGGAGGAGAAAGAAGGCAGGAAAGGGTCTGGAAGATACGGCGAGGATGAGAGCCTTGTGAATGAAGGAGGGAAGAGTAGTAGGAACGCTTGGCAGATGAGAGGCAAAAGTCGTAGAGAGAGTGATATGAGAAATAAGAGGATCGATTAGCCAGATAAGGGGATTTGATCCAGCGTTGTTGGAGGCGGCGCATGGACAAAAGGTGGGGAGAGAGCCTGGGTTGGGAAGGTTTGTGCGAGGGGGAAAAGGAAGTAAGGGGATAGAGTTGGTCGAGACTGGTGGTAATAGAGGATGACAGTGAGGAGAGGGCATCGTCAGCTGAGAGGGAGACAAAGTCAGAGAGGGGAGGAAGGGAGGGAAAACAGGAGACGAGAAAGAGAGTAGGGTTGAAGTTGCAGAGGTCACGACGAGAGAAGGAGGGAGAGGAAGGGGAGGAGGTGGGAGGAAAGGGGGAGGAGTGAGTGAGGGAGAAGGAGGGCAAGGCGTGGTCAGAGAGATAGTTGGGAAGAGACAGGGGAGGAAGAGTGAGAAGAGAGAAAGATGAGGTCAATTGTGGAGCCTGAGGAGTGGGTGGGAGGGGTGGGAAGGGGAGAGAGGAGGTAAGGAGTTAGGAGTCAAGTAGTGATAGGAGAGGAATGAGATGTAGATGAGAGAGGGAGGTTGAAGTTGCCGAGGATTGAGAGAGGCGTAGGGGAGGGAGAGATGAGAGAAAGAAGATGGTCCAGGTCTTCATAGGAGGAGGAGAGGGGGCCAGGAGGTCTTTAGATAATTAAGAAGGAGATTGCGTGAGGATGAAAGATTTGAAGAGAAATTCAAAGGAAGAGAAGGTGGGGAGGGTAAGGGTAGAGGATGAGGAAAGACATTTAGGGTGAAAAATGAGGCTGACGCCGCCACCACGACCAGAAGGGCGTGGACCATGAGAGGAGGAGGAAGAGGGTGTGGAGAGAGACGCAGAGACAGTGGAGTTGAAGAGGGAGATGCAGGTTTCAGTGATGCAAAGGAAATGTAGATTGAGTCGGAAGAACAAGTCAAGGGTCGCAGTGGCTTTATTGCAGATGGAACGGGCGTTCCAGAGGGCAATGTTGATGATACTGGAGAGGTTGGCAGTGGGGAGATGGATAAGATTGGGGCGAGAAGGGATTGTGACTATGAAAAGGGGGGTGGGTTTGGATGCGTTCTCCCCAGGGGCTTGCTTGTTGGGCCGCTTTCCGCGCCTGAAGGGTCGCAAACGTGTCGCCAAACTGAAAGATCTAGCGTGCATCCTGGCCAAACGCAGGATTGGAAATCACCAAAAGGCCCTAGAATAGAAGAATGGTGGAGTGACATGCGCAGGTGAAGTACTGCAGAATCGGCAGCATGTAGACGGTGCAATGGGGAATGACCAGGGGAGGGCGCAACAGAGATTGCAGGGTGGGATGCCTTTCTACAAACCCTGTTCAATGTAGGAGTTATGGCCAATACAGAACAATTCCCTGATCAATGTGTAATTGAGAGCTAACAACCTCTATGCAGCGTCGTAGTACTAGTTAAGCAGCACACAAGACCGGAGAGCGGGTTCCTTTGTGGGTGTGGAAGGGATCGGTTGAGGGAACGTTTCAAGGTATACTAAAGTTTTTTTTTATTTTTTTTTATTTTTTTATATACAAGATTGATGATACATGACTTGATTATGTTGGTATAAAGTATTAATGTATACATTAAAATCAATAATAAAAAATAAAAAAAAACAAGAGCGAGGTACAAATCAAGTATTGGGTTCAACAGTACAATATAATGAACACCGAAAAAATAAAACTCTAACCGAATCAACACTTTGAATTTGCACTCCTCCAACCATAATCCCATTTAATACATTCCAAATTGTTTACCTCCCACCACCCACCTTCCATTATTCAGGGGAGTTAGTGTTTCAAAGCTAAAGCAAAGTTATTTCTCATGTTAAGCTTCGAGGGATGCTGTGTGTGTTTGGCAGGTCTGAGAGTACTGAAATAATAAATTGGTGGAGTGGGGCAGAGTGAAGCGTGGTCTGCCGAGGCGGAGACGTGAGAGGGATCAAGAGTATAGCCTAAAACATGCAGGAGACTGACATTGTAAAAACCTCTGCGGTAAGCGTTTAACATCTATTTCATTAGAGGCTAAACTTTTCTGATGCGCACTCTGCCTATTGTACGCTCTGATAATAATACCGGCTCTGTGTATCGCTGGATAGTAACGTGTTCAGCACGCAGCCCGACGAAGAGAGGGTGCTGATAATTGACCCTTACCCTGTTCATGTATTTATTACCAAATCCCATCTTGTCCATAATTGACCCTTACCCTGTTCATGTATTTATTACCAAATCCCATCTTGTCCATAGTTGCGAACAAGAATCCCCACACCACTTGGTCGAAGGCTTTCTCAGCATCTAAGGCCATGAGGGGAGCGGGGATTCCCTTCTTGTATACTTTTTTTCATTAAGTGCACTATCCTTGTACCATTGTCCCCAGTCTATCGTCCCCTGACAAAGCCTGATCTGGGTGAACGGGGAGAATTTGGTTGAGCCTGGTTGCCAGAATTGTTGTGTGGATTTTGGCATTGATGTTAATCAGGGCAATTGGGCGATAGGATCCGCACTCTGTGGGGTCCTTGCCTTTTTTGGGAATAAGGACCACCTTCTCCTCATCCATGGACTTGGTGATGGCCCTGTCTAGGCCAAACCGATTGAACAATTCGGTCAGGTGGGGTATTAGCATTTCCTTGTGAGTCTTGTAGAACTCAGCAGTGAAGCCATCTGGTCCTGTGCATTTTTTTAATAGGTAGCTTTTTTATTGGCATCCAAATTTCTTCTCAGGTTATGTCCTGCTCCAGGGCCTCCCTCTCCCCCTCTGTTATTCGCTCCAGTTCAGTCTTTTCTAAGTAGAGTTCCTGTAGAGATGACAGGGGGTTGTCTGGCCCGCAGAGCCTGGAGTAGAATTGGACAAACTCCCTCTCAATGTCCTTGCTGTTAGCGCTAGTCTTACCCCCATCGACTTTAATTTTCAGGATAGTTTTGTCCTTTTCTTCCTTCCTCAACATTCTGGCCAGTAAGTGGTCCTACTTGTTTGCCTTTTATATAGTATTTTGGTATCGGGGACAATAGGTTACATTCCACCGCCCTCGTTTGTATTAGATCTTATTGCCCCTTTGTGGCCCTGTACTCACTTTTAGTTTATGCGCTCAGGGATGTCCCCATCCTGGACATTATCTCCTTTAGTTTGGCTTCTAGGCGGGCCTCCCTCCAACCTCAACTCCCTATCTCTTCTTTCTTTAATGGCAATGATCTGCCCCCTTATTGTTGCCTTAAAAGCAGCCCATCTTGTTTGCAGGGTCCTCTCTTCAACCTTGTTGGTTTCAAAAGAAGGCCTCTATCCCTTCCGTGACTTCTTGGACCAGTTCCTCGTCTTTAAATAGGGGTGCCAGGTAACGCCACTTCCACAGGCCAGCGGGGCCTCGGTTTCTTATCAAGTTTAGGGTTATGGAACATGGCCGGACTGTATGATAGTCCCGACTGTGACCCCTGTCGTACGACCCAGTAGGCTTCTAGAGAGCCATACATAGTCTATCCTAGAGTGTGTACGATGGGCATGCAAATAGAAGGTGTAACCCTCCTTGTTTCCCTCGAACTCCCTCCATGCATCTACCAAGGCCAGGTCTTGCATTGTCTCCCTGAGCTCCCCTCAAGGTCTCCCTTGTGCAAAACAGAAAGGTGATGGCTGGAAAGTTTTGATTAATCATAACCACGGGCAAAGCTCTGGGTAACCCTCCAGACCATTGTTTTTCAGCCCGCCAAGCAGTTACAGAAGGGGAAAACCCAAATGCAAATCAGGCTTGGTCCTCCCCCAAAAGGGGCAGTCCAGCCCAAACTGCTAGGTCACATCCCTTCTGCACGAGACCACAAGCATCCCCAGACATGTTTCAGCCTTGTTGGGCATAATCAGTGAGGAGTAGCTTGGGTCTCTGGGCCCGGCAGACTTGGGACCCACGTCTGGGCATACCGTCCCACTCGGGGTGACTTTGGAAAAACAGAAAGGTGATGGCTGGAAGGTTTTGAATTAATCATAACCACGGGCAAAGCTCTGGGCAACCCTCCAGATCATCGTTTTTCAGCCTGCCAAGCCATTACAGATGGGGAAGAACCAAATGCAGATCAGGCTTGGTCGTACCCCAAAAGGGGCAGTCCAGCCCGGACTTGTGCTCCTAGAGCTTTTTTGCTTCAATCCTTAGTGGCGTCCCACGCTATGTTGAAATCCCCTGTTAAAATAATGGGAGTTTTCGCTAATTTTTTGAGTCTGTTCAGTGCCTTTTGGACGAAGGGGTCTTGGCCTGAATTAGGGGCGTATAGTGTCGCTACTGTGTAGGTTTCCCCTCTTCCCGTTAGCGCTACTGCCAGTTATCTCCCATATCATTGGTATCTGTTCCATTCGGGGGCCAGGTCCAGCCCATCTTTCAGGGCCAGGAGTCACCCTCCTTTCGAGTGGATTTGGTCCTCCGACGTATTCTATATCTATGACAGTAATCACCACAGCTGTGCTGCTTTGGATAATCTTCGGCGTCTGCGTCCTGCGTCGATGACGTCGATACGCCACCCTCGAGGTCCTCCTCCAACGGCCTACGTCACTGGATGTTATAAGTAGGACGCACGACGCCCATAGCCTCAGTTCTGTTTTTTCCGCAAACGTTTTCGCTCTGGGAATCTCGCGCCTCGACTCTTTGGAGTTTCTGTTGTTCTCGGTTCTTCGAACCTGTTTGCTTTCTTCGTGAAGATGTCTACCTTGTCTTCCACACCGCGTCAGGGCTTTAAGAAGTGCGGAGACTGTGGGTCCAAGATGTCGGTTACGGACTCACACGATGCCTGCCTCTGGTGCCTCGGGGAGGCCCATGACACGGATGACTGTGTCGAGTGCCAGTCGCTCACGTCTAAAGCCTTGCGGGAGCGCAATAAGAAGTTATCGGTAGGTAAGGTGTCCAAGCCCCGGAATTCGAGGTCTGCGGGGCTTTCGACGGACGAATCGATGGGCGACTCTCCACGTCGTCGTCGGAAGTCCAGTGGGTCTCGGTCCCGGAGTCGGTCTCGCCACGCCTCTGCCTCTTCGAGACACTCCCGGAAGCGCAGTCATCGGTCGCCTTCCCCGTCCTCATCCGAGGACTCCGCCCGTCGGCGGGTCGCTTACCCCACCAAGCATGCAACACCGGAGGAATGGGCTTCCTTCGGGAAGAAAATGTTGGCGATTCTCGAATCGCAGGGCACTGGTCCATCCGCGCCTCCGAGTGGGGTCGGTCGTGATCAGCCGAGAGACACCGCTCGCATGCCTTTGGGTTCGGGTGGTCGTCACGATTCGCGGGAGAGGTCCCACTCGGACAAGGGGAATCGTTCTCATCATGCCCGGTCCAGGTCCCGGTCCTCGACGCGCTCGAGACCGTGTGAACCTGTGCTGTCTTTACGGAGGCACGGTGGCGCCGTAGTCGTCGACGGACTCTTTCGAGGGCCTGCCTTTGAAGAAGTCGTCAACGCCATCGGCGTCCCAGCCGTCGAGGGACACGCTCGGTGCCCCGGCCTCGAGGACTGTGTCGGCGCTGTCGATGCCGTCGACGCCAATTCACTCGACGCCTATCGAGGTTGTGTCGACGGGGGTACCCCGTGGCTCGGTGGAACCCCCTAGAAAGGCTCTGGCCAAGGTCAAGCATGGCTTTGGTTCACGTTCTGTGCCTTCTTACCGCCATCTGGAGTTTATTTCAGAGGTGGATGAGGGCTCTGATGATGGCATGGTGCCTGACAAGGTGCCAGGCAAGATTCTCTCGGGCCAATGCCAATTTGAGGACCTGTGGCAGTCCCTGCATGATGCTAGTGGGCTGGACACCTCTCCGGAGGTGGAGTTTTGTAGGCCTGAGCTTGGCACTCATGCTGACTCCTCCTACCGACGCCTTATGTCAAGGTTCACTGAGTTCTTGGGATGGTCTGCTCCCCGGGGGAGTTTGTTCAGGATGACCTTACGGATATCCTCGACCTTGGTCCACCAACTGACCCGGTACTGCCGTTTCATATGGCTCTACAAGGGTGGCGGCTTGGACTGCTCCGGAGTGTCTTCCGGCAGTGGGCAAGGCTTTGCCGCGAAAATACCACCCAGCCAGTAGCGACCCCTGCTACTTGTCCAAGCACCCTACTCCGGAGAGTTTGGTGGTGCAGGCGGCTACGGCCCCGGCAAAGCAGGCGTCGTACCCTACCATCCCTCCTGATAGGGACGACAAGCGTTTTGACAGCTGGGCAAAGAAAGTGTTTTCTGCAGGGGGTATGGCGCTTCAGGCGGCCAACTCCATCTGTGCCTTGTCACGTTTCACGCACACTCTGTGGAACTGTTTTTCCTTGGCGGCTGAACATATTCCTGAAGGGGACGAACAGGATGGTTTCCTTGCCATGGTGCCAGATTGCGTCAGCCGGTCCATGGCGGCGAGCACCGTGATACGCAGGTCTGCGTGGTTGCAGAAGTTGGGATTTGCTCCTGATGTGCAGGCCTGGCTCCTCAACATGCCCTTTGACGGGGAACATCTTTTTGGCAGCAAGGCTGACGAGAGCCTTGAGAGGTTGCAGACCTCAAAGGCTGCAGCAAAGTCATTGGCTCTGCAGTTCGACAACCTCCGCCTTTTCGTCCTAGGGGACAGCAATGGAGGGGAGGTTCCTTTCGTTATTACTCATCCTTTGGTAAAGCGAGAGGAGCTGCCAGTCAAAGGGGCCACTGTTGGAGTGCCAGAGGTGGAAAACAAGGTACTCAAGGTGCCAAGACCGCTCGGGCTGTTGCCTCTTTGCCATCAGGCAACGCCGCAGCCGCTTCAGCTCAGTCATGAAGCCATGTCCCATGGTTCGCCGGTTGGGGGAAGGCTGCATCTTGCAGAGTGGCGTGCCACTACCTCAGATGTGTGGGTTCTGGAGATCATAACCCACGGCTACTGTCTTTCCGGCAGAGGTCTCAAGACAATCCACAGGTGAATCTCTCTTTGGAGAGTCCGGATCCACTCCTTGCGCAGGAAATTCAATCCCTGCTGGAGAAAGGCGCCATAGAACTGGTGCCTGTAGCGGAGAGGAACAAGGGATGGTATTCCCCTTATTTTTTGATTTCCAAGAAAGACTGGGGATTGAGACCCATCATGGACTTGCGCGGTTTGAACAAACTCCTCAGGAAGGACAAGGTCAAGATGGTTACTCTCTCTCTCAATTCCTCCAGGCCCTTCAACTTCAGGACTGGTTGGTGTCTCTCGACCTCAAGGACACTTATTTTCATGTGCCGATCCAACCAAAGCACAAGAAGTACCTTAGGTTTGCGGTTGGCGACTCGCACTTTAAGTTTCGGGTCCTGCCGTTCGGGTAGACCTCCGCCCCGAGGGTCTTCACCAAGCTCATGGTAGTGGTGGCAGCACACCTCAGGAAAGGAGGGATTCACGTCTACCCCTACCTGGACGATTGGTTGATCAGGACGCGCCCTCCCGACAAAGTCCTGGATCATCTGTCGGTCACCTGCCACTCCCTCCACAAGCTGGGCTTCTACCTCAACTTAAAGAAGTCCCATTTGACACCAACTCGGAGGCTCCACTACATCGGAGCAGTGCTCGACACGTCCCTGGGGCAGTGTTTTCCTCCCCAGGTGAGGGCTCATCACATTCAGCAGATGGTGCACAAGTTTCAACTTGCCCAGAGTCTTCCCAGCGTTCGAGTTCTTGAGACTGCTCAGCCTCATGGCATCCTGCATTCTTCTGGTGCCAGAGGCCAGGTTGCGGATGAGATCTTTGCAATGGGCACTCAAGCTCCAGTGGTCTCAGTCCTCCGGCAGGATGTCGGACCCTGTTCAGGTGCCGTTCTCGGTCGCCCAGGACCTTCTGTGGTCGGCCGACAAAGGCAATCTGATGAGGGGGGCTCCATTTTGGCTGCTCTGGTCGGAGGTGACGATCGTGACGGACGCATCCCTCACGGGATGGGGAGCTCATGCCAACGAGTTGACAGTCAGCGGTCGTTGGTCTCTGTCGGGGTCCAGACTCCATATCAATCTGTTGGAGCTGAGGGCCGTCAGGCTAGCCCTGAAGGCTTTTCTGCCGACTGTGCGAGGAAAGAATGTCCTGATCCGGACAGACAACATGGTGGCCATGCACTAGCTCAACAAAAAGGGGGTGGGCAAGGTCACTTCCTCTGTGCAGAGAGGCGATGCAGCTCTGGTTCTGGGCAATCCAGCAGGAAGTTTCGATCTCGGCAGTTCATCTGGCAGGAGACAAAAACGAGACGGCGGACGCTCTGAGCAGGCAGATCGCGATCTCTCACGAGTGGGAGTTGGCTCAGGAGAGTCTCCTGGAGATCTTCGCCCTTTGGGGGACCCCTCAAGTGGATCATTTCGCTTCCAGTGTCAACCAGAAGTGCGAGAGGTTCTGCTCGTGGGAATTTCCTCCAAACGGAGCCTTAGGAGACGCGTTCGTGGTGGAGTGGTCATTCCCACTGCTGTACGCGTTTCCTCCAGTCCCCGTCACCTCGCAAGTACTGCGGAGGTTACGGAGGTTCGGTTACCGGATGATCCTCATTGCTCTGGCGTGGGCCCGGAGGACGTCGTACCTGGACCTTCTCGACTTGTCCATCTGCCCTCCACGTCGTCTTCCCTACCGAGACGATCTCCTCTCACGGGAGGGGGTCAGGTTCTCCATCCAGTGGTCAGATCCCTAAACCTTCACGCTTGATTTCTGAAAGGTTGAGGTATAAGGATTGGGACCTCCCTGAAGGCGTGATGGAGGTGTTGCTCTCGGTCAGACAGCCCGCAACTAAGTCCCTGTACCGTTGCTGTAAGTTCTGCGACTGGTGCAGGGTTAAGAATGTGGATCCTTTTGCATGTGACATGGCCCACAGGGGCCTTCAAGTGGGTTCCAATAAAGGTTACCTGGCGGCACTGTCCATATTTAAGCGCTCGTCTGAAGAGTGTTCCTATTTTAAAATTCCTTTAATTTCTCAGTTTCTGAAAGGGCTCACTAATGTGTTCCCTCTGTCACCTTTCCAGGTGCCCGGTTGGGATTTGAACCTTGTTCTCAAGTTTTTGATGGGTGCTCTGTTTGAGCCTTTGCATTCATGCTCTTTGAGACTGTTAACTCTTAAAACTGTATTTTTAGTTGCGGTCACTTCCGCTCGCAGAGTGAGAGAGTTACAGGCACTTTCATTTAAGCCACCCGTCACTGTGTTTCATAAGGACAGGGTTGTCCTTCGAGTTCGTCCTTCTTTTCTTCTGAAGGTGGTGTCGGAATTTCATTTAGGCCAGAAGGTTGTTATTCTGGCATTTTATCCTCCTCTACATCCTGGTAAGGAAGAGGAGAGGCTCCATAGGCTTGTTCCTAGGAGAGCGTTAAGCTTTTATATTTCACGAATGTCCTGGGTCAGAGTGGACGATCAGCTCTTCATTGGTTACACTGGAAAGCGTTTGGGACAAGCTGTGACGAAACAGACTTTGTCTCGCTGGATTATTTTGGCTATCTCTGAGTGTTACCGCTTGGCGGGTAAGGACCCACCGTTCGGCTTACGGGCCCATTCTACCAGGAGTATGGCTGCCTCTACTGCCCTGCAGAGGGGTGTTCCTATTCGTAACATCTGTGATGCAGCCACCTGGGCTTCGGTACATACTTTTGTACGTCACTACTCCCTCGATTCCATCCGGGGGCAGGATCTGGCATTTGGCAAGGCGGTCCTTTACTCTGCAATTTGATTGGGCATGCTAAATTTCTGTTTTCTAAATTCTTTTCCCACCTCCTTGCATTGGTACTGCTTTGGGAGTCTGTCATAGATATGGAATACGTCGGAGGACCCAATCCCCTCGAAGAACAAGTTACTCTCTTACCTGGTAACGTTCTTTCGATGGGGTGGTCCGACGACGTATTCCATATCGCTCCCTCCCTACCTTCCCCGCTACAGAATTTCTTATGCGATTGCAGTTTACGTTTCCGCAAGGCTTTCTGTGTCAGACTGACAGAAGACTGCTCGCACACATTCTGGGGAAAAAACTACAACTGAGACTACGGGCGTCGTGCGTCCTATTTATAACATCCAGTGACGTCGGCCGTCGGAGGAGGTCCTCGAGGGCGGCGTATCTCTCTATTCTTTGCCTTTTGGTTGGGGAATTTAGGCAGTTAACATTTAGGGATATAATCTTGAGATTGTTACTGCTACCCGTTATCACGTGGGTGTTCCTCTGGTAGGAATCTAGCTTTCGGCCCTGGCCTGGGACCACCCCTTTGTTTCCTCCATCCTTCCCCTCTTTCTTCCCCTGCCCCCCGCACCGTGGACCTAAAGTCTTCCCGGACTAGCCCCCCCCCCTTTGCTCCTGCCCCACCTCCCACCCTAGTCTCGGTGAATTCAACTGGCTTTTAGCTCCCCTCAAATCTGTGTCTCGAGAGTACAATCCTTGAGTAGCCCCAGGACTTCCCTGAGTGGGTTCTCCCAAACCCATTGCAAGAGTCCCTCTCCCCTTCCCTCGGAACCTCTGTAGGCCTTGTTATCTTAACATTAACTTAACTTGCGCCCTCCCCAGGCGAGATGTCGAAATGTGGGCCCCCAGGACGGTGTGTGCTCAGACGGGGGTGTCGTTGGGAGACTTGCTTTTATCTTGGTCTTTTCCTGGTGCAGGACCTCTGGGGAGCGGTCGCTGTTCCTCCTTCTTGGGCCTTTTGGGTCTTACTGTAGTCCATTCCCTGGGTCTGCAGATGTTTTGCAGAGGGTCTGCTGAGTGGGCTAGCGACTGGTGCTCCTTTTCGATGCCCAGTAGGGTAGCTCCTTGATCATACAACGTAATTCGAATGGATTGTGTCCTCCCACGTAATCCTCATCTTAGATATATTCGTATCTTCAGTTTTGCTGCTTCGGAAAAATAATATTCCACCGGAGGGCACTGTGCTCGAGGACGCGGTTTCGATGTCCCTCGAGGGCTGCCGTCGAGCGTTGTTAGGGAGAATTCTCTCTTTAGGCTGAATTTCCTAACCTAGTGAGTCCCCCAGCAGCTTTGCTGGATTTCTGGAGTTTGTTGTTTTCCTCCTGCCAAGAGTGAGACTCTTTTTCTCCCACTCTTGGACATGATGTATGGTGTTCCTTTGACTGTTAATATGTTTTATGGGCTATGGGGTCCTTTACTCCATAGGGTCTCATGTGTTTTTACTAGGTGTGTTACACAGCACCCTCCGTGCAGTAACACAGGGGTGTCATAGTGACACCCCACCATAGGCTCCATACCCTGGGACTGACTACTGTCTCCCAGGGCATGTAAAGTCACCATTGGCTTTACTAGTCCCAAATTATTAACAGAAACCAGTACAAACCATCATATTGTGGACGTACTGGTCGGGGCAATTCGATTGCCCCGGGGTCTGTTAGTCGAGGGGGCACGTCTCCGTCCCCCCTGATCGAGTTTTGGCTGGTGGCAGTGGAAACTACTTTTTATATTCGACCGCGAATATTTTCCTATGGGATTTTTGCATTGTTCAAGGCTACCAACTTTAATTATTTAATTCTCATAGCCTCGAACATACCGCCGGTTTATTTAATTAATATTAATTCGCCGGTTGGTATGTTTTGCCAGGACACGATTCTAAAATGGCGTTTGTGTTCTCTTCTGTGACTCCAACCCATGTCGAGCCCTTTGTTCCACTTTTTGGCAGGCGTCTCCACAGAAGCCTCCAAAAGTGGTGCCACTCTGTCTGGGTACCACAGGGGGTGTGGGAGGGGGTTTAGGCACCCTGGACTGAGTTACCTTGGTAACTCAAGTCGCACTCTTGTGTGATTGGCCCAATTGGCCGGCTCACCACTTAGCATGTTTGATTGACAGCTAGGCTGAGTGAATGGGGGTATGCTGCATAAAAGCAGGGCTTTGGGGACTGGAACTTCAGAAGTCGCCACAGGACCTGAGAATCCGACGAGGGAGAAGCTGAGCCGACCTACCACGACGACACCACCAGTGGAGCCCTGCGGAACCGACTCACCACTTCCCGACGACAGAAGATCTCCTGGCTGGAGAGGCTTCTTCCCCTGACTGGTGGGCACAACCAGTTTTACCTTCCTTCTTCGCACCCCAGACTGGTTTGTGGTTGAACTGCCCGTGCCAAGCACCCCGGCGGCCGGATAGCCACTCGCCACTGAACCGCGAATCAACGGACCGCTCCTTGTACCTGAGAAACTCTGCGGCTGGTTTCTTCCCTGGCAGTGCAACGGACTCCTGTCTTCCTCCACGACGAGATCCTCTCTTCCCCCGGACGAAGCACCGACTTGCATCCGCTGCCAGGAACAACTGCCCCCGCTGGAGTGTTATCACCACTTTAATGTACCGTGTCCGCCAGGCCTCCCTTTCTAAAGATTGCTACAAGGTAATAATAACTCCTTTTAACCTTCTGGACTGGGCTGGCCGCCTTGACCCTCTAACTGGTCCCTTTCTCCGGTCCAACTCCTTTTTGAACCATTACAAGACTTTTGTGCACTGCAACCGTGTGACCTTGGACACATTTCGTTTGATCCTCTGAAAGCGATCCGGCCTATTGAACTCTAACTTCACGGTTTTACTTTGCCTTCCTCCCTTGTTATGTTCTTGTAAAAGTGTTGGGATCTGTTTCAACTTGTTCTCTGCTTTTCTCTCCCTTTTTAAAACGAATTATTAGAGTGCCATCTATGTTAAGCGCTCACCGCTGTCTGAAAATAAGTGGGGCTTTACTTAAGACTTGTCTAATTCTTTTAAGGGAGTGTATATCTTTTAGTGACCGTGTTTTTGAATTGCTTACTATTGGTGCCTGTGTGTTTTTCTAGATGTGGTTTTTAAATAAATAATTGTCTCTTTTACACCAAGCTCTGGTCAGGGTTTACTTGTTCTATTGTGTTATCTTGACCTATTGTTAATACTCTGTATACTGCCTAACTCTTCTTGAGGGAAGTCTGACTGCTCAGCCACAGCTACCAAGTGAATCTGTGTGGTACAGACTGCTACCAAGTGGGTTTACTGCCAAACACCTGTAGTCTTAAATCTTTTGCAGTGGTTCCAGAGGGAACTGCACACGTTTCTGCCTAACAAGCGTTGACGTCATCCGCAGTATAAAGGGCTCGAGTTGCGCCTGTTGGATTCAGTTCACTTTTTCCGATAGCTTTAGCTTCATGTCACGAAAACGGCACTTCAGTTTTTCAAACTGTCTTCCTCATCAAATCCTACCACGCCAAAGACTGGCTTTAAAAAGTGTCAGGAATGTGGGAAGAAGATGTCAGTCACCGACCCCCATCCAAATTGCCTCTGGTGCTTGGGTCCGGACCATCGGGTCGACAAATGCATTTCCAGTCAGGCAATGACCAACAAAGCTCTTAAGGAACGAAGAGGTAAACTGGCAGTGGGGGAGGAATCCTCGAAGTCTTCATCGAGAAGAAAGAAAGACTCGGGGGAGTCGAGTGATAAATCTCGATGAAAGTCGAGGAAATCAAGATCAAGGAGTCGATCGAGGAAATCGTCCTCTTCTTCGTCAAAAAAATGGAAGAAAAGACGACACTCCTCTCCCTCTTCCTCTTCTTTGTCGTCTGAGACATGGGTTATCGCCTGCCCTTCAAAGCACGATTTGTATGAAGACCACGCCCCAGTTCACTCTTGAAGTGACAGAGGAATTCAGAGACCAAATGTGCTAATTCCGGCGAAAAGTCTTTGAGGGTGTAGACGGAAGAAATGTCTTTGACACCTTAAAAAAAAAAGCAAAATACGCCTACCGGTACATAAATCGATGGTAACACCTGACAAAATGGCACCGGTTGTTCATCCGCCATCGAAGTCCGTGTCAAAGTTCTCCTCAACGCCACTATCGAAGGCTCACTTGATGCCGGCATCAAAGGTAGCGTTGACAACTTACTCGATGACGCTTATGTCGAAGACTCGGACAGTGTCAAAGCCTGCGTCAATGACATCGACACCATCAATGCCTTTGTCGAGGCCATTGTTAATTCCGGGTCCCAAATCGACTCCCTTGTTGAAACCGAGATCTATATCCATTACATCATCGGATAAGATGTACCATCCTGAGCCTAGGCAAGATTTTTCCAAATCTATGGCTTCCATTTATGAGGAGCCATCCTCTGAAGCCATCCTCTGTTAAGCTATAAACCTTCGTCCTGTTCGCAGCTTGACTTTCTTCTGGATGACTCATTCTTCCTCCGTCAACCCGCAAGCCTGAAACCAGAATGTCTCAGCTACATAAAATGCATTGTGCAACTGCTAGCTGCAAAATCTGAATAACTCACGAAACCCCACTACGTGCAGATTTATATAAACTCCTTATTTGAACTCCTTTTCTATGTTTTGCCGTGTGATCAAAAACGCATATACATATGTGTGTGTGTGTATATATATGTTTGTTTTTACTTCTTTACAGCGGGATCTCAGGACAGGCCCCACTTTGCATGCACCCCGTGTAGATCATGTTCCTGTTACATTTGCAGTTTTTAACATTGCATCTTTCTATGTACGTGCAACTCTAATATGTATCCATTTTAGACAAACAGTAACACTAAAAAGTAACATATACCATCCATAATTATCTACGCTCAATACATACAATATTGCAATATCGCACCCAGTTCACCCGCACCCCCTGTAATTAATATGGTGTACGCAACATGAACCCCTTGTAATCATGGGGACCCTTCCTGACCCCCCTAACGATCGTTACACCACGTCTTACGATAGATGTTATCAAGAGGAAGGGGATTGAAGGTAATAGACGCCTTCAGCACAACTCTTGCTGCCAACTGACCATATTATCTAATATCGAATTGTTGATTGCAATTATTAGGCCTCCTGATTCGCGGCCGCCCAAACCCCTTGTCTCAATCTGCTGGAGGACCATGTAGCCATCCAAAACAAGTTGTTGAGTCTGCCACATCTCAGACTGTACGAAAATGTTGTTATAACCATGCAAAAACGTTGATCTATCCTTTGTGCCCAGAAATCTCTTGAACCCTTTTTGATTGCCAACAGAATATCTCCAATTACTTGGGGACCGCGGGCTGAACTAAAGCCCTGTCCCGCTGTCACCCAGCTTCTTAAATTAGCTATCGAGGGATTCAGGCAACCAGCTCCAGTCATCATGAGCATTATTCAACAATGTTTTGATTAATTAGGCAAATTCCGCCACCCTCTTTCCCTGGTTACCCACCGAACATGCAACCTTCACAGGAGGGCAAGGTCCTAGGTGAAAGGGCCCAAGGCCCAGAACTACCCCATCATCCATTGCTCGTACATCATCCCAGCAATCATTATGTAAATCATAGCCCTAAGGCCTCAATGAGTCGATTTCTCACACAGTCATAGTACCACAGTATCAGCTTTGAAATCTAACTGACCATAATAAGCCATGTGGTTGTAGGGGGAAAAAACCTGTCAATATGCCTTGTGTTAAAGCAACCGTAGCTGGAGGCTCGTGGAGAACTTTGATTACATATGATCTGTTCAGCAAAATTATGTTATTGCCACTTTTCAGCCTTTCCAAGAAGTCTCGTAGTCTTTAGCTCCTGGATAGATCTCCTAGAGGGGCGCAAACTAGAAATACATGGGGTCATTAGAGAAGAAAATGACCCATTCTTCAGGGAACAGCTGGATGATAGAGGCATATGCTCTAATGGACCTTCGGGTTGTGCTACAACACCCAAACAACTTTGAAGACCCATATCCTTTTTACAGAAACATGATTTGTCTTTGTGGAGTTCTGGAGACAGATTGCATTGTGGGACCAGTTTTTTTAGGAAAACCCTGTTTCTGGCCTGACAGTTTATCTACTCCTGGGGTTTGGCATTGCATACTAATTACCTTTGTTAAGGCCCCAGTGTCATTTCCTAAAGTTGACACACATGTAGCGCTTTGGCCACCAGACGTGGAAGCCAAAGGAAATCCATCAAGGCCAGCACCAGTCGGGTCATTGGGCACTCTCACAACTTCAAGGCAACACTGAAGGCCTATCTCCTTTTTACTGTTTACACTTTCCGACCCCTGGAGGTTTGTATGACACACAGCCCGCTGTGTCTCAACTGTTGAGGAATTCACCAGGTCCTGTTCGCCCAAAGCAACCTCTCACCCAAGGAAGCACTGCTAACGTATCTTGTTTCCCATGGTCTCTAGTATCCTTCATTGTTAATATTTGGGGCACCGATTTATGGTGACCAGATGAAAATATAGGGTGGATTCTGGCACTGTGGGTCGAATGAGCTACTGTCAGACTGTGGGAAACCCTCACAGAACTCCTCCTCGCCTGGATCTTTAACTGAGCCCTCTTGAGTTTTGGAATCCTTCTTTCGTCTAGATTTCTTCTGCTCCTTGGGCTTCTTTTCCTTCTTCTGATGCAGGTAGGGGCGACCTTCCTCGGAGGCCACCTTGACCTGATAAGTTCCTAGGTCCAGGGGACCCCCAAGGAGCAAGCGCCCAAAAGTCGGGGAAAAGGCCTCCTTGACATAAAAAACCCTGGATGATGGTAATTCTGGGCACAGTCCGTTCTTTTTGATAGTGTAGTAAGCAGCTCTGAGTAGACTGTAAGAATCTTGGAAACCTAGGCGAAGAGATGGCTCTTAGTAAACTGTAGGAGTCTTGGAGGTGTAGGCAAAGAGATGACTGAGTCGTTTGCTGGAATTTTGGATCTGTAGACAGCCTTAAACACAAGATACAGCTCGCCTCTGGGAACCAATATGGGGAGCGCCTAAAAAAGGGGCACGCACCAAATGGAAAAGGAAGAAACTCTGGACAGGAATACGAGCAAGGCAAGAGAAAGATGGGGAGCTAATTTTGGTAACTACGAGAAATAAGAATACAGCAGCAGCAACAAAAGCCACTGCGTAAAGGAGAAAAATCCTTGACACTGGAAAGCTACTGAGTGAAGGTATCAAATTAGTAAGTAAGAAGAAAAGACTAGGAAAGCCATTACCGTCTGAATAGGAAGAAAAAGAATAAGAAGGTAAGCACAGCAAGAAAAAGGAAGAAGGAAACAAAACCGCCTGCAGCTGGAAGGAGACAGGTGCACGAAGGCACGGAAGGAAGCTGCAGGAAAGGGATAGCTGAAAGGAAGGTAAGTTACGGCAGAGAGCCGCGAAAGGGTGTGAATAATACCTGCAGCTGAGTTAGATGAGTGCAAGAAGGCACGGAAGGACGCTGCAGGGAAGGGAGAGCCAAAAGGGAAATTAGTGACGGCTGAGCGCCGCAGAAGTGTGTACACAGAGAGTAAAGTTACAGACAGTCAGTAAACCACGGATTTACCTGAGAGATGTAAACAAACCTGATCGTGCACCAGAAAGGGTGCAGAAGCTGAGCAAAGCGGGAAGAACGGAAAACAGGGGAAAATGGCTGGCAACACTTAAACCGGAGCGAGCATCGTTTCGTCAAACAAGACTGATAGAACTCAAAGAGGAATTGGCTCCTCTTAACATTATAGTGCAGGCGGCCATGTTTGTAAAAAGACTAGACCGTCACAACAGAACAAGAGCCTCCATATTATGAGTACCTCCACTGCTGCCAACACTTCCATGGGTGATGGATGACAGCTTCTTCATGTGTCACATATTTTGACCCAGTCTCCGTAGTCACTTTAGTGTTCACTCGTAGCTTTTTCCGGGAGACTTGACTTCAACGAAGGAGAAGCGAAAACTCACCCTTCTCTGGGTTTGATCATCTAAAGTGGGTTTTGCCCCTTCTAGTATAGATTCCAAATGTAGCCGAATCAGGAATAACGTGATCGTCTGCTGACACCAAGGTAACTCTCGCATATAGATTTCTTCACAGGTACAAGCAGCCTCTTCTGTCGGGTGGAGATTTCTCAGGATTTTCCTAGAGTTGGTTTTGCTCACTTTTTTGCCTTTCTTTCCACTCCTTGACGTCCTGGCTTGAGGAGGACCGGCAGTTATTGTTGACTCAGAAGGAGGGACTTCTTTCACAGGATGACTTGGAGTAGGAATTGGAGCCGACTCTACTGGAGGGGTCCCTGTCATCCACTCTGGCGACTGCAGTCGCTGTTTGGCCCGAGATAATACTCAAGGTCAGATCTCCTAAAGATTTCCCAAGTGACCCCACAATGCTGGACAAATCAGACACAGATTTGTGGTTCATTTCCAGATTGATTTTTACATCGCTCAACTGGAGAGTGTGAGTAATCTGCTCTAAACGGATGTTCTCTTAAAGGTTTGTGAACAAGCTCAACACCAGGCAGTCAATCGAATCTGATCACCCAATTCACGGGGTGTGTGATGCAAAGTATGTTGTGGCATTGGCATACTAAACTATGGTGCATATGAGAGGAAACATGTGAGCAGTCTTACCACTGGTAGCAGATTCAGAGCAGGTAAATGCAAGGACATATCTTGTAATTTGACCACCTGGGTCGTACATGGCCTGTCATTCCCTAAAAGATTGCCCGATGTCAAAGGAAATGCAACATCAGAGATGTGTACCAAAGCTGCCACTAAAAGGGGACCTGAGCGATCATCCTCCTGTCGTTTTCACCAAGATATTCAAGCATCACTGTTGCTCCCATTCCAACGTCGAATGTGTTGTCATGGGAGGCAGCGGTGACTGGGTGCAAAACATTTGTTAAGGGTTATCTGCAACTACATTTAGAGGTGTACTTGAAATAACGAAGGGCTTGCAGTCTTCTGACAGTAGTGGCTGGACAATGCCTGTGGAACTATGCACTAGCAAAGGAGCGACCAGTTCATGTACATTAAAGGTATTAGTGCTCCATCGGGGGGCCGGGACGGGTAATGCAGTAGTCCAGTAAGAAGACTTTAAAGGTGCACGTTTGTTAATGTATTCCCAGCAAAGAACCTTGCCGCTTTTCCACTTGACAAGATTCAAAGTTCAAAGAAAATATCTTGAAAACAGGAGATTATTATGGTCCGTGCTAACCTGGCAATCAAAGGTATTCTTTCTGGGGAAATTTCCTTCAAGCTCTCCTTATTTGTTGACAATATTTTGGCATGCCTGGTGGATGTTTTTCAGGACTCAAGATCAACGTTCACAAATCCTTCATAATGCCGATCAGACTTGAGGACTCCTGTTTGGCGAATAGGGTGCGGTTTAAGGGACTGAGAGTTGAAACTGAGGCATTTACGTACTCTGGGGGGTCGGGGAGGGTTGGGGGGTGGACCAGCTGCCCAGAGATCTGAGCGCGCTGTTTTCACTGAACTATATCCCAATGCTGGCGACACCGAGGAAGGACTTGGCGAGATGGGCTCCTCGAGTGCTCTCGTCGTATGGTATCTCTTAAAATTAATGTTCTCCCTCAACTGCTCTATCTCTTTTCAAGCTTGCCCACGGTGGACCCTGAGATGTATTTTCGGGAACTGCAGTCCATGCTGGCCTGCTTTGTTTGGCAGAACATATTCCCCAGGAGGAAACCTTCAACATGAAACATTCAACGCTAACATTGCCTAGAGACTGGGGGAATTTGCTTACCCTGACTGCCATACCTATTTTAAGGCAGCTCAGTTGAGGGTGCTGGTAGAACATTTGAGGGACGATATAGGCAATTACTGGACATTCCTCGCAGATGTTGCGGCTCACCCAAAAAAGGTTCGAGATTATATGTGGACCCTGACATGCAGGATTCCCTTAGCCTTGAGATCTTACCCCAGCCTGGGGGTTCTGAGGATTGTTTGGAAGGAATCCAACACTAATTGCCATTTGTCCTACTGGCTGCCATGCTTTCCTCAGTGTGGGGGCCCCCAGTCAACCTAACGAAGCAGAGTTTTCAACACTCCCAAATCAATGTTTACCAGCCTTCAGCAAAGCCTTCAAAACTATCCTGTTCAAGGAATCATTTGCGTTATCCCCAGAAACAATTGGAACATGCCCCTATCTATAAGGATCCAGGCCATATTTCACACTGTTGTGCAGACAATTCACCTATGCCGTGATCTTGAAAGATTACATAGGAGGATAAACATCAGCCTTTACTACAAATGTGTTAACGTCTGCCCAACACATTTGAAACCTGTGGGCTATGATTGATACCACAAGCCATCACTATTCGTTGTATTCCTATTGATGTTCCTCCCATGGATTTGTCATCTTTGCTATCGATCTCCCCAGTGCATCTGCTCTTCAGAAACCTTTACGTCTGCCAGTGGGTGCAGTGCTACCCAGACTCGTCTCTGCCCAATGACACTCTCCATGCCCAACGCAGGACATGACAGCGGGCCATATATATATATATATATATATATATATATATATATATATATATATATATATTTCTGAGGCTTGTGGAATCTGCTTAGATCACGTGCATGCTGTTCATAGGCTGACATCTAGTGGAAGCTGCAGAGTATTACAGTTTGTTTTTTGAAACTCGAAAATGGGCGTCGACATAGGGTGTGCCAGTAATACTATCCCTAGTGTGACGTCCACTGTACCCATGATCCCTCACGCGTGTAGGACCCTCAGATTGTTTTTTTCCGCCATACTTGTCGGAAGCATTGTGCAGAGTTCAAAAAATCATATGTATATTTCCCCGTTCTTTCACTCCCACGTCGAGATCCGAAGATCGACGCTGGTCCGAAGAACAAACAACCGCCGAGACTGCACGACAGACTTTGGGCCTCGGAAGGTAGGGAGAGTGGGGGCCGGGGGTGGAAACATACTCACTCTTGCTATTATTTCCTACATACACTAGCCTGCTGCCATAAGGTGACATGGAGAGTACTCCATTTAAATTTTGCCCCAAGTGCAACTGCAAGTACCCTTGGGTTGACAAACACGCCACCTGTAATCTCTGTTTGCCTAGGGACCACCCCGAAGCTAACTGCAGAGCGTGTAGCCTTTTCAAGGCTAAAACACTAAAGGACCGCTCCTTTACTAAACGACTAAACGTTGGGCCCACCACGCCAGGCAGCTCAAGGCCATGGAAGCGGTGGATGCCTTCAGTGATGGCAGCGACGCCGTCCTTTCGGACGGCGAGGGCACAGGGGCATCGAAAGACACCCAAGCGCTAGTCCCCGACCTCAGAGGATTGTCCGGCAGGGCAGTTATGGGGACCACACCCGGCGACACCAGCACTACCCTAACTACTACACCTAAACCCACTAATCCCAACCGGGACTCGACACGCATGTTGAGTTCTCAGAAAAAGGAGGCACGTAGAGAGCGGTCCACAGAATCGGTGTCCTCTGGGTGTTCCAGGTCGAGATCGCTGCACGACACAAGGCAACCGTCCACAGTTGCGATGAATGCCTCGCTCCCCAAAGTCACAGAGGTATGGTCATCAGTTGACGAATCCGACCTCCACCCCCAAGCTGCACGCTTAGTCGGCTCCGGCCGCCCGTTTGGCGTCTGCCTCCGAAAGTCGACGTGCACACTTGAAAGTTTCAGAGAGTACACACCCCCGAATCTCGACGCCAGGTGTCGAAAGATGCAGAGAAGGTGAAAACATCAGGAAAACACTCTTCTACTCAAGGGGACAAACAGCAGAAAAAGTCATCGCACTCTACTTCTGCACCCCAGGTACACAAGGACAAACACAAGTCTTCAGATAAGGATACATCAAAGACCCCTGTCACTAAACCTAAAGTTAACCCTCCCACTCTAAAGGATATGGGAATAGGAGAGAAACCTCAGCAGGAGGTGGTCATCCCCAGCTCCAGGGAATAGAGCTCTGAGGACATCGACAGGGTGATGAGGAGAATGTCTTTTATGGCTGATATCTATGAAAAAAAACCAGATTATTTTCTTAGTTATCAAAGTGCCCCCTGACAACTCTACTCCTTCGGGATCCAGGGACCCTCAGCCTCCTAATAAGAGACCTCGGTATGAGACTCCAACTCAGGGTCCGATTTTAGACCCTTACTACATCCAACCTTACCAGCAGTATGGTGAGGATCCAGACATAGAAATATTGGACGACCAAACAGGAGTCGATTATTATGGAGATGACGAGGGCCAAGGTGAGGAGAAGGAAGACGAAGCAGAAGTCTGCAATATAGACTCTCCTGTTCGCAAAGAACCACAGGTTACTAACTCTCTAGATAACCAGCCCCTTCTAAATGAGGTTTTAGCTAGAGCTGTAGAGCACTTCCACATAGATACTCAAGGGGCACAAGAAGAGAGGGAATTTGCAGAGAAGATCATGGGGGACAAGAAACCCATTGCCCAAACCATTCCAATTCTGAAGTCCATCAAACGCAGAATTGATCCTTCTCTCCTGACCCCCAATCTCACCAGGGCTGTAAACCCCAGATTTGAGAAGATGTTCAGGGCCGCCCAGTCAGACCCACTTTACATAAGGGGTCAACTTAAGTCCGACTCGCTAGTAGTCACAAAAACCAGGAAAAGGGCGGGGACACCTCTATCAGCATCTGAGGCTCCCCGAGACAGGGAGAGCAAGAGAAATTCTGGGTTAGGAAGGAAAGTGGCCTCCACTTCTGCTTACCAAGCAAGAATCGCCAATACCACCACTCTGCTGGCAAGCTATAATTGCCACCAGTGGGAGCAGTTAGCTGCTCTCATTGACTCCGCACCGGAACCTCTAAAGGGCCTCTAATGTTGGAGGGTAGAGCCGTGTCCGGATGCATTCTAAAGACGACCTTTGACGCCGCAGATAATGCAGGCCGGCTCATTGCAGAGAGCAACGTCATTAAGAGGCACGCTTGGCTTAGACAATCAGGGTTGAAGCCCGAGACCCAAGCTACCCTTATCGACATGCCGGTGGAATCGAATGTCTTGTTTGGCAAAGCAGTAGAGGAGGCACTCAAAACTGCCAAAGACGAGTACGATACCCTTAAATCCCTGGGACAATTGACTAATAAACCCACAAACCAAAGAGGGAATAGTAATTTTCATCGCTCACGTGGCCAAGATTCCCAGAGGTGCTCCAATTACGCACAGGGGCAGGGTACATCATGGGGTGGCAATCAATAGACTACCCAGAGTTATGGCAGAGGTAATAAAAAGAGCCGTTACAGGAAGAGGCAGCCCAGCCAGAGGCGGACGCCTGCCGGCAAACAGTGACGTTCCGCTCTAGGTCCCTTCCCACGCATCCCCAGTAGGGGGGCGTATTTCCAACTTCACCCAGGCATGGGAAGGAATCGCATCGGACAGATGGGTTCTGTCCACAGTGTCCGCAGGATACTGCATTGAACTGCTGGAGCGCCCCCGCAACCACCCTCCAAGACAAAAGATACATCCCTGGACCACCAAAAGATCCTCCTCGAGGAAATCGTCAATCTTCTCGCAAAGGACGCGATAGAACTCGTCCCGGGCAACCAGGTAAAGAAGGATATTTATTCAACTTACTTCCTTGTGCCAAAAAAAGATTTGACAATGCGCCCTGTATTAGACTTACGCCCTGCAAACAAGTAGGTCAAGCCCCAAAAATTTCGCATTACTACTCTCCAAGAGGTAATCCCCCTCCTAAAAAGAGGGGATTACATGGCAACATTGAACATGAAAGATGCCTATTTTCATATTTCCATGTTCGCAGCGCACAGAAGATTCTTGCGCTTCAAGGTGGACAGTCAGCACTACCAGTTCAAGGTGCTGCCCTTCGGTATAGCCTTGGCTCCAACGGTATTCACCAAGGCACTGGCACTGGCGGTAGCACACCTACGCAGGGAGGCAATCCCAGTGTAACCTTACCTGGATGACTGGCTCATCACGGGGGAATCCCCAGTAATTTGCAGATCCAACATCCAAAGAACTATCGACCTCCTCTTCGAATTGGGTTTCTCTATCGACGAGAAAGAATCAAGCCTGGTGCCAAGCACCTCCAAACAGTTCCTAGGAGCTGTCCTAAACACTCAAGAGGGGTTGGCCTTTCCATCAGAGGAAAGAATTCGGAACATACTGCTGCAAATTCCTCAATATCAGCCCGGTCGTTAGATAAGGGTACTCAAAGCGATGCGTTTGCTAGGCATGATGTTGTCACGTATTTACCTGGTTCCCCACGCGTGCCTGCGCATGCGACCTATGCAGGAATGGTTGGCGAAACAATGATCACAGGCAATTGGTCAGTGGGACGATCTAGTGGACGTTTCGCCAACCCTTGTACAAAGTCTTCACTGGTGGGCGAGAGAGAACCTGTCAAAGGGGAAACCCTTTTTCGATCCAGAGATACAGGCTGTAGTCACTACAGATGCATCCCTATCGGGGTGGGGAGCACACCTCCTTCACCACACAGCTTAGGGTCTCTGGTCTCACACAGTGGCCAAGAATCTCATCAAACGGCTAGAGCTTCTGGCAGTCTTCAGAGCGCTTCGAGCATTCAAACCCCACCTGATGAACCTGTCAGTACAGATCTTAACAGACAGCACAACAGCCATGTTTTAATAAACAAGCAGGGAGGGACTCGTTCGCCAAATCTGTCCAGGCTTGCCCAGAAAATCTGGACATGACAAGCAGGGAGGGACTCGTTCGCCAAATCTGTCCAGGCTTGCCCAGAAAATCTGGACATGGGCACTCAGACGGAACATTTACCTGTCATCTCAACATGTTCCAGGGGATCTCAATTAACTGGCAGACACTTTGAGCAGAGATCCTCTCCCAGAAGAACACGAATGGTGTCTGCACAGAGAAGTCGTAGAAGACCTCTTCTCACATTGGGGTTTCCTCACTATGGACCTATTTGCCACAAGTGAAAACAGACAATGCCCAGGATTCGCATCCAGGTTCCCCCAGCCAGACTCCAGGGGGAACGCCCTGTGGATGAACTGGTCTGAAATGTTTACCTACGCTTTTCCACCAACACCTCTCATGAGGAAGGTGGTCAACAAGATGCACAGAGAATCCATGACGCTCATCCTAGTTGCTCCCATGTGGGCGAGACAACCGTGGTTCCCACACCTGCGCAGATTAGCAGCATACAAACCCATCAGATTCCTGTGCTGGCACAACCTACTATCCCAGCACCAAGGTCAAACAGTGCATCCTCAACCCAGCTCAATGAACTTGGCAGCCTGGCTCCTGAAGTCATAGAGTTTGGACATCTGAACCTGCCACAGAGATGCATGGATATCCTAAAAGAATCTAGGAAACCAAACACGAGACACTGTTACTTTGATAAATGGAAAATATTTGTTATCTGGTGCCAGAATAAACAAATAAACCCGGTTGATCGCACTCCTTCCAATATTGTCACCTACATGCTCCACCTACTGGACGCAGGGTTGGTATTTAATTCACTCAAGGTACACCGGGCGGCGCTGTCAGCCTACACCACCTCCCATAACAAGGTGTTGTGGTGGAAAGTACCAGTGGTTAAAGCCTTCTTGGAAGGGGTAAAGGGACTCCACCCTCCAATTTCAAACCCACCACCAGGATGGGACCTTAATGTGGTGCTTGGTAAACTCATGGGCCCACCCTTTGAACCCATGCATAAGGCTAGTCTGAAACACCTGACCTATAAAACTGCCTTCTTAGTAGCCATTAAATACATAAGAAGCGTCAGTGAAATTCAGGCTCTGTCAGTGCAGGATCCTTTCTTTACTATTCATAAGGATAAACTGGTTCTACGAACACACCCTAGGTTCTCACCTAAGTTAATTTCAAAATTCCACGTCAACCAGTCCATTGAGCTACCAGCCTTCTTCCAAGAACCCAAAAGCTCTGCTGAGGTGAAACTACACACGCTAGATTTGCAAAGAGCGGTCCTCTACTATGTAGACAAGACCAGACCGCTGAGAAAGACAGACCAACTGTTCGTCTCCGTAGCTACAGGGAGAGAGGGAGATCGTGTCTCTAAAGGTGCCATCTCAAAATGGATAGTAAACTGTATCCAGCTGTGCTAATCCCTTTCTGAGAAAACTCTGCTGTTTACGCCAACAGCCCACTCTACAAGAGGCACTGGGGCCACTCTGGCTTTCATTGCAAATGTACCCCTTGACACCATTTGCAAAGCAGCTACATGGAGCTCTATTCACACTTTTACTCAGCACTACTGCATTGACGCTCATTCCAAGACAGATACTCAAGTGGGACAAGCGGTTCTAAGACATCTGTTCGCTCATGACCCTTCTCACATCCCACCTCCTTCTTCTAACACTGCTCGCTAATCTGTGCACAGCATGTGATCTAAGCAGATTCCACAAGCCTCAGAAGGGATACATTACTCACCGTAATTGTATTTCTGATGCTTGTATCTGCTTAGATTCACATGCGCCCGCCCTTCCTCCCCTCTGAGAGAAGGCGCATGGATGCTTGTAGTCTCTTATCTATCTATCTATCTATCTATCTATCTATCTGTTTGGATAATCTGTACTCCCGCTACTCCTCATGCTACCTCATGTCAGAATAAATACAATCTGAGAGTCCTACACACGTGAGGGATCATTGGTACAGTGGACGTCACACTAGGGATAGTATTACTGGCACACCCTATGTCGACGCCCATTTTCGAGTTTGAAAAACAAACTAATACTCCACAGCTTCCACTAGTTGTCGGCCTATGCACAGCATGTGAATCTAAGCAGATACAAGCATCAGAAATACGATTATGGTGAGTAATGTATCATATATATACACTTGTGGAATCTGCTTAGATCACATGCTATGCATAGGCCGACATCTAGTGGAAGCTACAGAGGATTACAGTTGTTTTTTCGAGAAAGGGACGTTGACGGGGTGTGCCAGTAATACTATACCTAGTGTGACGTCCACTGTACCCATGGTCCTTCACGCGTCGAGGTCCCTCAGATTTTATTTTCCGCCATCGTGAGCAGTCGCATATTGCGGAGTGCAAATTAGGGTAAAAGGCCATTGACTTTATCAAAAGTTTAAAAATAGTTACTCTACCTGTCATTTTTCGATTGCCATGTCTCTGCGCTGTATAAAATCAACATTCAAAAGGACAAGACGAACCGTCGGACGAAGAAACTTCGACGGAGTCTTTCTGCCTTGGAAGGCCCAATGGGCCTAGGCCCTTACAGTAGGGAGAGTGGGGGGGGGGGCGGTCAGATAACAATGTATTTCTCCTCCCCTACCCTTTGTTGCCCTGCTGTCTGCCCCAATCATGGATAGGACACCATTTAAATGTTGCCCATCCTGTAACAAATTTCTGTGGATCGCGAAGCAGAGGGTGTGTAACCTGTGTCTTAATCGGTACCACGACGAAGGGCACTGTCGGGCTTGCAAGCTCTTTTGACCCAAGAGCCTTAAAGATCGTAGGACAAAGCACTGGGCCCATCACGCCATGTAGGCCGAGGCCGCCATGGACGTGGAAGGAGCCTTCAGCAACAGCAGCAACATCATCCTTTCGGACGGCGAGGGTACCAGGGAACTTTCACATTCTCCAGTGTTTGCACCAGACCCAGGAAGACAGGCCGGCGGGTCTGTTGTGGGGACTACAACCGCCGGCAAGAGAACCCAATCTCTCCACACTAAAAACATACCCAGCGGCGATGTGTCGGGCACACGCCGAAATTCGGCATCTATGGGCAGATCTGCAGATTCGCTGTCCTCTGGTCACTCCAAGAGCCATTCGCCTGAAGACAGGCCCCAGAAAACTAAAGACGTCACCCATAAATCCTCGTCTACCAATCGCCGAATGTCGAAAGACGCGGCGAAGGCCCTTCCCAATACCGAAACTCGACCTGTGTCATCAAAAACTACTCCAAGTTCGAAAAATCATCCTCTAAGAGCTTGGATCATAGGGATAAACAAAAAAAGACGGAAAAGTCCCACAAAGACAAAGATAAGTCCCTTAAGGACAAACCTAAGGACAAACCTCAGAGTGAAAGGCCTGCCCCTGACACAGATACCTTACAAGAAGATAGTGAGGGCACTTTAAGTGAAGCCCTACACAATAAAGGCCTGCCTACATCTATGATTCCCAGTTCAGCCATACGGTCAGCTCAGGACATAGAGTAATGTCCAGAATGTCTTTCTTTGGTAACGTCTTTGAAGAGCACCCTCAAGCCTTTGAGAGCTTACAAAATACTCCTACCACTGATCAGGCTACCACTTCTCAGCCCTGTCAATCTTCCCAAACATTAGGGAAAAGATTTCTAATCTCTTCTGATCCTTATGATATGTTTACTGCCAAAAAAGTCATGCATCCCTGCAGATCTTTATGTAGACATAGATGACTATCAGTAACATACTCAGTACTATGACGTAGAAGATGAGGTGGATAATAATGACGATGATGAGGTGGAGGTTTATACTATAGACTCCTCAGTTCCACAGGATTCACCTTTACCTGATTCCCCAGTGGATATTCAACCCATGTTAAATTGTATTTTGGTTAAAGCAGCTGAGCACTTTAGCATTGACACTCAAGAGACTCAGCAAGACAAAGATTTTGTCGAGAATATCCTGGGGTACAAGAAGGCTGCCATCCAGTTTATACCCATTTTGAAGTCCGTACAAAGGAGGATGCAACCTTCTCTTGAAATGCCTAATCAAACAAGGGCAGTCAACCCAAGAATAGAAAAGCTATTCCGCCTTGCCCCATCTGACCCCTTGTATAAGAGCACAGTTTAAGCCAGACTCACTGGTAGTCACAACTACCCGTAAGAGAGCTGGTACACCCTTAGCCTCTTCCGAAGTTCCACCAGACAAAGAGAGCAAAAAATGATACCGCATGGGTAGGAAGGTGGCTACTTCAGCAGCTTACCAAGCAAGAATCGCCAACAATTCGACACTGTTGGCAAGCTGCGACTGTACTAAATGGGACGAGGTTACGGCCATGGCTGACTCTGCTCCTGAACCTCTGAAATCCAAACTTGACCTTGTCACAGCTGAAGGCAGGGCCACTGCCAACAGTCTGCTTAAAAACAACCTGGACTATTGGCCACCAGGGGGCGCACAGATGATGATTGCCTCCGTGTGAGCTCCTAACCCACGGGCCCCAAAAGTGATCTGAGCCCCCACTTTTTGCCCCCCCCCCCCGTGCCCCACACCGGCAGTTTAACCCATTGGAAGCGCCCCCCACTCCCTGAGCGAAAACCCGACAGAAATCGGACTTCCAGACCAGGAGAAAACTGTCGGAACCTGCCTCCCCCTCACCCACGAGGACACCAGCTGGAGACGAGGCCGCGGCCCGCAGCACCCGCCTTCTCCCTCTGCTCTCCCCGCGGAGGAGCCGTGCCACGGACACCCAGCTGCTCTGGCGTGCTTCGAGGGCCGGCCCCCCCAGGCGTCCCCGTGCGCCCTCCCTGTGCGGCGGCATCCGCACCTCTGGACACAGGCCCCGCGACAGGCGGGAGTCGGCTGCGGAGGTAAGTGAACGCCCCCCCCCCTGAAGTGCTCCGACGCACCGCGCCTTGACGGGGGCCCATTCCTCCCCCCCGGACTTGAATAGCTGAGCGGGGGTGCCAAAGCGACCCCTCACCCCCCCGCTCTCACTGAGGACTTGGCAGCGCACAACATAAGGAGGTGCACAAGCCCGCGGAGGCTTTCCACCGGCCTGATCCCCCGGCACCCCCCTTCTGACGCCCCCAGGGGGCCCCATTGAATGGAATACAAGAGCCCAGCCGGAGGCGGCCCCAAATCTAGTACGGATCCGCTGGCCCAGTGCATGCCATACACCGGTCCAACGGTGGCAATTGCGCTACACAGCACCAACCCCAGTGGACCATAGTCACCCTTGCCTCCCAACTGCAGGGACCCCACACAGCAAACGAAGTGCCGCTTGCATCCCAGCCTCTACTGCCCCTAACCAGACCTAGGTGGGCAATCCCTGCGGACTTCACCGCCCGAAGCCTCTCCTCGCGCAGCAGCATATTCACCGGTGCACCTAGGCAAGGCAGAGGGTTGGGCCCCCCCCTCCTGGGGCATGTGCCCTCCTCTGGCAAGGCCCCAGGACACGGATAAGTGGCCCACCAACGGAGAACAGCGGAATACCTGGAGGTGCTCACCCCCCCACCTCACCTGTACCTGAGCCCCTCTCACTGGGTCCTGGCCCCACATACTCCCCCCGAAGCCCCACTACTCAGGCCCCCCGGACAAGACATCGGACCCACCGAAGGAGACAGATCAGAACGGAGGGTAGAGCCCTTGGAGACGGGGCGTGTGCCTCCTTCCACTCCTCCCACCAAAAGAACCCCTGCTCCGAGGATCATCACCCCGGTGCCCGCCAATATTGTCGACGTGCCTTTCAACACATGAGGCCCGAGGGGACGGCCCCCGAGCTCGAGGCGCGTGCCTCCTCGCCTGCGAGTGCTCCATGAACATTTCAAGTAAGCTTGCCAAATATGCCTATACCCCGCTGCTACAGGCCCACGACCCAAGGCCAACAATGTCAGTGGAAGCTTCTGAAACGGGAGCAGCCGCTACCAAGGGAGACATCGCCGCCCTCTTAAGTGAAATTCGGAACATGGATGCCAACCTCGGCGGTAAAATGGATAAGATGACCCAGAGGGTAGATAACATCGAGGAGAGACTAGAGGGGGTCAAGAACAATCAGGCCTCAATCGACACCCTAGAGGCCCAAATGGAGCTAAGAAAACGAAACATAGAGAAGAAGGTAGACGAGATTCGCCTTAAGATAGACGATTTGGAAAATAGAGAGAGAGGAATAACCTACAGTTTTTTGGAATTACGGAGAGAGAAGGGGAGACAGAAGAAGATCTCAAACAAACGATACATGATATTGTCAAAATCCTGATGGCGGACGAGGACATCGATGAACTCAAGACCGAGAGAATTCACAGAGCTGGCGGCCTCCCAGGCGGCCCGATATCGGTCCTCACCAGATTTCACTGATATCAGGACAGAACAAGGATACTTGCTAAAGCCAGATCCGGAGGCACCCTTACCCTTGGAGGGGCCCAGATTATTATTTTCCAGGACCTTTCATCGTTGACACTGGCCCTACGCCGCCTCTGTGGTCCTCTCACGAGATGGCTAAAAGATCAAGGCACAAGAGGCAGATGGGGATACCCCTTCTCTCTCGCGTTTGAACATGGGAGCAGGAGGGTCCTACTCCGCTCTGAGGAAGAAATCCGAGAATGCATCGTCGACCTCCTCGGACCGCCCTCTGGGGAGGGAAATCGGAATACCCCTGCGCAGGACAGATCAGGATGGGAACTTCAGGGCCCGAGAAGGAAGCGAGTAAAGGGATCCAGGAAATACAGGCGGTCCAACGACACACCTGACAGCAACAAATGACATTGCAAGCCCAAGCTCTATATCCCGGCGACCTTTGCTTCCATGGTACCCGCAGGGGACCTACCTACATCCCGGACCACGGCACTCCTGTATCTCTGATTCCATCATACGACAAGTGAACTGCCTGAACCGCAAATGAGAACTGCCGAGGAATGTAGACTCCGGAAACCGCGTGTATCACAATTTATATTAGCCTACAGTTAAAGTTGCTGTTGTTTGACATACTGCCGTTTGTTACACAATTCTATGAAAGGGGGGGTGGGGGCTCAAAAACGCTATGTTGATGTTATTAGTTGGCAGGGTCGTGCGGTTACGACCCCTGCTGGTGGTCCGACAGTAGACCGGCTGTTCACATACAGTCCAACTCGGACGCCATCACAAATAGACACAGACCCTCATTGAAGAACCAAAGAGCAACACAAGAGAACAGAGGGCAAAGGGTATGATGTTCAATACCCTACAGGGGCGAGTTGGGGGAGGGACACAGGGAATGGCACAGCCTCAGGTAAAGCCTCTGTTAAGTAGGGGCAGCTACGACACTACTTCCAACAAGGCAATCTCCTACAATGGGCAGCGTGACATTGCGAATGCTCACTACGAACTTATCAATGTCCCGCAGACATAACGAATCATGTGACAGGCAGGGCACACTTAAAATTGGCACGCTGAATGTTAAGGGTCTTAACTCCCCCACCAAGAGATCGCTGGTAACGAGAGAGTTCAAGAGAGCCAAACTAGACATACTCTTCTTACAAGAAACCCGATACAGCAAGGGAGAAGAGAGGAAGGTTTTATATGCTAAGCTAGGGTCTGAATACTGGGGCTCTGGCCCGCTGAAGAAGGCGGGAGTCGGCATATTAGTCAACAAAACGATCCGATTTGAACTCTTGAAGTCATGGATGGATGTCAGTGGCAGAGCGTTAGTCCTAGTGGGCAGGAAATAAGGCACTGTCGTCACCCTTGCGGCAATATACGCCCCCAACACAGGACAAGACAGATTCCTGCAGAGGATAATCCCGAAAGTCATGAGCGAAGCAGAAGGCGACGTAATACTCGGAGGTGACCTGAACACGTGGATGGATCCGGAACAGGATAGACAATCAAGACGCACCTCTAAGCCCCCTCTCGCGGGCACCAGACGCCCACCTGTTGCAGATATGATGGCTGCCTACAATCTTACCGATGCATGGAGACATACCAACCCCAACCGAACTGGCTTCACTTTTTTCTCAGCGCCACATGCAACCTTTTCCAGAATAGACTATATATATCTGACTGCAGATCTCATCACGGCAATGACTGAAGCCATTATAATCCCTGTCTCATGGTCCGACCACGATATGGTCGCGGTCACCCTTGATCAAATGGCCCTTCCTCGCAGATGCTCCAAATGGCGCTGTAACGAGACTCTCTTTAAGGACCCAATTTTTAGGGAACAACTAGAGCAGGACATCACCCAATACTTTGAGATTAACAACACAGGCGAAACTTCCATGAACACAGTTTGGGAGGCAGGCAAGGCTACCTGGAGAGGGCTTCTTATTAAAGAGGGAGCAGCGAAAAAAAGAGCAAGACAGTTGATAGAAAATAGGCTCCGAAATGAGATTACCCAACTGGACCTCATGGCACAGTCAGCTGACCAGGATAGACCTCAAAAGATTAAAGAGGCCAACGATAAGAGGGAGGAACTACGGCAACTGGAGGCGGGTAACATCGCACACAAGCTTCAATACCTGAAGCAGAAACACTATGAACATGGGGACAAGGCGGGCGCCCTATTAGCCGCAAGACTGCGAGGCCAACGCCAAGAGCGGTGGGTGCCCACGATCCAAACAGAAGGGAACTCCTGCAAACCACTTCCCTCCAGCGTCCCGGAAGCCTCCGCCGACTTTTATGAAGCGTTATACACGTCACTTCGCACCCAGAAGCGATAAGTGAATATATGGACAAAATACCCTTGCCCACTCTCCCGTCTTATACTGCATATACCTTGGAAGCCCCCATCACAGGAGAAGAAATTGAAGAAGCAATCAAGAGACTTCCAACGGGTAAAGCCCCACGGAAACGACGGGTACACGGCGGGGTTCTATAAGACCTTCAAAGATGCCCTTCTCCCATTCATGGTTGACCTATTTAACAATATCCTTCAATCCGGTGTGGCACCCGAATCCTTCTCTGAAGCATTGATAACTGTCATCCCCAAGGAGGGTAAGCACCCAAAACTGTGTGCTTCCTACCGCCCAATATCCCTTCTAAATATCAATGCCAAAATGTATACGAGAATCCTTACTGCAAGACTGGAGTCACACAGGCCCGCAATAATCCACAACGACCAGGTGGGTTTCATCCTAGGCAGACAAGCAGCGGACTCCACCTGGATAACCTTGCACCTAATCCACGAGGCCCAAATATCGTTGAGCAAACCGGCGTTACTCTCAATTGATGCCGAGAAGGCGTTCGACAGAGTCGAGTTGCATTTCCTGGAGGCCACACTAACGAGGATAGGCCTAGGCCCCACACACTGTCGAGGGATCAAAGCAATCTACACATCCCCAAGAGCTTCTGTCGTGGTGAACGCCCAATTCTCCTGCTGGTTCCCCCTCAGCAGGGGCACGAGACAGGGTTGCCCCCTCTCAGCAATACTTTTCGCGCTGTCCCTAGAACCCCTTGCCGTAATGCTGCGAGCAGATCCTGCAGTAGAAGGGATACGGGTGAATGGCAAAGAATATAAGCTAGCCTTGTATGCGGACGACATTCTGCTCCATGTGTCAAACCCAACGTCTTCCATTCCGCAAGCGATCCAGCTGATAGAGGAATACGGCACACTCGCAGGATTCAAGATCAACAAATCCAAATCCATTCTTTTTCCACTCCATGATCCAACTCCGGAACATCAAATCGCCCTCGAGCACCTCAGGCTGATCATCGGAGGCCCAACACTGAGATACTTGGAGATTAACTTAACGCGACACCTCAACGACCTTTACGAAGCCAACTTCCCTTCGCTTCTCGAAGCCCTCAAGACTGATCTCAAAAAATGGAAACCACTGACAATCTCCTGGATGGGACGCCAAAACGCAATTAAAATGGTGACCCTCCCACGATTCCTATACCCCTTTCAGGTCTTACCCATTACAATCCCAGAGCACTTCTTCAGACAAGTCAGAAAGGCCATACTAGGATTTCTGTGGAACGGAAAGAAACCCAGAATCCCCTATGATGTCTTAATATTACCAAAGGACTTAGGAGGAGTGGGTCTGCCGGACATAGAACGCTAGTATCAAGCTACACAGCTCAGAATTCTAATCCCACACCTGCGAGATAGGAAGGACCTCCAATGGGTCCAACTGGACAACGACGTCTTAGCCAACGTAACTCTGGCAGAATGGCTATGGGTACCCAGACCGAAACTAACGAGAAAACTGCGTAACCATCCGATACTGGGCACAATGTGGAACATATGGAAGAAGGGGAGAGCGATGTTGGGAGTTGCCACGTGGCCTTCGCCCCTGAGCCATCTCTGGTCCCCCGGGATTAGAGAAGAAATCCCGGAACATGCTAGATACCAATCTTGGTTCGATGCCGGCCTCGAGAGAGTCGGTCAGCAGTGGAGAAAAGGGAAATTCATCTCAATAACGGATCTAGAAGAAGCCCTCCAAATCCACCCAATACCAGTCTTCCTGTACCTGCGATTGAAGGGCGTCTTATCCAGAAAGGAATGGAAGACCACCACACAGAGAGAACTAACGCCCTTTGAGACGATCCTAGACACGACTACCATCTCCAAAGGCCTCATAGCACGAATGTACAGGGCCTTAATTACCAAAGACGACGCACCAAGCCACCGTCTCAAAGCAAGATGGGAAAGAGACTTCGCGAGAGTTTGACTAAAGGGCCTGGGACAAAATGTGTGGGACGTCATCCAAAATATCAATCGCAGCCCAGTATAAATTGCACGCTATAAAACTGCTTCACAGATACTATCCATACAGGCTGTCCAAAATGTTCCAGACCTCCAGCCCGAGATGCTGGCGACAATGCGGTATGAATGCCGATTACTGGCACATGTGGTGGGCCTGCTCCAAAGTTCGCATTTACTGGCAAGAGGTCCTGGGATGGATCAAACAGCTGGACGGCATAGAGAGGGAATCAACACCCCTCCTGATTCTTTTTCTCCTCATTGGAATAATGAACGTTAATGTTGATAAATTTTGTTAAGGTGGACTCGAACAATGACGTGAAATAGCTTTCAATGCATAATATGTACCCACCTGTATGTTCACATCCAATGTTAAAATTCATAAAAGTAAAGTTGGAAAAAAAAAACAACAACCTAGATGCTGTGGATAATGCCAGACTTGTTATCGCAGAAGGCACTATCCTTGAGCGCCATGCCTGGCTTCGGCAATCCGGGTTTAAAATAGCGACTCAAGCAACCTTGCTCAACATTCCAATTGAACCTAACGTGTTATTTGGTAAAGCAGTGGAGGATGCTTTAAAGTAGGCGAAGGACGGGTATGAAACGCTTAAGTCCCTTGGTCAACTCACTAATAAACCAACAGGACAAAGGGGAGGAAACAATTGTCGTTTTTGCAGCCAAAATCAAAGAGGCTCCGGTTACAGCCAAAACTAGAATACATTTTGGAATTACAGCCAAGGACAAGGGTCCCAAGGTTATCCTAGAGTCCAGCGCAGAGGTCGCTGCCAGGGGAGTCCCTGCACTGGCAGAGGTGGAGGAACGCCTCCAAAACAATGATGCCCTGCTACAGGTCCCTTCCCATGCCTCCCCAGTCGGGGGACGAATTTCAAACTTCACCCACGCATTGGAGGGCATAACCACGGATAAGTGGGTGTTCTCGACAGTAGCAGGAGGTTATTGTGTAGAGCTCCTACAATCACCATCAAACCTTCCCCCGCGACAAAGGAAAATGTCAGAAGAGGAACAACTCATTTTGATAGAGGAAGTCAAAGCCCTACTCCTCAAAGACACAATCGAGAGCGTGCCGTCCAACGAGGTAAACAAGGGTATCTGTTCAACACACTAATCCTGAGTCTAACAAGTGGAGCATATAGTTGAGGATGTGAAAAAGGACTACATTCTATGGGGTTTATTTGTTTGGACTGGCACCAAATTGAGAATCTCTTCCACTTGTCGAAATAACAGTGTCTAGTATTAGGTTTCCTCGCCTCTTTGAGGATATCTATACACCACTGTGGTAGAATGAGATGTCCGAACTCTAAGACTTCAGGAGCCGTGCTGCCAAGTTCATTGAGTGTGGCTGAGGGTGTATCGCTGTTCCTCTGTGTTGGGTTAACAGGTTAGGTACGGGAGCTTGATGGGATCGCACATCACCAGTTTGCGCAGATGTGAATACCATGGCTGTCTCGCCCACATAGGCGCAACTAGGACGAGCATCATCTGTTCTCTTGTTCACCACCCTACTCATTAACGGTGTCAGGAGGGGGGGGGGGATGAAGCGTAAGCAAATTTCCCTGACCAGTTCATTCATAGGGCGTTCCTCTTGGAGTCTGGTTGGGGGAACCTGGACGCGAAGTCTGGGCATTGCTTGTCTTCTCTTGTAGCGAACAAGTCTATTGTGGGATAGCCCCATTGAGAGAAGATGTGATCTACTACGGTTGATTGTAGTTGCCACTCGTGTTCCTTTGCTAGGGGATCTCCGCTCAGAGAGTCCACTAGAGTGTTGAGTACCCCTGGAACGTGTCGGGAGGATAGTGATATCCCCCGTTTGAGTGCCCAACTCCATATTCTTTGTGCCAACTTGGATAGATTTGTAGAGCGTGTGCCTCCCTGTTTGTTGATATAGAACATGGCAGTTGTGCTGTCTGTTAGAATTAGAACCAACTGGTTCGTCAGTTGCATCTCGAATGCCTGAAGTGCTTTGAGTATTGCTAATAGTTCCAGTAGGTTCATATGGTTCTGTGCAGTGACCTGTGTCCACAGACCATGTGGTGAAGGTAATTGGCACCTCACCCGGAAAGTGATGCGTCTGTCGTGACAACCGCTTGCACCTCCAGACCGTGGAAGGGTTTTCTCTTTAACAGGTTATCTTTCGACCACCAGTGTAGGTTTTGTACCAGTGTTGGTGAAACAACCACTAGATCGTCCCACTGACCAATTGCTTGAGACCATTGTTTCGCCAACCACTCCTGCATTATTCGCATGCGCAGACAAACTTGTGGGACTAGATAAATGCACAATGCCATCACCTAGTAATCGCATTGCTTTGCGTATGCTTATCTGGAGACCGGCTTGATACTGGTGTATTTGCCGAAGCATGTTTTGCACTCTTTCCAAGGATGGAAAGGCTAGTCCAGTTTGGGTATCTAATACAGCTCCTAGGAACTGTTTTGTTGTACTTAGAAGATGACTTTTTCTCATTTATCGAGAAGTCCAATTGATGGAGAAGATTTATTGTACTTTGTGCGTTTAGTTTGCAAAGATGGGGAGTTTCTCCTGTGATCAGCCAGTCATCCAGGTAGCGGTGGCAATGGGATTGCCTCCCTGCGCAGGTGCGCTGCCACCACCGCCAGTACTTTGGTGAATACCCTTGGAGGCTATTCCGAAGGGTAGCACCTTGAATTGGTAGTGCTGGTTACCTACTTTGAACCGCAAGAGTCTTCTGTGCGCTGGGAGCATTGAAATATAAAAATAAGCATCTTTCATATCCAATGTTGCCATGTAATCCCCCCACTTTAGCAGAGGCATTACTTCTTGCAGCGTAGTCATGCAGAACTTTTGAGGCTTTACATATTTGTTTGCAGGGCACCAGTCTAATACTAGGCGCATTGTCAGATCTTTCTTTGGTACAAGGAAAGCAAAGGAACACGAGTGGCAACTACAATTAACCGTAGTAGATCACATCTTCTCTCAATGGGGTTATCCCACAATAGACTTGTTCGCTACAAGAGAAAACAAGCAATGCCCAGACTTCGTGTCCAGGTTCCCCCAACCAGACTCCAAGAGGAACGCCCTATGAATGAACTGGTCAGGGAAATTTGCTTACGCTTCGGCCCCCCCCTCCTGACACCGTTAATGAGTAGGGTGGTGAACAAGAGAACAGATGATGCTCGTCCTAGTTGCTCCTATGTGGGCGAGACAGCCATGGTATCCACATCTGCACAAACTGGTGATGTGCGATCCCATCAAGCTCCCGTACCTAACCTGTTAACCCAACACGGAGGAACAGCAATACACCCTCAGCCACACTCATTGAACTTGGCAGCACGGCTCCTGAAGTCCTAGAGTTCGGACATCTCATTCTACCACAGTGGTGTATAGATATCTCAAAGAGGTGAGGAAACCTTACACTAGACACTGTTATTTCGACAAGTGGAAGAGATTCTCAATTTGGTGCCAGTCCAAACAAATAAACCCCATAGAATGTAGTCCTTTTTCACATTCTCAACTATATGCTCCACTTGTTAGACTCAGGATTAGTGTTCAACTCTATAAAGGTCCACCTGGTGGCTTTATCAGCTTATAACACCTCTCAAAGCAAAGTATCATGGTGGAAGATTCCAGTCATTAAAGCATTCATGGAAGGAGTCAAGAGACTCCACCCATTAGCAAAGCTCATGGGGCCTCCATTCGAGCCTATGCATAAGTGAAGCTTTAAACACCTGACATACAAAACTTCCTTCTTAGTGGCTATTACTTCCATAAGAAGAGTTAGTGAACTGCAAGCATTGTCAGTGCAGGATCCTTTCTTTACCATTCTAGATAAATTGGTTTGACGTACTCATCCTAGGTTCTCCCCTAAATTCATTTCGAAATTCCACGTGAACCAATCCATTGAGCTTCCGGCTTTCTTTCAGAAACCAACTAGATCAGCTGAAGTAAAACTCCACACTCTAGATGTGAGGAGGACGGTTCTTTACTACGTGAACAAGACCAGACCGCTTAGGAAAACAGATCAACTGTTTGTCTCATAGCACCAGTCAGAGAAGGGGACCCCATTTCAAAAAATGCCATTTCCAGATGGATAGTAAAATGTATTCGATTGTGCTATTAATTATCAAACAAGACCCTGCCTTTTACACCAAGAGCTCACTCAACAAGGAGCACTGGAGCTACACTAGCCTTTATCGCAACTACATGGAGCTCAGTACATACTTTTACTGAGCATTACTGCATTGACACACATTCTAAAGCAGATACACAAGTGAGACAAGCGGTTCTAAAACATCTATTTGCCGCTGCTCCTTCTCACGACCCACCACCTCCTCATAACACTGCTCTCTAATCTATGCATAGCACGTGATCTAAGCAGATTCCACAAGCCTCAGAAGGGATACATTACTTGCAGTAATTGTATTTCTGATGCTTGTATCTGCTTAGATTCACATGCGCCCACCCTTCCTCCCCTGAGAGAAGGTGCATAGATGTTATATGAGCTTTCTGTCTTTATCTGGATACAACTGTACTCACATTACACTTCATGCACCCTCATGTCAGAAAAAAACAATCTGGGGGAACTTGACTCGTGAAGGACCTTGGGTACAGTGGACGTCACACTAGGGATAGTATTGCTGGCACGCCCTGTCTACGTCCCTTTTTGAATTTCAAAAACAACAACTGTAATACTCTGCAGCTTCCACTAGATGTCAGCCTATGTATAGCATGTGAATTTAAGCAGATACAAGCATCAGAAATATGATTACGGTGAGTAATGGATCCCATATATATTACACGGCCCGCGGTAGCAGCAGTTTAGTTATGGTTAAGTTGCTAAACCCATAGGAAGATCACTTTTTGGGTGGCTTATGACTTTGCTCCCCCTGGTGGAATCCTCACTAACCTTGAAAAAAAACAATATGACCCGCTCTGAATTCTTTCAGCAAGTTTGATGAAGTCTTGTGCAGGGGCGGCAACGTTATAGGGGTTGTCAGGGTTCCCAAATTTCTTTTTGTTTCCATAGACTGAATGGGCAAAAACTTTGCGCACGACTGTGGATTTTAACCAAATTTGCGGGAGGAGCGGGGGCTTGGTTCCAAAAGCATGCTTTTGTGTGTTTGGTGGAAATCCAACCAGTACTTTTGTTGCAAAGAACTGAAATGTACGTCTAAAAAAAAAGTGTGATAGCTGGCTCCGCTCCGCGGACCCATCTCCCTGTTCGCTCTGCGGACAAAAGTCTCATTGGCTTGCAGTACACCGTAATGTCGGTGAATCTTGGACGTGGCCGGTGGTTGGCTGGAGGGTAGCGTGCTGTGCATTAACATTTTTGGGAAACACCGCCATGGTGTATCGGAGGATAGTGCCGCGCCGGAAGGGGTTGCAAAATATGGTTTGCAGGATCAGGTGGGTGAAAGGGGGTATGAAAAGTTTTTGGGAGTGAAAAGCACAGAATATTATATATTTGTTTAGGTCAAAGAAGACGATGGTGTACGCGAGCAATGCGGCAATGTGCGGGTAGATCCTTAGGCGACAACCTTCTGTGGCTACTGCATGGACGCTCCTGTTTGAATGGGGACTACATTGCGGATGATGCAAAGAAATTGAGAATGGGTTGTGCTGTGGGCTAGGGGTGCTGGTGGGGGTGCTGGTGGGTATGTTGACTTTGTGGGTTCCCATTGTTTTGTGGCGGTGGGTAGGGGTGTCTGTGGCTGCGGTAGGTTTGTAAAGTATGGTTCGTGGGCACATGTTCCCATGCATGCCTCCATTGCCTTGTAGTGGTTATGGGCAAGGCCTAGGCTTTTGGGTGCATGGGTGGAGTCCTCCGCATGTACCCAAGAGCCTAGGGCTTGGGCACAGTCTTGCTTCACGGAGCGCAGTAAGACATTGGCAGATGAAAGGATTTTTTTACCATCACACTTTTGCGATATGGACCATTTGTACCCAAGAGCCTAGGCCTTGGGCACCACCCCGGCAATGCAATACCGCCATGCATGGGAGAGCAGTGAGGAAATGTGCAGGTAGCTCATCTAGCGACTACCTTCTGTGGCGATTGCATGGATGCTCCATTGGGAATGGGGCCTGCATTGCAGATGATGCAAGGAAATTGAGAATGTGTTGTGCTGCCGGATAGGGGTGGCGGTGGTTATGTTGACTCTGTGGGTTCCCATTGTGTTGTGGCGATGGGTAGGGGTGTCAGTGGCTGTGATACGTTTGTCAAGTATGGTATGTGGCCACATGATCCCGAGCATAATTCCATAGCCTTGTAGTGGTTGTGGGGAAGGCCTAGGCTTTGGGTGCATGGGCGGAGTTGGTAGGCCTCTGCATGTACCCATGAGGCTAGGGCTTGGGCACAGCCTTGCTTTAGGGAGGGCAGTGAGACATTGCCACATGAAAGTATTTTTTTTTCCATCACACGTTTGTGATATGGACCATTTACGCAGCTACTCGCATATACTTAATTGTCAGTAAGCTGCACAGGCGACTATCATTTTTTGGTGAGTGCAGGCTGACTCCATTGGGGATGGGGAGTGCATTGGAGACAATATGAGGATATTGCCAGTCAGTGTACTATGTTGTGTTGTACCTGCAAAGCCCCTACTGCCTTGTGTGCATGGCTAGGGCCCTTGGACCTAACAGTGTTGCCACTGGTTGGAAGAAGGTTTCAGAATGTTGCCTTGTTTGGGTCTGTTACTATACCCATACTTACCTGTAGTCAGGAAAGCTACATGGCCACATGTTCCCATACATGGCTCTCTTGCCTTGTAGTGGGTGTGCCCAAGGACTAGGCTCTTGGGTGCATGGGCGGAGGCCTAGGCCTTGGGCACAACCCCCGCAACGCAATGCGACCATGTATGGGACCACTGTGCTATTTGTATGTGCATTGCACACATATGTACAAAGAGTGCATTCCCTTTGCCTTGGCTCATTTGGATAAGTTATTATAACCATACCTTCTTACACCCCACAGACATTTAAATATGTAAGTGTCCTAAGGTACTCACGTTTGCAGAAACATTGTGGAGGGCATGTTAGACTTCCTACAGCAGCAGTGGGGAGACATGCCACTATTTGCCTTTGGAATGGTATGGCCGTGACCAGAGCCTTGCTTCAGGGAGTGTAGTAAGACATTGGGACATGAAAGTATTTTTTTACCATGACTCTTTTGCGATATGGTCCATTTACGCAGCTATTCACATATAATTCATTGTCGGGTAGCTGCACAGGCGACTACCTTCAGAGCCCGTTGGGAATGGGGAGGGTATTGCACATGATATTGGGATATTTCCATTCTGTGTACTATGTTGTGTTGTACCTGCAAAGCCCCTACTGCCTTGTGTGCATGGCTAGGGCCCTTGGACCTAACCGTGTGGCCACTGGTTGGAAGAAGGTTTCAGAATGTTGCCTTGTTTAGGTCCGTTCCTATACTGATATGTAACTCCAGTGTACACTCTTGGAAGTATGCATCTCTCCTGTGGGTGGTCACCATTACAGAATGGATGTGGAGTACATTTTGCAGTTGGTACACCACCAGAGGTGGCGTGCAGTGCCTGCACTTGCATATAGTGATCGTCATTGGAACATTGGACTTGTTGCCGTTCACGGAGTGGCATGCCACCATTTCTGTTTGGTATGGTGTGCCCCTGATAATACCCCGTGCTTTGAGAGTGAAGAAAGATATTGCAACATGACACATGTTACTAAGCATCACACATTTAAAGTATGGATAATGTACAGACTGACCCACATACATTTGCACCGGACAAAACCATCTATGCCGTTAAGTCCCACTATAACCAGGACGGCAGGCCATCTGACTGTTCGCTTTCTTTTGCGTACTTGTTGATATGGCCAACGAACATGGTTGGCGTTCCTATTGTGTTCAATTCTAATGTGTGCATCGCTGCCATTACCTATACATGTGGGCGCGATACACCATTGGAACAGTCACTGGCATAGCTGACTTTAGTTGTGGAGAGTCGTTGCTCACGGCGTGCACTCCAGGTACTTTTGTAACGTGCATGGCAAGCGTAGCGCACTCTGTCATGTGAGTATCTTGCTCCGCAAAAGAAACCTAAACAAAGCAAAAGCAGACATGTGCACACAGAGCATATGGCTCCAGAACATTCCCATACTTTACAAACAACACTGAATTATTGCAAGAGCTTTATTTTGCTACAGAATGATCACGAGAATGTTTAAGGTGGCTACAATCACCGCTCATTTATTTCGCAAACAAAATCCAGTGTGCAATGCGATTTGTGCACTTCTGTAATTCTTTTGTCATCTTGCAAAGTGGAAAAAGGATTAATGTATGGCTCTTGGTGGGCCGTGTGGAAGAAGGCCTTTTATTTGCAAGGTAGACAAGGTAGCAGCTGTTGCGTCTGTGGTGCCTTACATCATAAACGTTTGCAGGTTGGTTCGTATTGCCGGAACCGCAAATGGACATGCAGGCTCATATCGGTCGGCCCAGATAACGACGACGGGAAACTCATTGCTTATGGTAATCTTGCTATGCTTGGTCCACCACCCATCTGTTGGAATGTGGAAGGGGTGGCACGTGCAGTAAGGTGCAAGGTATCTGAGAGGGAACAGGAATAAGAATAGATGTAAGTAGCCGTTATTAGTGGCAGCGTACAGGACAAGAGTTTGCGGGAAGGATGTTGTAATAAGTGGCTGCCTCATGGACCCTGTTCTGTCTGTTATTGGGTAGTATCATATGTTAACCCACGGTCTTGCTTTCTGCTTTGTAGGTGATACTGTCCTTGTACGGCTCCACACAAGCAAAATGTCTTTGAAAAGATGCCACCAGACGCTCCTTTCATGTGTTTCCTTTTTATACAAAATGACAGTGCTAACAAGTGTTGTTAGACCCCCCAGCACAATATCTCTGTGTGTCTCGAAAGGAAAAAAGTAAAAAACGAAACCTCATGGGGGTCCCTTCGGATTGCATGAGAATGCAGAAGCTGTTTTGCTAAAATATGCAACCTTGAAATGTGACCTGTCGATGTTTGTGTGCCGGCTGACTTATGTATGCACCTCTGGCCGTTATTACTTTCAATACAATGAGGGTGTGTAGAACTGGTAATTGTTGGAAAGGGCATATTAAGGGCAACACGAGTGACCATTTTGTCTTGTCGTTTGTCTGGATTATCAGGGGCAGGGGAAGAATGTCAAGAAAACAAAGTACAATCACAGTTGCAATGTATGGGGAATGGTGGAGGCATGGCACTGTAACGGCGCAAGATTGCCGTCACAAACGTCCGTACAATGCGCACAGAGAAAGTGCGCAGTAAAGTAATTTCATAATTATGCTTACAGAACTGCAGCCTAATAATTTTTTTCTTTTTTTCTTTTTTTTTTTTTTTGATTGGCTTTTACAAGCCTTTAAAACACAACATAACCAATCTGTTATTGCCACACTAATTACATAAGAAATAAAAAGCAATCCATCTGTTTCACAAGAGTCTATTCTGCAAGCACTAAGGTGGCTTTGACGAGGAAGGGTGGCTTTTACGAGAAGAGGCCAGATGTATGGCTGCACACCAAACAGTCATCTTTAGGCCTCAGGAACTGTTGCCTCAAGGCATTCTTCCATCTCATCCAGAAACAGGGTTTTTTTTAAAATTAATTTTATTAATTTTAATCAAACAAAAAAGAAACCAACATACAACCAAGCACGCAGTGCATTTTACAAAAATAATTAATCATATTAATGCTTAATCTTGGCCACCGCTTCCCCCCCTCCCACCCTCCATCATGAGCCTATCTGTTTATCGTTCTCCGTGTCCGCCGCATGCGGCGGGGTCTCGCTTCCTGTAGATTCAGTCAGATCTTGTATTGTTCCAAACAATTCAGCTATGAGTGATTTCCATGCCATCAGGGTCCCCATCTCTTCTTCCCCCCCTACAGTGTTCAACTCTTGCCATACTATTGTTTCTGCCTCTGCCCATTTCTGTACCTCCTTCCACCATACCTCCACCCGTGGCTTGTGACAAGTCTTCCAACCCATGGCGATCCTCCGTTTGGCAAGCACATATGCTAGGTCTTTCAATTTAGTAATATGTTTAAGTTTTGATGATCTGGGGTACCCTCCCAACAAGCAAGCCCAAGCTGTGTCTATCATCAGCGTGACCCATTTCTCAGCTAATTTTTGTGCCACTTCACCTCAGAAACGCTCAATCACTGGGCATGACCAGAACATATGTGTCATATCCGCGTTCTCCTCGTCACATTTGGGGCATGCTTGTCGTCCAGCGTTTTCAAACTTGGATATCCTCAAGGGCGTCATATATGCTCTGTGCGTTATATATAGTTGTATTTGTTTAAGTCTAGCATTCCTTGACACCTTTTTATGGTATCCGAACGCCCGTTCCCACATCCCATCCTCTATCGGGGTTCCCAACTCTGCCTCCCAGTCTCGCCTCAGCTGCGTCAGACCCTTCCCAACTTTAGACATCACCATCTCATATAGCCTGGAAATCTCATGCCCCCCATCTGATATATCATATATTATTTCTATGATGGCATCGGGTTCTTCTCCTAGCACAGTTTCAGGCCACGTCTCCCGGATTCTCTGAACAATTCTGTGATATGTCATATATTGGCCCGCATGCAATCCTGTCTCCTCCCCCGGGACCTCAAAATCCAAAATGGCCCCCATCTGCCAGACATCTCCTGGCGTCACCAGCCCCACAGATTCCCAATGGGTCCTGAGTGTAGCCCTCAATTGCATATCTTCCCCTGCCAACGCCACCAGCGGCACCTGCATGGAGCAAGGAAATGGGTTCTCCATCATCCGGCACGCCCTACGCCACATCTGCCACCCAAGCATCATCATCCTGGGGCGCTCTCTCATTTCGGCCCTGGGCAACCAGATCATTTCCCTCAAGTAAAATGGGGTACAGTCATGTCCAAACAACCTATATTCAGGGGTCACCTCGTCCGAAGGCCACTGAGCCACATACTGCAGCTGACTTGCCACATAATACACCTCAAAATTGGGCAGTCTTATGCCACCTTTTTCGTAAAAGGTTTGCAGCTTCCACAGCGCCACTCTGTTCCGGGTACCATGCCACAAGAAATCCCTACACATACCGTTAAGCTTAGCAAAGAACTTCTTGGGTATCATGTTTGGGACATTGCTAAAGTAATGCAAAAGCCTCGGCAGGACCACCATTTTTAGCATTGCACCCCGTCCCATCATAGCTAAGGGCAACTTAACCCAAAACTGCATACACTTCTCGATTTTCCTGAGTGCCACCTCGGTATTATGCTTATGCTCCTCCTCCACCGTACGATACACATCTATCCCCAGATACCGGAAAGAGCTAACCTCCCACGGTATTTGTAACACCGGTAACCTCGTCTCAGGGGTTCCTTTGTAGTCGCCTAGTGGAAACATGCTGGATTTTTGGGGGTTTACCGCTATGCCGGACAGTTCTGCATTTCTCGCCATCACCTCCAGTATGTACTGAAGATTTTCCTCTGGGTATCTTAAGTATAGCAACAAGTCATCTGCATATAAGGAGATCAGATGTCGTTCTCCTCCCACTTCAATACCTATCGTGTCGTATTGCTGTCTGAGGTATATCGCTAGGGGCTCTAGGGCTAATATGTAGAGCATCGGGGACCAGGGACACCCCTGTCCAGTGCCTCTACTCAATTGCCATCTTTCAGATATTACTGCACCCGTTCTAACTCTGGCCAGCGGCTCACTATATAGCATTGTCACCCACCTCGTATAACCGGGCCCCATGCCATACGTCTCCAAGGCTGCCAACAACCACGGCCATTTGACCGAGTCAAAAGCTTTGACCGCGTCCAATGACACGATCGCCATTTCGCCCTCAGCCGTACTACTCCATTCAATCACCCGTCTAAGTCGCCTGTGGTTATGGGTTATGTTCCTATTCGGGACATAGCCCGTCTGGTCTGGGTGTATCAGCTTGCTGATCACTCTCTGTAATCTGTTCGTCAGGACCGCTGTCAATATCTTGCTGTCCTGGTTTAACATTGAGAGAAGTCTGTAGGAGCCACAGCTGTGTGCAGGTTTATTAGGCTTAGGGAGCGGTATTATGACCGCCTCTCTGAGTGTTTCCGGCAACCGTCCCACCTCAAACGCTTCGTTGAGCATATCCAACATCGGGGGGAGCACCTCTGCCTTGTATGTCTTGTAGAATTCACTTGGGAACCCATCCGCCCCTGGGGTCTTACAGGTAGGTAATTACCTCACCACTTCCTCTAGCTCCTCTAGTGTGATCGGTGCATCTAGCTCCTCCTTTTCGTCCTCGCTTATTATGGTTAGTCCTATACCTCCCAATGTTTCCAATATTTCCTCTCGGCTACTCCCCATCTCATCCGCATACAACGCTTTATAATATTCTGCAAACTCTTCGTTGACACCCTCTTGGGTGTCCACCACGCTACCATCTTCCCTCATTATTGATCTAATCGGGGGCCTTGGCGCCTCGCTCTTATATAGCCACGCTAACAACCGTCCTGTCTTCTCCCCACCCGCATGCTGTCTCTCAATGTACTTCTTATAATTAAGGTTACTGAGCCTTTCCCAGTGTTCCGCGCATTTCTGTTGCAGCCCCAGTACTCGCTCCATGTCTTCGCATCCACCCTTCAATATTCCCTCTAGTTCCTCTTCTGTCCGTCGTAGATCTGTTAGAACCCCACCCTGCAGGCCCTTTGATTTTGCTATTGCAACCCCCCGCATCACTACTTTGAAGGCTTCCCATGCTGTACCCGCCGAGTCCACGCTGCCCGTATTCTCCTCAAAGTAATTTGCGATCTCCTCTCTCATGTCCTCTCTAAAGACTGGATCCTTGAGCGACTCAGCACGGAGGCGCCACGTAGGGATCCTTGCCCTCGGGGGGCGGTACTGCCACCCCAGAACCAATGGCGAGTGATCAGAGAGGACCCTCGCCTTATATTGTACCTGGGTAACCTCCACCATCACATCCGACGTGGCAAAGATATAGTCTAGCCTCGTATGTAGCTGATGAGGGGCGGAATAATGAGAGTACTGCCTGTCTTGGGAGTATCTGGTTCTCCACACGTCCACCAGGTGAAAATCGTCTAACAGTGTCTGCAATACTCTTGCCGCTGGGGGGGGGGGCTATCAACCCTGCCATCCGATCTGTCTACATTGGGATTAAGTACACAGTTAAAATCACCACCCCAGATCACTGCGCTACCCATACACATGCCGAGGTTGGCACTCAGAGTCCTAAAGTAGGCCGCTGTATCCCGATTGGGGGCATATGTGTTTATAATGCTGATTTCCCTATTCTCCACCATTCCTCTCAACATGACCATCCTCCCATCCGTCTCCGCCAACTCCTGCAATGGTTGGAACGGAACATGCGGCGCCACCCAGATTAGTACTCCCCTAGCATACGCAGAGTATGTCGTGCCCACCACCACCCCTTTCCATTTCTTAACAATCACCTCCATCTTCTCCCGCGTCAGGTGCGTTTCCTGCAGCAGCGCGATGTCTATCCTCTGCCTCCTCAAATACGACATGACCTTGTTCTTTTTCAGGTAGCTGTTAAGTCCCCTGACATTCCATGTAATTATTTTGAGGTCCCCCATAGCTCATTCCCATCCTCCATTTCTACCTCCAGCAAATCCCACCCTCCTGCGCGACACAAATTCAACCATACAATCCTGCTGTGTGGACTCATGTTTAAACTAAAGCTCAAACTCCTCAAAACTATATACATATCAATCTCCCCACCTCCCTCCCCTCCCTCCTCCCATCCCTTCCCCCACAACACCCTTCCCAACTTTTGCCCAGCTCCATCCCTGGATCTCAGGCACCCCCACATCTAGCCCCGACTAATATACTCAGAGCTCAGTAGGGTGAAGTCGCCCTAACGGCCACTTAACAATTACTACTAAATGGGGGTATTAAGACTCGCTCTACTATGCTCCTTAAGAAGCACCAGTTTCAGTGCGCTCAACACATTATCTAACCTAGTCCGGTCTCAGCTACTAACAGGTCATTTCAATGACTATAGTCAAGTCCCACAGTCTTAAACCACTCCCTCTCCCAGTGTTCTCGGTGCTCATTACTTATCTCTTCCGTCTCCTTCTTCCGTCTGGATACCGGGCTCCTGGGGGGAACCCTGCATGTCGAGCCATCCCATGGCATCTTCTGGAGTGTCAAAAAACAAAGTCTTGTTCCTATGAAAAACTTTCAATTTTGCCGGGTAAAGCAACATGTATTTATGCCCTACTTCCCTCAGTCTTCTTTTGATCGCCCCGAAGTTCATCCGGCTCCGCTGCACCATCAGGGTATAGTCTGGGTAGGCCGTTATGCTTGCCTCACCCCGCTTAATTGTTCCACCTTTGCGGAAGTGTTCCAATATCCTCTCTCGGTCTCGGTAGTTAAGGATCTTGGCGATAACTGGCCTGGGCGGATTGCCCGGCGGCGGCCTCCTCGTTAGAGTCCTATGCACACTTTCCACAGCGAATCCCTGAGACAGGGCTCCTCCGGGTATCTCCTGCAGCAACATGTTTTCCACAAACTCCGTGGGGTTGTGGCCCTCCGACCCCTCAGGCAGCCCCACAATGCGGATGTTGTTCCTTCGGGCGCGTCCTTCCGCTTCCTCCGCCCTACTCTCCAGATTGCCCACTTTCTGTACCAGGATATGCAGTTCCGACTTGTGTGAGGCACATTCCGCTGTGTTCGAGTTCGTCTCTTTCTCAAGGTTCTCTGTGCGCTCCGCCAGAGCCCTTACGTCCTGTCGGAGTAGATTCACGTCTTCCTGCACTTCCCCGACCTTAAGGTCCAACGCAGTTTTCAGCTCAGATACCACTATTTCGAGCTTGGCCTCCCAGGCTGCTTTCAAGTCCTCCTGATTCGTGCCTGAGGCAGCCATGCCGCCTGCGGGGGGCTTATCTTTGCTCCTGGCGCTTTCCAGGCCCAGCGGTGTCCTGGCAAATTCGTCCAGCGTGGGTTGCTTTGCTTTTAGTCTTGAAGGCTTGCTGGACATGGCGCTGCTGCCGTATGCTGTGGTGCAGCCCGCCTCCTGTGTTCCACCAGTGGGGGAGGCACCCACTCAGTGTCAATATCCTAGGCCTTAAAGGATCACCACGTAGTCTGTGTTTCAGGGTTCTGCAGGGGATATGACAATCTCTCCTATCCCCCTTTTTCTCCCGGCGCTGAATGTTCACTGCATTATGTGATTATGGTATCTATTTCCTCATTTTGTCTTACGGGACATTATGGAATCCTCGCAAAGGGAGCCGCAGTTACTGCGTGTGTCGCAAGTCCTGCAATGACCAGCAAGCGTCCTGTAGGATTCGGATTTAGCCTCATTTGGTTTGGTGCCTTTGTTCCCGGGTGGCCACCATCTCTATTCAGCCGCACTCGAACTTTCCCGGGCACGGACCTTCGAGGTTCAGATCTCTGGAGCCGCGCTGCTCACAGGGTGCATGTTTGTGTCCTGTTCTTCCTTAGAGCTTCACGCGCTCATTTTTCAGGAATAGTGGCTTTGGATTTCATCTGAATGCGGGCATTTTTCGGTTGTCATCCCGATCAGCAGGAGCCTCGGAAAGAGCATGTCACATCCAATGGCTCTCTTAGCCACGTCCCATGTTTCACTGCAGAATTATTGAACATGGATCACTTCACTGCACCTCGGATTGAATCTCCGATTATCTGCTGAACGTTTCTCGACCGCGCACCAGGCCTTGTGCTACAGTTGCAGCCCGTGGTTTTCAGAGTCTTTGTCCTCCGCCGCTGCAACAATGTAGTCGATGGAGAGCGCGCTTCTCCGCTGCCTGCGCCTCTCAGCCCAGCCTCCTTTATTCGTTTGGGGCTGCTGGTGCCCCCTCCACCCTCTTCACTGTGTGCCTTCACCGGCCTGTGTTCCTGTCGGGGGCTCACTTTATCATTGCCTCCGCATCCACCTTTTTTATTATTTTCCCCCCTCTGGGCGCAATGCTGTGCCAAGCTGGATTCATCCTGTCGTTCCGCACTGATCACTGCGGGGGCCCCCGGTACTTGCAGCTGTGGCCTGTTCCAGCCACCCGATTCCTCTGATCCCTCGAGGTCTGCTGCCCCCTTGGCTTCTCGGTCCTTGGTCCACTTTCAGTGCGTTACAGGCTCCTGCTCGCAGTCTTCCGACAGGCCGTCTCTGCACCAAGCCTCCTTTCTCTTTGTTCTATTCAGGGCCGGCCGCCATTTTCTTTTCGGTGTTCTCCCGTTCCACCTCCGTTACCGCTATTTTGTCCATAATTTCTGCATTACAGTCCCGTTTTCACTCAGAAGGACGTTCTTCCCGTGCAGCACCTATTCCCACGACAGAAAATGCACCTCCAATGACTCGTGCTGCAAGTTTGGCTTACGCAAGTTACAGGATCATGTCCGGATCGGCAGGAGACAGCATGAGTTGCGTCCTAGCCCATGGCTGCCAAGCCACGCTCCAGAAACAGGGTTAGCACAATGTTCAATTTTGTGCTTTCACCCAAGAGCATTGCCTGCCACCATTCTTCTGCATTCCTCGTTACATGGCCTTCCAGCATGTGTCCAAAGCGTTTTTTTCTTTGGAGTTCAAAAAAGGGTCCGAATAGAACAAGGTGCTTAGTTGTTTCATCACAGGCGTTTCAGAATCTGCATACTACATCCAACTTGTCCATTCCCGCCCAGTTCTTCGTTTGGTCCTTAGTTCTTATTAGGTTTAGGCGGAATCGTATGCAAGTAGTCCTCTTCTTGTAGTCTTGATATAGTTCTACATAGTTTTGTAGTTTGTTGAGAGCTCTATCTTCACTCAGAGCGTCTTTCATTGTTTTAGCCACTCTACGTGCTTTGCTAGTCAGAATCCAGTATGTTTCCCAGATCTTTTTTTTCACCAGATCGGGATTCTCTTGAAGCGTTTTTATTTTGGTTTCCTACATGATTAACAGCTCTTCACATTTTTTGGTCCATGAAGATAGTAAGCAGTCAGGATTACCGCTACCAGATTTGCTTAAAATTCTGAATTGCAGTGCAACCTCAGTCAGGATAGTTTTCCTAAACAGAGCAAGGGTGTTCCAGGTGATTCGGGCTTTAATAGAGATGAGACCCAGCTCATATCGCAGGAAAGCTGTTGAGATGCTGTTGGGTAGATGGAGTATTTTTACCCAAAATATGTGTTCTAGAGTTGACCAGAATTCTTCTGGGCATCCAAAGGCATTTTCTCCTCCGTATTGCAACAACCTTATCCCCTTCTTCACTTTCTGAGGCTTCTTCATTGGACTCTAGCTCTTCATACACCGAGAGGTCCATAAGAGTACAAGAAGACCCATCAGCGAGAGCCGGTGGACCTACGGGCTCTACTGTCCGGTTACTTAATGGGACGGACAAGGGGTCTTTTGTCTTTACTGGACAACTTTCCTCTATGTCGTTATTGTTGACAGTGACATTAACAGTTTTTAGGTTACGAAGAAATTTTCTTGAGGTATGACTACATATTTTTGCTCATATTTTTCATTTTTTTTCTTTTGGCCTGATTTGATTCCGTTTAGTACTGATTTCTGAAAGGTATTTTCTTTAAATATGTCAAATATTTGGGTTTGAGGCTCGGCTGTCTTTTGGTTTTGAAATCTCCAGAGGCGCACAAAAAAGCCGATGTAGAAGGATTTTGCGGATCCAGCACTGCTAGATTTCTGTCACCTTTACTGCTTTCCAGAACACTGGCAAAGCTCAGACTTTTAGTTCACTCTTCAGTGCCATTGTCCAGACAAGCACCAGATTTAGCCTGCAGAGTTGTTAGTTTGACCAAGTTTGGGCCTTGCTTGTTTAAGTTGTCTGGTCCAGAGACAACAAAGTTACTTTTAGGTCTGTTTGTTGGACTGTGTTCTGAACAGTCAGTGCTTACTGACAGGATTTGTTGATTAGCTGGTAAAAATATGGTCGTCTTAGCCGGCTCCAGGGACGCTATGGAGGAATGAGGTTCTGGGGCCCAGTTGTCATTGTAGGAGCTGCTAGCAGATGTAAAGGTAGAAGCTTCATTTAGTGGTCGCATATTGATCCTTTTATGCGAGCCCCGAGACTCTGTCCCAACACAGTGCGGAGTCTCCTGAGTCAGCGCTGGTCGATGTTTTAGCAGGTTTAGGGCTTCCCTAGCAATCTCTTTACAGTAATTTTTTGTCTAGCCTGTTGTTCTCTTTTTGGTCTGTAAGTATTTGCAAGGAAAGGTCAGTTTTTGTTTTTAATACCCCGTTTTCCTTTTGCGCTATGTTGTAATCTTTTTCCATGTTGATTAACTTTGAATTCATTAGCGCCACTAACGTTGTCAGGTCCTTCACATTGTCATTCATTTGCTCATAGAGCTTTAAAAAGGAGGCCATCGTGATTGCCATAGATGACATCAGAACCGATTGAAGATCTTTACTAAGTTGCTCGTTACCCTTGGAGTCTAATTGACAAACTTTTTTATACAGTGGCACTTTTGATCTGCAAACTTTTGGAAAGTCTTGCTCTATAATTGAGGAGACAGATGAACATGTCCCAGATGACGTGAGGCTAGAGTCATTGGTGTCACTGTCGCTCTGTTATAGGAAAGAACTTGATTTGCTCCGCTAGGATTTTTTTGGCATAGTTGGGGCTTATCCAGCCGATAGGATCCTCGGGCTTGGGAACAAGCTAAAGGTGATGATGCAAGGCAGACAGTGTGGCTTGTGTCAAACGGTGCGTTTTTCTGACTCGGAGTTGTAGTGTCAAGGAAGTTGTAACAAGCACCAGCTTGACTTTCAGTATTGCACACGGGAGGCATCCAGTTTTTTTCCTGGTCAGGTGCTGTGATGTCTCTTTTAGGAGAAAAATTACATGTTTTGTTAATTTGAGCAATGCCATTCAAGATTGTATTCATACATGTTTTGTTAATTTGAGCAATGCCATTCAAGATTTTATTCACAACTTCTAGCAAGTCTCTTCTGTTGTTATTTGGAAGTGGGGGGACACCCTCTTTTTGACATGTGGTGTAGTGTGTCAGAGGGGCAGAAGACATCATCTTGCATTGTGATGTAGCTTTTGCCAATGCCGGATACCGAAACGGGTTGGGCACAATTTGTTGTTGCAATAGGTGGACAAACAGGAATGCTCCTTCCTGATATTGGTGTTTCACTTAAGTTTAGGTCAGGTCTGCCATCTAGATGTGACCCTCTCATCATGTGGGCGTGCCATGCTAATACCATCAGTTTTGGTACGACTGCAGTCCAAAAGTCAGTAGGAGTTTTGTCTGGCAGGACTGACAGACTAACGTGGCTCGAGCGTGGCACAAGCACAGCTCCACATTCTAAGTCCTGTGCAGCAAGAATCACGGCAAGAGAGGCCGTGGAAGTCGGAGGCGAGAGATCACCAGACTCCATTCCGGGCTCCCTTCCACATCTTGCCTCTCTCCCCTCACTCGTCGGTGAAGCAAACCCAGATGCAGAAGCGGAAGAAGTAGCGTTCTGAAACGGCGGAACTGGGCGCTCACAGCAGGCATCCGCAGCCGCAGTCCCACACAGACAGCCACGAGCCCCCAGGGGCCTCACCAGACCACCCAGGCCGGCCGCCCCCTCCAGCCCAAGGCACCCGAGACCCGGAGCCGACCCCAAAACCCCCTCACCAGATGGGAAACTGCCACCAAAACTGCAGCACCCCCGCGCCGCCGCCCCCAACCGCGGCAATGCCACAGACGCCAAGGGCCCGCCTGAAGCGACGGTAGGGTTGCCTGCAGTAGGTTGTGACAATTGAGATGGGTGAGGAGTGTTGAATGTGTTGGGGGCGTTCTTGAAGGTGAAAGATGGGCTGCCGGAGGCTGATGTAATCGTGTTAAGATTGGAAAGTGAGTGGCATCGTTCTGCTTCGCACCTTTCTCAGAACACGTCTGAGTAGCAGCATATGTACTTATTTTTTCATGCTCAGCATGAGAGTCTGCAGTGGCGCTAATATTTCCAATATTTCCAATGTTTGTGGTTAGTCTTGTACTTAGTCGATGGAGTTATTTGATCTAAATATTTGGCTGCAGATGCGGAGTTCCAGCAACGTAGTTGCAGCCTAGTGTGGCGAGGAGGAGGGCGTTGATGGGGAAAGAAAAGGATCCAGGCTGCAACGTGTTTCGATTGTACCATGCATTTCCGAATGTTGGTAGTGTCATTACGGTGAAGTTAGTACGACGTATAAGGAGAGATGATGGTGCCGTACACATGCTGCACTGAATGCACAGATGGCAACATACATAAAATGTGCATTTACAGTCCCTAAGGAACATTTATATGTGCAGTGTGTTACGAGGCAACAGTGGACGATGGCAGACTGTGTGTGCTGGATCAGCATACGTGGGTGGCTGGGCCATCGTACGCAGTTTGGTGTCTTGCAGCTTGAACATGTTTGAGGCTGTCGTTGATCAAAGAAAAGGAATGACTTCATACCTCCTTCAAACATTGTAAGGGAGGTATAGTGTTCAAATGGTGTTTCCATTACACAATAAGAAAAGGAATCAGAAATTTGAAATTTTGAGGAGTAACACAGTGTTTGCAATATGGCTGCCGAGCTATGTGCCATGTGCTCCAATTAAATCTGTGTTGTATACCTTCTTTTGAAATGGTGTACATAACAATGAAGATGACCTAATGCCCTAAACGGTGCTAGTGGAATGTGAGGAGGCAAATGTTGCAGCAGTTACGTCAGACAGATGGATGCATTGTTCAGTTTGCATTGTTGTGATTGTGCAGATTATCGGGTAGGTTACTGTACTGTTGTGTATTCAGCGTGTCCACTTATTATAGGCTTAGGTGAACAGTGTAAGTAGGAAACAGGTTCTCTATTATGTGGAAGAAATGCCAGGCAATGTCAACTGCAGTGGCTAGGGGGTAGGTGGCTGTGTTACGTGTGGGGTTTTTGGTACATGAATAGATGTTTGTATGCATAGTTGTGCAGTGGTAGTTGTGGGCAGGGTCTACAATATTAAGTGCATGGCTGGAGCCCGTACACTATACATGGTGTAGTGAAGGGTGTAAGCACAAGCTGCGTAGTGTAATATAGGTGTACATTGAAAATAGTGGCATTGCTATGTGCATTGCAGAAATAAGTGCACACATTGCACTGTGCCCATTGTAGAGAAGTATGACACCAATAATTTCAAACTTAATGTTTGGATTGGGGAGCGCCTGTGCTGTTTTTTGTGTATGGAATATGAAATGTAGTAATCGTAACTGCATTATCTGTGGGAAAAGAGAACAGAACATGTTAGAGCAGGTATTTCGTTACTTTGCAGTCTACAACATTGCATGTATTTATTTATTTTGTGGACCTCATAACTAGTACTTCATAAGTACTATGCTTTGAGCCAGTTTACTGTGCAATGTGCACAGTTCCTGTGTTTCTTTGCATAATCATTGGGTCTGTGGGGAAAAAAAGTCCATGCTGGAAATAAAATAAAACCCTTCCAAATTTCTTTGCTGCTATGGTGCACAATGAATTATAGTAACGTTTGCAGTGGTTATAGCCATTTTTAAGGTGTGCTCTTGAAGTAGGAGGAAATGTAATGGTTTACGATTTCTGGCCTATACGTGTTGGTAGGATTGCTGGCCTTGTATAGCAGTTGGTATGTTGTAAATGTTTACCTGCTTCCTTTTTGTAGCACTATTTCTTTATGCGTTTGGTTGCTGGTGGTGTTTTTCAAGTATTGTGGCATTGTACTGTGCTACTGCAGAATTGTGATGGTAGTTACGTACCTGTTGGCGTACTGTAACTGCTCATACTTTGGAAGTGTTTGAGGATATGTTTGTATCACACTGGTTGTTGAAGGTTGAGTTGGGTTGTTGTAATGCTGCAAATAACATTGTAGTATTCTTGTTGCAGTTAGATACCAGGTACCGTTTACAGTGTCCCATTCCTATAGGGTATGTGTACAAGCTTGTGCATTCCTGTGGCTCTTTGACATCTGTTTACATTCTGAAGTGGTGGTGTACCACTATGGGTTTACATAGTGATAGCTCCATATGTATAGCATGTGTATGCATATTCTTAGAGAGGCAGTGACTCATTTGCGTACTTGGTGGTTTCAAAGGTGACTGAGGATAGTTTTGAGCCCTCATACTTAGTACTTTCCCTTCTAAGTATCATGTGGAAAATACTGCTACTGTCATTTGTGTACTCCTATTGGTTGTCTGAGTGTACTTATTGGATTAATTGGGGATAAAATTGTCCAACACACACTGTAATGCATTTCTTTAATGCTTGCTGTATGCAAAGTTGCTTTAGGTCCACAGTGTGGAAGGTAATTCTTTTTTTGTGCAATTACAAAGGTACTGGTGGATGCTGGGGAGTAGGGTATAGCAGGTTTGTACATCAATGACTACAATTCCAATACAATTTCTCTGTATTGGAAATGTTGGCAGAGATTTTAATTCCCGATGCTTCCAAGACCTTTACGGCACACTTTGTGTCCTACGGTTTTGAAGATGGGTTCACCTTTCACTGGTGTTAATTGAAGGAGATCTCCGAAAACAATGACTTGTTTTCCTCCAAACAGTTCTCCGTAGTCTGTTTTGAGGACCTCTTGCAATCTGAGGTGAATCAAAGCTAACATTAAGTTAGAAACCATGCTGTCACGACCATAGCCCCTCACCACAGTATTCCAGCAAGTCCCCAAGGGCCCAATCATGCCCCTCTCGGCTGTCCTGGAACTAGTCCTGGCCTTTGGCACCAGGCTCATATGGCAGGTGGAGTTTCCATTGGGGAATGGACTAACATGGCTGGCCCAACAAGGATCGACGTGTAACTGCATCATGCAGTCTAGCATCCAGGGCGTGGTCCGCCCTGGAGGCACCTGGGATACCTGCTGGGTATTTAAGCCACGCCCGAGCTGAGGCACACGCTTCGCGTTGTTCTGCACTTGCAGCGTGACGTTCACCAAGACCTGCTCGCAGCATCCTTGGCCTGCATCTTCAGGGAGAAGAACAACACCATTATTCTTCCCAACCTGTTCCACATCCAGCTCCTCGTTCGCTCCGGAATCTTCCCTGGAGTTCGTCGTCTTCCGCAAGAAACATCCTAGAGAAGAGACAAGAAGAGGACAATTAGTAAGCGTTTGTCTTCCGATTCCATCACCTCCAGTCTCCGCTTTCTTACCGAAGCTCTTCTGGAACTTTCAACCGACGTCCGGACATCTTCCATCCTACGCTCCTCTTCCATCGGCCGCATTTCTTCCAGGAACTTCTCGGCGACCTGCAAGGAAAAAACAGCACAGGTGAGCCTTATTCCAAACGACGCTTATAGCGCCACACTTCGCGCGTTCTGTGACCTTCTCGAGCACTGCCCTCTTCATCCGCTCGACGTCTTCATCACCCCTTCTGCATCTACGAGAGAAGGTCAGCAGGGCAACAACAATTGCGGACACACATCCCTTAAAAAAACTAAAGGCTTACCTCAAGAGTGGAGTCGCAGCCGGCCTGGATTCCAGGGCCCACGCCAGTGATGTAACTTGGCCGAAAGGGTCCCAGTCACGACGCGCCCCTGCACAGAACGGCAGGACGGAGAGCGCACCTTATCGAAATACAAGGTGAGGGAGACTCTAAGGGGGTCGCAAGGGGAACGCTTGCGAGGCGGGTCCCTGGAGGAGGTGATTGTAGTTAAAACCGAACTCATGTCTTCCAGAATAGACCCACGGCACTGCGAGTCCCCAGGGGAGGCGATTCCATCCCAGAAGCGCTCCAGACCAGTTGGGTGGCGTCCCTGTGGATACAAGGTAAGCGTTACAGAACGCGAAGCCCAAACATAATAATCCACCCGGGCGCCTTGTATGGAAACCTCAGAAACCGACCAGTTGGCCCAATTGTTGGGGCAGTTACTTGCAGAGGTACATTCAGCCCAACAAGAAACCAATGCCTTGCGGAGAGAACTAATTGTGGCCAAAGAACAAACTGATGATCTTGGCAGACAACTCCTTCAATCGCAGGCCGGACAAGCACCGTTGCCCGGAATTAGTCCACCAATGCCAACTCCCACGAGTAATCCGGTTCAGATCAATCTACCTGGGACAGTTCCACTAGCTCCACCAGAGCGTTTCTCGGGGCATCCCCGAAGATACGCGACTTTCATGAATCAGTGTCACCTCCACTTTATGTGCAGACCTGGGGCGTTTCCCAATGACCAGTCGCGAGTGGCCTTTGTTTTGTCCTACTTGAGTGGTAGTGCAGCAGACTGGTCGGTGCCGTTTATCAGCCGGGATGATCCATTGTTACTTGATTTCTGGGGCTTTCAGCAGGAGCTGGAGAAACTCTTTGCCCGCCGCTCCCATGGACAGGCCTTGGACAACGAACTTTTGTCCCTTTGTCAAGGAAACTAGGATCTATTGGCATACATAGACACCTTTAATAGGCTGGTGGTCAAAGCAGAATGGCCAGAGGACAAACAAACCACCTTGTTCCACCGGGGCTTGCGAGGGGAGTTAAAGGATGTACTGGCCCAAGTAGTGGACTCACCCAAGGACTGTGCCGAGTTCATTAATCTGGCGATACAACTCGACCATCGGTTGCAAGACCGGAGATTAGACCGAAGCAAACCAGATGCATGTCCCATGTTCGTGCGCCCCAAAGAGCATGCCCAGCGGGGGTCAGAAAGTACCGTTGAACGAATGCAACTAGGAGGAGTCAGGCCTCCTTTAACCAAAGCCGAATGGGATAAGAGGAGAGAACTGCACTTATACCTTACTACGGCAAGGCAGGCCATTTCCTTAAGGAGTGCCCAGTTAAACCACCAAGAAGAACCGTAGGAGCCACGGACAAGGAGAAACCAAGTGAGGAGTCGGAAAACTACCAAGCCCGGCAATTGTAGGGATCCAATTGTCGAGCGAAGAACTCTAACTACAGACCTCCCATTTGCTTTACCCGTGATCCTCATTACCCATCAACCGCCATCAAAGATGTATTCGTTAGAAGCTTACATTGATAGTGGAGCCGTGGGGAATAACATGGACCAGGATTTTGCAGCAAAGATGGGGCTCCCGCTCTGCTCCAAACCCACCCCAGAGACTGTAACCACTGTAGATGGCACCGAAATCGCCTCCGGTCCTGTGTCCGAATGTACCACTGAACTCACCCTCCTATGCGAAGATGGCCATTGAGAAACCATCACCATTGACCTCATGAAAGCACTGCAGTTCCGATTAATCCTAGGAATGCCATGGCTGGTCATGCATAACCGGTTGTATACAAATTGTTTGTTTTACAACTGCTCGAATGACAATTGACCTTTTCACAATTGACCGAATTGTGAAGGTCAATTGTATCATATATGTGTATATATATATATATATATATATATATATATATATATATATATATATATATGCCAGAGAGTTGGTCTTCTCCCATGACTGCACACACACCTGCTATCCCAAAGGAAGGAAGGGAAAGCATGCCGGCTCACCCGTTCAGGAAGGTGCGATAAGTGTTCTAGGTGCAGTTGCTACCTTTCCAACTCAATACCAGGACTTTTAAGACGTGTTCCAAAAGTAACAAGCAAATACCCTGCCACCCCACAGGCCCTACGATTGCCAGATCGATCTGATACCAGGAGCCCAAATTCCTTGTGGCCGTATCTACGCGCTCACTGAACCCGAGAACCAACATCTGAAGACATACCTGAAGCAATACCTGGCCAACGGTTTCATCCGTCCCTCGAAGTCATCGGCAGTGTCTCCCTTATTCTTCGTTCCGAGGAAGGAAGGAGAATTGAGGACTTGCATCGACTACCGTGCATTGAACCAAGTCACCGTCAAGAACCGCTACCCCTACCTCTGATCCTGGAATTGCTAGACCAAGTCAAGGAAGCCCGAATCTACACGAAATTGGACCTTAGAGGTGCCTACCATCTTGTGCGCATTAAAGAAGGGGAAGAGTGGAATACGGTGTTCCCTTTCCAAATGCGGCTTATATGAATACCAAGTAATGCTGTTCGGCCTGTGCAATGCCCCAGCCGCATTCCAATAATTCATGAATGATGTTCTAAGAGAGCTGATTGATGTGTGCCCCTTGTTCTACATCGATGACATCCTGGTGCATTTGGCTTCTGAGCAAGATCATGTCAGGCATGTACGGGCCGTCCTTACTAAGCTCCGTCAACATCATCTTTACACCAAGCTTGAGAAATGCTCATTCCACTTTACAGAAGTAGAGTTCCTGGGCTTTATCCTCACTCCACAAGGAATACGAATGGATGTGCACAAGGTTGATGCCGTCCTCAATTGGCCAGCTCCAAGCTCATTTAAGGGAGTCAAGAGCATGCTAGGTTTTGCAAACCTTTACTGTGGTTTCATCCCAGGGTTCTCGCAAATAGTACACTCGATCACTTTGTTAATAAGGAAGTGCAACAAAACATTTCATTGGACAGAGGAGGCCAAGAAGGCCTTTCAAGAACTCAAGGTGAAATTCACCGCTGCTTCAATCTTACAACATCCACGCCTGGACCTTCCATATGTGATGGAGACTGACTCTTCCAGTATGGCGATGGGTGCTGTATTACCAGCCAGCTACACCCTGTGGCTTTCTGCTCACGAAAATTCTCACCACTTGAGCTCAACTATGCCATCACAGATAAGGAGCTGCAGGCCATAAAGGCAGCCTTGAAGGCCTGGTGACACTATCTATTGGGAGCCAGATACACTATCACCGTGATAACAGACCACCGAAATCTACAGCACCTGAAGAGTGCAAAGGCTCAGTCCTCTCGACAACTGCGCCGGGCCCTTTTCTTCGCGGAATACGATTATGTGATCACGTACCGACCAGGAGTCAAAAACGGCAAGGCCGATGCCATTTCACGCATGGGCACAGATGAGGTGGTGTATACACCTCCTGACCCCGCGGCCATCATTCCATCATTCCAGCGGACAGACTCTTAGGCATTACAGCTAATATGACTCAAGACGAATTGCTGTATGAAGTTCAGCAAGTGTGAACTCAGGAGCAACTACGAGAGTGGGTGTTAGGCAGAAACCTGTGCAGTTCCCTTAGGGATCACTGCAAAAGATTTAAGACTACAGGTGTTTGGCAGTAAACCCACTTGGTAGCAGTCTGTACCACACCGATTCACTTGGTAGCTGTGGCTGAGCAGTCATACTTCCCTCAAGAAGAGTTAAGCAGTATGCAGAGTATACACAATAGGTACAGAGACACAGTAGCACAAACAAACACTGACCAGAGCTTTGGTGTCAAAGTATAGAATTATTTATTTAAAACACACCTGTGATTTACACTAGCAAAAACGAGGTCAGTAAATTCAGCACACAGTCACAAACATATATATACAACCCAATTCACTTATTCGACAAGTCTTAGTGAGAAACGCCACTTATTTTCAGACAGAGGTGAGCGCTTAACATAAGATGACGCTCTAGTAAGTTTGTAAAGAAAGGGAGGGAAAAAGGCAAAGTTAAAGAAGCACAGAAGTTTCAATACTTTTTCAAAGAACCACAGTAAGGCAGGATAGGCAGAGTTCTACTGGAGAGCAAAGAAGTCAATTGCAAGGCCCACTCTTGGAGAGAGTAAGCAGAAGGGGCCCAGGTTCACACAGTGGGGTTATGCCCAAAGAGTCTTGTAGATAGCTTGCACAAAAAGGGTGAGATTAAAGTCAGGAAACGTTAGCTAGGTTGTCCCAGGCTAGCCCAGGTTAGAAAGTCGAGGCTTTACTGTCACCCCGAACGATCTGTCGCAAGGGAAGCCAGGCGGGACACAGTACCTTAAGTGTGAAGGAAGCTCCAGCGGGGGCAGTTGTTCCTGGCAGCAGGTGCAAGTCGGTGTTTCATCCAGAGGAAGAAGAGGTCTCGCAGTGGAGGAAGAATGAAGGTCGTTGCACTGCCAGGGAAGAAACCAGCCGCAGAGTTCTCCGGTTAAAAGTCACTACCCTTCTCTTCGCGGTAGTGGTAAACCATGGTATTCCGGGGTGCTTGGCACGGGCAAGGCGGCCACGAGATGCTCCAGGAAGGTGAAAAGAAGGCGAAACTGGTTATCCCCACCAGTCAAAGGAAGAAGACTCTCCGGACTGGAGATCTCCTCTGTCGTCAGGAAAAGTGGTGAGACGGTTCAGCAGGGCTCCACCGGTGGTGTCGTCGTTGCAGGTCGGCTCAGCTTCTCCCTCCTCGGATTCTTAGGTCCTGTGGTGACTTCTGAAGTTCCAGTCCCCAAAGCCCTGCTTTTATGCAGCACACCCCCATTCACTCAGCCTAGCTATCAATCAAACATGCTAAGTGGTGAGCCGGCCGGCTCACCACTTGGGCCAATCACACAAGAGTGCTACTTGAGTTACCAAGGTAACTCAGTCCAGGGTGCCTAAACCCCTTCCAACACTCCCCTGTGGTACCCAGACAGAGTGGCACCACTTTTGGAGGCTTCTGTGGAGAAGCTCGCCAAAAAAGTGGAACAAAGGGCTCGACTTGGGTTGGAGTCACAGAAGAGAACACAAACACCATTTTAGAATAGAGTTCTGGCAAAAAATACCAACCGGTGAATTAATATTAAATAAACCGGCGGTATGTTCGAGGCTATAAGAATTAAATAATTAAAGTCGGTAGCCTCGAACAACGGGAAAATCCCATTGAGATATATTTGCGGTCGAATATAAAAAGTAGTATCCACTGCCACCAGCCAAAACTCGATCAGGGGGGACGGAGACGTGCCCCCTCGAACAACAGACCCCGGGGCAATCGAATTGCCCCGACCAGTATGTCCACAATATGATGGTTTGTACTGGTTTCTGTTCATAATTTGGGACTAGTAAAGCCAATGGTGACTTTACATGCCCTGGGAGACAGTAGTCAGTCCCAGGGTATGGATTCTATGTTGGGGGGCCGCTACGACACCCCTGGGTTACGGCACGGAGGGTGCTGTGTAACCCACATCAAAAAACACATGCGACCCTATGGAGTAAAAGACCCCATAGCCCATAAAACACATTGAAAGATAAAGGAACACCTCAAATCATGTCTAAGAGTGGGAGTAAAAGAATCTCACTCTTAGCAGGAGAGAAAAAAATAAACCCCAAAAATCCAGTAAAGCTCCTGGGGGACTCACTAGGTTTGGGAAATTAGCCTTACAGAGAATTCTCCCTAACAGTGGGGTTCAAGAGGAGAACACAATAGTGTTAGGGACCAACTGCCTTACTACAGGAATTGGCTATTCGTGCCGGTAAAAGAACTTCAAGAGCAGGTAATCTCAGAGTATCACAACTCCCTCCTGGAAGGTCACCCGGGAATTGGCAAATTCCTGGCCAAGGTAAAACGAAGTTACTGGTGGCTGACATGGCGCAAAGATGTAATTCAGTTCATCATTTCCTGTGGTATCTGTGCTCTGAATAAATCATCAAAGCAAATACCCGCTGGGCTCCTGCAACCATTGGACATTCCTGCCAGCTCTGTGGCACACGCTATCAAGTGATTTCATCACCGACCTACCCTCCTGTCAAGGCTATAACACTATTTTAGTGATCGTGGACCTGTTCTCCAAGATGGCCCATTTCTTGCGGTTCAAAGGTCTACCAAACGCATCTGGTCTCGCTAGAACCTTCCTAGAACATGTGGTACGACTGCACGGGTTCCCATCAGTCTTGATTTCGGATCGAGGTACCCATTTGTGTCAAACTTCTGGAGGAAGTGTTGCTCGATGGCCCAAATAGACATCCGATTATCCACAAGCCATCACCCTCAAACGGACGGTCAAACGGAGAGGACGAACCAAACGCTCCAGCAATACTTGCGCTGCATGCTTCACCAAGTGGAAGGGAATTGGAAGGATCTATTGTGGATTGCTGAGTATGCCTATAACAATTCACTACACAGCAGTACCGGACAAACTCCATTCTTTACTGTGTATGGCAGACACCCATGCACGTCAGAACTGGACATCCTTACGAACCTGGAAATGCCAGCCATCCCAAACCTCCACGCAACCATTTCACAAGCCTTCACGAGAGCCAAAGAACATTTACTTCAAGCCAAGGCTCACCAGAATAAATACGCAGACCAGCATCGCGAAAAAGCCCAGACTACCAAATGGGGGACATGGTGTGGCTAGCTTCTAAGCATGTACCTCTAAAAGGAACCTGGACATTCCACCCACGGTTTTTGGGGCCGTTCCTTGCCGAATCCATCATAAACCCAGCCGCGGTAATGCTGACGTTGACCACTCACATGCGGATTCATTCAGTGTTTCATGAATCCCTCTTGAAACCGGTTCAGCCGGGAACCCGAGTAACTACCCCACCAGGGCCTGTCATGGAGAGCCTTCTCGCGCATTCTCTTAGCTTCTCGAGCACTGCCCTCTTCATCCGCTCGACGTCTTCATCACCCCTTCTGCATCTACGAGAGGAGAATGTCAGCAGGGCAACAACAATTGCGGACACGCATTCCTTCAAAAAACTAAAGACTTACCTCAAGAGTGGAGTCACAGCCAGCCTAGACTCCAGGGCCCACGCCAGTGAAGTAACTCGGCTGAAAGGTGCCCAGCCATGACGCGCCCCGGCACAGAACAGCAGGACAAAGAGCGCACCTAATCGAAATACAAGGTGAGGGAGACTCTAAGGAGGTTGCAAGGGGAACGCTTGGGAGGAGGGTCCTGGGAGGAGGTGATTGTAGCTAAAACCAAACTCCTGTCTTCCAGAATAGACCCACGGCAGTGTGAGTCTCCGGGGGAGGCGAATCCATCCCAGAAGCGCTCCAGAACAGTCGGGTGGCATCCCTGTGGATACAAGGTGAGCATTACACATGCTCACCTCATCTATTAGGAGCATTTTCATTTGTTTCGAAACCCTGCGTAGCTCCATAGCAGCTTCTGCTGAAAGTTTATAGGGCTCTAATTTGTTTTGGTGTTCTACTGGAAGGAGTAGCAATCAGTGTAGAGTGACTCCATCTATGTTTTAGGCAGCTAGACCTGTGGGGGGGGTTACAAAAGCTGAAAGGTTGTTGTTTAAGTGTTGGAAGTATTTACTGATCATTTTTATTAAGAATGTTTTCCCTGACCCAGCTTCACCACTTACATACAGCAGTATAGGTTTGTAGTTGTCACAGGTACAAGTTTTACTTTCGTGCTTCATACCATGTTCACTTTTTTCACTTCTAGGAAAAATGGTACGCTGCTCATTGTTTAGTTGGGATTTCAGTACAGCCAATTCTTCTGAAGATTCCTCATACTGAAATATGGTAGTGGTTACTTCCGTCATGGCTAATTCTGCCTCATTCATTTGCTGTGAGTGGCTGTCCAAGTGGTTCTTGGCTGCTTTTTACAGAAGGTTCACTGCTCTCAGAAGTGTCTACCTTTTAATTGTGCTTGGAGTTCTTCTTCTTGTTGGCGTCCATTGTCCAATATGGTTTTGTACCATGTACAGTTTCCATCTGTAATTGTACTTTCACTTGCATTGAAAGCATCTTCATAGGAGGTCTGGGTGCCTAATAAATCTTCTTTTCTCCATGGTTTGAAAAGTTGCAGTAGGGCTATGTAGTACAGTTCTTTGGATTTAGGAGTTTTTAATGACAATTCCATTTAATTAATTAGGCTGAGTTTGTTAAGTTACACCAGGCTGCCTTCACAACTTTCCACTCTGTATATACCTTTTTTCTCATCTGGTTTAATATTATTTTTATATGAGACGTTTTGGGCTATCTGGTACAGGCACATGGCTTCTAAAGTAATACTACTGTTTGGGTAGTATGTGTCCATGTCATGATCTCTGCTTCCAAAAGATCAGGACTTGCCCGACTCCCTTGGAAGCAGACCCATAACCCCGGTTCCGAGTGCCAGCCAGTCCCAATTGGGACCTTTTGGACCCTGTCCTGGCGCCAGTGGCACCAGGCTCATAAAGATGCCCAGTCCCAGCGCTGGAAGCGCCGGGCTCATAATGCTTGGGTGGACTTACCTGCAGCAGACCATGCTGCTTACTTACCTGCCAGTTGAACCCCTGATCCTCTTCTGTTTGGGACTACTTTTCCTGTTGGGTGGGGCAGGAGCCACTCCCTAGGTTCAGAACACTGGAACTCTTCTGGAAAGCAGGAACTCTTTTCTTACCTAGGCGTGGCTGTGGAATGAGACACCTAAGCACTACAGGAGGCTATTTAAACCACACCCGATGGATGAATCTTGCTTTGCGTTATTCCGCATTCTCTGCAGCAGAACGCTCATCGTGTCTTCTGCTTCTGATCCTGGGCCTAAGGGAACAAAGGCTTACCATCCTGGAATCCAGTCTTCAGCAGCACCTGTAAAGACAAAGAAAGAACAGGTTAGCACTACGGTCTTCAGTGGCAGCGCATCTCTTACCTGGTCCATCGGCTGTCACCAACGCCTCGCGCTGCATTCCGGCATCTGAAAGACAAAGGCTTACCAACTCTTCGCATGCTCCGGAGGTCTTCGCACTGCATTCCGGCATCTGAAAAACAAAAGCTTACCAGCTCTTCGCACGCTCCGGAGGCCTTCGGCACTGCATCCCGCATCTGAAAGACAAAAGAAGGTGCGTTTAAAGACATTGGGCAACTTTATTACTCACGTGCCATTACTCCTTCCCACGCCGAATCCAGTGGGTATTCCAGCACCCTTCAGCGTCTCTAAAGCTCCGAACTTGTACCTGCAAGATAAAAGGGACAGTTAGTGCGCATCGTGAAGCAGGCTACAAGCGCTTACTTACATGCTTCCAGGCGCTTCTATTCCTCACGCGGGTTCGATCCTCAACTCTCACCAGCCCGCCATCCGCCATCGCCGGAACCCTGCAAAACAAGAGATATCATTACAAAAGACTTTTAAGACATTTGAAGTGCCCAGAACTTACCATTCGTGCAGTTAACGACGGACAGCAGTCCTCTGAGGTCAAGAGGCCTGCACCCTTATCCAGTGAAGAAACTGGTTACGGCACCCTGCCCCGAGGCAGATGGAGAGCTCGGCGTTCACTTACCTAAGGTGAGGGTGTTAACCTTTGGGGTTCTACAGGAGAAGAGAAAGGGAAGAGGAGAGAGGCACCCAATAACCCCAGTTCATTAATCCCATATTTTCTATCTGCAGACATCTTACTCTGCGAGTCAGACATACAGTGCACAGAGGTCCAGCCCAAAGAGCCAACCGTGTGTTACACATCACCTTTGAAGATACGGCATTCACCCAGTCAAGACCGGCGCCTCTGCGGGAATCAGGTGAGCGTTACAGTCCAATAAGTTGTTCTTCAAAATGTCCTGGCTGTTGGGATAGTTTTTGGCTATTGTTTGTATGTCTTCATACGATTTCAGTACTCTTTTTCTGGATGCAGCAGGACCAAGGTTTAGCCACACTGTTGTCAGATTTCCCATATACGGCAGTGCCAGTTAAACGGTCTGCAGCTTCGTAGCAGCCACATTCTCTATGGGACAACATTTTTATGCCAAAACTGTACAATTTTTGTGCAAGTGTTTTGTCAGATGATGCATCATCCCAGAGGTCTTTGAGCTCTGTTTTCTCTGCTTTGGTTAAGTAGGCTGTGACATATTGTGCAACTGCAGTGGAATTGTCTGCAATGTACTGTGCATCAAGATTAGCATTCCATAGGGGGGCAATTATTGCATTGTAATCATTGATGTACTTTGATGCTTCGCTCCTTTTTATGCAGTGTGTGTTCTTAGATTTCCCTTTCACACTGTGTCCGACCGAAGACATGAAGCTGTTTACTTGCCCTGTTGCTGAAACTGGTCTAGGGAAACCAGAGCGGCATTTGGTGTAGTATTTGCCTCTGTTGTTAAATTTGTGCTGACAATACTTTCCACACTTGTGTCTTTGGAATTGCAAAATGTGTGCGTGTAGGACACTGTACTTTCTGAAGGGATTTCGCAAGTGACATGTTTGTGAATGAAATGCAAAACAATTTTATCACTCTCTTCACCAAATTTAGAAGCCTTTTTAATCCACAAAAACATGTGGATGTGTGGTGCTCCTCTGGCTTGATATTCTTTTCTCCAAAAGAAGTGTTCCACCTCTCCGAGGGGAGAAAGTGCTTTATTGCAAATGAAGTGCAGCAGGGCAAGGAAGCAGCAATCATGGAAGTACCGTGAAACATTTACAGGATCAAGAGAGCAAAGTTCTTCTGGTGTTTTCATGTCTACATCTGTTTTCTTTTTGTTTGCTATGCGTAGGAAAGTGTGCAAGTGTCCCCATGCATACTCTGCACAACTTAAAGTGACAAACCATGTGGGTGGACCAAGGTTGCGTAGCAAACACCGTACATCTGCGTGCTATTGGAACCAGTACTCTTTTGTACCACGCATGTTTGCCAAGAGATTTGTAATACTTGACTGTAAAACTTCGGACTTGTCTTTTACTTTTTGAAGTAGCTGTGTAGCAGACCTGTTTTGAAAATGGGAACCTGTTTTCAGTGTGTGTGCAACTCCATAACATAGCGTTGCCAGTTCACTTTCAAAGAGGAGGTGGAATATGTACTCCACATTCTGTCTAAATCTAGGGTCTTCAGAATACATTCGTAAACAACAGTATTCTGATGCTGTTATTTGGGTGCATCTTTCATCATATCTTCCACCTTTTCCATTCAGGAAGAGTAGAGGAAAGGCTTGTGCTTCCACACTTTTGTCCCATATACTGATTGGCGCTCTTTTGGCTTGCCGCATTTGATATGTTTCTAATGCATCGTCTATAGTGTCTTTGGAGTGCAGTGGGGGAATTGTATAGTGATCTAAAATATTGGAGGCTGTAGTAGGATCTAGACGTTCAAATTGGCCCGTTGTTGTTGTGTCTTGAATTATTTCGGTAGGTTCTCTCAGGTTTATTTCCTTGTAGTATTCATTGTTTTTTTAAGGTATTGCAAGGCTTCCGTAACTTTGTTTAAGTCCACTAGTTGCAGCCACATTTTATTGTCTTTTGTAGGTACACCATTTACCAGGATAATCAAAGGTTCTTGTATTGGCCTTTGCACTCGTAGAGTGTCTGCATTTTCTTTCAGCTCTAATGGTAAATGGACTACTTTCCCACAAATGCCTCTCAGTAATTCGGTGGGAGGCAATTTTGCAGTTTTCGGTTGAAGTTGTATTATTGCTTAAAATGGATGCACTGTTTGGATTATAATTCTCTCATACAAATTAAGCTGCTGCAGTGCGTTTGGCAGTGGAAATACTTCCAAATTATTACTGATCGCCTGTGAAGTTATTTGGTTATTGTCAAGTTTTACAGTGCAGTATGTGCACGTTATGGAGGTTTAGTAATTTTGTATGTGTTTTCAGCTATTAGGTACAGAGCTAATTGAAACCATTGGGATTCCTCATTGTCTTGAATTTTCTGATTTATATCTATAGTTTTGGTGCTCTTTCTATAGAAATTTCTAGGACAACACACACATACTTGGTTTGGCATTTCAGCAGATATGCTTTTGAACTTTTGTATTTCTTTTTTGCATGCATGACATAAAAAGTTGACATCTGCAATGTTGTCGGTACTGTTGTCTGAAAATGCTGGAGTTTGTAAGTGGTCTTCAGCTCCACAATATTTCCTTTGGATGTGCTCTATTTCTTCGAGCACTTGTTTGGCTGTACTGTGTAGGAGAACATCATTTAAATATTGCAGTGCTAAGGCTGGACATTTTGCATAGTACAGTTTGTAAACTAGATTTCTGACAGTTAAATGGTGGGTTGCTAACATTTTGATACAGTGTAAGGTGCTTTTGCAAGCAGGTCTAGAAATACAGGCCAAGGAATGTCCTCGTATTCCTGTGTAGTTGCGCAGTGGACAGGAGCCCATAGTTTGTAGTATTTTCATTTTTCGTTTCTCGTTGCATTTCACATAGTGATTGAGGAACTGCTGCAAAGATTTGATTAAGCATTGGCGAACATTACACATTGATGTGCAAGGCCATTTGTAGGTGAGGCGTGTTGGTTTGGTGGAATGGACGGTGACATCTAAGTTTGATGGGTATATTTCTGAAAGCAGTGTTTCTTCTTCTATTATGGTATTGTGTATCTTTTCATACCCTCGTCCACTCGCGCCTTGAAACACTTGTGTATAGGCGCGTTACAAATGCCATATCATATCACTCCGATATAAGGAAATTTGGTTTGTTTGCTCTTGTTTGTATGATTCTTTATTGGAGTATGGCTCTGTGTTGGTGTTGTGACTCCACTCAACTGTACAGATGTGACCAAAGGTATCTATGCTGATATTGCGTTTGTTTCGAAGTACAGCTTGTAGTTCATCAATTAATGCTGTTAGCGGTTTCATTCTGTTTAAAATTACCATAAACAATTTCCGTTTCACGATAATTGCACATTCTGCAAGAGTTTCCAGGATTACTTTTCTGCAGTAAGTTATGAGGGTTGAGCATGATTTCTCCCCTCTATTTATAACTATTTCTAAGGTTCTGAAGGACTCTGTGATGGAACATTGCTTGTTAAAGTAATTTTTTGAATGCTTGCTTGTGGTTACATTATTACGTGGTCTGTTAGTAGCAGTGGGAGTTGCACTCTTTTTTGTGTTTTTCTTTTCATTGTCACATTTTGACAGATGAATTACACTTTCTTGACTGGTAGGTGCATTTATTTTGGTTAATGACTGTATTAGCTGTTGTCTTTCAACTTTCTGTAAAGGTTCTGCATGCAGTGGATGGCTGCTTTCCATGCTTTTAGGTTGCATGGCCCTATTTCTGCGTTGCTTTCTACGGAATTGCAGTTTGGTAGGCATTGTGTAGTAACTGTTGGAGAAGAAAGGGAAGTGTGAGTGTGCAGATTTTCACATGAATATGTGTACAATGTGCATGAGTGGTTCAATATGAGGGTAGGCATATAAATGGCAGTCTGTCACTGGGTATTGGCCTCTAACTTACGAGGTGGTATGAGTTACAATGCAGTACATACTGGTGGGTTGCCGCAAATGTATATTATACAATACAAGAATAGTGCACTCTCCCAGTAAGACGTAAAACACTATGATGGTATTGTACTTACTTTGTTGCTTGGTGCAAGTAGGTTTATTGCAGGTTGTATTTTGAAGTGACCATGCCAGTGGCCTTTAGGAGAGAGGTGGGTACTGCACCTGTATAAGAAGATGGTAAGAAAATATGTTGGCTAATGGCATAGTCATTGCATTTGTACAATACATTCTTGAAAAGTGTAGGGGGATGTCTTGGCAGGAAGAGAAAATGTGTGTGTATAAATGGGTGGCTTACTATATCAATGGGGACTTGGGAGCATAAGCATGTTTGTTGAAGGGGTAGGTGGGTTATTTGCAAGTATATTGTATGACATCCTATTTAGCAAGTATGTGTATTAGTGTAAGACTAATCACTTTGAGAATGGAGTACCTCTCATTGTGGAAGGATGACAACAAGGTTCAGAAAGATGTACAGACTGCAAAGCAGAATATTTTTGTGTGCATTTGCATGTACTTTTGTACATATATATGCTTTCTACATGAGTGGAGCAATTGTTTCCCATCTTTAATTTCATTATGCGCATTTATGAATGTTACTGTTGTCAATGCACACTTAAAAACATATTTTTCAAGAAATGTTGCAAACTACAAAGTGTAAAAAGTAAGTGGCAGGAAACTGTTGGTATGCATGCAATGTATGGACTTGGCTTAGTTTGGTGGGATACGCTGACTGATACTTTTCTGTGCGATTTTTACAAATTTCATAGGCGGTGCGTTAATGTGGGAAAGCATTGTAAAATGAACGGAACGAAAAACAGAGTAACCGTTTCCGTATAACAGTGACTGCTATGGGCGAATTCCAACTTAGCCAGCACCTACCACTGTAGGAGCCATTTCATGGTAGGTGATGGGAGAAATAACAGTATGCATTTTCAGTACGTTATGAAGATTCAGTGCCAGGTACCGTGTTGCGACGGACGCAGTTGCAAATGTACTGTACAAAAAGTAGTGATACCTGCAGGGCGTTCTGCTGGGTGGCGTTGCCGATCAATGTGGATGCACAACTCGTAGATCATTTCAAAAACCTTTCCCGTGCAGGTGTTTTCGAGTCACCGGACACTTAAACTCTGCGTGTTTAACGGTTAGTATGGACTGTTCAACAGAGATGATAGCGTTAGATGCAGAATTCCTGGATGTAATTGGTGAATGAGTCTGTGACCGTTTAACAGTAGCCAATGATAGTGTGCTGGAAACACAGTACTAGAAAGGGAAGGAGGTCTGCCCCTGCTTTACTGGGGTGCGGCCCTCGCGGTACTTGGGAAAGTGCACGTGCCACATGCTGTGCTTCTTAATATGCTTGCCATGGAAATGGGACTGCGGATTATCCAATCAGGTGTATGCTTTTCTGTTCAATGCTGGGATGTTCTTCTGTGCCCATGCGAACCATAGTGCTTCTAATGTGAGTTGTCAGTGGAGGTGATACATTTTTTTTCCCCCATAATGAAAATAGTCTTGTGTTCCACAATGTAAAATGTAGTTTGCAGAATCCCTGGTCGCCATTACTTGGAAAGGTACTTTCGAGACACAGAATTGGTCACAAAGCAATTTCTGCATGAAGCAATGTGCATCGCTGCACTGTTCTGGAAAGTCAAACAGGGATTGCAGCGCAGCTGGCGGTGTGGCCTTTTATAGGACTGTTGTGGAGCATTTGCAACCAGAAAGTGGCCCTAAATCTTTCCCAAAAACAAGTAGATGCAGAAGGGAGAGTGTAGGACCTCTGTAATGGTGCACTTTCACTGTAACACTCCATAAATTGTAGAAAATAGTATTTTTTTAAATGTGCACGGGCCCATATCGTGTCTGCCCAATAAGGGTCCACACGCAGCGTGGTTCCGTTCCCATGGTGACGTCACGATTGTTCTCCACTGGGACGGCATTTGTGATGTCATCTTTGATGTCATGGGTGTTAGTCCTTGCAGTGCACAGTGGTAGTGCGAGTTATGGTTGCTTAGCTTACCATAATTGGTGAATTTCTTGTGGTTTTTGGTTTTACCTGTAACTATAACGTCCTTGCAACAACGTTTGTCCATTGAATGGCATAGGTTTTTACTAGTGCAACTTAACCATAACGTCTCTCTAACAATGTTTTTTGTCAGCGAATATATGAGCCACACGCCATGACCTTAGTTCCTTTTTTCCGCACACTCTGCTCACTTTAGCAATGCCACTTCTTCGTAGCTTTCTTGCTCTTGGACGTCATGCCGTCTTCAGTGTTCAAGCCCTACATGGACTGCGAACGGCGGATGTCTGTCTCGGATCCTTATAGGATCTGTCTTTATTGCCTCTGTGAGGGGCACTACATGCAGGATTGTGTGTTGTGTGAGTCGACTCACCCACAAGGGGCCTTGTGAACGAGAAGCAAAACTGTTCACTTTGCTCCACAAGCAGAAGGGAGACAAGCAGACTTGGTTGAGGTCGCTGGTTGTCGCCCCATAGAATGGTCTCTGGTCCACAAGGACAAGAAAAAAAGATGCAGCCCAAGAGTCTTTGGGTTTCCCAGCTGCTCTGCAAGGTACCACTCTTCTTCCTCGTCGAAGAAGAGAAGCCACCACTTGAGGGACTCCCCTGATGACCAGGCTCCGGTACCTTCCCCAACCCAAACCGCTACTCTAGAGAAATGTGAGGCCTTTTAACTTAAGATGTTAGACATCCTCGTCAGGCCTCCAGCCTCGGCTCCAGCACCCTCAGCGCTGAGAAAGTCCACTGCACTCGTACGAGCTGTCATACACCGAAAAATTACTTAATTCAAGCCTGACCAAGTGAAAGATGGACACGTTTCCACCTAGAGGCTGCAATGTTCCATTTTCGGAAACTGGTCCTGCAGCCTCGACCATCCCTTCCACAGCACCGCCCGTGCCAACAGATATCAGTGACACTGGAATTGTCTGGAATATTCCTTGGTCCCTAGGAGTACTTTCATGTCCCGCTTGGAGGACATTTGAGGTAGAGGATTCAATTCCTTCTGGTTTGGACCCCATTTCCCCTAGGGAAATGAAGGACTTGCCACGGGTTTTATGAAGAGGATGGTGACTTGGTGCACTTTGGTGAGGACTAGCAGAGTGCAAGTCTGGACATGCTCTCCAGATGAAGCATGCAAGCCTTTGGCTGCTTTTCTTTTTTACATTTTTTTTTTTAACTTGATTTAATTGTTTAAAAAAGAAACAATTTTTACAAGGTTGTTCCTGAATGTCCTAAAATTAAATAAAAGGTCTGGATCTTGCCAGCCTCTGCTGTTTGGCGAGGGGATGTTGAGTGGAGTGGAGATGCAGTTTTATTTCTTCGCAGCGTCGTCTCCTCTAGTTGTATTGTTTGCTTTGTCCTGGTCCTGACGATTCAAAAGGCCAAGACTTTCGAAAAACCCCACAACTGCGATTGTCCATTTAGTATTCTCTCCACTCATCACATTGTTCCATTTCCCCTCATCGTCCACAAAGTCAAATTTGCCAAATAAATGCCCCAAATGAAGAGAGCGAGTTTCGTCTACACCTCTACATGTTAGGAGTAGGTGCTTCAAGGTTTCAATTGAATCTGGTTGGGAGCAGAATCGGCAGAGGCTGGTGTTGGCTTGTTTTCGCCTCTCTAGTATCTCGTTTGTGTATGCGATGTTAAGGCGGATCTGCATAAAATTTTCACGGAGCTTCTGGGAGGGGCATTTCAATAGGTAAGATCTCATTTCTTACATTTTTACTGGGTTGTTTGGGCTGTTTTCCATTGATTTTACTAGCTGGACTTCGTCTATGGTTTGTATCCAGTCTCTCTCCATCACTCTTTTTTTACTTTTCCCAGAGTGTGAATGAGGTCCTCTCGAGAGCAGCCTACCCAGTCAAGACGGGAGATGATTTTCTCTTCCCATTGTTGGAGCATCTTTCTTAGGGAGAATTCTCTCTTTAGGCTGAATTTCCTAACCTAGTGAGTCCCCCAGCAGCTTTGCTGGATTTCTGGAGTTTGTTTTTTTCTCCTGCCAAGAGTGAGACTCTTTTTCTCCCACTCTTGGACATGATTTATGGTGTTCCTTTGACTGTTAATGTGTTTTATGGGCTATGGAGCCTTTTACTCCATAGGGTCTCATGTGTTTTTACTATGTGTGTTACACAGCACCCTCCGTGCAGTAACACAGGGGTGTCATAGTGGCACCCCACCATATACTCCATACCCTGGGACTGACTACTGTCTCCCAGGGCATGTAAAGTCACCATTGACTTTACTAGTCCTAAATTATTAACAAAAACCAGTAGAAACCATCATATTGTGGACGTACTGTTTGGGGCAATTTGATTGCCCCGGGGTCTGTTAGTCGAGGGGGCACGTCTCCGTCCCCCCTGATTGAGTTTTGGCTGGTGGCAGTGGAAACTACTTTTTATATTCGACCGCAAATATTTTCCTATGGGATTTTCCCATTGTTCGAGGCTACTAACTTTAATTATTTAATTCTCATAGCCTCGAACATACCGCCGGTTTATTTAATTAATATTAATTCGTCGGTTGGTATTTTTTGCCAGGACACGATTATAAAAGGGCATTTGTGTTCTCTTCTGTGACTCCAACCCAAGTCGAGCCCTTTGTTCCACTTTTTGGCGGGCTTCTCCACAGAAGCCTCCAAAAGTGGTGCCACTCTGTCTGGGTACCACAGGGGGTGTGGGGGGAGGTTTAGGCACCCTGGACTGAGTTACCTTGGTAACTCAAGTCGCACTCTTGTGTGATTGGCCCAAGTGGTGAGCCGCCGGCTCACCACTTAGCATGTTTGATTGACAGCTAGGCTGAGTGAATGGGGGTATGCTGCATAAAAGCAGGGCTTTGGGGACTGGAACTTCAGAAGTCGCCACAGGACCTGAGAATCCGACGAGGGAGAAGCTGAGCCGACCTACCACGACGACACCACCGGTGGAGCCCTGCGGAACCGACTCACCACTTCCCGACGACAGAGAAGATCTCCCGGCTGGAGAGGCTTCTTCCCTTGACTGGTGGGCACAACCAGTTTTACCTTCTTTCTTCGCACCCCAGACCGGTTTGTAGTCGAACTGCCCGTGCCAAGCACCCCGGCGGCCGGATAGCCACTCACCACTGAACCGCGAATCAACGGACCACTCCTTGTACCTGAGAAACTCGGCGGCTGGTTTCTTCCCTGGCAGTGCAACGGACTCCTGTCTTCCTCCACAAGGAGATCCTCTCTTCCCCCTGATGAAGCACCGACTTGCATCCGCTGCCAGGAACAACTGCCCCCGCTGGAGTGTTCTCACCACTTTAAGGTAGGTACCGTGTCCGCCAGGCCTCCCTTTCTAAAGATTGCTACAAGGTAATAACCCCTTAACCTTCTGGACTGGGCTGGCCGCCTTGACCCTCTAACTGGTCCCTTTCTTTGGTCCAACTCCTTTTTGAACCGTTACAAGACTTTTGTGCACTGCAACCGTGTGACCTTGAACACATTTCATTTGATCCTCTTAAAGTGGATCCTACTGACTCTGAATTCCTAGTGTTACTTTGCCTTCCTCTCTTGTTGTGTTCGTGAAAAAGTGTTGGGATCTGTTTCGATTTATTCTCTGCTTTTCTCTCCCTTTTTAAAAACAAATTATTAGAGTGCCATCTACGTTAAGCGCTCACCGCTGTCTCAAAATAAGTGGGGCTTTACTTAAGACTCGTCTAATATTCTTTTAAGGGAGTGTATATCTTTTAGTGACGGTGTTTTTGAATTGCTTACTATTAGTGCCTGTGTGTTTTTCTAGATGTGGTTTTAAATAAATAATTATATCTCTTTTACACCAAGCCCTGGTCAGTGTGTACTTGTTCTATTGCGTTCTCTTGACCTATTGTGAATACTCTGTATACTGCCTAACTCTTCTTGAGGGAAGTCTGACTGCTCAGCCACAGCTACCAAGTGAATCTGTGTGGTACAGACTGCTACCAAGTGGGTTTACTGCCAAACACCTGGAGTCTTAAATCTTTTGCAGTGGTCCCAGAGGGAACTGCACAGGTTTCTGCCTAACAATCTTGCACGTCCCTGCTCTCATTTCTTGTTCAGAGCATTTTGGTCTGTGTTATTAGCAGACGTAGCTTTTTCAGAATGGTCTCACACATCAGATTTTCTTTGATTCTTTTATTGAGTATTATGCCAAGGTATTTAAAGTCCTCGACCGTTTCCAGTATTTCTTCCCGGACCTTCCATGTGAATTTCACCTTTTTGCTCACGCCTTTTCCCAGAATCATGATTTTAGTTTTTTCTTGATTCATTTGAAGCTGGTTTGCCTGCAGATAAGAGTCCAAGTTCGTCAATTGTCTTTGGAGGCCTATAGGCGTTTGGTCAAACAGAATGATGTCATCTGCGTACAGCATTCTCGATATTTGCTCTTCACCTATTCTTGGGGGGAAGGATCGTGCCTTTGTCTCTTGATCTTTGTAATCCGAGGTGTACGCATTGTAAAAGGCTGGTGCTAGTGGGCAGCCCTGCTTTACTCCTCGTTCGATTTTTATCCAGGATGACAGCTGGCCTTGTTGGTTTAGGCATACGCACATCGACGTGTCCGAGTACAGTTCCTTGATGGGGTTCAAAATTTCAGATGGACAATTGCTATTTTTGAGTTTTTCCCAGAGCAAGGTTCTGTCGACGCAGTCGAATGCTTTTGTTAGGTCGATAAAGGCCATGTAAATTTTGGGGTGTCCTTCCATTACTTTGGCTTTCAAGGTACTTAGTGCTAAGATGTTGTCAGTCGTTCCTGAATTTTTCACAAAGCCTGTTTGTAGCGGGTCCGTCATGTTGCCGAGGGCTACCCAACTTTTGAAGCTTTCCAGGATAAATGCCCCAAAAAGTTTGTCTATCGAGTCTAGTAATGATATAGGACGGTAGTTGCTCGGGTTGTCTCTTGCACCTTTCTTGAAGATGGGCACCACGATCGCCTTTTTCCAAGATGGAGGAATGGTTGAGGCTGTGTTACAGTTCTTGAAAACTTATCCCACAAACTTGGACCAGCTTTCAGCCTTTTGTTTAAGATCGAAGTTGGTGATACCATCTGGTCCTGCCGCACGTGAGCCATTGAGTTTTTTGATTTTATTGAGAATCGACTCTTGGTCTGTTGGAACTTTCCATTTTACTTTGTCATCAGTAGGTAGGCGTGTTGGGAGTTTCAGGGGCGCTTTGTAAAGTTGTTCAAAATCTTTCACCCAGCTCAATTCACCCATTGCGTTGGTTAACGGTGGTTTTCTCCCTTTGTACCTCCGTTAATCAGAGACCAAAAGTCCTTTGTTTTTTTGCTGCAGTTCTCTGATGTCTATTAGCTCTGAGCCACTGTTTGTAGTTTTTAGTAGCTTTACCTGATTCTTTTCTGTTGAGTTCTGAGCCTGATTTATTTGCTCTTTGTTTTAATTTTCTGACCAGCTTCCTCTTTTCCACCAGTTGTTGGTAGAAAGCGTGGGTTATCGTTGCTGGCCGTTTGAAGTCTTTTATGGCTTTCTATGGACTGTCAGGGCTAGATAGTAATCCGTTACGTTTTCCACTGAGTGGTTGCCATAGTTGTGCAGGTTGTGCAGGTCTCTAGATTTCATGAGACTGGACCACAGAGCAGCTCTTCCATATGGATTTTTCTTCTTGGTAAGTAAGTCGATGTTCAGCTCTCCGGCAGTCATTTTATGTTTGACCTAGTCTTTTATTAAAGCTGAGTCAATTGTCCATTCCACTTTCATCATAAGTTGTTCGTTCGGGATTCTCAGAGGGTTCATATAGATATTAAGGACCAGGATCTTCTCTAGCATCTGTGTTTTGTTTGGGCTTTTGATCGAGGTTGCCCACGAAATTATAGATGCCAAGATGAATTCTGATTTCTTCAAGACCTTGGTCAAAGACAGGGAACTTCCTGACTTGACCGCTGTTATTAGGCCTGATCGTGGTCTTCCTTTTTGGCCTTTTTGTCCCGGGGAGTGTGCTAGCTCAAAGCCATCTAAGCAGGGTTTGTTAATAAGCCATGTCTCCTGGAGGCACAGTATGTCAAACTCAGACAGTTGCACGTCTGATCTCACAGTCAAATGGGCAAAGCCCTTCGTGTTCCAAGATGCTAAAGATAGTGTAGATATATCGTTTGATCCTTGGTAAGGCCGAGATGGGTCACAGATGGCCTTATATGGCTACTTTATTCTTAGCCGATTACCTGCTTCGTAAACCAATCTCTGTTTTCGTCAGAGTTATGGGGAGCTTTCTCTCCAAAGCTCCACTCTTGTTTGGTATCGGTACGTGGAGCAATTTTTTTACTTTGGGGGGCATTCTTTGTGAATGCATTATGTTGTTGCTCCTCTTTCCCCTGATGTCTTTCTGGTGGATTAGGTGAATTGTCTTTTATCTGTTTTCGCAGTTGTGTTAGATCGTAACTCCTCTGCAAGTCTCTCGTTGTTTTTTTCCCCTCTTAGCTCTCCAGAGTTAATTACTCTCTCTCTGGGCGGCCTGTGGTAGTCTAGTGTAGGAGAGTCTCTTACTAGGCGAGTTATGGTTTCGTGTAGATCTTGTAGGTCTTCCATTAATCAGTTCTCTAGGATTTTTTATCGCTTTCTCCTCCATCGTTTTGTCTACTTGGTTTAGAGTCGCGTTCATTGCTAGAGTAAGCTCTAACCCCAAATGTTTTAGTTCATCCTTGGCACTCCAAAGTAATTTTTGGGCCTCGTTTGAATTGACATGTAGGTAGGAGCTATCCTTCCTTCCATTGGGGTTAGGTTCCAAGATATCGATAATGCTTAGGGAAACCGCTTTCAGGGACTTTATTTGCTCAAAGATGCTTGATAGCGCTTTGTAGTTTAGCGTCCAAATATCTCGTTCTTCGTGGTTTCTTTGGAGCTTGAATGTTCTCATCGGGATAGGTTGCACACTAAGAGTGGGCTTACTTTCCTGAGCATTTTCTTGCCAATTAGGTAAATCGATGATCTCTCTAGCGCCGTGAGCCCTTGACCTATAATGTGTTTTTGGTTGGAGTTGGGGGCGGTGCAAACTAGTCTTCCCCCGAAGGATGTTGTTTGGGGGCTGCGATTTTTTTTCTGCACGTTCCTTTCGAACCCCATCTTTCCTGTTATTACCTTGATTATTGGGTTGGAGTGTAGTACTGCCCTGGCCTATCACTGAATGTCTTCGCTTCCGCCCATGAGGGTACGAAGATTCCAGGGTTCTTTCAGCAGTTTTTTCAATGATTCTTTTGGTACGTGATGTGGATTCTTGTGGTGTTGGGCTAGAGTCTTCGAAGAGCACTCTCTTGTTTGTCGTTTGCGTCTGTTCAGGATTTATGACATCTCTTTTGGTCTTTTTTTGTTGTGGGGCTACTGGGATTTCCTAATCAGAATCCTCGACAGTGTATAGACTTAGATTCATCAGGTCTATTGAGTCGTATGATTGTTCATTGTCTTGCTGATTCTCTTCTGCTAACTCGCTCTGGGCTGGTAATAGGATGGGTTCTACCCGAATAGATCTACAGGAGTTTGAGGCAGTTAGTTTTTTAGCAATTGTTGCTTTGACTGCACAGAGTCCTTTCACAAGCCCTGAGTTGCCCTTCAGTTCCCTTGATAAGCAACTTTGCCTTGGTACCAGTTTTTTCGTAGGTTCCTTTTGGGACGGTGCTCTCTGCGAAAAGATATCAAATGTTGGAAAAATGTGGTCAGACGTAAACGTAAAGATTGCCGAAGCAGTTTTCGTCTTTGAACTTTCGTTTTCATTCAATTTTGACTCTGATTTTCTTCGTTTTCGCCCCTGATCTGTGTTGTTTTCGACCTCCTGTGGTGATAGAGGAGCAGGGGTAATAATGGAATGCGGGTCAACTTTTTGAGATCTTGCCGGTGCTGTAGGAATGTGGGCTAGATCATCATTTGCTTCATTTGATGTACTAGGGGGGGTGACTCCCACAACCATCTCAGTTTGAGTTTGGTAGGATCTTGTTGCATGAGCCTCTACTTCTCTACCAGGGATGTCTTTGCTATTATTCCCCTGGCTTAACCTTTCTTGCGCGTCCACGTTAGAGTGCTTCTCCTTAGTAGTCACAAAGCCTTCCAAGAAAAGTATTTTTGAGTACATTATGGTGATCAATGTATTTTGATCTTTTATTGCATCGTTCAGAGATTCATATAACTTTCCAAAAGGTGACAGTGCTATTGTGACTGTTGATAGAATGGTCATCGCGTTCAACTTCTTTTGAGGAGAGTCTTGCATTTGTTTGCTGACGGCCTCGCTCGTCCGTCTATTAGGTGACCTTGCCCTTAGATCTTTGGTGTTTGTTCTTTTGTCAACGTATTTCTTCTTATCTATAGTAGAGTGCAAAGGGCTGGCAATTGGTTGGTTCTCCAGAGGTTGCTTGGTAGGAGTTATGCTACAGCTTTTCCCTTTGTCTCTCTTCGGAGTCTCTTTACATTTGTCGAGTTCCCCCAGATCTTTTATGTTATTGGATTGAAATACCCGTCCCTCTTGTGTTTTTTCTTTTCCCTTGGCAGGATCAATTTGGTCGAATGGGGATGTTGTATGTGCTAGTAGCACTTCCTCAGGTTGATGGATCCTCGCTTTCTCCGTGTTTGGACGGGGCGCTGGGGATTTTGTTAAAGGGTCCGGGTGTACGCTTGGCTCAACTGCGCTGGACTGGGTAAACTTAGCTTTATCTTCCCCCGTAGTGAGTGCCTCTAATCGGCCCTTGTCTGGGGCAATTTCTGCTATCTTTTTGTTGCGTGCCTCCTCAAGATTTTTTTGTTGGATGTGTTGTAACTTGAGTGTCGTGTAGATATGTGAGACCTCCGTCCCCAAGTGCCGCACAGGGAGAATGACAGATTCACTCTCTATGCAACCTTTGAGGCCACAGGTGGAGAAAAATCCGGAACCGCGAAGTACTGGAAGCCCCACGAAATCTGTGAAGGAAAACCGCGTTAAGTACCAAGCAAGCAGGGTAATGCACAGGTAGCCAAAAAACAGGAAGGATCTTACCAGGAATTGACAGAAGGAGGAATTCCGGGGCTTGCGTAGGCAAAGGTCCCGAATAGGAGACACTTACTGGTAGTCACACCAGACCCCACCTGGGGGAGACCTGCAGGCAGGACTGAACCAGATTGTAGGCAAGTGTGATGGTGAGTTGTAGTTTGTACAATGCTCCAGATTCTGTGAAGAGGGGTAATCCACAAGAAGTCCGTGACAACAATCCAGGGTCGAGAGCCAAGGGTAGCAGTCCAAGCTGACAGAACAATGAAAAGGCGGGATCCAAAAAGAAGTCCGTGACGACGATCCGAGATCAAGAGCCAAGTGTATCGGTCCAAGCCGATAAAGCACAGAGCGTAATCCAAAAGAAGTTCCGAGAAGAGTTAGCCGGGTCCAAGATCAATCATGAAGCAGAGTAAGAATCGCAGGCCAAACAGGGTCTCTGAGAAAACAGCTGTGAAGCGCGGTACTGAAGCACTTCACTACTTAAGTACCGTTCGCTTCCTGGTCACGGTATCGCGAGTTCAGGTCACGTGATCGGATAGGCCCAGCAACGCGATGCGAGGAAGTGACCTTGATCTTCTGATGGCCTAATCTCCACGGCAACTGCCAATGGAGGAACGGTCGCAGTCGTGACTGTGGAGTGGTAGCGTGAAGCTGCTGCTGTAGCTGTGTGCGAGACGGCCTGGACCGCCAACGTGAGACCCGGAAGGTAAGTGGGGGGTGTATTCGGGCCGAGGGGGACCTGGGATCACTGGTGGGCCGGATGGAGGGCATGACAGGATGGTAGATTCCTTTCTGGCCACCGGAATTGGGGGAATAATTATCTCAGACAGGTGTAAGGCTGTATCTTCTACAATCGCCAGCAATTCTGCGTCCAAGATGTCATGGTGTTTAGAGCCATCTTGGCGTCCTTTCCTGCCAAAGTGCTCCTTTAGGGTATTCATGGAGTTGGCGGGATTGGAGATGCTTAATTTATTTTGGTTTTTACATTTTCTTTTGTATGGGGCTTTGGAGCGAGATGCTTTCCTGGCCGATGTTTTGGATATGGTGGCCACTATTTTACTTGTGGGGTAGTACTTGGGTGGTCTTTGATCCTCCTTTCCCAACAGATTTGTTATGGGAAAAACTGGCTGGGGAACTGTTCCCCTCTCACTTGCTGGTGAGGCTGGAATGTCAATCCAGGGGGAGGGCCCTTCCACCTCCTCGCCCTGCCTCTGCCTCACTTCTTGCTGGAGGTCCGTGGGCGTTCCGTGTCTGGGGGGGGCTCCTTTCCCATCCCAGGGGACTCCGGCCGCGGGGGAGGGAGATGTGCACCCTCCCGCGGACAGTCCTCATCTTGACTCGTAGGTACCCCCTCTGCAGTCACGGGCCACGGTGTCTGCAGTGTCCCTGGCGGGGGGGAAACTAGATCCTCCACCAGCGGGTGCGTATGTACGGCAGCCTGGACAGTTGAGGATGGGCACCCAACTCTCGAATACGCGGGCTGCGCTGACTGTCCCGTTGCCGCAGCCTCCCCCTCGCCAACTCCGTCGTCTCCGGTAGGTAATATAAACTGCCCACTATCGTCAGTGTTGCAATTTGGGGTAATGGGGACGGGGGCTTGTGTTGTTTCTCCGCCTGTTCAGGGGGGTCTACCGCTGTATTGCATATGATATTTTTACTCCCTCCCCCTAAAGTTAGATCTTCGGTAGTGGGGGGTGGGATTTTAATAGAATTACTTTTTTCCTCCCTTCCCTTTTTAGGTATCTGGTGAGGTTGCGGGTGGGATTGGAGTTGGCTCTGTGGCGAGTTGTTCAGGTTAGGGAGGGGGTGTCAACTTTGTAGCATTTATTGGTTGAATTGTTACGTGTCCCCTCTCTGGAGTGTTTCCTCCTGCACACCCCATGAGATGGCCACGATTGCTTCTTGTGTGTATGCCCTCACCTTCTCCCTCCAGGGAGTGTCGTTTTGCCGTTGCTGCCATAGGTCCCTCGTCGAGCCAGGGATGGTGCTCCACTCTCCGTGCACCAAAGCCGCCAAACAGCGTTGCCCCAGCCCTTCTGTCCTCAGGGTTTATGCCACAAGGGCGTTGGGGGAGTGCCTTTGTACACACCCATGTTAGAGGTCAGTGGTGCGAAGCCAGTTAAAGTGGCAGGCGTCCTTTTCACCTGCCTGCTTTTCTTCCACCACGGCTTTGAGAAAGAAAAAAAAATAAAAAAATAAAAAAGAAAAATGTCTTTAAAGACGATTGACTCGGGAGACTTGAATGGAACAGAGAGATGCCGCCACAGCCAAACAGCGTTGCCCCAGCCCTTCTGTCCTCAGGGCTGCTTTTCAACATCTGATTGCCAAGGTGGTGAATACCCTAGGTGCAGTATGAACTTATCGAAATCTTGAACAAAATTCTGAACAAAGAGACCCTAATGCCGTTAAACCAAGAAGTACAGGCCCCTGTCCTTCAGCTTTGGTTCAAACCAGCCCCACTTCCAACTGTGGATGGGATCCTGCAAAAAGCATAGGCCATCACCCTCAGACCCTCTGTTCCTGTCTACCCATGCTTCTCTTGAGAGTTCGATTGTTAAGGCAGTCACGGCTAACCTAAAAAACACATCTTTCCCTTGTCCGCTCCCTGGCGGGGCGACCAAGAGATTAGATGCATGGGCATGGAAGGTTTTTATCTCAGAAAGTCTTTGCCTCCGATGCATCATCTCCTCCTGTGCTCTGACCAAATAAATGTTCACTTCCGGTTTGGTCCATCATCTCAGAGGCAGCAGAACTCATGCCTTGGGGTGAAATGCAGGATGGTTTTGAGACACTAGTCATGGATGGCAAAGAGGCCTCCCACCAGTTCCTTAAATTAGGCCTTGACACAACAGACTGTGTACCCAGAACAATGGCGGCCAGTACTGTGGTTAGGAGATCCTTGTGACTGAGAGTGTCTGGTTTTGCCGCAGATGTCCAGGAAAAGCTCCTGGACATGCCATTTGATAGCCACAACATGTTCAGTGCTAAGGCTGATGAATCCCTGCAAAGATTCCAGGCTTCAAAGGTGACAGTGAAATCACTGGGACTGGTGGCCCATCAGGAACAACTGGCTAACCCAAAGGGCAGGGGGGTTTACCCCTTCACTCCTTACACCGAGGAAGAGGTTAAGCTCCCTGGGGTAAGCAGGTGCAGCTCCGCTCCAACAGGGGCCAGGGCTGTGGTGCCCCCAGAGGAGACGTTTTCACCTCCAATGTGCCCTCTGCTGCCTCAGGTGCAAAGCCTTTTTAAATGAGACTTAGACCATCCCTCCTTGTGGGAGGCACAGTATCCCAGTTTGGCAAGGAACGGATTCTTCCCACATCCGATGCCTGGGCCTTAAAGGTCATAGACCCTTTATGCTTTAGGCCTGCAGGATCGGCTGGTCTCCCAGGATCTCCAGGATGCATACTTCAATGTGCCGATCTTTTACTTTACATTATTATATTTGTAATGCACACAATGGACCCGTAGGAATGATGCAGCATACAGACAAACACAAAAACATAAAACATAAAACAAAAAAGGAAAAGCAGGATACAATATAAAAGAAGCAGCACAATCGCCAAATAAAAAACCATGAGAGACTACACCGCAAAGATATGGCGGAGCATTATGGGGTCAGTTAACCATGAAAGAGGTCTGCCCGTTCAGACGGGGAGCATCAGAGTATCAGTTTACAATTCGAGCAACCCCTGGGGAGATATTTACATAATGTAAGATATGAGGGTACAGTACTGAACCCACAACCCACTAGGACACAGTCACTTGTTTGCTGAGAGCAGCAGTCACTCAGGTCAATCCTACGAAAGATCTTCAGGTCCGACATTCTGACAACTACAGGCCCTGTTTTTTGTCATAGCCATGCAAGCACCTTGTTCCACAATGCTTCTCTAGACTCTTTTCTATCCTCTTCTCAATGATGGTAATCACAAAGCTCCTTTGATTCATGACAAAGATTTTGATACACATGTTATCGATATTGGGCATTTGTGACTTCCTTGTGTGCAAGCTCCTAAAAGTCACCTGCTTAGGTTTGGCGTTCGCCACTGTGCTTTATTTAGCAGGAATTTGACAGGGTTTAGGATCAAGCAAATCGTAGGCCTCCCATGGTAGTTAACCCACCAGACAGGAAGCGGACAAGACAGCCTTCTCCTGCAAGGGCAAGCCCGAGAGGGGGGACTCTGTAGGGTCTGTTTGGCAACCCTGATGAAAACCATACTGGTAGAGGGAAGTTTGTGATGATTTTTCCATTCCTTCACGTTCTATTTGAGTAGGATTCTGCAGGTGTGACAAAGGTGGGTTGAGCGTGTTAGGACCAACAGACAACACCCATCTCTGAAAGTCTTCCATGTTAGAGCAGGCTGCAAGGTCCTGTTAGGTCTGTTCCTTGAAAAGTCGCCAGGTTGTTGATATCTTGGGGTCAGCCACCCCCATATCTGTACTTACTGCTGGATGTACCGCTATCTGCTCCCCTGCTGGAATTCACCTATCGGGATACAACCTTCAGGGTTATCAGGTTCCCTTAGGCGTGGGTGGAAGAGAGCATACAGCTTTATCGTCGTTCTTAAATTCATTCTTGAGATCTTTGCTGATAAGCAACAGTTTGGAAAAAGAGAGGAGTTCTTGCTGGAGTTTGTCTCCTTGTGGCACTTAGTGCTAAGACTTCTGATAACCTGTTGCCACTCCTGTGGAGGGCAAAGGGTGGTGAGTGAGGGAGGAGTTCATCCCTGCTCATGGCTCGGAATGGGTACGAGGAGGTCCCAGGTAGAAGCAGTTTCAGCTTCCATGGACCATGTCTGGGCCTTGTTCCTGCCTGACAGTGTATGCAGACTTGTGACTGGCATAAGGCTGGGAAAAAAAGTTACGAGGGCCACTGTAAGCAAAGACCAAGACAAAATTAGACGCTGTGAAAAACCAGCGTTAAGCCGCTTATCGGCCTGTACAGCCCATAGCCGGGTGAAGCACTGAGCCTGTAGCTGAAGGGTGCTCGAACATACTTGCGCCGATTCAGGTCACAAGCAATCAGCCGTTGAACGCCATCAAAAGACGATTACGGCAAGGGACAACGGGACTTGGGGGGTGGGGGGGTAGGGCTAAAGACTGGAAGCTGCAGCGAAGTCGAGAGCTACCAAAATGCTGTAGACGTAGCTGCGGTCCTCGCTGCCGAGTGCTCTGCTCTCTGCTCCAACGCCTCAGAGATTTGGAGAAAGGAACCCTAAATGGGGAAAGCCACGTCAGGCCGCACTGACTAGCACGGCTGCCTCTGACACGGCAGCCCAGAGTTCAGTGTATGATCCATTACCTGCCTTCTACAGGAGGCATAGGAGCTACCTGGGATTCAAAGTGGGAATGGCCACTACCAATTCAGAATTCTGCCGTTCAGCATTTATTTGGGGCTACGGCTTTTCACCAAGCTGCTGGCACTAGTTACAACTCTCCTCAGAAGAGATGGCGTTCATGTTTTTCCATATTTGGACCACAAGCTCGTCTGAGCTCGCTCCCCATGCCAGGCATCAGCACACCTGTGTCCTAGGTGCAGCCTGTTGCACAGTTTGGGCTTCTCCTTGAACTTTTAGAAGTCTCTTGTTTCCCCGTCCCAGTCCCTCTGGTTCATCAGGGGGTCTTGGCCACTAGCCTGGGCAAGGCCATCCCACCCAAGGAAAGAGTGGAGAACATCTTCACAATGGTACATGTCTTTCAACCACAGGAAAAGGATTTTGCCTTAGCCTTTCTACTCTTGCTAGGTCGTATGGCCTCCTGCATCCTTGTAGTGCTGGAGGCTCAGCTAAACATGAGGTTTCTCCTGGTGCTTCTCAGTTGTCTGTGGTCTCAGTTTCAGGGAAGGGTTTCTGCACATCGCAGGTTGTGATTGCAATTCAGAAGCGTCAGGCGCGGTCTAGCCTTCCACCAAGATGGCCGCCGCCCCACAGCATTTCTATAACAACGCGTAGAAGCCTACGTCCTGTGCGTTGTATCGCTCCTTGGTACCCGCTGACGTTGGTTCTCCTAACCGCTCGCCTTCCCTCCAGCAGCGAGTTTTCACCTACCTTTCCCACGGCAGCCTCGGTCGCCGCTCCTTGCATTTCTCCTCCTCCCTCCGCTTCGGAGATTCGCCGCCTATTCTTCGGCATGTCTCTCTGCTGCACACTCCTTCTCTTCTGTTACCGGCTTTTCGGATCTTTCGCTCCTCTTGCATTCTCACCCTATCTCACGGCTCACTTCGGGGTTTACCGTGACCTTCCTCCTCTGCCTGTGCTCCTGCACGCTCTGCAGCCATCCTGGCGTTCCAACTCTAGCAACCTTCTTACTCATTCATTCTTTCATCTCCACCATTTTCACTTACCTTTCTCATATTTACGGTTGAATCCATCTGGGCCGTTTAACTACATTGAGGTTTGCCATGGCACACCTCCGCCTGCCTTTCGGAATACCAGCCTCTTCAGAAGTGGAGTCTTCCTCCGGAGCTGTCAGTCTCTATCTGGGGTTTTTGGTGCCGAAGAAGTTTTTCCTGTGAATCTGAGGCGAGCTTTCTGGGGGTCCCTTTTGGTTAGGAACTTGTTTCCTGCAAAGGTGGTCTCCAGCGGAGCCTGTCCTTATCTGCACGATAAGAGGGCAAAGGTCAAGAAGAAGACCAAGAAAGTGACTCCCCGAAGGAGAGACCTCGGAGACAAGGAACACTTCATCGGAAGAGACAGGTGAGGAGGGGTAACGGGAGAGTTCCATAGACATTGCCAGCCACGGCAGATGCATTGTTTCGACAACCCTGGCCCCAACTGACTGTAGTCACAGACACGTCGCTGAAAGGGTGGGGCACCCACCTATAAGACCTGACGGTGAGTGACCTGTTGTCTCCATCTTAGTTCTGGAAACGCATCAATTTGCTGGAGTTAAGAACAATCAGGCTGGCCCTGGTCGCTTTTCCCCCTTCCGTATGAGGCAAGACTGTGTTAGTCCTTATGGATAACATGTTTCCCATGCACTACCTCAAGAAACAGGGTGATGTGGGCTCCTTTCCTTTGTGCAGAGAAGCAATGCACTTGTGATTCTGGACTCTTGAGAATAGCGTGTCTCTTATGGCGGGTCATCTGGCCTCCAAGGAGAATGTGTTGGTGGATGCACTGAGCAGATACTCTTCAACCTCCCACAAGTGAAATCTGTGTCAGGAAGTCCTGGAAGAGGTGTTCACCTGTTGGGAAGTACTCATGTCGATCTCTTTGCTTCCATTGTGAATAGGAAGGGCAGATGGTTCTGTTCCTGAGTTTCCTCTACAGGGTGCTCTGGGGATGCTCCGACATTGATTGGGACTTCGACCTTCTCTATACGTTTCACCAATCCTGTTTCATTATGCTAGTTGTCAGGAGGCTGTCTCTCGTCTGGTCCACAATCGTCTTTGATAGCTCTGGACTGAGCCTCTAGAACATGGCATCCAGAGTTGCTGCACATGGCCTGCTGCCTTCCTTGGGCACTCCCACAGAGAACAGGGTATGCAGTGATTTAAACGAATAGAAAATATCGAATAACATTAATATCTAAACATTTATAACGAAGAAATACTGAATTAAAATATATATATATATATATATATATGGGGCGTGGGCTAAGGGCTTAAAACGGGTGGGGAGGGGATTGGGGTGGGATTATAAATGAAGGGAAAGAGAGGTCCTGGGGGGGGGGGGAGGAACCCACCCAAATAAAAATAAAAAAGATTGGTATTTTTTTCGCTCTAAATGTAATTCGTTATTTTCGATTTGTTTAAATCAAAATCACATGTAACCAAAGAAAGGACCTCCTCTATCAATCGGAGGGGCGAGTCCTAAACTAGAAACTCGACAGCCTGAACCTTCATGCTTGGCTGCTGAAAGGTTGCAATATAAGTAATGGGCTAGACATGGTTTTCTCTACTAGGAGACACGCCAGCAAATCCATGTATGCCTGTATGTGCTGTACGTTTACAGCTTCCTGATAGCAGAGGGATTTGGACGTTTTCACCTGTTCCACTTATTCTGTTCTGGATTGTCTGCTTTCTTTGGCCTGGACAGGGATGCAGATTGCCACTGTGAAGGGGTTTCTTGCTGCCATTTCGGTTTTCAAATGAACCCATCAGCAGGGTAGTTTTTCACAATCCCCATGGTCATGCAATTCTTCAGGGTTCTTTGTAATAGGTTTCCCCTGTGCCAGTTTGTTGTTCTGGTGTAAGACTTAAATTTGGTGTTCACGTTTTGAATGGCTGCTCTGTTTGAGACCCTCCATTCTTGTTCTTTAAGACTATGCAACCTTAAGGTGATTTTCCTGGTGGCCTTCACTTTGCTAGATGGATGAGTGAGCTCCAGGCATTGTAAGTTAAACCTCCCTATTTGTTTTTTTCCAAAGAGAAAGTGACATTGAGACCTTCCTTCCTTCCAAATGCGGTCTCAGATTTCCATCTCAAAAGATCCTGTGATGAATCAGAGGTGATCATCCCAGGAACCCTGACTTGGACCCCCTCCCATGTGGCCAGTGAAAGGCAGCCGCTACCCGATCCTGACTCTGGGGGCGGTATTATATGGGAGTATCCATATGGGAGGGAACTTGGGTCAGGCGAAATGAGAGAACCCTCTGAAAAATGTCCCTAATGATCCTACAGTAATGATGGCTTACTGTAAAATTGATGATTTTGATTTTAAAATCACTAATAACATTATGGACTTTAAGTCCCTCTTAGTACTGAGACGAGTAAGAGTAATCCAGAGTTGTTAAACTCTAATGGGCAGTCTATTGTTTATAGTGACCCACACCTGAACAAGACCTTTAAATATATGGAGGCCCTTCAGGTGCAGTCCAATGAAAAGCAGCAGCAGCAGGAGGAAGTCTTGGTTTTAGCTGCTGCATTGCCAGTAGCGGGACACCATGCAGAGAACGTGGTGGAGGCCGGGAGTTTTGCCAGATGCAGAAGATACGCAGCTGGAAGCGTTGTGGAGGCCAGCTGTCCCAAATGAGAGAAAAGCTCTCCGTGTCCTGCATCTCACTGCAGTGTGAGATTGTCACTGGAGCGCATGTGGAGCAGCTGGTGTTCCACTAACAAACAGCCCAAGCAGAAGAAGGCTGACTGGAGCTGTCAAATGTCGGGAGGTCCCGATGTATGAAGAAGCAGAAGCAGCGAGTCCAACGGAGATGCCAGGCCATACAGATGAGATGGCCTTATAGAGGTAGCCTCTGGGCGCTCTGAAGCAGACCGCTGTGCACAAGTGTATCTTTTGATTCCCGAACCTTTAAACTGAAGCAAATTGGGTGCAACTCTCCTAATATGAGATATCGAACAGGAGAATATTGCAACCTGCATTGCCAAACCCAAAAGGTGTCAATAATTAAACAAAGTGAAATGTCATTTTCCAACAAAGGGACATTATAACCTGCATTGCCAAAGACAAAGAAAGTTGAAAGAAAAAGGGTCATTTGGATGTAGCAGTCTCGAATAAACTGTGGAAGAAAGTCGGAGACTACATTGCGAACAGCCAATAGGTTGGGTAGAAAGAAATCAGACAGGAGACAAGCCCTCCTTGTAGAAAGGATCAAGGGGGAGAGAGCTGTAACCTGCATTGCCTATGGCAAACAGATCCATGTGAGAATCATTTATTTTTAGTACAGCATGTTTGTGAAAGAAGTCCAATTGAGTTATAAGTCAAAAGACTTACCCAACAAGCTGTTCCATTGAAGAGTTAAGTGTGGAAAGCTTGGTACAAGCCTCACCACAGAATACGGGTTGTAGTAGTAGGAGCTTTATCTTGGCCGGTGAGTACACCAGCAAAGGGACAAATAGTGGTTAGTCCTTGCAAGTGAGTGGACCAGGAAGATGATGTGAAGCACTGTGACTGTCGTAGAAGGTTGTAGTGGAAAGAAGTGGCAATTCCACTACTGTGTTTTTTAATGAACTGTTGTTTAACCATCCTGACTGAACTATAACTTTCTGAATGAACCATCCTGATTAAGGTGTTGCTTATACAGAAGAAATGTTAATGTTAAAGGATGTTTGTACTGCGCACTATCACCACCGGCGTGGTCCCGTGGTGCTCTGGCGGTTCTGAAAGAAAAAGGGGGGTTTGGTGGCTTAGTGGGGATGAGCTGGAGAAGTGCAAGGGAGCAGTGATGTGCTGTTGGCGGCCTCAGCCCAGAATTCCGTTGGCTGGGCTTAGGGAGGTATACTGTCGGAAGACGACATGTGCTGTTGTGCGCGTCTGTGTGGTTTTTTGTTGTTGCAATGTGGTGAAATTTGTGCGGGTTGCTGCGTTGTAAGTTTGTGGTTGTGTTTGGTTAGAATTTGAGAGGTGTATGGAGAGGGTGAAGTTGTTTGTGGGTTGGTTAGTTGGCATTCCTGTCTTGAAGTGAAGCACTAAATTACTGTATTCTAATCGGGTGGGTGTGTGGGCGTCTGTGTCTATGACCAGCTCAGGGTCTGTATGACACTCAAGGTCCATTTACAATATGGCATCCATTCATATGCATAACCCTGGCCAAGTTGGGCAGCCAGTTGCCTGCATGGCCACTGTTTGTATGCCGGCGGGCAGGCGTATGTGCGTTCCTTGCAGTCTAGCCCAGGAAGCATTCCTATTTTAGTAGGGGGGTGGCATCGGTAAGTCTGGGTTTCCTCCCTCCATGTGTTGAGGCCTGCAAAGCCTTTATCATCTTATTTGGTTGCTCATTCATTCATGTTACTGCTCCTACCCCCTTTGGTATGTCGCAGTGCTAGCGCTTACACTTAAGTCCAGGGGCGGCATCTGCCTACAATCACAACTCTCTTTGGTCCATGCCCCTGTTTATATCCACAGCTTAATTAGTGTGGCAAGTGTATTTGTATTTATTTTTGTTTATATATCGCTTTACACCAAAGCGCTGCGCACTTTAACAGGATACATATGACAATATCATTATAACAGTAACAGTAGAGCTATTTACAATTGAGAATCAGACCAACAAAACAACAAGTAGAGCAATTAACTGGAGGGGAGAAGGAGAGTAGTGTAGTAGAACTGAGAGGGAGAGGGAGGGGAGGGGGAAGAGTAGGAGGAGGGAAACGGATGGGGTGAAGGGAGAGAAAGGGGGAGGGAGATGATCAAGGAGATAAGGCAAGGTGGGAGGGGAGCAGGAAGGGGGGAGGGGTTTCATGGCAGGGAATGGAGAAGGAGAGATTTGAGGGAAGTTCGGAATGAGGAAAAGGTAGAAATAGTCGAGTGAGAGAGGTAAGGAGTTCCAGTGTAGGGGGGCTAGGAGATGGAAGGAGCAGAAACGGGATGTGGCACAAGGGGAAGGAGGAACAGTGAGATGGAAGTGGTCCGCAGAGCGAAGGGAGCGGGAGGGAGTGTAGAACGAGAGGAGGGAGGAGAGATAAGGGGGAGCAAGACCGTGGAGAGATTTAAAGACTAGGCAGAGAAATTGAAATTTAAGATGGGAGTGAAAGGGAAGCCAGCCAAGGGAGGAAAGGGAAGCAGAGGTGGAGTTGCGGGGGGAGAGGAGACAGAGGGTGCGGACGGCAGAGTGGTAGATAGATTTAAGGGGGGTGAGATGAGAAGTAGGAAGTCCAAAGAGTAAGGAGGAGCAGTAGAAGAGGCGAGAGAAGATAAGGGAGGAGATTAAGTGTTTAGTAACATGGAAAGTGAAAGAGGGGCGGCCTTTGCGAATATTAAAGCGGTGTAAGCGACAGGCACGAGAAGTGAGAGAGATGTGATGGGAAAAGGTGAGAAGGAATCAAAGTCAATACCTAGGTTGCGAGCGTGTTCAGAGATGGGGAGATTAGAAGGGGGAATATGAATGAAAGGAGGAGGAGATGGAGGGGGAAGAGAGTTGGCGGGGAAGAAAACTACTTCAGTTTTATCAGTGTTAAGGGAAAGGCAGCAAGAAGACATCCAATTTTTTATTTCAGTAAGGCAGGAGGAGAGTTTAAGGTGGAGATCAGTAGAGAAGGAAGAGGAACAGAGGAAGAGGTGAGTATCATCGGCATAGAAATGCCAAATGAGGAGATAACTGGGGCAAGGAGGGAGGTATAGAGTGAGAAAAGGAAAGGGCCAAGTACCGAACCTTGTGGTACTCCGTATTCCAGAGGCTGAGTAGGAGAGGAGTGGCCTCCCCAGGAAACAGTAAAAGAGCAGGAGGAGAGGTTGTTAGGGAGAATTCTCTGTAAAGGCTAATTTCCCAACCCTAGTGAGTCCCCCAGCAGTTTTGCTGGATTTTTGGGGTTTCATTTGTTCTCCTGCTAAGAGTGAGACTCTTTTTCTCCCACTCTTAGGCATGATTTGAGAATGTCCTTTGACTTTGTAATGTGTTTTATGGGCTATGGGGTCTTTTACTCCATAGGGCTTCATGTGTTTTTGGTATATGTGTTACACAGCACCCTCAGTGCAGTAACACAAGGGTGTCATAGTGACCCCCAAACATAGACTCCATACCCTGGGACTTACTACTGTCTACCAGGGCATGTAAAGTCACCATTGACTTTACTAGTCTTAAATTGTGAACAGAACCAGTACAAACCATCATATTGTGGAAGTACTGGTAGGGGTAATTCGATTGCCCCTGGGTCTGTTTTTCAAGGGGGCACTGTCCAGTTCCCCCTTGTTGAGTTTCTGGCTGGTGGCAGTGGTTACCACACGAAATATTTCACCGGAATATTTTCTATGGGATTTTCCCATTTATTTTAAACGCACCACTTTTTTGGTGCAATGTTAAAGATACCGCCGGGTTATTTATTTAATATTTATTCCCCAGTTGGGTCTTTTTGCCAGGACTCGGTTTTAAAATGGCGTTTGTGTTCGCCTCTGTAACTCCAACCCAAGTCGAGCCCTTTGTTCCACTTTTGGCAGGCTTCTGCACAGAAGCCTCCAACAGTAGTGCCACTCTGTCTGGGTCTACAGGATGTGTGGGAGGGGGGGAAATAGGCACCATGGACTGAGTTGCCTTGGCAACTCAAGTCGTACCCTTGTGTGATTGGCCCAGTGGTGAGCCCCCCGGCTCACCACTTAGCATGTTTGATTGACAGCTAGGCTGATGAATGGGGGTTTTGCTGCATAAAAGCAGGGCTTTGGTGACTGGAACTTCAGAAGTCGCCACAGGACCCAAAGAATCCGAAAAGGGGAGAAGCTGAGCCATCTACGACGACGACACCACCGGTGGAGCCCTGCTGTACGAAACTCGCCACTTTCCCGACGACAGAGAAGATCTTCTTCCAGGAGAGTCTTCTTCCCTTTGAGCTGGTGGGAGCAACCAGTTCGCCTTTTTCGCCTTCCTGGATCGTCTCTTAGTCGAATCGTCTGTGCCCAGCACCCCGGCGGCCGGATAGCCACGCTTCACCACTACCGCAAATAAAAGGGTAGTACCTTTTAACCTGGAAACTCCGCGGCTGGTTTCTTCCCTGGCAGTGCAACGACCTCCAGCTTTCCTCCACGTCGAGATCTTCTCTTCCCCTGGACGAAGCACCAACTTGCACACACTGCCAGGAACAACTGCCCCCGCTGGAGCTTTCTCACCATTTCAGGTACTGTGTCCCGCCTGGTCTCCCTTGCAACAGACTGTCCAAGGTGTCCCGTAAATCCTTGAAACTCTATCCTGGGGTGACCTCGGACCTGTTAACATTACCTTTCTAACTTGATCCAACCTCTTTTTGACTTTCCTGCAAAGACTTTTAGTGCATTTCCACTGTGTGATCTTGGGCACATTCCGCCTTGCTCTCTCCAAGAGTGGGCCTGGCCTATGAACTTTTTGCTCTACAGTAGACTCTGCCTTTCTTGACTTGCTGTGGTTCTTTAAAAGTATTGGTAGTGTGTGTTTTTCCTATTTCTGCCTTTTCTCGCCCTTTTTTAACATTTATTGGAGTGCCATCTATGGTTACGCGCTCAGCTGTTTTGCTAAATAAGTGGTGTCTTAACCTCGACTTGTCAAATAATTCATTAGGGAGATGTATATATTTCTATTGACTGTGTTTTAACTTGCTTGACATATTAGTGCCAGTGTATTTTTACAAGTGTGTTTTTAAATAAATAATGATATACTTTTATACCAAAGCTCTGGTCAGTGTTTGCTTGTGCTACTGTATTTTTAGTCCTATTGTGCATATTCTATATACTGCCTAACTCTTCTTGAGAGAAGTCTGACTGCTCAGCCACAGCTACCAGGTAAATCTGGGTGGTGCAGACTGCCACCAATTGGGTTTACTGCTAACACCTGTACTCTTTAACTTTTTGCAGTGGTCCCTAAGGGAACTGCACAGGTTTCTGCCTAACAGAGGCAGGAGGAAAGCCAGTTAAGAACAGAGCCTTTAAACCCAAAGGAAGAAAGAGTGTTGAGAAGAAAGGGGTGATCGACAGTGTCGAAGGCAGCAGAGAGGTCTAGAAGAATAAGGATAGAGGATTGCTTAGAGTGTTGAGCTGAGAGGAGGGAATTAAGGATGTTAAGTGTGGGCAGTTTCAGGAGAGTGTTTAGGACGGAAGCCCGATTGGGAGGGAGGAAGGAGAGAGAGATTAGTGACAAAGGTTGAGAGTTACGAGTAGGCAGGCCCTCGAGAACTTTAGAGAGGAATGGGAGAAGTGATATAGGACAGAAGTTGGAGGTGAGCAGGGGTTCAGCAGAAGGTTTCTTTGAAATAGTAATGATAGTGGCATGTTTGAAAGCAGAAGGGAAGATAGCAGAGGAAAGGCAGGTGTTGAAGAAGGAAGTTAAGTAGGGAATAAGAAGAGGGTAGATCTTAGGTATAAGGAGGGAAGGGAAAGGGTCAGTAGGAGCAGATGAGGGCTGGGCTTTGGAAAGGAGGATGGAAACATCAGAAGGGGAGATAGGGAGAAGTCAGTCATGCAGGTAGAGTGGGAGGAGGGAGAAGGGGGAGGGGAGCATAAGAGGATCAATGGATATTTTGCCGAAGGGCAAGGATCTTGGAAGAGAAGAAGTTTGCAAAGTCAGAAGGAGAAAGGGTGGAAGAGGTTGAGGGATCGGGGATGGGAGGAAAGAGAAGACGAGAGAGAGTTTGGAAGATGCGGCGAGGGTGGGAGGCTTGGGATTGGAGAAGGTTGGAGTAGTAGGAGCGTTCTGCTCAGGAGAGGCAAGAGTCATAAAGAGAGTGGTAAGAGAAATATGAGGTTTGGTTGGAAAGCGAAGGAGATTTGAGCCAGAGTCTCTCGACGTCGGAGGAGACGCTGCATGGAGAGAAGTTGAGGAGAGAGCCAAGGTTGGGAGGGTTTCCGGGATGGGCGGAAGAAGAAAAGGGGGTGAAGTAGATGAAGAGAGAGGAGATAGAAGAGGAGAGAGTAGAAAGTGGTTCATTGGCCGATAGTGAGGAGAAATCTTGCAGAGAGGGGAGAGAAGAAGAGCAAGTGTCGAGAAAAAGGGAAGGCTCAAAGTTGCGAAGGTCGCGTCGTGAAAAGATTGAAGGGGAAGGCTTAGGAGAAGAAGGGTTGGGAAGGGGAGTAAGAGAAGGAGAGTAAAGCATGATCGGAGAGGTAGAAGTGTGGAGACAGTGGAAGAGGGGTAGGAAGAGTTGAAGATAAGGTCAAGAGTGGAGCCAGAGGAGTGAGTATGAGAGGAAGGAAGAGGGGAAAGGAGGTAGGCGTCAAGGATGGATAAAAGGGGGAGAAGGGAGGTGAAGATTAAAGTCGCCAAGTACAGTAAGAGGAGAGGGAGAGATGAGATGATCAAGGTCGTCATAGAAGGAAGAAAGAGGGCCAGGGGTCGATAAATGATTAGAAAGGAGATGGGGTGAGTAGAGGAAAAGGATTTGTAAAGAAATTCAAAGGAAGGGAAAGAAGGAAGAGATGGAGGGGAGGAAGATGGAAGGTATTTAGGACGGAAGATGAGGCCAATACCTCCACCACGGCCAGAAGGGCGCGAGATATGAGAAAAGGAGGAGGAAGAGGTGGAGAGGGAAGCAGGGACAGTGGTGTTGTGAGGAGGGATCCAGGTTTCAGTTAGACATAGTAAATGAAGGTTGAGACGAAAGAACATGTCTAAAACTGCTGCAATCTTATTGCAGAGGGATCTGGCGTTCCAGAGAGCAATCTTCATGAGGCTGGAGGGTTGAACAGAGGGGGGGTAGAGAAGATTAGGGTGGAGAGAGAGGGTATGTGAAGAACGGGTAGAGTGGAGGAAGGGATTAGGGAAGGGAATGGACCTGAGGAAGGAGAAGGTGAGTAGGAGACGAAGGGGAAGGCGGGGTGAGGGAAGGGGTGTTGAGGGCGGAGCAAAAGGGATATGGCAGAGCGCATAAAAGAGAGGAGTGGTGATAGAGTAAAGTGGTAGGGGAGACTGAGCACGGGACCTGGATGGAGGAACTGGTCGATGGATCCTGGCCAGTGGAGGGGGGGGGGGAAGAGTCTAGTAGACCGGTGGGCCGGCTGAAGAGGAGGCCTGGTAGTAACAGGGATCAGGATGGGGATGGGTCAATGGAAGTCCCGGACTGAGAAAGAGGAGGGCGGGCAGAGGCACAGTGGACCAGAGATCCTGTTGATGAGGACTGAAAGGAACAGAGGATCAGAGGAGGGGGGGGTACAGTGATATTGTAGACTGATGGCAGGCTGTAGAGGAGACCTGATGGTTGCAGGGACCAGCGACAAGTGCTATTGTTAACCCAACTTTATACAGGTATGATCTATAGTAGCATTGTGATAGAAAGTAATTGGTCTTTTGAGAAAATAAATGTTTACACTGACTCTTCAACTTGATATTTAAAGAGAGAGTCCTGTTGGTTCACCAAGCAGAAGGTTGTGAAAACTTTGACAGGTGTCTTAAGAGTGAGAAATCTGTTTGAAACTCATAGTCAATTTGCCCAGTGAAGGACATATTGAATGAAAGAAACAGTGTATTCTAATTGGAGTGGAACTTGGCTAGTGAAAAGAGCCTTCCTACAATTGAACTTTGGGATTTTGAAGCATCCTGAATTGATCCAGGGGAAGGGGGATCCAACCCTGGTCACAAGGATTTCCTGTTTTCTTTGTTTGAATGTCTGTTATTATGCAAAGTTGAAACCGCCATATAATTCCTGTATGATTTTGTTGTATTTATTAGTGTGAGGCACAAATACCTTTGGACATTAGGTAATTTACCTTTAGCATTAGTGTGATAGGTAGGGCAAACCTTGTTATGTTAGAGAAAGATAGGTGTTATGTCTCACCTTTTTATAATTTAATTAAATTCGCGACTTGTGAGAAAATTCAACCTATGTGTCCGTCTCCCATGTCTAACTCCTCACAATCCATCTTCCTGGCTTTTTTCCATCTGCATCGTCCTTCCATGGAAGAGGCAAGTCTCCATCGGATGTACCTGGTGCAGGCCCACAGCTACTACGTCTTTCAGACAAGAGAAGCCATGAAGGATCGGCAGCTGTTAGTTGGTTATGCTGGTGCCTGTGCTGTCACTAAACAGGGTGGAGATACAGTCATCAGATAATATTTGTAGCCTCAGTTGTCCAGGTGCACCCATATTTACCAATCTGCAGTCAGCTTAATCCCAGGTTCAGTTATGTGTGATGGGTATAGCCGCCATATAAGCCCAGCTCGTACATCAGATGTAGACTTGTATGTTAGGTACATCCTCACATCCCCAGTGTGCAGATACCCCGATGACATGCCTTGTTTTTCCATTATATGCCTGGGCATCCCAACAACTTGCCAGAATACTTGTGCCTTATAGATTACATATGTGTCACAGGACTGCCTTTCCCAGAATGCACACTGCTCCTTCAGTGCAGAAATTCAAAAATTTCCTAGAATGCACCCTGTAGAAATTCCCAACCGGAATACCAGTAACTCTGATTAACATGGTGCAGAGGCCACAGAGCTCTTAGTGTTTTAGAATGCGTTATGATCCGCTCATTACTGATGCTCCCACTCTACCTCGCTCGGTATAGTTTCCCGCAACTGACCGCATTTACCATATCACATTGGCCTCACGCTGTGCAAATTCCACAACATCCCAGAATGGAGTCTCTTGCCCGCATAGTCTATACAGTTTTCCCCCAAGGAGCTACCTGACCCAGAATGCAATCTACCTGTCTGTCATTGTGCAGATACTATCAGGTGACTTTTGCAGAATTCACTGCAGCTCACTTTATAAAAATGCCTTGGGTCCAAGATGGCCGCCGACATTAAACGGATCGACAGCCGCTCCTGAAGCCTGTGAGATTCCTAAAGCTCTTCCACCACCTTGGAGCTGTCGGAACCCACCCAGGCTGGGGAACAGTGCTGAGGAAAACAGCGGGTGTGCTGGGAGGAGAGCTCACCCCCACCTGATGGACTGGCAGCAGTGCAGTTTCGGTCCACTGGGACAGGCCCAGAGGCTGTGCGAAGCAGAGTACAGGAGGCAGAGACCCAGTCTTGTGCAGCTGCAGGGGATTTGGAGCGATAAAGAGCAGCAGAAGTCGCACAGTGACGAGACCCAGGCAGGCGAAACCCTCGTTTCTGCCTGGAAGGGCGACATGGGAGAAGGACACCCCAGTGGAGTGACGATCGCCGGCACGGAGTTCGGTCCAGGAGGCATTTATGCAGGCCTCAGGGGAGCAGACTCTGATACTGGTGGAGCAGAGGAGAGCCGCAGGGGGGAGCCGGCATACGCCTGGTGCTGGCCTGCGGCAGTGATGTGAGGAGTGACCCCTGAGGCGGAGGGGCCCTAAAACTGGAAAGCAGAAGTGTGCAGCTGCATTATCGGTGGCAGTAAGGAGTGCCCCCCCCCCTCAGCACGAGCAGGGGAGCTCCCATCATAGTGGCCTGCAGGAAGATTGGCCCCCTCCTGAACACAGGACAGTGCACAGTTGTGTGCGGGAGCAGGCACGGAGGAGAGAGGCCCCCAGGCGCACAGGAAAACAATAGCGCTGGCAGCATCGAAGGAGAGGCACATGAAGCAACTGAGGTAGCACACCAACACAGGGCCCCCTCTGAGTGGGTCCGACTTGTGACCAGCAACACATTGGCAGTTCGGAGGTGACGTATCAGGCCCCTCGAGGAGAGAAGGAAAAAGGGCGGGGGCGCGTTCAGGGCCAGGTGCGAGTGAGCCTATATAATGTCAGGACCTCCATAGTCATAGTAATTTAATGAACTTCCAAGAGTCGCTCACCAAGACCTTCCAAGACCAATTCCAGGTAATGAGATCAGACTTGAACAGGGCTCTGGTGGAAACAAGATAAGAGGTTGGCCAGCGGGGTGAGAGGCTGGACCTCATAGAGAAGGGCCTACAAGAGATGGACAAGGAGGCTACAGCAAGACCGTAGAGCGGCTTAGCATGGCAGTACAGAACATAGCTACAAATGGAGGACATGGAAAATAGATTGAGTAGGATCAACCTATGGCTCAAAAATATGGCAGAATCTGTCAAGGCCAAGGAATTAAACGGGGGAGATCCAGAGGGTCTTTACAGAACTCCTGGGGGACAAAAGACCAGCAGAGATTTAATTAGACTGTATCCACAGGACCGGCAGAATGGCAAGTGGCCCTGGCAGCAGGCCGTGCTGCGTACTCGTGGCTTTTTTTAGCTATCCCCTGTAGGAAGAGGTTCTGAAGGCTGCACAGGCAAAGGACCCAGTGCTGTATCAAGGCTCTCCAATCTCTTTATTTCAAGACCTGGCCAGTAGCACACTACTCAAGAGAAGGCAAATGGGCCCAGTAGTGTGGGAGCTGGCCCACAGATGGGATCACTACAAATGGACCTTCTCCTTTGGTCTGGTCCAGGGACGTCGTTTAGGAGTCGCCAGAGGTCGCAACTGTGACCTCTGAGGTCTCCCTTGCAACCTCTGTGGTCTCCCTTGCGACCTCTAAAAATGGGAAAAAAAGCTTTGGTTTTATTTGGCTAATGCAAGCTCAGGGGCTGTGGCCAGCAACAAGTGGCTCTTTACTTCTGGAGTGGCTGGCTTTCCTATATAGGCCCCTTAAAAAAAAGAAGAAAAATAAGAACAGGAGTGCCACGACACTTTCAGTACTGACCCTAAATAAGAAAGAAAAGGAATACCAAATAATGTGTCTTTCTGGAATTCTATACAATAATTGCAAGACTCATTAAAGGTTTAGTTCAGGCACACTTCAGAGGGTGAGTCACTGATTTAGTCTGTTCTTAAACACCTCAATTCAGCCTTTCATCCTTCTGAGGTCGATAAATGAGTACCAACACAGGTTGGGTGATATTGGATGTATATTTTTTCTATATAAAGCACTTAAGCGTAAGTGCTATATAATAACACATCATTATCATTTGGTAGTGCACGTCTGCTTGCATTCACAGTAATTTGGTAATATGGGCCTCTACACACTGATCTTAACAATACATATGGCAATGCATTCTTGTGTGAAATGTACATCACATTATAGTGATATCGTAACCATATTTCGAAGGGATTGTGTCCTCCGACGTATTCATATCTTTGATAATACGTTTCCAGCTTGCTGGCCTCGGAATTTTTTTCTGTAGCGGGCACTGCGCGTGGACGTCGGCCAAGTCGATGTCCCTCGACGGCCACCTTTTCGGCGCCAACGTCACCATGCCCATAAATAGCCACGCGCGGCGTCCGTTGTTCTGTTCTGTTTTTCCGCGCTTCGTGGGGCCTCGGAACATCGTTGCTCAGTTCAGTCAGATAATCTAATCTACATCTACTCGAAATATACCAACTCGTTCTCGGTGGCATCTTCATCGGAACCGACAACGCCGCGATCCGGCTTCAAAAAATGTCAAGACTGCGGTAAAAAAAAGTCGATAACAGATCCACACAGGATCTGCTTGTGGTGCTTGGGAGCCGAGCACCATTGTTCGGAGTGTGAGGACTGCATGTCCATGATGGCGAAAGCCTTGAAGGAGCGCAAGGGGAAGCTCGAGAGAGGTAAGTCAGTCAAAACCTCCTCGAAAGTTTCTTTGGCCGAGTCAAGGCATTCGTCTCCTCGCCGTCGAAAACATTACCATTCTAGATCTCGAAGTAGCTCCCACCATTTGTCGAGATCAAGACACTCAAAGAAGAGACGTCGAAGATCCCCTTCCTCGTCTTCTGTTTCCCCAGAAAGGGTCTCCTGCCCCACAAAGCACAGCTCTCAGGCTGAGTGGGAGGAATTCAGGAAGAAAATGTTAAGCGTCTTTGAGAAAGCGGCCTCGACCCCCTCGAAGACAGCTGAGGGTGATACCCCGGTGAAAAACCCAAAAAATCAAAACGCTGCGAGTCGCAGCACCCGGCGAAACATTCCACCCGAGAGCACCACGGGCCATCGGGTAAGAAGGCACCGTCTTCGACGCCGTCGTCTAAGATCCCTTCGACGTATGGATCGGCGGCATCAACGCCGTTGTCGAAGGGTTTTTTGACGCATCGGTCAATCGACTCGACGCCATCGTCGACGCCGACGAAAGAGAAGACCACGGCTACTCCACAGCCAACGGTGATTCCAAGAGCCTCCGGCACGACGCCGAGACCGTCGTCGGTGTCCTCGAGTAGGATCCCTATCCTCTCGAGTTCTTCGAGGCCTCTTCCGATTTTCTCGACGCCGTTTTCGGCGCCTTCGAAGCCTGTCACATCGGCGTCGATGACATCGATGTTTTCTCGCCCAATAATGATGAATTTGGCTCCTTCTGCCTTAGAAATGGGTTTTATATCATTTCAGAGGTCAGAGGACCCTGGATGATCTTCAATTTATGAAGAAGGGGAAGATTCTGACCAGGAAACCTTCGGGTTGCAGAGGACCACGCTACCTGTTTCAGCGGATTTCACCTCTGAGGAAAGAAGGTTGAAAGACCTACAGGAGTCATTACATGAGGCAAGTCGGCTGGACACTTCCCCAGAAGTGGATTTTGTTAAGCCAGACCCAGGGGAACATGCCGAAACACCCTATAGAACCCTGATCATTGAATTCATGGGTTGGTCTGCGCCTTCGCCTGTTTTTCAACAGGATGACCTGACAGACATATTAGACAAAGATCCACGGGAGGATCCTGTGGTCCTCTTCCATACAGCCTTACAAAGAAAGATTGCATCAAACTGGGAAACTCCTGAAGTTATCCCTGCTGTCAATAAAAGATTATCAGCCAAGTGTAGGGTAGCTGCTGCTGACCCTGAATACTTATCGAAACACCTGACTCCAGAGAGTCTGGTGGTCCAAGCGGCAACTTCATCAAGCAGCAGGACCGCTTACTCTACTGTCACACAGGATAGAGATGACAAGAGGTATGATTCTATGGCAAAGAAAGTCGTCTCTGCTTGTAGTATGGCGTTGAAGTCCATCAACGCCACCTGTACGCTCGCCAGGTTCACTCACACACTGTGGGAGTGTGCTTCATCAGTGGCTGACTGCATACCCGAAGGAGAGGAAAAGGATGCCTTCCTTAACATTATTAAAGATGGCAAAGATGCCATGTGCGAGTCACTTCAAACTGGCATCGATTCGGCTGACAGTATCAGCAGGGCCATGGCGGCAAGTACAACAATCCGCAGGCATGCGTGGTTGCGAAAGTCTGGCTTTGCTCCAGATGTACAGGCCAGACTTTTGACTATGCCCTTTGACGGCTCTTCATTATTCGGAAAAAAGGCTGATGACAGTCTGGAAAAGTTGCAGACATCTAAAGCAGCAGCAAAATCTTTAGGAGCTGCTATCTGCCAAACTCCTTTTCGCCCCTCAGGAACCTCTGGGAGAGGAAAGTCCTTTCGCTATTATTCCGCATTCGGGAAAGGCAGAGGACAGCCGGCTCAAAGAGGCCAAAGGAGATCTACCCGAGGTGGACGGGTCAAAAGTACTAAGACCACAGCAGCAGCAGGTGCCTCTTTAACCTCGGCATCTGCAACAGCTGCCCCCAATCCACTCTGAGGTCTTTCCACACAAGACAACTGTAGGGGGCAGGTTAACTCAACATCTGACGGAATGGCAGGCTATTACGTCAGATGCTTGGGCATTGGCGACAGTTGCCCATGGTTACTGCCTATCCTTTCTACACATCCCTCAGAGTCATCCACCGGGGAACAGCTCTCTAAAAGTTCCAGATCCGCTCCTCTTGCAGGAAATTATAGACCTGCTAGAGAAAGGTGCCATAGAACCGGTACCTGTAGCGGACAGGAACAAGGGCTGGTACCCCCCCTACTTTCTCATACCAAAGAAGGACGGAGGACTGAGACCCATCCTGGACTTACGAGAATTGAACAAGTTCCTCAGGAAGGACAAGTTCAAGATGGTAACTCTCTCTCATATCCTTCAGGCCCTCCAGCTCCAGGACTGGCTGGTATCTTTGGACCTTCAGGATGCTTATTTCCATGTGCCAATCCATCCCAAACACAGGAAATACCTGAGGTTCGCAATTGGTGACTCTCATTATCAATTTCGAGTTCTGCCATTTGGGCTGACCTCCGCCCCGAGGGTCTTCACCAAGCTAATGTCGGTAGTGGTTGCGAGTCTAAGGAGGGAAGGGATCCACGTCTACCCCTACCTGGACGATTGGCTGATCAGGGCTGTATCTTCGGAACAAGCTCAGACCCAGCTAGATTATGTCTGCCACTTCCTTCACAAACTGAGCTTCTCCCTCAATTTAAAGAAGTCACAGATGATACCATCACAGAGACTCCAGTTCATTGGAGCGGTCCTGGACACTTCCCTGGGAAAAGCCTCACCACCAGAGGTGAGGGCTCAAGATATTCTGCAGATGGTCAACAAGTTTCAAAATGCCCAACGTCTCCCAGCCTTCAACTTTTTGAGGTTGCTAGGCCTCATGGCATCCTGCATCTTCCTTGTGCCAGAGGCTCGCCTGAGAATGAGATCTCTTCAGTGGGCACTGAGAACTCGGTGGTCGCAATTCTCAGGGAGAATGAAAGATCTCCTCAGGATTCCGGACAAGGTAGCCCGCAACCTTCAATGGTGGGCCTATCCAGAGAATATCTTGAAAGGAGAACTGTTTTGGCAACCATGGCCGCAGACGCCTCACTCACGGGGTGGGGAGCCCATGCCAACGACTTGACCATCAGCGGTCGTTGGTCTCCATCGGAGTCCAGACTACACATCAACCTATTGGAGCTGAGAGCGATCAGACTAGCGCTGAAAGCTTTCCTGCCATCAGTACAGGGGAGAAATGTCCTAATAATGATGGACAACACGGTGGCCATGCACTACCTCAACAAAAGAGGAGGCGTAGGGTCACTGCCACTGTGCAGAGAGGCAATGCAGCTCTGGTTTTGGGCAAATCTGGAAGGAATCTCTCTATCGGCAGTCCACCTAGCCGGAGAGAAGAACTTGACAGCGGACGCTCTGAGCAGGCAGAGCACAGTCTCCCACGAGTGGGGGCTAGCTCAGGAAGTCCTTCAAGAGATCTTCACCCTTTGGGGAACCCCTCAGGTGGATCTGTTCGCCACAAGCACCAACAGGAAGTGCGATCTGTTCTGTTCAAGGGAATTTCCCCCGAGAGGAGCTCTAGGAGAAGCGTTGGTAGTGGACTGGGAGTTTCCACTCCTTTACGCGTTTCCACCAGTCCGTGTTATTCCTCAAATGATCAGGAGGTTGAGAAGATTCCGGAAAACCATGATCCTAATTGCCCCGCACTGGGCCAGGAGAACGTGGTACCCGGACCTTCTAGATATGTCCATCTGCCCTCCAGTCCGTCTTCCACTCAAAGAGAATCTTCTCTCGCAGAAGGGAGGTCAGGTTCTCCATCCAGACATCAGAACCCTCAACCTTCATGCTTGGCTTCTGAAAGGGTGAGGTACAAGGTTTGGGATCTCCCTGATGACGTCATGGAGGTGTTGCTTTCGGCCAGAAGGCCAGCAACAAAGTCTTTATACCGCTGCCGTTGGAACAAATTTTGCAGCTGGTGTAGAGAAGAGAATATCGACCCTTTTTCATGTGGTACACCAACGGTGTTATCGTTTCTACTCTACTTGGCAAACTCAGGCCTTCAAGTTGGCACTATAAAAGGCTATCTCACAGCGCTTTCAATCTTCAAGCGCACTGAGGAGGAACCATCGTATTTCAAACTACCTCTATTGATACAATTTCTCAAGGAATTAACTAATGTTTATCCTCCAAAACCATTCCAAGTTCCCTTATGGGACTTAAATTTATTCTTAAACTTCCTAATGGGCACTCCATTCGAACCACTTCACTCTTGTTTGCTGAGATTTCTCATGCTTAAAACTGTTCTATTGGTAGCACTAACATCTGCTAGGGGGGTGAACGAGCTACAAGCTCTCTCCTGTAAACCCCCACATACAATTTTCCACAAGGACAAAGTTGTCCTACAGGTGAAGCCTAATTTCTTCCCAAAGGGGGTTTCTGAATTTCATATTACTCAGAAAATTACCTTACCTTCGTTCTACCCTCCTCCCCACCCGGGGAAAGAGGAAGAAAGACTACATAGGCTGGACCCAAGGCGAGCTTTAAGCTTTTACATCAGCAGAATGGCTAGGATCAGGCAAACAGACCAACTGTTTGTAGGATACTCAGGTCACAAGTTGGGATTACCCATAACAAAACAAACCATTTCCAGGTGGATTATTTTGGCCATTCTGGAATGTTACAAACTGGCAGGGAAAGAGCCACCCCAAAATCTTAGGGCTCATTCAACCAGGGGTATCGCAGCCTCTTCGGCCCTCCAAAGAGGAGTACCGGTCAGAGACATATGTGCGGCTGCCACATGGTCTTCCGCACGTACATTCACAACATTTTACAACCTGGATTCCTCCACTAGTCAAGAGACCAGATTTGGCAAAGCCGTATTACATTCGGTCCATCCCTAAAGGGATACATGACATTCTTACTCCCACCTCCAATTACATGCCACTGCTATGGGAGTCTATCAAAGATGAGGAATATGTCGGAGGACACAATCCCTTCAAAGAACAAGTTACTTCTTACCTTGTAATGTTCTTTCGATGGGATGTTCCTCCGACGTATTCCTTCTCGCCCCTCCCATCCATCCCTGCAGTAATACTTCCCTTGTGGTCGCAGCTTACGCTCCTTCAAGGTCAATAACCAATTCAGGCATGACTTTTCTTATGCTACAAAACGGAACTGAGCAACGGACGCCGCGCGTGGCTATTTATATGCATGGTGACGTCGGCGCCGATACGGTGGCCGTCGAGGGACATCGACTCGGCGGACGTCGACGCGCAGCGCCCTCTACAGAAAACATTTCCGAAGCCAGCAAGCTGGAAACGTATTATCAAAGATAAGGAATATGTCGGAAGAACATCCCATCGAAAGAACGTTACAAGGTAAGATGTAACTTGTTCTTTTCGTAGAGTACAATTCTATGTGATGCCACTTCCTGTTTTGTCAACAGGTGAAAGGTCGTGTTCCATCGCTTCCCACGATATTACTTCGGGGTGGGGTCAAATGACATCACTTCATACGTCCCTGGTATGGTCTTTGAGTGGGAGGGGCCCCAAAAACATATCACATCTAATCAGAAGGGGATCGACCTCCTGCAGCTGGGAGCATGCCAGGGTCCCTAGGAAGATCGGCATGCACCCCCCAACTAGAGAATCGCTCGACCCTGGGAATGGGCGACGGCACGAGATTGGTGCAGGAGGAGGTCGACTTTGCAGGGCCCACAACCGTGAGCCAGTGGGGTGGTTGGCGGTAGGCAACCGGAAGAAGAGAGATTATAAGGAAAGAGGTGCCTACCGGTAAAGGTTTTTAAAGGTGTGGTGGACTATGACTGGAGGTAACAGGACAGTGGGAGCGCAGGTGGACGCTCCAGCTTGGTTCCAGTGAAGGCAGGTATGCCCCGGGTATGCCGGGGGGTAGCTGCGATACGAGAGGGACAAGGGAGTGAGGCGGCATGGGCTATCCTGGAGTTGGGGGGGGGGGGTGGAGAATTGTGGGGGGTTGACACCTGAGGTTGGGGGACGGAGTCAGTGGGGGGAGGGAAGAGGCCAGACGTGGGGAAGTGTGGCACTAGGAGCTCGAGATAGGAGGGGAGGAAGAGGGGGTGGCTGAGCATGGGGAGAGGGCGAAGGGGTAGCGATGTCCTGCGGGACAGAAACAAGGTGGGAGGTAAGACACAGGCCCATTCAAATGGTCAACACACAACGTAAGAGTGCTCAACACCCCTCTTAAGAGGAAGAAATTGGAGCAGTTTACAAAGAAGTCAGGCCAGGACATGCTCGTGATCCAGGAGACTCATCTAAAGAAAGATCAAGCGAGACTTAAGCTACAAGGCTTTTCCCAGATCTTTCACACCTTTAGCTCAACCAAGAAATGTCGGGTGGCACTGGCTATTAGGAATGGGATGGATTTAATAGTAAAGGATTCCAGGGCGGACAAGGGAGGCAGATGTATAATAGTGGGGGGGTTTAATGGGTGTTACATACACGTTTGCCTCAATATATGCACCCAATTCAGGGCAGGAGGTCTTATTGAGGGAACTCTTGAACAGACTGGGCGGTTGCGAAAGTGCACATAATCCTCTAAAGCGACTTTAACTGGCCTGGTCTTGCAAATTAGATAGGTGCTAGCAAGGGAGCTTGTATGAGTGGGGAGGGGGAGTGGTGGATGGCTTCTTCCACACTAGGGGAAAGGTTTGGGCCCTGGGACTACTTGACTTCTGGAAAGGGGTGAAAGGGCACAGAGAGGGCTACAGCTTTCTTTCCAGTGTGCAATTTATACAATCCCACATTGATTACTTATGGTTGTCAGCTCCCGTGCTGGGTGCATTAGAGGATATTTAGGTAGGCCCGCTCGGAATAGACGATCACGTGTTGGTAACAATGAAGCTGCATCTACCAGGATGCAAGGCAGGGATCTGGGGGATGGCAAGTCCTGAGAGAGTTGCTGCGGGGCCCAGTCATCAAGGGCGAGCGGGAGGATAAGTTTAAGGGGTTTAGTTTAGCTAAATGACACCTCAGACACTGGGGGGAGGGGCATCCGATGGGTTGCAATCAAAGCCACAATAAGGGGGGAATTTATAGTTGCAAAGGCGCAGAGGGAAAGGCAAATGAGGCTACTTGAGTCCTAGTTGGAAGCAGACGTGGAAGAAACTAGAAGGCTGGTGGCTGAAGCTACCACCAAAAGGTTGAGGCAATTTCGGCAAGTGTTGGATCAGCTCAATGTCCTCAGGACTAAGAGGGCGGTGAGGTCATTACTGTTTGTCCACCAGCGGTATTATACGAAGGCCTACAAGGCAGGCTTGCTCTTAGCAACACCATTGCAACCATAACCGATAACCATTTGCCAGCTACTATGCAGATCTGTACTCATCTCAGAGCCAATTGCTGACGGACTTCCTGAATAATGTTCACTTGCCCGCGTCGGGGGGGGGGTTTCAGGGAGGCACTGGGGGAGGAGATCACAGCAGAGGAGGTCCGAAGGTCATAGCAGCACTTCCAACAAAAATAGCGCCCGTGCCTGATGAATATATGGCGTCGTATTATAAGATGTTCACGGGTGTCTTAGTCCCACATCTCACCAGTTTATTTAATAACTTCTGGGAGACTGGCAGAATCTCACCGTTCATGGAGGAGGCGAAAATAACGCTCATTCCCAAGCCCAATAAAGAATACACCAAGTGCACATTGTATAGATCGCTAGCGCTGATAAATGTGGACGCTAAAATATATACTAAAATCCTGGCTAACAGGCTTGAGAGACTCCTCGCAAATCTGATCCACCCGGATCAGTCAGGGTTCCTACACGGGCGGCAGACAGTCGGCAGACAGTTGACAATATCCGACGCGTGGCACATCTGATGCCGAGAAGGCTTTTGACTGAGTGGAGTGGACCTTCTTATTTAAAGTACTGGAACGGATGGGGGTAGGTGGAACATTCTTGCGAATGGTCAAAGCCAACTATAACGCACCCGTGGCACGCCTACTGGTTAACGGATCCCTATCATGTAGCATCAAGCTAAGCAGAGTGGCCAAGCAGGGGTGCCCCCTTTCTCCACTACTTTATGCAATTTACTTGGAGCCTTTGCTGCAGTCGCTTCGGGAGTCGGGGGAGGTGCATGGAATACCCTTCAGGCACCCATCAAAAAGTCACAGGCATTGCAGACGACATGCTCCTCCCACTATCGAAGCTGGATGAATGAGAGCATGTATGGAGATTCTTACGAATTCTGGGGCTGTCTCGGGCCTTAAAATTAATATAGACAAATCGGAGCTGTTAAATCTCAATGTGAGGGGAATGGAGGTGGCAGATCTCAAGAGGTCCTCGCCTTTCAAATGGAGCCCGGTGAGGATGAAGTACCTGGGACTTGGATTCCCCACACTACTTTCCGGCTGGCACAGGGCCTATTACCCACCCATGCTATCGTCCATCAAAGCGGACCTACAAAAGTGGAAGAATTTCAGGATTTCATGGGTAGGTAGAATCACAGGAGTCAAAATGGTGGCACTCCCCGGGCCTACTATACCTCTTCCAGGCCATCCCGCTGGCGGTACTGAATTGTTTTTTGGGAGAATTGGGGAAGATGACGGGCAACTTCATATGGGAGGGAAAGAGGGCGAGGGTTAGTCGCGCGTTGCTGAGGTCCCCTATAAAGGAGGGAGGGATGGCGCTCCCTAACTTCCAACTATACTATTAGGCATCACAATTGCGCATCATTCAGGAATGGACATCAGGACAAAAGGGAAAACAGTGGGCAGCGGTTGACCGGGCAGTGGTGAGGCACGATCTAAGGGAGGTATTGTGGCTCCCGCGTCAGCAAAGGCCAAGGCATATGTATCTGAACATTATTACAAAGTTGGTAGCTGATACATGGGACAAACTGGAAGGAAAGTATGGGCTCACCACTGTCCCATCCTCATTCACCCCTATTTCCGACAACCTGGACTTCGAACGGAACAGGGGTTGTTTACCCCTGGCGGATCAGGGGGAGGTGGGCATACTTGGGGGGGTGGGTGGCTTGGGGCCTTTTGTTTTTCACTGTTGACAATTTTTTTTTTTTTAAAAAGAATAACAAAAAATGCCTCCTCAATTCTTTGAACAAATCTCAACTTCCCTCAAAAACCTCTGCACCTCCTTTAGGAAGTTAAAAATGTGCTCTTGGCTGTTACCAACTCAAGTCAGCCACTCCGAAACACACTGTTCTGAGCTGAAACATGAATGACATTACAAGATTTTTAAACAGAAACTGAAAAGCGAATTTCAGAACTAAATTGGTTCGCAGAAACAGTCATCGTTAATGTAAGCAACCAGTAGTAGCACTTAACCTGTACCAAGTCCCCTCTTGTCTTTCTAATTTCTCACACATGTAAATTATTTAACCAACTGAAATTAACTTAACGTTACCCCCACCCCAAAAGCCTGTCCTGTCTTACCATTTATAGTTTAAGAAATGCAAGTCTTGTGTTTACTTGTGTGTGGAACATCTGTGTACTACGACTCATTTTTGTGCTCCTGTCTTTCCCCATTTATGTTATCCCAGAGAGGTCTCTTGTTCACCTTACATAGCCTAATTTTACAAATGGCTGTATATATCTCACCCGTACATAAAACAAAATAAGATTGTCCTATATACCACAGGATTACCTTTTGCAAGAGGCACTTGGCTTCACTCATTTCAGATGCCCTGGCTGCACACCAATTGCCAATTGCGCCACTGAAGAAATAAGCATCTGCATGGCTAGATTTGTCTTACTGCACTCTGCTCCACACAGTACAGATGCCTCCAGTTGACTACATACCCCCAAATACACTTTCTTTCTCTATAAGTACACTTTACTTCTCTAATAATAGTTTCCTTCTCAATAGTACAACTGCCCCCATAAGACTAATTGTTTGATAATGCACGGCCTCATTCGATTCAAAGCCCTTCCCAAAAGGGATCTTTGACCCTGAATGTACTTTCTCACACAGTACAAATGTTCCTACTGGAATACACGTATTAGAATGTGGTCTGCCTAACCGTTTAGATACTATAGCAGTACTCAATGACACAGCTTGGCAATTTCTGTAGTACAGAGGAGCTCCTACTACACTGGCGCTACATGTCCCGGGGTGTACTATTATTAGAATAGGGCCCCACACGTAGTATCATTTTCCGGAATGAACTCTGACTCAGTATGAAACACTACTCCTAACATTTACCTGTCCCAGATCTTGCTAAAGTTCCCTGCAATTGATGCTGATATTTTCTCCAAGATGTTTCCCATTCTCCATAAAATCCCATCCCAACCTACCTGACGTTTCCTACAAATTGCTGTTTCCTTCGGTGTCCATAATGTTCACACCAAGCTGCTCCTACCCATTAATGGTCACTGGTTTCTGACACAATTTTGCTATTTCATTGTGCTGTGTTGAGTACCAAGTAAATGGTACTCAAATTGATCACGCATGTGAGGTGAACTGCAAATTCTCACTTTCTTTGGTTTGTACTTATGAAATGTAAATACGCACATCTCCCTTCCTTCAACATTGAACATAGAACTCAATTAGTTAACTTAACCTATTTAATATTATCTCCTATATCTGTGTGGATATTTGCAATACAGCCCTGCCACGCTGTGGAAGATTCTAAATGTATGCAGCCAGGGTGTGTGAGGATGGAGGGGTTTGCCCTAATTGCAGGTGCCTGATGATGATGAATCTATGTGATCACCGCGCCACCCATAATGTCGACCATTAAATTGCTGACTCTCATTATGGCGTGATGCAGTGATCACATAGATCACTGTGCCCTGCATCCCCATAACTGCATCCCCTCATACCCACTTTCCTTTTCGGCAGCAAACCGTAAAGTGTGCCGGTGTCTCTCCTTTGACCCTGCAGGGTGAGTTCTCGCACACCAACCTGGGTCCATTTACCATTTAATGGCAGCAGGGGACACCCCTGCAACCCCTGTCCCCCACTACATTGACAAAGGGGAGCAGTGGACAACCCTGCAACCCTGCTCCCATTAGTCTGTGTAGTGGGGGTTGGTATTTTATTACCACGCAAAGGCGCAGTAATGAATTAGTCCCAATTTTCGGAACAACATTTTAGTATTATTCTATGATGATTGCTGTGGGCATCTATGAGAAGGCTGCAAAGAGGGTAATGGAAAAACTGGAAGCAATGAAAGTCAAGTGTGGGAGGTGCCACCATAATAATGTACATGGGCCAGCATGTGCGCCCTACCTAATTAATGAAAAAGAACCCTCAACAACAGTTTCTTCCATATCTCTTTAATTGGTTAACTGCAGAGGACGTGGATGTCCACATCCTCTGCAAGACCCATGTATTGTTTAGAAAGAATGCAGATGTTTTCTTCTTTGCAGCACCTCATATAAGAGAGTCCACCCTGACACACTATTTGCTGCTGTCATTAACTATTTCATGTATGTTTACTCCTATTTGTTGTATAAATCTCCCTGATGTTCTCTGAAAATCTCCACAGTCTGCTCTTCAAATGCCCCTTAGTCCCGAAACTAGCCCTGGTGTTCCCTGCAAATCACTATTTCCTGCCAAATTCCCTCACATTTCCGGGAGATCCCCCTGGTGTTCCCTGCATATTTTTCTTATGATCGATGCAAATCACGTTTGTGTAATTGGTCTGCTAAGTCCTGCTGTTCTGTGCCTAGTTCTAAATTATGAATTCTAGCTGTAGCATTTCACAAAGGCTCGTGAGCAAATGGTGTAATGAATGGGCAAGTGTGAGAAGGCTCAAAAGTTAAGATTCATGTTCCCATCCTTCCAGTGGAAAATGATAGTGTTGCTTTTCGCCTAATGGTATTCAGCATCACCACATCAAGATGATTCAATAGGGCAGATTCCTCTTCCAAGTCTTCAGTAGAGAGCTGTACTGCATTTTAGGGAATGTAGTGCTGTAAAGTGCAGATTTTGGTTCCAGTTCTTTCAGTAGATCAGTACATTGTTATTTTTTTATTTGCATTTGGTTTAAATAAACCTTTACAAAAATATATTAAGTGTTGTCCGAGCACAGCTCTGAGAATGTTCCTGTTTAAGCTAAGGACTAACCAGCTACCTACACTGTTGAAGGGAGGGTCTCGCTATAATATTCTTCGTAAAGAACGTAAAAGCGCAGGCACTTTAGAATCTGCTAGACATTTGTTTACGGAATGCCCAGGTCTAGCATCTGCAATTAAGATTCTTGGGTGCTTTGTTCATAACCTGGAGTATACACAAACAGAAAAATGTTGGTCATATTGGTTAAATACTCAATGCCAAAGTATGCATGTTTTAGTTGTACTGTTTGTGGAAAATGATCCTAAAATTGCTGCCAAGTGTATTGCCTCTAGGTATATCGTGGAAGTAGGGATCTTGCGACTGAGGGTTGACTTGCAGCTGTGCTTGGGTTCCTGTTTACGTGAGCTTTTAATTATGTGAACTGAAATATATAAATATGTGAACTGGAATTCTAAAGCTTTTCAGTTTTACAGTTTTATTATTTATTATATTAAGATTAACAAGATTGTTGGGATTGTCTGAGTTCTTAAAAATCTTGGATGTAAGTATTAGGAGGAAAACTGATGAAAACGTAGTGTCGACAATCTATTGATTGCATTACTAATTGTATGTATGTAAGTACTTTGCGATATGATGTTTTCTCGTTAATTGCTAATGTATTTATTATATGAATGTTATCTGAATATATGTTTTAAGTGAATTTGATTAATTACATTTGTAAAAGTGTTATTACTATATACAAATAAAATTAATGATAATTAAAAACCGTGTCACAAAAACATACAAATACATTCACAACTCATTATGATTAAATGTGATCCTTAAAACTCATTATCTCAGAATATATGATAGTTTCGCACTTCATTACAATTACTTATGATTATTAAAACTCATTGTCTAAGAAGATATTAAATTCATTCTGTTATTTCAACCAAACTAAAATCATAGCGTCATTATTAAGAATACAAACATTTTTCACAATTCAATTCTTAATTCTTTTACAATGCTTTAAATCATTAAAACCGGTTATTTAAAACAAGTATTAAATCAATTCGAGCCAAAGTGCAGATTTGAGTCAAACCCTCGTATGATTTGGTCCCATCACTCGGCCACTTTGAATAAGACCGCAGATGTTAGTTAGGAAGCGTACCACCTCAATCTTCAAGGCCACTAAAGAACCAAACAGCATGTCCCACCAAAATATATCAAGTTTGACTCTTTCTGTATCAGTTACAAATCTTTGAAAATAAAGTATACGTTTGGGCTTGAGAGATTCACAGTTCAACAACAAGTGTCTGTGTTTCGTTTTTACTTCTGTAAAATCTACATATTGGAGCACTGTCACTCAAACCACCTCTTATTTCGAGTATCCCACCCGTTAAGAGCGCATTAAACCTAAACCTCATGTACCCATTGCGTACAATCTTATCAGGGAACTTAACTACATAGGATTCGGGTAGTATTAAAATCTTGTAATGTGAAATTAGATAATACAATTTGGATTTCCCTCTATCGCCATTGTTTCTGCCCAAATTGCATTCTGTGTACATTTCTTTAGACGCATAGGATTGTTAATAAGAAAGTATTTCATTAATCCGAGTAGGGCTATTTTAGACATAAAGGAAGCCTGTAAAGTTGCAGAAATGGGCGGAGGCTGAGACAGCGGTGTGGCAGGAGGCAAGTTGTATGTCTTGGGAGGAGGAACTGGGCTCTCTGATGGCATGGAAGACATTGATATCCTGCATATTTGGGACAGGGGTGGATTCGGAAAAATCGGATGATAACGATGCCCGCTCATGTGCGCCAGATACAGGAAACGACATGGAAACCAGCTCGCGAGGGGGGAGGGATCAGGGAAGCAGTGCGTACTGATGGTTGAATGTAAAATGTAATAATGCTAATTGCACTGCGGCTTAGTTTGTATTGTTGGTTGTGTTGAAAAATCAATAAAAAAATTTAAAAAAAAAAAAAAGGAAGCCTGTAAAGTTAAGAGAACAGTAGCCTTCAAATTGCCATTTCCAAGGCCCGTTCCTAGTATGTCGTAAAGAATCGTGCCCTTATTTAAGAGCAACTTCCTGAATAAAGACAAACTTCGCCAATCCACAATAGCTGACAAAGATTGCAAACCCAATTCTTACCTTATTGCAGCAAAGGGTGCAGATTTCGGTAGGCAATATAGAATGATTTTCCAGATTAGCGACTCCACTTTTTTTGTAGCTCAATGTTAATCCATACAGGGAATTACTCTAGGCCATAAACAATTTTGGCAACCACCTTTAAATTGTAGAAACGCAGTAAGGGCATAAAAGAGAATTTCCCAAACTTTATCAATTTTCTGCATCACAATTTGACCCTGAACTCTCTCTGTAAGGTACTGTCTATAATGGAGTTTCAGATTGTTATATGTTGGGAACCCCAAATATCTCATTGTGGTTCGCAAGGCCGACTTTTCATGGTCAATAATCCATGTGTACCCAATCAGAGTATTACGATTGCTCAACCTCATAGTGACTGTTTTTTTGTTGTTGTTTCAGAGGCCATTTAGGTTAATCTATTAAAGAAATGTTACTATCAAGTTCTGAAGACCCAGAGGAGTATGGTCGATAAGTAAGAAATCGTCAGCATATGCACACCACGCCAATTTGGTTCCTTTGACTTTAGGAGGTACAAAAGAGGCTTAGTCCAAACATACCCCTGCATCTGAAACATAATGGTTCGGAAAGGGTAGGTGCGAAGATGCAACTCTGTTTTAGCCTGTTAAAAATGGGTATTGGGCAAGATAGTTGACCATGTGTGTCCAGGCGAACCTATGCAAATCTTCGTGGAGATGGATGACAATGGACAATATTTCCCCGGTAATCCCCAGTTTGTTCAATTTCGACCACAGTCGAGCCCTGTCGACTAGGTCGAAGGCCATAGACCGGTCCATGGCCGCAATATAAATTGGAGTGGCCCCTACCTTCCATGCCTTCTCCATTAGGAGAGAGACCAATAGGTCTCCCGCTTCTGTACCGACTTCTTTGCGGAAACCATACTGCTGTATTGGAAAATTACATTATTGGACGACCACTCCTCTAATTTCTCCAAGACCAGTCCAGCGAAGATTTTTGAGTCCGCGACCTCTATAGCAATGGTGGATAGCTATGAGGATCTTTTCTATTCCCCTGCTTAAATATGGGGATTACATACGAGTAATGCCAAGAGACCACAATATTTTTAGTCAGAATGATATTGTCAAATAGAATCGATAAAGCCTTTGCCCAGAGTTCTGGATTCCCCTTAAGAAGAGCATTAGAGAGGCGGTTAGGCCCTGCTGCCCTTGATGAACTTGATTTCTGGATTTGGAGCTGAATGTCCTGAACAGAAAAGGCTAGATTCCAAGGAGGTTGTTTTATAGGGATCCAATCAGGGTTGCTATTTACTCCTGAATTTACATTGCCAAAATGACCTACCCAGGCTTCCTCCAAAATTGGTGTTAACTAGACATCCATTTGTGTCGTCTCCATGCTATTAACTAGGAGCCAGAATTGTCTGGACGATCCATCTTTTAACGCTACCAACATGGATTCACTATCCTTCTATAGCAGGGAGGCTTCAATTTTTTGACTTCTGTTTAATTCTTCTCACCTCCTCCTTTTTATCCTCCAATGCAAAGCCTGAGTTCCACACTTGCCGTACCTCTCTGTTACACCTATTTTTATTTTGTCTAAGTTGTCATAATGGTGTTTATGCTTAGCTTTTCTGGGCGTGTTAGGATTCTTAACTGAGTCCCTGATAAATTTTTCTATAAACGGGGGTAAATTATCATGCGTGAAAAGTTTTCTCTTTTTGTCAATAGTAGTCACAGCGTAGTCCTCTATGAACTTAGCATTTAGTTTTGTGACATTACTATTATGCCTTACTATTCTGGATTTTGAATGATTCATAGTTAAATTTAAAGTGTATTCCAAATTAGAAATATGGTCAATTTAAAAAATCCAGTCTAGTTCAAGTATTCGATGATCACTTGATGTTGTTTTTTATAATAAAGTGGGAAGTCCCTTCCCGTAGAAGGAGAGACATGAATATGTAATCAATCGATGATGAGTACACCGCATCTGTCCACGTAATATGATCAATATAGTCTGCTAATAGTCTAAATGCTGACTGTAGGCCCCAATTGGAGAAGAATGTACTCCAGAGGTGACTCTGTAATTTCATTTGCCTATTCCACGGCAGACCTCCTATAATGCTATTCTTTGCACCCTCTGTGGTTACCGAAAGGAGACCCATGTCCCTTACCTTTTGAGATTCATATTGGATTTCCGAGTTGAGATCCCCCAGTATGACAATCTGCAAACCAGTAAGAGCAATCATCGCATCTATAATTACTTAATTGATTGCATCTATAATGGCTTGCAGATTCTGGTCTGGAGTCCAATAAATATAATATATTAATGATGAGAATATTAATAGCAACGCCACCTGTCTTTAGCGCCAATATTATAGCCAAGGCATCAAGTGATATGTGGATGCGTTTTATTATTCTCATATCTGGTCCATTTTTCATAGCAATAAGGAGCCCACCTTTGGGGCGTCCTATGTGAGGCTTCTTAGCTGGTTCACTGCACACGTCAAACCCATCTAGAGTAAAAGCTGGTACAGCTAAATGGGGTGAATGAGAAAGAGTGGGTGTTGTTTTTTTTTACTAATCATTATATGAGATCACCATTCCATCAAGATGGACAGATCTCTGAGGTGCCAAAATTTGAGGGTTTATTGATTTCCGTGGAAGACATTTTGTTTTTTATTTATAAACTTAACAACTCACGGGCTCCGGGTCCCGATGGGCTGTGTAATTTGATGTTTAAACAGAATCCTCGCTCTGGTCCAAAATCATGTTTAGTGTATTTAATCAAATTATAAGAACCAACACAATACCTCTGTCATGGCGCACCTCAGTGATCGTCCCCATCTTCAAAAAGGGTGATTGCTCGCTGTTAGGCAGAAACCTATGCAGTTCCCTCTGGGACCACTGCAAAAGATTTAGGACTACACGTGTTTGGCAGTAAACCCACTTGGTAGTAGTCTGTACCACACAGATTCACTTGGTAGCTGTGGCTGAGCAGTCAGACTTCCCTCAAGAAGAGTTAGGCAGTATACAGAGTATTCACAATAGGTCAAGAGAACACAATAGAACAAGTAAACACTGACCAGGGCTTGGTGTAAAAGAGATATAATTATTTATTTAAAACCACATCTAGAAAAACACACAGGCACTAATAGTAAGCAATCCAAAAACACAGTCACTAAAAGATATACACTCCCTTAAAAGAATATTAGACAAGTCTTAAGTAAAGCCCCACTTATTTTCAGACAGCGGTGAGCGCTTAACGTAGATGGCACTTCGTTTTTAAAGGGAGAGAAAAGCAGAGAATAAATTGAAACAGATCCCAACACTTTTTCACGAACACAACAAGAGAGGAAAGCAAAGTAACACCGTGAATGTAGAGTCAGTAGGTCGGATCCGCTCTAAGAGGATCAAAACAAAATGTGTCCAATGTCCCACGGTTGCAGTAGACAAAAGTCTTGTAACGGTTCAAAAAGGAGTTGGCCCAAAGAAAGGGACCAGTTAGAGGGTCAAGGCGGCCAGCCCAGTCCAGAAGGTTAAGGGGTTATTATTACCTTGTAGCAATCTTTAGAAAGGGAGGCCTGGCGGACACGGTACCTTAAAGTGGTGAGAATACTCCAGCGGGGGCAGTTGTTGCTGGCAGCGGATGCAAGTCGATGCTTTGTCCACTGCCAGGGAAGAAACCAGCCGCGGAGTTTCTCAGGTAAAAGGAGCGGTCCGTTGATTCGCGGTCCAGTGGTAAGTGGCTATCTGACTGCCGGGGTGCTTGGCACAGGCAATTCGACCAGAAACCGGTGTGGGGTGCAAAGAGAACAAGGTAAACTGGTTGTGCCCACCAGTCGGGGGAAGAAGCCTCTCCAGCCGGGGGATCTTCTCTGTCGTCGGGAAGTGGTGAGTCGGTTCCGCAGGGCTGCACCGGTGGTGTCGTCATGGTAGGTCGGGTCAGCTTCTCCCTCGTCGGATTCTCAGGTCCTGTGGCGACTTCTGAAGTTCCAGTCCCCAAAGCCCTGCTTTTATGCAGCATACCCCCATTCACTCAGCCTAGCTGTCAATCAAACATGCTAAGTGGTGAGCCGGCCGGCTCACCACTTGGGCCAATCACACAAGAGTGCGACTTGAGTTACCAAGGTAACTCAGTCCAGGGTGCCTAAACCCCCTCCCACACCCCCTGTGGTACCCAGACAGAGTGGCACCACTTTTGGAGGCTTCTGTGGAGAAGCCCGCCAAAAAGTGGAACAAAGGGCTCGACTTGGGTTGGAGTCACAGAAGAGAACACAAACGCCATTTTAGAATTGAGTCCTGGCAAAAAATAGCAACCGGCGAATTAATATTAATTAAATAAACCGGCGGTATGTTCGAATGGGGAAATATTCGTGGTTGAATATAAAAAGTAGTATCCACTGCCACCAGCCAAAACTTGATCAGGGGGGACGGAGACGTGCCCCCTCGACTAACAGACCCCGGGGCAATTGAATTGCCCCGACCAGTACGTCCACAATATGATGGTTTGTACCGGTTTCTGTTAATAATTTGTGACTAGTAAAGCCAATGGTGACTTTACATGCCCTGGGAGACAGTAGTCAGTCCCAGGGTATGGAGTCTATGGTGGGGTGTCACTATGGTACCCCTGTTTCACTGCACGGAGGCTGCTGTGTAACACACATAGTAAAAACACATGAGACCCTATGGAGTAAAGGACCCCATAGCCCATAAAACACATTAACAGTCAAAGGAACACCATAAATCATGTCCAAGAGTGGAAGAAAAAGAGTCTCACTCTTGGCAGGAGAAAAAAAACAAACTCCAGAAATCCAGCAAAGCTGCTGGGGGACTGACTAGGTTAGGAAATTCAGCCTAAAGAGAGAATTATCCCTAACACTCGCATCATGGCAATTATAGACCAATTGTGCTTTTGGATGCGCCTGGTAACCTCTTCTCTAAATTCATTTTGCGCGACTTTAACAAATGGTCAGCTGATCAGCAAAAGAGGCACTCCTTTCAAACTGGATTTATTCCAGGTATGGGAACTGGTGTGAACTTATTAACACTCACTTCACTTATTGAACATCATCGCACCCTGAACCAACCTTTGTATGTCACCTTTTGTTGATCTAAGAGCTGCCTGCGACTCAGTTTCGAGGGAGCTCTTGTTCCGAAACCTGCATCAGCATGGGTGTCCCTCATAAATTGTGGCGCTTATTATACCCCTTCACACACAGAACACCATTTGTGTGAGATTAACATCTGACGGCAAATTATCTGAACCTATAGGGACGTTTACAGGGCTGAGACAAGGTTACACCTTGGCCTCGGCTCTCTTTAACTTCTATATTTCATACATTGGTAGACCTTTTTTACATCTTCTCACTGACCCTCCCAAATTGGCCATGAGGGCGGTTTTGTTTTTGCTGTACGCGGATGACCTCGTACTTATTTCTAAAACACTGAAAGGTCTGCAAACAGCTTTGAATGCATTGGCTACTTACACTGAAGAGAATCTTCTCACTATAAACTTGGAGAAGACGAAGATCATGCAGTTTCTTCCAGCCAAGAAATCCATCAAGAGAACCCCCAAATGGTTTCTGGGTGGAATTCAGCTTGCAATTGTGAAATATTACACCTATTTAGGCACTTTAATCACAAGTCAAAGAGGTACTCGTGCTTACCAACAGCTATTGCAAGACAAAACCATTACCTCTAATCATCAGGCGGCACTTATCCAAGTCAAGTTTGGCAAATTTACGATCGTTCCAGCACTGACTTATTATCGGCAAAAGGCTACACCTATTCTCCTTTATGCATCTGAGTCAAAACCGACCTTATCAAAAGAGTTTTGGTCAAGGCTTGAAGGAAAATACTGGCGAAGAATTCTGCAGCTTCCACCCTCAACACCAGTAGCACTGATACGTAATGAATTAGGTTTGATTTCCTTGTTTGCTCCGTACATGTGGCAGTTGGTTGCTCTCTTCAGGAAATGTCTGATAGCCTTTCAAACTTGTTCTGTGTTGGGTATATTATCAGAATCTGTCCTTTCTTTGACTGACACATTTATCTCGAAGTGGCGTAAGTCACCCACACCCTTGCACCTGCAGATGTTTCTCTAGTCACTCTTGTTCAAAATCCTAATCAAGTCAAGACAAAACTCTTTCAGAGAGACTAGATTGACACTAGAGTACTATGTTGTCATGATCGAGACTTTGACCCTGAATTGTTTGCCATAAAAAAATATAGTGTACATGAGCCCTATCTGCTGAAATCTCCATCGCCACTGCACAGAAATGACTTCATTCACTTGAGGTTGAACTTGTGGCCCACAAGACAGATTGTGGCGCAATTATATATTATTAAGAGCACAGCCAACTACTGTCGCTTCTGTGAGAGACAAGATCACGATGAAACGTTAATCCATCGCCCGAGTGTGATGCTCTGATTTATCAGCGGCTTACACATTTCAAATATCTGATGGAGCTTTTTAGGCTTCTTACTCCTGAAAATCTATGAAAGTTAATACATTCTGGAATTTACATGCAGACCAGACTAAGGGCAATTGTGTTTTTTCGTGGTCTGAAACGTCAGGAGATTAATGAGAGCACTGTTAGTGAGATTATTCTAACCCAAACATAAGAATGAAGAACAGTGCAGTGGATGTGAGTGCCATTGGGCCAAGATGCAGATGTCTGTCTAAGAACCGATAAGACTTCACTAATAGTAATTATAAGTTGATCTGAAAATCAGTCTTGTTGATTTTGGGTTCTGTTACAAGATGTTTTGGTTAATTGTGATTTGTTTTTGTGTACGAAAGTGCAGCGTGTTTTTTCAAAGTAATTTTTCTTAATTTTCTCCCAACTTTTAATTGTTCAATTAATTTAATAATTGTATTTTATCATGTTTTTCTTTTAATGATATTGTAAAGTTGATTTATATCAGCTATGTCAATAAAAAAATAATAAATAAAAGAATTAGTCATCCAGGTTTCTTGAATACAGAAAATTTTAATTTCTGTCGCACAATTCTTTAGGGCTAGTTAAATGGGTGTGCCCTCTCGAATTCCAAGAAAGTAGGGAAACTTGCTTATTTTGGCTAAAGACCGGTCTTTAAGTTTTTTTAGTTGAGATACTAAGTTTCATAATGATAATGCCAACCATCTCCAGTTGGGGTCCTCCAGGTTGCGAGCTTGGTTCATTTCACTTGTTCCATTATCCACCCCTTCTAGATGGGCTTGCGTACTACCACTCGCCTGGGAGCAGTATTGCAGATTAGGAAAACCTGTACTAAATGGCAGTATGTCATTATTAAATTGGATTTGCTCCCTGATTATTGCGTCAAAGATTGTACGTGAGTACAACACGAGTCTGACATGATAAAATCTTTCCGGGTTTATGAAGTCTAATAATTTAATGTCTGTGCTAGACAAAGTTTTTAAGTTAGGGATTTCATTCAGTAATGAGAGGACCCTCCATCTATTTAATGACTCTGGGCCCCCGGATAACAGGATGTCCTCCATTGCACCCTGTTTAACTCACTTTCAAATACAGATTTAGGCCCTTTCACCAACCCTTCTGTGGCAATCACCCCCTCTTGTTCTTTCGATTGGGAGTTTGTGGCTGAATGTGTCTACGTTTTATCTTCAAGGATTTTTGGGCGTGGTGCTTCATCTACATCTTCATCTACATTTATTCCATCTGTCTTGGTTTCCTGAGAGGCACCTGCATTAATACAGTGTAATGTACCTGTGGGCACGTTCCACTGGTCTCCCTTTCTCCACTCCCTTATTATATCTTGTGAGAAAGTTTCCATAACCCCTGAGGACTTGGATAGAGTTAGATGTGTACTCAGTGTTTGTTCCACTGTTGCTTTAATCAGAGATTCCAATCGACGGTTGCTAAGTAGCCACTCGGCTCGCTCCCCCCAACCCCCTCGGTGAAACTTGCTCTTTTGTCCCATTCACCGGCATATCATTTCTCGTCATCGGGGAGGAGGTCCTGTCCCCCACCATCTCAGAGACTACTGGCTCACTCCTCCCCCCGAATCTTGTGATGGTATTCAATATAACTTTGTCCCGGAGTCCAAACTTGTCTAGGGATAATCATCTCATTGGGGATTGCAGGAAATTCCAGAGCCATGTGGGGTTTCACAGTTCTATCAGGGAGTCGACCCACCTCTGGGGCAGGGCTGCGGTCTTTTGTCATCTCTATAAGATTTATATTCTTGTTTATTTTAGCTAATTCATTGCTGTGCGGAAGAGGACACATGTTCTTTCCCCTTTCCCCCTCTGCTGATTTGCGGGGGTGCTCTCTAGGGTCCGGACTTCCCTCTTTTGTCTTATTCGCAGGGTCAACATCAATTATTTCTATTGATTCATCACTGCGTGCGGGGGGGAGGACATCTCCTTCCCTTTCCCTTCTCAGCAGGCTTAGAGAATAAGTGATAAATCCTCCCATTTCCAAGTTTTTGTTTCAGCTCGCTGGCCCTGTATCATGGTTACAGCCTGTGTCCTCTTCCATAGAAACATCTAAGCCCAGACTTGTGTCACACTGTATAATATCTTCTTTTATAAAGTTCCTCCAAGTATTTCTCGCTAGCTTATTTGTTCCCTTCTTCGGGACAGTTTTGAACGTTTACCTTTTTATTACCGTTTACTGGGGAGGTTGATGTCCTCTACCCAATTCTGAGCATAGGAGAAGAGTTCACAATACTCTCACCACCATCCAATGCTGCAATCGCAGATTCCCAGAAATCTGTAGCATTAGGCTTTGCGTTGGGGTTGCCTCCCCGTTCTTCAATCATCAATTGCAAGTTGTCTGCATTCACCGCCTTACATTCACTATCGCAGCCTTAGGTGGGAACTCCAACAGCAAACAATTTTGTCAGAACTGAGACAATGTCTCGCAATAAAGCGGTATGCGTTTTTAACTGACTTGGGCTGGCCGAGTCTATCTGTGGTGTCTCCCTGCCCACCCCGAGGCCCCCCCCTCCTGGCCACTGTCCCGAGGTTAAGGATTCATCCCACTCCTTCCCCTCACCCCTAGAGTGTTGGTATAAAGCAAAGAGAGAAATCTCTCCCGACAGAAACACCAAAGGGGTATCAGGAGATGAAGCCTTTGGCACCCTTTCCTCCACCCCACACAGGGTCTGCCTCGGAAGGGCTTCCGTCTCCTCCCCCACTAATCCCTCCCGTGGGGTGCCCGACTCAATCAATAAAAGAGACCGGTTGCCATCGTTCTGTGCCAAGATAGCTAAATTGGTCCGGGACTGCGGGGAGGGAGAAAGGGGGAGAGCAAGCGCCATTCTCATGGTGTTTTTCACAGGAGTAAAGACAAGAGGCGTGGATAGTATATCATCATACATCTGTGCCCCCTCCGATACTTCCCTCCTCGGTCTCTGGCCCACCCTCATATTTATAACACACTATAATCACCTTGGAAAGTAACTCTGGAGTCGACCAAACTCAGTAGCCCCATATTCGATGACAATAACTTTCGCCTGCTCGCCCGCGAACACGCCGAACAGGCACTCATGTGGCACTGCCGGTGGCACGCGGCCTCCTGGTTAAATCTGATTGGCTGGTAAAAAAGAGGCGTGGTCAATCGAGATGAATTGAAATAGGACAATTATTATTTGCTTAGATGAGGTCTCGTTCCTGCAGCGGTCCTGGCAGGCGAACAGGCACTCACGTGGCACTCCCGGTGCATTGTTTTGGAGGCCATGCAGTGGTTTTTCTTAAGCTTAGAACATGATGATCACACCTTTTTGGGTGATCTGACCTTTACTTTCCAGTCCTGAACTACCAACCTATTCTATCCACTACTGGCCACAGACCCAGACCCCAACGCACATGCCTACTAATGAAAGAAATGTTTCCGCCTCACTCAGACCCATCCCCCATTGACTCAATTTCCTCTATTCTCTGCCCTGCTAAAAGTGAAAGATGGTGAACTGCAGGCGACAGGGACATCTGCAGCCTTTCCAAACCCAACAACCCTACCTACTCACTCAGATTGGTGGAGTCCTGTGGGGCAGGCAGCTGGAATGGATGCAGAATAGCTGACTTGTACAGAGCAGGCAGAATGAGACAATCCGCTGTTAGTAAGGGAAATGATTGCCTTCCTTATTCTGCCCTTGCACCTTCTCTCGCACACTTCTTTTTGAAGGAGACACCAAGAATAACCAATGAAAACTGATGCAACTTTTGCTGGTATAATTTGACTGCTTTTTAGCGTGTAACAACACTTTTTTCTACTACAGTAAGTCAGACAAATAATGGGTGTTCATTTTTGTAGCATATCTTCCCCCCTACAGTCTGTAGAATGAGCATGTCATACTTTTCCCAAGTGACTGGAACTAAGGTCAGGTACTCCAAGACCTAGTTTCTCCATTGGTGCCTTATGCAGTTTGTTAAACATGATGGAATTACCAGATTTTTAAAAATGTTTAATTCATTTTCATAAAGGTGAAATCCCCAACAATCTGCCGCAGTGTGCTTCCCCTGAACTTCAAAAAACGACTACTAGTCAAGAGAAACTCAAGCCCCATCACCATAACGAGAAGAAGCAATACGACAGAGACTTCCTACTCGGTTTCCAGTTCATGCCTGCCTGTGTACAGAAACCTGTAGGACTGCCACCTATTAGTGATGTGGTCCTTGATAAGGTAAGCATGCAACAGGTGGTCCTGTTTTAAGTATAGTATGAATGGTATGATTTAGATGTGTCTTCTAAGTTTGCAAGCCTAAACCCTGAAAGTGGTGTTAGGAAATCTTTGGAATAATCATAACCACTGCACATCCCATTAAAAATACATCATAGTAAAAAGGGAAGAGGCAAAAAAGAAGCAATTAAAAAAAAAAATTAAACACCAAATTAGCCCTCATACTGAACATTTTATTTAAAAGGGGAAACTATACATTTGTTTTGTTTTTCGTTTTTTCTCATTGTAAACTTGTTAAGCATAAACAGGAAGCCAAATACTATCGTCATCATTGTATACAGTTGCATACATTCTCTGTAACAGGAATCCAGTACGGCAATATATGCATTTGATTCAAAGAGCAGTGTTATGTGTTACAATCAGTTCTGAATCCTCAAAAAATAAAACGCACGCAGCACAAAATATACAATTCTGGAAATAAAACAAACATAATTAACAGAAAATGCAAAATATAAAACAGGAAATATGTAATCCAAAATATATAATATGAACTACAGTGTGGAGGTCAATAGAGTAGTTATTCTGTTGGGTACTTCTACTCGTTTATTTGTTACGGGGGACCAGACTCAATTGTGGAAGAGTCTACACCTGTATCTGTCTGTAGGAGAATGGTTACCCCTCCCTTAGTATTGGAGCGAGAGCAAATTCCTCACACCGTCTAAATTACACTGCTAAATGCTGGTTCTAGTACATACAGCTAGAGAGAGAGTGAGGACCCCAAGAGTCTTATGTCACTCATGTATTTAGGAAAATTCATATCAAGTGTACAAGACCAGGGTATACATGTGAACATTAAATCTCACAATAGCGAAAAGGAAGCCCTCTCATGGGGTCTATAATGAATACCGGGGTTATCATTATTATTCACAAATGAAATCAATGTTCCCCAATTAACCAGGAATTGTGCCATCCCTCCAGTAAGTGCTGCATCAAACTTGCTCATAGCGGCCGCTAACCATGCCATTGCCCACAATTCCTTCATGTCTGGGAACACTGCAGACTTCCAATTCTTTTCCACAACCAATCGTGCAGCCACCAAAAAGTGGGTTATCAGTTTAGATTTTTTACCACCCAGTTCATGATGTCCGTGCAAGTCCTTGTTGCCCAATAGCACCACCTGTGGGTCCAATACTAAATCTATTCTACAGGCCTCCTTTATCTGGGCCAAAACCTCTTTCCAAAACACTTGTATGAGGGGATACGTCCACTATACATGAAAAGAGGTACCCAGAGCAGTTGTGCATCAAAAAAGTATGATTCATTTTGTGCAGGCGCTGTGAGAAACCTGAAGGTGTCTCACCAGCTAGTCACCGGGGATCTGTCATCCAAGTGCCCTGGACTCGGCCATCGCTTTTGGATCCACTTCCTGGGGGTGGACCAGTGCGGGGGGGGGATCACCTGGATGAGGGGTCTTCCAGGAGTGGAAGTGGGACACCGGACGATGAGACGCGGTATCCCCTTCCCTCTCCTTCCCTCCAACACCTTTTCCCCATCCATACATAGGAACTCAATACCCCCGCGCCCCCATGTCCCACCCTTTTTCCCTGACACAAACATGTTCTCACGGGCAGTTTACTGTGAGCGACAACGTACTAACACCAGAGCTGCATACTTGACATGTCCCAATACATTGGTCAGGCAATTACTGATCATTACACACACCCCTGACTTACATCACACTTCCCCAAACGGATAAAAGGTGGAGCACGAAAGCACACTCTGAGTGAGGAAAAGCACACAAAGAAACGGATGTTCCAAGATGGCAATTTAATACAAGGAGAAATACAGTGAGACCAGAGAGGGTTGCAAGGAGAGAAGTGCCCTTGACCTTTCAAGACAGTTAGTTTCGCGAACCTTGGAAAGTAAGAAAGGGGGCGTGGCTACAAAGCCATGTAAGAGGACGTGTTTGCCGGGAACTCCTACTGATCCTGAACTGATCCGGCTAAACTAGCCATGCAAAATCTTCTACGACGACTGGAATTGCGTGTGCACAACTATAAATAATCGGGGTATGACTGGAGCTGGAAACTGAACAGATTGCTACAGTGATTCACCCGCACCCAGCCGAGCAAAAAGAGCAGCAGCTCGGAGGCGAGCGAGCCAAGATGGTGGCCCGTGGAAGACAAAGGGTTTGATCCGAAGTGCGGAACCCTGATGGATGTTGCGCGAACGCTGTACGCGGCAGGCTGAAAAGGGGCGCGAGCGGACCTGCACCCGAGGTCTGGAGGAGATTGGCACTGTAAGCTGAGTGCATACAGTCGGCGACCCGGCGGCAGGGGACGCAGCATGGAGTCCCGTGATACACGGGGCGACTGCCTAGGAGCCCGAAACCAGTGAGGGGAAGTGCTGATGGACGGCCTGCCTAGTGCGCACCGAGGGGAACACGAACGCTCCGCCCCGTGCGACGGCATTATGTTGATTGTCCGGATTGAATGCTTGGGGAGACACGCGAACACAGAGGCGCGCGCAGACGCCCTGTGTGGAGCGCATAGAGCAGATCACGCTGCGTGTGAAACTGCTGGGAGCGCCTGCCTCCCTTAAGAAGGTGACAAGAGCTGAGCTACGTGCACAGTAGCTGGCAATGGAGAGCTGGAAACACGCCAAATAGCCTGGAATACATTTAATACAGCGCCGCAATAAGAGACACAGAAACATTAGCCCACACTTGCAATCCTACATGTAACAAGCCCCATTACATCATCCTGAGGAGGCTAGCCAATACATGGCATAACTAAACGAAATGCTTTATAAATGGTGATTCAACCACTCGTGGGGCACAGACATGTTCAGATAGACATACAGTGACAGGCAGTCACGGAGAGTGGGCATGTATGAGCGCGCACAGCGAGCCCGAGATTGCTGTGACTGATAACTGCAGATGAAAGAGCACAGGTCGTCTCTTGAAAGTGGGGACCGACAAGGGAGGCCATCGGAGCCCACAGAGCCCAGAGAGCCACACCGGAGCTAGGCGAAAGCCCTGGAATCTAGGCCGACCAGGAACCAGAGCCCTGTGAGGGAGGAACTAACCCGCCAGGTTACATGGGAGGCCACAGTCCATTCCGGACAGAGGAGCAGTTGCTGAGGGGCATCCCTGTGCAACTTGCCACGCTTGAAAGGAGGAGAGCACGCGCCAGGGCCGGCCCACTTAACCCTGACATGTCGAAATGTCTAACAAGCCCATCAGATTGAAAAGCAAGCAACCCACACTGGATGAATTTGCTAAAACACCACCAGTTGTGGAAGGGGCCAGGATGAAAGACAAGACTCCGTTTGGAGGTCCAGTCGTTATGGGCAATCAAGAGGTACTAGCGGCAATTGCAGACCTGAAAGTGGCCCTTGAGACCAACCTGGGCCTGGCAATGGCTGAACTGAAAGCTGCACTGGAGCTCAAAGTCGGAGAGGTGCAGGAGGATGTAAATCTTCTCCGGCGGGATGTGAGAACGCTTGCGGAACGTAAGAGGTGGCCCCGAACACCACGGCCTGCGCGTCCCACAAATCTGAACTGCACGCCTTGACACAACAAGTGGGCAACATGGAGAGCAGGGCGGAGGAGGCGGAGGGACGCGCCCGAAGAAACAACATCCGTATCATTGGATTGCCAGAAGGAGCTGAGGGAACCAACCCTACGGAATACATTGAGTCAATGTTATTGCAGGAGATAACTGGGGGAGCCCTGTCCCAGGGGTTCGCGGTTGAGAGGGCGCACAGGGCCCTGACGAGGAAGCCGCCGCTGGGGAACCCTCCTACGCAGGTAATTGCCAAGATCTTAAACTACCGAGACCGGGAAAAATCCTTGAACACTTTCGGAAAGGTGGCACGATACAGAGAGGGGCAGCGAACATAACGGCATATCCGGACTATACCTTGCAAGTACAGCGCAGTCGCAAGAACTTTGGGTCCGTGAAAAGAAGAGTGCGAGAAGCGGGCCATAGGTACATGCTGCTCTATCCAGCTAAACTGAAGGTATTCCACAAGGGCAGAACTTGGTTTTTCGACACCTCGTAGGATGCTATGGGATGGTTGGACGTGCAGAGCTGCCCCAGGAATCGGATGTCCAGGGAACTGACGGAGGAGATAAGTAACATGTGTCTGTAGCGCTCTAGGTGCCGCAGCTTATGACAATGGGACTTGAATATAGCATTGTATACCATAGGTGGAGAAGTGGGTTGAGAGCTATAGCTATAGTGGCATGAGAAACTGCGATAATATGGGAGCTACACGGAGCATGACCTCGTACCCCCATAACATCTAGTAAGTTAGGTCACTGGTAGGTTGGTGACACCCTGCTGGGTTCTGGGCCGGGCTTTCTGGGACAGAACCAAACGCGGGGGGGGGGCCTGAGATCCAGGGATGGAGCTGGGCACTTCTTGGGGTTGGGGTCGCAGAAAGGGAGGGAGGGGGATGGGTGAGAGGGGTGTGCAGTGGTTTGAAGTTGGGAAAAGGGGTGTTGGGAAAGGGGGGAGAGGGTGGGAAGGGGTTGTGTGCAGTGGATTGTTGTAGTTGCGGAGGAGTTATGGGGTGAGCCTACATCCCCCGGAAAACGAGATGAACCATGGGAGACCTTAAGATAGTCACTTGGAACGTCAGGGGGCTCAATAGTTATTTGAAACGGAACAAGGTCATGATGTACCTGCGTAAACAGAAAGTGGACATAGCCTTGTTACAAGAAACTCATCTAACACAAGATAAACTGGAAGTGATATGAAAGAAGTGGAGAGAGACAGAAGTAGGGGCAGCATATTCTGCCTATGCAAGAGGGGTAATCACATGGCTGGCCCCACATGTCCCATTCCAGCTGCTGAGCTCTGTGGCAGAGGCAGATGGCAGGATGGTGGTTGTGAAGGGGATTTTGGAAAACAGAGAGATCTGCATAGTAAATACTTGTGCAACGAACCAGGACACAGCTGCGTACTTTAGGACCCTGTATGGTAAACTCAGTGGTAGCATAGGGGGGGCGGTATTGTGGGGAGGAGACTTCAATTGTGTATTAAACCCCAACCTGGATAGATCAGACACTAAAGTAGATAGACCCGCCCCGACCGCAAAAGCATTGTGTGCGTTGTTGGCGGATTTTGGGCTTATAGATGCATGGAGGTCATGTCACCCGATGGACAGACAATACTCGCACTATGCAGCCCCACAGGGCCTATATACTAGACTATGGCCCTCATTACGACCCTGGCGGAAAGTGACTGACATGACCGCCATAGCGTAAATAGCGTTTCCGCCACGGCACGACGGAGGAAAGTGCGGCCAATTCCGACCCATCGGGCACGAACATCACGCCATGGCAGAAGTGCAAAGTCCGCGATGGCGGAAATGACCCCAAAACGCCCCTTACCGCCGTCGTACTTCGCCCTAGGTGCAATTCCGCCACCCATCCAAGCGGACACCGTAATGAGCGGTCAGCGCAAAATACGGTCACCGTAAATATACGGAAACGGAAGTAAAAACATGGGGCCGGAACGGGAAACTGCACGCCGCACACCTATAAATAGAGAATCCCAACACAACCATTAAAAATCCGACCCTGAGGCACATCCCAACCCGTTAGCCACCCCAGGTAAAATAATAAATATGGGCAAAGTTGCAAAAAAAGCGTGCGACCGCAAGCGGCAGGTCCACTTCTCCCACGAGGAACTCACCGTGCTCACTGAGACCCTCCAGGAGAATGCTGCCGTCGTCTTCTCCACGCAAATGACCAGGACGTCACTTGCGAACAAGAAGGCCATATGGGCCCTGGTGGCACAGCGGGTAAGTGCGGTGGGGACCGCACCCCGCAACCCACAGCAATGCAGAAAGCGATGGGACGACCTACGGATACGCGTCCGGAGCATACTCTCTGCCAACCGGAACATTGCCACAGCTACCGGGGGAGGATCGGAATCACCCATCAAGTTGACCCCGTGGGAAGAAATCTGTGCCTCCACCATTGGAATGGAGAGCATAGAGGGAGTCGGAGGGATGGAGAAAGGAGTGCAGACATCAGAAGAATCAGGTAGGTGGCCCAAATTAAACTATGCCAAATCCACATTCACCAACCATGTGAAGTACCACGTGTCCCCATAGTGCAACAGAAACACATGTCCAGGAGAACGACCACATACATTGCCATGACAGCGACCCTTAAAAGGCAGATTAAAGAAATAAATTATTAAAAATCCCACAAACACACTCTACATGTGCACCATGCAGACCCTAACTGCAGACTGCAAAATAACTGCATCCCCAATCCACACAGAAATGAGACCACCCCCAAGGCCCTGACCCAAATCACCCCCAGGTACCACCCCAATGCATGTGATGCAATTGCCATTCCAATACCAACAGACCCATGAATAACGCTCGCCCTCCTTTACTCCACCACAGGGTCCGATTCCAACGACGAGCTCCAGGACACCCCTACCAGCACACCTGCAAAGAGGGCCAAGACCAACGGCCAAAGACCCTCCACCTCAGCTGCACGGATCAAGACACGGCAGCTGCACAAATCGAGTGGCAGCACACTGGAGGGGACTCCAACAGGCACCCCAGCAGCCAGCATGTCCACAACATCAGCACCACAGGTACCCCCAATGGATGCCACAGAAGGCACTGCTTCTGGTGGCAGCAGCACCCCAGGTGACACTGCATACATGCCAGCATGCTCCGACACAGAAAACGGTGCTGTCGAAGCAGGACACAGCCATGACCTGTCACAATCCCCCTGTTTGTTCCATCCCGTACACCATGAGGAAACCACGCAGGGGCACCCACAAGACGACGACTGGCCAACCCCCACAAGGACTGTTGCAAGGCAACATGAGGCGTCCAGCCCCTCTGTGACACCACCGCAAATGGGCATGGCCCAGCAGAGGCAACAGTCACTCGAGCAGATGGTAGAGCAACAGCAGCAACTGGCCACGCTCCTCAAGGAGCATGCTGCTGAATGTGGGGGTACCAAGGCAGCCATTGAAACCTCTACTGAGACACTTAGGGCAGAAATGGAGAGAAGTACCGAGAGCCTGAGGGCAGAAATGCAGAGAAGCACCGAGAGCCTGAGGGGGGAACTGCATGCGACGTCCAAAGACGTATGTGGTGAACTTGCCGCTGTGCGCCGTGTGCTCACTGAGCTCTCACAAACCCTCAGGGACATGCATGGACGTGAGCAGGCAGAGACATCATCCGTTGCAAGTTCCGTCCAGGGCAGCCCCCAACGTAGATCTGGGAGGACCCGCCGCTCCACAGGCAGGGGTGCCCCTGATACCCGGAAAGGGGGCTTGCAATAGCGTCAGCCCTCTGACATTGAGCGCCATTGGACACTGGTGTGTGTGGGGGGGGTAGGAGGGTGGAGGGGGTGTGTTGTGCTTCATCGGGTGGCGGGACGATTGGGTGTGTAATGTCATTTCACATCTGCAATACAAATCTTCACATCCATCAAATGAGTAGCGTGGACATTGATCTCTGTGTACGAGGCCTATCTTGGTGTACAGTCCACATTGTGCATGTTCCAGACACACACAGCGCCACAAGTCCCGTGTCCATGTAACAGCCACCAGGCGTGAGTGCTAGAAGCATACATCTATGAGATTTTGACGGATCTCACGGGCCTCCTGTGCCTCGTGGACCCCTTGAGGTGCTGCCACATCCCCACCCTCATCATGACCATCTTCAGGTGCTAGCAGTTCTGCGTCGGGGGGCATGGCCACATTCCTACGTACGCACATGTTGTGTAGCATGACACATGCCATGACCATCTTTGCCACCTTCTCATGGCGGTACAGGAGTGCCCCGCCAGACCTGCTGAGGCAGCGGAAACGACCCTTCAGTAGGCCGAATGCCTGTTCTATGACCACACGGGTACGTGAGTGGGCATGGTTGTAGTCCTCCTCATGCTGGTCCCGTGGGTTCCGGATTGGTGTAAGGAGCCATCTCTTCAGTGGATACCCGCCATCACCTGCATGTGGACAACAAAGGATGTTTGTGGAATGTCATTACTACGTACGCATCCCCCCCCCTTCCTGCCAGGTCACTCACGCATCACCTACCCCACATAAACATGCATTTAATGAGACTCACCAAGTAGCCAGGATCGGCGCCCTGCGTGTCGCTCCATGTAGCGTGGTATTCTAGAGTTCCGCAAGACCATAGAATCATGTGTTGATCCTGGAAATCGGGCAGAACAATGTGTGAAGATCCTGTTGGAGTCACACACCATTTGTACATTGATAGAATGATATTGCTTCCGGTTGCGGTACTGGGCCTCCATGGCATGTGGGACAACCAATTCCACATGGGTGCAGTCGATGGCACCAATGCAACCCGGTATGCCGCCAAGTGCATGGAATCCCACTTTTGTGTTTGTAAGCTCTTGCTCCGTGCGTGGTAAAGTGATGTAGTCGTCTGAGTGCTTCAGGAGGGCATCAAGTACTTGGAATAGTGTCCGTGAGAATAGTGGCTGTGAAATGCCATGCAACTGTCCGACTGTGTGCTGGTAGGTGCCTGTGGCCAGGAAGTGGAGTACAGACACCACCTTCAGTAGGGGTGGGATGGCGGTTGGGCTATCTATCATGCTGACAAGGTCAGCGTGTGTCATGTTGACAATGGCGGTTATGGTGTCCCGGTCCAAACGGTAGAGGGTGTGGATCTGCTCAGCTGTGAGGGTGAACGGATTAGCTCGGAGGCGTGGGATTGCGGGCTGCCTGCGTGGTGGTAGTGGCTGTGCTGGTGGGGCTTGCTGGCCATGCCTTGCCCTCCTCCTCCTCCTCCTCCTCCTCCTGCGTCTCCTCTGTGCGGCCGCTTGTTGTAGTAGTTGGCGTTCGTCTTCTTCTTCAAGTTGGAGTACTTGCAGTGCAATCAGGTTCCCCAGGCCCAAAATCGCTAGTCCTGCCGGTAGCATTCTGGAGTGGGTGTGGTTGTGGGAGGGGGTTGGGTGTGCAATTTATGTGTTTACAGGCTGTATTGCCTTCACCTGTGGTGATTCATTCCACCTGTGTCAGCTGCAATGCCTTTCGTGCGAGCACGTCCCGCACACGACGCTGCAATTAGACGCATGGCATCTTGCTTTAGCATTCATGTTCTTAATCCCGATGGCAGTGGAATATTGGTTTATACGCTAATTCTGCTATGGTCACATTGTTGCACATACTACATTTGCATTTGCGAGCAGACTTCTGAAGGGTCGGTGGAATGTAGTGCCCGATCAGCGGTGGACCCTCATGCAGCACTGCACCGACGTTAACCGACGGCGGGGAGTCCCATCAGTGATTGAGGGCAGTTACCATTTTCACACACAGCCGCACTGCATAGATGTATTTGTGGCTGCAAGCGTTCACAGCTGCCTTTTGAACGTGATGTTGCAAATTAGGAATTCGAAGGGCAGCGCTTTCGGTTTTCGACTAGTGGCGTGGAGACGCCCACAGGTCTGACTGGAAAAGTAACGTTCTATTGTTGAATGTCCTTGGGACAGGGCCCATGACGGGAATGCAATGAATGATATGATTTGAATGGGATGCGCTATAGCGTAGTGGACGATAAGGCAGGACGTTCCCAAATACATGTAACTTCACTACACAAGGAATCCGGCCAGGAGCACAGTGGATTTTGAAGGCTGCATTACGCACAGACTCAATGGAAATTTCGAATGTAATGTGAGTGAATATTCAGGCGTTTTCATTACGGGATGAGGGAATGATGAATGGATGCATGGGAAGATGTTTTAATTGGGAGTCTGCCATGTACATGGCTATTTGGAATCTATCCCCTTCCCCTGCGCTATGTCATGCAAGGCTGCCATGGTGGGACGATCGTCTGTCTGCCCTTGTTGTACCCTCCCTGTCTCGACGCGCCTTCAATCACTTGTGTCTATGCACGTTGATGATCCCATCTGATGCATCCTGTTCTGACAGGCGCATGCACACAGACACTCGTTTGTAATGGAGTATTCACATCGATTTGGGTCGTTATGATTCGCTAGTGGTTTTTGGGTGCAATTGGTCCTTATGAGTGGGCTAACATGCATGTGGTTGTAGGTTTGGTGTGTTGAATGATGTGAGTGATACATAAGAAGTTCGGATGCCCATTCTATCTTCTTTTTTCTTTTGGGTGACAGGTATCTCCTCCCCTTCTGCCGCTGCCATCTGTACGCCACTCCTGCAGATGGCTTCTACAGTCGACACCTGCATCTTCGAGTTAATCAGTGGATCACCATTACGATCTTATGGGACGATCGCCAATGGCCCACATGCCCTTACGCAGTACTTGTGGCTAGGTGCAGCATACCTAGCTTCCAGCTGGACTAGTGCCTACCTCATGGGACGGCCCTGCGGTCCTAGGCGCTTCCATGTTGCCTTTTTGGAGGTTGATGTTGCCCCTGTGTGCCATGAGGGTACAGGGCGTCACACTTGGGGTAGCTGGTCATTTATTGCGGATGCAGCCCACAGTAATGCTGATCATTTGTGAGTTCCTGTTCTAATGGCTGTATGGCCTTGGTGATTTCGATGTGCATTAAATTTGTATTCAGATGTTAACCGTGTAGCGTTATTCTTTGCTAGTAATGTGGCATATTACGTTTTGTGGCGCGATGTTTTGTGAGGTGTTCTGCATTGGGTTCCGGCTCCTGGGTACAGTTGTGTGGTACCTGCTTATGCTGATGGTCGGTTTGACTACTGGCATGTGTACAGGGCTGGTGCAGTCTCCCTCAGGTTGCTGCTTTGGATGTTGATTTGCACTGGTGGCAGGCGATGGGGGACAGTTGTTGTTTTGTGTCATGATGGTATCTTCATTTCATTTTGGTGTACTTGCACCTTCAGATGCCTGTGCTGCATCGGTACGGCAATGGTGTGTTGCCAATTGTGGGTGGCCACTCACAGGGCACTTGGGGCCCCTGCATGCATTTGTTCGTTGGCATGCTTGGGTGACTTGTGCATTTCACTGGTTGCATGGTGTGACTGCATTGCGCCTACGAGGAGTTGTGCAATGTGGGCAGGGAGTGGAGTACAGGCACTCAGTAGGGCCATTTACGGTTGGTTCGCGATGCCGTATTTCTCACCATGGCGGAATGGTACTTTCCGCCATGCTTGATGGCGTTAGGTACATGTACGCTAGGGTCGGAATTCGCGTACCGTTGCGCCATGGAGGTAATTACGGTTTTGCAAGGTGCGCGTGCGCGTACTTGGTGCAGTTAGCGTTGGCGTTCACTGCGGTGTCGCTAATGGCATCGTACTTTACGGTGACGGGTCATGATCGCAACGGGCGCTATTCGATGGCGGTATTACATTTCCGCCATCGTTTTTCCTATTCCGCCAGGGTTGTAATGAGGGCCTATGTGTTTGTCATGCAGGAACTAATGACCGACATACCGCAGGCGGAATACAAAGCCAGAGTCCTCTCGGACCACTCGCCAATGATGCTATTGTGGCAATACCGACCCCCGAGGGGAAGGATACCCACATGGCGATTGCGTGCAGAGGCGCTTAAAGATAGTGTATTTAGGGAGGATATGCGGGAGGAAATAATAAGTTACTTTGAGATAAACACTGGCAGTGTCAAGACAGCGGGCACGCTCTGGGAAGCCTTTAAAGTAGTAGTGAGGGGAATTGCCATGGCCAAGTCGAAAAGGCTGCAGAATGGGGTCCTATCTGAATTACAGGACTCCGAAAAGGAGCTAGAGAAAGTACTGGAACGGGGTAGTAACACGAAGGAAGATAGAGAAATGACATCGGGTCTGCAGCAGAAATGCGCAGGACTTTGGGAGAGGTTAAGCAATCTTAACTATAACAAGTATATAGAGAGACAACATGCTGAAGGAGACAAGCCGGGGAGAGTCCTGGCATGGCTCTACAAAAACGAGACCCCTAGGCCCCCAATCAGAACAATAGTGAAAGACAATGGAGACATAGTTGATACGCAAGAGGGGGTCAATCAGGAATTTGCAGAATATTAGAGACGCCTGTACGGGGATGTGGCAGGGAGTAACAGGGGGGAGATAGGGCACATACTGGAAGATATTGGATTACCCCAGATTAGTGCAGGGGAGAGGGAGGAGCTAGATGCCCCGATCACCCTAGAGGAACTGGAGGAAGTAGTGAGGCAGCTGCCCACGTGCAAAACCCCGGGAATCGATGGACTCCCGAGCAAATTTTACAAGGCATATAAATCAGAGGTACTCCCCTGCTGCTGGTGATGCTTAATGAAGCATATGAAGCTGGGAAATTACCGGAATCTTTACACGAAGCGGTTATTATACCACTTCCCAAGCCCAATAAGCCTGGTAGTGACTGCGGATCCTACAGGCCCCTGTCGATGTTGAACCAAGATAGTAAGATTCTAACAGCGGTCCTAGCAAATAGATTAAAGAAGGTTATCAACAAGCTGATACATCCTGACCAGACAGGATATTTTCCAAACAGAAACATATCGAATAATTTGAGGCGACTCCATCGAGTGGTCGAACACACGGATGGAGACACAGGCGAGATGGTGAGAGATGGTGATAGTATCACTGGACGCGATAAAGGCATTTGACTCGGTCAAGTGGCCTTGGTTAAAAGCGGCCCTAGCCAACTATGGTATGGGGCCATGATATCTTCATTGGGTATAACTACTATATAGTGCGCCACTAGCGAGAGTGAAGACGGGAACGGTGATCTCTGAAAGGTGGCAACTTGGTAGAGGTACCAGGCAGGTATGCCTTTGGTCCCCCATGCTGTATATCTTAGCGCTGGAACCTCTGGCGATTTATTTAAGGCAGCAGTTTGATGCAATAGGCATTGTTGTTGGGGAGACATCGCATTTAATTTCACTATATGCAGACGATATGTTATTGTATTTGCGGCACCCAGAAGAGAACCTTCAATTTGTACTGGAAGTGATGAAAAGGTTTGCAGAACTATCTGGTATAGCTGTGAACCCCAGTAAGTCCTGTGTGTTTCCGCTGGGAAGATATAGAGGGCTCTCGGTGGAGAAGCTGCCGGTTTTACAGATACCGTGGGAGGTCACAACCTTCAGATATCATGGGGTAGACATATACCACACAGTAGAAGCCGAACACAAGCATAATACGGAAAGAACGGTTCAGAAACTGGAGAATAGCATGAAGTTCTGGGCAATGGGCGATGCTCAAGATGGTGGCATTGCCCAGACTGTTGCATTGCTTCGCGAACATCCCGTACTCTATACCCCGGAAATTCTTTACCAGGTTGGACAGCACATGTAGGGAATTCCTATGGCATGGGATGAGGAACAGGGTAGCCCTTTGGAAACTACAAAATCCGTATGAGAAAGGAGGTATTAAATTACCAAACTGGGAAGTGTACTATGTGCGAGCCAATTACAATATGTAGCCAAATGGCTCTCTGAGGAGCCTACCTTAGAACATAGGCTGCATCAGGGGGACTGTGCCCCATATTTCCTGAAAGAGATGATATGGTTGCAAAAATGGGAGTTGGGAGATCGTCCAAGGATGTTGGGGTTTGGGTGGGGGATGTGGCAAAGGTCATGCCGGTTGATGGACAAGCCATCTCCGCGCACCTCGCAGATCCCACTGGTCACAGTGGTGGGAGCAGAAAAGCAACTACGGTTAATTATTAGGAAACACTGGGAACCGGTAGGGATAGCAACCATGGGAGATGTGTGGCAGGAGGGAAAGATATTAGAATTAGAGGAGCTGGTGGAACAAACGGGGTTGAGTGCCGGGCAATATATTACGTACCATGGGATGGTGCAGCGGATCAAAGACACTTGGTCTGAGGTGGAACTGGCAGAGGAGCCGGATACCATACTGGATGGATATATGACATGGCGGAAGGGGGGCACGAAACATCTAGAGTGTATGAGATGATAATGACCCAAGTGGGCAAGGAGGTGGTGCAACTTAGACTGGACTGGGAAGAAGAGGTGGGGGACCCGATGAGCGATGGGATGTGGGAAAGGGCACAAGGATATCATAAAAAAGTTTCGAGAAATGCCAGGCTGCAACAGATACAGTTGTACATAACTCACAGGGCATTCTTGACGCCACTAAAGATAGCTAAATCTAAAAACGCCGGAAGACAAGTGTGCCCAAAATGTAATGAGAAAAATGCAGGGATGGTGCATATGTTTTGGACATGCCCACTGATCGCGAGATATTGGGGGGACATAGCACAGAAAATGGAAGATAAAGGGTTCTGTATGAAGGTGGATACCGTGTGGCCTTGTTTGTTGGGAGGTTTCCCCAGACCGCGTAAGCTTAAACATGTGAGTAAATTAAAAGATCTAGCATATGTTCTGGCAAAGAGAAGGATCGCAATGGGATGGAAAGCATGTTACAGGCCCAAAGTGGAAACTTGATGGAGAGACTTGCAGAAGTGGGTGGAGGCAGAAACAGTGGCATGACAGGAAGCGTGTAAGGGGGACATAGAGGGAGAAGCGGGAGCCCTGTCGGGTTGGAGGCAGCTGATAACTGAACTATTTGGGCCCTCGCATGATGGACCAAGTGATGGTGATATGACGAGCGCGGCGGAAGAGGACTCCATACCGCAAGAGGTGGGAACTAACAATGTGGGAAAGTAGGCTCGGAAGGGGGAGGGACGGGGAACACAGTGGGCGAGAACATAATAATGTATGTGTATATGTGAGCAAATTATGTATCCACTGTAAGTTTGGTTTGGGTTGTTACTTTGTTGTTTGAACAAAATCAATAAAAAAAAAAAAATAAAAGTAAGAAGCCTAAAACCGGGAACTAAAGCTGAAGAAACCTACACTGTGCACCAAAGGTATCCGGGGCTCTGCCGCGGCGATAACAGAGGCAGGGAGGAGCAATTGCTACTGTGGTACTATCCTTGGCTCCTACAACAAAGCAGCGCCATTAAAGACTGCATAGCCGGTGAGTCGGAGAGTCTGATGCCAAACAAGCTTGTGTTTGAACCAAGGTGGCAAGCGGCAACATTGTATGAAGAAACCCAAAGATGACAGTGTGTGAAACACATGTGATGTGTGATGCAAATATAATTGGAAACCAAAGGAGTGAATAAACTTTGGAAGGCCAAGTGAGATATCGTATACAGAGTGTCCGGTGCCACGTCGGTGCTGATACGAAGGTCTCTGTGAGGTATCCAACTGAATGTCAACTGTATTGTAAAACGGACGTTTGTCTCGAAGTGGTCCTGCAACAGGCCAAGCTAACTCCTGTGTACATTTGAAAGTCTTTGATAAACCAAGGTGAACTACAATTGGTCCGAGCCCGGCTGAGCGAGACTAATTGGAAAAGGCAAAGGATCCGAACCCGGCTTAGGGAGATCCGGGGTGAACCATGAGTCACCCGAGAAAAACAAATATTCTCTGAGCTTTGTAATAACAGGGATCTGAGCCCGGAAGAAGGGGATCTGCAGTAATAATCATAAAATAACAGGAATTTGAGCCTGACTGAGGGGGATCCAGGGTGGAGCACCCAAGTTAAATACTTGTAAGAAGAAAATAATCGTGCATCTTATTTTGTTTGTACATCAGGCCCTGTGAATCAAGAGACTGAGAAAAGAGACTTGTGCACAGAAGGCCCTGTTACTAGAAATCGAACTGTATCCTCATGTTGAAGAAGGCAGAGTGTGTGCTTTGCTCGAGTGAACCGCCTTGCCTCGTGCTGAAAACCTGGGGAAGGGAGGTCAACGGCCCGAACATCCTGACATATAATTTTGTGAAACACTTCTTTCTTTTTTCATGAAAAATAGACCCTACACTATTTGGAAATTAGCGGTAAGGATTGGCAATAGGTCTTTTTTAGTTTAGGCCCTTTTATTTTGACAATATTCCACTAGGACTGCATTATTATTATTTGATGGTTGTAGTTTGCTCCCATCTGTAGATTTAGGTTTAGATAGGCGTTTATCACACCCTTGTGAAAGTTCAATAAACACCCTTGAACTGGGGTCACTTGTGTCTGTCTTACTGTTGATACCATACCTTCCTTACAGCACTCGTGGGTGAGGTACCATCTACACATCAGTTTGAAGCTGTTCTCCCTCAGTTGAACCTATTTGAATGATTTGCTAGCCCTAGTCCAGATATTGTACCACGCTAAATCATATAGAGCTTGCCCAATATCTTCCTCCCATTTAGCCATATCCATGCAGAGGTTTAAACCTATCAGAATGTAATACCCAATATAAAGAGGAACCCTTGCCAGCTGGGGGGTCGCCTATAAAAAGGTCCTCAAATTGGGTGGTTTCCCTTCTTGCATGTGTCGCTATTTTTGTTTTAGCCAGCAAGTATCTGAGCTGTATATAGCCATATCTGTCGGCGTCCTCCACCATAAAAGCCTGCTGGCATTGCGCAAATGTAAGTGTGTGCTGATCCACAAACAACTGACCCAATCTAAGAAGACCTCCTTCATTCCATCTGCAGAATCATCCCTTATCCTGGAGACCCCTGTAATGGGGGAGGGTAAAGTGGTTAATACATACCAACGGGCAGTCTTGTCCCAATAATCGAACGTAGCCCTGGTTGATGGGAGTGTCCATCCCACTTGCCTCCTCACCCACGAAAATTGCCAACAGATTTCCAACACCTTTGGTGTAAGGGGGCCCCCCAAGCTATAGTGCTCAATGTCTGCCCACTATTTAGAATTGTGCGTGTCCGCCTGACTCTCCAAAAGTAGTTGGGAAGCATATAAATAGCTCTCAATGTCTGGAACTGCCAGGCCTCCCTTTTCCTTCGTGTGCCTAGTCACCCTAGGGAATTTGTTGGCCCAAATAAATCTAAAAACATGAGATTGGAGGTCCTTGAGCAACGCCCGTGGGATCCAGATTGGCAGAGCCTGGAATATATATATAACGGTCTAGGCAGTGAAGTCATCTTGACTGCCATTACCCTCCCCAGCCAGGATATTTCGTAGCTTCCCCAGCACGTCGGGTCTTGTTAGCCGACGCAAAGAGCACCAGGACATTGGCTGCATATAAATCAATGTATTGTGCAGTCAAGTAGACACCCAGATCTTTCAAAGAGCTCGAGGCCCAAGCGTATGGAAAAGCGGCCTTCTATAGAGCAATCGTCCCCAGTGTTTCAGGGACATTTAGGATGGTGGACTTTGTGCAATTGATTTTAAACCCAGAGATGTCTTGGAATTGCTCCAATTGGGAGACTGTGGGGCAATGAGTTACGAGAATCCAACATATAGAACAGGCGATCATCAGTATAGACTTCCAATTTGTGGTAGCCAGCAATGCCCTCGCAGTGCATGTCTGCGGATGCATGGACCTGCTGCGCCAGGGGCTCTATGGCCAAAAGCAAACAAAGTGGGGAAAGCGGGCATCCTTGCCCAGGTACCTCTGCGCAAAGCTATTGGATCTGATAGGATGCCATTTACTTTGATCAGAGTGGATGGGAGCACGAAATAGGCCAGTATCTTTTTTTTTTTTTAAGTGGGGCCAAAACCAAACCTTACAATACTTTTGAAAGGTAAACCCACTCCACTCGGTGAAAAACTTCTTCAGCATTGATAGAAAGGAGCACCATCTCGCGCTTGTACATCTGTGCCCAGGCCAGGACATCGACAGTGCGATGAATATTATCAAATGTTTGTCTCCCCTAGATGCACCCTGTCTGGGGTCTGCCCACCATCCCGGGGAGCAGAGTAGCTAAGCATGTGGCAAAGATTTTGGAGTGGATGGGGGGAATCGTAATTGAGGACTGCAGTTGTCCTGAAGGAGACGCATAGGGTGAAATCTTTGCCTGCTTTACCTATTATTGAGAGTGTTGACTATTCCATAGAAGGAGTAATAGTCCCTGTATCTGCTAAAGAATTAAACGGGGCCACCAAATGTGGAGAAAGTACAGCTGCACATTTTTGGTAAAAAAGGGCAGTGAATCTGTCTGGACCATGTGCTTTATTAACTGGGCGAGTGCGAATTACCCGAGCATCTTCTGCCGCTATAAGAGCATCTAGCCTTACTCTGTGCTGTGATGTGTTTACTATCTTCTGTGATACTGGGGAGATGCACCTCTCAGATAAAAATGTCCTGCTGAACTCCATTAAGGGGTTCCACTGTAAACAATGTTGAGTAATACTACGTTAAAATTTGTATTTTGGCAGGCTCGTTGTCGTGCAGTGTAGTTGCCTCATCCCTTAACCCCCTGATAGCGGCACTGTTTCTCTGAACCTTAACTTTGTATGCCAGGAGACGTGATACTTTATTGGAGGTGCTTTAATAAAAATGTTTAGTTCTAAGTAGTAAATGAGATACGTCATCCTCCCATAGCGCTTTTAGCTCTGACCTTGCTACCTGTAGCTGCCTATAAATCTTCCCAGACCCATCTTACTAATAGCAGGCTTCCCATTCTTGAACTCTCTCCTCAGCCGGTTTCCTTTGGTTAGCAAAAGCTTTCTACGCGCTGAGGCTAAGCTGATCAGTTCGCCCTGTAATGTGGGTTTGAAAGCATCCCATACGGTTGCCATCAGGACATCCCCGGTTAGGTTTTCTTGAAAGTAATGAGTGATGTTATCAGAAATTGTCGCACAAAGAGCTGTGTCCACTAAAAGAGAATCGTTTAACTTCCATATGTGGGATTTTCTACCCCGCAATCCCAAGGCGTCGATCTGTAATGTGATGGGCGAGCGATCAGACCCTAAAACAACTTTCATGGTAGCAGAACTGATTCCCTAGTCACGATCATGAGGGTGGAGGTGTTGCCACATGCCCACTAAAAGCATGTCCTAAATGTATATGCATATCCGCCGTAGCCTTCTGGAGGGAGACGGCTTTCAAAGCTTTAGACTTGACTCCAGGGCCCGATCCATCTAACCCAGCGTCTATCACTAAATTGAAGTCCCCTCCTATCAGGAGTCCCCCCTCCTCCATGGGAATTGAGCAGTATGGAGGAATAAACTGTTGATGTGGGCCATAAATGGAAACCAGGTTCAGGTGTTTCCCTCCCATACATAACTGTATACCCTGAGTATCTGCCCTGAGCATCCCTTGTAACCTTCATCCTCTCGAAGTGAAGAGATTTAGCTAATAAAATCGCAACCTGGCTTTCTTCTGCGAGGAAGACGCAAAGTATTGGTGGGGAAACCATTTGGAGTGGAGCCCCGGCCAATCGCGTGGGTTTCCTGGAGTAACGTAATATCGGCCCTGAGATCCACCAATTTAGATAACACAATGTTCCTCTTCCTCAGGGAATTCAGCCCTTGGACATTTATCGGAAATATTTGCAAGCCTGCCATCCCAGTGATTTAACATCTACCTGCCCTCAACCAAGCTATTAGACACTGAATGGTACAGGCTGCAAGGAGTTTGCGCTCGTCCTTTCAACACAGATAGCCGAACAGCCCTATATGTCAGAAACCCTTACACACTGTAAAAAACACATACAGGAAAAAACGAAAGCAAAGGAAAACCCATAAAAGCAAAAGCACAATACGAACAGCCCTGTCCGGGGTAATCATCAGACGAAAGTACCTGAATAAGGGCAAGTGCTCTCAATACCCTTACACCTGTGCGTGGACATAAACAAGTATGGCACATAGAGGACTCATCAACCCCGTAAGCAAAGGCTCACAAAAACTCAAATAGAGGGCAAACTGCACTGCCTAATGCGGAGCATCAGAATAACTTGACATCGGGCCATCAGCCTTGGCTTTCACCTATGGCCCTCCGAGTCCACACTTCGTTCTCTTCTGTACATTGAGGGCCCCCAGCGGTCCGTTCTTCTGCTTCTTCTCGAGCATGCTTTTGTCCATTCTGTTGATGGGGGTCTTAGGTCCTCCCTGATCGCGGAGGTGTACAGTCTAAATAGCAGTGCACTGATGCTGAACCCCATCGAGTTAGAACAATATGCGAAATGGGAATCCCCATCTGTGTGCAATGCCTTTGTCTGTCAATCAGTTGGTTAACAGTATTATTATTCTGCGTCGCTGGATGGTCCCTTGGGACAAGTCTTGAAACAGTTATAGACACTCGCCTTTATATATTACCCCCAGGTGTGCCCAGGCCTTTTGAAAGATGAGGTCTTTGGTCCAAGAGGAGGTTATGCTGCAATTGAATTTGAGCATACTCTATAGGTGCTATCCAGGGTGCTATCCAGGGTGGGATCCATTTCGCCGTACCCGGATAGGTCTTGAAACAAGCCCCAGACCTAGGATTCTAACTCCCTGTCCGTAACCTCCTTTGAAACGCCTCTAATTAGAATATTGTTCCTACAAGACCGGTTTTCTGCATCTTCTTGCTTCTCTTCAGCTGAGCACCGATAGGACGTGAGCGCGACAACTCTTTGCTCCGGTTTGCTCCGGTTGGTCATGAGAGTTCACTTGATCGCAAAAGGCCATCTCCAGCTATCGCAGTCTGGATTAATTCTGCTGAACATTATCCGGTAACTCCTGGAATGAGCTTTTGCGTTCCTGCAGTGTAGCGGCCATTTCTTTCTGGATGGATTGAAATAGGCGAATGATATCCCCCATCATGACCGGCTGCGCATCACAGTCTAAAGTTTGGGTGGATTCAAGGCCCGGCAGCTCAGTGCAAGATGATTTTGGCTGCTACAGCGTGTCCTTAATGGAGGTCGCAGCCTTATCTTTAGCTTTGCCAGTTTTCATGGTGCAACCGAGGATGGCCAGGCTGGTGCGCAGAAAGTGTGAGATGCCCCTAATTGAGGAGCTAGGGCACGCTGCGACACGTACGGCAGCTGACCCATGCTAGAACTTTGCAGGGATCATTGCCTGTAAACTGGATACAGTGAACACTGCCTGGATTGCACTGTGAGCGGGCAGCTGGGAAAGTCGAGAACGAAAACACTACCAGTCCAAGGGGCCGCAGCGAAAATGTAAGAGAGCTGACCAGCGCCCCCGGGGTGGATGCTGAAATACTTGGCGAGGCCCCTCACTGGTACAAATGATGTGCCCCCATACTTGCCTACAAAGCCAGGAAATAATGCAGACCTTTGGAGGACAGGGGGCACCGTACCAGGTTAATGTAGCCAGCCTTCAGGCTCTACCTGTGATCCACAACTGTCTCCCTTCCCTTTATAAAGGGGATCTAGCTGAGGGGCTGTCATCAGGTGGGGCCCGGGCCTTTAAAGTTCAATATTTCTAACAAGCAACCTGCTCGAACCTAGGCCCAGCTGCTCCTCACCTGCAGCATACTTCGTCACAGGACCGCCGCGACACCAGCAAGCAGTACCCGTCACCTGCATCAAGGAGCTTCTCCACGCATCAGGCGAAGCTAGAGAGCTGTAGGCGGTGCAGAGATTGCCCAAGGGGGCTGGTTCTAGAAATGGAGATCTGTCCAGGCTGCTCTTAATCATATGATATGATAGTTTATTAATATAGCACCTATACACAATGTGTTTCAAAGCGCTTCAAGGCAAGGGAGGCAACAAGGGAAAATACAATGACATTCTTACAGGCCATAAACAATAAGAATGTGAAATTAACTATCATACTCGGCCTGGCAAAATTTCAGATAGTGCAAGAGCTAAGACAGATCAGGGAGGGAGGGGGTGCATAGGAAGGAAATGGGAACAGACAGGCGACTACTGTACTAGGCCTGACGACATTTCTGATAGAGCCGGAGATTAACGAGGTAGGGCGGAGGGGAGCAGAAAGGAGGGAGAGGGAAAAAACAAGCGACTATCGTGCTAGGCCTGATGACATTTCAGATAGTGCTGGAGGGGAGGGGGGCAGGGAAAAAAACAAGTAGGGGGAGGGGGAGGAGACAAACAAGGTTGCTATCATACTAGGTCCAAGGACAATTCTGATAGATTAAGTGCATAGAGAGAAGTAAGGGGATGGGGGAGGGAGGAGAAGGGGGGAAAGGAGAGAAGGGAGTGAGAACAGTTGCAGAAGTCAATAATAACACATGCTATTGCAAGAGAAAAGCAATGCAAGCAAGGATTCAAGATGACAATGGGCATGCATGATTCAGGGCCACCCTGCATTGAGATGCAGGGGAAGTCCAGCATGAGAATAGAAGTCCAGCAGGGTAAGCACCTTGAAACAATGAGTCCATAAAAGTCAAATCCAAGCATTGGTCACAGGTCGGTGATGGAAAAATCAAAATGTATCGCAACAAACTCCTGCAAAGGTTAGATATATGGGGTAGTGGGTAGAAGGAAAGGGCTGTCACAGGCAGCTAGGGGGCACAACAAAAATCACGTGCAGCATGAGGGAGTTTAGGGGGGCACAACGAACATCACGGGCAGCAGGAGGGGGCTATGAACATCACGGGTAGTGGGAGGGGGGCCCAACCAACATCACGGGCAGCGGGAGGTGGGTGGGGGGGCACAACCAACATCATGGACAGTGGGAGTGGGGCACAAAGAACATCACGGGCAGTGGGAGGAGGTGGGGGGGCACAACGAACATCACGGGCAGTGTTACGGTAGCGGACAGGGAGCAGACTGAGGCCAGGAGTGGGCCTTTGGTGGGAGGGCCGGCCAAGCCTGCCAGTTAACCTATAGGTGGTGATGTTCAGGCCTTCCACCAATCAGAACAAAGTTGAGCAATCGAGGAACAAAGGGCTCCAGTGAGCGAAATGCGGGCCACCACCTTGAAATGTCCGGCTCACATTGAGTTAAAGGGGGAGAAAACCTGTTTCGTAATCAACCACAGGTAATCCCCAAGATGGATTAATTGTTCTTTGTCCCCAGAGATGTGAAAGTTCTCAGTGCCTTCAACGCACTAATAGAAATCAAAAACAAGCGCCAGTGTGCGCGCTGCAATAAGCCCATCTTCAGAGGTACGGATGGTGCTCAGAAAGGCTCCTGGTGCCGGGGGAGAAAGCTGCTGCAGCTGAACACACGCTGCAAGAAGGGACAGAGTGCAGGAAGAATGTTAAATGCCCCCTGCCCCACCACGTTAAAACTGCACTGTAAAGATAGCCACAGGGGGCGCAGAGATGCAGTAGCTCAACTGCGTAGCTCTGTCCCCACAGGAAAGAGAAGGGTCCTGAGCTTCCCCTCCTCGAAGTCTCCATTAACTGGTATTGGTGAGCCTGAGTGGTTTTCCACTCCCAGGAAAACCCACGGGCGAAAACACAAGGCCCTAGTGCCCATCGCTGAGGAGCGCGGGGCAAAATCCGCTGAGCTGGGAGGCCGCGCATGGGGACCCAGACTGCGACTCCATGGCCCAATGATGGAGACGCAGTGCAGGCCTCAGCGAGTGGCCTACATCTTCGCGGGTAGCGGACCCTGCTGTCTACAGTCCAGCAGCGGCGTAAGGTCCTACCGGGATCGGGAGGCATATCCAGAGAGATGAAGGCCCCAATGGAGCAGGGAGAAGTGGACAACGGGAACAGGCACAGCCTGGCCCTGGACAAGTTGTGGGCCGGATTTAGTGAGTTTGGAGACCCGGGCCAAAGGGACAGGGGGAGTCGCAGGCCACCTGCCTCAAGGAAGGAGGATATATATAGAAGGAGGTGAAGGGCACAGGGGAGTTCAGAGTCACTGGATCCTCTCGGCACCCCTGGAGAAGATCAGGGGCTACTGGGGAGGAGCAATTAGAGGAGCCCAAGGGGAAATACACCATTGTGAACAGCCGTTCCCCCAGGGGGTGCCCAGTGTGTGGTTTGTGGCCTCACTCTGTGGAACATTGTGGGAAGGGGCCCTTTTGATGGGGTACAATCAGGGATTTGCTGTTGGTTTTATGGGGCAGCCCCTGCCAGCCCCCTTTGTTGTTGGAGACCTTAAGCTGGGTGGCAGTTGCCTTGCATGGACTGAGCGTACTGTGGGGGGCAGAGGGGTCCACTCCTGCAGTGAGATGGGAAAAAGCAGGGATGAAAGCAGATATTGGGGGCAAACTGGACAAAATCAACATTCGGATTGACAAGATGGACGAAAGACTTAAAGAAGTGGAGAATTATCAGACGCCCCTAGATACGTTGGAAACTCAGATGGACATGCAACTGGCAGAGTTGGAGAGGAGAGAATCCAAAATCACCCTCATTATGGACGATTATGAGAATCGGAAGAGAAGGAATAACCTGAGGTTTTTCGGTTAGCCCGAGAAGGAGGTGGAATCTGAAAGGGACCTGCGGAGGGTCATACATGAGGTGGCCACATTTTTGATTGGGGATGACACCATCGACAAACTTAAAATTGACAGGGTGCACAGAGCGGGAGGGGGTGGCATGGGGGGCTACTAGAGGACAGAGGCCGCTCTTTGCCCGTTTTAATAACTACCCGGAAAGGATGAGGATCCTGGAAAAAGGGAGGGCAATGGGTTCGGTGACGCAGCACCTCTGCGCCACCCCCTGACAAAATGGCTGAATGGAAAGGGAGTGAGGTTCAGGTGGGGTTTTCCCTTTTCTATATCCTTTGAGATAGACAGCTATAAATATAAACTGATCATAGTGGAAGACATTCAGAGGGTCTCCAGAGAGTTGGCTGGAGAAGTGAAGTCACTACCTGCCGAGGGGACAAAGGGGCATGAAGATAGACAGTGGCGCATCAAGGCGCCCAATAGGCGCAGGGTCCCCGGTTCAAGGACATTTCGGAAACTGAACTCTTCTTCTCCTGGGGACACCTGAGATTGCTATTTTTCCTTTTCTGAGCTGTATGACTTTTGATTGAGCTCTGTTGTTTGATTTGCACCTGGGCAGGCAGACTTGGGCTTGATGGCCCTTGAGGGGAGGATTTCTTGTGGAATTTGGAGATTCAGGGGTGTTCACTGGGGAGTTGAGTGGGGGGGTTGAGGGAGAAGGTAGGAGGGGGGCTATTAACCTGGAGATTGTGGAGATGACCCAGTGAGTCAGGTCCTAAGGGTGGTCTGGTACTCGCCCAGTGATAACTGTTTGGGAACGGGCGCTATGGGAGCATGGTTGGGGAGGTTGTAGCGGGGGGTTGGGAAGTTGGTGATTTTGGGGACCTAGTATAGGGGAACAGAGGGTGGTGTTTGGTGCGACTCAAGTAGAGGATAATTGGGATGTGTTGCGATTGTGGCTCTGGGTGATATTGGCGGTGTGTCAATGACAGACTTGAACAAGGGGGGAAGAATTGACTGCTTGTGGATCTCTACGTTGAATATGAAGGGGCTCAACTTGTCGACTAAAAGATCTTTGGTGACTAGGGAATTTCGGAGGAGGGACATGGATATTCTCTCTCTCACAAGAGACGAGATACTGCAGGGGTGTGGAAAGGGTGGGGCTTGTGGTCTCCCTGGACAGGTGTACAGGGGATTGGGAGGTTTCCAGACAGGGACAGGTGGGCATCTTGTTACATATGCGGTTGCGGATGGAGATGTTGAGGTCGTGGAATCGTGGGGATGGGAAGGCCCTATTGCTGCCCTATTGCTCTCAGGTCTCCTTCAAGGTGAGCGTCTCACCTTGGTAATGTTGTATGCCCCAAATCAGGGGCAGTTGAAATGTATGAAGCCGATGTTGGCAACGGGCATGAATGAGGGCGCAGGGCACATAATGGGGGGACCTCAATATGTGGGATGATTTCACAATGGACCGATGGGCCCTTGGTATATCGGGATTGGAGGTCCCCTCAGTGGGAGGGGAAGGTTTGCAGGCAGGCCTAGATTCACATGGTCTGCGGAATGTATGCCGCCTCTTCCATCTGCAGAAGAGGGGCTACACATTTTATTCCTCGCTGCATGGAACCTATACCCACATTTATTATTTATGTATCTCAAGCGATTTGTGGTTGGCGTCCTTGTCCTCGGAGATCCACCCGATCAATTGGTCGGACCACGATATCGTCTCAATGGATCTGTCATGGTTGTGCGTGACTGCACGTAACTCACTATGGATATGCAATGAATACTTATGGAAAGACCTAGTCTTCAGGGAGGAATTTGAGGGGGCGATTAGCACATTTTTTCTTCAAGGTGGACCTGGGCACAGTTTTGGATGCGGCAAAGGCGACTTGAAGGGGATTACTGATTAGAGAGGGCGCTCAGAAAAGAGGGAGAGGTCCTCTCTAGGGAACAGACTGCGAGTGGAGATTGGGGCCTTGGAAAGACAGATACAAGCATTGGAGGGTGAAGCGGGAGAAAGGATAGAGGAGGTGAGGAGCAAGAAAGAGGAACTGCGCTCGCTGAAGGAAGGTAGAATAGTCTGTAAGCTTCAATTTTTAAAGCAGAATTATTATAAGAAGGGAGATACGCAGGATGCTCTGCTGGCAACCCATTTACGAGGGCAGCGTACTGAACGATGGTTAGCAGAGGTGCTGAGACCAGAGGGGGTGACCGAATTGGCATTGGCGGGGATTGTCAAACAGTTTGCCTCATTTTATGAGAGGCTATATGAAGGGGAGGGGAAGCCGGATGTGGGGTGCGTGAAGGTTTATTTGAGGGGTGATTGCTCTGCTGCAGCTGACGCCAGAAGAGGTGGTGGGGTCGGACGCACTTATTACTGGAGAGGAGATCCTCCGTGCAATCCAGAGTCTACAGTTGGGAAAAGCTTAGGGTGAGGACGTATATACTACAAAATTCTATACGTTCTTTGCGGGTATATTGGTCCTGCATTTGGTTAGGATGTTCAATAATTTCCTGGTAACTGGCAAGGCACCAAATGTTGTTCGTCCGGGCTCTTATTTCTGTGATACCTAAAGAGGGCAGAGATCCCCAGATGTGTGGATTGTACCGCCCAATCACACTTCTTAATGTGGAGGCAATGATATTCACTTGAGTCCTGGCCTCACGGCTGGATATCCATATGCCATAACTGGTCCACTCGGATCAAGTGGGCTTCATAAGGGGAAGACAGGGAGAGAATAAGATGTGAAAATCCTTGCATCTGATTGAATGGACGAGAGGGAAGGCAGGCAATCCTACTCTTCTCGTGGTTGATGCCAAAAAAGCCTCGACAGAGTTGATTGGGGCATCTTAAAGGCTGTCTTGCTGAAGTTCGGAATGGGAGGTAGATTTTTGCATGGGGTTATTACATTGCTCTCTGATCCCAAGACATGCATAGCAGCGAATGGAGGGTTTTCTCGTTGGTTTGGTCTAGGGCGGGGTACGAGACGGGTCTGTCCGCTTTTGCCGCTTTCGTTTGCTTTTTCTCTGGAACCATCATCCCAGGAGCTACAGGGCAACCCGCGAGTAGAGGGTATTGAGGTGGGTGGACTGGAATACAAAATGGGATTATATTTGGATGATATGCTGCTACACCTACGAAACCCAGTGGTCTCAGACCCGGCTGCGTTCGAATTGATACAACAGTACGGTTGGTTTTCAGGGTCCACAATTAATAAGGCTAAGTCCTTTCTGTTCCCTTTTGATCAGATGGGGGAAAGTGACTGACAAGGGCTGCACTCTCTGAGGATTAAGATAAGTGAGGACCATTTACACTATTTGGGGATAACCGTGACCAGAGATATGCAGGTGCTTGATGAAGCAGACTTTCCTCCCTTGTTACAAAAGTTAAAGTTGTCTGAGGACATGGTGGAGCAAGTTAACGATATTGTGGCTGGGGCGGCTCAACACCATAAAGATGAATTTCCTCCCCAGGATTTTATACTGTTATTATCCCTGAGTTCATGTTCAGAGATGTGAAAGCGTGTCTCCTGAGGTTTTTGTGGCAGGGAAAGAAGGCGCTGGTTGGGTATGATATTTTGATGCTCCCGAAAGAAAGAGGGTGCTGGGTCTTCTGGACCCATAAGGCCACCCAACTTCATTTTCTGAATCCACATTTGAGGGAGCAGTGGAAACGCCATTGGGTGGCAATGCACAATTTTCTTCTTAAACCAGCAATGGTGAGAGAATGGCTGTGGGTGCTGAGGGACCGGCTCCAGAGATGAGTCAGGGAACACCCTATCCTGGGGGTGATTTGGAATATCTGCCAGAAGGGCCGGGAGATGAGGGGTATAACAACTTGGCCCTGTTGAGTCATCTGTGGGCCCCTGGGGTTAGGGATCAAATTCCGAATTTGGAGAGATTTCAAAGTTGGTTTGAGGCAGGGTAAATGAGGATCGGGCAGTTGTAGAAGCAGGGTCAATTTATCCCTACGAGGGACTTGGAGGCGGCCTTGGGGATAGGAAGTTTGTTGGTGTTCTCCTACCTCCACCTGAATGAAGTGATTACATCGGTAGAATAGACGGATGAGATGCAGAGTGATCTCACCCGTTAGAGAAAGTCGTAGACTCTACAGTGGAGGTGGAGGGACTGATTTCCTTCCTATATATGGTGCTTTGGTGGAGGCAGGGAGGGGGACCACAGAAGGACTGCATAGCCAATGGCAAACAGACCCGGGTGTCGAACTTGATACATCATAATGGCATAGCATGTGTTCTAGAGCCTGGAAAGTCTCAATTGCGTGCCAATATAAGCTCCATGCGATTAAGTTGTTGCATCGATGGCAGTATGACCTAGTTAGCCTTTCCAAAATATTTGCTGGGGCAAGCCTGCTGTGTTGGCTTGAATGTGGGGCACGGGCAGACAATTGGCACATGTGGTGGGCCTGTGAGAAGGTGCTGGTGTTTTGGGAGGAGGTGCTGGGGTGGATTTAAGAACTAGAGGGGGTTGGCCCAGGTGCAGACGCCACTGCTGATATTGTTTGGATTGGAGGAAAGTGACGGGGAATATAGTGGCCTGCAACACATGGCACACTGTATGTTACTAGAAGGGAGGGAAAGTCTAGTAATGCATTGTAAGAGAGTACTGCTTCCGCGAAAGGAGACGTGGGTAAGCACGGCAAAGAATATTTGTGATGTAACGAATTACGGCGGCCATTCACGGAAACGATGTAGACAATTAATTGGAAATCGGTGCATTTCGAGATGGGTACTTGTCACCAGAGATTTCTGCAGTAGGGGTCTTGTCACAGTAAGAGATGATGCGTACAGATCGGGTGGTGTTCAGGATGCTTCATCTATTTGTAAGCATAGGGGAAAGGGGAAGTGGTGAAGTTTGGGATCGGCGGGTGGATGGTAGAAGTTTTTGCCTAGACTGAATAGCTTAACGAGCTGGTATATTTACTCAGGTCAAGTGGTAGTGTTAGCCTATACCAGGTGGGTGGCAGGTAATGGGGGAATCGTTAGTGTTATATGGAGAGTGCGGGCCGATGTGGGGTATTGAGGAGTTGTACTGTTGTTTTTGGCCTCTTTCTCCATGTAATGTTGAAAAATCAATAACATTTTAATTAAAAAAAACTGCACTGTAAACAACTCCTGGTCAAGCAGTATAATGTTACTATGAAAACATGGGAGAAACCGCCTTTACACTGAACGTTCTGCCATCATGTTCACCTTAACACACATTTTCACAGTTTTCTCACTTTTATTGAGGTTGTGGTGGGTGCAATTGTTTTAAACTGCTCACTTTCTCTCAGGCTACGTAAACAGTTGCTAGTTGCCATTACGCTGTTGCAAGCCTGCAATGTGTAGTGTTTAGGTCTTTTCTAATGTCAAATTGAGAATATCGTGATTTATGGCCATTGTAATGGTTCTTTCCCTTACGTTGGCTCTATTTTAGAAAACCGTGTAACGTTAAAGCTGCCTTCATCACTCTTACTTTCTTTGCTTTGTTATTTTGTTAATTTATTTTAGGGATTTTTTCATACGGTATTCTATGTAGCAGTTTTTCACCCATCTCTGGCATTACAGAACGTGACCTGCCATTAAAGAAATTTGAACAGCCTAACTGCAAGGCCACAGTAAAATACTGAACCGCTGGCATGTTTCAACGGGAATTTTCCACCTCCATTAGTGGCAGGACAGAGGCTGATATCCAGATTGTTGATCCCTTTCTGAATTAATTCAAATCTAATAAAAACGATGGGAATGAAAGCTGTGTAGTGGTTATTTCAAAGCTTTCAATCCTCTTTTGCTGTCCTAAGGTAAACACAGAAATACATTTTGAGATAACAGCTGGGATCAATGGTTGGCGAACGGGCACTGGTAAAATAATGGTGATTGTGAAATAATCACGGGGACTGTTCTGCAGGCCTAATACAGTTGACGATTAGGAATTGCAATTTAAGACTGCAGGTGGGTTGATTAGTGTGGCACTGGCCGATCTTGGTGGAATTGAAGGCACGGATCGAGTGGTGGGCAGTGGAGTAACTTTGCTGAAAATGTTGGGGGGGACATGACAACTGAAGGAAAGGGGCAGGGTTGAGGGAGGACGGATGGTGGCTCCGAGGGATCATTTCGGACAAATTGTTAAAAAAAAGAATTGGTCGAATGGTAGATTTGGCCAAATTTGGTCACCACCATTAGTTTGAACCAAAGATACAGAACATGAAGAGCAGTGGTGGCAAGGGTGGCCCCCTCAGCCCATGTTTGGTATTTTTGCTTAGGCTGTTGCAGGGATGGCCCCCGCTTCCTCAGCATTGGTGGCAGGCAACTCAACAAAAAAAAAGAAGAAAAGGGACGCTGCAGCGTCAGTTCCGACCCGCGTTAAAGGGATGGATCTGATGCTGCAGGTTACAGGAGAGGCAGCAGATGGAGAAAAGGTAGGTGGGGGGGGTTTATGGGTGTACTGGCGGTTAGAGGGGACATGGGTTTGGTTTTTTGTACCAAGGTAAAAGCGTATTCGCAGCGAAAATCACCACAGTTAATTCCGCCGTGATTTTGTACTTCAGTCAAACAATCAAAATCACTGAGGGATAACACTAAACTACTACACCGCAAGAGTCCATTGCTGACGCTCTGTTATAACTTTCATAAGACTGGTGGTGTATCTTTAAAATTCAATTGGGCCCCCACGCATCTTCAGCCAGCACCCAGTGACAAAACATAACATTCACAAACTTAATTCCACTAGAACATGCAAACAGTGCATTATTTATCATTCATGCAGACACAAAAGTCAACACACATATGCTTGCACACACTCTCACTAACACACAAATGCACCCAGCACCTCCACTGGCATAGACTGTGTGCACACAACATTTATATGTACATTTACAATAACACATGGAAACAGTGGCACAACGTCAATTGAGCAGATCAGACTTTATCACCCCCTGATACCTGAAATTTTGGGCTACGTTGACTTGACCTAGCTGAATTATAAAGCCAGATTCACTGAAATGTCAGCAATTTGCCTGATTTTTCCTTTCATTCAAAGGCAGAAACATAATTGGTATAGATTTTTAAATGCCATATATCTCCAAACTAGGATTCTGCAAAGCACCTTATATGTATATGTGCTGATAGAATTTTCTTCTACAAGATTCTGACTGATTAAAATTAAGGTATGTTTTCCTGTGTTCAAATGGCTCCAAGCAGTGGAGTACCAAGTGGTAGAGTCACAATGGGCTGGTAAAGGGCCCCCCCCGTAGCTCTTTTAAGAGCCAGACCGGGACATTTGTCATTGGGTCAACTCTCCCATTCGGCTCCTCCAATTCCTGCTCAGCACACTCTTTGTCTTGGCAGCAGGACACCTTACCCATTCCGAATGGTAGAGGTGTCCCGCTGCCAGGACAATGTCCCATGGAGCTCCGGGCAGCAGAGGGTCCTCCAGTTGCTCTGTATTACAATGTGAGCCGTTAGGCACTGACGGGGGGGGTGCTATTAGCAGGGGCTTTTGTCCCTTTAGAAATATGAATGGGAGGGAGCAATCGGAAGTGAGAAGGGTGCATAATGCTGCAGGCTTTATGAAATAATGACTATGGCTATAAAGCCCAAGGAGGATTTGTTAGGCTCACATTAATCTACATGATGCTATTGTTACTTTGCATGCAGAATGGGGAGAATAAAACTAAAGCCCTACTCCCATTGCTCAACATTTTTCTATGAGAATGTATAGAGTGTATGGTTACTTTAATATGAAAGGCTAGTTTATTGTGTAATGTGGTTTGCTTCCAATGCATTGCTATAAATAATTGTTATATGTATTATATAAATAATAAGCACATGAAATGTAAAGCAAAACCCTAATAAGTATCTATATCAATTAAGCCTGGAAAGATGTGCACAGGCGCTTAAATTGTCCACATCCCAGTTTCACCATTTAATCAAGTGTGTGATCCTGAGCAAATCATTTAATCATATTGTGGCTTATCGGCAGCTCTGTAAGTGATTCTGATTCACTTCAAAGCTTATGTTAATGTATCATGCTATTATAATGGAAAAGCCTAAAGACTATAGAGTTGCTCCACATTAAACAATTGTGCAATTTAGGTATTTTGCACCACAAAGTTATTTGTCTATCGGCTTATTTATAGCAACTTATTCTAAAGTCACTTCCATGGTGCCTCCAAGTATCAAAGACTTATGATTGCCTTGCAATGTCCTTTTTTGTGAAGTCACTTCTGTTGGTGCAATCAATATGCTAATTAGGAAGTATGCATGTAGTTTGCCTCAGAGGGCTTGGACAGAGCTCCCCAACAAACGAACACAATTAAAAAAGATTTTATTTTTTAAAGTACCTCTGCTCTGCTTTCAAATGCCGCCCGGGCCAGGTCTCGCGTTACACCGGCCTAACCTTTTCGCACTCACGTGCCTCCATACAGAAACCAGGACGCTGAATGAGCTTCCTAGCTCCTGTCTGTGTGTTGCACGAACACAAAGCCGGAAAGCTATGCTCTGTGCCGCTGGCCCCCGGAAGTGCTGCTGCTAGCGTGACAGCACAGGGGGCAGGCCCTGCAACACAAAGGTCAGCGCCCTGGCTGCTGACTTTGAATCAGGCAAGCCATTGTGAGGGACTGAGCAACGTAGGGCATCCCAGCCTTGAAAGTGTAGCAGCACGGCTGCGAGGCATCTCTGCATTATGTAATGAGACAGCGCAAGCCTTGCTGAGCACCCCAGCCTGGCTTGCGCTCTCCATTACATAATTGATGATTGGGGCCCCCCTGCCCTCCCTCCAAAAGATGGGGGGGACAAAAAGGCATGCCACAGAAGTTGGGGGGGACAAAACCCTCTGCCCCCCTATAATTATGCCCATGGTGGTGGGAATGTTGGGACTAAAACGTACAAAAAAATCTATATTTTTGCACGTTGGCTTCATTTTTGGTTTTTCATTTTGGACATTGACTTTGGAAAATGAACCTGAAAGGGAGGTGTAACTAACTGCATTTTCAATTTCCCCAGATTAACCAGACAAAATTACCATCACGAACAGTGGAACCTAGAATTCTGCAGCGAGGGCCAGATTTTACGCCACCCTTTGCAGATTTTGGCAGGCCAGTTCCAGCAGGTCGAGGTGTACCTGTAAGTGTATGTATATTTTCTAGGCGTTAATATGAACAGTGTTTTTTGCTGCTTAACTTGTACAGTGACTTCACAGTTTATTTTGTTAAAAAGTTAATGCAATGCTTTCTTCACTAATTGCCACAACTCATCCCTGAGAACACGACATGGCTTTGCAGGGATAATGTGATAATAATGTTGAAGTCGCCTGCAAATGATGTCCGCAGTACTGGTTTGCAGAGCACTAACATTAATTTTTTCAGTTGTTCATTTTCTGGGGTAGGCGGGATCTTTAGGTGCTTTGCCGTTTACTAGAATTAATTGCATCCTCCCACAGATTCCTCAGCTTAGATATTTCATCCAGTGCTGACTTCTCTTCAGAAACTTTATCATCCAGCAGTATCTAGACTTGGCACCAGAAGTGCCACTACACTCCCTGTATATAAGGGATGATGTGCCCCTTAGCTCAGTTTTTCCTTCACCCCTTTCCTCCCCAGCTCTCAGCAGCGGAAGGAGCATGGAACACAAGTTGAAGCTAGTTTGCTCTGTGATAATGTTCTCCGGAATCATAAGACCCTGAGAGTACAGTTTCAGTTTTTATAAAATGTGTCTTAACAAAGCGGGGTCTTTGATCTTGCAGGCTAGAGGTGATCCCTTTACACTTTTCCTTGTCCTTTTGAGGGGTCTCCCACATCCCTAACCTTGTCTCCCTACTCAAACAGGCCAGGTGATAGTACAGATTCGCTCTATAGCCAGGCGACCCCTACTGTCGAGGCTAGCCCTACTATAGCGAGGCCTAAAGGCAGTAGCTTTATCTAACTCCCTAAGGGGCTTTCTAAGTGATCTAGTGGGGGTAGTCTGTTTGCCCTGGCCCCTTCCTCCGGTTTACCTTTTCTTCACTCTCGCCTGTCTCCTCTTTCTCTCTCCATACTCCATCTCCTGCTCTTGGCTCTCTCTGTGTACTCTCCTGTTCATGGCCTTATCCTCCTCTCTTCCTCCTCTGGTCTCTCCAGTTCCCCTCTGACTGTGTTTCTCTTCACACTAGCCCTGCCTCTACTCTCCTCCCCCCTCCTTCCTCTGGCTTCGGTCTCTTTCTCGCATGCACTCTTTCTCTCCCTCCTACTCTGACACTCTCCTGCTCTCCCTCCAAAAATACCTTCATTCTCTCACAGACAACCTGCCAAATTGGTACCACCTTCTCAGTCCCAACACTTCACCAGTTGCTCTTGCCAAACACACCAGAAGTCCCTTCCATGTCCTCCACCTGCTGTGCACTCCTCTCTGGTATCTTGGTCTTTTTCCAACATCACACAAACGAAATGCCTCTCATTGAAGGCTCTCCCCTTACTGTCTAGAAGCTTTCTTCAGTTCTATTGGCTACACGGTTCAGCTACTTCCCTGGGCCAATTTGTGTCTAAGCTACTCCCAACATCTCACATCTCCTCTCCTTTTGGGCTAGTATTTCCCCAGGAGGATTTCATGAACGTCTTTCGCTCTGCCCTTTTTCAATCTCCATTTCCCTTCTACCAGCCATGCAGTCGTTGTGGTCATTGGTTCTCTTGTTCCCTCCTGTACAAAGTAAGTCACTATCCATTAAGGCCTTGGTCTCCTATAGAGCTACATCGCTCTCTGCTGGCCCCAGCCTCATCGTTGCTGCTCCCCTAGCATATCTAGGCAGTCTCTTGTGGCTGTTTGATCTCTCATTCAAACCCCTAATGGGGAGGCCTGTCCCAATCACATTTGGCTAATCTCTCCACTCTTACTATTTCAGGCCAGGTCTTGTCTATTGGGCCCAGGTTCATTGTGAGACTTGTAGTTTTTGGGATGGTCCTGCCCAAGGGTATGAGGTGTCAGGTGCATGCTGGCAATTGTAGCCTTCCAGGAACCACCAGAAAGAGAGCTGGCCAGGACAGAGGTTGGTAGCTATGGGGTTGGGGAAAAGGTACGAATACCCACAAGTGACTTCATACATACCAAGGAGCCAGGAGCGGTGGTCCTTTTCTGCCCTTTTATAAGGCCTCTGGTGTAGGTCTGGCTCTGTCCTGGTAGGCTGTCTACCCCAGTTTGAGAAGGCACCTGGGCCTTAAACTGTTAAAGATCTTTACTCTTGGGGTAGGCTGCGAGGGTGATGAGGAATCTATGGGAGGAGAAACCATCAGAAAGAACATTACCAAAGGTAAGTATGTTTTTTTTCTGAAGGATCGCATCCTCTCACAGATTCCTCATCTTGGGTAGAATCCTGAAGCAGTTCCTGTTCTTTTTGGAGTTTGGAAGACAGTGCACATAAAACAAAACTTCCAGGATACGGTGCAAGAGCGCTCTGCCACAGTAAGCATCTTGGGTCAGTGAAGAATCCATGTATTAGTGCTTAGCAGTTGTATGTAAGAAAGACCAAGTATGCCTTGCAGACTTCAGAGGCTGACGCTCCCCTTTGTAGTGTCAAAGTGGGCGCTAGCCCAGTGAATGTGTGCACTGAGGTCCCACAGACCCTGTTTTCCTGCCAATTGGTAACTTTCAGAGATGCATAGAATGATGCACCTAGAGCTCGTTTGTTTCAAAGATGGTGTTCCCATTCTGTATTCTCCAATGGAAATTAAGAGCTAGTCACTTATCTGAATCCTCTTGTTCTTATCACATAAAAAACTCTGGGCCCTTCTGGAATCACAGCTTTTAAACATTTTCTCAGTTTTTAAAGGATTTGGCAGAGGATACAATGATCACAAATGGGTCTTTTGAGAAAAATGAAACTCAAAAACCACTTTAGGTCGAAAATGTGGCCTCGCTCTTAAGAATCATTATTTCTTTCCAAACACTAGATATTGTGGTTTTCAGCATAATGCTTTTTTCCAGCACCATTCTGAGAACATTTGCCACCTGTGGCATTGATGGATGTGGTGGCGGCCTCCTTGCAGATGGGAACACATCAAGGATATCATCAGATATATACCCCACTTACTGAACCTCACCCTTGCAGTTACCAAGCATGAAAGTAGACAGTTTTGCAACCCTGGTGGACTGTCCTCTGACATGGAACAGAGGTCTTCCCTTGCTGCCAGCTGCTGAGGAGAGCAAATGGACACGCCGAGAAGTTATGGGTGCCATGTTCTCAGAGCCCAAGCTATTAGTCATTGTGATCCCAAAGCTGTTCAACCCCTTGAGAACCATAGGGATTATCATAGTCAGCAGAAACTCAGATGGCATGCCGATGTTACAGTCCACTGCTAGTTCTTATCTGAGGGAAAATACCCTCACCACAACTCTTGCACTTCCTTTTGACATTGGACGTGTAGAGTTCCACTTAAGGGATCCCCCAGAGGTCAGATATCTCATCCAAAACCTCATTCACAGCTCCAACGCGTCAGAGACTGATCCCTGCTTGTTCAGGCCATCCACTACCACATTGTGTGATCCAGGGAGATTAGCTGCCGACAGAGAGATGTTCCTTCGGGCCCAGAACCACAGTTGCATGGCCTCTTTGGTAAAGGGAAGTGACTCCCTCCCAACTTATTCAAGCAGTGCATGGCCACTGTTTTTCCATCAGTATAGTTTTCCCGCTGATGGAAGGGATGATGATGACCATGGCTTATCTGACTGCTCTGATTTGGAGGAGATTTATGTGGTGTTTTGCCTCTACAACAGACCAGAGTTTGCGCTCTGTGACTCCCGTAGGTGATCCAGTCAGCATGGCATCAATGACTCTTGTTTCCTATGGACAGAGATGCCTTAAAGGCTCCCCTTTCAAGATGTTTTGTTTTCTGTCCACCACACAAGATCCTGTGATACCCTGGTGCAGAGCCATAGACAGGGTAGGACCTGAGCGGGCAAAGCCCACCCAAAACTGTAATTCCCCATGCAACATCACTGTGTGGGCATTTACAGATGTTGATGTCACTGCGATGTGCCCAACTACATTAGTCTCAGGCCTCACTTGTTATACATTCCTGGATATGCCTTTGCCATGTAGGAGACCCAAAGAAGTTCTGTCATACTGCCTGAAAACTGGGACCACCGGCAACAAAGCCGCCACTGGAGTGACCTCATACATAGTTGTTAAACCGGTAACAGGGTAATACAGGATGCCATTAGGAGAAGCAGTAAGGCGTGGTTGGATCAAGTGATTCTCGAAAATGTTGACTATTTACTGAATGTTCGACACCCCACGGGGGAAAAGTGGAGGCTGAGCAGGTGTCAAGGACCACACCAATGAGCAGAAGGTATTGGACTGGTTCTGTCGGGTAGACTTGAGCGAGAATCCCAGGCTGTGAAGAAGGTTGGAGGTAGGTTGGAGGTAGGGAATAGATGTTCTGATACCAGCTCTGCTGAATGGGATTGAATGAGCCAGTCTACATAGAGGAAGACATGAATCCTCTACCTTCTGAGACAAGCCGCTTCTGCTGCTAACCACTTGGCAAAAATCCTCAGTGCTGAAGTCAGAACAAAAGTAAGGGCTTGCAACTGGCAGTGGGAGTTTTATATCATGTAACTCAATCATGTAACTCAGGTACTTCCAGTAACAAGGGTGAATAGGTACATGAAGGTAGGTGTCCTGGAGGTCCAGGGGCACTCACGGGCATGATTGTAGTGCCTGAAGTATGTGGGCAAAGGGGACCATGCTGAACATTTCCTTGAGATGGAATTTGTTTGGCAGCCTGAAATATATAGAGTAGGCCTTATGCCCTCAAGCTTTGTCAGTAGCAAAATGTAATAAACTACTGTCTGCCTCTCTCCACGCTCTGAATCCTTTCGATTACTGTTTTTGCAACAAAGAGGAGATCTCTGGCAACAGCTATGTATCCTGAGATTCTGAGCGACAACAAGTAGGAATTGGGTCTAGTGGTGTACGTAGATAGAGAAGACAATCACCCTGGGACACCGCTTGTAGCACCAAAGCATCTGAAATAGTGTTCAATCATCCTTCTAGGTGCTGGCACAGTCTTCCCCCTAATCGAGTGTTGTGGCTGAAGCTCTTACTGAAGTGGTTTTGTAGACGTGGTTGCTAATGGGTCAGAGATTCAGGGGGCACCTACTTCCTATGTCTTCCTCTTCACTTCTCTTCTTTCACTATTCTACCGCTCCCCTGTCTCCTCTCAAGCCTTCCCTATCCCTCTGATGTTTTACTCCTCCTAACTCTCGCCTCCACACTTTAACATTACTTCTCATTCCGTAGTAGTGGGAGTAGAGAAGAAGTGGGAGAGAGGAGTCAGTTGGAGTGCCAACTCACTACTACTCCTCTCTCCCACTACTGCTCTCCTCCCCCCGCCACTACTCTCCTCCACCCACTACTACTCTCATCCCCCCCACAACTATTCAAAAACCCTCCATTTAGGCTGTAACCATTCGCTTCACAATCACTCTTGACCCTAATCCTTCTAACCCACTCAACAAACTAACACTGATGTACCCTTGCACTCACTAAATCAACAACGCCTCCAGCATCTGCTGCTCCCCTGTTCTGCTCCTACTTGTTTCTTGGTACTCCACTTCCAACTCCACAGACCTCACCTGGATAACCCACACTTCGTGTACCTTCCTTAAATCTCCCTCACCCTGTTCTGATTGGACACCTTTCCCTACCTAAACTTGGTCTGTCTTCCCCTTTTCAGTTGTATGTGTGGCAGCAGCAGTTTGACATAAGGGGCTAAGCCCCAACCACTTTTTCCATGCAGAAACACAAGAATGGCACGCAAGGGCAAGTGGCTGAGTCTGCTCTTGGGGCTCCCGGCTTTGGCCCCCACAGGTAAGTCTGATCAAAAGCGGGGGGTTTCTTTTACCCAATTCAAGTGTCCCTGGTCGTGTGGTGTTTCCTTTCTTGAATTCAATTGGTCGCAGGCAGCTGCTTGACAGCCCTGTGCGACTTCCTCTGATGGTAGTTGTGTATAGCGTTGTGCTGCTCTGCTGCTCTGTCTCCCCCAGTGCGCGATTGCTGTGGGTTTGTGGCAAGCTGATGGTTTGTATTTAGTGTTTCTTCCCCCATCTGGTTCACACATTGTGCGGTTGCATAGGTTCTAGGACACATGTAAAAGGGCTGGCAAGAATCTGGAGAGGGAGGCATGGTATGAGACAATGGTGTACTGCCAAGAAGCAGACAGGTATAAGAGGAAGGGGTAATATTTCGATTCCCCACCCCCAATGCTAATGGGCACCCACCCCTATTGACAAGGCCATAGTGTACTGGCTTTGTCACACTGGACAAACCCAGATGTTCTCATCCAAGCGTGCCTTCTCATTGTGACTGCTGTATTTGTGGAGCTTGCCATGCAATCTGCAGTATCCAGTCCACGCTGTAATGAGCTGACCTGCAGCTTCCTTACCAACTTCAGCCAAGGCGGTTAAGCCTTCTTTTCCTTCCCCCGTGGGCACATTTTGAATTCCTCCTAAAACCACATTCCAAGGGTGTAGGAATACTTCACCAAAGCACAAGAGTAGTTAACCATCTGCATTGCCAGGCATCCGGAAGCAAACCTTTTCTTGCCCGCAACATCCAGTTTTTACTCTCTGTATCTGGGAGAGAGAGGAAAAAGTGTTTGATTTAAGCCCTGCTGTGGCTGCTTGGACCCCCACACTCTCTGGTATGTGGTGTACTGACGAGCATGCTGGATCCCAGTGAACTGGCCTATATTTCTTTACAATCTCTTTATCAGCTGCTAGGGTGTAGTGGTGCGTCTGTAATCAACGTTATATCTTTTCACTGCTATACTCCTCTCAGTTTTAGCACATGCGTTTTATTTTCTGAGTCTGGTTTCCTTCAATGGCTTGGAGGTGATCTCAATGATCATAAGGAAAGGATGAAATGCTGTTGTTTCATAACCATTTTGTATAGACGTTAGACTGTTCTATGGTTTATCATTTACTTCAAAGCTTGTTTAATTTTCCTTGGTGTAGTGGCAACAATCCCAATATTTTTGTACATGTTTGTACAGACCTAATTTAATGCTTCCAGTGGAACAAAACTGCTGCTGATCCTGTACTCCTCGCAAATATCTGCACAACTTCTGAACTATTTACATATCCTTTGACATTCCCCCGCTTCCTTACACTATTCTTCTCAGTTTACTCATCTCTACTTCAATTGTTTGCCCATAGGCAGCACATACACTTGGGTCTCTGGTATCCCAGGCAGTAGGCCGATCTAGCCTGACCTTTTTACACCCTGCCCACAACTTGCATAGGATTGACTGACCAGCACATCTCAAGACCCTCACTCATCCAAACTTGACATAGGCCCTCATTACGACCTTGGCGGAGGACCATGGTGCTATTAGCACCATGGTCCATGGCGCTAAGGTTGCAATTCCGCCATGGTGGTTGGCGGACTTACCGCCCCATTCCGACCTTGGCGGGGCGGTAAGTCCCCAATCCCCATTTTGCCCTTCCCCATTCCCATTTTTGCCCCATAGGGCATAATGGCTAGTGGGGAAGGCGTTAATTACGCCACCGTAAATTACGGTGGCGTAATTAACATCAAGGTCCCTTAGCGCCATGGATTTTAACGCCTGCAAAAAGCAGGCGTTAAACTCACCATGGGGCAAAGGGACCTCGTACTCAGGCGGTAAGGGTCGGCGCTGTTTACGCTGGCGTAAACCCCTTACTGCCTGGGTCGTAATGAGGCCCATACATTTAAAATACGTCAATATCTTTTCTTCAAGCACTCGCTTACACACCTTTCTTACTTAAAATGCACACCATTCCAGCTTCAACCCACTGCTATTTTTTCTCTTATGCCACATTATTTTCTGGCCGATGCCTTCCAGTGGATAAGGACCCTACATTCCCTGGAAGTGACAGACTGCTAATTAACTTGGAAAAGGTTTTACGCACTTTGAGACCACGAAACTCATGAACTGGCACAGTATTAAAAAAAAAATTGTCCATCTAAACCGAATTTGTGTTGTGTGGATAGCTGCATTCTTATGGCAGAGGTGTTGTGCAATGTGTTGTAAAAGTAGTGTATGATAGCAGATGCGTGCGGGCGGGTTGCCGTGGCTTCCCCATCTTCCATAAGCATGGAGTGTGATATGTGCCTGCGTTTCCAGACTGGTTTCTTGATTTTGTAGCTGTGGCGTGGATTCTATCCTGTGGTCTGCTGGAGTTTATGCTCTTCATCGCTCAGTACATTTAGTGGTGGGTTCAGTGATGGCCCGACCTTATTTAGAGGTGGCAAACATCTGTCCCTTAAATTTCTCCCACTGCTCTGCTGATTCCAAACTTGTGGGGCAAGTTATATACTTAGGAGAAGTCGATATAAAATTATCACGTCTTCTAAAATTGGGTTTTTCCTTTTTTGAGGAGGAACAAGAGGAGCAGTGAGATTCACTCCTGGAGTGTGATCTTTTTCTGTGCTCCCTCTTCCTCTTTATATTGGCCCATAAATCTTCTGCATCAGAAGGGTGCAAATCTGCTGGTTCATCAACCTCTGCAACGGTCTCCTCCTTTTTTACCTCACAGGGGCGAGGGCGACTGAGATATGCTCAGGCCAGTGAAGTGCTTTGCCACCCTTTCTTTAAGATCATTGGTGTGCATGACTTGACAGGAGCCACAATCAACCAGTACATATCTTGTGGAATCCAACACGGAAATATTTGCTCTGCAATCCCTGCATGGTTTAATCTCGGAGTCCTTGCCGGATCTGGATATAGCGTAGTAGACACACTTTCTCTCCTGAGAGATCAACTTTACTGAAAAACTGCTTGCTGAGCGAGCGAAAAAAGGAACTAAGTGGCATGCCATCTTTCTATATAAGGAGTGTGGCTTGACTTCCGACAACAAGGAGTTGAAGATCCCAATGACAATTGCTGCAGAGCTGCAACACGTCCTCTACTTGGTTGAAAAAGTTTAAGAAGAGCAACTGGTGCTAGATGAAATATCAAAGAGGAGGAATCTCTGGGAGGAGAATCCTTCAGAAAGAACATTACTGGCGGGAATTAATATGTCCTTCCAGGGAAAGCCAGGGAAAGCCACATTGTGTTTCTGAAGGTGGGGGGGACATAACGGTTCAGAAAGATTTGAAAACAAGCTACACTGTTAATAAAACATCTGTGATGTGAGCAACCAATTCTACTACTTTCAGATTGAGCAGTTTGTAGGACAATGAGGAGACATTCTTTTTAGAGGGTGATCATGGTTAATAAAAAAGTTTTCTTAGATAGTGCTTAATGATAGATTCTGCCCATTTTCAAGCGCTGTAATAAGTGTTTTGTTTTCAACCTGATGGACGTGAAAATAATGGACATGGTAGCATCACTCCAGCCCTATAGCACAGCATAAAGTGCTATGAGATTAGCAAGCTGGTTTCAGGCCAGGAAGAGACACAGAAACTGTTTTATTGAATGTGATCGAGGACCTACAGCGGCATGTTGAATACAATGGATCAGTTTTGCTGATGCTGCTCAATCTATCAACACTTTGACGCCATGGACCATTGTCTTGCGGTCAATCGCCTAAAAGAGGAAGTGAGGAAATTATGGCATATTCTCAATGTAGGAGACACCAATTTGAGGCCTCCACTCATTGCGATCAAGAGAAGGAAAAACATCAGCGATGTATTGGACACACATACAAGGAAAGCAGTAAAGAGACTGAGAACCAGCCCACACTATGGAACCTACCAAAAGCAACTGGACACACCCCATGTGGAGGATGTTCAGTATGTCATCTCCCAAAACGCACTACTACTATTAACATAGGCTGGAGTACGTCATGGGTGCAAAGATAGCTCACCAAATACAATACTACAAATGTGGTGTACCTGTTTAAATGTCCATGAGACATGACATATATTGGAATGACAACAAGAGCTATAAGAATATGAATGTGAACACAGGTCCAGTATTAGAACGAGACATATGACAGCTCCACTTGTCGACCATTTCATACAGAAGAACAACTCAGAATGACATCAGTTGGATGATACTGCAAAAGGTAGTGGTTCCAAAGAGAAGTGGTAATATAGGAGCTTTGCTCCTTAGAAGAGAACAGATGTGGATATATAGGCTTAAAAGTCTTCAAAAAGGCCTCAATGAAGAAATTTGTTGGCAAACTTCAGCCAAATTATAAGGCCATAACATCATAGTGACCAGAACAGATTGGGATATCACTCTGTGCAGAAATGTTCAAGAATTAAGTTGGAATTGTCTGATTCTTGAACACAGAGGGCTAGTCATCCAACAAAGAATGTTCAAATATGCAATATCTAAGTGCCCGCAGATAGAAATGGCAGCGGAACCAGAGATTATGTAAATAAGAAGATATCAGCCTAGATGTATTAGAACACACGTGAAAGGAAATGGCTGGTTCGTTGTAGACGACACAGAAGTGTGATTTCATTGAAGACGGAATGACCGATGAGCATATGATGACTATCAGTATCATACCACCCATTAACTCTGGGAATAAGCCACGGTGAGAGCATAAATGCGAAGATGATGGGTCCTTGGTGCCGCTTCGAACATCAAAACATACAGAAACCCACATAAAGAAAAAAGTGCAATGAGTGAAATGGGAACCACACAGTGGAATTACAATCCAAGTTGTGTGACCCGGGCTCCAATCACACTATCATAGGCTCCTAAGGACATTTGAACCACATTACCCAGCAGGCTTGGATACAATTCGAGATCCGAACATATATGTACATGGGACCTGATGTTATTACTGCAGACGATCTAACATAGAGGCAAAAACGTAACGATTGAAAAAATAAAACCTCACTTTATAAATATTAAGCGCGTCATACAGGAACCTCAAATTATATTAGAACTACATTACCCAGAAGTACTTGGGAACAAATGCACGGTGCGAATATAAACGCATACGAGATCTGAAGTTGTTGTTTCTACAGCAAACAAGTTTAGAGACGCACAGAGGCATATGCGCCACGATTGTAAACATAAACCATACTTGAAATATAAAAAGCCATTTACACGATACTAACGCTAAAATCACGTGACCAGATTTATAAAAATAGAGTTTCAAAGATGGCTGCTGAAATCGCGACTCGCATAGGAGAGAGGATTTTGCAATCCCGCTATAGGGTAAGACCAAACAGGGACAGATTAAGCGCCAACTACACACGTAGAGCACAAACCTTGAGTAAGATCGACCCATGAATCCTTCTCACTTTGAGGGATCCGCGAAATAAATCCTGAAAGTCAACATAACCATATAGACAAATGTGGGCATAACATTCACCATTCCTATTTCAGGATAACCCTACCTACAAATGACCACAGAGAGGGAAGGAAGATACTGTGTAGAGGGATGTGAAAAGGGAAGATTGTGTTGAAGATTACACAAATTTATGAACGGGTAAGAACCTATTGTTACTCAGTAAAATACATCTGCCAAATGCTGAATGGATAGAGAGTAAACCTAGACCTTTAACTTACAGGTTGTTCTCAGCTAATATTGAACACACATCAGATTGCAAGCGAAATGAGCGTGCTAAACACTGCACAGTAGCGGGTAAGGGTTTTTATAGTTCCTTGCCTGCCAATATGGCTGTAATTTAGTAAAATACACCAGTCAATCAGCGAATGAACAGATAGTAAATCTAGACCTCTTATTTACAGGTTGTCCTTAGCCATTATTGAAAACAGATCAGATTGCACGAGAAGCGAATGTGCTAAACACTATATGAAGACAGGTAAGACCTTTATAGTCTCTTGCCTGCCAACACGATAGATGCCGAAAAGATTTTAGAGAATGGGATATTTATGGTGTCCTCCTTTGTACATTCCCTTTTAGGGTATTTGGAAGGAAACTTAAGACGTCCATCAGAGAAACCAGGAGACGCTTTGCCTAGTCCAGTAAATGGAGATCAAGACAAAGAATGAGAACACTGTCTTTTTTTTATTTTTGTATTACAACATGATGAACTAATGTCATTATATATGTCCTGAAGAAAGCGGAAAGGGCTCTATATCCGCTGAAACAGGTTGACAACATGAAGTTTCAGGTGTGATGACCTGAGCCCTGAGACATACAATACTTTTTGTGATCTTGGTTAAAGTACATCACCTTTTAGATGAGTATAAATATAAACAAATACTAAGCAATCCAGAAACAGGATTGTGTTTTTATACTTCATTAGGATTAATCAAGCATTTTAGAGATTAATAAAACACAAATATTGGAAAAGATGATAATAAAATAGAAAAATCGACTTCCAAACAGTGTGCACTAATTTTAGCACTTAGTAAAAGTAGTGAGAGAGGATAGGGTGAGTTTCTTATCTATCCCTCACACTAGATAGGCGTTACAGCAGCTATTTCTAGGGGTAGATCATCACAGCGAGGGACAACAAGAATGTCTTTTTAGGGACTTGTATTTAGATGAAGGGACTTTACAAGTAGGAATAACTTTTTCAATAAAGTGAGTCCGTCTATATTTTGATATATTGTAGCAGGTGAGACAGAATGAGCTAACCCCACGACTCCAATTGTAAGCGAATGAGAGATTAAAACGTGTGATGAGCCCAGAGATGGATGTGCAATATAAATCATTGGTACGCTGTATCACTAGTTTATTTGATTTTTACAGTGTGTACCTTTAGTTCAAAGTCTCAAGAAAAGCGTACTTGGCGCTTTTTATAATCAGCTCGGACTGGATATTCAAGCACTGCCAATTTCCAACACGGCCAAGGATAAACAAACGCACAGATTCTGTCCATGGCTCTGCAGCCTGAGCACCTTAACAAACTTGCAATCACCTTTCTTTTATCAGCAGCAGAGCCCTTTGTATGCATGATGTGCCATTTCCAACTGAAAGATCTTGCAGTGAACAACTCAAAACATCCTTGTAGAGATCTGTTTATATCCATGATGTCTACTAGCTTGACATACAAAAACAAAAGTTGCGTTATGTCACTAATCAAACGTTTTCAGAATCATGAATAACGAGCTGGAGGTTTGTGACAAAGAATCTGAGTTTATTAAACAACTTGTTTTATTCCATGTCTTAAATCACGTTAAGTACAGTGGGGTTGAACAGATTTTTCAGGTTTATATTATCTTAATTCTGGGATTTATAGTTTATCATTAAGGATGTGAAAATTGAAGCCAGTGATATTCTGTTGGCTAAACATGTTGCTATAAGAATGTACATGTTGTAATGTGGCTTTACCATGCAATGTGTGTATTTTGTAAGTAAACTCTTTAGAGTGTTTTATTGTAGGCCTTGAAATCCAAAACTTAAATATTTGCACCAAGTTAACCTTGGAAGGTATGTGTTCAAATGTGCAGAGTGGGTAAAAATCCCTGCTTCACAGCCAAACTGTTTGATCCTCGTCAATTAATCATAATTTGGCTTAAGTGCAAAAATTGGAGTCCTTATTTCAAATAGTGTGAACTTAATCAGGTTATTTGAAGAAAAAACACTCTTAAAATGGAACAGATTTAATGAGTAGGAAGAAAATAGCATATACCAGTGCTCCTCTGTTTGCAGACCCCAATGCTATCACCTTGAATTTCATCATTGGTGTACTGGCCCTACGTCAGTCCTATCTCATAGATTTGACAGGCAAATGTATAGTCCCAGCAGCTAATCAGTCAGCTCCACTAGAATCTTTGTTAAGCTAAATGTGGCAGAGCCAACAATCATTTACTCCCCTGTTGCTGCCAGTCATAGAAGTTGCTAGGTCCAGTTAAAGTACTACCGCATAGAAGAATGAGTGAAACTCTTTGCTATGTGCTGTTCTATTTTATTGAATCTTGTATAGCACACCTGCTGCCATTTTCTCACTTTCTAGGAGCTTCAGGATCTGCAAGCAGCGTGGTAGGAGATTAATGCAGTACCAGGGGACCAGGACAAAATTGCTTGGTCACAATGTTGATGTGCGCAGATCTGAAGATGATTTGTACGTTTTAGATATTTTGAGAGCTGTCTGGTGAAATAGTTAATGGTCACTCCAGGTTACTAAGGTACTTGTTGTATGGTTGTCTGTTGGTCTGTCAGAGTGGTGCGTAAGGAGCATGAGGAGCCCTTTTGGTAGATACGTGGTGGGTTTGTTTGGTGTTTAGAAACATTTAGTGCATATAGTTGCGTTTAGATAGTGAATGTTCCATTGTGTAACCTGTTTTTTTTCTGTGCACATGTTGTGTGCCGTGATGTATTTTCAGTTATGTTGGGCGATAGGGTGATTTTGAAGTGGCTATTGCTACCATATCTTAATTCAATGGAAAACTTGATTGCATTGACAAACAATGCAAGATTGGGAATTTGAGGCTTTCAGCATGCACTTTAGACAGAAATAGCACACAGAAAATTGAAGCTTTTTGCTTCAGTTTGTTTTTGACAGCAACTCACCAGGGAGCCGAGGACCAGACATGGGGTGGAGCCAAGAAGCAGCTTCCAAGGAAGCCAAGGACCCAGAGGAGAGTCACTCACCAGAACAGCCAAGGCACAGACTATGCGAGGACTAGAGGGACACCTTACCACAGAGCTTTGCTTGTACCATAGTTTTACTTCAGTCCATTTTCAGGCGTGGCCATTAGGTGGTGCTTATAAACCGAAAGTATTTGACTACAGTAAAGATATGTGAAGAGGGACACACAATTTGAGGGTGTGGTTTAGTTATTTACCAACCCGTTGACTGCTCTTGGCCATTTTGGTCCCCATGTCCATTCCTACATACTACCGGCTCCTCCCCTTCCAAAACACTTCCCCCAGGATGTCTTTGAGCTACCTCTGTCAGTCAGTAAAATCAAACTTTGGCCAGTCGATGTTATTTCTAAGTAGTCTGCTAAGTTTTAATGGCTTAATTGCATCTACAAAAGTGCTACAGATTTAATAAAAATGTGTTAAACAAGAGTGCCTTCAACCACTTGATTTATATGCTCCTTGCGCTGAGGCCCTGTCTAAACAAACATTGACAAAGTCATACGTTTTGTCTTGTGTATAGGTATTAGATAGGCATATGACAGACACCCGTATGTCTAGATAACCACACCATGTTCCAGCTGTTGCATCTTATGGTCATATAGTACCATTATGAGAGTGCCTGGCAAATGCATATCCAATGCCTACACAAAAGCCAAGTCTTTTGTCATTACCAATGCTTGGATTCAATTGAGGTGGATGCAGCCAGATGAAAACTAGCAACTACAAAGGGTATTGAGGTTAGGGCAGGGGTATGGACTTGCTGAAAGTACTGAATTTCTGTTTTGCTCAATTACTGTTACTTACAAATACAAGTATTAACTAAGAGAAATGATACAGTAATTAAAAATGAACATTAATGAAATACCCAAACGAAAAGGCAGCAGTGAAACGTAATCCGGACTTAACACCTGAGGCCAAAAGATCTTGTATACAAAATCTGGCCACAAAATATAGAAATTGGCACAGAACACACAGATTGTCCATAAATCTGTTTACTTGGTTAAGACAAGATAATAAGGCAAAATGCTGGCGAAATTACAACAGTTTCGAAAACTTGAAATCAAAGATTGACTTAAATCCAGTATCGGAGGAAGGATAGGCTAAATACATCCAAAATCTTTCCTCGCCAAAGGCTCTGTCACTCACAACATCAGGAGGAGAAGTAAAAATAGATTGGCATACGCTGGATGCATCCTCAAAAGTCGAACTACAAGAAGAGTTTTCTGAAACCACGTTAGAAAGATTAATAATAAAATCAAAAGCCTCCCGTGCACATGGGCCAGATGGTATCCCAAACTTGGCATATAAAGCAGATGCCAATTTATGGGCGAGAATACTAGCACAGCAATTTGGGGAAATTTTAAGATCTGGCCAAATACCTGAGAGCTGAAGAAAAGGTATATTGGTGCCAATATTAAAAAAGGGGGACAGATTAATAACAACTAATTACAGATTGTTGGCGATGATGGATGCTAGTCAGAAACGTTTGAGTCCTATTGGAAATAACTGAATATATGGGCAGAAAAAAAGAACATACTGAGCCTATTTCAAACAGGTTTCAGGAAGAGTTACGGAACAACCAACATCGCAAGTCTGCAATTTCTGAGAGCAATACGCCCAAAAGGTGATAATATATTATACTGCTGTTACGTAGACTTTTCTAACGCCTTCGATTTGGTGTCCAGAAACAGACAATGGTTCAAATTGAAGGGTTGGGGCATCGACCCGGTGCTACTATATTTTATACAGGAGTTATACAAAAATACTGCAGTGGCGGTTCAACTAAATCAAGAGGGCGTGATGACAAAATTGTTTGCAACTACGGAGGGACTGAAACAGGGATGCGCACTGGGTCCCATCCTGTAGAATCTTTATACGGCGGGCATGGACCGAGCCCTAATTGACACAAGAAACTACCCACCTACTATAAATGGCGTAAAAGTGGTTATGATGGCCTAGGCTGATGATATAATCATCTTAGATCAGACACAAAAGGGCCTGCAGTGCTCCTTGAACGCCCTGGAAAAATATGCTAAAGAGAACTCCATGACCATAAATAAGAACAAGACATGGATAATGTATTTAAAGACTCCCACAGAAAGCCAAAAACAAAATCATGTTGCTTGGAAGGTACGAAATTGGAAAGGGCAACGGATGTGCTATATCTGGGCTTTCCCATATGGGTAGCACCACTAGTATCGCAACATGAAGAATACATCGTAACAAAGATATGGAGAAGATGGTTAGCTATAAAAACCTATGTGGAGAAAAAAGGCGGAGGAAACATAGGTATCCTACAAATCTACAAATCTAGTGTGAGCCCAGTGATATTGTATGCACTTAAGACATTGCCAGAAAAGAAAGTCCGGAGGTTACCAAAACTGGAAGGCAAAATTCTTCGGTCCATAATGAACATGCGTAAGGGAGTGCCAGTGGAGGCACTGAGACTGGACTACGGATTAGAGTCCTTATATTCAAGCTGGGCCATTAGAAAATCACTCTTGCATCTAAAAGTTAGTAAAGGGGTAGCCGGCACAAATCCCTCGATTCAGTTAATGGGAAAAACAACAAAAGGTGCATGTCCCAATTATTTCAACAATAATATGAGTATTTTTACGGAAGCCTACTTACGGTCATTGGGTCTAAATATAGAAATAATATGCGAACCACCGGACTACGAGTCAGTAATCAAAAAGTAATCCAGGGAGGTGGATAAGATAAGACATTGACAACTTGTGTAAGCTGAGTAGATACAGAGAGTACTCTCATCAAGGATTTGATGGGAGCAAACCTAGAACCTACTTAACAAAATGGTCTAACCCAACTCTGAGGCGATTCACATTGCAATTAAGACTGAATATATTGGGGACCAAAGAATATATGAACAAGTGGAACAGGACTGACCACCAAGTTGATGACATAATGTGCAGACATTGTGATATAGAGGTGGAAACAATACGACATTTACTGACTGCCTGCACAGTTTTGAAGCCCCTCTGTATCAAAGGCTATGGAGGGCATATCAGGAATATGGAGAACATAAACGGGGATCAATTTTGGTCGGACCTGATAGGGGCAGAATCTATAGTATATAATGCTGCTGCCCACCAAATATGTGAAAAGGCGACCGAGTAGATATGTATTGACAAATGTTGGCAACAAAAGGGGCTTCCATATGGCAAACCCAGATATCAGAAGTAGAAATGTGCCATCTTACCAGTATACATAAATAGTGGTTAATGTCTTTGTTTGTAACTGTTGACACTGACACATTTCTTTTAGTCAAACATAGTAGGGAAAGTGATTTTAATTGTTTGTTTTAGGAAATGTTGTTATTTTAATTTTGTGATTTGTATATGCAAAAGTTTGTTCTTGATTGAATATAAACTAAAAGCATTAATATATATATATTTTTTAAATGAACATTAAGCTGTCACCTGTCATAAATGTACCGACTATTCATGTAGGAATATTGCATTTGTACCTACTGACAATGTATAGAGAACTACACAGTTCACATTTTATTGCCTATAAGAATGTTTAAACTAGATTTGTGATTGTATTTTAGTGTAAATGATAATTCACAGATAACTCTAATAAACATGCTCTAAAGGGATGTGTGTCAAATAGTATCTTTTTTTATGTACATGCACAGTTCTATCAAAGTTGTTATGATAGTTCTTTCAGGGACAAATCTAATGTCATTAGTTTATTACTACAGCCAATATTTAGTCTGGCCACAATACAAAAAGATCAATTGAACATTGCAAACCAAAGGTCAAGCACCGACTTGCCCCGCACTGTCCCTCCCCCAATTATCCCCCCTCACACCTGTCCCGCCATCCCACTCCCTCTTTTTTGGATGAAGCCAGAGTACCACTAGTTCCTTTTTTCCACTTTCAACACTGGGTGAGCCCTTGACCTAAAATGGATTGCCATTTTTGCAAGGCATATCTACAACTGTTCAAATATTGAGCCTATGTCATAGGGATTACCACAGAGATTGTGTATTTTTTGGTGACTTTTAAATTAATTATATTAAACCCCTACAATCGCTTATATTAGAGGATGGTTTCTTTTAGCATCTAATACGGTTAGTAAAAAAAGAATCCATCTCACCTGCACAGTCTCAGTCTGTTCAAAACCTTTGAATAGAGTCAAGGCAATGGGTGTTGCATTGGATACCACTCTTAACATGGATGCTCAGACACGTTATTTTGAGTTCAAGCCCTTACTGACTGAATACAATTGAACTAATGCTGTCTGTGCCGTCATCTGTACTTAGACTACTGTAATGTTTTTTCTCGATGCCAGTATGAGCATTATATCAAGGCCACAAGTGTTGCAAAATACGGCTGTAAGAATTGTTCGTAATTCACCCTGGTGCAGCCGTATGTCCCCAGTGTTACGTAAATCACTGGGCAGTTAAAGATTGGATCATTTTGAAAGCACTTAACTTGGTGTACAAAGTATGCCATGATGCAGTTCCGTATTGCCTCTGCAAGGAAGTCCAAATGCACAAATGATGGAGCTTGTTGCGCTCTATCAACAAATGCTGTAAAAAGGACTTACTCTTCGACTGCTTTTTCCAGGTGCAGGCTTCAAAACTATATAGCATGCTCCCGATAACGGTGCGTAGCGCAGAGGATTTGATGACCTTGCGTAGATGGCTACAAACTCTTTTCTTCTAGTACTATTTTATGGTTTATTCTCTTGGCTTCCATTTTAGGCTGGACAGCGCTTTGATACTCGTGGGTTGCTAAACATTATGGACATGGGAATGGTTCTCCATTTACTGACCTGGGTTGGACAGCATCACTGTGATTTGAACCTGTGACCAAAGGGCACACACATGTAGAGAGAGCGCTAACCTCACAGAGCAATTTTATAACTGCTTCATTACTAGAAATGTAGCTTTAAAAATGGAAAGACTATTGCTGTCCTTTACAAGTCACTCTTTTGGTGTTGATCTGTTATTTCTAAATGTATAATATTTTTTTGACGCCATCACCGTTTGTTTCCTTATGAGGTCCCTAATTATTTCTATCTGTGGTTTATTTGGGAATTTTGCAGCTGTATATTGGAATTGAGTAAACAGAGTTTCCTGTTAATGCCAAGCTGGGAGCTTACTTGGAATGCCTGACACAGAGAGCTTACTGGCAGTGTCAACTAGTGACTTATTGTGAATGTCAAACTGAGATCTAAATGGAATGCCAAGCTCCCTGGGATAGCAAAACTATTGGGAATGTTAATCTGAGCGCTTACTAGGAATGTCGAACTTACTGGGAACATCATCTGCTTATTGGGAATGCCAAGCCACAAGTTTACTGAAAATGTCTTGCCATATCAAGACAATTCATTACTTCTTATGACTTAAATTGTGATGTATTGTTACATGACCTAGCCTGACTTGATATATTATGGCATCTCAGATGCACACTGGATTGATGCTCCCTCTGCATGCTTTTTTTGTTTGATTTCATGCTCAGAGGTTTGCATTACTGCAAATGTACCCAGGGACTCATCATTCTGAGGTAGATAAAATGAGTAGCATTGAGTAACAATGTATGTTTTATTTCAGCACAAAGATGTCCCATTCGTTCACCAAGCACTTATTTACACCGATTAAGTTTCACCTGTGACATGACATGACATATGTCATGGCATTTAATAATCTGATTAAGTTTGGGGTATACCAGGACTGTCATACCGGCATTGTCAAAAGTTTGCATAGTGAATTGTTGGTTGTAGAGCCTGCTCTGCAACCATTTTTAAACTGGTTTTAGCACTGAAGCAATGAAAGCATTTGTAAAGTGTTAGCAGTAACCACATTTGTGCTGGTGGTACAGTGCTAATGCTGGTGAAAATGTTGTAATTGCCCAAGAGCTAAGACCAAAAATATTTGTAAATTTTGATGGCGATACAATTAGTAATGCATATTAAATTATACCATTTGTGCTTTTTTAGTGCTGCCATGGAGACAGAAAATGTGATGGTGCTTCCAAAGATGCAAATCCTGACATTACACCAGTGCAAAATCGAGCCATATTTAGCCAGTTCTCTGGCACCACAACCAGTAAAAATCTGGTCAGTGCTCTAGCAGGTGCAACATGGGTTATAGGCTCTGTGATGAGTCAAGTGATGTACATGTGCCATGAAGATTTTGCACAAAGTGGGTGCCCCCACCCAGACTTTTCTGCTTGTACACTGAATGGAGTTTCTCAGCTGTACAGTTCAGCCCACATCTGCCAGTCTGTAAACCAATCTTATAAATCGGGCAAAGTCTAGGTGAGATAAATTAAACATAGCTGCACAGAAACTAAACTTTTAAGTGAATAAGTAATCATTAAAGTACAAGAAGAGATGCATAGCACGTAGTTGACAAAATATATAAAAATGTATTAATCACACTATTAAGAAAAACATAATTTCATAATCCATTTTAGAAAGATGCATCACAACGTATTCAAAAGACACCTTATCGAAACATCCACCAAAAAACCCCAGAAAATCCTAATAAGATATAAATGAAGACTACTTTTTCAACATACTGTAAGGGTGCAGCAGTACGAGACTGACGCACAGGTGGCATGGTTGTTGGCATAAACATTTATCATACGAAAATCAAAGAGAAAACCCATCTCTCCCTATTTTAAGAGCGATTTCTCTTTCGCAACTAAAACACTGAGGATTTGGTCAGATTGTCCATGAAATCATGAGTACACTGTCCTGTTTCAAAACCCTACTTCTATCCCTTACACTTGTAACTCAATTAAAGAAGTAATGGATCTTCTTGGTTCAGAAGAATAGCTCCCTTCTTCTGGACACCGGCTCCCAGTTCCACTTGTTAGGTAGGATATCTACCTGAGGGAATTTCTCCCTTCCCCAGGTCTCAATCCCTTTTCACGGTACCAAAGTTCCAGGTTGAAATGTCAAAAAAGCTGAAAAGTTCTCAGTTCAACTCAAAAGGGTAAAGTTCCACCTCAAATGCCAATATTACTCATTGTACAATGTTATTATTTCACTATTGGGTTCCTGGAGAATGCCTCCCTTCTCCAGGTATCTTGCTCTCAATGGTTTCACAATGCCAGGGGATTGTCTCCCTTCCCCTGGCCTCTTCGAAGGCTTACTTTGCACTTCACAATACCAGTGGGAATGACTTCCTTCCCCCGACCTCTTTACAATTTCAACACAGTTCACAATACCAGGGGGAATTATTCCCTTCCCCTGGTATTTCTCAAACTTTGTTTCACAATTCACACAGTCAGCGGGAATGACAAATGGGAACAGATTCTCTTAGACAACTGTTTAAACCCTATCCAGCTGATGTCTTCGCAGATACAGGTGCCTCATCACTGGATCAGGTTGACTAATGATAATGTCCAGCCGTGCTGATGTCATGAGTGCCAACACGACATAGCAACGTTAGTCACAAAGTTACACACACATGAAGAACATACATACACAGATACATATACATACTGTCAGAATCCTTTCCTTTTCACTAGCCAAATGCAGAAATGCAAGAAGGCAAAGTTCACACGTAGCAAGCTTGCAACTGCTTTATTGCAACTACCCATATGGAGCTAACAGGGATGTACAAGTAACCTGGAAGGGCTTGGGTACTACTAACCAATAAAGAAAATATTACAATGTACAGGAAAACCATAGAATTACTGTAGTTAATTCACAGGAAGCCATAGGCCTCACAATGTGGAAGAAGACATGCAGAATCTGCAGCACAAAGCACTGTGCCAGCGTTCGCAGCCAAGGACAAGGGTCGGGGAAAACTCCTGACTCACCGGACAGGGAGCCACCTGCGAAATAACAGAATAAAATCCTCGCTAATTACAGACTGAAAACCTCAGTTTTGTGGTCCTCACCCACGTTATTCAGCGAAGCCGAAGATTGGCCATTTACCCATGGTGGGGAAGAGGAGCGGTTCCCAGCAAAGCAGATAGAATTGATACATGCATTGTCCACCGAACATTGCAACCGGCAGGCACTTTTTCACACAAGGTGACCATATCAGTGGCAACACAGTCTTTCTCATTACCTTGAAAAAGTACACTGAGCACTGTGAACAGAACAAGGTCCCAGGACTGGGCAGATCCACTCCAGCCAATCAAAAACGCTCAAATCCTGGGGTGGTGTGCTATGATACAATGGCCAATGGTCGTCCTGCGACCCTGCAACAATGTAATAGATAGTTTTTGGGGAAGTCTGAGGCGAACCCACCTGACATGGAAAGTCCAGTTGAATAGCTCATATAGGGCATCTCTATAGGTGCTATTACCCAAGCTACCCAATGGGTTTGGTTTGTAGGTTTTGTGAAGAAGGTTGGGGATTGTGACCTGAAACAGGATAAAACCAAGTGACGCCGGTTCAGAAGCTTTGATTGCCAGAGATTCTGATGTTTCCTGAATCATCCCTGTCTGTTTGCAAAATAAAGGACAGTTCTAATTTGCCGCATGGCTGAGTCCTCCGTAATTGCCAGGGGAGGGTTTGATGGGCTTTGTGTACTCTGCTAAGCTGTGGTTTTGTGGTGTGAGCCCCGGTCCTCTGCCATACTATACATTCCCTTCCCCTGACCTGGACCAACTTGGTTCACTTACATTCCAGTCTTTAGCTTTGTTCTTAACTTCAGTCTTTTCCAATAGGACTGTGATGAGAAGATGTCCTCCACCTTGCCCTTTGTTTTCTCTCAGTTTGGGTAGGATCTCTCAACTGACCATTTCCGGTTCTCTCTTCTGCCTGGGTTTTCCCCTCCAATCCCAAACTGATGTTGGCGGCTCTCTGCTGTCCCTCCATACTTGCCACAACCCTCTGTAGTCTCCAACGCCTTCCGGCAACCTGTGTACCTTTGTGTGTAGTTTGCAAGGGTCCCTGTTTCTCCTGGGTGTCTGATAACAGCCACAGAGACCCTGTGGCTTCCATAGACCTCTTCTATGCTGTGGCGGATCAGCAGCCTCTGACTTCTCCCCGGTCATGCAGTTCTCTTTCGCTGTACCTCTCAGGCTTTAAGACTGGCTGGAACTTCCATCAGCCAGACTGCTGTGCTGTCCCTTGTTCTTGGACAGGCTTTGGACCACATGGCTCTCTCTCCTGCGTCCCGGTCTGCTTCCTCTTCCTTCGCCATATTGCGTTCGGCCTCGCTTCTTCTCCAGAGAAGTCTAGACAAGTTGGCAAGTCCTTCTTAGTTTTTTATTGGAAAAGTCCATGAAAAGTTAGGCTGCTCCATCATGTTCTTTTTGGCAATTCTTATTGTTCCACGCCTCGGCCGCGGCCCAGTCCTTGTCCACAATGGTCTATGAGTGTAGTCTCTATTCTCCCTCGTCCCAGTACTAATGAGAGGGGTAGACTGACAAACATACATAGGGTTAGATAACTGGGGTCTAAGGGAGGATTATTAGGGTTTAGTTGAGGGTCAAAATACTGCATTCTCCTGCTGTGTCCCCAGGGGGGGGAATATCTCCCCATGCGATTCTCCCACTGAATAACACCCTCAGGGCGACTATCGGGTACCGGCCTCACCTTTCTGGCCTCATGAGTAGGGTCTCCCCATCGGGGAGAAGGGACGACACCACAGGATCAGTCCCCATACTAACAACTATTTTGTTAAAAAAACAAGCGGGGGGGGGGATGTGGCCAAGCGTGGCACAGACTGGCTGCCAAAATCAGAGCTTCCGCTTCCATATAAATATTTAAGTTGAGAGGGACATAAAATTTAAAACTTTACCTTCCTCCTCACATATTCTGTAAGTAAAGGTCCTTTGGATTGTGGGGAACGCTTTTCTCCATTCCAGCCAGTTATTTTGAGGGATGAGTTGAAGAGGCCTGAAGCACCGGTGCCCAGCAGCTGGAGACGCCACATTTCCTGTCACCACCGTCGGATCGCGCAATGTCGCACAGTGCTGCATTTTGACATGCTATGGGAATAATAGCCTTTTCTTCATCAATTTAGCACATGAGGTACTTTTTAAATTATGAACAAGGATTTTACCAGCTTCTTATTTGGAAATCTCTCCTCAAAATTGGCACCAGAAGTTTTTAAACATAAAATAAATATTTTTTACCTGCTTAATGACTCTATTCAGGAACTGCTATGGCACAATTCATTTAACTTCATAGATGCATATTTTTTTATGTTATCATATAAAGGAGGCAATCTTCTGGGTGAATACTGCGCAGTGTGCCTTTTGTGTGCCTTATTCATCCTATATTGGAGTGGAGTTAATGGTGATAATCTGTGACACTCCTGGAGCAGTTTTAAGACCCCCTTGCTGCCCCCAACTACGTTTCAAGATGTCCTCACAAAAAAGTCAAATAAAAGGCTCTGCTAGTTAAGAAATAGCAGCAGCCTTCTTGAAAAGACCCAAAAGTGACTCCCCTCCTCCTGTGCAAACAATTCTGGAATCAAATATGGAGACCATTGTGCTTGAAATCAGAGAACTGAAGCCCTTTATGGAAACCACTAATTCTAAACTCCAACAATTAGATGAAAGATGGGTGAGCTTTGAGAGCAGAATTGAGGAAGTGGAAAAAAGACTAAGCGTAGCTGAAGATGTTACTGCTAGAGTTACACATATGGAACAATCCATCCTTATCCTCCAGAAACGAAATGAAGATTTGTATAACAGAAATCGTAGGAATAACCTCTGTGTTTTGGGATTTTCATAAAAAATGGAGGGGGAAGATGTAGCTCTTTTTCATAAAAAAAAACGTCCAAATATCTTGAACCATCCAGTACCCTTAATATTCAAAGGGCACACAGGATTGGACCTAAAAGGACTGAATCATATAATAGAAACGCACTTAAGAACAATCTTTTTCTTGCTCTTTGAATACACTCAACGCCAATTGATTGTTCAACATGCTAAAAGGATGGATTATCTAATCTGGAATGGCCACAGGATCTTCATTTCACAAGATGTGTCCAAATACACAGCACAAGCAGCTAAATGCTAGATCTGGTCCAATACACCCATGCACCTTTAAGGTCACCATTAATGGTAAGACAACTTCATTTGAGAACCCATCCGATGTAAAAAAAACTACATAAGACTGCAAAAGATGGAAGCGATGGATTCCTGAAACACCAGTCAAACATGCCTCGTCTTCCTTTTTCACCGGTCTCCGCAAGGAATTCTGTGGAAGAAGTATCCCTCTGGAACTGTCATTTTAAGGATCTTCTGGAGCGGGTTCTTTTTCTCCGATTTTTGGTAGCTGTTCCGCCCTTTGTGGTATGCGCCTACACCCCCTTACGGCATTTGTCATGGCAACTCTGTTTTTTGAGCCTTTTATATTTGCTCTTTCTCACTCTTTCATATTCATTGGTTGGAATTATATTGATCATCGCCAAGTTACAATTCCCTATGTGTCAGATGTTGCAATGTTTTTTTTTCTTTTGTTTGTTATGTCCATTTTTATCACTTTACAACATTTTTTTTATCCCTACTTTTGCTCTAGACTTTCTACATCTTTGGATAAGCGGAAGGCACCTTTGCAGTGAATGGATTTTCTTATGTTTAACTTGTGTTGATATTACTTTTATTACTCTTCCCTAGACAATGGGATTGAAATGTATAACATGGAATGTTAAAGGTCTTAACCCAATTAAAAGACAGAGGCTATTAGCTCATATCAATAGATTTAAACCAACAATCGCTTGCTTGCAAGAAACCCATCTATCATAACAAGAATCCATGAAACTAAAGAGATTTTGGGTTGGTGAAGTGTTAGTGAGTCAGGCAGATGGTAAACATAATGGAGTGGCTATCCTAATCAAAAAAAGGTACTAATTGCCAGGTCCTACATAAGGATACAGATGGTAGATGGGCTCTCAATTAACTCCCAATTTTTCTCAATTATGAATGTATATGGGCCCACTAATCCTAACCCCGAGTTTTGGAGGGAAATTAAACAAACGATCTTACAGTCGGACCTTCCCAATTTGATATGTGGTCATTTCAATAATGTGTTCACCCTTTTTTAGATAGAAGATCCCCATGTCAATTCAGACATAGCAATTCACACGCCGAATTTACCAAATGCTTGGCTGAAATAGGAGTTGTCGACACATGGAGTCTCTCACATCCCATTGATCTGGGCTTCACCTACCACTCCCTCCCAAATAACTCACCATCACGTATTGACTACATTTGTGTCACCAAATCTTTAGCATGTGCAATAATTGACTCCACTATTGAATGCTCACTAATATCACACCATTGTCCTGTCATCACTAATATTGAATTGGGATGCATTAAAGATCGCATAAGCATATGGAGATTTAACAACTCACTACTTCAGGATGTCAACTTTAAAAAATGCTTTTTTGGGATTAGATGGGGTACTTGAAAGTATTGCGACAAAAGCAAACCAAAAACTCTACGTCATAATGATGATGGCTGCAGCATCGGTGCTGGCTTGTAAGTGGGAAGTCTAGGGACGCTCCGCATGATCACGAATGGATAGCGACAATTTGGTCATTACTCGCTATGGATTGGCTCACTTACTTGTTACAAGGAAAGCACGCTAGGTTCAACAATGACTGGTCAACTTTGCTGAGATACATAAGGGACGGAGCACACCGGGCATGGTGCCCAGGGTTCATGAGCCTCATGGGAAGTACTGCTCCTCCGGGGGAAGGTGATCCATAACTTGTACAGAACAAGAGAGCACAACGAACAGAGGCCTGGCAAACCCTTCAATACCAAAGCAGCATAACTCCAGCATAGCACCTTTGCAAAGACTGCACCCGGATTAGTGGGGCGAGACGGAGTGTCGGGAGGGGCAGGGAATAAAGGGAGGGAAAAACACAATGTTGAAATGTTATTGTTCAATTATCACAAATAAAAACGTATTGGACATTTTCTTTTTTTTTTTATTTCACAATTTTTTGTTTCATATTAATACATATGAGGACACCGATCCGGCTAACAATTGGGATGCTTATAAGGCATTTCTATAGGGACATATCGCATTTGTAGCCAAAAGAAAGAAAGGCCAGGAAAGATTTAGATGCCCTGTACAATGAATTACGAGCTCTTGAGAAAAGATACAATGCTACTACTAGTGATGCTTAACTTAAAGAAATCCTAACCCTCTGTTTCTCTATTAATAAAAAATACAAAGAACAGGCATGTGGTGTAGTCATGAAATTTAAGTCCAAGGTATATCAATCATCCAATAAAGCTGGTAAAGCATTGGCTTTGTATCTTAAGATAAAAAAGAGAGATCAGGATATCTGCTATTAAAAATTATTCTGGCAAAATAGTAACCACTGATGCAGATATCCTGGGCGTTTTCTCTAAATTCTATGAAAATCGATACACTTCTGACCATACTTATTCTAATATTAATTTTAATGAATGTTTCTATCACCTGAAACACACCACCCTATTAATATGCATTTAAGTAGCCAAGACGACCCTATTCATATCAATTAAATTACTACAGCCATAAAAGATCTTAAAAAAGGCAAAGCCCCTGGACCAGATGGGTTTTCTATGTATTTCATTGCACATTTCTCTTCTACCCTCAGACTAGATTAAAACTATGAGCGCGTTACAATAACAAAGACGCCTACAGGTGCTACAAAATGATGCTGTGCAGATAGTCAAGAATGTCCCCAGGCACGACCCTGTTTCAGCACACAGAAGGAGCTTACATTGGTGGCCCGTGAAAGCATGCATTCAGTTTAAAGCGTTGACCCTGATCCATAAATGTCTTTATGGTAATGCACCCGAGTACCCGAAAGCGGGTTTAACCGCTTACTCCTCTGGGCGAACTACAAGGTCGAACGACGGGGCGCACTTGCTGGCACCACGGTGTAAAAGATCAAAGAGGGCTGGGCAGAGCTTTTTCTGTGCAAGCTACTAAGAGGTGGAATGACCTCAATAAACAACTATGGTTGGATGAAAATGTATTGAGTTTTAGAAAGAAATTGAAAACTCTCCTTTTTGAATAATGTGCTTTTCTTGTCCTCTCCTGTCATGGCTTCCTTGCCTTCTCCATCTTCGTCTTTTCTTTTCGCCCTGATGCCGGCGGGTTCTGGCACATTACAAGTGTATAAATACATCTAAGCTAGAATCACGTCATACGTTTTTCTTTGGGCAGATAAGTCAGTGGGCTCCTTTACAAAAATCCTTCTATCCTATTTCCCAAACACAATAAAGATGGTGAATTATCGAATAACTATAGACCAATTTCAGTGATTAACTCTGATTGATAGATCTTTGCAAAGATTTTAGGTAATAGAATAGACTCCTTTACGTATGAATTAATTAATCCCGACCAAGTTGGATTTGTCAAAGGCAGATTTATCTCAGAAAATTCCAGACTTCGTGAATCTCTTGCATTACATACACAAGAGAAATCGCCTACAAAAACCAAATATGGCAATTCCACTAGACGCTGAAACAGCTTTTGACCGTGTTGAATGGGATATCTGTTTTAGGCATTAAAATGTCATGGCATTGGGGATGTTTACATTAATTTAGTTAAACTTTTATACCCAGACCTCAAAACCTCAATCTTTATTAATGACCAATTATCTCCCTAGATTTTCCCTCCATAGGGGTACTAGACAAAGAAGTCTTATTCACTTATTCTATTCGTACTAGCCCTGGAACCGCTATTAGGACTGATACAAACCAATGGAAAATTTGAATTTAAATTAGCTGCTTATGCTGATGACATATTAATCTTTCTTGATCCAATTTCAAGTCTGATTGCCTGACGACCCCGGCCCAGTTCGTTGGCGAAGCCATGCCAAGACCTTATTCCTTAGGGCATCTCTGGGTTCTTTCTCTGATGGCTTTTCAATATTGGATATAATGAAATTCCTTTTAACCATTACACAATGTTTTATGGACTTATCCTTTAGCCTTGGCATTGTGGATTTCCTTATCTGGAAATTCTTTCAAATAAAGTTTTTGTTAACTTTCACTGAATTGCCCGCTATCCCTAGGGTTGACGGGAGCTTCACAGAGGCCTCCAACAGCGGAGGGTGTATAAAGTTCACCTTCTCCTCTGCTCCAGGGGGAGAAGCAGTAGGACTCATTGAATGGTCAATGCCAAAACAGGTGGCCAAGACATCAGATAACGGCAGTCTGATGGCACGGACACCTTCACTCAAAAGTGGAGCAGGCCGAGAGGACATTTCCCAGCTTGCCACATTATGTTGCTTCAGTGGAAAAATTAATGAATCAGTTTGACAGAACCTATCCACCTTCACGGTATTATAGTTCCCCACACAGTTATCGAGGGAATCCATCCAATTGTTAGTCTTTGAAGTTTTGGCACAGATTTATTTGATTGATTGATATTAGTCTTTACCACAATCCATTGGTCCGGAGTGATCTGTTCCTGGGCGTGCGCCTGAGGTAATTTACAATGTGGGTTTGGAATTCGTCAGAGAATGAAAGTCAAACTCAGGCCCCTCTACATCTAGATTGACAATTATAGTCGGGAGAGAATTAAGTGTCTCCCCACAATTGGGTGCGCCATTACCGGAACTACTGGCCTCCTTAACAATCGGATTCAAAAAGGTACGGGATTTATCACATGAATCCTGATCATTGGCGTTATTATTAGGGCTAATGACCCTTGGCAGAGTCATCTTGTCAGAGACGAGCCTTTGCTTTCTACATAGGCTAAGAGCTAAGACCAAAGACAGGCGGTCCATCTTCAATTACATAGTAGAAGCCCTGGGGGGTAGTGACCATGATCTCATTGGTCACCATACAAGGGCTTATTGCATCAACACCTAACCCCTGCGTCCTTCTCTGGGAAGTAGAGGTATTCTTAAAGATATTGACAGTGGTCTCCACAACCTATGCTGATTATGCTGGTCATGTCAATCCACCTGTGGCCTTTTAGACACATGTTCTTTGAATGCCCCCTGGTAAATACGTTTTGGAATCAAGTTTGGATTTTCCTTAGACGGCTCTTCAAAAGCTCTCTTCCCTTAAATTTAACTAATATCCTACTTGGTAGCCTACCTCTCAAAGAAGGGAAGATTAGGTCATCCTTTGTTATTCTTGACCTCTTTATACTTCTGGCAATATGTCTAATTACATCGATCTGGAAAGATTTCACTAAAATCCCAATAAAAGGTTGGTGGAATAATATTTGTGATGTCCACAGGCTAGAGAAGTGTATCGCTAACTCACCCTCTCTCGCTTATAGACATGACAGAAGATGGCATCTCTTTGTTGATTATTTAAATGACACAAATGTTTAACCTCTCCTCTATTGTGTCTCTATTTACAGTTGTATCGCTCTTTCGCCTCATCACCTACCTCAGATAAAACCCTTTCCCCCCTTTTTTTCTCCCATCCTTCCTATTATCCCTTTTCTCCTCTCAATGTGAGCATTTTACACATATGTTAATGAATTTATAATAACTTTGTTCTTAGATATTTGCTGTAAACACCTTCGATGTTAATGAATCTTCATGCTATGTTTGTTCTTAGTTATTACAATATAGAATGTTTTTAATCTGAAATGTAATTGACAGTTTATGTATAATCAGATTATAATTGTTGATTCTGGCACAAAATAAAATATAAACCCTTAAACTAAAGAAAAAAACAAAAAAACACATTTATGTTAACAAAGCGGCATATTGTGTGAATACGAATGGGGGCACAATTTGATTATCTGACCAGTTATTTTTTTTTATTTTTTTTTTTCTTCAGCCCTGGCCCTACCCAGAGGCTCTCGGAGCATCTTACAAGGTTCAAAGATTGAAAATATGTGAGGTAAAATAGAAGATAAAGAATGTTTCCAGAATACGATAGATTTTGCTAGACAAGTGATAGCAGGGAGATGGAAGGGTGTGGTTTTGTGTGGGTAAACGGGCACGCTTTGAGGCTCTTTCTGAAAATGGTGATGGAGGGTGCAGTGCGAGTGTGAAGAGGTAGGGTGTTCCATGCTGTGGGTGCCCAGTGGGTAAATGCTTGTTTTTGTGTGCATGTTAGTTTGCAGAGTGGAATGTGTAGGAGATGCTGGCGTACTTGTCTGGTGTTTGTGTGGGTGATGAGTTTGAGATTGTCTTGAAGATAAGATGGGGTTTGGTAGTGAATGGCTTTGGAAAGAATGCAGAGTTCGAATCCTTTGAAGGCAAGTCTTTGGGGTATGGGGACCCAGTGGAGCTGGGCGAGAGTTGGAGTGATGTGCGAATGAATGCTTGGATAGGTGGAGGATTAGTCTGATAGTTAGTTTTGCATGGCTTGCAGGGGGGCGATGGTGCTTCGGGGATGTCCAGTGAGGAGAGCACTACCATAGTCCAGCTTGGAAAGAACTAGTCCTTGGACTGAGGTTTGGAAGTCATCAGGAGGATGGATGTCTCTGATCTTGCGTAGAGGTGTAGTTATAGATTGCATGTTATGTTGACAGCAGCTATGTGGTGTGTGTGAAGGAAAGGTGGGGGTTGATGGTTAATCCAAGTGATTTGACTGGTGAGGAGAGGGATATGTGTGGGTTGTTGTGGAAAGTTATTTGATCCAGGGGTAAGTTTGGGTTTGTGTCTTGGAAGAGGGTTTTGGGGGGGCAGAAGATTAGGTATTCTGTGTTCTGTTTTGTAAGGGTTGAGCTGGTGGACATCTGGCTGGTGCTGGTGGAGACATTGTGTAACGCATCTGAGGATGTCATCCCTTCTCCCCTAGGGGTAGACCTTTCCCATGGGGGCCAGGGCGGTGCGTCCACAGTAAAGTAACCCCCCTGGGGGTGGTGTACAGAGGGAAGATAACATGGGGAGGGACGCCCTATATGGGATTTGGAGGACTATTTTCAGGAGACCCGGTATACCCCCTCTTCAGTAACTCAAACCCCTTCTCCAGTAGTAGCTCCTCCTCACACACCCCACAGCCAGAGTCAGTATGTTGTATTGTCAAAGAGGTCAGACTGATTTACTTGACAGGACTGAAATACCAACTAAGTACTTTGCAGCTGTTTTTTTAAAAGTTTTGTGAAGAAGATGAGAGTCAGAGAATTACTTTGGAGGATCAGCATGAACGGTCTAGCTTCTCATGGAATTTCATTGACCCAAACAAAAGCAACAAACCAGCGCAAGAGGTCAAAATTTGTTCACTGGGACGCAGAAGGAAAACAATCCTCTGAGGAGGAACTGCCGGAGCCGTGCACCTGGTGAGTGTACGATGAGCCAAACAGTAAGTTTTGAACAGAGGAAAAGGAGAATGCAAACCTGGTCTGTGCAGGAAGAGCCGCTCGCGCTGCTGCCGAAACAAACCCCTGGGCACTGCAGGTCCCAGCAAGGCATCTGCGAAGAGGGACGCACCGTCAGGCAGAACCAGACGTCCCAGTGCCGCTGCAGATCCCGCCGCTCTACAGAGAAGCTAACAGGTATGCGGTTTACTTGAGAGACGTTGGAGGTCCAGGGATGCAAGGGGGTGAAATGTGAAGTTGGAGCAAGATGGTCTGGGATCATGAGAAGGAAGTGTGTCTCTGGAACCCGCAACCATATGGAAGCTAAAGTATGAATGTGTCTGGGGCTCTGAGAATTAAGAGGGTCTGGGACCCGGAAGGGACATTCCGCACCCACATAAGTTGAAAACAAAAGGGTCAAGGACCCTGGAAGTGAAAAGGACATAGTCCTATGCTTGGTAGGGAAATGTACCAAGCAGATGGGATAAAAGAATTGTGAAGCGGAGAAGAATATCTTTTTAAATTCGCCACTGACATACCTAAAAGGATACAGGGCTCAGAAGCCCAAAAGGAATGAAAGTACCAGTAGTCTAAAGGAAAGGAACACAACCCTAGACTTGTAGTCCGATAGTTATGAACATTGGTTATTTCATCACTTTTGATTACCCGAGAGACTGGGAACCTTTCTTCTTGTTGGAACTACCATGAACACTTTGCTTTGGGAAGATATCATGCTTGCACAGTTAGTTTAAGTTGTTAGTGTTAGGGACGGAGGTAGGCTTTTGAGACATGACAGTGACAGACTTTTTGGTTTTAGACATCCTGCCAATTTCACTCATTTTCTTTGAGGTAGGGAAACCCCTCTTAGCTTTAGGGATAGAAAAGCTGTTTTCCAACCCTTTCTTGATTAATAAAAGTCTGTACCCAAAGATATTCCACCATTGTGCCAAAGCCTTACTTCTGCACCCTTACAATTGTTTGAGGATGTGTAGTTGGGGGGGCGGGGTGAGATTTGTAAGTATATTTGTGTGTTGTCTGCATATTGATGAAAATGGATATTGTTTGTTAAGGGTCTGTCTAAGGGATTCAACACATTTGTTGAAGAGGAGTGGCGACAGGGAGGAGCCTTGCTGGACCCTGTGCTTGACTGGAGTAGTGTTGGATCGAAAAAAGGGCACATGGAGACATAGTGTGTGCTTTTGTGGTCATTGTTGTGGAAGGTTGCAGAGAGTTTGAGGCGTACAAGTGGTGTTGTGTGACCTTTGTGGTGTTGTGGACGTCTTCGAGGATGTGAATTATATTGGTCTCAGTAATGTGTCCATGACCTAAGCCAAATTTGAACGGGTGTATGAGATTGAGGGTGGGTTTTTTGAGGGGTGAGATTTGTACAATTTTCAGTACAGAGGGGAGAGCACCATGTGAGACGGGAGTTGATGATGTTGAGCCTGTGGGGTCATTTTGAATTATATTACTTAGCGGGCCAACTGAAGCATGTAATTCAATGGATGGCGGACGAAACCACTACTGACACCCGCCTCCTACAGCCAGCCAGCCCCCATATGCTGCTCAGAGACCTATTCTGGATCCCAGTTTTGCCAGATGGACCACAGCAACACAAACCGTAACTAATGAGGCGTGGGATCCAGATGTGGAAAAGAGCCTGCAAAGTCACAGGGACAACTGATCCATATTCACCCCAAATCCCGATCGCCGCTATTATGACAAATAGACCAGGGGGCCTGAAAGAAATAAGGAACACCTGTGAACCCTTCCGGGTTGCCACCCTGGGGGACCTGGTAGACGACCAGAACATTCTAACATTCACAGAGTTACACGAAGCCACAGGATTACCAGTGGGGCAGTTCCTACTCCATGGAGCAGTGATCAAGATGCTCGCAATTAGATGGCCTGAGGCTGAGAGCCTAGACACTGGTCAAAATAGCATAGAAAACATACTAAACGCTGCTGAAGGCGGACACGAAACCTCGAGACTCTATGAAACACTCCTAGACAGCGCAACCAAGCAAGAGCTTAAGTGCAAAGCAAAATGGGAACGGGAGCTGGCCCTGCAATTTGAGGACAAAGAATGGCGATCGATAACCCACTACCATAAAAAAGTGTCCAGGAAAGCTAGACTGCAGCTCATACAGTTTTATATTACCAACAGAGCGTACCTCACACCCGAAGTCATCACCAAATTCAAAGGAGCAGGAACGAAAGAGTGCCCCAAATGCTACGAACCCTGCGTGGGGATGACCCACATGTTCTGGGAATGCCGGATCATACAATCCTTTTGGACCCAGATTGCTGCGAAGGTCGCCAACGCGGATATCAACGTGGACGTGCAGTCACCGATCCGTGCATCCTGGGCAGATACAAAAAAAGGAAGAAAAAAAAAAACTCTTATATAGGCTCAAAGACCTAATGTACGTCTTGGCCAAGAGACGCATCGCTTTGGGGTGGAAATCCCCCAGGGCCCCTAGTGTGATGTCATGGTGGGAGGACCTCCGCAAGTGGACTGCAGCCGAAACGGGTGCATGGGAGACCGCGCAAAGGGAGCAGAGGCTGGGCACCAGTGAGGACTTACAGCAATGGGTCGCGCTCACGACGTCACTATTTCATCGCACTGAAACATCTTCCGCCTCCGACGGCACTGGCAGCCCAGGAGGGCCTTCTGAAAAGTGAAAGACTCTAAAGGAACAATTGTGGTCTTGGACAGTTGAAAGGGGGGAGGAGGGAGGGACAGGGGGGTTATGCAGGATCTTTAAACGATGCAATAATGATGTTAATTGTTGTATAGTTGAAAACCAATAAAGAAATATTAAAAAAAAGATGATGTTGATCCTGTGGGGATTGAGGATGGTGATGATTTAGGTGAGCCTGCATCATATAGAAAGTGGTCTATTTTTTTGTTGTAAGGGTGAAGAGAGTGTCTGTGTCGATGCAGTAAAAGGTGTCCAATGTTTTGGGATGTTTGGCAGCACGGAGTGGGAGAGCAGAGGGGTAGTCTTGCCTGATGTAGTGTATTTCTGAGTTGAAGTAGTCCATGAAGGAGTTGCATAAAGCTGTGGTTGGGGGTGTGGATGGTGGTTTGGAGAGGGGTTTAACAATACTGAATAGTTTGTGTACGATATGTGGCAGATTGGAGTTCTTAGAGGTAATGGATGGCTTTGGCATTGTGTGGTTTTCTGGTGTCGTGGTCTGGATTCTTTTGCCAGGCTCTTTCTAGACATCTGGCTACCTGCTTGATAAGTGAGGAGGGAGCAGTTGAGCCATGGTGCTTGGTGGTGTCTGCAGTGTTTTTGTGATTTGAGGGGGCAATTTTGCCAAGTGCCTTTGTGATGATGGTGTTTTAATCATTGAGTAGAGTGGAGGGATGTGTTGGGAGGACGGTTGTGTATGATTGGTGCTAAGGATTTGTCTGTAATGTGTTTAGTTTGTCTAGTTACGGGATGAGAGGGATGGTAGAGTGAGTATGAAGGGGATAGCAAAGTGTCTGGCCCCGAGACTCAGTTCAGTTTTTCACGGACACCTGATTTTTGCTTGAAATCACATGGTCGAGTGTGTTGCCTGTAGGTGATGAGTTGTGCAAGGTCATAGGGAGTGAGTGGAGTGAGTATAATATTTAGTATGGATTGATGTCTATTGGATTCCTTCTTCCCACGGATTCTTCGTCTTTGATATCTATCTTCTAATGCAGCTGCTCTAAGGAATCATTTCGGCCAACAGGGGCGCAGTGCAGCTTCGCATCGGTTCCATCTAAAGCCTCTACACACCCTGCTGTGGACATGTTGTTTGGGCCAGTATATAAAGAGGCGCCGCACCCAGTGGCTTTAGTTCCTGTTTTCTGTGCACTCTGCTCATTTTAGGGAAACTGCTCCTTTGAAGTTTTTGTTTTGCGTTTTCTTCAGCGACGTGCCGAATCAGACAAAGTCTTCAGGGTTGTCGACTGCAAGCCTCAGATGTCCGTGTTGGACCCTCACTGCATTTGTCTTTACTGCCTAGGTGAGGGGCATGACACGCAGGATTGCACCTAGTTCCAGTCGATGCACCCCTAGGTGCTTCGGGAACATGAGACAAAGTCGTTCCCCTCCCTCCACAAGGACAAGAGTGATAAGCAGACTTTTTTGAGGTCGCCTGGTGTGGATCGCCACACCGAAGTACTGTCCTGATCTGCAAAGACAAAAAGAAAGAGATCAGTCTTCAGTTGGTTCTTCCTTGCACCATTCTTCTTGCTCATTGAAGAGGAGGAGCCACCACTGCAGGGATTTCCCTGAGAATTTAACTCCACAGTTACCTTTCCCCACCCAATTTTCTACACCTGAGGAAGGAGCTTGCCAAGCTTAAGATGCAATTCCTTAACACTGATGGCTCTGACCCTGTCGTTGGTGGCTTCTACCCTGCCGGTGCCAACTGAGTCCAGCATGCTCTGGCAAACCAATGGACAAGGATATGTCACACGGCTGTGTGCCTCTGGGCCTGACCAGATGTATGACGGACAAGAGCTCATCTTATGGACACATTGTTCACTCTTCGGATGTTTACTGGCCCCTAGGGTTTCCTCCACGGCGCTTACTGGAGCTTTTCAAAGGTATGCCCTGCTCTCTGGGTGTGAATTTGTGTCTCACGTAGAAGACATTTATGCTGAGGAAGGTAACCCCATTCCTTTTGGTATGGGACCCTTCTAACCCATGAAAACTAGGGACTTCCCGCTGGAGTTTATAGTGATCAAGGGGACTTGTTGGATCTTGCGGCTGACTTGCAGAATGCAAGTGGCCTTGGCACTTCGGCAGAAGTAGAAATACTCACAGCACTTGTCCCTGGGCAAATCTCAGGAAGCGTTACAGCACTTTATTGCTAAGGTAGTGGATACCTTAAGGTTGTCGTCACCCTCCCGTCCCAAGGTACAATATGAGCTAACAAACATTCTGGACGAGGGTCCAAAGAAGGAACCCCTGTTGCCTTTTAACCAGGCAGTAGAGGCACTGGTCCTGGAGTCTAATTCTTGACTGTTTTCTAATTTCCCCACATTTGACAGTTAAAAGTACTGAGACAAGGAAGAGGAGACTGAGAGTAGTAAACACTATACCTTCCTTTTACCACTCTGGTACTGGGACGAAGAAGATGCCTGCAGAGATTCAGGCATGTCCCTTTAATTATGGTCAGGCAAACCGAAGTAAAGACATCAGGAAACAAGGGGTTACCAGATCCCCAGCGCTCTCCACAGAGGCGCAGGACTTGTGGCACTGGACTGCCGCCCAAGACATGTTCCTCATTCCTCTTCATCTGTCGGGAGTCAAGAACACCATTGCTGACTTCCTCAGCAAGGAGCTGCGCTCTTGCCACGAGTGGGAACTTCGACAGGATCAAGTGGACAGCCTCTTCCTCAAAGGGGGCAGAGCCCAGATCGATCTGTTTGCGACGACGACGAATTCCAAAAGCCAGAGAATCTCCAGCAGGTTTCACCAGCCGAGGATCATGGGAGACATGTTCCCGTGGTAAGGCCTGTTCCTGTATGCGTTCGCCCCCATTGCCTCTTCTGTTGCGAGTCATCAATCAACTCAAATGGTGCCGATGCAGGATGATCCTTGACACCACGGCGTGGCCGAGGCAGATTTGGTGCCCGGATCTTCTCAGCATGTCGGCATCTCCCCCAGTCAAGCTGCTGGTGGTCGCAGATCTGCTCGCCAGGGAAGGAGGTGCAATCCTACATCACGATCCAGGATCACTGTACCTGAAGCCTTGAGTCCTGTAGCCTTAGAGTTCGGAGGGTACGAGCTGCCGGCGGACTGCCAGGAGGTCCTTGCCAGGGCCAGAGCATCATCGACAATTCAGTGCTACGGCACAAGTGGAAACGTTTCGTAACATGGTGCCAGACGCAGAAGATAAACCCTCGGAAGGTCTTGGCTCCGCAGATTCTTCCGTACTTGTTATTCTTGGCCTAGGAGGGGCTGGCGCACGCCTCTATCAAGGTGCATTTGGCAGCTATCTCCCGCCACATCAGGTCTCCAGGACAGGCTTCTCTTTGGTCCCACCGTCTAGTGAAGGAGTTTCTCAAAGGACTAAAGGACTGTTTCGATCGTTCCGCTGGTGAAGGCCCATGCCCCGGTGTGGGAACTCAACGTGGTGCTGACGAGGCTCATGGGGGCTCCCATCAAGCCTATGCATCAGGCCCCTCTTTCTGGGAAGACAGCTTTTCTCGTGGCAATCACCTTTACCAGGAGGGTAGTTGAGATCCAGGCCGTCTTCTGCTAAACAGCTTTATCTGACTTTTCACGACCCGAGGGTGGTGCTGTGGATGCACCCCTGCTTCATGCCGAAGGTTCCCTTGGAATTCCACCTCAACAAGCCTTTGGTGTTGCTTGTGTTTTTTTCCAAAACCTTAGTCGCCTGCTGAATGGACTTTGCGCTCGCTGGATGTGGCTTGTGAGCTGAAGTTTTATGTGGCACGCACAAAGAGTTTCCAGAAGACACCTCAACTATTCATGAACTTTGGTCCTGTGAACCATGGGAAGGCTTCCATCTCCAGGTGGCTCTCCGGCTGCATTGCACACTGTCGCTGGTTGTCAAACCGACCGCTGCCCGGCCGTCCGAGAGCCTATTCCACCAGAGCGATTGCTGCAATGACTGCGTTCCTGTCTGGTGTGCCCCAGCTAGACATCTGCAGGGCTGCTACGTGGAGGTCCACGCACACCTTCACAAGATTCTGCTGTGTCGACAAGGATTCCAGAGAGGAGTCCAGAGTCGGCCAAGCAGTGCTGCGCAACCTGTTCGTTTGAAGGTGAGCCTGTTCCGGAGGTAAGAGTATTTGCTTCTTTTGAGCCTTGCCACCTCCCGTGGTTGTGTAATGTTGAACTGCTATGTATTCTTTATTCATGAGCATATGAATCCATGCCAGACCCCATGCTGGCGAAGGAACACTTTACTTACCAGTAACTATTGTTCTCCAGCATGGGTCTGGCATGGATACACATGCGTACCCTCCCTCCTGCCGCACTGTGGCTCTTCTTGGTCATACTACCACTTTACGTGCTACCAAATCTGAAGATGTCTGCCAGAGGAGGGGCTTAGGTAGAGGGCAGTCATTGGCTGGGGACAGTATGACCTAGAGCTCAGTGATTGGTTTACAGGAGGAAGACAGTTTATAAGTGAAAGTGAAACTGTTTTTTCTTTCACCAAGGATTCCCGGCCTAACGATTGGAAATATTCATGAGCATGTGAATCCATGCTGCAGAACAATAGTTATAGGTAAGTAACTTGTTCCTTACCGTAGAAATGGCCTACTGGACCTTCTGGTTGTGTGGTGCTCCTCTTTTCATCCTCCTCCTTGAGCGTTGCGCCTGTGATTGTAGGCTACTTTTGGTCTTGCGCCGACCCACGGAGTGAAGCCAAAACAGCAACAAAGAGAAAGAAAAATGAACACTGAGACTCATAGATCTCCTGTACATGTCATATTCTTACAACCTGCGCAGTGGGCTGTTACAAGATGACGACCTAAGGTCTCTGGAATTGGACCATTTTTCCCTTGAGAAAAGCTGGGATCAAACTCTGATCGAAACCAGCAAAGTGGAGAAACCCAGCAAGTCCATCAAAGGGAAATTTTGGCAAATGAATAAATTGGACAATACTGTTAATAATCCAGTAAATGAAAACAATCTCAAGATGCCGGAAAGTTTCACACAAGTAGCCAATGCCAGAATGGATGTGGAACCCCCACCTGCCGATAATTTTGAATCCACCTTTACAGCGGGAACGTTGAAAACCAAAATCAACAACTATTTCCCAATAGTGAGAAGCCTCAGCCTCGAAGACATAAGTCGAACAGGTTTTGACAAAGACCCAATGATAAATCAGATGACAGATACAAACTGCCTCAAACCTTTGGAGTGTAGTAGGAGGAATATGATGGCAGACAGTGAAGTCTCATCCTCTTCTCCCAAAACAAGCAAGCTCCCTAAAAAACCAAATTGAACGAGCAGTCATAGAGAAGATGCACAAGAACAAAGTCCTAGTCACAAGACAGTCATCAGACAATACAAAAAATCTTAACCAATCAAAGATCCAAGATCTGGAACACCCAGAAGTACACAAAGTCATCAGCAGCACACTATCTGCCCTGAGTTTCGTCTTGAACTCGCTTGTCAATGTGTTTGAATTGGTCAAAGACAAAGTCCAAACCCACTCGAGCGCCCTGACGGAGATTACTATAGAAATAGAAAAGTGGAAACTAGCCGTGGTTGATATTCGGGCAGTTCTAAGCGCATAAATAGCAGATGCCCTAAAAGATATGCAAATAGAAGCAATTAAGGAAACCACAAGCATTGGAGAAATGCGCGAAACTTTAGAACAATGAGCCACCAAATGGAATCTCTAGAAGGAAAACTAAGCTCCTTAGAAGAAAGATTAATCTCATATTCATCAAAAGGAGTCAACCCAGAACCCATCACAGAAGCTGTCATATATTGCAACCTAGATGATACACTGTTGTCAGAATCTGTGCTTGAAGAGTTCATGAGACTCGCCCAGATAGGAGCTGATCCAGGTGTCATGGCAGGGAACCAGACCAATCAAATCCTCCCATTACTAAACATCAAGGAACAAGCATTTCCCCGACAAACATCAGGCACATCCAAACAAGAGCAGATACAACCTCGAGGAAAAAAGAAGAAAAATACTAATGGACCAGATGACAGTAAGGTGCTACCTTTCTATGGATCATCTGAACCTACTGCATCATCCGCACCCACTATGGCAAAGTCAGACAACGCAAAACAGTAAAGGAAAAAGAAAAAAACAAAAACCACTTGTTGTTTAGCTACTCCCAAAAGAAGAGAGACATTGGCACATGGAAATGTGATACAAAAAAAGTTCTCAAGAAAAAAGACATAATAGGACAAGATCACAGGGCACAAAAACTAGAGGAATCACACCTACCAGTGGGATGGCTAGGAACAGGCACTGAAGTAAGGGAAGATGTCAGACTCCCTAAACACAGGAAGCAATTCCCTACTAGGTGCGGTACAATGAGGTTGTTTAGCAGAGGTCCAGCAACCAAGGTGGTACATCCAATGGAAGTGTTGCCACCCAGGATAACTGCAACAGGGAGGCAACGTGGATGTCAAAGAGTTGCAGCAGTAACCCCTGGCAGAGAGGTTTGCGTTACACGAGGAAAGTCCAAAACAATCCAGTGAGAAATCTGAGGTTGAGATCAAATGAGGAAATCCAAGGAAAAGAGGAATCGCGTAGTGCAAAACACAGTCCAAAGAACAATCCGTAAAAGCGTTGCCGAGGTCAGGAGCCAGAAAGTCAGAAGTACGTAGAACAATATGGCAGGAAAATGCTAAACGCTGGCCAGGAACACAGCTGAGAAGCCCTGAGCCCCACGCCAGACGTTCATGTAAGGCTGTTGCTGTGGATACCGATCACGTGACTTCTTGCGTTCCACGTGATCGGACGGTGGTGTTACCTGCAAGTCTATTAGTTTCGATGGTAACCACCATCGGGGCCAGGCTGGATACCGTCGTGAACGTTGCTGGATTTGTGCTGGATGTGTGGCAGCAGCAGGGATATTGATACCACAACATCATCAACATACTTACAGATGAGAGAGAATGCAATAATCATGTCAATGGACCGACAACGAGGCAAAAGACATCAGCTCCCCAGAACAAGTAGAAGGACCCCAGTCAAGAATGAAGAATGCAAAGGAAAATACACAATCAACATAAGTAGAGACAATCCCTTTGCCATTCCAAGATGAAGGGCTTAATGTCTGGAAGGACCCAGAAAGCCCTCAATAGAAATCACCCTTATATCTATTTTCAACAAAATACCAGCACTGTATTTATTTTTCATCTCAGGATCTAGAATGTGTGCTTTATAAAACATTGACAACCAGGTAATAGAACAGGTCATAAGTTTTGACTATTTGGGAGTGAGAATACAGGCAAGCCCCGGAGGGGCCCACCAGCTAGCCGGGGTGGCAGCCACACTCAGCAAATATAGTGGTGCAATCTTGGCCATCCTTAGTCATCACGGAAGTGAAGTGGGGCAATTTCACTGGCACTAGAGCTATATCAGAGGAAGGCGGTCTCAGCCACCTCTACTGTTCAGAGCTATGTGGGTAGTAGAATGACCCACCTATTAAGAGAAAATAAAGATTTTTTTTAATTATTGCAACTACCGCCAAGTCCCCCCATCAGCGTTGGTGCATATGGAATGTGGTACACTTCCCCAGAGCCTATCCATCATCTATCAGCCTGTTTACATTTGGGTCAGATTGTGGACGAGGCCAGCACTTGAACCGTGTAGGGAGGCACTGGAACATATTATGTCATTGGAAGGCGCAAGTGGATTGAAATGGCTCACCCACATAAAAAACGTCTTGCTCAACTTGAACATGGGTGAATTTTGGAATGAGCCAGGCAGGCTCTGTAATCTAAGCTGGAACAAAATCAAGCCACTAATAAAACAGAGGGTTAGGGATATGCTCATTCTCGAGGCCTCAAGTTTGAGGCTGGGGACTGCCTATTTAGCTCGGAGACACACATATGGTTATAAACCCTATCTGGACCAGATTAGGCCTGCCACTGCAAGATCACTATGTTTGAGTGTAAGATTAGGTATACTGCCTATCAGCATTTTTGCCGCCAAATTAAATGGCCTTGCTTCTGCCATTTGCCTGCTGCGTGGTGCCCCCGAGGAGTCAATTTCACATTTTATATTATTTTGTAAGCCATTCAAGTGGCTAAGGGCTGTATCCTTGAGGCCCATCCTGCTGGAGGCAGGGATCCAGTCATGGCCTAATGCCGTGGAATTCCTGGTCCAATCAATTAGCCCCCCAATCGTGGGTGCTGTGGCCTGTTTTTTGCATAGCGCATGGATCCTGACGAGGAAAATGGTAGCACTGCAACTGGACAACAGGCTGCAAGTGTAACTCTCCTGCTGCTCCAGTAATCCAAATTGGGTATTGATGTCAGTTTTGTTTTTATATGGTCCTTTTTCTGTGCTACTGACCCTATGTACTGTGATAACTGATTGTGCAATTTTTTTAATGTATTTTAATGTAAACTGATGACTCAATGTCGAATAAAGGTTTAAAACCTAATTTTATTATTTTAAATCACGCACATATAGTTGAACTGGGATTGCAATCATGGGTAGGCACAAAAGCACTGATGGATGCCAGCTCTGACGTAAGCAAGGTCAGAATCACAGTGTCAGAATTCCTCCCTGAACTAGATCACAGAGACACACTAGAGATAAAGGAGTCAAGACGGGGAAACAAGTACACCAAAAGCAATACCAACGAACAGGGGGAAAGAGAGTAGAGGAAATACTGCCATAAAACAAAGATTTGCCCTCTACTGCCGGAAATAATCAATCAAGTCTTAGTGAAGCTGGGACTAGCGAATTAATCTCTCTAGCCAGAGAGTAGAGGAGTGTGTTAAGCTGGAACACACGCAGTTCCATCTGATTTAAGGACCCCAATGTATAGAAATCAGTTTTTGCCAATGTTGATCTGATTCTGTTGTAGGAAACATGGCTGATGAGATGCTTGTGAGTGGACAGCTTCTGAACCTTTAACCAACTGGCACTCAATGAGAAGGGTGGCCGCCCTTCCGGCGGCATGCTAATTGCAGTTAGGAATTCCACCATACCCAAATCTTTTCTCATCAGCAATGATTTTCCTAGAATTTTAGCTATTGGTATAATGACCAAAGATAGCTTTACTCCCTTTAAAATAGCCGTCAATTGAGTATACTGGAACCCTGTTAAAACTAATCAGACAATTCCTGTACAATGATTGATGTCTGTACTCTTGACCATTGAAAATATGTATACATATTTTACACTACTTATTGCTGGTGATCTGAACTCACAATGTCTCCCTAGTAACACGCATAGCTCAAACTCAAAAGTGGGGGAAATCAGCAGCAAAGGTACACAATGGTCCATATTCATGGACGATTGGACACTGACAATGGCGAATAGGAACATTGAGGGTGACATCCCCCTGAGTCTCACATGGAAACAGAGTGAAAGGCTCTGTTGTTGATTACATGTTCTTATCCAATCTGCTTATTTCAAAGTGTACTACTTTTCAAATCTTGCAGCAATCAGTCAGTGACCATGACATGTTAGCAGCAAATTTTGCTTTGCTGCACCGCACAAAATAAACAAATATACAGCAGAAATAAATGAAAGTAAAAACCAGATTAGACAATTCAAGAGATGCTCTTGTTCTCAATCAAAAGATCAAACCTCATTGGGACACTGCAACTGAATTAGAAATAAGAAAGCTATGCTCACGGAAGTTTTTTGCTGATTTCTTGTTTGAATTAGACCTGCAAGACCAGGGAAAATAAAGAAACATTAAAAATATCCTGTATATGATAGTAAAACTGCAGGAAAAAAGGACCCTAAGAAAATCCATTGTCTCTCTGAATTTAGAAACTAACAGCTACATATCATATACAGCCAAGCTAAAGTCTCTAAAAAATAATTGTAGAAACTGGTCAAGAAGCCTAAGACAGCTTTGCCTCCAGAACGATGGAGAACTAATGCTCAGTTGTTTGCAACAAAGTGATTCAAGAAACTTCTGGACCATAGTAAAAAATGTATATGCCCCACCAGGGCTGGTCCAGGGAAATGTTGTCTCAGAACTAATACAGTGTGATTTCTTTGGCAATTTATACAAGAAACCCTCAGATGAGGTTTTTAAAATTGATGGAAAGGTTCCCTGGCAAGTCACCATAACAAAAGATGGAATAATAGGGTTGATCAAGAGATCATCATCATCCTCTCGAGCAGCTGATCCCAGTGGACTCTCCCTTCAGATTTGGAAATTCGATATAGATCTGTGGGCCTCAATCTTACAAAGACTGTTTAGGGAAATCATCAGACGGAAAAGTCTTCCTGACTCATGTGAAAGAGCAGTTGTCATTCCAATATACATGAAGGGCAATCGGACAGATCCTAGGAGCTATCGCCTGATAGTCCTTCTGGATGATGACAGCAAGATCTTTGCAGGGCTCATATTGAGGGAACTGGAAACCTGGATAGAAAGCAATTGAATTCTGTCCAAATATCAATTAGGATTCCATTAGGGCATGTGCACCTCAACTAACGGCATGCTTATGAGCATGGTATATGAGAAATCGTGGATAAGAGGGGGACCCATCTTGTATGGAGCCTGGGTGGATTTATCACAGGTGTTTGACACTATTAATAGGGAACGCTTGGGAATACCCATGTCCCTCCGGTTGTATACGAATTGTTCGTTTTACAACTGTTCGAATTACAATTGACCCTTTCACAATTGACCGAATTGTGAAGATCAAATGTAACATATATGTGGGGGGAAACCCCCCACAACCCCCCACCTAACGCCAAACCCCCCAAAACCCCTATATATATATATATATATATATATATATATAGTCAATTGTGAAAAGGTCAATTGTGACCCTTTAAATTCGGTCAATTGTTCATTCGAACAATTGTAAACGAACAATTTGGGTAATACCGTCCCTCCTAGTAATTATAGTTGCACTTCATAATTCATCAAAGTTACAAGTTAGACTGAACTTGGAGGGCGCCTAACTCAAGTTATCATTACAGGAAGAGGAGTCCGATAGGGGTGCATCATAGCATCTCTTTTATTCAATCGATATCTAGCAGATCTGGGAGAGGCTCTGGGCCCGGCTGCCCTAAACAGCCCAAGAGTCTGAGGGGAAAGATTAAACTGGATCGCATATGCAGATGATCTAGTCCTCCTAGACTATTTGCCTTTTGAACTCCAAAGAATGTTAAATGCCCTGGAGATCTATGCAAACATCAATGACCTATCCATAAATCCAGCCAAATCCCACATAGTAAAATTCAAAAGGCCACACAGACAATATTCGAAATCTATTTGGAAACTGAATAAACAGATAAACAGATGGTTCCAATTGTTAATGAAATTACTTACTTGGGCTTCAAACCGAGGGCTTTTCCCACAGTGACCGCATTTGAGTTTGCCTTAGAAACCAAGGCGGATCAGTTAATATGCCAAGTGAAAAAACTGCTTTTCTCCTTATGTCGTTTTTCTCTTTTTCCCCTGGTAAGATTCTACAAATTGAAAGTAATTCCATCTCTACTGTATGGTGTCGAAGTCAGTTCTATGACCAATCACATAAATTGGGCCTGGGTGGAAGGCTGAATATGGAAGAAAGCACTTGGCCTACCCATAAGCCTTCCAATCTACGGCTTAAGATAGGAGTTGGGCCTTCCATCCATGCAACTACAAGTAAAGTAGATTGGAAGTTTCTCTCCTTGTTTAGATCTATATGGCTCTCCTGTCCGGTATCCCTACTTGAAAACATCAACACAGTGTTAAACAACTACTCCAACAGTTTATTTTTAAACAGCCTTGCTTGCGAAGCTCGCAAAATGCTGAAATGTAGTGAATGTACAGAAGGACAACTCATAAATAACCCACAAAAACGGAAAAACTGCATGCTCAGTAATGATTGGATTAACACCATATCATAGGTTCATAACTCTAGGGTCGCGAAACCACTGTCCGAATTGGACAAGCTGCGAGGGCCGTCGGAGGGAGCTGCCATCAATCTGTGAGTGTCGGAGGGAACACCTGGGTATAGGGCAAGTTAGCCTTTCAACCATCCTGACATTTTAAGTTAATAAACCTCTTTTGTTTGAACTTTAAGTCTGATGTCTGTGTCTTGCTTCATGATGCCTTCACACCAAGCGAAATGTTTGTACAGCTTTGGTTTGTACCCCCTGTGGTAGGAGTCTTGGGTGTAGTCAATGAAAGGAGGCCAAGTGGCGACATAGGCTATTCCCCCCTAGCTAGTGCCATGATTTCTCACAGCTTACCCCACCACATTTCATAATTTGGCTCTCTGGGGATTTCCAGTTGCGGTCTAGAGAACTCTTAGTAGCCAACAGGAGATGGTTGATCAGTCGGGCAGTATTCCCCCTTAGCAGGTAAATTCCCCCACCGCTTTCTCCGAGCAGGATAATGAGGGTCCAAGAGGAAGGGACACCTTGAGCATTGACTTAATGTGAGAGAGAACCTCCTTCCAGAATGCCTGGGCTTTAGGTCACAGCCACCACATGTGATAATTGCCACCTCTCTCCGAACATCCCCCTCCAGCAAGTAATGGTGTGGGAGGGAGTAAAGCTGTGCAACCTGTCAGGGGGGGAGTACCACTGATGACAAAGCTTGAGATGGCATTCCTTATCCGTGGTGCATTTGGCTCCCTTGTGGTTCTGTTCCCATATCCTGAGCCAAGACTCCTCACCGATTTGGATGCCCAAGTCAAGATCCCAACTCCTCACATAGGGCAAACGCTCAAATGGGTCGTAACAATCTAATAAATTGTACAGCCCTTAGATTCTGTTTCTTGAACGACCCATTCACAATGTAAGCTCCAAAGCATTAAGCTCCCTAGTGCCTCTCCGTTTTGTCATGGGCTGGCTAGCCCAGTGGCGTATCTGTGAGTACCTAAATCCTTTTCCTTCTGTAAACCCAAATTTGAGTTTGCATTCCTCGAAAGTTAAGTGGGGGACCCTTCACGATAAAAGCTGTCTAAGCTCCTGCATGCCGCCCACAGTCCAAGCTGAAAAAGCCTCGTTCTGCACTTCTGGAGAAAATTCAGGGTTGAAATGATATGCAACAGGGGGCCTAAACCCTCTGGAAGGCCCCATCTCCTAGTGTTCATATTCCAAAATTTGAGAATGTGAGATGTTGAGGAGAGAAGGGAGTATCTTGGTAGGCCCAGGGTCAATTTAAGGAATGGAAGTTTTCGCAGTGAGAGCTGAGACCTGTATTATTCTACTTGTACCCAAATAGGGGACTCCTCCATCTGTACCCATGAGAAGATATGTGAGAGTTGGGAAGCCAGGTTATAGCGATAGACCTCGGGGACCCCCAGGCCACCCAAACCTTCATGTCTAAGCAAGACCACCTGCTTTATCCTGGATTTACAGTGTCGCCAGATTAATGCAAGGACCTGCCTCTGTATCCTGTGAAGTTTGTGCAATGGGACCTGTAAAGGGAGAGCGGCAAAGTGATATAGAAGCTTCGGGATGATACTCATTTTGCCGTGACGCGTCCCAGCAAACATATGGTCTGCTTATCCCAGCACTTAAGGTCAGCATCTATTTGGGCAAGGAGGTGAGGATAATTTTCTTTATATAGCATTTTGATTCTGCTCGAAATCTTTATGCTCACATGTTTGATCCAATCCCTCCTCCATTTTATCAGGCAGTTCTCCCCAACTTATTATAATCATCTGGTGGTGTCGCTAGAGCCAGTCCCTGAGATTTAGAATAATTACCCTGGAATCCCGATACTGTACCTAAAGCTGCCAGTTCATCCATCAGGGCTACATCTGAAGTAGGGGCATCTGTGACGGCAATCAAAGCGTCGTCGGCATCGAGGGAGATTTTATGCTCTTGTTGTCGGCAAGGGACCCCCTTTTATGTCCCAATTGTTACAGACCCGGTTTGCTAGCGGCTCCATGGAGAGAGCAAACAAGAGGGCTGATAGGGTGTATCCCTGGCATGTCCCCCTAAAGATCGAAATTAGGGGGGTGGCATTCCCATTGAGCAAAATTCGGGTGGACGTGTCGTAAATCTCTCCACGTCTCACCTGGGATCGCTTCTTGCTCTGTTCCGCGGGAGGATTCCTCTTGTGGACGGATCGGGTCTTGTATAGGCTCGCTCGAGTCTCGTCCGGCTGCAGAGCGTGCTCGGAGTTCCGGGTAGACCGCTGTTCCAGGATGTCCAGGAAAATAGGTAGCGGTCGCAAGAATGGGGATTCCAGGAGCAGATTAGAGGGAAGGGGTGAAGGAAGGAAGAAGGAACCAGGATCTAGGATTAGTGGATTCGCCGAACAGCACACACACGTCAAGTCACTACCTAATGATAGCGTTGAGACACGCGGGGCCGCGGGGGCGTAGCCAATTTATAGAAAGTGCTGTGTGCAACGTGAAAGCTGGTGCGAGGCAAGTCGCTTGTTGCAGCCATGTTGGGAGCAACAAAGAATACAAGCTCCGGCGCGATAAGGACCAGGAAGTCCAGAAGGGGCAAGTCCTATGGGTCATGACAGGACCGCAAGGAATAGATGACCGACAGGGATTGCCAAAACCTGGCACCCAGACCTGATTTCCGAAGGACTGCATTCAGATATGACCAATCATTGCGGTCGAAGGCCTTACGGGTTTCGAGGGCTGTAAAGCCGACAGGCCGGGCCGAAGAGTCCATCACCTCAACTAGGTCCAGGGCCTTCCTGATATTATTGTGTGTGCAGCACCGGGCAATAAAGCCAGCCTGGGCTGGGTGGACCAGTTTAGGAAGGGCCGTCATTAGATGGTAGGCCAAAACATTTGAATAGATCTTCGGATCATTATTAATAAGAGAAATTGGCTGATAGGAGTCTAGCAGATCGGGGTCCTTATTGGGCTTGAGGAGTAGAATGGTAGTGGTTTCTAGCATAGTGGGCGGGAGAGACCCCACCTCCGTGAATACAATAAAGAGCTGAGCCAGATGCAGGCCTAGGACAACACTGCATCATTTGTGAAATTCGGCTGTGAAGCCTTCTGGCCCCGGCGTGGTATTCTTAAGGGACTTGATGCCAGTAACCACCTCTGCAACCTTTATGGTTGCTAAAGTATCCTCAACTCCTCTAGCTGGAGGGTGAGTGGGACATGACTGTGTGTAGGAAATGTTCCAAGGCGGCCCCATTAGGGATGGGGGGGCGGATGTTGACCTGTCCGCATCAGCAAAATGGCTGTAGACCTAAGCCAATTTGTTGTGGTCTGCTATGAGAAGAGAACCCCCACTGACCTGTAAGGTCCAGATATTGTTCCGGGTTTTGTGTTTTGCCAGTTTGTGGGCCAAGATCGTGTTAGCCTTGTTACCTCTGGTGTAGTGGTATTGCTTATCCTTCAGGAGGGCCTGGGCCGTTCTCTCTGCCAGTGGGTCGCCAATTTGGCTTTAGCAATTTTAAGATGTCAATACGCCCTAATGGAACTTGTGAGTTTATGCACCGTTTCTCTGGCTTTGACCCTCCCCTCTAACTGCTCATGCAATCATGTTCTCTCTTTAGTGTAGAATGAGGTTAAACTCATAATTGCCTCCCTAACCACCGTCTTCATAGCATCCCATACTGTGTGGAGTGCCATGCCCTGGGTGAGGTTGGTTTCGAAGTATGAAAGCAGCACAGTTCTGAGCTCCTTGCGGATGGCCACATCTTTAAGCAGTGGGTCATACAACTGCCACAGCTTGTGGGGAGTGGGGGGAGATCCCGAACACCAAGAGTCAAAGATACCACAGCGTGATCTGAGAGGGAGATTACATGTTTGGTGGAGACTGGGATACAAGGGACCAGTGAGGAAGAAGCGAGGAGGGTGTCTATCTGTGAGTAGGTCTTGTGTACGTGACAGAAGTGAGTGAAGTCTTTCTGGGCTGAGTTCCTAAATCTCAATACGTCCTCTAAATTCTGTTCCCGAAGGACTTTTATAAGGGACAAGGGGTTCCGGAAATCCCAACTGGAAGCAGGCAGAGTCTTGTCAATAGCTGGGTCAGGGGTTCAAGTTGCAATCTCCCCCGCCCCCTACCCAATCAAAAGGGAGCCCTCTACGAAGGTCTGAAGTTTGCAAAGGAGGTCTTGGAGGAAGAGGTGTCTCGCTTATCATTAGGGGCATAGACGGAGACAAATGTGAAAACATTCCCCAATAAACCTTTAACGCCAATGTACCTGCCATTGGGATCCCTGTGTATCCCAGATTTGGCAAAGGGGGCAGACATGTGAAACAAGATCGCCACACCTTGTCTTTTAGCTCCACTCCAGGCGAAGAAAGTAGGAGCAAAGCAATTGTGGCTAAATCTACCTTCATCTCCTTTTAAGATGTGAGTCTAATGCAGAAAGGTGACTACAGGGGGAAGGTCCAGTAGTTTAGTAATCACAGACTTGGGCTTGATTGGCGAGTTGAAGCCCTGAACATTCCAAGTGCGAATGGGCAGTGAACAATCTCGGGTTAGGCTATCCAGTCCCAACATTAGACTGCGAAAAAGAACTAAGCATGCAATGCAAACCATTTGCCTGTCCCCATGTCAAGGGAGTACAAGTAAAAGCTGCCAACCCTCCACCCAAACTTTAACCCCAACACCCCCTCACCACCCCAAGAGCACATGACTATAAAACCCAACAAAGAACTGATAAACAGGCCATCTCAGGACCCAATTGTAAACATGGGTGCAGTATTCAATGAGCAGAGACATAGACCTATGCCCATCGTAGAAGTAGTCTACATCTCTTCTAATGTTTGTTTATTTATTTGTTGTGCGCGCCGGACCCTCAAGGATCAGGGCGCATAAGACAAGGAGGTTTACAGCTTAGATGCAGAAAGGTTACGGTTACAGCATATGACAGAAAACAGAACAACAGAAAAATATGCAGCCGCACATTCAAATTATAGTTAACATTTGCATAGTAAAAGTCTATAACAGGTGAAATGCATGTAGTGGTGGGTGGGAGAGTGCCAGTTAAATGGCATTTTCGGTAAGCCATTTTATAGTGTTTGTTCTAAATTTATTGAAAGTTAGGTCAGATCGAAGTGCCTGGGGTAGGGAGTTCCACAATAGAGCTGCCTTGACAGGGATGCTGGAACGTCCGATAGTGGTTAGTTTGAATCTGGGCACTAAAAGGGAGTTAGGGCTGGCTGTTCTAGTGAGTCTAGTCGGGTTTTTTCTAGTAAATCTTTCTATGAGGTAATGGGGGCTTTGTTGTTTAGGAATTTATGGATGAGGGATGCAGTTTTAAGGTTGATTTTTTCTTGGGTGGAGAGCCATTTGTGTTTGCGTCTTATTTCAGAAATATGTGCTCTTCTCGGGATGCTTAGGGCTGCTCTTTTCAATATAACTGAGTTGACGAGGTGTCGGTAAGTGCAGCACGGTTCTGGCATACCTGCCTGTCAAGGGCAATATCACAAAAAGGACAGAACTCTGTGGCAGAATCATGCAGGATCCGTCCGGGGGGTTCTTCATTTTACAGTTCTTCCCCACCTTTGACCAAGGGCTCACCCTGGCCCTACGCCTCCCTGGCAGTGCAGCCACTGGATCCAAATTGGGAGGCATAGCAGCCTGATCCGGTGCAAAGAGCAGTTTGGCTTCCTTCAAAGAGGTGATTATCCAAGGCCGATTAGCATAGGTGAGGTGCAATGCCGTGGGGAACCCCCATTTGTAGTGGACGGATCTTTCACGAAGCCAACCGGTGAGGGGGCGAAGAGCCTTCCTTAGGGCCAGGGTGACACCGGCCAGATCCTGATAGAGGACTAGACTCGAGACTCAGAAAAGGATTTCATCCTGGGTCCTGGCACGATTCTCTCCTTAATCTTATAAAAGTGAACCCTAATAAGGACAACGGGGACCAACCCTGCCGCAGTGTACCCGACGGGCGAAACCTGTGGGTCCTGTCCAGCTCGATGGGCTCCTCTTCTGCTGTGCTAAGTATGTAGTGGTAGAGGCCGGCTGCATAGTCCTCCAGGTCCTGGTCATCCACTTTAGCTGGACCTTTCAGATCTGTTTGTTGTTGCGGAGGGACCGGTTCTCGGAGTCCTCAAGCTTAGTTTCTGTCAGGTGAAGGGCTTCTATTTGTTGAGCCCAGCTGCTGACCTTGAAAGATTGATCGCACAGATTTGACTCAACCTCCTCATTCCAGGACTCCATTTCGCTAAGGCATTTGTCGATGGTGGTAATCTTCCTCGCCATCTCCAATAGGCTTGATTGAAGTTGCCCCTTGAGTTCTGTCTTCCATTTCTGAAGGTAGTCTTTCATTGCCAGCTGGGTAGTAACCACTAGAGATTGGTCCTCATGTATTTGCGCCACTGCGATGATGTCCTTTCTTATCTGGTCTGGAGTCTGCCGCACCAAAGCGATGTCCCCCGACTTCTGGGATTTGGCCTTGCCATGGCGGAACACAGAAGACCACAAACAGCACCAAAAAACAAAAAAGAACCAACAGCAAGTCCGAACAGGCCAGCAAGGCAGGGTGTGCTGCGGCCTCCAGCTGGGCTAACCCACTAGGGTAGCGCCACGGGTCAGCTGTGGCTCGGCAACACTGTGTTTTGATGTGGCAGCGTCTTCCCTATGGGGTGGTCGCAGAGGTCAGGGAGAACCTGCTGCACAGTTGAGGGCTTATCGCACTGGTACGCCACCCATAAGCTTGTCGGCAACAATGTGCAGTGCGCTCTGGGTTTAAAGCAGACCAGGCTGGCTTACCTGAGTACTGCCTCCAGTGATCAGATTGCTTCCAACTGCACTGGCGCCCCCCATCCTACGGCTATTGGTTCGCAAGACAGAGCTGATATCCAGCTGAAACCAAAACGTTGAAAGAAGGCAGATCCTTTGAATACCAAAACTGGAGACAGGGCCTAGGTCCCTCCACAGGGCTCCTCGCCGTTGCCTGTGTGTGCAAACCCCTCATGTGCCATTGGTCAGAAGAGCGGCCTCAGGTACCTTACTGGCGTTGTCAGGGCTGCAGCACCACACCCCATATTGTGTCCGGATCCCTGCCCCCACCCCTCCCCCGGCCAGGCAGCAGCCTGCAATCAAGGCAGAGGAGGATCCGCAGTGTGAGGGCCCAAGCCCAGGGATGCCCACCAGGCCATCTAAGAGATGGCATGACTGAGAGGACACCGAGCACGGGCAGAGCGTATAGCTCCCAGGCCGTCTGGTGCCCGGACGACAAGCCCAGTAGCGGCCCCAACGTGGGCTGGCCCCGTGAAGAGCGACGCTGCCAACTGCTGCTCCAGATCCTCCTTTCAGTGACAGGTCGGGATTGCGCGCAGCCCCAGGCCAGGAACACCGGGCAGCGGCAATAAGCCATGAGCGACAGTGACCAGCCCACAGGCCAGGCAGCAGGCCACCGGGTGTTCACCTTATCCCGAGCCTCCCTTTCGCACACAGCAACATCCAATGTGCCAGCCTTCGGTGCGGCACTATATATGACCAGTAAAGGCGTTATATCGGCTGAACCATGCTTCAGTCTCTCCCCCTAAGCATGAGCACTCAGGCAGCCATACCGTCGCCTCGCGTTCCAGGCCACGCCCTGACATTTCCCTTTTCACCTTTATAATTTAGTTTTAGCGCGAGGGTCAGAATAAACTTTGGACACATGAGTTTGGTCTTTGACATCCTGACACGGACGGAGCCTTCGTTTTTGTTTAGGTAGGGACATTTCTCTAGAGCAGGGACAGAGACACCTTTTCCCAACCCTTTTTATTTTCAATAAAAGTCTTTAACCAAAAATATTGCAAACTTGTGACCGACTCTTTTATTTATTACTCCTCACAGTAGCCTTAACGATGGCTACCATCACAGTCTTGAGGAGATACACATGTTTGAGGTCCAGGATGTCAAGGAAAAGCTACTGGACATGCCATTTGCCCCACCGGACAGTTGGAGCATTTGTTGGTGATGAATAGAGGATTACAACTTACGACGTCTGGGCCTTACAAGTCATTCACCAGTGATGCTGACTTCCTTTTGCTCTTCTCCCTCCGGACCAACCGTCGTACAACCAATTCTTGCCTCCGGGTCTTCTCCTGTTGAAGGTCTGTCAGCTTCTGGCGAAGGGGACCATAGACCCAGTACCCTGCTCAGAATGAGGCAAGGGCTGGTATTCACCCAATTTTGGTGTCCCCAAAAAGGACAGGGGTCTTTTCTCCCATCCTAGATCTGCAATTTTTGTACCTTTACTTAAGCAAGGGCAAGTTTATATGAATACCCTATCCCAGCTCCTTCAGGCTCTAGATCTGCCGGATTGGCTGGTCTCCCTGGATCGCCAGGATGCATTCTTACATTAGCCCATCCACAGAAAGCACAGGAGGTACCTGGGATTCATAGTGGGAAATTGACAATACCAATTCAAGGTCCTGCTGTTTGGTCTTTCTTTAACACTTAAGGTCTTCACCAAGCTGCTGGCAGTGGTGGTGGCCCGCCTATGAAGGCATGGCATTTGTGTGTTCCACTATCTGGAAACGGGCTCATCCAAGCTTTCTTACCAGATTAGGCATCTACACAATTGTACCGGACGTGCATACTTCAGAGAGTCTTGGGTTTCGCTTTCCTAGTCCCTCTGTTTTAATTGGGGTAGCCTTGGACACTTGTCAGGGCAGGGTCTTCCTGCCCGAAGACAGAGCGAAGAACATTGTGTGCCAGGCCAAAATCAGGACCTGGACAACACAACATAGTTATTATTTTTATTTTTTTATTTATTTAACGTGATTTAAATGGTTATACAATCAACAACCTTCAATCACAAGTTTGTCCTTTTTCTTGAATAACAATTAAGAATTTCACCAAAGCCAGAGTTATTGATATTTTTTCGCATGACAACATTATCTTCCACCAAACAACCTTGGGTCTGTATCCGTACTTCTTATTACGTCAGCCATTAGCAGCTCTCTTTGTGATGACAGAGCTATACAAACCATGACCAATTGTTGAACATTTTCAATCAAATCATCTTCTTCACATAATCTACATGTGGGGGAACCTTCCTCAAGGACCCTTCGCCATGAGGTATACTTTGTCTTTAATAAGTTCAGTCGAAACCTAAAGAATTGGTCTCTAAAAAACCAGTGAGGAAATAACCAGAGGTAACTCGGTAATGAGTTTGGTTTCCTACTATCCTCCCACTGTTTACATAGGCCCGATAGACAAGTCTTTCGTCCTCTGTTCTGAACCAATCCTGAGAATATAGTTTCTTTTTACTTTTTTTCAGGGTTATTGATCAAAATATCGGGCGATTCCCCCAAATTTTGTAGAAGGCTTTGACACACTTCTTCCCACTGTATCAGTCCTGGCTCTCTGTGTTCAATTAAAGCTTTTTTTAAACTCACAAAGCCTCCCCTGGGTGATTCATCTTTGCACTTTATATAAAAGGAAAGCATCTTCCATTCTGCTATCGTTGCCAGGGATGTCAGCCCCAATTCCATTCTCACAGCCTGTATCGGAATGCTCTTGGGCAATCTCATTGTCCTTTTCCAAAAACTCCCCTCCAATTTGGAACAGTCCCCATTTCAAAGTTTCAAAGTTTCATAGTTATTTCTGTAAATTTCAAAATAATCTTGCCCATACTCTACAAGCTAGGTACCTATTCTATGAAAGCAAATCAAAAAGGATACTTGTCAGGATGTCCATAATAGAAGAACGAAGTCCTCTGTCCGGAATCCTTTTCTAACTTCCTTACTTTCCCTATCTCAAAAGAAACATTCAAAACAACAAAGCAAGACTTCGGCAGGGTTGGTCTCTGGCCCCAACCTGGTTTATTTTAGCCTTTCGCCCGTATTTTAAGTTCCAAAAAAAAGACAGTTCTTAATTTGCTGCAAGGTCTCTTCTCACTCTGGAATTCCTTCAATCTTTCCTCCTCCCCACCCTTGTGTTCCCTCTGCCTCCTCTCCGCACTCTGAGGCTCTTTTTACTCTCACGCCCCACTCTGGTATGTTCTCACACTCTCCCTGCTCTAGGGCTCTTCTTACACTTGCTGCCCTCTCCTGGGTGTTCTCATGGTCTCCCTACTCTAGAGCTCTTCTTTGGGGTTTGGTCAATGTGTGTGTTCCGGGACTCTTTCTTGTCTCAATTCAGCCAGGGGGTATGCTTTTCCTCTTTCTCTCTTTCACACCACCTCCTTTTCCAGTGGATCCTCTGTGTACTTGGTATTCTTGAACAGTGCTCCACTGGAGGGACATCGCTTCCGGACTGCTTTTCTGTCTTTGCGGTGCTGCTTAGGCGACTTCTCTACTGGGTTCTGATGTGATTTTCCCAAGCTCTTCTCACCCGATATGGCAGCTTGTCACTTATGCAACGATTTTGCTGGGTCTTTTGATGCTCTTCCACGAGGCAGAGCTCTACCAGGAAATCCTGGAGATTTTCTCCCACTCCGGAACTCCTCCAGTATGAACAAGAAGTGCAAGTGGTTGTGCTCCTAGGAGTTTTCTTGGCAGGGTGCTTTGTGGGATGCCGTGACAGTTATGAGGGACTTCTCCCTGCTGTGCGTTCCCTGCCATTGACTGTTATATCACTGACTATCAAGAGGCTGCACCTGTTTGGTTCCATGATGATTTTGACCACGCCGGATTGGGCTCGGAGCCCATGGTACCTGGAGTTGCTGAACATGACCACCTGCCCTCCATAGCATCTTCAACAGAGACAAGGCCTGTTCTCTCATTCAGTGGGGTGGGTCCTCCACAGCCTGAACCTTCACACTTGACTGCACAATATTCTGCTTCTGTTTGCAAGATACCAAACTTGAGGGTGATTTCTAAGAAATATATCAAGTGTACAATTCATAGATGATACCAGGGTCGATCCGGTGAGCACGAATATAAAATCAAAAATAGTCTTTGAAGTAATAGTCAGGGAAGCAACCCTCATGAGGCAACCGGGCTATGATGTCTCTCCATTTAAACCTTCACCAATAATGGATGTTCAGCACCTGACGCAGTCCACAATTCCTCACCGAAAAGAGAACTTCATAGCCATTCATTAGAGTGCAAGATGTGGAACCTGAAATTTGTGTGATCCCGATTGAGACATCCACTAAATCAGCAGTGCAGGATTGGTCTTGGATCTTGAGTGGCCTTTGCTCAAGAATTTCTGGAGATGGCTCCAACGAACAGGCTCTATACCCATTAAGAATGGTTTTGTGGAACTCACGTGGGTCCCTGCACCTATATCGGAATGATCTGCTGGGCAAGTCTCTTAGGGCCTATGATAGCATACTTCTCCAAGACGCTTGGCTTACTAATTTGCCAGTGATGGCTGGTTGTTCTGTGGCATTTCAAACAGCGAGACCGAGTTGTGGGGGGGGGGGGGTGCCCCTCGTGGTGGTCTGATAACTGTAAAGTTTGGTACCACCATTAGGATGGTAGTCACGTGACATTCAACAAAGTGCATTCGGTTTAGAAGTGGAAATAGGTTCTTATGGGGTTGCTGCAATTATATTGATTGTTGATATCTATTTGCATGAAAGGGTAGCAACCCTATAAAGCTTCCTTGAGAGACTCCAAAGCTTTGTTGAGGGATGGGCAGCAAAGCATAAGAAGGGTCATATCACTATTAGGGGGACTTTAACTCATTACATGCATGCTCTTGGATATTCAAGATGATGATTTAGGATCCTGGAGTTCAATGAATAATACGGTTAAATGTGATTATCCCAAAACAACTAATGCAATTACAATTAATACAAAACATCTAATACCAAAATAACAAATTCCTTTTTCGTTGTCTTTTTTATTTTTTCTAAGCCCCCCTTTTTTCCCTCGTAATACTTTTCCCCCACCCCCAAAAATCACTATTCCCACAACCAACCCCATCTTTAGCTTTTTCCAAATTAGTTATTTTAGTTTTCGTTGTTGTCAGAATGGTGCCAGTGTATCCGACATGCTCTGCTCGCGGGTGCCGCTCCACCCACCAGGTCCGACCTGGTGGGTGAAAAGGCACCCGTGAGCAGAACTCTTTGCCGGTCTGGTAACTACGGTACCGGCAAGCTTACCGGTACTGTAGTTACCGGACCGGCAAACTCGTAATGAGGCCCACTGTCTGTGTCACAACCTATGCTTATCCTCAATTCTATAGACTAACAATGTGTAGGGGATTTCAATATCTTGGTAAACTAAATAAGTGTTCAGAAGTAAAAAAATAGCTTGTCATTGGAGATCTTCTATAGCTCTTGTCCCCAAATTCAAGGCACTCTGGTTCACAAAGTTCCACAGGTTTCTCTTGCCACAAATTTACAGTACTTAAATTCACAAAGTTCCTTGTACTTCACCAGCTTCCCTTACCTGAACTCAGTCTTCTAGTGCACACCCTTCAACAGGCTTCTCGAGCTTATCTTGCCCAAGCTCAAAGCCCCTTTAGTTATACAAAGTTCCACTTTTCAAGCACAAAAGTTCAACTGGTTTCTTTAGGGGTTCCCTTCCCCATATTTAATAGCTTTCCTTTCTTATTCAATTCCAGCTCATTACAAAGTTCACCTATTATTTGGATCTCCCCTGGTCTTGGCGCAGTTGTCAGGTCCGCATGATCCACCCATTACAGGTAACGCAACCAGTTGCCCTGGGCTTTAGATTTGTCCTCTACTTGGGGTTCACTTGCATCAAAATACACTTTTCTTTCAACATTCACTTTACACTTTTCCGTCTTTCTCTTTGGCTTCCTTTAATCTTCAATTTTCCTTGCAAATCATGATTTATCTAGCCTGTTTCCTTCTCATTTACTTGTATTTCAGTCTTAACAGTCTTTCTTGGGGATTCTGCTCATACTTCATCTCTTGCGTAGTTCCCCTTTTGTTAAATGCTATTTTGCTCATAATTCACTGTCTCGCCTATTTCCCCCTTTTTTGTAAAAGACTTTCTTTCTTCATACATAGACTTTCGAGTACGTATTCTTTGATACGCGATCACTCTGTTCATAGTATTCCTTAACTTTCCCTTTTATCATTGTTCATTCTTTATGGTTGTTTGGGGATTGTAAAATGTATATTTCCTCACATGCAATTATTGTCCAACATTGCATTCACTCGCGCCTTTCACATACCAGGTTTCCCATTATCTGAAACTCAGCGGTTATGCTTTTGGCTTTCAGATGAATTCCTTTTAAACATCCTTTTCCCTCCGAGGTCAGGGCCTCTCCGCCGGCCCCTCAGATTCTCCTGGGCTCCCCTTTGAGCCCAAGAGAACAAGCATTTCTTCTTAATCTTCGTAAGGGATCAACACACCTCCCAACTCCCTTAACTGGACTTATCTGTCTCCCTGGAGACATAGCTCCCTCGCCACGCTTCCTCCCGCTGCCTCTTTTTGCAGAATCTCTGGATCCCTGTGTCCCATTCTTCACCGGCTGGTCCTCTGGCAACTCTGGCATCTCATCTGCCCTCCCAACTATAATGTGAAGTAGCACCAATGAGGTTATGGCTGTTTTGCATGTTAAAGAGAATTTTGGGGAGATAAGAATGACCAAAGTGCTTTATATCTGTCATCTGTCATATATGTCTGTGAGAGTTGTATGACTGAATCACTAAATCCCCCTGGGCTTGGTACGTGTTTCATATATATATATATATATATATATTCACTGACAAAAAACGTTGTTAAAGGGACGTTATGGTTACAGGTAAAACCGAAAACCCCCAGAAATTTGACAGTTATGGTAAGCTAAGCAACCATAACTCGCGTTACCCCTGTGCACTGCACGGACCTAACACCCATGACATCACAAATGTCATTCATTACATGACTGATAACATCACATGTGTGGTGCCTTCTTTTTTTTGTTCAGTGACATATGTACACCAGGTGCTTTTCTTCACTGGGAGTCAGGAACTAAAAGTGGAAAAGGTGCTATATTTGTTCACCTTACCCTTCTCATATGTTCTGATACTACTTTCCCTAGGGTTGAGTCGCATCATAAGATACATATATATAGGGGAAGAAGCAAGCCTGAATCGCAGCAATCAGTTCTGTGCATGAACATAAGCGGTGAGCGTATGAACACTTTCTGGTGGTATGCCTACTTTTTTGCTTACTTTACTTTCTGTATGTATTTTCCTATTTGTATACTTTGTGGTCTCTTTATGGATTGTGTATAGTAGTACAGTAATGTCATAAGAGAGGCATTTGTAGCTACTTATTGCATGTGTCACGGCAGAAAGGTCTCAAATGAAAGCATTCGTCATTGTACGATCCAACATCAGAAGATTTTGATTATTGCACCTCTATGATGCTTGCTGTAGACAATTGCTACTTTATATCTGCCTGGGCGCATGTACTGGAAATGACTCTATAATGCAATGGTGTTTATAGCAATGCATTCCTTAAAGAACTATATATCTCATAATAGTTCTTCCATTGATTTCTGATAGTTTTCTGCCAACATTACAATGACAATCCCTTGAGGAGGGTATTTATGAAAACTATATACACATATGATGTCATCAGTCATGTCATGAATGACATTTGTGATGTCATCTTTGATGTCATGGGTGTTAGTCCTTGCAGTGCACAGGGGTAGAAGGAGTTATGGTTGCTTAGCTTACCATAACTGGCGAATTTCTGGGGGTTTTCAGTTTTACCTGTAACCATAACGTCCCTGTAACAACGTTTGTCCATTGAACTGCATAGGTTTTTACTAGTGCAACTTAACCATAAAGTCCATTTAACAATGAATGTCATTGGTTTTTAGCAGGACGCCCTTAGCAGGAGACCCTTAGTTTGTAAAGAAAAACTGTGCAACGTAGTGCAACTGCTGGCACCATGTTAATGCGTCTGTTTGCGGAGATCGTGTGGCATCCAACCTGCTGAGGAAGGCAGGTGCTCTCTTACATAGTGGTACCAATCACCAAATGCAAAGAACATGGACAAACCGCACCATGTGTAAGAATTGCCAGGGGAAAATAGAGTAGGTTTGCAAATTGTGCACTTATGACGAAAACAGGACAAAGGCATAGGGAGTACACCATAACGGAATGCATCAACAACAGAAGGGACGTCTGCCTTCACCAATCTTACTGCACTGCTACTGTAAAGGGGAAAAAAGAACTAACGGGAAAGTGTTAAGACCTGAACATCAATACAATGTAGTAAGGACCCTAAACTTTGTAAAATAATTGCACAGGTGCTGCAGTATGCAATAGTTCGGAAGCATAAGGTGTCTTGGTGTAACGCAGCAATGGCAAGCACCTTAGAATGGCAGGAAGAATATTTCCCTCATGAAGCAATGACTTTCTATAGTAACCCCATTGGTACACACAATGCTGTGAACCATAAATTATGTAATATGTATTGCTGCATGTACATCAAACACATTCTCTTTTCTGTAAGAGAACATATTGTAAACGAAAGCAAGGCAGTACAAGCGGCAAGCCTTCCACAATAACATACGGGCATAGCAAAGGAAAGAAACTCTGTGCATCGGGAAATAGACAGCATGGAAGTCAAAGTGGAGAAATTGGTGAACAATTGTGCCACTTTAAAGGTTGCGTACAAGGATATGATTTGGACAAAATGACACAGTACTGGCACACCTGCACGTGTACTCATTCCCAATGTCGGAGCCCGCCATTCCCTCAAAAACTGTTTCATGGGAGACGTTACAGTAATACAGCCATCTCTTCCTCCCCTCACAACCAAGTTCTGCAAGTCCCCATTTCCCCACAATAAGTACTTCTGCTACCCCTTCCTTTCCAAATGGGGTGTATACATGTGTACAAGGAAATGGTAATAATGAGAATGTTGCTGAGTGCTTGTGTGGTATTCTTTTTTTTACCTTAAATGGGGTTCTGACTCATCAGCACACAGTCCTCGTTGCAATAACCGCAAGTAAGAAAAAGGTAGGTGTCCTACAGCCACTGCAGCTGTCCGGCCTATCCACAATGACAATGGAGGTACCGAACGCTGCCAGCAGGCTCCGTATGTCTGCATGTTGTCCACCACCTATCAGTGCATGTAGGATCGGACGTTTGTGCGTAGTGCAAGTACGTGTATGTGTTCCTCTGTGTTCTGGGGACATTACCACTGTGCATCATATGCGAATTAATGTTAATTAGGTCGGGGCGTCCACCCACGTCCTACAGGTAGCTATACAGATAAACATCCCACCTGCTGTACCCTATAAATAGCCAGCATCTCCCTAAATGGTTGGCGCACGTGTGGTACACTTTGAGTCAGTAGAGAAAAGGCAACGGTGTGCATAGGACACCCATGCACATGCGCAAAATGTATTATGCCCAAAACGCGTCCATCGACAGCCGGGCCAAAGGAGAACAGTGGTGACATCACCATGTGACCGCACCCACGCTGCACGTGAGCCCTTATTTCGTGGACAGGAGCTGGACCCTCGAACGGCAGAAAAGTGCAGGGTTCAGCAATGTACAGAGTTTTGTTTCGGAAAGTATATGCTTGCAAACACACAACATTGTGCCGTTGCACATGTATGTATGTTTTGGAACAATATAGGCCTGCTTTCTGGGTGAATGTTGTCCACAGCAACCCTACAAAAGGGCACACCCCAGAGGTGCTGTGCAATCTGTTAACAGCTTTTCATAGCAAAGTAGCAGGCCACATAGGTTTGCCCTGTAAGTAATGGTGCGCCAAATCTGCTGTGCTACAGCACATCTGCAACTAATAGCAACCATGTCAGTCCGGCAGAGTACACACAGTGATGGAGAAAATTATGAATGGACCTTGCTGTGACCCACACCTGCGATAGTCCCCATTGTCCCAAGGTCATGGGTAGCTAGCGGCAAATTGGAGTATGGCACATGCTTCTGTTGATGAGACACCTTCCTGCGTCTGGCCCAGAACAACATCCATGAGCAGTGGCCCATAGGCTTCATGGTGTTATGGATGAGAAAAGCACCTTGGCCGTAGGAAAAAGCAGCATCTTCACTAGATTTAGCAACCTCTTCAGTCGACGGAACAAGCCTAAACAAGACATGTGACCCTTATGCATGCCGCTGTAGTGCATGACGATAACATCGGCTCTAGCAAAAGTGAAACCATGTCAGTGAAACTGCGCTCGTAGACACCGTTCCACAATGTGACCACTCCTTCCAATCTGAAATTTCCATCAAAGTTTCTTTCTCGGGCATAATTGTGCAGATCTAGTAGAAAGGCATCACCTATAGGCAACACAATGAGTTTTGCCATGTCAGCCAGTTGTCTGTCTCCCATCTGTTTCCCCTCTCTTGGCTCCTTGTGCTTCTCTAGACGTGTGTGTAGACGCATTACGAATGCCGCAGCATGCAATTGCACATCATATGATATCATACACACAATGCATGCACAACAGTAGGATGCCTGCCATTTACCGTGTAGACTGCAAAGTTATTTTTTGTTTTCCGCAGTACCCCACTTACTACGCACTTTTTAAAAATATTGTGCACATGCAGCACAGCTTGCATGTTACTAACTGCAAACAAATACATACAGTTCATGCATGCACCTAGGATGCCTGCCCCTTACTTTGATCACTTCCACCATAGCCTTCTACACTTCTTTGGGCAAAGAGACGTTCTGGCACAGTGTTTGAATACACACAGGCCCACCAACCTTATAAACAGTGTCTTTTGCTCCAAAGTTTCCTTTCCATGGCTCCCACCCAGAAAATGGATGCTTGTGACATGTGGAAGCGTGAAAGTACAGCATAATCTGCAGAGTGTTTTCGTGCTAGGGAGGGTGGGGGCAGGTGTTGGAGGGTGGGGGTGAAAGTTTAAAGCAGGGTAGGGGTTTGGCTCTGAACTTATGTCTCACAAAATATATATTTTTTATTTTTGTCCTTTTTTTGTTATGTACGTGCTTGTATTCAATATATTTTTTTAATGTCTTTCCATCACTTTGTTTGCTTGTCCTCCTGACATTTGTATGCACTGAACGTTAAAGCTTCTCTTACGTTGCTATAGGATTCTGTCCAATGCTTCGTGCTGAGTGGCAAACAAAACAGCATTGCAAATAGAGGTTACAGAAAATGCCATTTCCTTGGAACCGCTGCAAATCTTGCTCGTTAATACTGTCCTAGTCGGTGCAGAACATCCCAGCACTCCCGACCTCTGGCTGTGGACAAATTACAACGGCATGGTCCCAAGCACCTCTTGGTGGTATGGATGAGAAAATGACCTTGGCAGTGGGAAACATCTGCATCACTGCTGTCATCAACTTCTTGAGGTGACGGAGCAAACGTGAACACGACCTGTACCCCAAATGTAGTCCTCCATAATGCATGACCACAACATCCACAGTACAGACAGAAGCGACACATGTACAAAGGAGAACCATAGCACCGAAACCCAACTCGTAGACTGTGCCCCAAAAAGCCTCCGCTCCTTCCAACTGAAAGTTAGTATCAAAACCTCTTTCCACCTCATACCTGTGCAGATCTTGCACAAAGCTATCACCCACTATCAGCACTCGGCGTCTGTCCATCTCTGCCAACTTCACTACAATGAAGTTTGGGTAAATATGTCACTGCACCTTACTGTGAACCACACCCTCGACACCTCATTGGATATTCCCCACAGTTCCATTTGCAAAGGCACCATACTCAAAAGGGCAGAATGTGGCACGTGCGCTGTCCCAGCTACAGTGAGGGCCACGCCCCAGTAAGACAGACACAATACTTCTTCCCTTTGCACTGGCATTTTTCCAACACTCCCTCAGTGGCTGCTGTGACATTTTCAAACACACATGCAGCAATCCCATACTAAACCTCTGCATTGCACACCATCATTTCTGCGCACCACTCCATATTTACCATTAAACACTCTCAGTGCACCTTCCATTTGCTTCCATAGCCCCTCCATCAGAAACCTCTGCTAAAGGATTCACTAATTCAGCATCTACAAAGATCCTGAGGCGCACCCATCACATCTTTGACCATGCACACAACAGTCCAGCCCTTGCCCACACCCAGCACAACACTATGGATCCATGCATGCCACCATGTGGGCAGCTACCATTATGCACAAACATAACATACGTAGCAGCTTTCTACCCACCTCCCCCACACGATAATACACTCAATCACGAAAACAGGTCACAATTAGCACAATCCACAAACATACCACAGCCTCCACCACACCCACCAACTGCCATTCACAAATTATTGTCAATGCCAACCTACCACATTTTCACAACATTGGGCCTGCTTCAACAAATCTGCACACAGCAGAATAACCAATCACATATCAGCTGCACCATACCCTCTTCCATACTCACAGTATAGAAGCACTGAACCCTGTGCCCACACTGCACAGCTTCTCACTGCACCATCTCCTGCCGTACAGCAAATCGTTTAGCATGTTCCAACTATCACCACAACCATCAAACGCACAATACACACTTTTTAACTCCCGTGTGCTGCTGTACCATGTCTACATTGTGCTCCACACCCATCAAAGATCACCACCCTGTGCCTGATGCACTGTCAAACCTGTATTGCTGCAGTAGGTGTGCTCCTTGGACACATTCACGCACCGTAATCCAACCATTCATGTGAGCATGTCATCAACTACCACAATGCACATATGCACCACTGGCACCAGCACTCCTACCCAACCTCTGCACTGCAATGGAGCTGTACAGCGTAAAATGCAACAGTTACCATAATCTGCAAACATAACACTGTCTCCGGCACCCCTATGCACTTTCATTCACATACTATGGTCTTACCGACTTACATTCATAAAGTATTGTATCACTGCCGACCTAACCACAAAATGTTTACAACATTGCCCCTACTCCAACCAATCTGCACACAGCACACTATCCAAGGACATATAAGCTGCACTTCAACAATACCCTCTTCCATACTGACAGTATGCAAACACTGCACCCAGTGCCCACACTGCGGGACTTTTCACTGCACCATCGGCAACCACACATCAAACACTTTACCATGTACTAACGGCAGGTCACCACCCTCTAACTGATGTAGACTCAAAAATGCATTACTGCCGTAGGTGTGCTCAAGTCTTAGGCTCCTAAGTGCATGGCCTATGACCTATGATCTTCGGCCATGCACCCAATAGTCTAGGACTTGCACACACCCACCGCAATATAATGCCACCATGAATGTGACCATGTCACCAACTACGACAATCCGCATACACAGCACTGCCACCAGCATTCCTACCCAACCTGCGCACCGCCATGGAGCTATGCAGGAAAAAATTGCATCAATTACCATAATATAGAAATAAAACACTGTCTCCTGCACCCCTGTGCCCTTTCATTCACATACTATGGCCGTACCCACTTCAATTCACAAAGTATTGTGTCACTACCAACCTACCCACATAACATTGCCCCTTCTCCAACCCATCTGCACACACCACACTATGCAAGCACCACTCTCTACCGGATGCAGAGTCAGACATGCATTGCTGCAGTGGGTGAGCTGAAGCCCTGGGCTCTTGACTGCATGGCCTACGGCTGTTCAGCCATACACCCAATATTCTAATCCTTTAACAGACCCACCGCAACGTCATGCACCCATGCATGCCACCATGTGCCCAACTACCGCTATCCACCCGCATAGCACAAGCACCTGCACTCCCACCCAACTTATGCCATGTGCAATTCACTCCCCTTCTGAAAATCACCTGCCACTGCTCACCACGGAAAGAGGTTGCCGCAAACAGTTTGCGGCAGAAGCTGTCGGGCTATTACGACAGCTGCCTCCACACAAAGTAGTTGCCTGTCTAGGTACCTACAAATTGGTGCATTACGCACGAATACTGCAGCCACTCCTCCGTCTTCTTCCACCTATTTACATATGTCACATGAACCACTTCTCACTCCCCCCACTCTTTCCCTCCCTTCTTGCCGCCAACACATGGCATACAGTATATTTTGCAGACCCTTCCGCCGGCGCACTGTCCTCTGATAAACCATGGCAGCATTTGGCAAAAAATGTTGATGCAGAGCACGCTTCCCTCCAGCCAACCACTGGCCGCGTCCAAACAGCACGCCGTACCACAAGCCAATGACACTTCTGTCCGTGGAGCAAACAGGGAAATAGGTCTGCGGAGCAGACCCATCTATCACTAATTTTTAGAGACGTACATTTCAGTTGTGTAACGCTCACCTGATTCCCACAGAGACGCTGACCCGAACTGGACTGCTACAGTTTCTTCTATCATGAGGTGCAGGGCCCGGAAGATGCTCTGGACGGGGCCTCCGAATTCGGATTGCCTGGCTTGTAGAGTAAGTTTTCTGCAGGTGGAAGAAAAGGGATTGATTACCAGCTGGGGTGGATATGTGTTCCCACCAATCTCCCGTTTCTCACTTTTCTTGACCCCCAACTTGGTTTCTGCGAGCTCTCACCTTCGGTATTGTAATGATGAGCTCTCCATCCTGCTTCAGGTGCAGGGGTGCGTAGAATCCAGTTACGTCACTGGATGGGAGATAGTTGCGGACACTGTGTCCTTTCGTCTCTCCTGCGGTAGCCGTAAGTATGAGTGTCTTTTCTCCACAGGAGCCGGGGCCCAGAAACCTAAAGCAGGTAAGTCTCTTGGTGAGTATTTGTTCTCCGTGCTTAGTTAGTGCTCACCATGTATTCCTCTTATGCAGGTTCTGGGATGTTGCTGGCGTCGTGGCCGCGGTGGAGGAAGGTAAGTGAAAGAAAAGTGACTGCTTACTTCTAATGATTGTCTTTTTCTGCTTACAGGTGCCGAGATGCTGCCGGCGACACAGCCGCTGTTGCGCGTGATGAGGCACGTAAGTAAGTGGAAGAAATGTGGCCACTTTAGAGCGGGCACCTCTGACTGTCTTTTTCTGTTTTTCAGGTGCTGAGATGCTGCCGGCGTCGTGGCCGCGGTGGAGTTCGGCGAGGCCACGGATGGGTAAGGCAAGGCGGCGCGGCTGCGAGCGTTTGAGAGCGCTGCTAATCTTGTACCTTTCCTTTGCAGGATCGTCGGAGGTAGGATTGCTGAGGCCGGATTCCGGTAAGTATAATTTCTAATGCTCGCCTTCTCTTTTCTTGTCTGTTTGCAGGTGTTCCGTGTGCTGGCGGGCGTGTCAGGAGCCAGGATGCAGGAGCCGACTCGGTGAGCGTCCTGCTGCTGATGCAGAATAACGCGAAGCACGTGTATTGCATCGGGCGTGGTTTAAATAGCAGAGAAGTGCTTCAGGTGTGTGTTCTTCCACCGGCCCCACCCAGGCAAGAAAAGAGTTCCTGAATAGAGGAAATAGTTCCTCCCAGCCGTGATGGCTGGGGACTTCAGCCAGACTGGATTGTTCTGGTTAAGTGTGCAGCATGGTCTGCCTCAGGTAAGTCCACCCAAGCATTATTACACAGTTTATCAATATGAGCCCGGCGCCTATGGCGCCGGGACTGAAGTCCTTTATGAGCCTGGCGCCAAAGGGGCCAGGACACGGTCCAAAGGGCCCCTGTAGGGGTCCGGAGATGTGGAAGAAGGGTCTGCTTCCGGTGGCGCTGGGCCAGTCCTGGCTCCTCGGGAGTAGTGCTCATGACAAAAAGTACTGATTGGATTCCCACCAAACACACAAAAGCACGATTTCTGACCCAAACCCCCGCTCCTGCCGCAAATTTGGTGCAAATCCGTCCAGCCTTTCGGGCTGTATCCGTGCGCAAAGTTTTTGCCCATTCAGTCTATAGAAGAAAAAAATATTTGGTACCCTCCCTATATCTCCCCCCTCCCCCCTGCACAAAACCTCACCAAACATTCAGAGCGGGCCATATACTTTTCTTGCAAAGTTTGGTGAGGATTCGTCCAGGGGGAGCAAAGTTATAAGCCGCCAAAAAAGTGCTCTTCCCATGAGGTTAGCAACTCAACCATAACTACACGGCCGCTACTGCATGCCGTGAAATATATTTCACCCTAACAAATTCATAGACTTATTTACAACAAGGCCAAATAGGCCCAGGTGTAGAGTGGCAAATTGCCAGAGGAGCAGTTTCTTCTTGAAGTTTCTTTTCAATTTACTGGTTTTCATTTGTTAAATATAAAGCCAATTTTGTTTTTCCAAGCCTGGCTGATCCACAACACTGCAAGTAATGTTGAGCTGTCCGCAGTCATTCTACTATGACAGCTAAAGTCTTTGATGGCCAAACTTGCATAAATGCTTGATAGCTTTGTTAGCTGGGACAAGTATGAGGAGTTTGGTGGTTAGGTTCACTCTTTAGGTTCACTATTCTGATGCCAGATAGGGTATAGCCATTCGACACATCCACCCCTTTCCCCGGGTCTCCCGCTCTTCCAGCTACCTTCTTGTGTTTAGGCGTGTGTCACTGGGTTGCCATCTCCCCTTGGTTCTTTGTTTTGTCTCTGCGGATGGCTTCCTTTCAGGGTACTTTCAGGTTCCTGACTGCGTGCTGCGGTACCAGTTTTCAGAAGGTTCCTCTCCCTCTACTACTGGTTACCGTACGGCAGGTATCCTTCACTTCTCTTGGTTACTTCTGTCGTTGGTGACTAAAGGTATAAGAAGAGTGAACTACCAGACCCTTCATACTCATCCCATTGTTAACGGAAGTTATAAAAAAAGTGAAGATAGCTATGGTACTCTTCGTACTCGTCCCAGTAGTAGTGAAGAATGCACTATAGGTGGAGTTAAACCTTGGGTACATCACCCAGATCCTGATGGAGATGTACAAAGAACCAGAGACCGAAGACTTAGTTTTAGAGAGAGTGAGAAGCAATAATGGAAAGGAATTCTCTTCTTTTTACCCAAATCCATACCAATCGAGGCAATTAGATATGAACTAGGCCTGCAATCCTTGAAATCGATAATAAAGTGCAAGAAATTAAGCTTATGGAGAAAATGCCTAACTAATTCACTTGAAATGCTATACCCAGTAGTTGGAAATGATAGCAGTAATATATACTGCAATGAACAAAAAGAAATTATGGGAAAATACCTCTGTGAAGTGGGCCTATCCTTAGACCCACTTATATCGAATCCCTCGAAAGTGAAGAAAATTATCAAAGCACATGATTGGCAACAGACGGTGCTGTCGGTTATGCGATCAAAAACATTGAATCAAATGTACTCATTCTGGAAATTTTATCCCACACTCGAAGTTTATTTAGAGAAATATCCTACTCGTGATTTACGAAATGGTTTTATGAGATTCAGATTTGATGTTTTAAAAACCAACTATGTTCTTAAAAGATGGAAATTGTCCGATGAAAAATGGGGCTGGTGCCGATTTTGTAGAGAAGACGGCACTGAAGAGACAGTGCAGCATTTACTCCTAATTTGCCCAGCCTTACTGAATCAACGCATTATATATTTTGAACAATTTGTTGGCCATCTACATTGTATCAGCAGAGAGCTGTTGTGGTTTCAGATGCGACATGGTAGTACAAATACCTTAAAGATGAGAGTTACTGCCTTTTTAAAAAATATATGTAATCTTACATAATGTCTGTATTTAATTGCTGCTATAAATATGTAACGGTTTGAAGATGTTCTGTAAATTAGGACCTGATTGGTATTTCCAAAACTATTGAAACTAGAATGTTTTATCTTGGAAAATTATTATGCTTTTAGCTCATAACGGAGACTCTGAATTAGCCCATGGACTTATGAATTCTAAAGATGAATTATGGACTATATATGCCTGTTTTAATTTAAACTTTTGTAAATTCAATGAAATATGTTGGTTTCGCCTTGCAAAGGTTTAATGATTATATGTCTCTGTTTAAGTTGTAATTTTCTAATTTCTGATGAAAAAAAAATGTTTGTTAGCTTCGTTTTTGTAAAGGTTTAAAATAAACCAAAACAATAAAAAAAAAAAAATAATAATACCTAAGGAGAACGATAGACTGTTCATTGACCAATAAAAGACACAGATGATGTCAGTACTCCGGAGAAGAAAACTTTAAGAAAGTCAAGTGTATTATAAAATAAGATATGGACAAGTTCTAGGAAAAAACTAAAGGAACTGGTGAAGAAAATAGCTGAACACTATTTAAAGCTTACCTAGCGTATGAACTATATGACATGGAGAGTTTATCAGCAATTTCATTCGTACTCCATGCCAGCATAGACATGGAGTGGCTGCCCTTCAACAAGTTTTACAGATTATGGGTTTGCAGTGAGTCCGCAGAGCACCGATGCCCACAATTGAACCCAAGCCACGATGCCCGTACCTAACTGAACTCTGTCCGGCGCGCACATGTTGCCTGTTGGGACCAAATGACAACATAAAGGTGGAGAAGCAGTGCATACTTGTTCTCGCAGATCCCACACTTATACCTCGCTTGATGTTTCCCACTTTACCATAAAAAAAAAAACGGAATCAACATTGTGCAAGCAATGGCGGCTCCTTTAGAAAGGTATCTGTAGCCCATAGCACTGTTCAGCAACTTAGCCTTCCTCGTGTAAACTTTTATTGCCCAACTCAAATAACTTGTAGTGGCAAGCACAGCCTCTGCATCCGCGGCATCCAGGCAAATTGCCATAGCAGCAGCTAGGGACCTGCATCCATGGCTTAGGAACAGAGGCTTCCGAAAGTGCTTCCTCAAAGGCATGCTGGCCGGACAGAGTAACAAATGGTGTTGTACCATCTCCTCAGACTCACCACAGAGGATGCATGATACAGAAACAACATTGTTCCATCTATGCCGGAATACATCAGTCGGTAAGATTTCAATACTGACACTTTCCCATCTGGGTGAGACATAATCCAGGTATTTTTCGCAACCTGCCCGCGTCTTTATTAGAAGATATCCGGGCAGCTACTAAGAAGCCCTGGAGCATTTGCCCCTGCTGCGCTCTTAATCGCTTCCTTTGAAACCAATGAGATCATTGAGAGATTTGACAAATAATCCTCCAGACTCAGCAAGCCCAGATATCTTTTCACATGGTCAACCCACTTTAAGGAGCTGCTCCCCTGCTGGGACAAAACATCTGTGACTGCCTCTTTATATTTACAAAGGTAAGAATTACACCAGAGGCAAGCCCAGTAAAGAACCAGCCATAATATACAGATCATCTCAAACCCCTCTAATGCAGTTTCCAAAAGTACTTGGATGTTCTGGGCAGCAGTGGGCAACCCAAGGATGTTCTTCAGAAATGCTGTCTCAACCACTGTGAGGGACATGGTCTCCACATGCCCCCAAGGTTCCGCCCCATACAATGCAGCCTGGCGTGCTTGTGCTCTGTAGGCCTCCAGTGAGACCCGCACCGTCCCATTCCCATGTTCATTGGTGAATCTAGTGAAGGCCCCACTATATCTCGCCAAGGTGAGATTAGCCTTCATGACATACCTTTTCCAACTGCATGATGCCGTAACTCTCAGAACTAAATAATCATAGTACTGAACCTGCTCAATTGCACCACCCTCTACAAAGAGAGATAGGGGCTTCTTCTTAGGGTTAACATTGAAGATCATAGCCTTGGTTTTTGTAGTATTCAAAGAGAGTCCATTCCTCTTTGAAAATGAGGCACAAATCTCCAATTGTTTGAGCACACCAGACTGTGTGAGAGAGAGGAGCACAGCATCATCTTCAAACAGCAATGCGGGAAACTTGTTGCCTGCTAACAATGTAGCGTCAGTCTGAGCGGCCAGAAGCCTCTTCAGAACGTAATTAATGAAAATGCAGAACAGCAAAGGCCCAACACACATCCTTGCCGCAATCCCTTCTGTATAAAAATACTACGAGAAGTGCTTCCCTATGGCCTGCAGCGGACCACTGCAGAGTTCTCTGTATAAAGGCTCTAAATTACTAAAAGCAGAGCCACAGGGATGCCGAGCTCCTCTAGGACCTTTCACAAACGTGCCCGTGGGACCGTATCGAAGGCCATGCAAAGGTCCACAAACACAGCATAGATGTTGACCTTTCTCAGCAAAGAGTATTTTTCACAGATCAAACGCAGTCAGAGGCTTTGGTCTATCGTACTCAGGCCCTCACAAAACTCCACCTGGCGATGCTCTTTTACTCCAGTGCTCAGTACCCACTCGTCCAAGTGGAATAAAAGTGACCTGTCAAACGTCTTCCCCAAGCATCCAGCTATGAAATGGGTCTAAAGTTAGCGGGGTCATCACGCATGCCCTTTTTATGTAATGGGGCAATTTCGGCCCCAGTCCAAGACCCCAGAAGCTTGGTACTGGCCAGAACAGCATTGAATAACTTGGTCAAATAGGGTAACCATTGTTAGGCAGAATCCAGTGCAGTTCCCTTAGGGAGCACTACACCAGATTAGGACTACAGGTGAGAGCAATAAATCCCCTTTGGTATCAGTCTGTACCACAAAGATTTAGTTGGTAGCTGTGGCTGAGCAGTCAGACTTATCTCAAGAGGGAGATGAGCAATATTCAGGGTTTACACATTAGGCCTATTAGACTATGGAACAAGGAAACACTGACCAAAGCTTTGTAGTTAAAAAGTAGATATATATTTATTTTATACACTAATCAAACACATGTATCACAAGTATCAAGCAAGTTAAGTCACAGAAAAATATACACACTCCCTATATGAACTGTAGACCAAGTGACCCAGAGTGAAAACTGAGCAAAATGACTCAGTGAAAACTACACACAAGGGATCCTCTAACAATTCCTCAAAAGGGAGGCAAAGCACAAGTTATTCAGAAATAGGCTCTTATATACCCTAGCAAAACTTCCCATCAGTTGTGAACCAGTTCAGCAAGACAGTGCATCAATATAAGCAATACTTAGAATGAAAACTGAGCAAAATGGCATTTCACAATGATTATGCAGTGGGAAGAAAGAGTAGTTATAAGAAAGGGGTGCACCACACAGTTCGAATGGAGAATCAATCTCGAGAAGGCAGATCTAACAGATGTGACCAGAGTCAGTAGGCCTGTGCCAGAGTTAGTGGTACAGGGCAAGGGCCCAGAAGCAAAATGTTCTCGTAGCTGCAGTCAAGTCTTTGGTTAACGATATTTGAAAAGGTGGTTGCAAAAGTTGAAAAGACAATGTTAAGAGAGGGGGCGGCCAACCAAACAGGTAGGTAAAGGATTTAAAACACCTTTAGCACTACCGCGAAGAAAAGGGCGGCCTGGTGGAACAATTTACCTTAAATGAAGAAGTGGCTCCTGCGGTGGCGGTTGTTCCTGGTATTTCCTACAGTTCGGATGATCCAGCAGAGGAAGAGATGCTCTCGTCGTGGAGGAAGGTTCGAGTTACTGCACTACCCAGGGATGAAACCAGCCGTGGTGCTGCCTGACGAATAAAAGTTACGCTCCTTTAAATCGCAGTCCGGGTGGACTGGTGCCTGGCTATCTGGCCTCCGAGTACAGGGTACGGGAGATTCGACCAAGGCAGGTCCGGGAAGGCGATTGGCAAACTGGTTGGCCCCACCAGCTCAAGGGAAGAAGGCTCTTGCAGGGGAGGATATTCTCTCGTCGTGTGGAGAAAAGTGGTGAGACGCTGCAGCAGGGCTTCACCGGTGGATCAGTCATTGCAGATGTCTTTGGCTTCTCTCCTCTTCGGCTTTTTAGTTCCAGTGGCGACGTCTTAGTTCTCAGGACCCTGCTTTTATGCAAAAAGATACCCATTCATACAGCCTAGCTGTCACTCACACAGTGGAGTGGTCATCTTGGCGGGAGACCCTCCAGCCTATCAGGATAGAGTGCGACATGGGTTGCGGAGGCAACCCTGTCCAGGGGTCCTGCTCCCCCTCCCACACAACAGACCCACCCCAGACTCAGTGGCGCCGAAAGGAGGGCTTCTCGGTAGAAGCCCGCCAAACAGACGAACAAAGGATCCCCGACCTGGGTTAGAGAAAGACATGAGAAAGAAGTTCTGGCAAATAAAACCTACGGCAGCAAAGTTAATATTAAAATGCACCGGCGTTATGTTAGAGGCTGTCCGAAAATGTGGTAGCCTCGAACAATGGGAAAATCCCATAGGGAAATATTTGCGTTGAATATTTATGGTAGTAACCACTGCCACCAGCCAGAAACTTTTGAGAGAGGGACTTTAGGGTACCCCCTCGAAAAAGAACATAGGGGAAAAGCTATTAACCCCTTCCAGTACTTCCATAGTAAGATGGGTTGTACCTGTTTAGTTCATAGGATTGACTAGTAAAGTCAATGGGGACTTTACATGCCCTGGGAGACAGTAGTCAGTCCCAGGGTATGGAGTCTTGGTTTGGGGGTCGCTACAACACCCCTGTGTCACTGCACGTAGGGTGCTGTGTAACACATGTGGATAAAGATGGTTCCTATGGGGTTGAGAAAGATCCCATAGGCATTAAACACAAAAATAGCCTATAACACACATAGCAAAAATGCCTAAGAGTGGGAAAAAGTGTCGCACTCTTAGCAGGTAAAAAGAAACAAACCCTGCAAATCCAGCAAAGCTGCTGGGGGACTATAGGTAAGGGAAATTAGCCATAGAATGAGAATTCTCCCTAACACCCATATTGAGGACTCTGTCTGGGCCCGGGGCCTTGCCCAGCTTCTGGTACCCCAGCGCACGCTCCACCTGAGCCTCTGTGAGCGTCATTGGGGGATAGGGGTGGAGCCGGAGCCAGTACAGAGCAATCACCAACCGTGCACAACTTCATCAAAGTCCTGTGGTCCTCACGATAGAGGGCACTGTAGTAATCTGCCCATACTGTTTCCGAAATTAAATCATGCAACTGGGTTTGCCCCCCCCCCGGTGTGCACCCCCTTCTTGGACCAAAATCCCCTGGAATACCCATGGGTAATTGCTTCCAGGAGATCCCCCCCCCCCAAATAACTCCTCATGCCAGCCCCTTTTCTTCTCACTCAACATCGTGCGGTAATCAGATCTTGCCTGTCTGACCACAACGCATCTCAGGGGACCTTTGCACTTGGAAGCAGCTACAAGCCGCCCCTAGGCTTCCCGACACTCCCTATCGTACCAGGGTGGCACTTTCTCCCTAGGTTTATGTGCATTTGTCACAGGTTTAGAACAATAAGCTACCAACCCTATGATTTCCTCATGGAAATGAATAAAGGCCGCAGCATCTCCCGGACCCGAACTTTCAAAGGCCTCGAGAACCGGGCAGATTGCAGCATACAGCTGCGCGAGAACCCCTTACAGGTCCAAACGACCCCACCTCACATTCTTTCTCACCTGGTCAATTGAATCAGGGCAAGTATTATGTCATCTTGGGCGACCTTGGTCCCGCCTATATCACCCCAGAAATCCTTGCTCATCATCATATATAGAGGGTGGTGATCACTTTCCACCCTCCTAGTGATTTATAATGCTGTAATGAATCTCCAGGCCTCCAAGTTAACCAACATATAGTTGATTTTACTAGACGACCGAACGTTAGCAAAAGCTTGCGCCGCAGGGCGGTCACCAGCAAAACGGCCATTACACACCCTGAGTTATTAACCAAGGCTAACAGGATGGCCATCTCATTCACTGCCTCATACTGCCTCCTAGGGGGGCTAGTAAACGGGGGAAACTGGCCCCAAACATTATCCCCCTTTGTCATGGCATCTACCAAGGTGGATACCGGCTCGATCTGGGCATTAAGGTCCCCCATGATCAGAAGTTTTGGAAGTCCAGAGGAGCGCGCCCATACCATGACTTCATTGATGATCTTCTCTACAAATAACACCCCAGCACCAGGCATGCCCCTGTTATAAAAGTCAACAAGGACTTTTCCCCTCTACAGTGCTGAAATTGCCGATTATCAAGGGCGCCCTCATCAACGGCAGATCCCTCCCAGCGCACGCTCTAGATATTGCAGACCTCATAATATCTTCCGATCTCGACTTCATTGCCATAGCCGAAACCTGGCTTCATGCGGCATCCGGTCCCTCCTTATCCCTTGCCCTACCACTCGGCTTCGGCATCTTGAGATGTGACCGCACCTCTGCCTCCCACACCAGAGGTGGTGGCCTAGCCATCATCCATAAACCACTCTGGATTTAAGAGTATCGTCCAATACTCAACTCGAGTCAGCTGAACTACTATCAGTCAAACTCGCATTAACACCGAATCAAACTGCCACCATTCACCTAATTTAGAGGCCCCCAAGCCCTGCACCCTCCTTTGGCGGCGAAATCTCTACCCTCCTCCTTGACAAAGCAAAAACAAACTCACAAATGATTATCCTTGGAGACCTCAACCTAGGACTTGGCGACCCCAAAGATCCTATGGCACTAGACCTGGAAAATACCCTTTCTAACTTTGGCCTCACCCTGCACATCCAAGAGCCTACACATTCCAAAGGCAGGACCCTTGACTGGCTAGCCAGCTGTAACTGCAATATTAATGTTCTGGCCAATACCCCTTGCTGATGGTCAGACCACCACATTATCACTTTTAATATTGAAGCTTCCCCCCCGCATCCCGACCTTGATAACGCCTGCTCTCCCGACCAGAAACAAAAATGACATAACCATAGAGAAACTCCTCCCCCTACCAAGCCCTTCACTTAAAGCTGCCACCGACTCCAGCAATGACCCTACCACTCTAGCTGACATCTATAACTGCAGCATGCTCACAGCTATAGATGCTATTGCGCCTATCAAACTGAGGAAGGCCAAACCACGGGCACATCTTAACTCTTGGTTCACACCACAGTTAACAGTACTCCGCAAAACTAAACGTTGTGCTGAAAATCGTTGGAAAAGTCACCCTTCTGACGCGCACAAAGACGGTTTCTTCTTGGCATTTCTCACCTACAAAGCAGCCATCATACAGGCGAAAAAAGAGTCCCTCAATAATCGCATCCTGCAAGTGGACTCCAACTCCAAGGAACTCTTTAAGATCCTAAAAGAGCTTGAAACTCCTGTTTACCCCCCCCCCCCCCCGACACCTGCATCAAAGCAAAGATAGCAAATGGTGTGCTAACATTCAGGCAGCATTACTGAACAAAATCACTGCGCTTCAATCTAAAATCACAGCCAAACAAGACAGTCTAAAACTGGACAACCACCCTCCTACTCCAGCTGGGGCCCTCTCCCCTGACTCGCCCAATCTCACTCCACTCACCACTGCGGAGGTGGAAAATATTATCCTGAGGATCAAACCATCCAACTGCCAGGGTGATCCCTGTCCTGCCTCAGTCATTAAGGCACACGATCTAGCCCCATTTATCACATCCTTCATTAATGCTTCCTTTAAAACAGGAACTGTCCCTGACAAGCTCAAGGACGCATGGGTGATCCCCCCTGTTCAAAAAACCCTCCCTGGACCCGAGCATACCCACCAACTACCGTCCTATTACTACTGTCCCGTTCCTGCTAAAAATCCTAGACCGCGCAGCATACCTGCAAATCCAAGAGTACTTGGAAGCCAATAATCTTCTAGGTTTTAGACAATCCGGATTCCGCCCTAAACACGTAACGGAGACAGCTCTCCTAGACTTAAAAACTCAAATTGAAGTTCTAAAGGACAACGGCAAACTGGCCCTGCTACTTCTACTCGATCTCTCCGCGGCATTCAATTTGGTCAATCACCAAATCTTATGCAAGCATCTGCACTCCGCCGCCCACTTCTCTCCGTCAGCCACGGCCTGGATCAAATCATTCTTGAGTAATAGATCTATGCGGGTCTTCTTTCAATCTGCAACTGCAGATCCATCCCCTATTCACTGCGGCGTCCCCCAAGGCTCTTGCTCGTCGCCAACTCTCTATAATGTTTTTACAAAACCGCTCTTTGATGTACTTGACTATCTGGGTGTCTCCTACACGAATTACGCTGACAACACCCAGATACTCATTCCCATCACTGGAGACTATGTGGCTGACGCTGACACCAAGGCCCTGAATGATGTCTACCTGGTCATCCAAGGCTGGATGACACAACACCAACTATGCCTTAACGATGACAAGACGGTGCTCCTCATCTTGGGTACTACGCAACGCCTCAGTAAACTTGTACCGTCTTACCAATCGTTTATCATCGATGGCAACACCATCCAAGTTTCAATAGACACGAAAACCCAACAAACTAATTCAGTCAGATCTGCTTCAGCATACACCTGCAAACTCATTGCAGCCTGCAGGCCATTTCTTACCACTCCTAATACGGTCACACTGGCCAGAACCCTCATCATGGCCAAAATCGACTATGGTAGCGCCCTCTACCTTGGAACCAGCCAAGAGAATCTGAATAAATTACAAATCGTCCAGAACAACGCCATCAGAGCGGCTCTAAACATCCCGCGAAACCACCACATCTCGGAATCCAGATCCAATCTACACTGGCTACCTGTCAAACAAAGAATATCACTGAAAGCCTTAGGCCTTACCCACAAATGCCTAGCCAAACAAGCCCCCCTGTATCTCTGCAGCCGGCTATCCCGCCACACGCCTACCCGCCCTCAAAGAACCGCCCAGACCCACTGCTTCGCTATCCCTAGGTTCAAATTACAAAAAGCGGGTGGATCAAGCTTCCCCGTCCTAGCCTCCAAGCTTTGGAATGCACTCCCCATCACCATTAGATCAGAAGAATGTTTTAGTGCCTTCAAGGCCAAAACGAAAGCCTGGCTCTTCAATCAGCCTTGAAACTCGGATCGCTTATGTACCTGGTAGCCCTGCCCTAGTAAAGCATCAGATCTAATTTCTACTTTGTAAATGATGTATATTGCTGTATGCTCTGAATATTTTGCACTGTATCTATAGTTTGAATTTATGTATACCTTTATGTAACCATGTATAAGTTGCGCCCTGATGCCTCCGGGCCGGACGGTGCGCGTTACAAATAAAACAAAAAACGGATGCAAAAAAAAACAAAAAAAACATAGCTGTTGTCCCACAGTTCCAAGTCCAGCGCCAATACATTGGGAGAGTGCATATCCAGCACCGCGACTGTCTTACAAAGGGATTCCTTAACCCAGGTCACCAGGTCCCCGAACGGGCGTCCCCTTGGTCCTTTGAGTGCAGGTACAAAAAAGGTTACGCACACACCTCCAGATTCATTGATTTCAGGGCCCAGGTTTCCTGCAACACCACCACCTCAAACCCCCTAATGAACAAACGGCAATCTTCATCAATGAGATGTTTATCAACTCCAGCTTTATAGCCCCAGGCAATGTGTCTGGTGGGGACTTTACCACACATTGGGTTGGATTTGCTTGCAGCACCCTGTCTCCCAATTCCCGGGTGAGAGCAGAAGGAATACAACTCTAACCTTGTTCGGGGTGCCAAAGACTTCAAATGATATGACCCCACCCCTGGTTTACGCTGAGGCAAACAAGACGCTGCTGTATCCCTACACTATTCAGGCAAACTGCGCATGGCGGCCTTCTCCAGCTTTCCATTCTCTCTGGGGGACTCCCAGTACATGGCCGGGTGGTAAACTTGCGTAACTGCTGCTGAGATCCTAGCATACAATGGGTTCCATACAGACTCCCGTCATAAGGCCGGGTGGTGGGTGCCTGCCCAAATGGGCCTGACATGCGATAAGGTCCATTCGGACCGCCTGGGTTATGCCTCAACCCACCCAGCGGAGAACACAGTGACCACTCGGGAGGATACATTCTAATCGAAATCTGTAAATGAGTTTGGGGAAGGGCCCGTTGCTCAATTTCTAGGAGACTCTTAACAGATCGGGAATCCTTCAATCAAACTTTAATGCATCCACCCCCTGCGGGCCTACTAGGCTCTCGCAGGAAACTAGGTCACTGTGAATCAAGGACAGACAACCCCTCCTATGCCTTAACCAGTGACTAACTTTATTCATCAGGCTATCAACCTGTTCCTGCCTGGCAGTCTGGATTTTCAGACCATTTGTGAGATAGAACCAATCCTGGTTCACAGGACCAAAGACCTTGTGAGCAGGGCCTGAATTCCTTTCGGGCCCACCTTCCCCTCTACCACCTATAACATCCTGGCAATGGGGAGGAAATATATTTGAGGAGGAAAAGACAACATTATGTACTGGTGGTACAGGAATCTTGGGCTGAACACTTATATAATTAACATCCCGCCCTCCCTCGTCCTGCTCCTCCCTCCCCCTGCTCTCCCCCCCGAAAATCCCCCCTGCGTACCGCCAAGGCTCCGGGTGCCCCCAAGGGGTTGGGAACCCGTACCATCAGACTCTCCACCAATTTAGTCAGCCTGCATATTTCGCACTTATGCTCTGCGTTTTCTTCCCGCATGAGCTCCAAAAATCTAAAAGCATGCTTGCAACCCTCACAGCCCTTCTTTGCTGTATCACCCTTACTCATGATATGAATCAACTGTCCCCCCCCTGTCAAAGACAGGATATGGGGCAGGGAGGGATCAAGGCCATCCCAGCCCGTCATTGAAGCCCCATCAGAGTTTGTAATCATGACTTTGCCCAAGGTAGCCAAGACCTCAACTGTGTTGCTAATGGGAACCCCTGCGGGTAAAACATATGCCCAACTGGGACACCGCCTCCCTCACTCCCACCTCCCTCCCTTGCATCCAAGGGTGCAGCCTTCCCCTCAGCCGGCTGGTGCTGGTGCTGTTCCACCACCCTAACCGGGCTTGGTCTGGGCACCGCAGATACTACCTACTTCACCATAGGAATCGCTTCAATTACACAAGGTGCAGCTCCTTTTCCTAAATCACTGCTCCCTGCCACCAGCCTATACAATGTACCCTCCTGTTGACCTGGCTTTTTCTCAACCGCGTACACCTCTAGTGATTCCTTAGAGATGGGTATTGGTTTCCCATGGGAATACTTGGTGCTAGAAACATTGAGGGGCCGGTCGGGGGATCTCGGGTAATCTCAGTAATATCTCTTGCGTGGTCCTCTACCACGCAATTAGATTTAGCTATAGTCATGCAACAGCCCCTCGATTTCCGAAATAAGGACGTTAACATCCTGTATGGGTTTGAATATTTTAAACATTTTCCTTGGCTCACCTCCCGGAGAAATCTCTGTTGTAGCCTTTCTTTTCAGCATAATGGCGGGAAATGGGTATTATACTCCAGGTGGACCAACCTGTGCCGCCCTGTTTAATATATATGATCCCATCAGTTAGAACTCAGTGATAGCACAGTTATTTTACACGCTTAAAAATTAGCATATGGATTGTGGTTGATGTGGATAATATGACACTAAACAGTTAAAAAAATAAAAAGATTAAGAACACTAAAAATTGTTGCTTTTAAAAATCACACAAACACAAATCAGGTGGGACGGAAGAACAGTCTAAGCTCCTCTGCACATTAACCTACAGTTTGCACGTTAACCTACAATATGACTGTAAAATCTGGCATATGGTGCAAGGTGGAGGAACGTCTGACCAGCTAAGGGGGCATCCATAGTCCGACTCCCCCTCCTTCCCAAGGCAGGAATTAAAGCAAGTTCAGCTGCAAGTTCAAATGTAAACTAATCCAGCCCAGGCGGGGAATATTCTGGGAACGTCGCCGCGAGCCAGCTGCACACAACTAAAACCACGACCCCCTTTGCCAGCGAATGACCACGCCAATCCAACTCAAAGTTGCGCGAACAGAGAGGGCAGCCTGTGCAGACACACCGTCACGGGGAGAGCCACACAGATTGGGAGGCAAACGGTAAAAAGGTTAACCAAATAGAAAGGGGTAAACCAAGTCACGTAATCCACCTACTTAGTTTAACTTCAGCAATGCTGCCTCAGTGCTATGCAGGGAGTCTCCCCGCTTCTCCCCCGACTCAACAGATCACAAGAGACCACTTCCCGCGCCGCACTTCCACACTGGAATGGGAGTTTTTATAATGTGCACAGCGGGCTGGGACTGCAGGCTTCTCCTCACAGCAACAAGGGAAGAAGAAATCCTCAGCAAGGTAATCGGTCACAAGAGACCACTTTCCTCCCCACGCCTTAATTATCAGAGTTATTCTAAAGTTGCTGGGTTTTTCTTGGTTCATTTTGAATTGATGGGTTTCTATTTTGGGGAAGAACTCTGTGCTTATTTCCATTTTCCTGGTTGGGTCTTAAACTTTCCTATGTGTGGACAATAGCCCAAGCCAAGATGGAGGAGTCAGTCAATGACCTGGTTGGCCGAGTTGTCCTCAAGGTCAGTTGGAAACCTCTTCAACTGCCTTTCATTGTCCTTGTTCAGCTGAGGTCGTCAGGATCCAGGAAGCTCCCAAGTTGTGGCCTACAGCTTGGTTTGTCAGGAGATGGAAATGCAGAGGAAGTTCAGTTTTGTACAGAAGCAGTGAAGATATCTGAAGTCCTAAAGCTAAGTGAACTTTCAGCCAAAATATTTGTTTTCTTTTGGGAAAATACTTTATTATTATTAGCAAATGCATTCATTCAGTAAGGAGAAGCAATCGTTATTGTCTTGGGTATTGGATTCAAGAGGAAATTTCATTGCGTGCGTTCGAGCCAGTGCCGTATAACACTCTCACTCGTCGCTGACAGCAAGCGGGTGCTGGCGTTGTCAGCTTCGGAATGCTGTTTTCGCTGCAAGAACTCTTCTGGCTCGATGACCGCTTGTTTGTTGTGTCAGTTACACTCCCTGACTGACCCGGTTCGCGCGTGCTAGTGTCATTTTAGAATTCGCTCCGTGTTTAATATGCCGCTCGAGCATTTCAGCTGTAAAAGGCTCTAAGGCTTTTCTTAGTCAATTACACGTTCTGACTAAATCGGTCGGCGTGTACATATAAATTCCTGAAGACAACCTTTCAAAAGCACAATTAACTCTCTGACTGAGAACTGCTAAAGCAGCAAATCTAAACAACCATTTGTTTTCCTAGTACGCGGGCAGCGCGCAACAATTCTTTTTCCCCACAGTGGAGACAGGAGACAACGCGGGTATTCCCAAGTGGATTTTACAGACGGGTAATCTCCTGGAAGGTGGGAGGTTTGTGAACAAAAAGTTAGCTCTTTCGTTTCTGGTGAAATGAATAAGTCTTAAGGGTACAATTGCATGTGAAGGACTTTGTTGAAGTCTACTGATATTTTAATGCATTCAAGTCCAAGGCAAATATATTTTAAGCCTCAAGAAGAGAATAGAGACTATTTAAAGGCATAGAAAAGGAAGAATCCAATTCTACATTTGAAGGTCTCAAAAGATAATTTAAACAGAATTATCTAAAGCATCCCTCTAAGCTATCTGCAGGGGGAGAACAGGTAACTTTTAAAATGTTGCATTACATGGAAATTCCAGGTGATATAAGTGCATTAAACTTAATTAGAGTTGTCCCCTTTTCTCCGGTCTCCCCTTAGATTACTCCTACCATCACCTGCACCCCTTCTACCCTCTGCCCTTCTTTCACTCAAACGAAAATCAAGCTGAATGACTAAATCTATTAACGCCTCACAAGACGTTGGTCTATTCACCACTCCAGATAAAGCATCTTTCAACTCTTCCCGCAATCCCCTGTAAAAAAGCAAAGCTCGCTTCTCCTCAGGCCATGTACTTTCTAAAACTAAGGATTGAAATTGTGTAATGTATATTAAATCCCGACCTTCCTGTCGAAGTTCCAACAACTCCCCATCCACTTCCAAAGATACCTGTCGCCTATCCAACATCTTTTTAAACTCCTCCTGAAAAAGCACCAAATTTCCTAGAGTGGCATGGTTTTGACTGACTGACTAACAATCCGTCCCAGGACGCTGCTTCCCCAGACAAATAAGATGGAATAAACGTGACCTTGGCGGTTTCAGTAGCAAACATCTTGGGTCGACTTAAGAAATATAACTCACATTGTGTGAGAAAAGTCTGGAATTTCTTTGAATCCTCACCATAAAGTTCCGGAGGTTCTCACGACAACAAGGGAAGAAGAAATCCTCAGCAAGGTAATCGGGCACAAGAGACCACGTTCCTCTGCACTTCCTGCACCTTAATCCAGGCTAGCACTTCCTTCCAGTAACGCTGTACCTGAGGACGTTCACACCATATTTGTCAGTAATGACAGGTCACGCGACAGTTCCTACAATGCAAGGGGCTCACACCTTGGTACATTTTTGCAAGCTTATGTGATGTCATTTGCCACCTAAATAAGAGTCTATAATTCTGCATTTTGTATTGTACTACTATGGACGAGGATCACATCACCCTGTGGATTAGCCGCCAGATGTCTGGGTCATCGTCTACATTGAGGTCAGTAGACCATTGCTTTTGCATGTTTGGCGTGTCTATGTGGCCCCTACTTAGAAGCAAGGTATAAAACACAAATATGAGATGCCTCGTAGTGGTTTGCATGTTTAGGACTTGCTCATATTGTGTCAAGGGCGCCTGACAGAGGCCCTTTCAATTGCAAATATGCTAGGTGTGAGATGGGGCATATGCCCATGGGCCTCTTCTAGCTAGCTGAGTCTTGTGTTTAAGTTCAAAACGCTTTGCATTGTCCACAAGGCTTCGGGGCCTGGGGCCGCATTACCTTCAACTCTCTATTCCCAAATATCTTCCTTCTCGAGCTCTTCGCTCATCCGCCTCCAACTCCCTCAGGGTTAGTCACTTCTCCAAGCAACGAGTTGGTGGTAGATCTCTCTCTTCAGCAGGGGCCTCCCTCTGGAACAGCCTTCCTGCCTCTCTGAAACTTGAGGAGAAACATCTCCGGTTCCGGAAGCACCTCAAAACCTTCCTCTTTGCCTCTGCCTTCTCTCCCTCCCTCCCCTGCTGAATTCCTGGCTGAAACTGCACTGGTTACCTGGCCACCCTTTCTGATCTTGAGCTCAGGCCCTGCCAGCTGCACGCCTGCACTGCCTCCCTGGCAACCCCATGGACTGTTTTCTGCATCCCTACAGTCCCCCTGCCAGCACTTATGTCTACACTTACCCCGCACTTGCCACCAGCTGGCCATTTTATTATCTTATTTATTCTATTATGTTTGTACTGTACCTTGTACTGTACTTTCCCCTCTCCCCTCACCCATGCACTTTCCCTCACCCTCCTTCCCTGCACTTGTGCAATTTGAATGACACCTGGCCTTGTAAAATCGTTGTCTGTCCTACCTTTGTTCCCCCTCCCTTGCCTCGTCGCGCCTTGAAACACTTGTGTATAGGCGCCTTATAAATGCCATATCATATCATAACACCTGAAATTGGGCATCTCTGTAGTCATTCTAAAAATCTGGAGTCCCGCGCCCCCTTTCTGCTTAAGGCATAGTTAGCATGGCATATGCTATTTGTGGTCTTTTTTCCACCCATAGGAAGGCCAGACGTGACTTTTTCACCTCAAATAAGAAAGTGGGCGGTAGCACTATTGGGATGGCCTAAAACAGAAAAAGAAGCCTCAGCAGGACATTCATTTTTATTGCCGCTAATCGGGCCGCACACGAGGGCATGAGTCTTGATCGGCTGTGCAAATCTTTTTGGATCCGTTCACAGAATGGGGGAAATTTGCTCCATATAGTTTGTCGAATTTCCTAGTGAGGACCACCCACAGATATTTTATTCCGTCAGGTCGTGATTGAATACATTGACTCAATTGGCATAGATTTACCTGGAAATAGTTCTCCGCCAGGGAGAGGGAAACTGTCTTATTCAGGTTAGTTTTGAAGCCACAGAGTTACCCATAATTTTTTCTTGATGGTAACGAGTGCTAGGATCGATTGTGTTGGATGCGTAATATATACCATAATATTGTCGGCATATAGGGCAAATTTGTACTCTTTGCCCTCTACCGTTAAGACCAGAATCTGATTATCTACGAGGATTGCCTGCACAAACGACTCCAAGGTTAGCTAAAACAACAAGGGCAAGGGGCACCCTTTGCCGCATGCCACGACTCAGATGGAATTCCTCAAATGCTATCCCGTTTACGATGACTTTAGCCCTAGCATTCTGATAAAGTGCCATAGCTCCTGTGAGGCATCTCACGTCAAGATCTGCCTTCCTCAGGACTGCCTCCATAAATGGCCACTCAACTCGATCAAAGGCCTTTTTGGCATCTATTGATGGCAAAAGTGTCTCTGCATCGGTATTATCTAGCCTTGCGATGAGATCGAGGGTCTTGCAAATGTCCCCCTGCCAACCCCTGATAAAGCCCATCTGATAATTGTGAAAAGTTTGGGAAGGACTGTATTAAGTCTAGCCCCGAGGACTCTGGCTTTGGCATAGACCTTAGCGTCTCCATTTATCAGGGATATGGGGCGATAGGAACCGCAGTCAAATCTGTCCCTACCCTCTTTAGGGTAAATTATAATTCTAGCCTGCATAAATGAGCCAGGAGCTGTCTCCGATATCCAGCATATCATTAAAAAGTTTTGTCAGGAACAGGATCATTAAAGGGCCGTGTGTATTGTAGAATGTGGGGCTAAACCCATCTTGCCCCGCTTCGACCCAACTTTTAGCTTAAAAAATTACCTGGAGAATTTCCTCACCTGTATCGGGACATTCAATAATGCATTCTGTATTGTTAAAGCTTGAAAGGATGGACCCATTAGATAGTCATGTATCACGCTTTCATTCCTGTCGTATTCAGAAGTGTACAATCAAGTATAGTATTGTGAAAACCTCAGGATAATATCTGTGGGCTGATACAATATGTGACCCCCGTTGCCACGTATTTTTAAAACCTCACTTTCAGGCCTCTGTTTTCAGAGGCACGCCGCCAGCAATGTATGGCCCTTATCGCCCTTCTTATAATAACATTCCTTTAAATACTGCATTTGTGCCAGCGCTTTCCCCTTCCACACTTCACCTAACTCCTGCCTCAACGTTCTGACCTCATTTGAGTTGTGCCTCAGCCCGCCCAGGCCAGTCCCGCAATGTGTTTTCCTTTTTCTTTATGAAGCCCTTCATTTGAGCGTCCAGTAGCGTCCTTTCCCTTTCCTTGGCTGCCCCTTTGGAAATTAGTGGGCCTTCGGTTGTGGCCTTAAATGCCTCCCATATTATGTGTAGTGGCCCCCGCTTCATTGGTCTTAAAGATTTCCCTGATTCCTTTGTGAATAAATTCTCTAAAAACCACGTCTCGAAAAAGCATATCATTACATACCCATCTTTAGTCCATCAGTGTTCGAGGTCCTATGTCAAGTGTTGCTGTGCACATATCGTGGTCTGACCAACCTATCACTGAAATATCTTTGTCGATAATATTATCCTGCTTTTTTTTTTACCAAACTGGATGACCAGTAAGCGCAGCCCAGGTTCTCGCACTTAAGTGCGTATTCCACATCCTGGCGGAATTTAGTTTCCTGAAGAAAAAAAGACCTCGATCCGCTGATTGCTGGAATTCTCGTGCTACCATGGATCGCTTCTGCAGAGAGTTCTGGCCTCTCACATTCAAGGACCCTAGTCACTTCACATTACGATTCATCATCATAGGAGGTCCTGGTGCCTTTTTCTGGATTTGACCCACCCCGTAGGCCCAATCTGGCTGCCAAGTCTGGTCAGGGCTTTCAAGCACAATGCATTCCCCATCTGCATCGAGGATATCCCCCCGCACCCAGTACGGAGATGCCCTGTCGAAAAAGAAGAGCTATCCAGGAGAGACCCCTTGCCCATAACCAGTATCAGCTTCAAACTTGGTAACAAGCAACAATCATGTAATATTCAAGAGAAGAACGCAAACTCGGGGGAAGGAAAACGATACTGTTATACAGCATGTGCTGGCATTGTGCGTTGGGAAGACAGTAGTTCCAGGGCGGACCCTAGGGAAAACCATACAATGTCACTGGAGTAGCAAGGGTCTCCAGAATTTTTAATGGAGTATTAAATCTACAAAATGTCCTCAAGTTGGTGAAGCACGAGATGTTTCCTGGCCCTCAGCCGATTCTGGTGCCAGGTTGACGCCTCTCATCTCATGTCATGATGCATACCCCCGGGCATCCAGACCACGTCCATCAGCCCCGGGAGCAGGCATCATGTTGCCTTGAGAAAACCCAGCAACCCCTGTTAGGGGCTGTCTGGGTTCAGTCCTGGCGCCAATGGCGCCAGGCTCATATGGGACATCAGTCCTGGCCCCATAGGCGCCAGGCTCATAAGTGCACACTTACCTGATGCAGACCATGCTGCAAGAAGATCCAAGCCCATGTGAGGCCTGGAAGGGACTACTTTACCTTAGGGACTATTTTGTTACTCGGGTGTGGTCGGGGAGGAATACCTACCTAGGACTACTTTGGAGGCTATTTAAACCACGCCCGAAGAGCAGCACACGCTTCGCGTTATTCTGCATCCAGCAGCGTAATGTTCACCGTGCCAGCAGCAGCATCCATCCTTCTGCCACGCCCGCCTCGAACCTGGAGCACCTAGAAAGAAGGAAAGAAGCAAAGGTTAGAACTAGAGTATTACCTGATTTCTTACCTGATCCCGGATTCATCGCATCTTCAAACCTGAGGAAAGACTTTGTTTTAAACGCGTTGCATCGCCAGCAGCAGCACCGCGCCATACTCACCGTTCCACGCAGCATCTCTTCCATCCGGCGCTGTCTCCATTTTTACATCGCCGAATTCCGGCACCTAAGGGGGACAAGAAACAACAAGGTGAGCAGAGAGAACAGACGGAGACAATCTCTTTAGCCGCCATATGCTTACCTGATTTTACCGCCAGAGGTATTATTCATCAGCACACCACATCTTCTTATGCCGCACCTGTGAGAAAAGGAGAAAGCAGCAAGTTTAACCCTTGGCATTATTTACCGGACAGTGTTGGGTAACACAGACTTTTACCAGAGCGCTTTCAGCTGTCAATCTTCTTATTGGTTCAAAGCTGCAAGATAAAAGAGGAATTGGACAGGAGTGAATTCCAGACATTTTGAACTCTTACAAACTATTTGTATTTGTTTATTTGTATTGCGCAGCCTGCTCACGGGCATCAGGGCGCATGTTTAGAAAAGGTGGTTACAAGAAAGTGTTACAACAGGTAGTTAGAGGTTACACTTATGTATACATAAACATATATAAATTATGTACAACATTTACAGGGGTAATATACAGATACATTATATACAAGGTAGCCGGAAGGTGCAGCATGCAGCCCGTGTTAGATAGGACTGGCCGCCATAGCGTCTTGCTCATGGAGCCAGTGTTTTGTTTTACTTTTGAAGGATTGGAGGGAAGGGACATTCCTAAGTTCATTGGGTAGGGAATTCCAGAGCTTCGCCGCAAGGACTGGGAAGCTCGAGCCTCTGGCAGTTTGAAGCTTGAAACTGGGGATAAGTGTGTGTGCTTGTGCAGATCTTAAAGGTCTGGAGGCTGTGTGTTGGCTAAAGTGCGCTGATAGGTATGCCGGTGCAGCGTTATTCTGTGCTTTGTGACTAAGAACAAGTGTTTTGAGGGTGATGCGCCGTGCAATGGGGAGCCAATGTATGTTGCGTCTGGTGGAAGAGATGTTGGCGCGCCTGGGTATGTTTAGGGCAGCCCTGATAGCGTTATTCTGTGTTACCTGTAGTTTATCAATGTTTCTTTGGCTCGTACCGAGGTAAAGGGCATTGCAGTAGTCAATTTTTGATAAGATGAGGGTTCTGGCGAGAATAAGGCAGTTGTTCGTTGTTAAGAAGGGACGGCAAGCTGTGATCAGTTTACACGTATATGCGGATGCTGAGACTACTGAGTTGGTTTGTCTGTTGAGTGAAAGGGTGGAATCTAGGTAAATACCGAGGGTTTTAGTGACATTGGTAACCTTGATAATGTTGCCATTAATGTTAAAGGCCTCATATTTACTGTCGAGTTTTGCGAGTTTGGGCTGAGATCCTAGGATGAGTAGCTCAGTTTTCTCGTCGTTTAGGCAAAGCCCGTGGTGGGCCATCCACGCTTGGATGGCAGTGTAGACGGCATTAAGCGCTTTGGTGTCCGTTACATAATCCCCAGTGATAGGGATGAGTATCTGGGTGTCGTCCGCATAATTTGTGTAGGTGACACCCAGATAGTCAAGAATATCAAAGAGTGGTTTCGTAAATACGTTATAGAGCGTGGGTGATACGCATGAGCCTTGAGGGACTCCACAGGGGACGTGAGCTGGGTCCGCGGCGGCGAGTGGTGAGAAGACCCTCATGGACCTGTTTGCAAGGAATGAACTGATCCAAGAGGTGGCTGCATCAGAGAAGTGGGCAGCAATTTTGAGGTGCTGGCAAAGGATTTGGTGATCAACCAAGTCGAAGGCCGCAGAGAGATCCAGTAGGAGTAGGAGCGCTTGTTTACCCCTGTCTTTCATGTCCTCAATTTGGGTTTTTAGATCTATCAGAGCTGTCTCAGTGCCGTGTCTCGGGCGGAAGCCCGATTGTCTGAGGCCTAGTAGGTTGTTGGTATCGAGGTAATCTTGAATTTGTAGATACGCAGCGCGGTCCAAGATTTTGAGGAGGTAGGGCACCGTGGTGATGGGCCTATAGTTGGAGGGATTGCTAGGGTCTAGGTTAGGTTTTTTGATCAAGGGGATTACCCAAGCATCCTTGAGGTTGTTAGGTACTATGCCAGATTTAAAGGAGGAGTTGATGAAGGCGGTGATGAAAGGGGCAAGGTCGTGTGCTGCTTCCTTTACGATTGGAGCCGGGCAGGCGTCACCTTGGCAATTGGATGGTTTTAACTTCGTAATGATATTTTCCACTTCCTTAATGGTGAGGGGTGAGAAGCTGAAAGGTTGGAAGGAGTGTTTAGGCGATGGGATATTGTAGGATTGGGGATTACCTACTGAGTCTAGCAGATGGGTTTTTTTTGGCATTGATTTTGGCTTGGAGTGTAGTGATTTTGTTTAGTAGTGCTTTTTGTATGTTAGCGCACCATTCAACGTTGGGGGTACACTTGTCGAGAGGAGCAACTGGGGACTCTAATTCCTTGAGAATTTTAAAGAGTTCCTTAGTGTTGGATTGTGCTTGTATGATCCTGTTGTTGTACACTTCTTTTTTAGCCGCTAGTATGGCTTCCTTGTACGTGTGGGTGATGGATAGGAGGTTAATTTTGTTTACTGGTGAAGGGGAACATCTCCAGAGAGACTCCGCTTTACGTTTATCTTTGCGCAGTTCTCATAGGTGTGGGGTGAACCATGAGTTAAGGTGGTTGCGCGGTTTTTCTTTGCATTGTTTGATAGGGGCAATGGAATCAAGTGCTTTTAACATCGCTCGGTTGTAAGTGTCCACAAGGACAGTGGGGTCGGTGCAGGTGGAGGAAACCGAGTTCAATAAAGGGAGGATGAGTGGGAGTAGTTTCTCAATAGTGATGTCCTTCTTGTTGCGAGTGAAGGTAGGTGGTGCGGTGCAAGATTTGTCTATGGGTTGGCAGGAGTTGATAGAGAATGTTATTTTATGATGGTCGGACCATGCACATGGTGACCCTGAGATTATATTTAATGCGCAATTCAAGTCTGAAACCCAGTCTAATGTGCGTCCCTTGATATGAGTCAGTTCATTGACATGTTGGGTGAGGCCAAAGTCAGAGAGGACACTTGCTAGGTCCTATATACTTACGGCTCTTCGCCAGGACCTTTTAGGAGTCAGGATTTGTCTACAACTCTTCCAATATCTTCAGGACAGTGAAGTAACTGGTCATCAACGCGCCCCTGCGTACTTCGCAGGATGGAGGGCTCATCCTTCAAGAATATAAGGTGAGATTGCTGAGAGGGCACGTCAGAGGTGATTAGAGGGGAGGACAGTGGGGGTCCTATCACTTGAATCCACAAGTGGCTAAATCCATCTCTCCACTTGTAGGAGAATATTTCTACGGGTCAAGCAGACAAGAATTGGAGGGCAGATCCAGTCAGTCATCGCTGCACTACGCATCACGTGGGTGGAGGCCGCAGCAGTCCGGGACCGACCGACGCCCCTGTGGGAGCCAGGTGAGCGTAACACCTCAGTGCTGCGATTCTCAGATGATAGTTGCTTCAGAACACTGTTAACTTCGTCTTTAGATATAATCCTGTAATCTTCTCCTCTGTGGGTGAACGAAAGTGAGAAAGGATACCCCCAGCGATAGCGAATGTCCTTCTCTTGGCGCCAATGACTCAAGGGTCAGCATTCCTTCTGCTTTTGAAGTGTAATAGCCAACAGATCCTGGTAGATATGGACATGGCACCCTTCAAAAGGACTCTTACTCATCTCCCTGGCTTTTGCACTATATCCATTTTCTCTCTGAAGTATTGACATTTAGCAAGTATGGACCGCAGGCCGTTTTGAGTGTTGCCCCGCAGCACCACAGTGAATAAAGTACAATGATATCTCTGGATCTGGGGTGTCCATAACAAGGCTGCTGAGGAGGGTTTTCACCTGACATTCGAGGATAAGCACAGTTTCACTGTCTGATTCCTTCAGACCCATTATGAGACTATTGGATCGCCTTTCCCAATTTTCCACATCGCTTACTTTAATTGTCAGGTCTTTTTCTCTCGCGTCAAGGTCTAGATAGCAGCCATCCATTCTAATTTCCATTAAGTTGGCGGACAGCTGACTGTTTTCTAGCAATTCAATGTTGTCTTCAATCTTGTCCACTCTTCCTTTTAAGTTCCAAGGTTGCCACTGTTGTGCCTTTCTTTACTGACCTAATCTCCTGCAGGAGCGTATGAATGTCCGCCTTATTGGATGCCTCATGGTCCGCCCCGGAGGGAGGCAGGATTGCTTCCGATACATTGATTGGTCCAAGCTGAAAAACACGTAATCTCATCTCCGTACAAAGCTGAAGCATTCATGGCTTCAGCGTCTTGGTCTGGGTGTTTATCTCAGAGGCAACGCTATTCACCGCTAATACCGGCCCCTTCAAGGATCTTTGACAAAGCCCTCTGATTAACTAGACAGTTACTGTGCAGTCGATGGTGGGCTGACACTCCAATTTGTATGTGTGTAGCTTTTGGGGACCACAGGCTCTAGATAACCCAACCCGTGTAGGAGTGCAGATCTTCACGTGCATATTGTCACCATCTGAAGACTCCAAGCATGATTATTACTTTAGGCCACCATCTGAACTGTGCCTCAAGAAATATATGCACAGTGGCTATGATGGGCCTCCTGCTTGACCAGGCAGGCACAGCAGCGTGTTGAGGTTAAATTCACTGTGTACTGCGCACTGCACTGCTTTCTCTCCTCCAGAGGGGAGTGTTAGCTGATGTTGTCAAAGCTCAATTCTGTGATGAAGACATTGGAGTCAGCACTTGTTCCCCCTCCCCCAGTAGCCTCCTCCCGTTTGGCCAGAGGATGGCAGTCAATATATGATCCTGATCTTGAGGATGGATATATGAGGGAGGATCACGTGGGAGGAGACAGATGTCGGAAGGAAGTTGTGACTCCATCAGATGAGACATGCTATTCTCCCCTTCCTCCTGATATAGATCTTAAAATACCAAAGTTTTTGATGGCTTGTTGTCATCCCACAAATCCCCCCTCACCCTCCAACTGTAAAAGCCAGAAAGCCCTTCCCTTTTGTAACGCTAGTCAAGGTCCCATTTATACCTCAAGCATACACAACACACACATAACCTCTCCTGTTTCTGATGTTTTTCTGTCTTAAACCTTTGAACATAATTTCAGAAATGGCATTTATGAACTTAAACTCCCATAAAGCCTCAAGTACTGAGACGACGAAGAAGAGGAGGGAAGGAGTTGATGCAGATTAATAAGTGCTCAAAGAACAACAGCAGACTAGGTGTTTCCTAAATGCAGAAGTGCATAGGACCTTTAACATCAGAAGCCGCACTGTGGGAAGAGAGAGTGCAGGCTAGGACGTCGGGTCCCAGCTAGAGGCCCACCGATGCAAAGCACACAGGATCCGAGAAGGCTGCAGATGCTGGGGGAGAGACGCGCTGAGGAGCACAAAGTCCTGAAGTAATTGGCGGCAAAGCAGAAGCTTCCCTGTGGTGCACCGCTCGAGGATGCAGCAATTCCATACCCAGATCGAATAGGCAATCCGACCTGTAACCGCACAGCCACGCGGACAGCTAGCTTGACGTTTGCACACTAGAAGCTGGAGAATGCATGAAAGAATCATCCCATCGAGACTCGAGACGCATAAGAGGTGGAAAGAAGACCCAATGAGTCACCCAACCTATTGCTGTGGCACATTTGAGGGATGCCTGCAAAAAGTTGGTCTGAACCCGACTGAGGGAAGCTAATTTTGAAAATATGATCTGTGCCCAGCTGAGGGGGATCCAGGGTGAAAGGTGAATCGCCCAACTTGAATATTTGGAAAGGAACTTTGTCCTCGTTTCTGGTACATCACACCCTCTGAGGCAAGAGACTTTGAATAAAAGAGACTTGGGCACAGAAGGCCCTGATATTGGTAAAAGCAACTGTGACCTCGTGCTGAAGAAGCCCAAGAGTGTGCTGTGCTCAAGTGACTTATCATTTTGTGAACACTTCTTTCTTTTTGTGAACATTATCCCACACTATTTGTAGCATAGCAGTAAGGATTGGCAATAGTTTTTTTTTATATCGGCCCTTTTTATTTGACTAGACTTTACTGGGACTGTATTATTAGTGTTCGATGGTCGTAGTTTGCTCCCATCTTAGATTTAGGTTTAAATATGCATTTTTCACACCCCTGATAAATATCAATAAACACCCTTGAACTGTGATCACTGTCTGTTTTACTTTGATATCATGCCTTCCTTACAGTATGTACGCTCTGTAAAAATTAAAAGAACTAGTGGTACGGCAATCCAATGATTTATACTACACTTTCATTTCTGAATGTCGGGGAATTGCTGCCCCCTCTTGCACCTTTTGCAGGCACTACGGCTTCATTGATACTGTCCATGAAACTGCAGTGGAGGCCACAAAATACATGTCCTGCAAACTTACTTAGTAACAGTAACAGCTGACCATCACTTTATTTATGAACTCCATACTAAAGAATAACAAGGAGTGTCCTAATTGTGTACCTTAGCTGATGAGGCTTGCTTCACGTCCAAGGAGAGCCTTGCATCTGCTGGTGCTTGTATTTCCGATGGTGGCCGCATCGCCACTTGAGAGCAAGGGATTTGTTCAGCCCTGAACTGGCCTCTGCTTGCAGCTGATGGGCCTTTGTCAGAACCTTTACACCCTATGGAGGGAGCCGGCAGGCGAAGCCAGCCCCCATCCAAGGGCACTGTCAAAGATGTCCTCCCCTGTCTAGGCCTGTCTTGGCGCAGAGGGTGCGCCAGAGCCTTATCACCTGCCCTCTCTATTCTCTTTATCGCCATGATGTTGCTGTCTTGTAACATGCGCCCTTGTGTCACCCTATATTCATAGTAAGGTAAGGAGTTATTTGCCTCCAACTCGTATTTGGCATGTTCATTTATGCGCCTCACCTGACCATGGCTCTATGGCATTAGTAGACCCACACAGTCAATTTCCGGCTTGTGCGTGATTCCTTGCAGACAGCATGCAGGCATAGCACTCCTTCCACCCCCACGGGTCTGCCTTTCTCTGCCCGATCCTCTCCTTGTCCTCAGCAGCAGGCCTCTTCACAAGCACCTACCGTTCCCTTTTACTTAGCCCCAGCATACTGGGGGCCACTGTACTCAAACCATTTCCAAACCCATTGCTACTTTCGCAGCCAGCGTGACCCCCTGCCCCACGGGCTGAGGCTTACTGAGGCGTACCTGGTTGCGCGAGGCAAACTACCACTGCACTTCTCTCCCGGCGCCTGGACTAACCTGAAATTCTGCAAGATGGGCATGCCACAACATACGTCATTCATGAACTTAATCCGAACCTTTATTGGTCCAGTCACTGCGGAACTGCGTTCCATCTTCTACTGTCGCAGATCATTGTATCCGGTTATCTGTAAATACATAGTTTTCTAATATTGCTGCCTAAAAGCGCAATCGCACTCCTGGAATAACCCCCTCGTACCAGGAGGCAAGGCAGCCTAGGGTGTGTGCACACAAGAGTGTTGTTGCTTCTCACCATGGCAACCCAATGTTATATATGAAACTTATCTTTACTGAACATGCCTTTTTTTAATATGCCTTTCTGCATGCCTAATGTAGCCCCCCCGTATCATGAGGTGAGGCTTTCCAGAGCTGCATTTTACCTAGTTTACCTCCATATTTGATGTAGCCACCTGCACCATTAGATGAGACTTTGCAGTGCTGCAATTATTTACCTTCTTGTCATAGCTCTCAACCATTTGCCTTGCAAAGGCGGGTGAAATCACCCAATTTTGTTTTTGGCGGGTGAGACGCCCATTGGGATGAATGGGCGTGCAGACGGCTTGGCGGGTGAATCAGCCCTTCACAAGGCGGGTGACACCCGCCAAAAGCGGGTGAGTTGAGAGCCATGTCTTGTACCTGCATATTTTATGTAGCACTCTGCACCATGAGATGAGGCTTTCCCAATTTGTACACCCACGCAAATGTTTTCTTCTTTTGCCAGCCTTGCGCTGTGGTGTTTCTGTTCACTTTGCACTTAATGTACCCTCTCCCCTGTACTTCTTGTCACAGCACTTGCACAATCCGAATGACTCGAGGACCGTTTTTGTTTTGTCCCTGTACCCCGCCTCCCCCTTTTTGTCTTGATACACCTTGAAACACCATTTGCTGTATAGGCGCATTATAAATACCCAATAAATAAATATGATAGCTCAGCGGGTTGAGCGATTGCTGCTACAATCTGTTTGTGATATGCAGGTTCTCATCCCGACAATATTCATTTGTCTCATCCACATTCCTCCTCCCTTGTGGGCGTCCCCTAACATGGGGATGGTACCGAAACCTTTGGCAACGAAAAACTGAGCTTCACCTTTAAATTTAGTATAGCGCATGGGGGTGCGGGTGTGGGAATGCCCCGCCTTGGCCCCGCCCTCCAGCGCCTCACCTCAGTCCCTTTTCCTGCACGGATGGTGTCGGACCTAGCATCCAGCGTGGAGACTTTTCTAGCTTTCTGCTTGCTCCCTGTTTGTTTTTTCAATTGTTATTTCACTTTCCTTTGGTGCCACGCCTCACCCAGCACATGTCAGGCGCAGGAGGATTTATGAGATTTGCCTCATGCGACTGCATGTACCCGGCCTCGGACCCCCATGCACTCTGCCTTGAGTGCTTGGGGCCCAACCACCGCTGGGACTCATGCTCGGCCTGTTTGTTGCGGTGAAGGGAGATCTTCCACACTTTTCGTCCACCCCAACTTCAGGACTTTGTCTCCAGCACCTCTCGTCAAGACAAGGTAGGCCCTCTGTTCAGCACAGTACCACAGCACGGCGACTCCTTCCCTGGGTTTCCCACCGATCAGGGTTCCTCCTATTTATGTTCAGGCAAGCCTGAGGCCTCTAAGGCTACCGGCTCCCAAGCTGAGGGGCTCAAGGGCCCTACCAGGCTGTCCTCGGTTTGGCGATCAAGTTTGTCCTCTTCTACCCCAGGGGCTAAGGGATTGTACAGTGCCACCTCCAAGAGTCTGACCTCGGCTGGATCCGGAACAACTACCGACATAGGTGCTGAGGGCATCCAGCCTACCAGAGCTCGCTCTGAGGTTGTGTTTCAGGGTATCACGACTACCGGCTGTTCAACTGAGGGCTCAGCGCCTACCAGAGGGTTCTCTGAGGTCAATGTCTCTGCTTTGGGTGCAAGGCCCAAACTGTATCCTCTTGTGTCTGAGGCCTCTCTTGGCCCAGGGCCTCCGCACCCTCCCTCCCAGGGCGTGGCACAAGGCTTCAAAATGGTGGAGTGGCACGTGGTGGAGTCTGCCAGACAGGAGGCCATCTTGGATCCACTTACGGGCCCGCCAGGGCTTTCGCCCATATAATGGACTTTGCAGGATGATCCCACTCCCCTTCCCTCTGGAAGAAGCAGCGGATCCTACGGTGCAGGCTTGTGGTCCTCTCAGCGGTACATCCACCCATCACAGCCATCCGGCTACATCTACCAGGAGCATTGGCGCTTTTACCAGGAGCGGAGGCCCAGCGCCTATGAGGTCTGGGCTCCTAGGGACCCGGCGGCTTGGGGGGACTGCTTCTTTGAGCACTTCTTCTTCCTCATGCGCTCCCCTTAGATGAAGGGGCTCTTGAAGGACATTGTGAAGGAGGTCATCCCGCCAGTGGTGGCGCCCTGGCTCCCTCCTCTGGGTACTCCTCCTGTTCCTCCTGGGCTCCTGGTGCCTGTCCTTCCACCAGTTCAGGCCCTACAGATTGTTCTGACCCCTCCACCTCCTCCTGTACCACCAACGACCCCCAGGATGTCCTGCAGGTGGCGCAAAAGCCAGCCTTCTGTAAGCACCAACAGCTCCATTCACGATTCAGAGTAGGGTCAGGTGGTTCTGAAGAAACTTTTTACTTCATCCTAGATATAAGGCAGGTTGTCACAGCTCCACCCTATGTTCTTGTTCTGTGGAATCACCCACAAGGATGGAGGAAAGGATACAGGACATATGAGTAATTTAAGTTACTCACCGTAGTGACTAGAGTACTCATAGTCCATAGTCCCCTTTCCTCCATATGTCCCACCCACCTTCCCTAGCTATCATGCCAATGGCTTTTAGGTAATAAGAGTAGCCAGGTATCTAAGCGTCCGATGTGTTCAAAGGGGACAGAGGTGAGCTGCCGGAGAGCGGGCCTCGGCGGGGGCGTTCCCATGCAGAGTCTGCACGCTATACTAAATTTAAAGGGGAAGCTCAATTTCTCACTGCCAAAGGCTCCTCTGGTACCGTCCCCATGTTGGGGGACACCCACAAGGATGGAGGAAAGGGGACTATAGATTAAGAGTACTCAAATCACTATGGTGAGTAATTTCAATGTCTAATTCAGCCTTTCATTCTTCTGAGGTAGATACATGGGTACCAACTTCGGTATACATTTATCGACATGCAAATATGCTGGATGTACAGCGCTTTGAAGAAAGCGTTCTCTGCAGCCATTTCCCGGGATCGCCTCGTGGTGGGCTCCTAGAGCCAGGCCTGACCACCAGGCTTGGTCCTACCAATGAAATCTCTGGCTCCCCATATTCTACCTTTTTATACCTGGCTCTAATACCAGAAGCCAACCTTGCATCACAACCCTCGGCAAACAGCAAAGATCGCCCTAGCCCCTTACAGCAACACTGCACACAAGGCCTATCTGCTGCCTCGCATTATCTTCACGCCTGTGCAGAGGCACCGCTATGGGTGACCCCTGGCCCCCTCACAGCTACTCCCCCTGCTCCATTTCAGCCTCTGTGCTCATCAGTCTCTCACACTGAACAGCGTGCATGGGTGGTTCTCATGCTTTATTTGAGCCTTCTTCACTGCAGCATAGCTCTTTACTTGCTCATATTCACATTCCCCCATTTCAGCACCTGAACAGAGGATGTAATATTATTATTATTTTTTTTTTATTTTTTTATTTGTGTATAATCTTTTTAGATTTTTACAAAGCGTTTTTTTTTCGTCATTACGAAGTAGATGGACTCTTTGGTCGTCTAGACTGTGCGGAGAGATCTGGGACGTCTTCTAGCTAATGGATACAAATTCGCGTTGGCATTAATGGAGGTTGGTCTTTTCCATGGCGATGATTAGAAGTTTAGCCGTCGGAATTTACCATCTAGTACGAGCTCCTGTGATTAGACGGTTCCACAACATATCTTCATCGTCTACGAAAGAGTTTATGCGTAGAGGGCCAAAGAAGGCGTCCCTTTCTTGTGCAATCGCCGGGCAGGCCATCAGTAGATGTCTTGTAGTTTCTATTGTTTCTGAATTTTTGCAGAGTCGACAAGTTTTGTCCTTAGATGCTGCTCTGGTAGCTAAAATTTCCTGGGTGGGTAGTAGGTTGAGACGAGCTTTTAGTAAAGTTTTCATTAACAATTTACTAGGGTACTTTGTGCAGTACTCCATAGGTTCTCTAAGCTTGTTAGGAGCAGGTGGCAGATGGCTTAGCAGTTTGTTTGATACTGCTTTTTCGTTTGTGTTTATCCAATCTAGCCATTCCATTTTCGATTTGATTCTTAAAGGATTTTGGAGTAGATCTTCTTCTGAACACGCGATCTCCTGCAATGTATGTCGTTGAATTTCAACCCAGTGTTTTAGCATCTGGTTGTTTCCTTTCATGATTTCTTCGTTAATCATGCGGTATATTTGTAGGCTCTCCGGGTATCGAATCTTTCTAAATAGTTGCATTGTACTTTGGGCCACTATTGCAGTCAAGGAGAGTAGGCCAAGTTCTCGCCTTATTGCAGCAGACGATGTGGATTTTGGAAGACCAAGTACTGTTCGCCAGATAAAGCCTTCCAATTTAGGCCAGAGAGTGGACGGGATTGAAGGGGTTGCATCCATGCCGTATACCAGGGACGGAATTACTTTTGCCTTATAGAACTGGATTGCAGGTAACAGGCTAAATTTGCCATATTTCCTATCAACTGCTCTGAGCTGGGCTGTTAGGTGTTTAGTCTTTGTCCATAAAGATTGTTGCATACTAGATGCGTTTTTAGAGCTGTCAATTTCGACCCCAAGATATTTAAACGCCGAGACAACTTCAATTTTTGACTTGAAGAGGCACCACTGCAGGCTTTCTTTCTTCCTATTTCTCTTTTTCTGCATGATCAAGATTTTAGTTTTTGATTCGTTTATCTCCAAATTATTGTCCTTGGTGTACTGTGCGAGGTTGTCCAGTTGGCGCTGGAGTCCGACTTGTGTATGGTCAAGGATTATCAGGTCGTCGGCATATAGAAGTCGATTGACCCTTACGTTGCCGACTTTGGGAGGAAATGACCTGATCGTATCTTGAGAATCTTTAAAGTCACCTAGGAACGATATGAAAAGAGCGGGCGCCAGCGGGCAGCCCTGTTTCACTCCACGGTGGGAATTTATATGATCAGATAGTAGACCTTGGTTGTTCAGACGGACAGACACGCTGGTGTTCGAGTGGAGGGCGATTATGGGAGCCAGGATTTCATCAGGGCAGTTCCATGTCTTTAGTTTATTCCATAGTTTAGGCCTGTCAACTCTGTCGAACGCCTGAGATAGGTCGACGAATGCGAGGAAAACTCGTGGTGCGCCCGACAAGACTTCGTCTTTAATGATACTCAAGATCATTATATTGGCTGCAGTGCTAGCGTTTTTCTGGAATCCAGTTTGTAGTGGGTCAGTAGAGGGAGAAAGCCGTGTCCATTTCTGAAAGTAGCTCGGGAGGATTGTGGCGAAGACCTTACCTATGACATCCAGCAGGGCTATAGGTCGATAGTTGGAGGGGTCCTCTCTGATGCCCTTCTTGAAAATGGGGACGATAACTGCCTGAGTCCAGGAATCAGGTAGTGTCCTTCGGTTTTTGCAGTCTTTAAAGATCAGACTCAATACCGCTGACCAGTCGTCGGGGTATTCTTTTAAATCAGAGTTTGCTAACCCGTCCGGTCCAGGGGCTCTTGATAGTTTCCGCCTTTTGATGACTTTTTTTATCTCGTCTTCGTCTGAGAGGTCTACCCATTTTCCCTCTAGCGGTCTCGTTGGAGGGTCGATAGACGTTAGAGGTGAGTCAAAGAGTTCTGAGAAGTGTTTGACCCAGTTTTCTTCGGTGACAGAGTTAATCATTTGGGTTTTGGGATGGCAGTTTGTTTGGTTGACCATAGACCAGAAGTCCCGAGATTTGTTGGTGGCTAAAGCCTTGAGCATACTCTCTGCATCTGATTGGTAGAGGTCACATCTTACCTTTCTCAGCCATTGTTGGTATTTTCTCCTCTCAGTATGGTAAGATTCCCACAGGGTTGCAGTGTTCGATGCCGCTGCTTCTTTCTTTAGTTTCCTTAAGGATCTGCGTTTGGTTACCAGGGTAGCATTATACACATGGTTATGGTTAGACCTTAGATCATTGGTGAGCTTCTGTGGTTTTTTGAAAGGAAGGAGCAGAGGAATGTAGCTGTCTCTGAAGAATGCGTCTTTCACTTCAATATGAGAAGTTAAGCTTTTGTAGTTATCAGTCAGAGTTTTGATGTCTTTGGAGGACATACACAAACGGGTAGCCTGGGAATTTGTCCTGATCGATGGTTTGTAGAATAGATGGTCGCGCACACTGGTGTTACATTTGAGGTTCAGTAAGTTGTGGTCGCTAGCCTTTGTTCTAATTATTTCGAAAGAGGTTATGCGCTGGTAGACCTTTTCAGAGACAAAAATGTAATCGAGGGTGGCTGATGAGCTATCACGTTCCCACGTAGGTATCAGCATTTGGTCGCTCATAACGTTGGCTGCGTTGTGGAGGTTCCTGGAGGTCATTAATGCTAGCCATAGTATTCCCCTTGACTCTGCTAGAGTGTAGGGAGAAGCTTTTGCCTTTGGCGCGGCTTGGGCTACACAGTTTGCATTTAGGTCCCCACATATAAGAATGTTTGGGGTCTGATGTTTAATTCTGATTTCATCAATGATGTTGGCGGCTTCATCGCAGAAATGTTCTGGTGTTGTTTTTTGAGGGTTCCAATAGGCATTGATGATAGCGAGGAGTTCTCGAGAAGGATTTCTTTCCATTGCGGTTTCGTCCGTCCATGTGGCAAGGACAGCCAAGAATCCATAGGTTGCTTCTATTGTCTTGATGATATGGATGCCTGAGCTTATGCGGGTAGCTGTTAATAGGCCGGATGACGGGCGACCCAGTGGGCCTTTGTAGGCCGGAGAGATCTCTATGTTGTAACCATCCAGTGCCGGTTTGTCCAACAGCCAGGTTTCCTGGAGGCAGAGGATGTGTACTCCCAGGTTGTAGCTGTCAAGTTCAGTTAGGTGCATATGGCCTCTGGTGTTCCATGAGGCGATGGAGAGACGCAGTTTTTCCTGTGCTTCTTGTTTGGACGCGACGGGGGGGTCGGTGGACTGGCACCCCCTGTTTGCTGCTATCTTTTGATACCTGGTGTTAGGGCATCCCGTATCCATGACCAGCTGCCCTTTTTTGGCACGACGTCTGAGGTAGTAGTGGGCAGGTCTAATGTTTTTTTTTCTGCTTTCAACAGCGTTTTCCGGGGAGGATCGATGGTCTTGATATCGAACTCTCGAGGGGTGTCGGGGAGTTTGGTGTTTCCCTTTGTCGTTGTGATTTCTATGCTCTCTTCTTGTTGGGGTTCTCCCATTTCTGGAAGGACCATATTTCAGTTTATCTGGTACGTTTGTTCGTTCCCAGGCTGATCTGCTGTAGTTTTGGATGGTTTCTCTCGATTGAGATGAAGTTTTCCTCCTTCTCGAAGATCCATATAAGTCCTCCGTTCGTGATTTGAATCTATATTTTTTGATGTCTGAGGTCTTACGGTTTTCTTCGTGGTTGCTAGTTGTGTTCTGAATTGGGATCTCGTTGAGTATAAAGCCCAACTGTTCTAACTCTTTGTAGACGCCCTGAGGAATTTCACGAAGTGCCGAGCTCCTGATATGAAGATACGCTTTTGCTTGCTTGGACCTGTGGTACGGCTTGATTAAGGTGAAATCATTTGAATTTAAGGCCTGTAGCGTGGGTACTTGTTTTAAAATCTTAAGCACTGTTCTTCTATTTAGAATCATGTAGTATTCCTTCGTGATTTTTTGTTCTATTTTGAATAGGCGGGTATCTCTTGTTGTAGTAACTTTTGGTCTTAAGAGAGTCTCTTTCTGGTTTGTTGGCGACGATTTTCGTTGCCTAGAGTCGATCTGCTCGGGAGGAGTTGCCAGGCGACCTGGTATCTCTTTCAGATGTGGTTGAATAGTTCCCGAGAGCTGCAATGTCATCGTTCTATCCTTTTTCTCAGTTTTATGATTTAGGGATAGTTCCTTGGTTTTGACGTTCTTAGAACTGGGAGGGACCTTTGGTGCTTCAGTTTTGGAATTGGTAGCATTTTCAACTTGTGGTTCTGAGCTTTCGATTGTGTCCCAGTGCTGTGTTAGATCAATCATGGAGCTTCGAATCAAGAAGTCCTCCGTGGTCCTGGGAGAAGAGGTATCGTGTGGCTCTGCGTTGTCGTTATTTTCGCTCTGGTATCTAAAATCTTGGTTTTCATCCGTCGTTTTTTGTTGTTTTCTTTTTTTAGTGGTTTTCCTTGAAGCCAGCACTAGATCAAGCGCTGACACTGTTTCCGAGTTGGAAGAATCTTCTTGGGCGCCTATAGCGAGTTTCAGCGAGTTTCAGCACAGGATGGTTTCTCATGGTGGCCACCGATTTTGGAGAAGTGTCACTTGGTGGCATAGGTTTAGGTGCTTTAGTCGGCGGGCGAGAATGTTTGTCAGTTGTTTTTAAGAACACCGGAGCCAATTCTATAGGTGGAGATGGTGGCGTTGACTGGGTTTCTTTGTCAGCCATAGTTGTTTTTGCTAGAGTAGTAGATTTTAAGGAGTTTAGTTGTTCATCGAGTGAAGCAAGTTTCTGGTCCAAAGTGTCTCTGTCTGTCTTGTTCCTTTGTTCTAGGGCTGTAATGAAGCCTTCGACAAAGATCAGCTTGGTATGCATCATTGCTGTAATTGTGATATGATCTTTTAGGGAGTCACTGATGTTCTCATAGAGTTTCCCAAAGGGTGCTAATGCTATTGTTATAGCCGACATAATAGTTGTTAGGTCGGGTTTTTTTTAAAGTGATTCCTTGGCGCTTGGTGTAGGTACTTCACTTAACCTCCTATTTTTAGGTGGTGATCGATCTCTTATTGTACATGGCGATGGTGGTGATGTAAATACAGAGCTTTCGTCTGTCTGGATCGATCTGTTCAAGTTTTTTGGTTGGATTGAAGGTTGGGCAGATTCCGTTTGACCCTTCGGTGGGTGGCCAGGAACGCTATACTGTCTGGGGAGTGATGGCAGTGCCGACTTTGTTTTGGTAGGTGAGTTTTCTTTTGGTGTGCACTCAGTGGCTCGTGGTTGTGCGCGGCCGTTTAATTCTTGTTCTGTGGGTGAAATGGGTTTATTGATGATCTCAGCTTGTATTTGCGTTTCTGTTTGTTTTGGGTTTGTTTTAGACAGCCCTGGTGCGGTGATTTTAACTGGGGACTGATTTTCCATAGTCTCACCAGGCGGGTTTGCCGTGGGCGGATTTTGGTCGTCCATAGGGGGTGAGGCGCTATTGGGGTTAGCGCTTCTTTCCGGTGTAGATTTGCCATAAGTTGGTAGCCGGGGGGTCTTTTTTGCATTTTCAGTCACTTTCCTTACTTTGGGCACTGGGGGTAGGTCTTGGATAGACTCCAGAATTTCCGCGTCCGATAGTTCTTGGTCCTGGTCCAACTTTCTTTTACATTGTTTTTTGAAAAAGTCTTTAAGAGCGACTGATAGAAGCGGATGCGGGAGGAGTTTTTTTGTTGCACCTTTTTTTTTGTATTTTGACGTTTGAGAGTTTTGTAAGCAAGACCTAGATTCCTTCAACGATTTTTGGCGCAAAGGTTTGAGGGCTTTATCCAGAGGAGTCGGTTTTTTTGACTTTTGGTTTTTCTGTGTTTGGGTATTCTGTAATATAGAGAGCTCTGATACTGTAGAGTCAAATAGGTCTTTTCCCGCATATTGTTGTTTAGAAGAGGGTGCAAAAGGGTTGTTTGTGGTAACAGAGGAATGATCTATGGGGGATTGCAGACTTGGAACATTTGTTTCAGAGTTTCCTGCGCGGTCTAACTCAAAGATTTGAGACTTCCCTATTTGTAGGTTGGAGTGCGTTGTTTCGTTTACGGTCTGCCGACCATCGTTGTTCTGTTGTGGTGAGTCCGTGGTGGGGCTCATTGCTGCGTGGATTTGTGCCAACACCAACATGATTGCTGGGGTCACGTTTATTGCGTTCACGGCAGACTCGCCTTTGCGGTGATCCGGAGAGCTTGCTTTCTTGTCCTCTGCTGCTTGTAGCTGGTGTGAGGGGTTGGGTTTGGTCCCGTCTGGGGGTGTGGGGGGGGATATTCCTTCCCCTGCGAAACCCGCCCACCACATCCCTCAGCTAGTTCATGGGTCGGAACCAGTCCTCCGACCTGCGAGAGTCCACCTGTCAAAGGAGTGTCTCCTCGGGCCTCAGCTGGCTCGGACAGCACAGGGGCAGGGGCCGGCCGTCCTCAGACAGTCGCGGCCGCTGCTCCTCTCGCCGACCCAGTGGTACGGCGGTGAGGCTGTATGGAAATCGCAGAGCAGGGGGAGGAGGAGAAGATCGCCACCGCAGTATGCCGTCCCGGCGAACGAGGCGCAGAAGCACCCGTGGGGGAGAGGCATTCCTCCAGCTCATCGATCCGTGGCACAGGTGAGACGGGCAAGTTGGGAGGCATAGTCCGGTCCTTGGTTAGCGATGGCGGTGCGAATGCAGATTTGTTGGTAGCTTGGAAATTAAAGTGGTTTGAGGAGATCCTAGTCTCCGCATGCTCCGCATGTAGATTTGTCGGGGACAGAAAAGGTGAGCGCCGAGAAATGTCAAACGGGTTTTCAAAATCAAACCGCGTTTTTGACGATTTGGTTGCAGAATTGGTTGCGGTAAAGGGTGTGATTACACTAGTCTTTGTCTCCTTTACTTTTTTTGGTTGGAGGCTTCTGTAGATGAACTTCAGGAGCCTTGTAGTTACTTCTAAGCCTTCACACTTCCAAGGCGGATTCCGACGGTGACAGCGATTCCGATGGTGATGGTGATTCCGACGGTGTTTGGGGAAGGGTAGGCGCCCCAATCGAGGCTCCGATGGCGGGCTTCATCCGGGAGCAGCCGCGGACTGCCGCAGACTGCTCAAACCTCAGCTCAAAGCTCCGCTCACCGCTCCGCGGTGTCTGCTGAGTATAAGTGGGTCCTCCCACAAACGAGATGGTAGAAAGATTGCCGCAGACTGCTCAAACCTCAGCTCAAAGCTCCGCTCCCTGTAATATTAGGATTTAGTGCTGGTGTTATCGGAGCTCGGGTCCTTGGGTGCTGTTCACTAGCCCCCTCCACCCGCTAGACACCCTTTTTAGGCCCTAAAAAAACTATGGGGAATGTAAGCCACCTCCTTTTTGGCACCAGCAGTAGAAGTTAAAATCTGTTGTGACAGGACAGCTAAGGAAAGTCACTGATGGGTTAAGTGACCTTAATGAAAAATGCTCCTGATGTGGGGCTTAACAGAAACTGGAAATGATGTGCATAGTGAGCGAGATATACATTTCCAGTGATCTGCTACCAGGATCTACTAGAAATGTGCACTTTTGTGCCAGCTGGGAATTTTTTTAATTGGTTATTTGGAACTAAGTATGTGTTGCTTGAAACGGGCAAAGATGTGCTTACAAAGCATAAGGTAAACTACCATTGGTATTCTCGTTAGGTTCAAATATACATACATAAAAAAGAGATTTTTTTTTCTTCTTCAAAATACAGTAGTTGACCCCTTATAGTGGCATTGCCACTTCGATTTATAATTAAACTAAAATATGTGTGCAATGTTTTGCTTTTATTTAACTCGAAAGATGTTTAAAATGTATTCATTATTTGAGCGTGTCAACTTGATTTAGAAATAGGCTGGCAGGTGAGTGTAATAGCTATCCAAATCTGTAGTTCTGGGTCTTCCGGAAACTTGAAATGTCTTTCTTTGGAAGCGTTTGATAGCTATTTGGAAAGCAAGATTCACTGCTGATTTTCTGCAAGCATTCTTTTCCGCTAACAACTGCAAAGAGTTCAGACATGGTAGCATTGAAGGGTACAAGTTAGGTTATTTTCAATAAAGTGGTTCACAGCCATGTTCATTAGCTCGTAGTTCTATTTTCTGAGAATTGCGGTGAGGATTATTTGACTCATTTCTTTAGTAACAGACTTGGATAGTAAGTCATTTCACATTTGTCTCTCCCATGGCCATCACATTGATGAACAACGCATGTATTTTTTTCAAGCGTCCATAGCTTTCAGAATGTCAGTCACCATGTGTAAATTAAATTGAATGATCCCAATGTGGAATTCCAACACTCCATATCTTGTATTTGTTTTTATTATATTTATATAGCGCCTTAATCCATTTTACAGACATCCTTTGGTTTTAGCAGGTAAGTGTGGGGACGAGGAGATCACAGCCCAACCAGAGACGTGAACCTAGAAAGATCATCATGAACCTTTCAGTAACAGAAGATGTGCGACTGAAGAAGGCAGAGAATGCTTGGAAGCCTGGCATGAAGCGGGAGAATCAGCCTGAAGACCCAGAAAACATAAAAACCCAGGTAAAAAATAAGACATAAATCTGCCCCCTGCTCCCATAGAAACACCTTAAAGAATTCCAGTCATGTCTTGTTTTAGCACCAGGATAAGCGTGCAAATGCAGAGCATAGTATGAGTTGAGAAAGAAAATGTTTTGATTCTGCATTGCACTACGTTTCTGGTACACATGGAGCAGGTCATAAACATCAACCTCTGCAAGTACCTTCAAATACTAAAACCAGTTTAGTTTTCACACTGTATCAGCTTATCTGCTGCAAACGGCTGTAGTTTAAGAAAAAAGTAGACTTTTTGTTAGACTGGCCAGGACGCAAGATGAGTACAAGCTTCTGCCCTTGATTAATTGACTGATATTTTCTGTATCTACTGCTGCCATGGTAGCCGTATACCAGTCAAAAGCAGAGGCCATTATTGTAGTTTAAAAAAAAAATAATATAGATTGAGTTAAAAATGGAAACTCTGATCTTTTTGTTTTTCATGTTATTCATTGGGCTGTGTGCAGTCTCTCTGCAGAATATTCTGTAGCCCTACCATGGTACAGACCATTTCTGAAGTGGCTCTGTGTTTTTCTTAATTTATTTGGATTAAAGCACTTTGGAATTCGAGCATATACATCATTAGCCCGTATAGAATTGTCACAAATGCCCCTTCCACCCCATTTTGTCCATAAGCGACACTTCTGTCATGCCCTCGTCATTTGTGGTTTACTGGTTCTCTCCTCTGAGTAACCGCCCTTCATGGCATCATAAAGTGGTGGAACACATCAAGTGGTGGAACAGATTTGGCTTATATACTGTCAAAGGGATGCCCTGGCAGTATTCTATGAGTGGCAACCATATTTTCAAGTACTTTGGCAGCTGATCATCCAGGGTGGCTGTGATCTTTTTTGCTGCCACTATATCCCAGATCTTTATCCACCACATGGGTATCATAGGGCCCTCTATTTTTTTCTTTTACCCACTGTGATTCTGGCGGCCAGTAGGAGTTGCGTGATAAGGCTTGCTGTACTGCCAGAGCGGTAAACCTCTTCACACACCACCCCCAGAGAACTATTAGCGGATCCATTGGGATACACTGGAGAACCCCATTATGGCTTTTACTTAGTACTAGCAATACTCATACGTCCCTTCCCCTTTCCTCTGTACTCTATGGGTGTCCCTCGCTAGGGATGGGAGACGGAACCTTTTTCACCAGAAAATAACCTTCTTCCCCAGAAAAATCTTTCACCAGCGCTCCTGGGTTTGGCTTCGGCCTTGTAATTCCACGCGCTTTTCCCCGAATACTGTCTTTTTGTCTTTTGGTCTTTAATCGGGTACTCGGTCCTCTGACGCCACCATTGGGCTTCAGCGGGTGTCCAGCCTGTGAGGGGCACTTCCCTACATCTAACACCCGCGCTTTTTGTCTCCGCTGCCTTGGCCCAACCACATCTGGGAAGGTTGTAGTGCGGGTGACGCACTTACACAGCGTGCTCTGAAGAACAGGTTAGCTTGGTGGAGAGAGCTCTTTGAGCGATCGTCTCCAGAGGACATGAAGAACTTAATTAGGCACAAGTCAAGGCCCAGGGTAGGGACACTCTTTTCATCCGCACCCTGCAAGTGCGACTCCTTCACCAGGAAACGTCTGAGCGGGAGGGACTCTTCAGGTTCTAACACCAGCACAGGTACTGAGGCTGTTTCAGTTACCACCAGCCAGGCATTGGTGTCACCATATCATGCAGGTGATGTTTTCTGAGGGACCGCAAGGTTCTTTTACCGGGTGTCCACCTGAGGGGCTACGCCATACTACCGGACAAATGTCTGAGGGGGTGCCTATACGCAGCACTACCAGTGACACAGCCAAGGGCACAACGCCTACCAGGCCACGTCCTTAGGTGCAGTGCAACCTCAAGGTGCTGCTCCTACTCCCGTGCTACCTAACGCCCCACCGGCCTGTGAGGACAGGTTTTTTGAGAAATTCCTCATGCTTATGAGATCCCCCTCAGATGTGATCAGGGACATGCTACCTCCGGTCCCGTCACTAGCGCCCACAGTCATTCCTCCTATGGCTCCAGCGCCTCAGGCCCTCACGCAGCTCCAGCTTCCCACGCCGGGCACCTCTGCCTCTGGCAGCCTAGGCGGTTCCATACCAGCCTCCACAGCAGCCTCCGGCTCCGGTTAGCACACCTCAGCCTTCGGCATCCCGTACTCCTCCACCGGCTCCAGACCAGCAGGGCACCCTGGCGGACACCGATGAGGAGGAGGACCCCGACACTCTGTCTTCATTCAAGGCATTCCATGAACGGCTCGCAGGTCTGGCCCAATACTTGGGGCTTTCACAACCCGAGGTGGAACAACCAGATTACGGGGTCCTGGTCGAGGTTCTTACTCTATGCCCCGCAACGAGAATAGGGATTCCGATGCAGAAGGACGTTGGCGCCTTGGCTAAAAAGGGATGGCTTAAACCCAATTCGGCGCAGTCTACTAGTCAGCCCCTCGACGCCAAGTACAGGCAATTGGAGGGGGATACACTCTTGCTGTCGGCACACCCTAAACACACTCCTCGGTGATTGCCATGACCTGATCTACTCTTCTAAGCCGCAGTCTTCCTCCGCCACCTCATCCTCGGCTCTACTATGCAAGGAGGAGAAGATCTTGGAGGCATATGGAAAGGTCTATTCCAATGCCTCGCTGTATCTTGTCAGCCTAATGCGGATGCCATGCTCGCAGACATAAATCGAAGGCTTTGGCGGGAAAAAGCTGACTTCCTTTCGGAGCCTCCAGTACAGAATCAGGCGCGCTTAAAGGTGGGGCAGGCAGAGGCAAAAATGATGTCTCCATGATCATCAGTCTGGCTTCAGAGCAGCCAGAAGCATGGACACTTCTCTCCTGAACATCCGTGAAGACCTGCTCTCTAACCTTGATTCTAATTTCCCCTCTGTCCTCATCTTACTCGATCTCTCTTCTGCCTTTGTCACGCTCACCTGAGTCTCCACAGGAGCGATGGAGTCCGCCGGTCCCAGGTCTTCTTCCTACACCACCACCCAGAAAAATGAGGAGGATACCTGTCAAGAGAGTGAAAGATTAGGAAATGGCACCAGATGACCCCCCCACTGGAATCCCTTCTTCTATTCCCCAGGATATCGGAAAGTTGTGATTGTGTGGAGAGGGCGTGGCTCACCTTTTAGACTAAAATGGTGGGCTTTCCTTCCTGCTCTGGTGCTATGGTCCGAACCCTGTGGCTGGTTGCTTCACTCAGCAAAGGGTCTGTTTGCTCTTTCTGCTGTACTGTTGAGGCTAGAAGTCTGCTGTGGAAGAATGCGGCCAACTTAGATAAGGGCTGTATTCCCTTGATTGCCGCTTTCAGGTAAGTGTCCCCGGAGGCCAGTTACTGCACTGGTTGGAACAGTTGACTCCCTGGATTCAGTATCCGGTATGCCAGGTAAGTTCGGTAAGTTCCGGTTCCCAGTTACCTCACTGGGTCTAGCATGGATAGTTCAGGTGCGGTTGGCAAGAGATAGTGGGTCGGGCAAGAATTGCACAACCAACCTTTGTTCTTTTTCTCCTCCACAGGTATCCGGGGTTGCTGAGGAGCAGGATCGCTGCAGGCGTCGAAGAAAAGGCAGAGCGGAGAAGGCTCGAGGGTCCGCGCATCCAGGCAAAGACAGCTGGAATCACTGATGATGTAAATTCCACAGGCTGTTACGCTCACCTGATATGCCCTGGTTGCCGGATTTCCCCCCAGATGTAATCAATTAGGGATGATGTCTTCTATGGCAGGTGGGTCTGAAAACACAGGAGGCCTGGGCTTAGATTCAGATGTTCGTTTCCTCCCACCAGCCCCTTGGACTCGACCTGAAGGCCCCCCTCCTCACCTTGTTATGATGTCTGGCGTGCTCTCCGTCCTGCTTTCTGCGCAGGGGCGCGTAGTTTCTGCGGGTTGAAGCGACTGAGTTAACTTCACTGATGCCAACCCATTTAAGTGTCTTTAAAGAGGTAAATTGGATTATAGTAGTCTGAGGGCCTTTGCTTTCTTTCGGACTATTAATGTCTTTCCATGATTGTTTCCCCCTTAGGTATGCAGAGGTTCGCTGGATGCGCTGCTTGGGTTCAGCTCCTGCCGGGATTTATGGACGTGGAGCGTGTGAAGAAAGGTAGGTTCAGCGCGAAGTGCGGTGCGCTAATGTCTTTTTGGGCTAACCTGTATTCTTTATTCCTTTTCAGGTTACGATTGTCTTTCTGGGCGTGCAGTGATTTCTGGAGCGGAACCGCCCAAGATATGCCCAGCCAGGTGAGGAGATTTTGGTTGCTGCTGAGATTGCCGTGAGTAACCTGTTTAACGTTGTCCCTTTTTCTCTCCTCCCCAGGTGCTTTGTTCCGGTGCAAGCGCGATGTCCTGAAGATGCTGCCAACGGGATGGAAGACCGCGAGCAGCTGGGATCGAAGGATGGAAGACTGCAGGTAAGCTGGAATTGCTAACGATGTTCTTTTGTCTCCTCTGCAGGTCCGCGATCCCAGGAACGCCGGGTGCTGGTCTCTGAACACGGTGAGCGTTACGCTGCTGGCTGCAGAATAACGCGAAGCACGTTCTTTAGCTTGGGTGTGGTTTATATAGCCTATCCTGTAAAGTAGTCCAGGTAAAGTAGTCCGGGCTACCACACCCTAAAACACTGCACCGCACAGTCTGGTGCTTGGGCACTAGACTGGGTGGGTGCCTCCATGTTGGCTGCAGGCCTCCACATAAAAAGTAGTCCTTTCAAGTCCCATTCCAAATATGAGCCTGGCGCCAAAGGCGCCAGGTCTGACTCCAGGAGAGTCCCCGATGAAAATGCAAAGCCCTAAATGAACCCCGAGCCCTAACCCTACCTGGCATGTGACCATGCTAGTGGGGTTCTGGGTCACGGGCCGTGACAGCACCCCCCTCCCCCCCCCAACCCCCAAAGCCTCTCCTAAGGTGATTCTCCTGCCTAGTCCAGGCCTGTCTGGAAAGTTCCGATGAAACGTTTTAATTAGACGTGGTGCATGAATGTTCTCACTAGGTTCCCATGATCTGTCTTGAGGGCCATAACCCTTCCAATCAACTAGATAGTATAGTTTGGATCCGGTATATTTGGAGTCTAGAATTTCTTTCACTTCGTATTCGGGTTCTCCATTGATGATGATGGGTTCAGGTGGTGGTTTAACTCGTGTACCGGGTTGTACTGGTTTTAGCAGTGAGACGTGGAACACTGGATGAATTTGCATGTTAGCTGGCAAGGTTAGTTTAACTGCTGCCGGGTTGATGATGGCTTGAACAGGAGAAGGCCCCAAATAGCGAGGACGAAAAGTTCGGGTTCCCTTTAGTGGTATGTATTTTGTTGCTAGCCAAACTTTGTCTCCTATCTGAGAGTCAGGAGCCTTTTTTCGATGTTGGTCTGCAAACCTTTTTTGCTTACTTTTAACTTGGATTAATTGTTCTGTTGCCCTTTTAAAGGCCTGAGTGATGTTTGCCTGAAGCGTCTTTACAGCCGGCATTTCGAGGCTGGGAGGGCTGTCAAGTTTGGAAGTATGGGGATGTCTGCCATAGAGGGTAAACAAGGGTGTTTGCCAAGTACTGGAATGTACAGAATTGTTATAAGCATATTCGGCTCTCCATAATAGATCCCTCCAGGTTCCCTCAACTTGATGCAGGTATTGTTCGAGAGTCTGGTTGGCCCTCTCTGTTTGACCATCCGTTTGGGGGCGATAGCTGGTGGATAGCCGTATGTCGATGTGCGCTATAGCGCAGCACTTTTTCCAGAAGTTTGATACAAATTGGCTCCCTCGATCAGAGACCAGGACTGAAGGGAATCCATGCAGTTTGATAATGTTTTCTAAAAACACCTTTGCTAGCTGAGAAGCATCTGGAAGGCCTTTGAAAGGGATAAAGTGTGCCATTTTAGAAAATAGGTCCACTACAACTAAAATGGTATTGAACCCTTGGCTGGGAGGTAAATCAGTAATGAAATCGAGAGTGTGTGTGCGCCATGGTACCGGAGGTATTTCTAATGGTTGCAGGAGGCCAGCTGGTTTTTGCTTCAATTACTTGTTTTGTGCACACATTCCACATGACTGAATGTATCGGATGACGTATTGACGCCAAGTGGGCCACCAATAATTGCATTTTACTTTGGCTAAGGTTTTGGTGTTTCCGGGATGACCTTCCATCAAAGAGTCGTGATATTCTGAAATTATTTGTTGTTGTAGCTCGGTCTTAGGCACGTACATGCGTTCGTTAAAATAAGGCAGTTGATTTTTGACAACGTATTGTTTTCCTTTGGTATGCCATTCCAGTAACTCACTTGGGGTTATTTCCTTTTGGATCTTATTTCTAAGTTCAGTTTGTGTTAAAGCTGTGGTGAGGCCTAAAAGCTTGTCCTCTGGTATAATGGCCACTGGATCTGGAGTTGCATATTCTCTTTCATCGATGCCCATGCGAGATAGTGCGTCCGCTTTCTCAATTCTTACGCCTGGCCGATAAGTGATTATATAGTCATATTCGGCGAAGAAAAGGGCCCATCGTAATTGGCGCGAGGATTGCGCCTTTGCTGTTTTTAAATATTGTAAGTTCCGATGGTCCGTAATTACAGTGACCGTATGCCTGGCCCCTAAGAGATAATGGCGCCATGCCTTGAAGGCAGATTTTATAGCAAGCAGTGCCTTATCAGTAATGGCATAATTGAGTTCAGGAGGTGTACATTTTCATGACCAGGAGGACACAGGGTCCAATTGGCCAGTTTCAGGTTCTTTTTGAGAAAGAACCGCCCCCATCGCCATACTGGAAGCATCTGTTTACACGATGTAAGGTAAATCTGGACGAGGATGTCGTAGGATCGGGGCTGAGGAGAATTTTCCTTTAGTTTTTGGAAGGCCTTTTCAGCATCTTCTGACCATATGAATTTATTATTGTTTTTTCGTAGAAGTAACGTGATTGGATGCACAATCTGAGAAAAGTCTGGGATGAATCGACGGTAGAAATTTGCAAAACCCAGCATACTATGGATCCCTTTTTACTGAGGTCGGGGAGGGCCATTTTAGAATGGCATCCACTTTGTGTGCATCCATTCGAATGCCCTTCTGAGTAAGAACGAAACCAGGAAATTCAACTTCGGTTACATGGAAAGAACATTTTTCAAGTTTTGCGTATAGTCGATGTTGGCGCAGTTTAGCAAGGACAGCATGGACATGCTTAACATGGTCTTGTTCTGAGGTTGAATACACTAGGATGTCATCTATGTAGACCAGGGCGCAAACATCGATCAGCTCCCTTAGGACGTCGTTCATAAAATATTGGAACGCCGCTGGGGCATTGCACTGCCTGAAAGGCATTACCTGGTACTCAAACAACCCATATTTAGTACGAAATGCCGTTTTCCATTCATCTCCCTTTTTGACTCGGACCAGGTGGTACGCTCCTCTGAGGTCTAACTTTGTATAAATCGGGGCATCTTTGACTTGATCTAGCATCTCGGGAATAAGGGGTAGTGGGTAACTGTTTTTAACAGTGATCTGGTTCAGGGCGCGATAGTCAATATAGGTTCTTAAGTCCCCTTCCTTTTTTGGTACGAAGAACAGGGGACTGGCTGCCGGAGATTTGGATGGGCGAATGAACCCATTTGTCAAGTACTGGTCCAGATAGGACTTTAGATGCTGGTTTTCTGATTCGGTGAGCGCGTAGATTCTACCGCAAGGGATCTGTGCACCAGGTATGAGGTCAATCTGACAGTCGTAGGACCTGTGCAGTGGTAGCGTATTAGCTTGTTCCTTCTGGAACACATCCTGGAAATCTTGATATTCTTCTGGGAGATTGCTGGTTGCACCAAGTGTAAATATACCGACTCTTGGACTCATAGAAACCTTGAAACTGGACTTGTTTTATTGGAGATAGCAGGTGGAGGCGCAATCATGAGGAAAAGTCAGTTTTCTTGCACGCCAATCTATCCGAGGGTTATGAGCAACTAACCATGCCATCCCTAAAATTAGCTGAAACTGAGGCACCTTGATGACATGCGGACGTGCCTGCTGTAAGCTCTGGGACGGGCCCCAATTTCAAAGCTATTAGGAGCCCTTAGTCCCCTAAATTTTGACATGGAAGTTGCTGGGAGTGCTTTGTGGTGCGGCGGCGACTGGATGTGAGGTTTATAGTCGCCTGGGAGCTGTTTTTCTCAAGGCCGGGAGTCGAACGAGGGGAAGCCGTTGACGCGCAAGATGGCGGGCGCTGTGGTATCAGAGTTCGGACGTGAGACCTGGAGACGTATGCAGGACCTGAAGAATGTGCAGGGCTGTGGGGGAGGAGCGCTGATGCAAGCCGGGGTGCACCGACACAGAGAGCAACTACCAGGGAGAGAGCTGCGCCCCGCGGGCCGATCGCGCTGTCTGAGGTGAAGGAGCTGAGGGTGCCGTGGGAGATGAGGAGGAGCCGCTGAGACCCACGGCACTCTGGGAGCCCAGTGAATGCGGAGCCGGAACGAGAAGGCAAGCCTCCGGGAAGGCGGGCGGTCGTATTGGAGAAGCCTGCAGCTGGGGCAGTGAAGGTTGAGAAGGCGGGATGGAGAAGGCTTGTGGGTTGTCCGGTAGGAGAGTGGAGAGCGTCGGAGAGAAGGGGGACGTTGGTGCGGGCGGGCTGCTGGCTTGGGGGGAGGCGGCTGCAGGCGGATCGTGTCGGGCTGCTCGGGGCTGCTGACTCCACAGAGCTGGAGAACGCCCATATCAGAAGCTGAGGAGCAGTGTGGCGGTGGACGACGAAGGAGCCGCTCATTTGTATTGCGGCTTCAAAGCAGTATTTTGACGCCTAATCTGGGAGCTGTGACCTTGAAGATATGGATTTGAAAAGTTAGCGTAAAAGGCAAACAAGACCCTGGTATAAGCAGGTGCTGAGGTGTTGGATGAGAGGCTAATGTCGTAGGGGCACACGTTTGTGGGCACGGCTTTCAAGGGAACTTCGAAGGGCACTCTACTGACTTGAGCAACCTCTCTCTGGCGATGCCCAAATCAGGAAATAAGAACAGAGGGAGCAAAATTACAAATTTCCTGACTGCAGCAACGCCTACCCCACTGAAGATGGAATCGATTTTAGCAGAGGTTCATGCCTCACAGGGGTCTGATTCAATCCTCGATCCTGCCCTATCCAGACACGAACTAGAGGGAATGTTGAGAGCACTTAAGCAGGACATTACAACAGCAATAACATCGGAGATCCAGTCTTCAAAAGACTCGCTGGCACGGTCGATTGCAGAAATAAGCTCCAATTTGAACGGCCTTTAGACCAGGGTTGATGAATTAGAGACCCTGGCATGTGAGCACGAGCGGGACAATGAGGATCTTGCCAAAAGAATGCAGAATGTGGAGAGCAGACTGGAGGAAATGGCGGCAAAACAGGCGGATGTGGAAAACCGCTCAAGGAGGAATAACATTAGGATCCGAGGAGTGCCAAGCCAAATCAGGGACCAGGAACTCGCTGGATATGTGCGGGATCTCTTTAAAACCTTGTTAAAAATGTGTGACTCTGAAGAACTGATCCTGGACAGAACTCATCGGGTGTATTCCTCTATCCAGCAAAAGCGTAATCTCCTCCCGTATGTCCTGACTAGGGTCCACTTCTTTCGGCAAAAAGAGGAGATAATGGTGGCGGCTAGAAAGGTGGAATTCCGTGGCTCTGCCATATCATTGTTTCAGGACCTTTCACCATACACCTTAGCAAACCGCAGACGCCTCCAGAAAATCACCGCCTGGCTGCAAGCGAAAAAGATCTGCTACAGATGGGGATACCCGTGCAGGCTACTGTTTGAATACCAAAAACCGCCCTTGCAGCATCGGTTCTGAGGGAGAGGCAGAGGAATGGCTGCGAAGTGCTGCAGGCGAGTCAGGCGGCACAGGGGCTGACACGGAGAGAGGGCTGACACGGAGAGAGGGCTGACTGTTACCCCCACACAGAAGGACAAGAGGCTAAGACCCAGGGGTTGGGCTCTAGTTAAAGCATGCAAGATACTGGAGGACGTGGTGCAAAAGGGCAGCACTCCCCCTGGAATAGATGATGAAAGTTAACATGAAGAATTCATAAGCCTCGGCAGAGAGTTTAAATGGACTATGGGAATACAGTAGGCTGAGTGAGTGATGATAGGCTGGTGCTTTTCTCAGTGGCAAGTAGCTGCATTAATATGTGAAAGATGCCAGCAGGCTGACTGATAGGAAGTGAATGGATGTGGTCGCAGGGCTCCCCAGGTGGAGTAGCCACTTGAATAAATTGGGCTAATATTGATGTACATTTGCCTTGCTCTGGGCATGGTTATATGGTGATTGAGGAAATGGGGCAGGGAGTTGATCTTGAAATGACTAAACAAGACAACAGCGCAAGTAAACTGATAGGATGTCTGCCTGTCCCGGATCCTGCCCCGGGTGTTCTAGAACATGTACAGACGAAACAAAGCTTGAGGGGATTTGTATGTATGCACATTGGATGCGCGATTACAGCAAATGGGGATATGTGGGGATGTTTCTGAGAGTTTGAAGTTGGGTGCCCGTCACACGGATTATGCCCGTCATTGTTACCCTGGAAGAGTTACTGTTTAAATCAGTTGCATTACAAGTTTGGCAAGCGTTTGATAATTTCTATTTTAGTCAATTGTTTTGTATTTTTTTTAATGTCTTTTGAGGAGCCTGATCTTCGAAGGTTGTGGAGGGGCTTGCACTGGTCTGCGGGGTTTGAGATGTCATGTGTCCTTTTGAAGTATACCTGATAGACAGCAGGGTGCAATACAAATGTTGGGGTTGGCGATGGGGAGGAATCGGTTTCTTGTTATGCTGGGCTCTCTTGGGCCCGATGGAATGGGAGACTGGGGAGGGAGGTGGAGAAGGGGCATCTATTTTTAGTCCTCTCGACTGGGGGAGGAAGAGAGACGATTGCTTGAAGGGGATAATGATAAGGTTATGAACGCCTCAGATTGTTGCTGTCTGTCCCTGAATGTGCAGGGGTTGAATTCTCTGATTAAAAGAAGGGCATTGATGCACCGCATGGCCACCTTAGACTCCTCGATCCTGTTTCTTCAGGAGACACATTTGCTCGCATCTGATGAATTTAGGCTTAATAGTAAATTATACCCCACAAAATTTTGCGCTTCTTCAGGGAGTAAGAGAGCTGGGGTGGCCATCCTGGTTCGCAGAGGAATCTCGTTTGTGGTCTATAATACGCTGAAGGATGTGGGAGGCAGGTATGTCTTGGTTGTAGCCAAATTACAGGGGAGGAAGGTGACATTGGTCTCTCTGTATGCACCCAATGCACAGCAGGACACGTTTTTTTAATCTGGCTCGAAGCTCCTGTTTGAACATGCGAGGGTGAAGTAATAATTGGGGGTGATTTCAATGCTGTAATTAATCCTTTGATGGATAAGTCTCTCCCCGCAACTAGCGCTGAAAAAAATAATTTTTTGGCACTTACCACGCTCCTGCGGGAGCATTCCCTCATAGAGGTATGGAGATTCTGTCATCCAGAAGAGTGAGAATATACATATTACTCTGTGTGCACAGGGGATCCTCCAGGTTGGATATGTTCTTAGTGTCCGATAAGCTTATAGCCCAAACAATTGGCATAGATATACTGCCCAAAGCCTTGTCACATCATGCCCCAGTTCTACTCACGTTGTCTTCTTTTCAGGCCTTGCCAAGCCCACCACGGACCTGGCAATTGAATGAATTCCTCCTGGAGGATCCCCTGGTCCGCTCATGTATTTCAGAGGCTATTAACCATTATTTTAATGAGAATGAGACGGAGGGAATACACTGCCGTATACAAAGGTACGGGATGCAGCAAAGGCTGTGCTTCGGGGGCAGGTAATTGCTTACTCGGCGGAAAAAGGGAGGGCAAGGAAACAAATACAAGCCCAGCTGGAGCTGAAGCTCTGGAAGAGAGAAGAGGCACATAGATGTAGACCCACCCAGAGACTGAAACGTGAGGTTAGGATAGCCCAGAGGGTCCTCGAGGCTCATCACATGAGCCGTGCAGCATATAGTATGATGAGAGTTAAGCAATACTACTATTCTAAAGGTAACAAAGCCAATCAGCTATTAGCAGCAAAGCTGAAATTACGTGCGAGCCGCAATAGGATCAAAGCATTGTTGGATGGGGAAGGAAGGAGGGTCACATCAGAGAGAGAGAAACTTCGCATAGTGGAGGAGTACTTTAGGGTTCACTCTGCCCCCCACCAAACAGATGTACGTATGGCGGACGGGTTCATACGAGATGTGCATCTGCCACAGTTGCCTCAAGTAACCCGTGAGCTCTTAGAGGAGCCGATTACAAGGGAGGAGATAGAAAAAGTGATTTGATCCCTTCCTCTGGGTAAGGCCCCAGGACCTGACTGGTTCACAAATACATTCTACAAGAGCTTTAGGGCTGAGCTCTCCCCTTATTTACCAAAACTCTTTAATGACATCTGGGCAACGGGGTCGGTTTCGGAGTCTATGGCAGAGTCTACTACAACATTGGTTTTGAAACCCGGAAGAAATCCGATTGAATGTGCATCTTACCGACCAATTACTTTACTTAATATGGATGCAAAGCTATTAAGTAGGGTGATAGCAGGGCGCCTGGGGGAGGTGCTTCCGACGCTAGTGGAGAAAGATCAAACGGGGTTTGTACGGAACCGTTCGACACATGATAATATATGTCGGATGATAGACCTGATAGCTTTGGCCCCTAGACTGCCGGGTAAATTGTCGCTGTTATCGTTTGATGCCCATCAGGCTTTTGACAGTATGTCTTGGAGTTACTTACAGTTGGTGCTAGAGCGGTTTGGACCCAGATTTTTGAGGTTGATTCTCTCCAATTACCAGTTTCCATCCACTAAAGTCAAAGTGAATGCGAACTTGACCCCAGAAATCCGTTTGTATAGGGGCACCAGGCAGGGTTGCCCCCTGCCCCCTTTGGTTTTTTGCATTAGCTTTAGAGCCCTTAGCACAACGTGTCCGTTAAGTAGGGAGATCATGGGCTTCGGGTTTGCAGGACAATGCCATAAGATAGCGTTATACGCTGATGACCTGCTATGTTTCCTGAAGGATGGAACTAAGTCCATCCCGCCCCTGATGCACTTATTGTCCAGTTTTGAAAAAATGTCTGGCTTTGGGGTGAATGCAAACAAATCGGTAGGTATGGTGTTAACTGAGTCCCCTGAGGATCTGGCGGAGATACAGGCGGCCTTTCCCATTCCCTGGTCTTCTACGAACATTCCCTATTTGGGGATTAAACTGACCCCGACCTTACGCAGGCTTGTTTAAAGCAAATATACCAGTAATATTTAGAGAGGCCAAAGAGTGGCTTCGTCGTTGGGATTCACAAGAAATATCCTGGCTGGGCAGGGTGAGTGCGGTAAAGATGTCTTATTCCGAAGCTGCTGTATGCCTTCTATTCTTTACCGATACAGATTCCTGAGAGGGATCTTTTAGATATGCAGAAGGAGATAGGACGCTTTGTGTGGGGAAACAAGAAGCCTAGGATCCCTTATAAACTCTTGATGAAAAAGGCGGTACATGGGGGTATAGGTCTGCCTTCGGTTCAGCGCTACTATAGGGTGGCACAGGTGGCTCCTATGGTAGCCTGGGGAAGTTCCACTGAAACTCCTAAATGGCAAGAAATAGAGCAGGAAGCCTCTCCATTGCTGTTAGAGTATTTCCCTTTCCTGCCCAAAGAGGCGCAAAGCTATCGGGGAGGACTCCTGCCCACGACACTGGCTACGCTTCAAAGTTGGGATAAGGCAAGGGTGCAAAGGGGGATAGCTCTGGGACTGGGTCCGCTGTCCCCTGTGGCTCAAAACCCGGCGTTTACGCTGGGACTAACTCCCAGCTCATTTCAAGGGTGGGAATCAAATGGACCATTAAGGCTTAGGGACTTGTATGTAGATCAGGAACCACTGACATTTCAGGAGTGCAAGGAGAAGTTTGGGCTGTCAGAGGTGGAACGGTTTAGGTACATACAGCTACGACACTGGCTGACTAACAGGGAAACTCGCCAAGCTGCCAGCAGAGCGCCATTTGGCATAGAACTTAGAATTCTTGAGGGGCAGAGTTCCCATAGGCTGGTGGCTTGTTATAGCCTTCTAGAAAATGTCTCAGAGGGCGAGAAGCTCCCCTACATGTTATCGTGGGAAAGGGAGTTAGGAGTTGAAATCCCAGAGGAATCCTGGCAACGAATATGGCATAGAGCCCATAAGAGCTCCAGGTGTACATTAGTAAAAGAGAATGCAGTTAAGATCTGCTTTCGTTGGTACTTCCCACCGACTAGGTTGCATGCCATGAATCCCGATTATCCCGGATACATGCTGGCACAGGTGTGGTGAAAAGGGTGATCTGGGACACATGTGGTGGCATTGTTCGGTCATCCAGGACTACTGGTTGGAGGTCCGTTCCAAGATCAAGGATGTTACTGGCACGCTGCGTCCAATGGATCCATGCATATTACTCCTATGGGGCATGCCTGAGGATGGGTTTTTCCCGATGACGGGCTCCAGAGCAGCCCTAATTGCGCAGTTACTTATTGCGGCACGAACCACTAGGGCTCGATTTTGGAAATCAGTAGAAGGGCCACAGGTGGCGTATTGGTGGGTGAAGGTGTGGGAATTGATGGGCCTTGAAAAGCTCACTGCCATGCTAGAGGGGAAGCTTTCGAAGTTCAGACGGATCTGGAACCCTTTCTTGGTCTATGTGTCGGATAGGGAGCAGCTGTACTCATGGCCGAACTTAATGAGACACTTTATGAACTCCTGACAGACTTGAAATTGCTTACTTTGCATAGAAATGATATTGCTAAGAATTGTACAGGCTCCAATTTGTTGAATGATGTTTATTTTTTATTTTTCTCTCCTCCTTCTTGTTTATTCTTGCATTGTTCTTCAATTGATTGTTGATAAATGAATTTGTTCATGATCTAGTTCAAATTGAATTGATGAGTTGATAATGTATTGTTATACTTCGTTGAATGGGGATGGACTTAAGGGAGAGGAATCTGGACTGAAAACCCGATGAATTGATGTACGTGCTCCTTCCCCATGTCTTATTATTGTTGGATCAATTGTGTTTCTTGAAAATTTAATAAAAAGATAAATAATAAAAAAAAAAACTTAAGGGAAGCCCCATCCATGCAGCCAGATCTTGATCAATATAATTCCCAACTGCCCCGCTGTCTATGTAAGCTTCAACGGAATGCATCCTTGAAGGTTGTTGGTGATTGATTAGGATTACTGGTATTGCAAAATGTGAGGTCGGTGGCTCATTCTTCTCACTCGACAAACTAACCTCTACTTTTGTCAAGCTAGGCAGTTTTCCGACTCCTTACTCTCATCCTTTTCTGTAGCTCCTACAATTCGCTTGGGAGGTTTTATTGGACAGTCTTTTAAGAAGTGCCCAGATTGTCCGCAGTACAAACATAACTGCTGTTGCCTTCTCTTGTCTCTTTCAGCTTTTGTTAATGGTGGTCATATGTCTCCAATTTGCATTGGCTCTGTCGTATTCTCTGACGTGCGCGCAGTAGCATCTTTGGTTCGTAGATCAGATTTGTCAGATTTGGACCGATCCGCTTTCCGATCTTGTAATCGATGATCTAATTGCACCACCAGATTGATGAATTCACCACAGTCTCTAGGTGGATCAACTACCTGAGCCAAGACGTCCTTTAATTCCCCTCGAAGGCCTTGGTGAAACAATGTGGTTCTCTTGTCTTCAGGCCACCTGGTTTCGGCCACCAACCTATTGAAGGTTGCTATGTATGTTAGCAAGTCCTGATTCCCCTGCCGGAGTGACAAAAGTTCATTGTCTACAGCTTGTTCATGGGTGTGTCGGGCAAAGAGTTTTTCCATTTCCCTTTGGAAGCCCCCAAAGTCACGTAGTAACGGATCATCATAGCTCACAAGCGGCACTGACCAGTCTGCTGCACTACCACTTAGATATGATAAAACAAATGCTACACGTGCTTGATCGTTGGGGAATGCAGCCGGTCTGCAGAGGAAATGAAGGCGACATTGATTCATGAAAGCTGCATATTTTCTTGGATCTCCTGAAAACCTTTCTGGCGGTGCTAAGGGTATTGTTCCGGGTAAATTTATTTGCACTGGAGTGGTAGACGACATGGTTGCCTGTGCCAGTGTAGTTGTTCCTGGTAATGGAGCTTGCCTGGCCTGTGATTACAGTAGTTGCCTGCTGAGTTCTTCAGTGCGATCCTTGGTGACGACAAGATCCCTTTGCAGGGTATTAGTCTCTTGCCTAGCCGAATGCACTTCGGTGCGTAATTGCCCTAATAACTGGGCAAGTTGGTCCATTTCTGAGGTCTCCATGGCACCCAGGTGGCTTTTATGAGGCTTCGCGTTCTGTTACGCTCACCTGATATCCACGAGGACGCCTGTATGCCCTGGTTGCCGGATTTCCCCCCAGATGTACTCAATTCGGGATGATGTGTTCTATGGCAGGTGGGCCTGAAAACACAGAAGGACTGGGCTTAGATTCAGATTTTCGTTTCCTCCCACCAGCCCCTTGGACTCAACCTGAAGGCCCCCCTCCTCACCTTGTTATGATGTCTGGCGTGCTCTCCGTCCTGCTTTCTGTGCAGGGGCGTGTAGTTTCTGCGGGTTGAAGCAACTGAGTTAACTTCACTGATGCCAACCCATTCAAGTGTCTTTAAAGAGGTAAGTTCGATTATAGTAGTCTTTGAGGGCCTTTGCTTTCTTTCGGGCTATTAATGTCTTTCCCTGATTGTTTCCCCCTTAGGTATGCGGAGGTTCGCTGGGTGCGCTGCTTTGGTTCGGCTCCTGCCGGGTTTTATGGACGCGGAGCTATGAAGAAAGGTAGGTTTAGCGCGAAGTGCGGCATGCTAATGTCTTTTTGGGCTAACCTGTATTCTTTATTCCTTTTCAGGTTACGATGGTCTTTCTGGGCGTGCAGTGATTTCCGGAGCGGAACCGCCCAAGATATTCCCAGCCAGGTGAGGAGATTTTGGTTGCTGCTGAGATTGCCGTGAGTAACCTGTTTAACGTTGTCCCTTTTTCTCTCCTCCCCAGGTGCTTCGTTCCGGTGCAAGCGCGATGTCCTGAAGATGCTGCCAACAGGATGGAAGACCGTGAGCAGCTGGGATCGAAGGATATAAAACTGCAGGTAAGCTGGAACTGCTAATGATGTTCTTTTGTCTCCTCTGCAGGTCCGCGATTCCAGGAACGCCTTGTGCTGGTCTCTGAACACGGTGAGCGTTACGCTGCTGGCTGAAGAATAACGCGAAGCACGTTCTTTAGCTTGGGTGTGGTTTATATAGCCTACCCTGTAAAGTAGTCCAGGTAAAGTAGTCCGGGCTACCACACCCTAAAACACTGCACCGCACAGTCTGGTTCTTAGGGACTAGACTGTGGGTGCCTCCATGTTGGCTGCAGGCCTCCACATAAAAAGTAGTTCCTTCAAGTCCCATTCCAAATATGAGCCTGGCGCCAAAGGCGCCAGGACTGACTCCAGGAGAGTCCCCGCGAGAATGCAAGGCCCTTGGGGCCCTAAATGAACCCCGAACCCCGAGCCCTAACCCTACCTGGCATGTGACCATGCCAGTGGGGTTCTGGGTCACGGGTCATGACAGCACTCCACCCCCCCCTGTCCCCCTCCCAAAGCCCCTCCTAAGGTGATTCTCCTGCTTGGTCCAGGCTTGTCTGGAAAGTTCAGATGAAACGTTTTAATTAGACGTGATGCATGAATGTTCTCACTAGGTTCCCATGATCTGTCTTGAGGGCCATAACCCTTCTAATCAACTAGATAGTATGGTTTGGATCTGGTATATTTGGAGTCTGGAGTTCTTAGGGACTAGACTGTGTGGGTGCCTCCATGTTGGCTGCAGTCCTCCACATAAAAAGTAGTCCCTTCAAGTCCCATTCCAAATATGAGCCTGGCACCAAAGGCGCCAGGACTGACACCAGGAGAGTCCCCAGTGAAAATGTAAGGCCCTTGGGGCCCAACATGTGTCGTAAATCTCCCCCCGTCTCACCTGGGATCGTTTCTTGCTCTTTTCCACGGGAGGATTCCTCTTGTGGACGGATCGGGTCTTGTATAGGCTCGCTCGAGTCTCGTCCGGCTGCAGAGCGCATTCAGAGTTCCGGGAAGGCCGCTGTTCCAGGATGTCCAGGAAAAAGGTAGCGGTCGCTAGGAATGAGGATTCCGGGAGCAGATTAGAGGGAAGGGGTGAAAGGAAGGAAGAAGGGACCAGGAACTAGGAATAGTGGATTCGCCGAACAGCACACACACGTCAAGTCACTACCTAATGATAGCGTTGAGATGCGCGGGGCCGCGGGGGCGTGGCCAATTTATAGAACATGCCGTGTGCGACGTGAAGGCTGGTGCGAGGCAAGTCGCTTGGCGCGGCCATGTTGGGAGTAACAAAGAATACAAGCCTTGTCACTATAAGGACCAGGAAGTCCAGAAGTGGCAAGTTCTATGGGTCATGACAACATGAACCCCAAGCCCTAACCCTACTTGGCATGTGACCATGCCAGTGGGGTTCTGGGTCACAGGTCGTGACACAGACGGCCGTCGGAGAAGTGAGTATGGAGAAGCTGGTACTTCTTTCTTCTTCAGATGCCGGCGCTCGCGATGTAAGCGAGCGCTTCGTCGGGCCGTGGAAAATACTCGCTGAAGTCACAGGAGTTCAGGACAGGTAAGCGTGTGCCAAAGGCATACAAAATGCACACGAAGCATGGATTGCTCTCTGGGCGTGGCTTATATAGGCAGCCATGCCCAGAGACTAGAGCGTGCAGATCAGTTCTGATTGGGCTACCCAGAACCATGTTGAAGGGAAACAGGAAGTGATATTTTACTTTACTGGCATTGAGGTGCCAATGAGAAGAGAAGATGATGAATTATGTCTGGCTTGCCAGGCCCTCGTCCATCTTGTCCCTGCCTGCCTATCTTCCGAGTTTCCATGAATCAAGAAGGAAAAGGGCCTAGATGTGGAACTCAGACCTGTACTTATGACAGTTTTTGACATGGTCAACCATGCCATCCAACTCAATCGTCTCTGTGAAAACCTGGGTATTTCCGATCAGGCCCTGACCTCATTCCTCTCTGATCGACCCTCCCAGGTCCAACTTGGGTCCTTCCTTTTCTCTATCTCACTCTCCGCCTGTGGTGTTCCCCAGGGGTCTAACCTCTCTCTCGTGCTGTTAATCCAATACCTGGCACCTCTCGCCCACCCCATTGCTGCTCTGTGCTCCAACTTTCAGTGTTATGCAGATGACACTGAGCTCGCTTTCAGGCTCTCCTCTGCCACCTCTTCTTCTCTCATCTGACTGTCTCTCTGCTATCCAGGAGTGGTGTGCCGCCAACGATCTCTGCCTTAATGCCAGTAAGACAGAGATTCTCCTCATCGGCACACCTGCACCTCCTTTCCTGTCACTCTCTGGCTGGCCTCCCTTGGCCCTCTTCGTCCTCTCACCTGTGAGACTAAGCACCTCGGGGTCATCTTCGACTCCACAAACTCCTTTTCTCCTCACATCTCTGACGTCTCTTAAGAAGTCAAACTACCAACTGCAACTCCTCAGAGGTATTCTTCCTTTCCTCTCCTTCCCCCAGAAGCTCACTGTCTCTAGAGCTCTGGTTCTCTCTATGCTGGACTACTACAACAGCCTCTTTCTAAATCTGCCTGCTTCTACTCTCCACCCTCTGCAACTCATCCAGAACAGGACTGCGAGACTTGTCCTTGGCCTCAAGCCCAAGGATCGTATCTCTCCAGCACTGAAATCTTTGCATTGGCTCCCAGTGGCTGCAAAGATTAAGTTCAAGACCATCTGCATTGTCCCCATGGCCTTCTGGGGCCTGGGTCCTCAATACCTCCAACTCTCTCTTCGTAAATACCATCCTACTCCAGCTCTTCATCCCTCAACATTCAACTCCCTCAGGGTCAGTCGCTTCTCCAAGCAACAAATTGGTTGTAGATCTCTTTCATAGGCTGGGGCCTCCCTCTGGAACAGCCTCCCTGCCTCTCTGAAATTTGAGAACCATCTCCAGTTCCGGAAGCACCTCAAGACCTTCCTCTTTGCTTATGCCTTCTCTCTTCCGTGCTGATTTCCTGTCTGATACTGCACTGGTCACCTGATTACCCTCTGATTTCGAGCCCAGGTCCCTGCACGCCCAGTTGCACACCAGCACTGCCTCCCGGCAACCCTTGCACTTGGGTCTGTATCTGTAACCCTACAGACCCCCTACCTGAACCTTTGGACACCTGTTGTATGCATTTACTCTTGCACCTACCCCCTGCTGGCCACACTTCTTGATGATGTTTGATCCCATGTACAGCACTGGCCACTCCCCTTTCCCCTGGCACTCCCCCCCCCTCCCCAACACCCGTGCACTTGCACGATTTCAATGTCACTTGGTCTAGTAAGATCGCTGTCTGTCCTCCCTCTGTTCCCCCCTTCCTTGCCTCATCGCGCCTTGAAACACTTGTGTATAGGCATGTTAAAAATATCATATCATATATCATGGAGTCCACAGTGGCGCGTATAGACACCTCAGGCCGTGCCATCTGCATTGCCAAGGACATTAGGACTGCTTGGCTAGGGGCTACCAGATTCAACCCGGATGTCCAGGAGCACATATTGGACCTTCCATTTGAGGGTTGCGACCTCTTTCATTTCCCCACCGATGAGGAACTTGATAAGAAGAAAAACAGTTCCCAGACTGCGAAAACCTTATCTATCCTCACAAAGTCCACGCCCAATACGTACAGCCAGAAGCACCAGCGTTCCGACAGGGGGCGGCCCTTCGGCGGGTTCCAGGGCTTACAGGAACGTAGGTCCAGGCAGCCATACCGATTTCCAATTTAGCACCACTGCAAACAGCACAATGTGGGGGTATCTGGACTTTCCATCTAAAACGTATTCACGAATACCTTTCCATCGAAAATTATTCATTGAATTGCCTTTCCATCGAAAAGCATATTTATTTAATCATTTTTGATAGTTAATTTCTATGGATAATTAGGGTTAGGGTTAGGTTAGGAGTGAGGGTTAGATTAATGTTTAGATTAAGGGTTAGATTAGGGTTAGAGGTTAGCTTTAGGGTTAGCTTTAGGGTTAGATTTAGGGTTCGGTTAGGGCTAGGGTTAATGGTTAGGGAATGGTTAGGGATGGGGCTAGGGTTAGATTTAGGGTTAGGTTAAGGCTTAGATTAGGCTTGGGGTTGGGTTAGGTTAGGGGGGGTGTGCGTGCCCCCTCGCCCCCCGCAATATACAATAAACTTTAAAACCTTACAAGGAGCTGGCCAGTTCTGAAATTTCAGCACTGGACAGCTCCATGTAACATTTTAAAGTTACAAAAAAATGCTATTTTTTACATTTTAAAGTGCATATCCATCTAAACTTGTCCATTTATGTTTTCGATGGACTGGTTTTGATGGAAAAGCACTTTTACATGTAAAAGATAGCATTTCGATGCAATGGCATTCGATGGATTTCCATTTCCATTGATGGAAATACCATAAGGACTTCTTTCAGTCCCCCTCCTCAGCCCCAGCCTCAGAGGGAAAGAAGGCATGACATTCCCCTCCGGGTCCACGTGTCTCTGGTGGGGGGCAGGCTTGCCCTTCAGGCACAATTTAGGCTCACAAGGTTCGCAGCCCCCTGGATCCTCTCATAAGTGTCCACGGGCTACTGCCTACCGGTCCCTCCCTCACTCCCCTCTCTCCTCCACTCCCACAGATTGGGACAGCTACTCTGTTGGCGGAAATTCGATCGCTCGTAGAGAGTCAGGCGGTGGAAGAAGTCCCAGCCTCCCATTGGGTATGGGCTTCTACTCCAGGATTTCCTCCATACACAAGAAGAACCAGGCTGCCCTGAGAGTTGTGTTGGACTTTTCCACCCTGAACCTTTCCCTCCCTCTTCAAAAGTTCAAGATGGTTACCCCAGCACTTATTGCGGAGATACTGTGCAAGGGAGACTATATGTGCTACCTGGATATGAAGGACGCATACCTGCAGGTCCCGATTTGGCAGCCTCATCGGTCCTTCCTGAGTTTCAGGATCATGGGCTTTAATTTCCAATACAAGGTTCTACCTGTTGGCCTCAATTCAGCCCCCATGGTCTTTACCAGACTTATGAATGCAGTGGCAGACTTCTCAGGGCAAAAGGTCACCATGTCTATCCATACCTAGACGACTGGCTTGTCAGGGCGATATCCCCGGAAGCTGTCCATCACACCTCCTCCGCCCTCATGAATACGCTACACGAATTGGGATTCTCCATCAATCTCAAAAAGTCACAGCTGGAGCCGAGGGAGAGTCTAGCATTCCTGGACCTCATCTGGGATACGAGCTCCTGGAGAGTTTTTCCTTAAGAGGACAAGATCACAGCCATCAAGAGGGCCCCGGGTCATTTTCTCAGCAGAGCGGTGACCTCAGCATGGTGGTACCAACACTGCTTGGGTATCATGGCGGCATGTCTACTGGATGTGCCATACATGCGGCTCAAAATGAGAAGATTACAGCTGCAGTCATGAGCGGGGTTTCCAGGTGGAACTTGTCAGGTGGAGCAGGGACTGCAACCTGAGGATAAGCAGACCCTTCTGATAACCAACACCGCAGGTTGCTATCACCACGGACTCCTCCTTGGAGGGATGGGGGTCTACCCAGGACAACCACAGCGTCCATGGAGTTTGGTCTCTTCAGTAACATGAGGCCCATATCAATTGGCTAGAGCTGAAGGCCATCTTGCTTGCTCTCAAAGACTTCCTGCCGCTGGCAAGAGGATTCTCATTCAAACAGACAACACCACCAGCATGTATTACATCAACAAGCAGGGTGGCACCAGGTCTCCTCCCCTCTGCATTCTAGCAGTCAGCATTTGGGAATGGGCTCTGGTGAACAACATACACTTGACAGTGATCCACCTCCCGGGGGAGTCGAACCTGGAGGCGGACAGGATCAGCAGGATGGGTGCAGACAATTTTGAATGGCAAGATCAGGTCCTTCAGGGGATCTTCGATAGATGGGGTCATCTGCATGTGGATCTCTTCGCCACCTGGTACAACAGGAGGTGCCCTCCAATTTGCATCCTGGCAGGGACAGGGCCGAAGGCTCTCTGGGCGATGCATTACAGATACAGTGGAACAACATGAACGCATATGCCTTCCCTCCCACTCCCCTGGAACACAGGGTGATCTGCAAGATAAGGGAGCCCCAGCACCTCAGTATCATTCTGATAGTTCCTTTGTGGCCGGTGAGGTCATGGTTCTCGGAGCTGCTCAGCCTTTCGGACCAACCACTGATGCACCTGCCGCTTAGCCCAGCGCATCTACTATCGCTGCAAGGGGGGCACGGTCATCCACCCGGCCCTGCAGAAGTTAGCCCTCGCAGCATGGTTCCTGAACAGGTCACACTAAAGCATCTGCGTCTATTGCAGACTAACCTAGACATCATACAGGGCTCTGGGAGCAATGCTACTAGGAGCCAGTACAAAAGCAAGTGGACTAGGTTTTGCCACTCTGCGGAATCAAAGGAGTTCGATCCGCTTACTTGCAGGTTGGACGATGTATTATCCTTCTCAGCACACTTCGCACACTCAGGGTGCAAATAGACACATGCCGCACCTATCTGGCGACCATCGGAGCCTACCGGAACTCTGAGGAGGAATTTTTCTCATCTTCCAACCCGGTGGTTAAGACATCTGGCGGGCCTCACCAGGCTCTACCCGCCTAGCAAGAAGCCACACACCGCTTGGGACCTCAATGTAGTGTTGGGCGCCTTGCCGCATAAACCTTTTGAGCCCATGGCGTCCGCGGACATCAGACTAGTCACCATTAAGACAGCCCTCTTGGTGGGCATTACGTCTGCACGCAGGGTCATCGAATCCAATCTCTGGTGGCTTCAGAGCCTTACACAACCTTTCCAAAGGACAAGGTGGTGCTTAAGAAAGCATCCCGTGTTTTTGCCTAAAGTACTCGCTTAGTTTCACCTAAGGGAGGAGATGGGGTCAGCGAAGAAAGTTGTTAACACTAAGAACGATGCTTAGAGTGTCCTTCACTGTCTTGATGTTAGGCAAGCTCTAAAATTCTATCTGGACAGAACCAAGAGCTTCTGCAAATCTGTGGCTCTCTGTCACCTTCAGGGGATCAAAGCCGGGATATCAGGCTTCTAAGGCCTCATAGCAAGGTGGATGATTTCAGCCATCAAGGAGACCTTTGTGGGGCAGCACAAACCACTTTCGGCAAACATGCATGCCCACGCTATCCAAGCCAAGGCTACGGCATTTGCGTTGCAGAGGCACGTTCTGTGACAGGCCATCAGCAGGGTGGCCACATGGGCCACTCCTTCGGCCTTCTGCAAGCACTACTGTTTAAATGCCGGCTCCAGGTCAGACGCACCATTTGGGCAGGCAGTATTAAGGAACTTATTTTTTTAAGGAGCGTCTCCTCTCCACCCTGGGGCTACATTCAGTTGTAATCACCCATACAGTATGGAGGAAATGGGACAGGACGTAGGAGTAATTATACTCCGTAGTGTCTAACATACTCCTAGTCCATAGTCCTCTTTTCTATATAGATCCCACTCCCAATAAAACTGATGTCATTAGGCAGCGGTAATATTGTCGATGCGTCATTGTGGACTGAGGAGGGGCACTGGTGGCCGGAGTCGGGGAGTGCATGCTCCCAGTGCCGTGCCCCTGCGCGCCTCTTAATTTAAAGGTGAAAAAGATTCTGTCTCCCGTCCCTAGCGAGGGACGCCCATACAGTATCGAGGAAAGGGGTCTATGGACTAGGAGTACGTTTGTCACTACGGTGAGCAACTTATAATTTAGTCACAAAATCTGTGTATTAGTGGGCATGTACACCACAATAATCTCTTTTTCCCCCCAATTCCCCAACAGCTGTTGGCTGAGTATCCTAGATCATTTTTTTTCCATCATGGGGTCTGGCATTGATTCACATGCTCATGAATATTCCCCGTTGTCAGGATGTGAATCCTTGGTAAAAGAAAAAACAGTTTCACTTTCAATTTGAAACTGTATTTCTTCTCTAAACCAATTACTGTCCTCTGGGTCATACTGCCCCCATCCAATGACAGCCCTTTCCCTAAGCCCCACCCCTGGTGGCCATCTAATGCATGCATCAGTGTTGTCAGTACTATTTGTGCTCTCTGAGCTTTTTTCCTAATATTTTGAGTTTTGGGGTAACATTTGAAAGCTTTGACCGATTTTTGAATTTATCGTTCAACCGGAGGTCAACTACCTGCAGGAGGGATCTGCTGTCATTGAAGATAAAACTTAATCAAGGATCTTTCATTGGAAGGCCCAGGTTTGGGCCTACTTCGTGCCTTTTCACAATGACCGAGGAGAAGAGATGCCTCTTCAAACTCTGTGCGAAATGTGGACTAAGAAAGGTTTTCATGGAGGATAGACACCACAAATTTCTTTACTGCCTGCATCCGAACCATGATAAGGAGGGATGTAAGGTCTGCTGTTGTTTTTCAAAGAAGACCAAGAAGGACCGCTACAGCAGGGTGGTTGCGTGGTTAAAAGCGGCTAAGGCCTCTGATTTGACCTCTGGGCATGATCATGCTTCCCACAGGACCGGAGGGTTTTACGATCGAACTCCCTCACATAAGAGATCAAGGTCCTTTGAGGAAGCCCCGCCCGCAGAGGTCCAGAAGAAGGCAAGGCTGCCCACCACATATACCACTGGGCTTGCCTCTGCGACGGGTCTCAGCTCTGGAAGGACAAGGTCGCCATTACTGATCACATCCATGGTGAACCTGCCGGCGAGGGTCGCACATTTAAAGAGAAAGTCCTTGACCCCTTTGAAACTCTGCTTTCCATCGGTGGACAAGGCGACAAAGGAGAAATCCAAAGTAGGCCTTTCCCTGCCTCCATCAATGTCTCAACCAGGCAAGATAACACCATCATCAACTGCGGCATCAACGGCCACGTCGACGACTGCTGTTGCCATCCTGCCGACGACCGTTTCTTTTAACTATTCAATATTTCTTGAACTTGAATCCTCTTGGTTAATTTCCAAATTTTGTGTGCCTTAAATCTCTATCTCCATCTAGTCATATGTTTATGTCTTATTACTTAATTAGCTATTTCCAGTAGCTTGTATAGAGTTGAGGTTCTAGCTGGTAGGAGGCCTACTTCAGTTCCAGTGCCTTGGGTGATGGTAATCATTTCATTTTAATTAAGGGTTGGATAATCCCATGTCTAAATTGCACATATTTAAATCTTTCTTCCTCCCCTATTTTTGATTTCAACTTACTCTTCAAAATCCCCCTTCATATAACTGGGATAGTTTCTGGAGTCCTCTGCCCCCCGCCAAGCCCCTTTCTGCGAATTGAGACTGATTAATGCCTGGGTTGAATTTTGGATTATACCAGATTGGGGATAGAGGTCCCAATGCTGACATTACCTCCAATCTATGCAGGCCCCCATGCCAGTAGAAGATGGATACACTTGTGGATGACAATGTTTTATTCTTAAAGAGTTTAGATACATCCATGTTTAGAAGAAGGACTGGTGCTAAAATTTGCTCTTTGTGGACCCAATTTGGCCGCTGTATTCTCACATTCCAACAGAAAATACAAGATACTTTAGCTGCCATTACTTATCTGATTAGGTCTACCGCTTCTTTTCCACCCCTCCTGCTTCTGCTCAAGACTACTAGTTTCAGGATTCTTGGCTACCCCTAACACCTCATTGAAAAGTCAAGATTTTCTGTTGAAGACCGTTGAGTCGGAATTATATTGTACGGTTGCAGAAGGAGATAGACGAGAGACAGGTGGCATGTTTGTTTTGGATCATACATTTTTATATGTCTTAAGGAAAGGAAAATGGGTTGAGGAAAGGCCCAACTGTCCCTAACTCATATTAGGTGTTGCCCTGCTTCAACAAAAGAATACTATGGACCCGGTCAGGATGTCCGTCAGTCCTATTTCCGTCCCTTTCACTTTCAATCTAAACCAAAGGAAACATTGGTGTCTTCTTTATTCCAGAAGGAGACCTCTACTGTTCTGGATGTTGACACCAAAGTGCAGTTCTTCTGCAAAAGAATATATACAGTTTAATATCCACTGTTCATCCAATTTAAAGAAAAGCCAGTTCCCCGTTCGCCCGGAGGGGCGCTCTTGCTGGGTTTCTGGCTCCACTTGTTTTCACAATAACTTTCTTTTCCAAGGTATTCCTCTCCCCTAGTTCGTAGCACAAAAACAATGATCTTTCCAAGTCTCTTGTCAAGTTTGGTTCACTAACCTGCCAGACATTATGTAGACGTTTACAAAAGTGTATCAAGTCTGTTTTACTCACCTGCCATACTTGATTTCCACAACCTTCAACTTCAGAGATCCTAGTGTTTTGGGTTTCAGACCATAGGTTAAATTTCTGCCTGTATTCCGGTGGGTTCTTGACCCTTATGTACACTGTTGGGCTTTACCTGTTCTCATCTGGGTCCCAGGCCCTGTTCCATTGACTTGGTGGGGACCCTTGTCCCTTGGCTATCTAGTGTCACTGGAACAAATCTGGTATTCTCCCCTGCAAGGTATTGTCCCCTCTAGGTGTACTCCCAATGTTTGTATCTGTCTGTTTGACTCCGTTAGTCTCTCTCTAACCCCCTTGTGCTCTTTGGATGTTCTTATTGGATTTATAAAGTTTGTATTATATTGTATATTCTCTTTCTCACCAACTTGGGCTTGTTGGTATGTTTTCATGAGATCATTCAGCTCCTTCACAGCCCCCTTAACTGGCCAGACCCTTTCCCTACCTTTGGGTACTCTCGGGCAGCCTCCAGTCATTTCTCGGGTTGGAGCGCTGCTTCTTCGTTCCCGCCGCACTTGGCATCCTTCTCCACGCAGCTCCACAGTCTCTCTCTGGCTGGTGACTGCCTGCATTGCTGTTCTTGGGCGGTCTTCGCTGGACTTGTGTTAGGGAGAATTCTCTTATAAGGCTAATTTCCCAAACCTAGCAAGTCCCCCAGCAGCTTTGCTGGATTTTTGGGGTTTGTTTTTTTCTCCTGCTAAGAGTGAGACTCTTTTCCTCCAACTCTTAGGCATGATTTGAGGTATGTCTTTGACTCTGTGTTCTTATGGGCTATGGGGTTTTCTTTTTACTCCATAGGGTATCTATGTTTGTGTGTGTTACACAGCACCCTCAGTGCAGTAACACAGGGGTGTCATGGTGACCCCCAAACATAGACTCCATACCCTGGCACTGACTGTCTCCCAGGGCATGTAAAGTCAGCATTGACTTTACTAGTCCAAAATTGTGAACAGAACCAGTACAAACCATCATATTGTGGAAGTACTGGAAGGGGTTAATTCGATTGCCCCTGGGTCTGTTTTCAAGCGGGCACTGTCCAATCCTCCTTGTCGAGTTTCTGGCTGGTGGCAGTGGTTACCACGCGAAATATTCCACCGGAATATTCTCTATGGGATTTTCCCATTGATATTAAACGCACCACTTTTTGGTGCAATGTTAAAGATACCGCTGGTTTATTTATTTAATATTAAATCAACGGTTGGGTCTTCTTGCCAGAACTCTTTTCTAAAATGGCGTTCGTGTCCATCTCTGTAACTCTGACCAAGGTCGAGCCCTTTGTTCCACTTTTTGGCGGGCTTCTCCACAGAAGCCCTCCAAATGGTGCCACTCTGTCTGGGTTCCACAGGATGGGTGGGGAGGGGAATTGGCACCCTGGACTGCATTGCTTTAGCAACTCAAGTCGCACTCTGTTCTGATTGGGCAAGTGGTGAGCCGCCCGGCTCACCACTTAGCATGTTTGAGTGACAACTAGGCTGTTGAATGTGTTTTTTTTTTTTGCATAAACGCAGGGCCTTTGGGACTGGAACTTCAGAAGTCGCCACAGAACCTAAAAATCCGAAGAGGGAAGAAGCTGAGCCATCTGCAATGACGACACCACCGGTGAAGCCCTGCTGCAACTACCTCACCACTTTCCCGACGACAAGAGAAGATCTTCTGCTGGACGAGTCTTCTTCCCCTGAGCTGGTGGTACCAACCAGTTCACCCCTTTCGCCTTCCAAAGACGTCTCTTGGTCGAACCGCCTGTAGCACCCCGGCGGCCGGATAGCCAAGCTTCACCACTTTGACCGCGAATGAAAGGAACGCACCTTTTATCGACAAACTCCGTGGCTGGTTTCATCCCTGTGCAGTGAAACTGCTCCACTTTTCCTCCTCAACGAGATCCTCTCTTCCCCTGGTCGAAACAATGAACTGCAACCACTGGCAGGAACAACTGCCATAGCTGGAGATTCCTCTCTCGTTAAGGTACTGTGTCCTGCCTGGCCTCGCTTTCTTTGGTTTGCCCAAGGTGACCCTTAAATCCTTGGCTTTCCAACTGGGTTGGCCCCAGACCTTCTAACTTTACCTTCTTGAATCACCCCAACCTCTTTTGAACATTCTGCAAAGACTTTTAGTGCATTTTAAAACGTGTGATCCTGGGCACATTTCGCTTGGCTCCATTTAAAGTGGGCCTGGCCTATGAACTTTGGCTCTACCGTGTATGCTGCCTTTTTTTCCCTTGCTGAGAACTCCTAAAAGTGTTGGGACCTGTTTTATTTCTATGCTATGCCTTTTTCTCTCCCTTTAACTGAACTATTGGAGTGCCATCAGGTTACGCACTGACATCTGTTTAACAAATCGTGGTGTTTTAACTCTGACTTGTCTAATAGTTATCAAGGGAGGTGTGTATACTTTACCTGACTCTGTTTTAACTTGCTTTTGATTTAGAGTGCTAGTATATTACCTAAAGTGTGTTTTAAATAAATAATTATATACTTTTGATACAAAGCTCTGGTCAGTGTTTGTTTGCTCTACTGTGTTTTTACCCCTATTGTGTATACTCTATATACTGCCCTACTCTTCTTGAGGGAAGTCTGACTGCTCAGCCACAGCTACCAGGTAAATCTAGGTGGTGCAGACTGCTACCAATTGGGTTTACTGCTTACTCCTGTAGTCTTAATCTTTTTGCAGTGTTCCCCAAGGGAACTGCACAGGATTCTGCCTAACAACTTGCTTCCTGTGACTCTGCCACCGATCAGGTCTGCCTCGTTCAGACCTTTCAGGTACCTATGGCAGTCCACATGCCGACCTTCAGTCTTTGGGTTCCTCGTAACGGGACCAGCTTCCCCTTCCCTTCTCCCTTTTTATCATTGGCTTTGCCTTTAGGCAGCTGCACGCGTGTGTTGGTTCTGCGGTGGACCTTCGCCTCCTTGCCTCATCTTTCTCTTCACAGTGATGTTTTGCATCAGGCTTAGGTGAGTCTCCCTTTTCCTCATCCCATGTTTTTAAGGATGTCCTCCACTAAATCATAAAAAATAATGGTGTGAGGGACAAAAGGAACTTGAGTTGGGGTTAACAAAGGTGGGGACATGGAACAGTGCCTCCCCATGGAAGATGTTAAAATGCCCTGGGATTAATCCCAGTATCTTGTCTGGGAAAACCCAGGGCAAAGTAGAGCAATTAGGGTATTAAGTTAATTTTAACTGTTGTCACTCTACCTAGCCCAGATATCTCTTCTTTGTCCCATCTATGCAAGTCTTCTGCACATTTTCTAAACAGTTCAAGATAATTCACTTTATATACCGCTTGTGCGGTGTATGGTATTTGGACCATCAGGCATTCAATCGGGGTTTCCCCCATCTCAATGGGGAGATCTCGCTTTATCAGGTAAGTGACAGCTGAAGCATGGCAATGCCCAGCCCGGCAGATTTGTGATCATTTACTATAAAGCCTTACATGCTGCAAGTTCCCATATCAGGGCCTGAAGTGATTTGTGTGGATCCATCAATGCAAATGGGATGTCATGCGCATATTGTTTTGATCCGTCCCTACTGGTATCCCTTTGACTTCAGTATTAGCTCTGATTCTTCTGGCTAACGGTTCCATAGATAGGGCAGACCTCAATGGGGAAATGAAGCATCCCTGCCTGGACCCTCTATTGATCTGAATGAGGGCATGATGTCTACCTTTAATCATGACTTTAGTATAAGGTTTGTTGTAGTTGGCCATTACCAGTTTTTGAAAGATTTGCCCCACGTTGTATGCCTTTAGTGTGTTTTGCAAATGGGTCCAAACAACCTGGTCAAATGCTTTGGTGGGGTAATGTGCCATCACTCGCATCCAAAGGCCTTTTTTACCAGCTTTTTTAAAATTGTTTTTATTATTTAACAGTTGTTTTAATCAAGAGCATTCTTGATTTTTCAACTTAAAATTCAATACATTTGGTGATAATAACAGTCATGTTTAAATACATTATACACATTTTCTAAAGAAAAAGGAAAATCACAATCATATATAAAATTCTATACTCCTTAATCTACAGTTTGGACAATAGGAAAGTATCTAACAAAACCAGCTATTTCAATTAAGTCTGGCAGCCTTCTGAGGTTATCGAATGTGGTTCTGCTTAAGATCAAGCCTGTTTGGTCTGAGTCTACCAGGGACCACATTATTTTGGTCCGTCTCGTGGCGAGGCACAATCAAGTTGGTCTTTCCCCAGTTTCAACAGCAATATTGTTGGGGACCCCACCATCATTGGCATGACTGACCCGACATCCAGGAAATAATTAAATATTCTCACCATATCTGTAAGCCATTGGGATTTTTGGGTTTTATAGTGTGGGAAAGCCATCTGGGTCAGGAGCTTTATTTTTAAGGGTGGTAATTGCCTCTTCTATCTCCTCAGCAGTTATAGGACTATCTGGTTCTGTTTGTTCCCACTTTGAGATATGTGTAGAGTCTGCCTTGCATATGTGTAAGTATGTTGGTCATTTGGGTTTAGGGAGGACAAAGTCAAGAGCAAATCTATCCTAGAGAAGCCCCTGTGAACATGTGAGAAGTTTGTGTAGTCTCAAGCCTTTGCATGTAGGATTTTCCAGATGTCTGTTACCCTCAGAAATTTGGCCAGGGTGATTGCCTTCCTAAAGTCGGTTGGCATGGGTGATGGCATGTTATCCCTGTTTGGGTCAGGTACTAGGTTAAAGTCTCCCTGCTACTCATTTGGGGGCATAGACCGGTATACATGTACATAGGTGGCTGAATAGAGTTCCCTTAACACCCAAGTGTCTCCCTGAGGGGCATTGCAATATATCAGTTTTCTAGAACGGAATATTTCTAGCTAATATTATCCATGTGCCGTCCTCTTTTGAGCCGCTATCTGTGGGGAGAAAGATGCGTCTCTTGTAGAATTGCTATTGAGATTCCTTTGTTAGCTAGTCTGTGCATTATAGATGTTCTCATGACGTGCACGTTTAACTCTTGCACATTGAGGTTGTCTATACACACTGCTATGTTGCGGGCTACTATGGGGTCGGGGGCGGGGAGGTGAGTGTTAGTGACAGGTGTGTCCTTTCCAGCCATTGTATTTGTTGATATATCAGCCATATTTCCGCTGCCCTTTTGTCTAGCTAGGCTAGTCATATGTTTTCAACATATTTAACTAATTCCCCTACCATCCCCCCTCAACTTTACCGCTTCCCGTCAAAATGAATTACATTATCAAAACTCGGGGGTCCTTGCCGTAGGCCGGAGATTCGGGACTGCTTGTTTCCTTTAGCGACTAATCAAAATGCTGGGTCAAGCTTGCTGTTCCATTGATAACAACAAATCATTGCATAGTTAAACTGATGGTCTTGGGCTTCCCATTGGGCATGTCCCATCTGCCTCGCGCTACTTGTGACACATTGGTATTGAGGTGGACAACTCCTCTGTTCTCCCTCTTCACCATACTTTTACGAGATCGCCTGATTTTAGTAAATACTTTGTGTTGAAGTTTGTCATTCACCGATTCTGATGTTATGTGCTCATTGGGCACTGGCTCTGCCGTCTTTCCCAGGTTGTCTGGTATCGGTAGCTCCTCTGCCTCTTTCAATGTCTTGATGGCCCATTTTCTCCCCTCATCGGTGAACATGAGCGTACTGGGGAATGCCCTCCTATAGATACATTTCCTCTTGCAGAGATATGTTGTCACCGGTCGAATGGCTCTTCTCTTTATCAAGGTGGCTGGTGCCAGGTCCTGAAGCACTTGTATTGAGGCTCCCCAGAATTGAATCGCATCCTTTCCCCGGGCTGACTCCATAATCTTTTCTTCCACCTCCCCCATACGCTTGCCCAGTTCATTCACTCCAACAGTGTCCCCAGACACTGTTAGAGAAGTCAGCCATACAGTACTGAATTGCTCTTTTGATCTCCTTCAATCATGTCTTGAAAATCTTGTTTAGTCGCCAACCTGCCAGTATGTTAGGCAGAAACCTGTGCAGTTACCTTAGGGACCACTGAAAAAGATTTAAGACTACAGGTGTTTGGCAGTAAACCCACTTGGTACAAGTCTGTACCACACAGATTCACTTGGTAGCTGTGGCTGAGCAGTCAGACTTTCTTCAAGAAGAGTTAGGCAGTATACAGAGCATACAAAATAGGTACAGAAATACAGTAGCACAAGCAAACACTGACCAGAGCTTGGGTGTAAAAGTATATAATTATTTATTTAACACACACTTATAAATCACACTAGCACTAAATTGGTAAGATAAGTTCAAAACACAATCACTATTTATCATATGTACATCCCTGATTACTTGTTGGACAAGTCTTAGTTAACACCACTTATTTCCAGACAGAGGTGAGCGCTTAACATTCGATGGCACTCCAACAAGTTAAATAAAAAGGGAGGGAAAAGCAGAATTATGGAAGCATACACAGTAAACACTTTTTAAAGAACCACAGCAAGTTAGGAAGGCACAGTCTAATGGTGAGCAAGGAAATGTAGGTGCTAGGCCCACTTTCAAGGGAGCCAGGCGGAAGATGCCCAAGACCAGACAGTTACACAGAGTCTTCTAAGTTTGTGGAGGTAGTTTGAAAAAGGTTTAGTTCAGTTCAGAAAAGTTAGCTAAGGTGTCCCAGGCTAACCCAGGTTCGAGAGACGAGGATTTAATACACCCCGTTCAATCGGTTGCAAGGGAAGCCAGGCGGAACACGGTACCTTAAATGGAGAGGTTCCTCCAGCGGGGGTAGTTGTTCCTGGCAGCGGGTGCAAGTTGCAGCGTCGTCCAGAGGAAGAGAAGATCTCGTTGTGGAGGAAAGATGAAGGTCGTTGCACTGCCAGGGAAGAAACCAGCCGCAGAGTCTTCCGGTACCAAGGTACTACCCTTTCGGTTCGCGGTGATGGTGAAAACGTGGTATCCCGGTTGCCGGGGTGCTTGGCACAGGCAAGGCGGCCACGAGATGCTCCAGGAAGGCGAAAAGAAGGTAGACTGGTTATCCCCACCAGTCGAAGGAAGAAGACTCTCCGGGCTGGAGATCTCCTCTGTCGTTGGGAAAAGTGGTGAGACGGTTCAGCAGGGCTCCACCGGTGGGGTGCTTTTATGCAGCACACCCCCATTCACTCAGCCTAGCTGTCAATCAAACATGCTAAGTGGTGAGCCGGCCGGCTCACCACTTGGGCCAAACACACAAGAGTGCGACCGACTTGAGTTACCAAGGTAACTCAGTCCAGCGTGCCTAAACCCCTTCCCACATCCCCTGTGGTACCCAGACAGAGTGGCACCACCTTTGGAGGCTTCTGTGGAGAAGCCCGCCAAAAAGTGGAACAAGAGTCACAGAAGAGAACACAAACGCCATTTTAGAATCGAGTTCTGGCAAAAAATACCAACCGGCGAATTAATATTAAATAAATAAACCAGCGGTATGTTCGAGGCTATAAGAATTAAATAATTAAAGTTGGTCGCCTCGAACAACGGGAAAATCCCATTGAGATATATTCGCGGTCAAATATAAAAAGTAGTATCCACTGCCACCAGCCAAAACTCGATCAGGGGGGACGGAGATGTGCCCCCTCAATCAACAGACCCCAGGGCAATCGAATTGCCCCGACCAGTACGTCCACAATATGATGGTTTATACTGGTTTCTGTTCATAATTTGGGACTAGCAAAGCCAATGGTGACTTTACATGCCCTGGGAGACAGTAGTCAGTCCCAGGGTATGGAGTCTATGTTGGGGGGTGGCTACGACACCCCTGGGTTACGGCACGGAGGGTGCTGTGTAACCCACATCAAAAAAACACATGAGACCCTATGGAGTAAAAGACCCCATAGCCCATAAAACACATGGAAAGTTAAAGGAACACCTCAAATCATGTCTAAGAGTGGGAGCAAAAAGAATCTCACTCTTAGCAGGAGAGAAAAAAATAAACCCCAAAAATCCAGCAAAGCTGCTGGGGACTCACCAGGTTTGGGAAATTAGCCTTACAGAGAATTCTCCCTAACACAGTATCTTCCATGTCTTTTGTGAAGTTATGTTTAACACTACTACAGTTTCCATTTTCTTGTTTCTCTCCTGAGGTTGTAGCATTGAGTCAATATCTGTGGTCTTGATAAGCTTGTTTTGTTTGGCCATGGTGCATCTCAGACATGCAAGTCCACCTAAACGGCCTCTGATGGGTTTGCTGATTTTCTACAGGATGCTGCCTATACCACCTCATTGCATTGTTTGCTGTACGATTCAGCACGTCAGCCATACTGTGGCTCTTAGCATAGGATATTTTATCCTGCTTCAATTCAGCCATCCATTATAGCCCCCTCCTAAATTGGGTGCATACCCGGGTTAGGAAGGAGAAGTATAGTGGAGGGTAGGGGGAGGCTTCCACCATCGCCATTCCTGCATCTACCTCCTGTGCCTCCATCCCCATGTCCTCATGAAACCTCCTTACCTGATATGTCCTGCACTGTAGATTTTTTTGTGGCAGCTTCACCCTGTAGTTGCCCTCTGTGTGCGAAGAGGTACCGGATGCGGCTATGTCCCAAAGTGCTACTTGGATTGTATTGCGGTCGTGACCCAGAACGCTGCTTGAGTGATGCAGTGAAATCTGCCCAATGTCTGGGGCCCGGTGCTCAGTGAGGATCAAGGGGACTGATCGGTGGGTTCGCTTTGGTACGGGCTGCCCAGTCCAGCTGTCACAGGGTTCTGTTGATCCAGCCACAAGCCAGTTCCACCTCCCAGGAATTGTGGCCGTCAAGCTACCTCCGAGGATCATGAATTTCGCAAAAACTCTGTTATCAAAACACACATAATTGGCTTGTACTGGCCTGCTGCAAATCTCTAAGCAGTTACGCAGAATGTGGGCCACTGCCTTCACATCTTATAGAATTAAGATGCAACACCGAACGCATGGCAACACATCAAGAAAATCACAAGTAACAGGCTTAACACAATTTTCACTTGCTACATTTTAAAGAGCAGATTTAATAAATGCTCTTCAGTAGAACACCACCAGTTTTATATGACAATACTCCAAGATGCATTAAAAAAGACTAACACGTTACCTTGCATTCTCATAAACCACCTACCATCCAGGAATTACCTGTTCCTTGCAGTTCTATAAAGAAATTGGATCAGAATCAGGAGGCAAGACACTGATCAGGCAATGATCACACCTTAGTCATCACAAACTGCACTAGGACCTTCAATTAAAGGGATTGGCCGTGTGCTGCCTCCTATTTAGATAAACAGCAAAAGGAAGAGACCCTTTATGGTGATGCACCAAAACTTTCAGTGGTAAGAATGCTTACTTCTCATCCAGATTGCACATGTGCATTCACATAAAAAATAAATAAACTAAACTAAACTAAACTCAAACAGATTTTCATGTTATGATATGCTCTGGCATTTATAATGTGCCTGTAGACTTTTGTTTCTCGTCGCGACAAGACAAGGAGGAGGAAACAGAGGGAGTCCAAAACAACGATTTTAGGGGTCAATCAGATCGCGCAAGTGCAGGGTAGTGGAAGGGGAGAAGTGCCAAGGGGCAGCGGGGGAGGAGTAGGGTGGGAGGGGAGAAGTGCAGGTAACTCAGAAGTGCAGCCAGCGGGTGGTTCAGTGCAGGTAATCCTAAAGTGCAACCAACAGTTGGCTCATAAGTACAGAGAGAGGGGACTGTAGGGTTGCAGCTACAGACCACAAGTGCTGGGGAAGCCAAGAGGCAATGCAAGGTGCAAATGGACATGCATGAGCCTGAGCCCAAGTTCATAGTGTGGCCAGGTGACCAGTGCATGGAGTAGTCTGGACATCAGCACGGGAAAGGAAGAGAGAAAGAAGAAGCAAAGAAAAAGGTCTGGAGTTGCTTCCGGAACTGGAGATGGTTCTGCTCAAGTTTGAGTGAGGCAGGGAGGCTGTTCCATAGGGAGATCCCAGCTGAAGATAGAGATTTGCCCCAGCTCTCTGCTTGGAAAAGCGATTGACTCTGAGAGTTGGAGGTGGATGAGCGTAGAGCTCAAGAAGGGATATGTTTAGGAAGAGCGAGTTGGAGGTAGTGCGATCACAGGCCCCAGAAAGCCTTGTGGGTGTTGCAGAGGGTCTTGAACTTGATCATTGCCACCACTGGGAGCCGATGAAGATATTTCAGAGCTGGAGAGATACGATCCCTGGACTTGAGGTTAAGGACAAGTCTCGCAGTCCTGTTCTGGATAGGTTTTAGAGGACGGAGAGTAGAAGCAGGAAGACTTAGAAAGAGGCTGTTGCAGTAGTCCAGCCTAGACCGGACCAGAGCTCTTGAGACAGGTGAGCTTCTGGGCGAAAGTGAGATAAGGAAGAATACCTCTGAGGAGGTGCAGCTGATAATTTGACTTCTTAGAGACGTCAAAGATGTGAGAAAAGGAGGAGAGGGTGGAGTCGAAGATGACCCAAAGGTTCTTAGCCTCACAGGTAGGGGCAGGAAGGGAGCCCAGAGTGGTCGGCCAGAGAGGGAGAGAGAGGAAAGGAGGGTGCTGGTGTTATGATGAGGAGGATCTCCGTCTTACTGGCATTAAGGAAGAGATCATTGGCGGCCCACCATTCCTGAATTGCGGCCAGGCAATCTAGAATGAGAGACGGAGAAGAGGCGGCTGAGGGGGGACTGAAAGAGAGCTGGGCGCCATCCGCATAACACTGAAAGTTGGAGCAGAAAGCAGCGATGCAGTGGGCAAGAGGTGACAGGTATTGGTTGAACAGCCAGGGAGAAAGGTTAGACCCCTGGGGAACACCACAATTAGAGAGAGAGGAAAGAACCAAGTTGGACCTCAGAGGGTTGATCCGTGAGACAGGAGGTCAGCCAGGCCAGAGCCTGATCAGTGATACCCAGGTTATCACAGAGGTGATTGAGCAGGATGGCATGGTTGACCGTATCAAAAGCAGAAGAAAGATTGAGGAGAATGAGGACTTCCGTGGAGGGGTACAGGTCAGAGGAACTCCCTGCGGAAGTGTTGCTGGTGCCCGAGGATTGGCCGAGGAGGAAAGAGGAGAAGGCAAGGTAGCCAACAAGGAGGAGGTGGGTGCAGGAGGGGTGGTGGAGGAAGGAGATAGCAGGGTTGATAGTTGCATCTAGAGAAACCAGATTTGTTTCTTGATCTGATCCCTCTCGGCGTGATCTACGCACTGACAATGACTGAGAGGATTTATTAAGTTATTCAGGATCCTGAAATTTCATACAAGTCTTTGGCTTACCAACCCTCTTTCCAATATGCGATGGAGAAAAATGCTCACAAGTAAATAATTCCACTCTGTGAGGAAAGTACCTCCACTTTTATCTTCGACAAACTGAAGGCCCGTTCTGGCCCCAAAGGTTCAGGATATTCGTTTTGCTGCTTGCACCTGTGCCAGCCAAGGCTATATCAGTATGGCGTGAAAGAAAATAATAGTCTGATAATTATCCTTTATTTATGAGAACAAATCCTCAATTAGGTTTTTTATGTGTATCTGCACGGAGGAATACCCTCACCTTGGTAATTAATGTCCTTCTCCACTGGATAAAGGGGCATTTAGGAGTATTTTCTTGTCTCTCCCATAACAATCCATTTTGCAACGACCTCTCTAGGCCTGCAGAACTAGTCAATATATTTTCTCCTGTTCCCTTTGTGATCTCTATTCATTTGAACAATTCTCATGGTTCAGAAACAGCTTAAGCTTTTCAAGATTTACTTTGCACAGAATTATTTGTATCCATCCCACCATCAGACCATGTAATCTTCTTTCACGAAGAGTGTAACTTTACCTTTTTATTACTGTTCACATTCACACATTCATTTGTCATGTTAATGCACCTATTGCCATGTTATTACGTGTATGGCCCACGTAAATCTAACTCTGCTATACTCTTCCATTATTTCTAATTTCATGATCATGTTAACACACCTACAGCTCAAAATCTATATTTCACCTGAAATTCTTCAACAGAAAGCAAGAGACTTTATCCGTGTGACAAGAATGTTGGCACTACGGTATCACTGACAATACGTGCACTTCATTTTATGGTTATTCTAAGCTGTTAGGATAAATTACTGGTTGAAAAGATTCAAATATCAAATGAGTTATTCCTAGAGTGGCACAAAAACAAAATGTTGTACGAAACCATTATTCTTTTTTATTGTTCACTTAACACCAGGGACCGTTTTCTAAGCGCGGGACCAGTATTCAAACCTGTATTGCTCTGTGTTGCCCCTGAGCTATGCTACCAGCTAAAGCTAATTGCGTTTATTTGTTTATAGTGTCTGCACATATTGTCCTTCTCTCTAGGGTGGTCTTGGTTTGGCCCTTTTCCCTTTAGGGTCCTTGCTGCAGCCCTGGTCTCTTTACCAGCATCTTAGCAAGGCTTTGCCTTAGCCTCTTCCAAGGCTTCTCAGGCGGATCGGCTCTTCCACGTTTTTGGCTTCAGTAGTGCTGTAGGGGAACTCTCCTTCTTCCCCATGGGTCAATCAATTTCCTCCAGGCTCTTCATGCAGCTTCCAGACAGTGAGTGCTCCAGGATAGTCCAGGCTCCTTCACCCAGGCAGCACCTCCTCTTTCAGTATGCAGCTCCTCTTCATTTACCAGTGTCTGGAGAGCAGTACAGGGAACCTGTCTGTTACTGAGACAAGTTCAGAGTGAGCTGGCTATAGTTTTATATCCAGCCAGACTTCTCTTCCTGTTGATCGTTGATTGGTGGAGAAGCCTTGCTTGTAGGATTGGATGGGAGTGTGTTTCCACTCTGGTCCTCCTGTGTTACGCTCTCTTTCGTATTTGGTCGGTTTGAAGTTCTGTTATTTTCTTCTCCAAATATTTGTATTAGTTTTGATTCTCCGTCATACAACAAAACACTGTACAATTTCAACTTCCCCTCCACCCCGCCAGAAGTGGTATCTGTCACTTCCCTTTATTAGCTTGGTCATAGTATGTTTAAAATTGTGATCTTGTGCGGAAACCATTGTGCCATATAATCATTTTGCTGATATGTCAAAACTAGGCCCCATGCCTGCTTGAATTTCTTCTGGTCCCCTTGGATTTTGTAGGTTACCCATTCCAATGTTGCAAAGTTCCACACTTTTTGTAGCCCGTTTTGTATCTTGGGAGCTGTCTGTTTCAATGTTTGTGCTTTTGCCAGCCACACCGCTACCAACAGGGTCGTCAGTCCTCTTTTCTGGGTTTTTGTAGGAGTTTTCGATCCCGGTTCCCACATTGCACACATCCATATCTTGTACCCATATGTTGCTTCTTGCATCCGTTTCTTGACCTCCCCCCAGAATGGTTGTAGTGTTGGGCAATTTCTCCATATGTGCAGCTAGTTTACCACAGCCGTACATGCCCCCCAACACTTATCTGATGTTTGGGGAAACATTGCATGGGTCCTGTCTGGCATAGAATGCCATTGAAGGGTTACCTTGATCTACATCTCCCTTAGTTGTATAGGGCAAGATAGTTTGGGGATGGCTCCCTATAGATATTACCACTGTCATCTTGGTATGGTCTCTCCCAAAGTTCTCCCCCATTTCCTCATGTAGTTCCACTGAACCCGCTCTTCTTGGTCGTTTAAGTGTTTGTATATATTGGATACAGAGCTTTTTGATCCTGTGTTTGTAGTTATAAATTGTTCAAAGGGCGTCAATTGTCTTGTAGCTGACTCCTTGATTTTTGGGGAGCTTAGCCAATGTTTCAATCAGTTACATTTGAATATTTCTCCCTTTGTCAGGCCTATATCCTGTAAACATTCCTCAAACGTTCTAAGTGACTGGCCCTGATACGTGTCCCTTATTTTCTGGCATCCTACTCTTTCCAACTGCCGAAATGCCTCCTTTTCCATTCCTGGTTGAAATTCAGGGTTTCCAAACATTGGATAGAATGGGGATGGTTTCACTGATAGTGCCCCTCTTTCCATTACCCTGTCCCATGTCTCTACTCCTACCCCCAGTATCTCACTGATCGTAGCATTCAGGCATCTCTTCCTTTTATCCATACACAGGATTCCCTGGAGGGGTCTTTCTGAAACCGCCCTATACTGTCGTGCTCATATTTCATGTTGTTCTCCCCTTAGCCATTCCTTCATGACCCGTAATTGTGCCGCCTCATAGTATCTTGGTAGTATCACCATTTTTACTATAGTCATTCTCTCCCCGGGTTCCATTTCAACAGGTCTGTTCTCATTTTTTCCAACGGCTACGGATAATTCGCCACATACATATGTTCTAACTTTTTTGTAAGAGTTATGTCCAAGTACGCTATCCCTTTTTCGGGTTGCTTCAGTTGCATGGTCGACTCCCATCTGTTCAGGACCTCAGGGCTCTCTGTTAAGTGTAGCATCTCAGATTTTTGCCTATTTTTAGTCCTGATATCACCCCAAATTCCTCCAGTTCTTTTATTAAACCGGAAGCGAGCATTCTGAATTCGACAGGGCTACTAGTATATGGTCTGTGAATGCAAATGTTTTCTGTGCTTCTCCTGCCATTTCTATTCCCATGAGCTAATCTAATTCTCATATCCTAATTAATAAGGGTTTGAAGTATATGGTGTAGCGCAGCGGGGATAGTGGGCACCCTTGTTTGGTTCCTCATCCTAGTGCTACTTTGCCCAACACTATACTGTTTGCAGTTATACGGATTGATGGTGTGTCATAGTTAGCCTGTACCATGTTGAGAAACTTGGTACCAACCCCATATGTTTCAGTGTATTGAACAATGAATGACCACTCGACCCTGTTGAATGCTTTTTCTGCATCTAGCGACACCAGAATTGCTGGGTTATTCCCGTTTTTTCTATTAGATGACTAATTCTACTAGTATTGTGAAGGTTTGTCTGGATGTATGAAGCCCGATTGGTCCTGGACAATAAATTTTGGTAGGAGATAAGTTAGCCTGTTGGCGAGTATTTTTGTGTATAGTTTTGCTTTGATTTTTCTTAATGCTGTTGGTCGGTATGACCCTGGTAGTGCTGGATCTTTCCCTTGTTTATGCAATACTACTAGTTTTGCTTCATTCATTGAGGGGGTTATATTTCCCTTTGTTTTAAATGCATTAAATAGTTTCGTGAGAATTGGGGTCAGAATGTTGAAGTATTTTTTGTAGAAGCTGGCCAGGTATCCATCCCGTCCCGGGGCTTTATTTTTTGGTAGATCCTTTATGGGTTTTTTTTTTTACCTCATCTTCCCTTATTTCCTCATTTAATTCTACCCGTTCTTCCTCCGTTAACTGCTGAATGGGGAGTCTCGCCAGGCATTCCTCTTGTTGTTCTTCTGAGGGATTATCTGATGCGTACAACCTCTGGTAGAGCTCCCTAAAGATTTCCCCATGTCCTCATTTGTTGTTTTGTCCTTACCCTTGCTATTTCAGAGTTTTTTTAATTGTTTGGGTCCCCTTCTTTATCTTTAATTGTCTAGCTAGGTGTTTGTCGACTTTATTGGCTTTCACATAGTGCCACTGTTTCAGGTATAGTAATGCTTTCCCTGCCCTTTAGTTTTAAGTGTCTCTAGTTGGCCCTGAGTATGTCTCAAGGCCTTTCTTAGCTTATTATTTGGGACTGTTGCCATTTCCTCTTGAATGTCTTACTTTCTCTTCCAGGTCTCTTTCCCACGGTCTTCTCTGTTTCTCTTTCCCCGCCTTGAGTGCTATGAGGTGTCCCCTTGTTACCGCCTTAAATGCATCCTATATTATTTCCTGTGGCTCTTGCTCCAAGTCATTTTCTCTGAAATATTGCTCAATCTTTTCTCTTATTATTTCGCTCTGTACTGGATCATATAGGAGGTCTGTGGGGAATTTCCAACTCCATAGTACCGCCTTTGTATTTCTCCACTTCAAGATCATCCACAGTGGGGCGTGGTCTGATAGGAAGATTGATCCCACTTGTATTTCTCCTATTTTTCCTAATAGCCCTGTAGTTGTCCAGATGTAGTCTATCCGTGAGCTGGAGGAGTGTACATGTGAGTAGTGAGTAAATCCCTGTTCCTGCCCTCTGATTAACCACCATATATTGTGGAGGGCCAATATGGCCATCTTCCGTCTTAACGCTTTGGATGTGGCTTGTGTTCCCTGTGTTATGTTCCCACTCCTATCCTTCTAGTATGATGTCTCATTTAGCAAAGGTCTCTAGTTTTGACAGTACTTCCCTTATATACCCATCCTGTCCTGTATCTGACACATATATCGACGCTAGCGTAATAATTTGGCCTCTTATGACCACATTCAGAAATATGCATCTTCCCTCCTTGTCCGCTACGGAGTCCTTTACTTGTGTTCCCAGCCTATCATGTAGTGCGATAAGCACCCCTACCTTTTTCCCCCCCTGTGTTAGCTTGGTATATTTGAGTGTATCCCCTGATTTTATATTTCCATTTGTCAGGTTTTCTTATATGCGTTTCTTGGAACATCAGTATATCATATTTTCCTCCCTGTAAGAGGTGTTCCACTTTTTTCCTTTTGACAGGGGTATATAGCCCCCTCACATTGTAAGTTAGTACTTTAAGGTCCTTCATATCCCCCCATCTGCCATTCCATGACTTTTGTTTTCTCCACTTCTGATATCCTCCCTTCCCTCTCCTCTCCTTCTCTTTCACCTCTCCCCAACTTGTCAACATCAACTCCCAACTTAAACTCCCCCCTTTCCCTCCCTCCCTCCCTTTCCTTGAGGAGTGTCCAGGTTCCTTTGAGCGCTCGAATGGTGTGTCCGTCGCACCTGGCCGTCGTGCCTTCCCAGAGAGATCATTGTGGGGATTACTAAACCCAACTAAATTTTCCAAGTTGCGCCCCCTCTTCCTCCTCCCCATGGGCTGCAAGCTTGTGTTAGGCGTTGTTCCTGGGTATTTCTTATGTTCCCATCTCCTCCTGTTTTTGTAACCTTTCGTCCGGTGTGCTCATACTCCTACTGTCCTTTTCCACTCCCATCTTTGTCCCACTTTTGCTTTTCCTTGTTACTGTTTTCCATTCCCACGGTTTCTTGCGGTTTCCCTCTCCACTTCGTTGTTCCTCTATGCTCCCTCCGTCTTTTCTTTGCATTTTTAAAATCTGTTTGCCTTCCTCACGTTGTAATCCTGTGAATTCGTGCCTCCCATGTGAACATTAAGCCAAAAGGAAACGTCCACTTGTATCTTACCTGCTTTGTCATTAGGAATTTCACCACTGGCCCCATCGGTCTCCTTTTTAGGAGCGTGGTCTGTCCTAGGTCTTGGTATATGTGTACATCGTTTCAGTTTATTCGTGCCACCCTTGCTTTGCTTCGGATCTGTTCCTTCTGGCGTATGATGTAATTGCTACCAGTACATCTCTTGGGCGGGCGCCTGTTTCTCCTGTCCTCCTTGGTCCTACTCGATGTATTCTGTCCACTTGGACGAGTTCCTCCTTGACCATTGCCATTATTTCTGCAAAGAGTTGCTGAGCTGTGCTTTTTGAGTCTTTGTCCTCCACCGCTTGTGAGTTTTTTTTTTATCGGAATGTCCGATCGCCTTGAGTGATTTTACAGGTCCTCACTTTGGATTTCTAGATTGTGTGTTAGGTGTGCTAAGGGAACCAGTGTCTCGTCATTTTTTTGTGCGACTTCCTCTATGTTCTTTACTGTTCCTATATGTTCCGTAAGGTGTCCGTACTTTCTTCCAGCTTGGCCACATCTATTCCGAGTTCTTGTAGTGATTGTCTCATTTCAACTTTCAAAGTCTCAAATTGTGTTCGGAAGGATGACATAAATTGAGTTTGGAATTCTTGAACCAACTCTGCATGTCTTCTTTGCTCGCCATCCTGCCTTCTTTTCTGGTAGTCAGCGTGGGTTGGCTTTGGGGGGGGTTTCCCTCTTTTGGGGTTTGCTATGTTCACTGGGCCCACCAGTTGTTTGATGCTTGGCTCTTATCTTACTTGGGGGCTTTGTTGAGTTGTTGACGCCACCTTCGCCCTTGTCTTGGACATGTGGATGCTGTTCGGGCCTATTCCGATGTGCCCCTCCTATATATATATATATATATACTGTGTTTCTCTTTTGCTCACGTGGATGGGGAAACTTTCTGTGGTGTCCCCTGATTGTGCCTCTCTTCTCGTTCTTCTTTCTACTTCTGAGGGGGATATTCATTGTTGTTGTGATCTAATTCCCCCGGTTTTATATTTGGTATATTGGGGGGAATTGAGGAGGAGGGGGGGTACCCCGCCACTTTTGTTCTTGCTTAGGCTCCCCCACCTGTAGTCTCTTGGTTCTTTTCCCCTTACTTGCTGTCTCCCGGTCAGCCTGACCATTTGATCATTGAACCCCTGTTAGGTCTTGTTTCCTTTGTAGGGTTATATATTGCCTCCCTACGTTCTCTGCTTCACTTGATGGCTGGGGCCTTCTTGTTGTTTCTTTGCTCCACCTCCTCCTTTCTTTTTACCTCTATGTACTTAGACCCCCTCGGCTCTTTCTCCCTTTGCTTTTTCCCCCTTTGTGTTATAGCTCGCCTCTTCTTCCCCCCTCCGAGTCCGGGGCGCTATCCTTGGTACTCCTCCCCCTCCCCCCACTCACCAGTTGGTGTGCTCGCTTCCCACTCGTGGGTTGGGGGGGTGGTATCTCAGCTTTCCCTCCGTTTGTCGGTGATTCGACGGTGCCTCAGGTCGGATGGGTTCTTTCCTCACTCGTTCCTGGCCGCTCAGTATTTCCCACGTCGCCTCCGGTGAGTCTTTGCCTCGGGCTTCTCCTGCTCCCCCACTGGGTGTGCATTAGTCGGGCCGCGCCTCCCGCGTCTCCTGCTTCCTCTTTGGCTATGCCTTTGCCAGCTCGTGCTGCTGCGTATCACTGCGTTTTGCTGGGCAGGGTTATTCTCTTTGCACGGTGCAGCTGCGTATTTCCTTATCCCTCAGTGGGGTTCTTTCTATGTTTCCCGCTTTCGGTGTGCAGGATTTTTATTGAAAGCTGTGCCACACATCTCCTTTATCTATTTTATGTTGCGGCCTGGTGGGGAGAGACACTCAAGCATGTCGTCCTTGCTGGCTGCCATCTTGGAATACCTGAAGTTCTGTTGTTTTAATCACCTTTTCACTTTCTTTTATTTATTTGTCTTGTGTCCCGGGCAGCTTTAAAATGTGATTGTCTTGTCTTTGGGTTCAGGTTCTAATTTTATTAACTTAAGTGCACCCTTGCATTTCCCTATGTTCCTCTATGGGGATTCAAACCCATAGGTTCTATGTTGTGCCTATCATCCTGGACTTGTGCTGGCGCTGCCAAAGGAAAAGGCCTGGGCCTTTCCTCTAAGCTCCTGCATCGCCTCGCTCCACTACCCTCCTGCAGCATTGAATACACTGTTGTCTCTGCTCCTGGAGCTCCAGTCTGGGCATGGTGTGGGGTGGATGCCCCGCAGTACCTCCACCTGGCATGTGCTGCGTCATTGGTGCCGCTGTATTCTCCTGCATCGCTGCTTCACCCACCTACTAGAACAGCCCAGTTGGGCAATTTATTTCTTTTTGCTTATTGTTGTCAAATTTTAGGCCTGCTGCACAATCAAATATTCCTGTTCTACCTTTTTCAGGCGCCTCTTTGTTCAGAAGTCAAGTTACTGCAGAGATCCTAGTCTTTAAATCCAGATGTGTCCGGTTTTATTCTTCCTGTTTCCTAATAGCAAACTGGTTTGCTGTCCTTTTAAAAAGGGCGAAATATGAACATTTGTCTTCCATTGTGGAATGGGAGATATATAGTTTTATATCGTCTGGGGAATCCATAGCATAATAATAAATAGTGAATTTCATGGCATGTAGGAGCAGTAAATAACTTTATTCCAGCATGAAGTAACAAGTTAAGTAAGTGGGTAGGGAGACCCCCAGGGGCTCTCAAGTTTCCAGCTCACACAGCTCCAACTGCCCCTGTCTCACTCAAAGTTCAGATCATAACAGATAGTTCTGGATGGAATCCCCCTCACTGCAGGTTCCATCATGAATGGTCCTTTAGGTTTCAACACATAAAACACCTCCCTCCTTACACCCCTTGTGGAATCATGCCACCACTACTTTCAATCAGGTTACTCTTAGCTACTCTCTCTTTATTCCAAACTCTGCCATCCTCCATGACAACTGCATCATGAAAAACCCTCTATCCTCTGTAGTCCACAGAACCTACTAGCACTTGTGGAAACCCAACCCGGTTTCTTGGCATGTAGCAGCTCCCCTTCTAGGACCTGTCTACTCTTAACATTCTTGATTGTATTATATCTGTCCTTCATCCTTTCTGCCTTGCACCTAACCACATCCTTCAATATTTGCTCATCCCACTCCACAAAGCACACCCGCCCCAGCCATGGGAGACATACTGCTTCGTGTGCTTTCCTTCTCTGTAACACTTCAAAATGGTACAAGTCCAGTGGTGGCATGCAGCATCAGCTTATATGCATATCTGTGTTCCACTATCTTTTCCCAACTCTGTCCCATCTCTCTAGCCATCCTCACAGGCTGCATCAGGGTGCAATTGAACCTCTCAACCGCTCCATTTGTCTCTGGATCGTACAACAAGGTATTGTGGTATGTGACCCCCTTACTCCTTCCAGAATTATATGCAAGTAGCTTCTTCTGAAAGCATTCACTCTTGACTACTTTATCAAAAAAACCTACAACCACTTAGGAGTCAACCTACTGTACCACTATTACTGCTACCTACTTAAAATACCTTCTCCTTCCACCACATCCAAAGCCACAAATTCTCAGGGTAAACTGCATATGGTATTTCCCCTTCCTGTAATGGCTTGACATGTGAAGAATGATGGTCTGGAGGCTTGCCTAGAGCAATTGCCAAAGGAGTAAGATTCATTCTAAATCTTCCAGCCATCAGCTGTTTGTTTTTGCTTTCCCAAGGTAAACTGGGCAACTCCAGCGGTCTTAAGTGGTTGGGTGTGGTTCCTAAGAGCCTATTCTGTTTCCCCACATATCCCACACCCTTTCACCATTTCACCATGTCCTCTATATTTGTATCCACCCTAGGCCACCAATAGTTGCCCCTCAACCTTCCTTTTTGTTTTTATTATGCTGAGATGACCTTCATGTCCAGCACCCAAAATCTTACTCAACACACTCAAAGGAGGTACAACCCTACACCCTTTACACAACAACTCTCCTTCCATACTCAGTTCATCTTTGACCTATGAAATGGATTTAATGAGTCTACACCAGACAAACCATTCCATCCCACGCCTACCATTTCAATAACTTGTGTCAACTCAACATCTTCCTGCAAGGCTGCTGCCCACTCATTTACGGCACAACTGCAAACCAAAAACATTTGTTCATCCTCAAAGTCCTCTCCCTCTCCTCGAACTGTTTTCCTGCCCTAGAAAAGGTGTCTATCACATTTTCCCATCAATGAACTTATTCCTTGTTTCAAGGTCATGCCCCTGTAGTGAGGTGAGCCATCTCATTATTCTGTGAGACTCTCAGTCAAGTCTCTCACTCATGAAGATCCCTATGACAGGCTTGTGATTCATTTACATTTTAAACTTCCTCTCCCATAAAAATGCCCTACATTTCTTTACAGCCCATACCACACTTAGGGCCGCCTTCTTAATAACTGAATATTGAGTTTTAGTATCATTTGTAGTACACGATTATCATGGGAGCTACCCTTCTGTCAGGGCATTGCTCTCCTTTAGGTTTCAGGGTTTTTCAGAACACACACATGGGGGCTAGATGGGTGGTAGCCTGACGTTCATGGCATCTCCTGCGGTCACAGGCAACCAACACTATTGTGGACTAGGCACTTCCTTGTTCCTGCGTGATGGCTGCTCAACTGGCCTTGGATATCTCACAAGTGAACTCTAGTCTCTGAGCGTGGCATCCTATTTAATCCACACCTAGAGACCGGTCCATGCTTCACATTGTTTCTGCAAAGCTTACCGCGGCAGCTCCGTCCCGACCTGCAAAGAGAAAAGTCAAGGTGTTATCAAGACAAACAATGGAACTCTTGATACTTGGCAATAGGATTCATACTCACCAGCCACATCGTAGATCCTTCGTCCTCCTCATCTGGTCTTCGCTTTCAACTCTCCGAACTCCCGATTCTGCTTGCCCCGATCATAGGCTCACCGTTCCACGATCATCGCGACCGCACCTACAGAAGAAAGGATGGTAAAAAGATTAGAATTACAACAGAAAGGCAGCTGATCGCTCCGCACCTTATCGCGCATGTTCAATCTCCACCAACATTCCAAAAGGACATTCACGCTGCATCAACTCCACCGGCAGCATTCAATTAAACAAACTGAAAGTTGCAGATTGCGCCGCAGTCATCTGCACGCATTCTGTCATTAGCAGCATCCAGATAAGCTGTCACGCAGCATCATCGCTGCAAAGCAATAAAAGACGCACATCAGAGCGCACTCAGGAACTTACCTGCCTCAAATGCACTATGTGCATGCTTAAGGAAACTCAGTCCATCATTCTCATTCACCTCTAAGAAGAAAGGTAGAAGGATTAGAAAACTGAGGACAAGACACACTCTCATCACTCAACTCCCTGTGGAAAGAAAGCAATCAAAATCTTACCATTACCACAGAGGCTGTATACCTCAAATCGCAGCAGGTCTGGCAAGAGAGCCATTGAAGCAACTGGAAACAGCCCATCTCCAAGAACTGGCACCCCTGCGTGATACAGGTGAGCTTGCGCACTAGAATTTGAGGCATCACATTCCACGGGAGTGGGAGAGTGGGAAGGGAGTCACAGATCGGGGTCCCATAAAGTTATAATCAGTTTCTCTTGTGCTTACAGAACCAGCATCCAGTGTTCCCTTCAAGCCCATTGAGTGGAGGTCTGCTAGGCCCTGCGCAGAGTCCAGGTAAGCGTTACAATGATGCAAAGGCCACAGCCCATTCCACTCCATTCTGCTTCTGCGCCAGTACTGCACATAGACCTGACACTCTGGCACCTTTCACGACACACTTATCATAGTGTGTCAAAATTGGCTGATGCCAGTACTTTAGCCAATGCTCCTTCTACATACTAAAATTCACGTTCGCACTCACTGCTCCACCTGAATTCTATTTGTGCCTTACATAATTCCCTTATATTTTTACATCTGTCAGCAAAGTGGCTAACAAATTTAGAGTAAAGCTCTACCAATCGCCAAAAAGAGATGAAATGCTATCGGTTCTCTGGGGTCTCTGAGTTAGTTATGGCAGTAGACAACTCCCTCTTAGGTTCCACTCCTGCCTCACTTAATCTATGCCCCAGATAATCTATGGAAAGACAGCTGAAATGTATGATTTTCCCTCCTCAGTGTGAGACCCGCCTCCCAAATGTCTTGCAATACCCGAGACAACCTTTCGTCATGCTCAGTCTCTGTACTCTCAGTGACACAAATATCCTGCAAATAGGCAACACTTAGAATTCAATTCAGAGACCAACCCAAAGGGCATCCTTTTCAAACTATAGGTTCCTTCATGTGTTAGAAACAGGGTATAGTCTTTCAAACTTGGGTACAACCTGACCTGTTGATATGCTGAGGCTAAGATAAGGGCACTGTGAGACTGGCAAAGTATCAAGGGAGACACAGACTCAACAGTATTCATTTTAAAACCTTTATTTACTAAGGTTCCTGCGTTGGTGGAATGCCTGACTGACCCTAACTCTAAAGGGATGGTTTCCTAAACTAATGGTACAACGTTCTTTGATAAACACTTTTTTTCGATTGTTTTTTTGAAATGTTAGTTTTCAGCAAAAAAACTAATCTATAAAAATAGGGAGGTGGGAAAGTGCATTTGAGGGGTTAGGGGGGTCGGGAATAGAGAAAAATGGACGATGGGGTTTGGGGAACCCCCCAAAATTAAAAAATAAAAGATTCAATTCATGTTTTTGATGAAGAATATTCATACAAAAACTCACCGAAAATAAAATCCATTGATGAAAGGCCATAGAACCATTTCTAATGGCCATCGTTATCGAATAGTATGTCTGTGTCTAAACCTATGCATGCCTTCACGCTTTACAAAAAATGTGATGGGAACTCTTTTGAAAAGGACAAATAGTGATTCAACAAAAATGGCAAAACCAAAATTGGTTTCAGGTGGTCTTCTCACCAGGTGCAAATTGGTCAATGTCACCAAGATGGTTTCACTCAACTGGGCTGTTTGTAAGAACTTCTCCACGTGGCCCTTAGAGTGATTTCAAATACCTTCAGTGTCTTTGAGTTCCTTGGGGTTCCCTTCCCCAAGCTTCAATCCTTTCAACACTAAAAAGAAAACCAATAAGTCTCCAACTTGGTTGGGCCTCTTAGGGTTTCCTTCCCCAGGCTCAGGCCCCTTTCAGCTTTCAAAACACAAAATCACTTTTATCAAGATGCACCTTACTTTCTCCAATAGGCCTCCCAGGGTTCTCTTCCAGCTTTCAAAAGACAAAAACAATATATGTCACAGTTCCTTTTTTGGTTTCACACGCACCCTTTCTCATACTTGGGCCCCTCTAGTTCCAGATACCAATTCAACAGGCCAGGATGTGCCTTTTCCTTATATATAGTCTTTATTACATACCATCTTCTCATGGGGTAGAATCGGAGGCTTTCGAAAACGCCAGGCTCATTGCTTTTCTTCAGCGCGATCACTCTGACCCCCCTTGCCCCTCGCATTGGTTCTTACTCTAGCTTTCCTTCGCACTTTTTATCTTCAGGTGCTTCCTGCACCATTTTCATGTATTCCTTTCCCTTTGTCGTGCACACTTGCACTGTCCTTTATTCCTTCTCTTTGTTGTGCCTTTTGCTCACTTCTTTCCCTCTTCCGTGCACCCCTGCACCTGTTTCTTTCTTTCTGAGTTGCTTGCACCCTTTTTACACTGTCTTTTCCACAGGCTTCTGGCCCTCTTTCTACTTGCATCACTTCATTGTCCAACTTCACTCCATTTATTATTTCACACACGCGCGTCTCCCTAGTTTCGCCCTTACACTGTTTCTTGTATCTTTGTATTGTTGAAATCTTCCCGTTAAGTTCAATCGAACACTCACACAAACACTGTTCTCTTTCTTACATGTTTGTAGTGTTATTTTGTATCACGCTCTTCACCACCCGGTTCTGCAGTGCTTTTCGACTCACCGGGCTGATGGCTCTTCATGCTGAGGTCAGGGCCTCACCCAACTGCCCCTTGGACACTTGTGGGCTGTCTCACCAGCCCAGGGGAATGGGGATTCACATACACAGGTTCTGCAGAGGCCCAGCACGCCTCTCGGCTCCCATACATGGACTCTTCTTGGCTCACTGGAGACACGGCTGCGTCGCCATGCTTCAGCTCTTTATAACTGCTGCTTCTTAGCGTTTTGGTCTCTGGCCTCCAGTCCTGGGCGCACCTGGTATCTCGGCTCTCCTCCCAACTCGCTCTCCTACTCACCGATCCATTTGTGTAATACCACACCTTTTATAGTGAAAAGACCAGTTAAGTGGAGTCTGGTGTCAATGGCTACTATTAAATGCCTGACCCTGCCTGACTCTATTAGCAGGACAACTTGAGTTCTTCCAGGGTAGGTTTCCCTTATTTTCCACATGTTATTCCTATGTGTAATCTTACTGATCTTAGTTGCCTCTTCCTCGTCTCACTATTTGGTTTAAATGGGGAGTGAGATGGTATGAGATGGAACTTGACATTGACAAGCTATGTTATGACAGGGTGATTGCTAGATAAAAGGTGAATCTCTATGTATTAAATTACTCCCTATGTTACGCGCCCCCCCTACCCCCAAATATGTGAGCACAGGCCTGTATAGTCCTTCCCATGATCTGAACTGGGGAAAGATAAAGAAGCGTTGGAATTAAGATTAGGTCTTTGTCTCACCTTGCTTTCCCCTTTCCCTGGGGTTGCTCTGGGTTTGTCTCTTTCTTGGGTTAGAGATAGTGGGGCCTGCATAACCCGCAAAGGCTTCTGGGATTTCTCCACGTATTGTCCCATTGAAATACTGCATCACTCCTTGGGTCTTCTCCTGAGGGCAGCCCCCAGTCTCCCCTACCCAGGTGATCTTCCCTCACTTGTCGACCCCCAGGGTTGGGATCCAAAAGCAACGGCCCTCCCCAGACCACCTGAATAGAGGTTTTTCTGGGTCTAAATGTGAGAATACCCCTACGTTTCTCATAGCATTAAAAAATGTTTGCACCTGTGACTAAGCTCGATAATAAACCTATATTCGGGACTGGTAACCTGTCCGCAACTACCTCGTGGTTTAGTCCACACAGGTCCTTGCATAACCAGACATGCCCACTAGCCTTTCTCACCACCACTATGGGTGATACCCACTCAGAGGCTTCTTCTGACTCATTGACTCCATCCTGCTTGAGCTTGAGGATCTCAGATGTCAACAACTGGTTTGGCATTATCTTTCCGTCAAATGCAATGATGAAAACTCTTAAGACTCCCTGACTCTAGCCTGAACACTTCCTTTAACCCTTCCTTACGACCACTGCTATCAGACCGGGTTGTTGTGAGGGGTCAGAAATGAGAGGCAGGAATGAAGCAAATCACATTTGGGCAGCTGGTGATAACATCAAATGGTTACTTGAGGCAAAGATTATTAAGTGTTTTGGCCAAACAATGTATAGCAATGTCCTAGAAGCTAAAGAAGGGGGCACAATATTGTTTATGCTGCGAAGATTTTGAACTATGAGGTTCAGCAAAAACCGCTGCTTGGTATGGGGCCCTGAGAGATGGTACTCGAGAACCTTCAGAGAATTTTGAGGCATGGAACGCACTCCTCCTTGCAAGGTTTCGCCCATCGGACGATGAGCCCCCCGTAAACACTTGATGATGGCTTTCTTTGAACATATGATTCCATATGTTCTTTGTTAATGAGTGTCGGTTATGTTGGACCATGTGCCTCATTTGATTTGACTGAACTGTATCCACCCTTGTGGGGGCTACCTGCGAGACGATCCCTTGCAGACACTTACTGATCCCTGCCAAATCATTAGACGCCTTATTTTCTTGTATGTTGTTTTCTTTCCTTTTTGGTTTAAGGTTATACTCTGTTGTTTTTCATAGTATTGGGCATTGTATTTGCTCCTTTGGGGTGTTATTTTTGTCTGTGGATTTAAATAACTGAGAATACTGATAATAAATAGAATTTAAAATAAATTGAAGCGAAGAATAAATGAAGTGCCATTGGGTCGTGGGTTTATGAGTAGATGGGTTTGTGGATATGGGTAACAGATCTTCCTGGGAGCACAGAGTCTTGTTGTTAAGTCCAGCCAAATGGTGAGTCAAATTGTGTTAGTTAATAAAACAAATGTAAGGGGTGCTGGAGAGCAGCGTTTGCCAGTGTTTTCTGGGTTTCGTTTGGTTTCATAGGAAGATAAGCAGGATGTATGCTGGAGGATTTATAAACAAAGGGGTGCCTGGTCAAAATCCCTTTTCCTCCAGGCTAATAAATGTAAGAACAAACAGAAATGGACCAAAGGAATAGGGAATGCCGCATTTTATACATTTATCTTTTTAGAAATATCAATAAATGTCACACTTTTAAATTCAAATTAGTTTTATTTTCATACACAGATATAAAATATCAATTCATAAAAGATATATAAAAAACACTTATCAAAATTCAACTCGCATATATTCACTCCTACCATCATTCAATATCAGTTTAAAAATATATATACATACCACACCTGCCTCCTTGACCACTTGGTCAACAATCTATCTTGTTTCACTCTGAAATGTCCTCCACCTTATTCACAGATGGTCCTATCTGTGTTTGATCAATTGCACAGATATAAATGTCTACATATGTTTCGGTTGTCTATTTGGACTTCAACACATCCGTCCACTTGATAATGAAACATTCATCAGGACCACAATGGGGAATTCAATCATTCCTGTTAAACCGAGTAGGGTGAGTTGTATCACCTATAAAATAAAATAAAAACCATTAGCAATCTAAAACTTGAACCATTCCCTTATCATTTTTTTAATTACTGTTAATGTAAAAGAACATGATTCTAACAAGTAATCATTAGATCACCATATCTGAATGTTGTATTATTACATTACAGAAATATTGTTAATTGGATTAATCCTATTCGCACCTATGTGTGGAGATCTGTACATTTGCCCCCACCCCAAGGATGCAAAAAAATATATATGAGGAGAACCTCTTCAATTGGGTTTTCATTTTACACTCTAAATTAGTGAAATACTTATTCAAAAAGGCAAAGCCCAATGTTTTTCATGTCAATGTACAATATTTAAGACGTATCGTTAATTCATTGAGAAGGGTTCTTCGTGACCTAGTTCAATGTTGGCAGTCTCTACGTCAATTTATGGGTACATCATCTCATCACGTACCAATTGATAGCCTACAGGGAAAGGAGTCTATATTTAACTTGGTATCCAAAAAGCAACCTGGAGGATTATACATCACCTTAATGCAACCTAATACTTACATCCACATTAATCTTCGTGGGCCCAAATTGTTAAATAGAAGTATCCCAAACTTGGAACTCTAGTTTCCGGGCGAGTCTTCCAAATTAATACGCCACTATAGTGTCCCTGTGGTAAAGTGATGGAGGATATCATGAACTATAGCTTCCAGACATTCTCATGTAGTGCCATTTCTCAGTATGGCTCCCGTTTTTACACTTTAGTTGGGTATTCATTGTAATTAGCAACATCACTCTTTCTGTGACTCAAATGAATCACAAGCCCGCATAATAGATTTAGAAAATTCAGAAACTTGGTATGGAAAATACATCGCATTCGTGGGCCATATCAAATCAGTCTACTTTCATGGAATATTGCTCTAAATCATTACTGCTTTACTCCACACTATTTACAAATCACACCCAGCGTACTCACCTTACATGCGCAAGGACTGTCTTCTCAATCTTCTGTCTCTATTAGTCTCGACTATGTTGTTAGCGTAAGAATTAAACAATCTGCATCCGCCTTTAGCTAATTTATGCGGTAATGCATGAAAAAAGAAAGAGGACTGACACGTAGTGTTTTCTTCCTCTCTGTTACACGTTGTATCATGACATTATAAAGTTATACTAAACTTCTGAATAGACGTTAAAGGTCATATCACGTGATATACTCCAATCTGTTTACAATCATCTGAATATGCGCGCGGGAACCGCATAATATGTCTCTCATTAGATTCCAATCGTATTAAATAGAACCTCGCTTGTATATTTCTTAGTAATATGATTGCATCACTTAAAACACATGAAAGACAGGCCGTATCACAGAAATATATTGACAGTCGAGGTCTCCTCTCAGATTAGGTAGTCCACAACATTGGCCATCACTTTTCGATGAGCACCATTACCAGCTATTTGGCCAATCTTCTTTATCCAATGCTAAAGCCACCTTAACTTTGATCAAAGAACCCTCTTAATGGGCCACCCATATACTTGCCAGGGTGTCAGTGGGTTATAAGTGTATTCCACTCCACGGAAATGTTAAGTCCGTGTTTCACCGTATCTAGTTGTTAAATCCAATGCTGTTCTATTTTATGTAGGGCCACCGTCATATCGCCGCCTCTTTTATGCAGTTTCACACTTTGTAGTACAAACCATTTTAAATTGGTATCTGAATGTTGATATTGTATAAAGTGGTCCAATAAGGATTTGTCTGCCACTTTATTGCGTATACAACTTCAATGCTCTGCAATGCATTGCCTTACCTCTCTCGTGGTCTTGCCCACAAATATAAAGTCACAGGGACACATGATTATGTAAATCATGTTCTTAGTACGACAATTTGTATGCATTCTTAATTTCTACCTTACACTTCCATGGTTGAACTCCAAACATGTCTGGGTTAAGAGGCAGGCTACACAATTGGCACATTTGTGGTGTCCCACTATGGGTGATGAGCCCTATTGGTTTAGAACCGTTTGTTCTATGACAGAAAACTTTTTCTTGTTTAAACAGTCCTTGCACATCACATGTGCCAGTGGGTGAGTAGTGTGCTAGTAGTCTGCTAGTCAAAAACAAATTCATAAACAAGATTTCACAAGTACTTATTGCACTATAGTTATGGTGAGTATCCATAGGAAACCTGAAGATTGAATTGCTAATAACTTTTGACTTGCATGATAGATTTTCCTGATATTTTGCAAAACATAACGTTTGTCAAGGACCACCCCCAAATCAGAAATTATGGAAAAGATTATTTAAAAAATGAATAAGGCAAATAAACACTGTTTTCGGCCTATTGCCATTCATTTTCCCATAGAGAAAAAGTCACGATTTCTGCATAGTGCAAAAACCGCTGTATGGAATTCGACCAAATAACAAGCAACTTGGCCACAAAGCGTTAACTCAATTTCCGGGAGATATCTGGGGTTATTCCGTCCCTTCTCCTAAAATTATACCTATACCTCTGATGCTTCTTTCAAGAAATGACAAAGCAGACAATTTTGACTTGCTTGATGGATTGGGATGACGTTACTCCCCTTCCCCTTAAAACATTTAAATCTGCCTTGGTGCTTTGCAGCAGAGAGGCTGAGCGAGGCTAATAACTTTTGACTTGCTGCAAGGATTTGGATGACCTTTTCTAAACAAAGGTTGTTTGATGGCCCCCCCAAACTGTACATTTTGCGAACAATTTGTTAAATAATGAAAATGTTATTAAGAAAGCATAAAAACACAGCTTTCAGTCTACTCCCATTCATTTTGCCATAGTGAAAAATGCTATTTTCGAACAGCCCTAGCATGAAAATCGCTTGTCAGATTTGGACCAAATTCGAAACAATTTGGGCACAAAGCATTGACTTAATTTCCTTGACTGGTTTGGGGGTAAATCCATTCAGTTGTTTTTAAAATTGTTGAAAGATCCATGGAAGTGCCCCCTGTTCCTTTAAAACCTTTACACTGTGAGAAACCTGAGGGCATCCTCACATCTACTCCCCTTGGGTCCTCTTCTCGGGTGGCCAGAGAAAGTCTATCGCTTTTGGATCCTGACCCTGGGGGTGGAGAAGCGAGGGAGGATCACCTGGGGAGGGTGCGTGGGGATTGGGGATGAGATGTCCTCAGGTGAGACGTGGTATTCCACACTTCCATTTCAGGAGGAACCCTCTATCCCGAGGCATTTATAGGGTTTTGTTACCACTGTCCAAGAAAACACCAGGCGATATTTTCCACCTAGAAATACCAAGAAGAGGGCGAAAAAGAATGGGTACCACAGACGAGACCTGGTATCCCCCTTTTCCCTGTGAAAACCAACCTAACTCTCCCCCATACTTTATGGGCTACTGTAAGACATCTCCCCTCATTTTCCCCCATTCAACCGATTACAGTACTGGGATGAGGAAGTGTCGGATAGGAGTAGTGAACAACAATAGGTATTTTCACCACTCTGGTACTGAGACGAAGAAGAAGGTTTTGAAAGGGTACCATTGGAGAATTCAGGCATGTCCCCCAAATAGGCTGCATAGAGGTCAGGCAATTACAACTACTAACCCACACCTGTGAACCCTTAACACTCCTAGGGAGTATAAAAGGTGGGGCTGCACACCATGGAGGAGAGCAGGAAAAGCAGGGAACGAGCGGGCTGGAGAGAAACTTGTTGGAGCCAGGATTGGAAGCAGCATGAGTCGGGAGAAGTAGAGCGACACCCAGACCGAGCGTGGGCTACGAGAGGGTCCAATTGTCCGGTTCCTGACAACCACAGAGGGAAGCTGTGCTTCGCCCAAAGCCGACAGCCACTGCGGCAAGTGGGAGAGCGAGAGAAGCTCTTGGTGGCCGCCGCAAGGGAGGCGAAGCTTGTGGATCGAACAGAGAACCGACGAAACAGAGCAGTCACTCACAACCGTTGAGTATAGTCCAGGGAACACACTGTCCGGGGCACCTGCTAATACTGATCTGTATTTGAGAATGCAGAACAAACTGAAACCAGTAATTTGTGAATGCCAAGTGATCTGAAAGTAATTTGGAAATAATCCTGAATAATATATTGAACTTTTTGAAAGCCAAGCAAGTAGTGAACACTTGAGAATGAGATGTCGTATATTGAATATCAAACTGAATGAAAACTTTGTGGGCAAAGCTACGAAAGGAAGCTACGGGGAAGGGAATCCTGCGGCTTGATGAACTGCATTGCTGTTGCTGTCTTGAGGATGGAACTTGGGAAAGGGAACCCCAAGGATTTGTTGAACTGTTCGAACTCGGTAAAGGTAATCTTGAGACTGTTGTGGAACTTTCTTGAACTTGGGGAAAGGGGAACTGAAAGGGAAGCTTAAGAGCTGGAAGAAGCTCAGAACTTTGTTTAATCACCATTTCTTTTATTTTTGACATTCCTACACATTGTTTAGCTTTAGTTGTCAGGGCAAGGATAGGTTTTGGACACAGGCTTTTAAGTTAAACTTTCTGATTTTCCTTCGTTTCTTGCAGGTAGGGAAATACCACTTTAGCTTATGTCAATGATATTTGATTTAATAAGCTATTTTATTTTGAACTTTGAATCTGTTCTCTGCGTCTTGCTTCATGATGCCTTCAAAATATATTGTTAAATGTACCCATTTCTCCACCCCAACGTCGAGTCACTGAACTTACACACTCGACGCCGGCCCGGAGAAGAATTCGACCGTCGACAGCTGCATGACGGATTTAGGCCTAGGAAGGCCTCTGGCCTCGGGCCGGGCCTTGGAAGGCCGCTGGCCTCGGCCCTGAAAGTAGAGAGAGTGGGGGGTGAACATACTCTACACTCTTTTGGTATATAGGTACATTCTTATATATTCCTACACTTACAAGCCCGCTGCCACAAGGTGTGTATGGAGGGTACCCCTTTCCAATTCTGCCCCAAGTGCAACCGCAAATACCCTTGGGTCGACAGGCACGCCACGTGCAATCTCTGCTTGCCGAGGGACCACCCCGAGGCGAACTGCAGAGCGTGTATTAGGTTTAAACCCAAAACACTTAAGGACCGTTCGATCAAGCGTTGGGCCCACCACACCAGGCGTCAAGAGGCCATGGCAGCAGAGGGCGCCTTCAGCGATGGCAGCAACGCTGTGCTTTCGGACGGCGAGGGCATTATGGCGTCGAAAGACAGCCGAGCGCAAGTCCCCGACCTCGGAAGGTCGTCCGGCAGGGCGGCTATGGGGAAGACCCCCGGCGACACAAGCGCTTCCCACAGCACTTCCACAAAACACATGAAGTCCAACCGGGACTCGACGCGCACGTCGAGTTCTCGGAAAGAGGCACATAGAAAACGGTCCGAATCGGTGTCCTCTAGGCGTTCTCGATCAAGATCGCCGCATGACTCCAGGCAATCATCCACTGTTGCCAAGAGTGCCTCGCTCCCCAAGGTAACGGATGTTCGATCGTCGGAGGACGAAGCCGACTTCCATCCCCAGACCACACTCCAGGAGTCGGCGCCCGCAGGCCGCGTTAAGGTGGCTCCCGAACCCCTACCTCCACACTCGAAGGATACGGACACTACCCCCGAACCTCGACGCCAGGCGTAGAAAGGCTTCGAAGGGGGAAAAAACAGGGAAAACACTCTTCCACTCACGGGGAGGGGGAAAACAACAAAGGAAGCAGCCTCTACCTACTTCCACACCTTTAAGACACTCCACTCCTCATAAACAGACAAAAGTCCAAGTCTTCTGCTATCACAAAGACCCCTACTTGGACCACCAAGTCTAGTCAGGATAAGTCGGAGAAACTTCCAGAAAGAGTCATCCCCAGTTCTAGAGAATGGTCTAGTGATGACATAGACAGGGTCATGTCAAGGATGTCATCATTGGCAGATTTTTACGCTAAAAACCCTGAACACTTTCTCTCTTATACTCCCGATGGGTCAGCACCCTCAGGCTCTAAGGATCCTATACCTCCAAGTAAAAGGTCCCGGTTTGAAACACCAACACGGTCTTCGGACCCCTTCTATGTACAGCCCTACTCTCAGTATCAAGGAGAGACATCCTTTTGTGAGGATCCAGATTTGGGCATGTTGGAAGAACAAACTGGTACGGGCTACTATGGGGATGTTGAGGACAAAGAAGAGGATGAGGACGACCCGGAAACTTACAGAGTAGATTCCCCGGTAGAGAAGGAACCCCCGGTTACTGACTCCCCTGTTGACAACCAGCCTTTCCTGAATGAAGTTCTGTCTCGAGCAGCTGAACATTTCCACATTGACACCCAGGGTGCTCAAGAGGAGAGGTACTTCGCCGAAGAGTTAGTGGGAGAAAGGAGCCTGTTGCTCATGCCATCCCTATCCTGAAGTCTATTCAGAGGAGAATAGACCCTTCACTCGTAAATCCTAACCTCACCAGAGCATTGAACCCCAGGATTGAGAAACTTTTCAGGGCAGCCCAATCAGACCCACTGTATATAAGGGGGCATCTGAAGCCGGACTCTCTGGTTGTTACAAACACCCGTAAAAGGGCTGGAACACCCTTGTCATCGTCCGAAGCTCCTCCCGACAAGGAGAGCAAGAAACTGTATGGTTTTGGCAGGAAAGTAGCCTCCACTTCCGCCTACCAGGCAAGGATTGCCAACTCCACCACCCTATTGGCCAGCTACAACTGCCATCAGTGGGAAGGAGTCGCGGCACTCATAGACTCTGCCCCAGAACCCTTAAAGAGCCAGTTGGCACGAGTTTCGGCAGAGGGAAGAGCCGTGTCCGGTTGCATTTTAAAGGCAACCTTTGATGCCGTGGATAACGCCGGCAGATTGATAGCAGAAGGAACTGTTATCAAGAGACACGCTTGGTTACGGCAGTCTGGATTCAAAGCTGAAACCCAAGCATCATTTTTAGATAAACCGGTGGAGCCGGATCTGTTGTTTGGTAAGGCGGTCGAGGACGTGCTGAAAAATGCCAAGGACGAGTATGAAACACACAAATCCCTAGGCCAACTAACCAGTAAACCCCCTAATCAGAGAGGGAATGGCAATTTTCGTCGCCCACGCGGCCAAAATTCCCAGAGAGGATCTAACTATTCCCAAGGGCAGGGTACACAGTGGAGCAATAATAACCAACAGTCTACCCAGGGTTACGGCAGGGGTAATAAAAGAGGACGCGGAAAAGGTAGAGGCAGCCCCAGTAGAGGAGCGGCACGCCTCCACCAAAACAGTGACGCTCCGTTCAGGGTCCCTTCTCACGCAACCCCAGTAGGGGGACGCATTTCCAACTTCACCCAAGCTTGGGAAGGGATCACATCAGACAGATGGGTGCTGTCCACAGTATCCGCAGGGTACTGCATAGAACTGTTGGAGCATCCCAGAAACCATCCTCCACTACATAAAATACATTCCTTGGACCACCAGAAGATCCTCCTCGAGGAGATCGTCAATCTGCTAGCAAAGGGCGCGATAGAACTCGTCCCGGGACACCAGGTAAACAAGGGTATTTATTCAACTTACTTACTTGTGCCAAAAAAAGATTTGACAATGCGCCCAGTATTGGATTTATGGCCTGCAAACAAGTATGTCAAGCCCCAAAAGTTTTGCATGACTACTCTCCAGGAGGTAATCCCCCTCCTAAAAAAGGGGTATTACGTGGCAACATTGGACATGAAAGATGCCTATTTTCATATTTCCATGTTCCCAGTGCACAGAAAGTACTTGCGCTTCAAGGTGGACAGTCGGCACTACCAGTTCAAGGTACTGCCCTTTGGGATAGCTTCGGCTCCAAGGGTATTCACCAAGGTACTGGCGGTGGCGGCAGCACACCTACGCAGGGAGGCAATCCCAGTGTACCCTTACCTGGATGACTGGCTCATCACGGGGGAGACCCCAGAAATTTGCAGAGCAAACATTCAAAGGACTATTGACCTCCTCTTCGAATTGGGCTTCTCAATAAACGAGAAAAAGTCAAGTCTGGTGCCATGCACATCCAAACAGTTCCTAGGAGCTATCCTAGACACTCCAGAAGGGGTTGACTCAAGAGGGGTTGACCTTTCCTTCCGAGGAAAGAATTCGGAATATACTGCTGCAAATTCCGCAATATCAGTCTGGTCGCCAGATAACGGTACGCAAAGCAATGCGTTTGCTGGGCATGATGGCGTCATATATTTACCTGGTCCCCCACGCCCGCCTGCGCAAGCGTCCCATGCAGGAATGGTTGGCGAAACAGTGGTCTCAGGCAAGTGGTCAGTGGGGCGATCTAGTGGTCGTTTCGCCAACACTTGTACAAAGCCTTCACTGGTGGACAAGAGAGAATCTGTCCAGGGGGAAACCCTTTTACGATCCCGAGATACAGGCAGTAGTCACAACCGATGCATGCCTGACGGGGTGGGGAGCTCACCATCTCCACCACACAGCTCAGGGTCTCTGGTCGCACTCAGTGGCCAAGAATCACATCAACCTGTTAGAGGTTCTGGCAGTATTCAGAGCACTTCAAGCATTCGAGCCCTACCTGTTAAATCATACAAATCCGGACGGACAGCACTACAGCCATGTTCGACCTGAATAAGCAAGGAGGGACTCTGTCACCAAATCTGTCCAAGCTTGCCCAGAAAATCTGGATATGGGCACTCAGGCGGAACATCTTCCTGTCATCGCAACATGTTCCAGTGGATCTCAATTCCCTAGCGTAGCTCTGAGCAGAGACCCCCTCCCAGAGGAACGCGAATGGTGTCTACACTGAGAAGTCATAGAAGATATCTTCTCTCAGTGGGGTTTCCCCACTATAGACCTATTCACCACAAGCGAAAATAGACAATGCCCAGGATTTACATCCAGGTTCCCCCAACCAGACTCCCAGTTGAATGCCCTGTGGATGAACTGGTCAGGGATGTTTGCGTACGCTTTTCCACCAACTCCTCTAATCAGGAAGGTGGTCAACAAGATGAACAGAGAATCGATGACGCTCATCCTAGTTGCTCCCATGTGGGCAAGACAACCGTGGTTCCCACACTTACGCAGATTGGCGGTGTGCGAACCCATCAAACTTCCGGGCTGGTAAAACCTACTGTCCCAGCACCAAGGTCAAACAGTGCATCCTCAACCCAACTCAATGAACCTGGCAGCATGGCTCCTGAGGTCATAGAGTTTGGACATCTCAATTTACCACAGAGGTGTATGGCCATCCTAAAAGAATCTAGGAAACCAAACACAAGGCACTGTTACTTTGACAAGTGGAAGAGGTTCGTTATCTGGTGCCAGAGTAGACAAATCAACCCTGTTGATTGCACTCCTTCCACTATTGTTACATACATGCTCCACCTGCTAGATGCAGGATTGGTTTTTAACTCACTGAAAGTACACCTGGCAACCCTGTCGGCATACACCACTTCCTATAGCAAGGTCTCGTGGTGGAAAGTACCAGTAGTTAAAGCCTTTATGGAAGGAGTAAAGAGACTTCACCCTCCTATTTCAAACCCACCACCAGGGTGGGACCTTAATGTGGTGCTAGCCAAGCTCATGGGACCCCCTTTCGAGCCCATGCATAAAAGCAGTCTGAAACACCTGACTTATAAAACGGCCTTCTTAGTAGCTATTACTTCTATAAGAAGAGTCAGTGAAATTCAGGCTCTGTCAGTGCAGGATCCCTTCTTTACTGTCCATAAAGACAGACTGGTTTTACGCACACACCCTAGGTTCTCACCTAAGTTTATATCTAAATTCCACGTAAACCAGTCCATCAAGCTTCCGGCTTTCTTCCAGGACCCTCAAAGCTCGGCTGAGGTGAAACTACACACCCTAGATGTGCGTAGGGCGGTCCTCTACTATGTAAATAAGACCAGACCGCTAAGAAAAACAGATCAACTGTTTGTCTCCGTAGCTACAGGCAGAGAGGGGGATCGCGTCTCTAAAGGTGCCATCTCGAAGTGGATTATTAACTGTATACAGCTGTGTTTCTCACTCTCTGAAAGAACTCTGCCTTTCACGCCAAGAGCCCACTCTACTAGAGGCATTGGGGCCACTCTGGCTTTCATTGCAAATGTACCCCTTGACACCATTTGCAAAGCAGCTACTTGGAGCTCTATTCACACTTTTACTCAGCATTACTGCATTGACACCCATTCCAAGGCAGATACACAAGTGGGACAAGCGGTTCTAAGACACTTATTTGCTCATGACCCTTCTCACATCCCACCTCCTTCTTCAGGTACTGCTCGCTAATCTATGCACAGCATGTGATCTAAGCAGATTCCACAAGCCTCAGAAGGGATACATTACTCACCGTAATCGTATTTCTGATGCTTGTATTTGCTTAGATTCCCATGCGACCCACCCTTCCTCCCCTCTGAGAGAAGGCGCATGGTTGCTTGTAGTCTTACCTTTCTATCTATCTGCTTGGATTATCTGTACTCACGCTACTCCTCATGCTACCTCATGTCAGAAAAAATACAATCTGAGAATCCTAGACGCGTGAGGGTTCTTGGGTACAGGGGACGTCACACTAGGCATAGTATTACTGGCACGCCCTGTGTCGACGCCCATTTTCGAATTTCGAAAAACAAACTGTAATACTCCGCAGCTTCCACTAGATGTCGGCCTATGCACAGCATGTGAATCTAAGCAGATACAAGCATCAGAAATACGATTACGGTGAGTAATGTATCATATATATATATATATATATAGCTTGTGGAATCTGCTTAGATCACATGCTATGCATAGGCCGTCATTTAGTGGAAGCTGCAGAGTATTACTGTTGTTTTCGAAACTCGAAAAGGGACGTCAACAGGGTGTGCCAGTAATACTATCCCTAGTGTGGCATCCACTGTACCCATGGTCCTTCACGCGGCAAGGTCCCTCAGATTGTTTTTTTCCGCCGTTGTGAGCGGGCGCTAATCATGGAGTTCCATTTTCGATAAATTAAAAATAGTTAACTTTTTCTGTCCTTTTCCTTCCGACTTGGACAAATCCATCGACACAGTGGAAAAGACAGCCGTTGGACGATTTCAAGATTCGACAGACCCTTTCGGCCTTGGAAGGCCGCAGCGGGTCTAGGCCCTTACAGTAGGCAGAGTGGTGGGCGGTCATTGTAGAATGCATTTTCCCCACCCTTTCCCTTTGTCGCCTGGCTGCCTTTCCAAACATGGATAGATCACCATTTAAATTCTGCCCCACGTGCAATAAAAAATTCCTCTAGATAGACAAACACCGAGTGTGTAACTTGTGTCTGAACCACAACCATGACGAGGTGCATTGTCGAGCTTGCAAGCTCTTCAAACCTAAGACTCTTAAAGACCGAAGAACCAGGCGCTGGGCCCAGAAGGCAATGCAGGCTTAGGCTGCCATTGACATGGAGGGAGTTTGCAGTGAAGGCAGCGTTGCCGTCTTTTCAGATGGCGAGGGCGACGGGGAACAGTCAAGTTCCCAAGTGCTGGACGCCGACCCCAAAAGACTGGCCGGTGGCTCAGTTACGGGGACGACACCCAGCAGCTAAAGCACTTCCACTACCCCCACCACTAAACACACATCCCGGGGCGATGAGTCAACGTCGACCAAACGCCCATGTACGGTGTCAAGAGGGAGGTCTACAGAATCAATGTACTCTCGGCACTCGAGGTCCTGATCACCCCATGTTTTTATTTATTTTAAAATGTTTTTATTGGCATTTCAAAATACATTGGATACAGTAGTAGTTAAGTCAGCATATACCAATGAGGAACCATGTAACTAATAAGATAACTTAAAACAAACAATGGTCTTCATCACCTTATACCATCTTTCAGTATCTTTTAGGGTGTTGGTATTGTCCCAGGGGCGGAGTAGGAGTGGGGTCATTATCGAAGGAATGATGGGCCTACTAGTTGGAGGTAGGTTACTTTGTTGTTGAAGAATAGTTCCATTTGTATGTCCAACCCCTGACGGCAAGTTCTCATTTCTCATGGGGGTTTGTCGTCGGACTGGTGGAACATGTCCCATATTAGGGATTTCCAGGCTTCATAAATCATGCTCGGCTTGTCCCCTGACTTGGCTACTCCCTCTCCCCTGATTCTCGTTTCCGCCTCCGACCAGTGTTCCAGCTCTTTATGCCATTTGGCATATTGAGGGCCCTTCGTTGTTTTCCATGTCATTGCGATAGTTCCCTTAGCCAGCACACAGGCCATATCCATGAATTTTACGATGTGCCTGATTTTGCTTATTCGCGGGTAGGCTCCCAGCAGGCACTCGTGCGGAGTCCATTCATATCGGGTCAAGACCGCTCTTTTGCAAGCTTGTTTGATTTTGGCCCAGAAGTGTTCTATCTTGGAGTAACTCCAGAACATATGTGCCATTCCTGCCTCGTCCGAGCTGCATCAGGGGCAAAGTGGGGTCATGGGCCTGTTGAATTTGGCCATTCTGTTCGGGATCAGGTATGTTCTGTGTAGGACATTTAGCTGGATTAGTCGGAATCTCACGTTTCTTGACACTTCTTTGGGATATTGTAGGATTCTTTCTTCCAAGTCTATTTCCCATGAGCTCTTTAGGGTGTCACTTTTGGGGTTGAGTCTGTCCGTGAGTTTGGCGTATATCCTGGAGGTTGGTCTCCAACCATCTCCCGGGTTGTGCATTAGGGTTGGGTTTGCTTCAGGTGCCTCCGGCCATTCGCTGCATTTCAATTTTGCCACTTCTCTGATTTTTCGGTAACGTAGGTATTGGCCTTTGGGTAGTCCTTCGTTCATTACCATGGATTCAGACTCTCTAAAGGCATTTTCCTTGTATATGTCTCCCCAGGTATAGATGCCGTATCCTTCCCATAGTCTCGTGAGCGCCAGTTCCCCCCTGTTGGAGAAGACGTCAGTGGTCATGGGTGTTTCTGGAGAGTATGGGTTCTCAATCTTCAGCAAATTTAGAGTCCTGTCCCACACTCTTCGGCCTAACTGAATGAGCAGGGGAATCTTTGCTGAGTGTTTCCATCAGACCCAGAGGATTTCCTTCAGGTGTATTGGGGCTATTAACTGACCAAAGAGGTCAGTCTCCGAGGTGGATTCATCTGCGAGCCATTTAGCCACGAAGTTGAGCTGAGCGGCCAGGAAGTATCGTTAAAGGTCTGGGAGCTGGACTCCCCCTGCCCTATATGGTAGCATCAGCGTGTCTAGAGATAGCCTGTGTCTGGTGTTTTCCCACCGCAGGTCCCTCAGTAATGTACCTAGCAGCCGGAAGAAGGAGGCCGGTATATAGTAATGTACATTTTGGAAAAAGTACAGAAAGCGCAGTAGCACTATTATTTTGGTGATGGCCACTCGGCCCATCATCGATAGTCGGAGTCTGGACCAGAACTTGGTAGATCGCTTGAGCCCCTGCACTGCCAATAGGGTATTGCCCCCATGTGTATGTTCGGGTGTGTGCCAAATGTTAATACCCAGGTATCTAAAAGTGTGTGGTTCCCACCTTATCCTGACATCTGGGAGATCTGCCTTCCTGGTTCCAACCTGCCCCGCAAGTGGGAATATACATGACTTCTCCGGGTTGAAGGAGATCCCGATACCTTTGCAAAGTTTTTTTAGTACTTCCAGGATTGTGGGTAGATTAAGGTGCATAGCGAGATCACGTGGTATGATCCCCCAATGTTTATGCCTCCATCGAAGAATTGTTTCCGAATGTATATTGCCAATGGTTCCAGTCCCAGGATGTATAGCATTGGGGATAAGGGACATTCCTGTCTGGTGCCTCTCTGTATGTCCCACAGTGTGGACACTGTTCTCCTGGTTTTAACCCTGGCCACCGGAGTCCTGTATAGGATTTTAATCCAGTGGATGAAGTATTCGCCCAGTCCAAATTGTTTCAGGGTTGCCAGGAGCCACTCCCAGTATATAGAATCAAATGCTTTAATAGCATCCAGGGAGACTACTGCATAGGGTTCCTGTGAGGCTGTTGTTTGTGCGACGATGTGCTGTAGTCTGCGTAAGTTTGCCGTTGTGCTGGGACCCGGGACACACCCATTCTGGTCCCTGTGTACTAGGGCCCCAATAACCCTTGATAGTCTGTTAGCCAGTATTGTTGTCAGGATTTTTATGTCATAGTTGAGGATGGCTCTCGGCCTATATGATCTGCACTCAGCTACTGGTTTCCCAGGTTTCAGTATGGGGGATCACTAGTGTCTCATTCATACTTTTCCGCAGCGCACCTGTCTCGAAGGCTTCTTTATAGACCTCATATAGGGTCAGGGCTAGCTCGGTAGTATATGCTTTATAGAACTCCGGGGGTAACACGTCGCTCCCAGGGGATTTGCAAGTGGTCAATCTTTTTATCGCCTCTTGTATGTCCTCAAGTGTTAGTTCCTCATTAAGCATGTCTCTTTGGGCTACTTCGAGCATGGGAAGGCCTATCTCGTTGAGTGTGTTATCTATGTCGTCCTGGGGTACAATTGAGTAAAAGTGTTTGAATGTTTCATTAATCCCTGATTGTGTTTTATGTGTCGTGCCTAGGTGATCTATGATTTTGACAATTGGCTGTCGAGTTCTCTTTTTTACATAGCCACGAAAGCAGTCTGCCGGGTTATCCCCCTCTGAATGCGCCCTAGTAGTTTTAGCAATATAGTCGAATTTGGTTAATCTGGCCTAGGCTTCCTGGCAATCTTTCCTGGTTGTTGACATTTCTTCAAGTTCTTTGGTCTTGTTGGCCCTGGCCTCCAGTTGTCTAATCTTTTCCTCGCCGGCTTCCAGCTCCTCACTTCGTATTTTCCTGATCCCTCCGGCGCTTGCTATAACCTAACCCCTCACCACCACTTTCAGGGTCTCCCCGATGGTGCTCCATTTGCTTACACACTCCACGTTGATGTCTGTGTATTCAACTATTTTGTTTTGGAGCTCCTCCTTAAATGCCATGTCCATTAGTGCTTCTGTTGGCATCTGCCACATCGGTATGGGTGGTCTGGGGCCCCTTACTTTCCATACCATGAGGAGCGGGGAGTGGTCGAATATGGTTCTGCCCAAATAGGAGACGGATTCTACTTGAGGCAAGTGTGCTTTGTCTATCAGTAGGTAGTCAATACGGGTATATACCCCGTGTGGGGATGAATAGTATGAAAATTCCCTACCTTCGGGATGCAGATTTCTCCACACCTCTGAGACATACAAGTCTTGTATGACTTTCTGCAGGATGGAGGAGGATGGGTTGGCCGGCTGCTTTGGAGGAGCTGATCTATCGAGGGTGAAGTCTTGTACACTGTTGAAGCCGCCTCCCCAAATGAAGAAGCAGTCTCTGTAGGGTGCTAGTTTTAGTTGCAGTTTGGCAAGATATGCTGAGGTTCTGCAATTAGGGAGATATGTGTTGGCTAGACAAATTTCACGTTGCTTGATGCTTCCACAGAGTATGAGGTATCTGCCCTCGGGGTCGGCTTCCATGGTCAAGAGTTTGAAAGGTACAGAGCTGTTTATCCATGTGTGGACGCCCCGGGCAAACTTAGAGTATGTTGCTCCAAAGCCCTGTCCTCCCCACCAGTTTGGTATCTGTGAGTCAACTTCAGCGGTGAGGTGTGTTTCCTGAAGCAGTGCAATGGAGATGTTTTCTTCTTAAGAAGGATTTGATCCTGTTTCTGCGCATGTAGGTGCCTATCCCTCTAACGTTCCATGTTAGTATCTTTATGTCAGCTGCCATGGCTATTGAGCCGCACCCCGGGATGCTTGTGGTGTGCCCATTGTTTCTGTGTGATGGTTGCATTGAAGACCCTGGAACATTCCAAACAAGAACAAAGGTACAAAGAAACAAAATGTGTCCAACTGGACCAACTGCACCCAGCAGTTGCACTGTCTGCAATGCTCAGGTGCCCCGTTCTTTCACAGCCCTTCCAGGTCATCTTGAGCGGGTATAGAGTGTCAGCGATGTGCTGTCGCAAGTCTGTTCTTGGAGAGGTGGGGGGTGCCTAGGTCGGGCTGGTTAGTTGAGTACCTCCCACCCTTTGTGCTGTCTTTGGCACGATCCACATTGTTGGTTTGTTGTTAGGTGATCCGGAAATTTAGTATGGGTTACAGTGCGTTATCTTCGCCATCTGCCATGTTGTTGTGTTCCAGCCACATGTTGGCCACCGCCGGCGATTCCATGAATATTTCTCTGCCTTTGTGAATTATTTTTAGCCTCAAGGGGTACATTAACATATATTTGATATTCAGTTGTCGCAGTCCGACCTTAATTGGGATTAAAGAGTTCCTCGCCTTTTGTACTTCTGGTGTATAGTCTGGGTAAATGGCGATTTTAGCGCTGTCTCTTTTAATTACTCCTCCCTCACGTGAAAAGCGTAGAATGATTTCCCTGTCGTGAAAGTTCAGGATTCGGGCTATCATAGTGCGTGGATGGGATGCCGGTGGTTGTTTCTTCTGCAAGGACCTGTGAGCACGTTCGATAGCGAAGCCCTGTGAAAGGCGATTGGCGCCTATTTCTTGTTGTATGAGGGTTTCTATAAAGCCGGTGGGGTTGGAGCCCTCCATTTCCTCAGGTATTCCAAGTAGGCGCACATTGTTACGTCTGGAGCGCCCTTCAGCGTCTTCCACCCTCTGCTCTAGGAACTTATTGCGCTTCTCGAGTTCAAGCACTTTACTTTGTATGTCTTTGGGGGCCTCGGTCGTCTCTTGCTGCGCCGACTCAGTGGTGGTCACATGGTCTGTAAGGTTTCGTATGTCTTGGCGCATTAACATCACGTCAGATTTCACCTCTTCAATTTTGGTATCTATGAAGCAGCATAGCCCATTGATGGCTTCAAGTACTTGATTGCCTTTATCATTCTCTTCTATCTTCTATATGTAAGTGGCTCCGTGCCGTACCCTTTGGACTTCTGGCTCGGTTCTCTGGGCTTGCCTGCAGTGAATGACTCCATGATAGTGGTTTTGGCTTTACTTTTGAGTTCTCCATAGCTGACCGTGGTGAGTTTGTCGGGTTGAGGGACGGGGACAGGTTGGAGGCCCGGTCTGCTGGTGTGTTTCTCCGCTGGCTGAACCTGGGGGTAGCTCTTCTGCATGTAGGGGGGTTAGTGTAGGATGTAAGCAGAGCCCAAAGTGGGAGATGTCTAGGGGATCGGGGCTGACTCTAGTTTGTGTACTGTGGCTTCAAGGAGCTGCCCTGTTCTGTTGTTGTAGATACTTGCTGCGGGCCACCACTGCTGACCCCGGGGGCCAAGTGTTGCTGTATGATAAGGTGGGCCTCAGCAGGGCCCGCCCCGGTGCAGGCTTGGGATCACTTCACAAGTTTGGCGGCTTGGGTGCTTAGGAATGGCGCAGTCCCACGCTGCGCCGCTCATGTGTTAACTGTGAGCAAGACAGCCATGGTATCCACATCTGCGCAAACGGGCGATGTGCGATCCCGTCAGACTCCCATGTCAGACAAATGTATTGACGCAACACAGGGGAATAACAGTACACCCTCAACCACACTCAATGAACCTGGCAGCTTGGCTCCTGAGGTCATAGAGTTCGGACACCTTAATCTGCCACAACGGTGTATGGATATCCTCAAGGAGGCTCATAAACCAAACACCAGACACTGTTATTTCGACAAGTGGAGGAAATGTGTAATTTGGTGCCAGTCTAAACAAATAAACCTCATAGAATGTACTCCATCCCAAATTCTTAAATATATGCTCCACTTGTTAGACTCAGGGTTAGTATTCAACTCCATAAAAGTCCAGCTGGCTGCTTTATCAGCGCACATCACCTCTCAGAGTAAGGTATCATGGTGGAAAATTCTCGTCATTAAGGCATTCACGGAGTGGGTAAAGAGACTCCACCCTCCAATTTCTAACCCAACACCAGGCTGGGATCTCAATGTTGTACTCGATAAGCTCATGGGGCCTCCATTCGAGCCTATGCACACGTCAAGTCTTAAACACCCGACATACAAGACTGCCTTCTTAGTGGCTATTACTTCCATAAGAAGATTTGTTGAATTGCAAGCATAGTCGGTGCACGACCCTTTCTTTATCATTCAAAAAGACAAATTGGTTTTACGTACTCATCCGAGGTTTTCTCCTAAATTCCTTTCTACGTGAACCAATTCATTGAGCTTTCAGAATCCAACTAGCTCAGCTGAGGTAAAACTCCACACATTGGATATGAGAAGGGTGGTCCTTTAGTACGTAAACAAGACCAGACCGCTAAGGAAAACAGACCAGCTGTTTGTCTCTGTAGCACCAGGCAGAGAGGGAGATTGCATTTCCAAGAATGCCATCTCCAGATGGATAGTCATATGCATACTTCGAATGGATTGGGTCTTCCCACGTATTCCTCATCTTATGATAAATCGTTATCTCCAGCTTCGCTGCTTTGGAAAAAAAATTTCTTGCCAGAGGGTGCTGTGCTCGAGGTCGTGGCGTCGATTGTCCCTCGATGGACTCGGTACTCTGTCGACGTCACCGATGGTATAAATAGCTCAAGCCGCGCCCGTTCCTTCAGTTCCGTTTTTCCGATCGCTTCGCTATCGAGAAAGGCGCGCTTGAGATTTTCTGTGAAGAAAATAAGTGCGTAGATTGTGGATCGAAAATGTCGATCACGGATCCTCACCGGATTTGTCTCTGGTGTCTCGGTTCCAGTCACCGGACCGACGACTGTGGTTCTTGCCAATCCATGACCAGGAAAGCTCTTCGTGAGAGGAGAGGAGAGGTAAACTGTCGATGGGGAGGGAAGCCTCTAAGAAGGCTACGTCCAAAAAACATAAAGCGTCTGATTCAAAGGAATGGGATCGCCATAGGTATTCAAAGCGATCTGGATCTAGGAGTAGATCGAGACACTCTTCTTCCTCGTCCAAAAAAATGAAGAGGAGACATAGATCTCCCTCATCATCATCTTCCGAGTCGACCGAAGAAATTTGATGTCCGACAAAATCGGATTCTCCCAGAAAATGGGAAGAATTTCGTAAAAAGATGATGGAGGTATTCGAGAATGCGGCCCGACCCCCTCAAATGAACCTCGGAAGAGCCATACCCCTAAGGTTGCTCTATTGGACGACAAAGTGAGGTCTAGGACTACCTTGGTAAAAACCGGTAGTGTCGAGGATACTCGAAAAACTCGAGTCGATGACAAGTCGTCGAGGACTCTTCGAGAGTCGAGCACCTCTCCGGTGCCATATAAAAAACATAAGTCGTCGAAGGCTTCGACTTCATCGATGTCGACCGTTTCGCCATCGAAACCAAAAATAACCTCGACGCCTGTATCGAAGTCATCGAAGATTCCTTCAACAACTTTGAAGGATTTTTCCATTCCTTCGACAGGTATGGTAGAGGAAGAAAGAAGATTTACTCCGTTGTCCATGTCCTCAATTTATGAGGAATCTGGCTCGGAGGAAGAAGAAGTCACTCCCTTTGGAGTTTCATATGGCACAAAACAAGTTCCTGAGGAACTCATTGATCAAGAGTCCAAAATGAGAGACCTGAGTGACACTCTACATTCTGCCAGTGGAATTGACACCTCCCCAGAATTAGTTTGCCAGACCTGATCCTGCAGAACATGCAGCATCCACATCAAAGCAAACTGCATATCCCACTGTCCCTCCAGATAGAGAGGATAAAAAAGTTAATGCCCGGGCACGTAAAGTTTTCACTTCAGGCAGTATGGCCCTTAAATCGAAAAATGTCACCTGTACCCTGGCCAGGTTTACCCATACCCTGTCGGACTGTATTTCGGAGGCGGCTGAGCATATTCTGGAAGGCGAGGAAAGGGAAGGCTTCCTGAATGTAGTCAAAGACGGGAAGGAGGCAATGGGGGAATGTCTCCAGTCTGGACTGGATACTGCTGATAGTATCAGCAGATCTATGGCTGCAAGCATTGTGCTACGCAGATTTGCGTGGTTGAGGAAGTCGGGGTTTGCAACAGACGTGTAAACCAGACTCCTCAACATGCCCTTTGATGGCTCGAGGCTGTTTGGCAGTAAGGCTGATGAAAGCCTAGAAAAACTTCAGACCTCGAAAGCGGCAGCTGAATCGCTTGGTGCCTCCATGCGCCAGCCTCTAAAACCCTATTCCGGCTCATCTTCCTGGAGGGGTCGTTCTTTTCGTTACTACTCCTCATTTGGTAGAGGAAGAGGACAGACTTCTCAAAGGGGCAAAAGAAATTTCCCTCGTGGAGCACGAGGAAGAGGTGCAAAATCAGCCTCAGGAGCGATATCTGTACCCTCAGCCACTCCTGCAGCCGCCTCCAAATCCCTCTGAGACCTTGTTGCACAAAACACCAGTGTGAGGCAGGATCTCTCAGCATCTGAAGGTATGGCGGGGCATTACCTCGGATGCTTGGGCACTGGAAACAGTAGCTCAAGGTTACTGTCTCCCCTTCCAAAAAAGGCCTCAGAATCATCCACAGGGAGCCAACTCCGTAAAAGCTCCAGACCCGCTCCTGTTGCAGGAAATGTTAACCCTGCTAGAGAAAGGTGCCATAGAACAGGTACCTGTAGCGGAGTGGAACAGGGGATGGTACTCCCCATATTTTCTCATGCCAAAAAAGGACAGAGGACTGAGACCCATCTTGGATTTAAGAAACTTGAACAAGTTCCTCAGGAAGGACAAGTTCAAGATGGTCACTCTTTTTCAGATCCTTCAGGCTCTCCAACTCCAAGATTGGTTGGTATCATTGGACCTTCAGGATGCTTACTTTCATGTGCCAATCCATCCAAAGCGCAGAAAGTACCTGAGGTTCGCGATTGGCAACTCTCATTATCAGTTTCGGGTTCTGCCATTCGGGTTGACCTCCGCCCCAGGGGTTTTCACCAAACTGTTGTCAGTTGTGGCAGCGAGTCTCGGGAGAGGGGGTATTCACATCTACCCCTACCTGGACGTCTGGTTGATCAGAGCAAGTTCTCCAAAACAAGCTCAGGAACATCTTTTGATCACTTGCCACTTCCTCCACAAATTGGGCTTCTCCCTCAATTTCAAGAAGTCCAATATGATACCATCCCAAAAACTCCAGTTTATCGGAACAGTCTTGGATACTTCCTCGGGAAAAGCCTTGCCTCCCGAAGTCAGAGCTCTCCACATCCAGCAGATGGTAACGAAGTTCCAGAATGCCCAACGTCTACCGGCCTTAGATTTTCTCAGGGTGCTCGGTCTCATGGCATCTTTCATTTTCCTAATACCAGAGGCCAGGTTGAGAATGAGATCCCTTCAATGGGCACTCAGAGCTCAGTGGTCCCAGTTCTCAGGGAATATGTCGGATCTTCTGCAAGTCCCGAGCGCAGTTGCTCAGGATCTTCTATGATGGGCTTGCAACGACAACATTCTCAAGGGAGAATCTTTTTGGCAACCATGGCCAGAGATAACAGTAGTGACCCTCTGTTAGGCAGAAACCTGTGCAGTTCCCTCTGGGACCACTGCAAAAGATTTAAGACTACAGGTGTTTGGCAGTAAACCCACTTGGTAGCAGTCTGTACCACACAGATTCACTTGGTAGCTGTGGCTGAGCAGTCAGACTTCCCTCAAGAAGAGTTAGGCAGTATACAGAGTATTCACAATAGGTCAAGAGAACACAGTAGAACAAGTAAACACTGACCAGGGCTTGGTGTAAAAGAGATATAATTATTTATTTAAAACCACATCTAGAAAAACACACCGGCACTAATAGTAAGCAATTCAAAAACACGGTCACTAAAAGATATACACTCCCTTAAAAGAATATTAGAGAAGTCTTAAGTAAAGCCCCACTTATTTTCAGACAGCGGTGAGTGCTTAACATAGATGGCACTCTAATAGTTCGTTTTAAAAAGGGAGAGAAAAGCCGAGAACAAATTGAAACAGATCCCAACACTTTTACAAGAACATAACAAGAGAGGAAGGCAAAGTAAAACCGTGAATTCAGAGTCAGTAGGCCGGATCCGCTTTAAGAGGATCCAAACGAAATGTGTCCAAGGTCACACGGTTGCAGTGCACCAAAGTCTTGTAATGGTTCAAAAAAGGAGTTGGACCAAAGAAAGGGACCAGTTAGAGGGTCAAGGCGGCCAGCCCAGTCCAGAAGGTTAAGGTGTTATTACCTTGTAGCAATCTTTAGAAAGGGAGGCCTGGCGGACACGGTACCTTAAAGTGGTGAGAACACTCCAGCGGGGGCAGTTGTTCCTGGCAGCGGATGCAAGTCGGTGCTTCGTCCGGGGGAAGAGAGGATCTCGTCGTGGAGGAAGACAGGAGTCCGTTGCACTGCCAGGGAAGAAACCAGCCGCAGAGTTTCTCAGGTACAAGGAGCGGTCCGTTGATTTGTGGTTCAGTGGCGAGTGGCTATCCGGCTGCCGGGGTGCTTGGCACGGGCAGTTCGACCACAAACCGGTCTGGGGTGCGAAGAAAGAAGGTAAAACTGGTTGTGCCCACCAGTCAGGGGAAGAAGCCTCTCCAGCCGGGAGATCTTCTCTGTCGTCGGGAAGTGGTGTGTCGGTTCCGCAGGGCTCCACCGGTGGGGTTGTCGTGGTAGGTCGGCTCAGCTTCTCCCTCATCGGATTCTCAGGTCCTGTGGCGACTTCTGAAGTTCCAGTCCCCAAAGCCCTGCTTTTATGCAGCATACCCCCATTCACTCAACCTAGCTGTCAATCAAACATGCTAAGTGGTGAGCCGGCCGGCTCACCACTTGGGCCAATCACACAAGAGTGCGACTTGAGTTACCAAGGTAACTCAGTCCAGGGTGCCTAAACCCCCTCCCACACCCCCTGTGGTACCCAGACAGAGTGGCACCACTATTGGAGGCTTCTGGGGAGAAGCCCGCCAAAAAGTGGAACAAAGGGCTCGACTTGGGTTGGAGTCACAGAAGAGAACACAAACGCCATTTTAGAATCGAGTCCTGACAAAAAATACCAACCGGCGAATTAATATTAATTAAATAAACCGGCGGTATGTTCGAGGCTAGGAAAATTAAATAATTAAAGTTGGTAGCCTCGAACAATGGGAAAATCCCATAGGAAAATATTTGCGGTCGAATATAACAAGTAATTTCCACTGCTGTCATGTACCGGCGTGTAAGCAGTGTCAAGAAACGGATGCATAGCCCTTTAAGAACACTACAACAAGGGGCTTGGAAGTTGGCATGGCAACGCTGGCGTCCTCTCAGCGTTTCCCACGGTCGACGCTGGAAGCCGCGGAACGCTGTCATGTGACCTCACCTTTATATTCTCCGCCTACACTCCAGATCGGTGCTTCTGATTGAGAATTGGTGGCGCCTCGTATCTTGTACCTTGTATCCAGTTTTCCTTATCATCCCGGTTCTGTCCCTTTCCCTTCCCCTTCCCTCCAGCATTTCTGATTACCTCGTTGCCTCGACCCGGACCGTTTACCTGGCTTTGGATTTTGGACTGCCTTGTTCTTGTTTGCTGCCCGCATCATTCTTCGACCTCGGACCGCTCACGGATTTCCTAGCCTTCGCCCACTGGTTTTGGTTGCTCTTCGGTTATCTTCTGGATCATCAATCATCTGGACTGCATCTGGGTATTTTGAGGAACTTTGGAACTTTTCTGAACTTTGGATTGTTGACCTTGGAACTCTTGGATTATTGAACTTGGAACTTATGAACTTCCAACCTGGGGTTTCCTTGTGACGCACACTATCTAGTGTGTATTAGGCGTCCTCGTGCTGGCGGGATAGGTGGTGGAGCTTTGCTGGTATTCTGCATTGTGGACTTCGGAGTTCTTCTCTTCCTGGTTCCATCTGATTCTCCCCGGAGTAACGGTAAGCCTAGGGGTTGTTATCAGAATTGGGATCAACGTATTGCATTCTTTCTGTTGTGTTCGGGTTTGGTCAGAAGGGCGGTTGTTATTTTATCTGTATTGTGTTAACTCCTCACTTACAGATCCAACGCCTGTCCTCGGCTACTCGTACCACCCTGACTTCTGCATTACAACTTTTGCGTCATCTACATTACAACTCCTGCGTCCTCTGGGTCTCATCAGGTATCCGTTCTTTCCTCTGATTGATCGCTCTGGCTGTCCATTCCTGGGGCCAGAGGGTTCCATCAGGAGGAAGAACTCTTCGGCTACACGACGTGGGCAACTGGATTCTGACAACTGCCACCAGCCAAAACTCGATCAGGGGGGACGGAGACGTGCCCCCTCGACTAACAGACCCCGGGGCAATCGAATTGCCCCGATCAGTACGTCCACAATATGATGGTTTGTACTGGTTTCTGTTAATAATTTGGGACTAGTAAAGCCAATGGTGACTTTACATGCCCTGGGAGACAGTAGTCAGTCCCAGGGTATGGAGTCTATGGTGGGGTGTCACTATGACACCCCTGTGTTACTGCACGGAGGGTGCTGTGTAACACACATAGTAAAAACACATGAGACCCTATGGAGTAAAGGACCCCATAGCCCACAAAACACATTACCAGTCAAAAGAACACCATAAATCATGTCCAAGAGTGGGAGAAAAAGAGTCTCACTCTTGGCAGGAGGAAAAAACAAACTCCAGAAATCCAGAAAAGCTGCTGGGGGACTCACTAGGTTAGGAAATTCAGCCTAAAGAGAGAATTCTCCCTAACACGGACGCCTCACTCACGGGGTGGGGAGCACACACCAACGATCTGACAATCAGCGGTCGTTGGTCTCCATCGGAGTCCAAACTACACATCAACCTTTTGGAGCCAAGGGCAATCAGACTAGCGCTGAAGGCCTTTCTGCCCTCTGTACAGGGAAAGAATGTCCTGATAATGACGGACAACACGGTGGCCATGTACTACCTCAACAAAAGAGGAGGAGTAGGGTCACTACCGCTGTGCAGAGAGGCAATGCAGCTATGGTTCTGGGCAATACGAGAAGGAATCTCTCTATCGGCAATTAACCTGGCCGGAGAGAAGAACACAACGGCAGACGCTCTGAGCAGGCAGAGCACGGTCTTTCACGAGTGGGAGCTGGCTCAGGAAGTCCTTCTGGAGATCTTCGCCCTTTGAGGAACCCCTCAGGTGGATCTGTTCGCCACCGCGATCAACAGGAAGTGCGATCAGTACTGCTCCAAGGGTATTTCCTCAAAGAGGAGCTCTGGGAGACGCATTCGTAGTGGAGTGGAAGTTTCCACTACTGTATGCGTTTCCCCCAGTCCCCGTGATTCCTCAAGTAATCAGGAGGTTGAGAAAGTTCAGGAAAACCATGATCCTAATTGCCCCAGATTGGGCCAGGAGGACATGGTACTCGGACCTTCTCGACATGTCCATCTGCCCTCCAATACGTCTTCCGCAAAGAGAGGATCTTCTCTCGCAAGAGGAAGGTCGGGTTCTCCATCCAGAGGTCAAGACACTCAACCTTCACGCATGGTTTCTGAGAGGTTGAGATAAAAGGATTGGGATCTTCCGGATGACGTAATGGAAGTTTTGCTTTCGGCATGAAGGCCAGAAACAAAATTTTGTACCGATGTCGCTGGAACAGGTTTAGTAACTGGTACAAAGATAAGGATGTGGACCCTTTTCAATGTGGCACTCCAGTAGTGCTCTCTCTCCTTTTACATTTAGCTAATCTGGGGCTCCATATAGGAACAATCAAAGGATACCTTGCTGCGCTGTCCATTTTGAAGCGCACCTCGGAAGAGGTTTCATATTTCAAAATACCATTAATAATTCAATTGTTAAAAGGGCTTACTAACGTATACCCTCCAGTACCTTTTCATGTCCCAACTTGGGATTTAAATTTAGTACTAAAATTCTTGACTTGCATACCTTTTGAGCCTCTGCACTCCTGTCCATTGAGGCTTTTAACACTAAAAACTGTCCTTCTTGTTGCCCTATCATCAGCCCGCAGGGTTAGTGAACTTCAGGCTCTCTCATGCAAACCACCATATACTGTTTTTTATAAGGATAAGGTAGTCCTTAAAGTTGAACCTTCCTTTTTACCAAAGGTAGTTTCAGACTTCCATTTGTCACAAAAAATAATATTACCAACATTTTATCCTCCTCCTCATTTGGGCAAGGAAGAGGAGAGACTGCATAGACTAGATCCCAAGAGGGCTCTTAGTGTTTACATCTCAAGGATGTCTAAATTACAACAAGATGACCAACTGTTTGTGGGTTATACTGGTCATAAACTGGGCTTATCAGTAACAAAACAGACCATATCCCGCTGGATCATTTTGGCCATAATTGAAGAGGGGAGTTCCGGCAGCAGGTATGTGTTCAGCTGCAACTTGGAAAACAATGCATACTTTTATCAAGCATTACTGCTTGGATACTACCTCCTCCAATGAGGGGTTATTTGCCAAGGCAGTTCTGCATTCTGTCCATGAAAACTGTAATTTATACTCCCACCTCCAAAATCGCCACGGCTTTGGAAGTCTATCATAAGATGAGGAATACGTGGGAGGACACATTCCATTCGAAGAACAAGTTACTTACCAACTGTAACGTTCTTTCGACTGGATGTTCCTCCCACGTATTCCTCATCGACCCTCCCATCCTACCCCGCAGTACAGTTTACGTTTTCTTACACTTTCCTCTCACAAAGAATGTATCTGTCATGGAACACGCCTGGGTGTTCCTCCTATATGTTCATCGAAAAAACAGAACTGAAGCAACGGGCGCGGCTTGGGCTATTTATACCATTGGTGACATCGACAGAGTGCGGAGTCCGTCGAGGGACAATCGACGCCACAACCTCGAGCACAGCGCCCTCTGCCAAGAATTTTTTCTTCCGAAGCAGTGAAGCTGGAGATAACGATTTATCATAAGATGAGGAATACGTGGGAGGAACATACAGTTGGTAAGTAACTTGTTCAACTGTGCTATTCATTAGCAAACAAAACACTGCCTTTCACACCAAGAGCTCACTCCACAAGGAGCACAGGAGCTACTTTGGCCTTTATCACAAATGTCCCCTTAGACAGCATTTGCAAAGCAGCTAAATGGAGCTCAGTACACACTTTCACTCAGCACTACTGCATTGACACCCGTTCCAAAGCAGATACATAGGTAGTACAAGCAGTTCTAAAACATCTGTCTTCCGCCGCTTCTTCTCACAACCTACCATTTTCTCCTAACACTGCTCGCTAATCTATGCATAGCATGTGATCTAAGCAGATTCCACAAGCCTCAGAAGGGATACCTTACTCACCGTAATCGTATTTCTGATGCTTGTATCTGCTTAGATTCACATGCAACCACCCTTCCTCCCCTGTTAGAAGGTCCATAGATGTTTTATGATCTTTTCTGATATTTATGTGCTTGGATATACCTTTGATACACCTGTACTCACAATACACTTCATGCTACCTCATGTTAGAAACAAAACAATCTGAGGGACCTCGATGTGTGAAGGACCATGGGTACAGTGGACGTCACACAAGGGATAGTATTACTGGCACGTCCTATTGACGTCCCTTTTCGAGTTTCAAAAACAACAACTTTAATACTCTGCAGCTTCCACTAGATGTCGGTCTATGCATAGCATGTGAATCTAAGCTGATCCAAGCATCAGAAATACGATTACAGTGATTAATGTATCCCATATATGTCAGCATTGGTGCAGAAATGAAAAGCCACCATTTTTTTTCTTTTTTTTGCTTGATGCAAGTGATTCCCGCGATATTACCGAGAGAACCCGCTAATGAAAGAACTCAAAATGCTATTTGGAGAAGGAAAAAGTATGACAAACTTTGGAATGAGCTCCCACATGACCTTAAAGAGTCTAATAATGTTATCAAAATCAGAAAGAGACTCAAAACTCTTCTGTTTATGTAGACCCTCCTAGGTAAGCACTTAATCTTTCGAACAGCAGTGCTTACATGGCCTGGCCATAGTCACTATATCAATACCAATAGCAGTCACATCAAGCTAGAAGTCATGAGTGGGAAAGAAGGCACAATGTGAAGTTGGGGATTTGTGGGGTGGGTTGGGGAGCCAGTTACGGGAAGAATATTTTTGGTTAATCAGGAGAAATCTGCAGGAATCTTGCGAGATTACTGCAGCAAAGCTGCAAGATGCGCTCAGAACAAAATGTGCATCACACGAAGCGATGAGTGATAGGGGGTAATGGGAGAGGGTTAGGGAAGGAAAAAGCAATTCAGTGTAATGAAGGTATCTGGAGAAAGAAGGGGGACACATGTTGAGTGACTGCGAGTACGTGAAAGACCTCTTCATTCTGAGCAATTTTTCCCATTATGGTGGGTATCGGCAACCTGCCACTCTACCGCAGGAATTTCTGTTATTGTAGATGTTTACTGTGAAACTATCACAGGAATAGGGGGGTTAGAAAACAAAAAGGCTTTAGCATCTGCAGTGCCTACATCTACTGAGCAGGGGGCAATGGGTTCAGCACTCTCATTTCAGTTGAGTCCACCATAACTATGCACCCCTGTTGCGCAGCGTGTGACCACAATGATGACATCACAGATGACAGCCCTGGGGACCTCACTAACTGCATCATGCATGACATCACCGATAAGATCAATAGTTGCATCATGTATGTCATTATTGATTATATAATTTAAAATATATTTGTTCACCACTTTTGATGCATATTTTATTTCATTACACTTAACAATAATAGCAACATGACATAGTACAGAAGTAACATATGATTACGTGTATAGCATTTATTTTTAGTACTTATCAACGTATACAATTTTAAATAAAAATATGTAACGTTATACAAATGATATGAATTTCATGTATTAGTAGGCAACTATTTAGTGAAATAACTTATGTGGATGTGACATCATGGTGCAGCTTTAATGCCACAAAACCCCTGAAATTCGACATGTGCTGGAAGCTGCGCCACCTTAACTATGAGGCCCCCATTGTGTAGCCACTAAGCACACTGATGACATCACTGTTGCTATCTCATATGACATCAATTATGGCATCATGAGTTGCATCACTGGTGAATTCAACGATGGCAGTGTCTGCATTCTCAGCAACGCCGAAGATGATCGAGGTTCAGTAGAAACCCATGTGTGAGGCCCCGACTCTAATAAGCAGGCCAGCAGGAGCTATTAAAAAACATGCCCCAAAGACGCTCCTTAAGTGTAGGACATCGGAATTTACTGATCTTTCAACGGACACACAACCAGGCCACTCCCTGCTCAGGAAAATGGTTATACACCCTTTGAAGATACACTATCAGGGGCTCTGTAACACAAAAGGCAGACCCCCCACCCTCAGGAAACCCCTACCCCCCCTTTTTCCCGAGGTCTTAAAGCTTGACATCTTAAAGCTTTGACAGGGTGATGAGAAGGATCTCTTGTTTTGTAGATTTCATGGATCGCCACTGAGAGGAATTTAGGAGCCCCCAGGGTTCTGCACAGGATGAAAGGGTATCTGGTGATGAACCACCTTCTAAAGTGTTAAGAATAAACAGCTCAACGGCCCAGGACTTAAATATTGTAGATCCTTCTGACTTGCAGGATCCAGGGTCTCAAGACGTCCAATACAGTCAGGAACATGATCAATATTACGATGAGAATACCGTTATTTGTCATACAGTCACCAGATGACTAGGATCAGCCTGTGGCTGACTCCCCCATAGACAACCAGCTCCAATACAACAAGATACTTCTAAAAGCCGCCTAAAATTTTGAAATAGAAACACAAGAGGACCAGCAGGACAAGGATTTAGTGGATGACATTCTAGAAGACAAAAGATCAGTGACCCAATTTATCCCCATTTTACAGTCCGTATCGAGACGCATCCAGCCCTCCACACTGACACCTAATTTTAGGGAGAATTTCACGTTGGAAAGGTCTTTCTTGTTGTTTGCTTTTCACACCAAACCAGGTTTGGTTTCCTTGTTCTCCGTCCTTTGGCGGGTTTCAGCATCTGGGTGTCTAGGTGAGCTGAATGTGAGGGAGGGGTTTAGTGACCCCCTGCACAGGGTCTCCTTGGAGACCCAAGTCGCACTTTGTGTCGATTGGCTGAGGTGGTTGTCCGGGCTGGACAACCCCCCTGCTGTGTGATTGACAGCCAGGCTGTGTGAATGGGTTATTTTGGCATAAAAGGCAGGACTCTTGAGATGGAAGTGAGTCGCCACTGGAACTACAAGAACCGAAGAGAAGTGGAGAAGAAGACGGCTGCTGCATCTCCTGGATCCTGGTGAAGCCCTGCTGCAGTCCTGAGCTATCTACCCTTCAACGACAGAGAAGATCCAGTCCGAAGTCTTCTTCCCTTGAGCCTGGTGGGATCAACCAGTTCACCTTCTACAGCCAGAGACTCCTCTTCTGGGTCGAAATCGCTGCACTGAGCTGTAGTGGTCTGGATAGCCATCAGAAGAGCCCTCTCCTGTTTTTAAGGAGCGCACCTTTTATTCATCGTTGCTTTGCTGCTGCTGGCTTCATCCCTGGGTAGTGCAGATCGCTCCAGACGTCCTCCTTGTCCCCACGACTGAAGCTTCAGGAACCGTGAGTCTGCAGGAACTACCTGCAACAACTGCCGTAGCACCAGCTTTCTTCATCCGGAAAAGGTACTGTGTCCATTTGGTCGTTCTCTCCGTCCGACCTTGAGGAATCGGGGGGTGAACCCTTTTCCTTTCCGAAGGCTTGTTCTTTCTTCCTTCCGTGTTATAACTTTTGCTTCCCTTTTGACAATATCAAGTACTCCTGGCAACGTTAATCTTGAACTGTTCTAACCGTGTGATCCTCGCAACAGAGCCTCTGCTCCATTTGACTCCATTTCACAAAGATCCACACGAATGAACATCCACAGACTCCCATTGAAAAAGCACCTTTCCTACAAGACGCATTAGCACTCCTCACCATTGACTTTGAGAAAGCTTTTGACTCGATCCACTGGGAGGCCTTATGGCATATAATGGGCAAAATGGGATTCGGTAACCACTTTATGGATTGGGTTACTCCTGTACAATGAACCAACGGCAGAAATCAGGTTAAATGGATTGTCCTCACGCAGTATAAAGCTTGGGAAAGGAACTAGACGGGATGCCCCCTATCTGCGATCCTGTTCGCACTGGCGATCGGACCACTAGCGATAATGCTGAGAGAGTCACGCGTTTGGAGGGGTTTCCAGTGGGCACAGGACTGGGAGGACAAGGTCTCCCTATAGGCGGACGATCTCCTGATCTATCTGGGCGATCCAGTGGTCTCACTTCCCGTTATTACTGATATACTAAATACTTACGGATCTTTTAGCGGGCTGAGAGTTAATTGCACTAAATCCTTATTGTTCCCGATCAAGGGGCTAGAAGTAGTGGCCCTACACAACTGCCCGTATAAAATCGTACAGGAGCAGTTTAGATACCTTGGGATACAGATCACGACAGATCGTAACGCGATACGTAGAGAAAAACGTACATCCAATAAGAGATAGATTTATCAATGATGTTGAACACTGGATGTCCCTCCCTCTCACCCTTCTAGGAACGGCTGCCCTATTCAAAATGCTAGCCCTACCCAGGATATTATACATCCTACAGAACGCACCAGTATACGTACCTAAGCTAGAATTTCGTAAACTAGACGAGACACTTAGGAAACTCTTGTGAAGTGGAGGGCACCCCCGAATCGCACTCAAAACTCTACAGCTCTCCGTGTGGGAGGGAGGAATTGGCCTCCCACACCTACAGACTGTAACGCTCACCTGAAACTCTGCGGGAACCTTCTGGAACTCCAACTGACTTCTACCTTCCTGGGAACAAGACACTGAATTTCTGTGAAGAAAATAACAATTTTCCCTTCCTTAGTTTTCTCTTGTTAAACAGAAGGTCAAAACTGGTAATATGGGAGCCAGCAAATATCTCACCTTGGTATTTAATTAGTTGAGCTCTCCATCCTGTTCTATACAGGGGCGCAAGTTCTGAAGATGGGACACTGGATAACAGTTTCTTTTGAAAGGGACTAAATGGCACTAAACAATGACATAACCCTATGCTATTTGAACCTAAAAGGGGCCAATAAGCTGAGGTGTAATGCAAGTGTAGAATTACAGAAAAAACTACCTCACTACACTACGGGGCGGAAATAGGAAAACACCTTATCACTGAGCGTAATATGAACCTTAGTGTGACCAAAAAATATCTGACTAGAAAATCAGCTTCCAAGACAAACTCCACAGGAAAGGGCGCGAACCCGCTAAAAACAACGTAATATCCTGAAAATGCGTGAGGAATTCAAATAACATTCATAAACAATTTCAATGTATCTGATAAGGCAGCAAAAACGGAGCAAATGCATTTGCATATAATAGGTGTACTTGCGTGAGAGAAAACTGCTACGAACTGAGAGATGAGGAGACCGCTATGACAGGACTTCAACTATGGACTGTGACTGAGCCGGGAACGGCAGCAACTGGAAAACACAGGAAGGGAGCTGAATACTAATTAAAGTTACTCAAGGAATGAATGGAATTATCTGTGGACAAGGTATATTGAGCGGTGACAGGGAACGGAGGTACGCGGCGAGCGTTCAGTCTGAACTCAGACAAACGACGCGAAGCGTGAGCCTCCTGAGGGGCGGGGCTTAAATAGCTGGCACATGAAAACAACTAGACCCGCTAACTAACTGACCAGAGGCGCTACCTAGCGGCCATTAAAGAAACTCAACCAACCATTAATATGGGGAGTTAGCATCAATAACTAGCTAGGGCAAATAAATTCCCTATGAACCTGCAACTCTTAGGACAAGTATGGGAAAATAAACTAACCTGTGGTCATGACACAGACGTACTACTGGGCAGCCCAGATGTCAGTGACAAATGACATCCTACATAATGACCCAATGCTATCAACAACAGAGCAGACACACAATTAGATCACAGGATCACGCCGATAGAAGGGCTTTATCAAAAACAAATTCGTCCATTCCCTCCTACAATAGCCGCACACAGAACTAGAATATGGATAGATGTACATAGGCACCTAGGTTGGGAAGGGAAGGTCACACTGAAACAACCCCTATGGCATAATAAGCATCTACCAGAACTTGGAGAACTCCCCAAATGGGCGGCCTGGGAAGAAGCTGGGATAGGAAGACTAGAAGACATGATCGAAAATGGAGAAATAAAGACTTTCCAAGCCCTAGAGGTTGAATACAGTCTCCCCGCTGCAGAACACTTTCACTACAGACAATTGAGACATGCACCCACCACAAGTGAGCTGGACCGCCCCAACATCCCAGAATGTACCCCAGTTGAACGAAACAGTGATGGAGAGAATCGCCCAAAAAATAACATCTACAATGTACAATGCAATCAATTCATTCGCAACAACAGAACTCGCAGGACTGAAAGAAAAATGGGAAAATGACGTGGGCCTAGTCCAGCCAGAGGAATGGACTACAGCTCTCATGTATCCCAGAGAAACCGCGATCTCTGCTAGAATCGGACTGATTCAACTAAAAGTCCTGCATAGGGTATATTATACCATAGAGGCTCTGCACCAGTGGGGAAGAGCAACAGACCCAAACTGTCTACGTTGTTGCCAAATGAGGGGACATTTTTCCATATACTTTGGGAATGCCCACAAATCCAAACATTCTGGCAAAAATGCTGTGAAAGGCTAACAGTGATCGGTCGAGAGATACCAATGGACCCCAAATTACTGATACTAGGGATAGACAAAGACATTGAGCTATCCAGATTTGAAAAACTCATGTTTGCGACATCCACAGGCCTGGCAAAAAGGAACATAGCCCAATTGTGGGGCTCGGCCTCACCCCCGCAATACGAGAAATGGGTAAAAGATGTAGATCTGTGCGTGCCAATGGAAAAGAGGGTGTACACCACAAGAGGGTGTCCAGCGAAGGCGACCAAAATCTGGCAAAGATGGGAGGATAACTGAGGGCAACCGGTAACGAACTGAAACCCTGCTAAACTGATGAAAACGGTTAAACCAGACGATTGTGATGTGCCTACAAACCTGTGTAATGCACTGACATTTACGGACTGTGCGGAAAAGTGCCAAAGCCGGAGAGAAATGTATACCTGTATGTTTGTAGTATTGACCAAGAGTTAATGTGTTTTGTTTTATTTTGTTTGTACCTATAAAACAATAAAATATTTTATCCCAAAAAAATTACTGTCAAAAAAAGTGATCGCGTATTAACCCACGGTAACGTCTTTGCTTCGAAACACCGGTCTGTGAAATCTAAATGTACTTACCTTGAATTGACCTGAACAAATGTACTTATATTTTTTAACCAGAAACCTTGAGTCAGTGTTTGTTTGAGTCACAGTAATTGTAATCCTATGTGTAATACCTATTACTGCTCATTTGCTCTTGAGATAAGTCTGGCTGCTCAGCCATTGCTACCACTTTACTGTGTAGTACAGGCTTGTACCAAAGGTGAAATTGTACTATCACTTGTAGTCTTAATTATATGTAGTGTTCCCTAAGGCTACTGCATATGATTCTGCCTAACATCACATGAGCAGTTAACCCCTGCATTGAACATGTTTTAATGCCAGCACCAGCTGACCCCCTTTATATTAGAGGTCAACTAAAACCTGACTCTCCAGTCGTCACCACAACCAGGAAAAGGGCGGGCACACCCCTAGCTTCCGCTGAAGGACCGCCAGAAAAAGGAGAGTAAGAATATCTACACTTTCAGCAGGAAAGTTGCATGCTTGGCTGAATAGCTAACACCACCACACCATTAGCCAGTTATGGTTGCCTGTGTGGTTCTACTACAACAAATGGATGCCGTCCCTGAGTCCCTCAGAACGCAGCTCAAAAACCATTACCGAAGGTAAACAAATTGCAAACTGCATCTTGAAAAAAATCTGGGCGCAGCAGATAATGCTGGACAAATTATAGCTGAGGGCACATTAATCATATGGCATGCCTGGTTAAGGCAGCTGGGCTTCAAGCTTGAAATGAAACACAAGCCACACTCCTAAGCATGCCCATTGAACCTAAAGCTTTAATTGGCAAAGCAGTGCAGGATGCCCTAAAGAGTGCCAAAGAAGAGCATGACACTCTGAAATCTTTTGGACAACTGACCAATGAGCCCTTTATCCAGCGAGGGCATTTAACACCAGCCGATTTTTTTTGTGGAAATGTTCCACAACGCTACACCGGTTACAACCAGGGAGGCCAATCCCCGTCATGGGGTAACTCACAGGGTCAGTCATCTGCAAGTTTTCAAAGAGGGTACAAAAGGTCCAGAAGTAGATGGAGAGTCTTCAGCACTTCCTCTACCTCCTCTACCTCTAAACAATGACGTAACGATTCAGGTCCCTCCCATGCTACTTCAGTCGGAGGTCACATCTCTCAATGTATCCACGCATCGGAGGGGATCACAGAAAAGTGGGTGTTGTCCACTGTGACAGGGGGATACTGAATCAAGCTTCTTCAGAAACCACTGAACCATTTGCCAAGACATCGGAAAATGACACCAAAAGAAAATCTTTTACTACTACAACAAGTAAAGTCCCTGCTGGAAAAAGACACCATAGAGATAGTCCCAGCAAACAAGGTAAACAAGGGTATCTATTCAACGTACTTCCTTGTACCAAAGAAAGACTTAACTATGCACCCTGTACTGGCCTTGCGCCCAACAAACGTATATGTCAAACCACAAATGTTTCATATGACAACGCTACAAGAGGTAATCCCTCTGTTTAAACAGGGGGATTTCATGGCGACATTGGATATGAAAGATGCATACTTTCATATTTCAATGTTCCCAGCGCACAGAAAATATCCGTGCTTCTAAATAGCAGGCGAACATTACCAGTTCAAAGTACTCCCTTCGGCATTTCGTCAGCTCCAAGGGTGCTCACAAGGGCACTAGTAGTAGTGGCGGCGTGCTGACACAGGGAATCAATCCCAGTGTACCCTTTTTCTCAACGACTGGCTAATAACAGGGGAAACAGCACAAATGTGCAAACTCAACACCCAAAGAATAATCAATCTGTTCTCATTGGGATTCTCCATCAACAAGAACAAATCAAGTCTCGTCCCCAGTCAAGTGAAACAATTCCTGGGAGCAATTATAAAGACTTACGAAGAGTTAGTCTTCCCCTCAGATGGGAGAATACAAAACATGTTGTTTCAAGTTCTCAATATTTCTGGGGTCGCCAAATACCCGTGCGTGTGGCAATGCGCCTGCTTGGGATGATGGCCTCATGCATTAATCTGGTTCGACATGCACGGATGTGCATGTGCCCAATGCAAGAAAGATTAGCAAAACAATGGTCTCATGCAAGCGGTAAGTGGAACGATCTAGTGGTTGTTTCGCTAACGTTAGTAAAGGCTCTCCCCTGGTGGTCCAAAGACAACTTGCTAAAACGGAAACCTTTTCGCAGTCCACCAGTGCAGGCCATTCTGACAACGGAAGCTTCACTTTCAGGGTGGGGAAGCACGTTACCTTCATTACACAGCAAACGGCATGTGGAAACAAACAGCTCAAAACCACATAACGCTTCTAGAACTACTGGCAGTCCTCAAAGCACTTCAAACTTTTCAGCAAAACCTAGCAGGTCATACACTGCAAGTCCTCGCAGACAGCACCACTGCCATGTTTTATCTAAACAAACAGGGAGGTAGACACTCTCTAAGTCTGTCCAGGTCATCCCAAAAAATTTGGAAGGGGGCACTCAAGCAAAACCTGTTTCTAGTCTCACAACATGTTACAAGGGAACTCAATGCTCTAGCAGACACCCTGAGCAGAAGTCCTCTACTACCCAAAGAACAAATTCACAAAGATATTTTAAACTATATCTTCACCCAATGGGGGCACCCACCTCTAGATTTGTTCGAAACAAACCTACATGCACAATACCCAGGCTTCGCATCCAGGTTTCCCCAACCAGGATCCAAGGGGAACGCCTTGTGGATGAGTTGGTCAGGGAAATTTGCTTACGCTTTTCCTCCAACTCCACAAGATAGCGCACAAGATGCACCAGGAACAAGTCGCTCTAATCCTAATTGCTCCGATGTGGGCACGACAACCATGGTTTCCACATCTACTCAAACTAGCAATGTGCAAACCAATCCAACTTCTGTGCCTCTCCAACATGCTGTCTCTGCAGGAGGGGGCATCATTGCATCCATATCTTCAAACTATGAGCTTGGCTCATGAAGTCATAGAATTTGGGCACTTAGATTTCATAAAGGTGTATGGATATCCTCGAAAAAGCATGGAAACCCAACACTAGACACTGCTACTTTAACAAGTGGAAATAATTTGTCGTTTGGTGCAGATCACAGAACATACATCCAATTGACTGTTCACCATCTTAACATTCTTCCCTATATGCTTTACCTGCTAGACTCAGGTTTAGTATTTAATTCCATCCAAGTACACTTAGCGGCTCTGTCTGCTTACACTACGTCCCAAAACAAAGTGTCATGGTGGAAGGTACCAGTTGTTAAAGCATTCATGGAAGGAGTAAAAAAAGTTACCCTCGCATTTCAAATCCTCCACCGGGTTGGGACCTTAATCGTTGTCCTCACAAAGCTCATTGGTTGATCCTTTTTACCTATGCACAAAGCCAGCCTCAAACATTTAACTTACCAAGCTGCCTTTCTAGTAGCTATCACCTCTATAAAACGAGTCAGTGAACTACATGCACTCTCAGTACAAGACCCTTTCATTGTCATCCACCAAGACAAGGTGGTTCTTAGAACACACCCTAGGTTCTCACCAAAATTCATATCCAAGTTTCATGTTAACCAGTCCATTGAACTAACTACTTTTTTCCAAAAACGATCAAATTCAGCTGAAAGAAGCCTCCATACCCTAGACTTAAGGAGGGCGGTTTTGTACTACATAAAACTAAACCTCTAAGGAGAACATATCAACTCTTTGTTTCCATAGCACCCGGCAGGGAAGGATATCGTATTTTTTTTAAACGCTATCGCCAGATGGATAGTCAAGTGCATACAGCTTTGTTACCCGCTATCAAAAAAGACTTTACCCTTAACAACAAGAGCTCACTCTACACGAAGTACAGGAGATACTTTGGCATTTATTGCGAATGTTCCCTTAGACGCAATTTGCAAAGCAGCTACTTGGAGCTCCATTCATACCTTTACTCGATATAACTGCATTGACACACACTGAAAAGCAGATTCACAGGTGGGACAAGCAGTGTTAAAATATCTATCCGAGGGGATTGGGTCCTCCGATGTATTCCATATCTTTGACAGTAATCACCACAGCTGTGCTGCTTCGGAACATTTTTGGCATCTGCGTCCTACGTCGATGCGCCGTCCTCGAGGACCTCCTCTGACGGCCGGCGTCACCCGATGTGATAAGTAGGACGCACGACACCCGTAGCCTCAGTTCTGTTTTTTCCGCGAACGTGTTCACTTCGTGAATCTCGGTACGCCTCGACTCTTTGGAGTTTCTGTTGTTATCTTCGCGGTTCTTTGAACCTATTCGGTTTTGTGAAAAGCCTGTTCATGACGATGTCTACCTCGTCTTCAATCCCGTGTCCGGGCTTCAAAAAATGCGGGGACTGTGGGTCCAAGATGTCGGTAACGGACTCACACGACGCCTGCCTCTGCTGCCTCGGGGAGGCCCACGACACGGACTACTGTGTCGACTGCCAGTCGCTCACGGCCAAGGCCTTGCGGGAGCGCAAGAAGAAGTTGTCAGTAGGTAGGGTGTCTAAGCCCCGGAAGTCGAGGTCTGCAGGGCTTTCGACGGATGATTCGAGAGGCGACTCTCCGCGTCATCGTCGGAGGGTCCAGTGGATCTCCTTCCAGGGGTCGGTCTGGCCACTCCTCTGCCTCTTCGAGGCGTTCCCGGAAGCGCCGGCATCGGTCGCCTTCCCCGTCCTCTTCTGAGGACTCTGCCCGTCGGCGGGTCACTTATCCCACCATGCAAGCGACACCAGAGGAATGGGCTTCCTTCGGGAAGATGTAATTAGCGATCCTCGAATCGCAGGGCACCGGTCCGTCCGTGCCTCCGAGTGGGGTCGGTCGTGAACGGTCGGGAGACACCGCTCGCACGCCTTTGGGCTCAGGTGGTCGGCACAGTTCACGGGAGAGGTCCCGCTCGGACAAGGGTAACCGTTCTCGCCATGCCCGTTCCAGGTCCCGGTCCTCGACGCGTTAGAGACTGCGTGATCCTGTGCAGTCTTCAAGGAAGACGTTGACGCCTGTGGCACTGAGGTCGTCCATGGCCGCTCTCGAGGCTCCGCCTCCGAGGGGGTCGTCAACGCTGTTGGCGCCTTGGTCGTCAAAGGACACGCTCGGGGCTCTGGCTTCGAGGCCTGTGTCGATGCTGGCGGTGCTGCGGCTGACGTTGACGCTGATTCTCTCGACGCCGACGCTGATTCTCTCGACGCCGATTTGTTCGGCGCTCTCAACGCCTTTTGAGGCGGTGGTATCGGAGGGGCCCCGTGGCACGGGGAAGCCCCTAGAAAGGCTCTGGCTAAGGTCAGGCATAGCTTTGGTCCCCAGGGGCCTTCCTCTCACCGCCTGGAGTACATTTCAGAGGTTGATGAGGGCTCTGATGAGGGCTTGGTCCCGGATAAGGTGCCAGATGAGCTTCTCTCGGGCCATAGCCAATTTGAAGACCTGAGGCAGCCACTGCATGATGCCAATGGACTGGACACATCTCCGGAGGTGGAGTTTTGTAGGCCTCAGCCTGGCACTCATGCCGATTCTTCGTACTGGCGCCTTATGTCTCGGGTCACCGAGTACTTGGGATGGTCGGCTCCCCCAGGGGAGTTTGTTCAGGATGATCTTAGGGACATCCTCGATCTTGGTCCCCCCACTGACCCGGTACTGCCGTTTCATATGGCTCTGCAGAGAAGGGTGGCGGCGGCTTGGACTGCTCCGGAGAGTCTCCCGGCAGAGGGCAAGTCTTTGTCGCGAAAATACCGTCCAGCCAGTAGCGACCTCTGCTACTTGTACATGCACCAAACTCCGGAGAGTTTGGTGGTGCAGGTGGCTACGGCCCAGGCAAAGCAGGCGGCGTATCCTACCATCGCTCCGGATAGGGGCGACAAACTTTTTGATGGCTGGGCGAAGAAAGTGTTTTCTTCAGGGGGTATGGCGCTTCCGGCGGCCAATTCTGTATGTGCCTTGTCTCGTTTCACATACACTCTGTGGAACTGTGTTGCATTAGCGGCTGAACATATTCCCGAAGGGGACGAACGGGAGGGTTTCCTTGCTATGGTCCAGGATGGCAAGGATGCCATGCGTGAGGCCGTTCGGTCGGGTTTGGACATGGCAGATTGTGTCAGCCGGTCCATGGCGGCGAGTACCGTAATACTCAGGTTTGCGTGGTTGCAGAAGTCGGGGTTCGCTCCTGATGTGCAGTCCCGGCTCCTGAACATGCCCTTTGATGGTGAACATCTTTTTGGCAGCAAGGCTGATGAGAGCCTTGAGAGGTTGCAGACCTCTAAAGCTGCAGCGAAGTTGTTGGGCACTGCAGTTGTACAACCTCTGCCTTTTCGTCCTAGGGGACAACAATGGAGGGGAGGTTCCTTTCGATATTACTCATCCTTCAGTAAAGCGAGAGGAGCTGTCAGTCCAAGAGGCCACCGTAGGAGTACCAGAGGTGGAAAACAGGGTACTCGAGGTGCCAAAGCCGCTCGGGCAGTTGCCTCTTTGCCCTCGGGCAACGCCGCAGCCGCTACCACTCAGTCATGAGGCCATGTCCCATGGTTCGCCGGTTGGGGGAAGGCTGGCGCAGCATCTTGTAGAGTGGCGTGCCATTACTTCAGATGTGTGGGTTCTGGAGATCATAACCCACGGCTACTGTCTTCCCTTTCGGCAGAGGCCTCACGACAATCCACCTGGGAACCTCTCTTTGAAGAGTCTGGATCCGCTCCTTGCGCAGGAAATTCAAGCCCTGATGGAGAAAGGCCCCATAGAACTGGTGCCTGTAGCGCAGAGGAACAAGGGATGGTATTCCCCTTATTTTTTGATTTCGAAGAAAGATGGGGGGATTGAGACCCATCATGGACTTGCGCGGTTTGAACAAACTCCTCAGGAAGGACATGTTCAAGATGGTTACTCTCTCTCAAGTCCTCCAGGCCCTTCAACTTCAGGACTGGTTGGTGTCTCTCGACCTCAAGATTCTTACTTCCATGTGCTGATCCATCCCAAGCACAAGAAGTACCTGAGGTTCGCGGTTGGCGACTCGCACTTTCATTTTCGGGTCCTGCCGTTCGGATTGACCTCCGCCCCGAGGGTTTTCACCAAGCTCATGGTGGTGGTGGCAGCGCATCTCAGGAAATGGGGGATTCACGTCTACCCCTACCTAGACGATTGGTTGATCAGGGGGAGCTCTCCCGAGCAAGTCCTGGATCATCTGTCCGTCACCTGCCACTCCCTTCACAAGCTGGGCTTCTCCCTCAATTTAAAGAAGTCCCATTTGACGCCAACACAGCGGCTCCAGTACATCGGAGCAGTGCTCGACACATCCCTGGGGCTGTTTTCCTCCCCAGGTGAGGGCTCTACACATTCAGCAGATGGTGCACAAGTTTCAACTTGCCCAGACGCTCCCGGCGTTCGAGTTCTTGAGGTTGCTCGGCCTCATGGCATCCTGCATTCTTCTGGTGCCAGAGGCTCATCTGCGGATGAGATCTTTGCAGTGGGCACTCAAGATGCAGTGGTCGCAACCTTCCGGCAGGATGTCGGACCCGCTTCAGGTGCTGCCCTCGGTCGCCCAGGACCTTCTGTGGTGGACCGTCAAAGGCAATGTGATGAAGGGGGCTCTGTTTTGGCTTCCCTGGCCGGAGGTGACGATCGTGACGGACGCATCCCTCACAGGATGAGGAGCTCATGCCAACGAGTTGACAGTCAGTGGTCGTTGGTCTCCGTCGGAGTCCAGACTCCATATCAATTTGTTGGTGCTGAGGGCCGTCAGGCTAGCCCTGAAGGCTTTTCTGCCGACTGTGCGAGGAAAGAGTGTCATGATCTTGACGGACAACACGGTGGCCATGCACTACCTCAACAAAAAGGGGGGGCAGGGTCACTTCCTCTGTGCAGGGAGGTGATGCAGCTCGAGTTCTGGGCCATCCAGCAGGAAGTTTCGATCTCGGCTGTTCATCTGGCCGGAGACGACAAACGAGGCAGCGGACGCTCTGAGCAGGCAGAGCACGATCTCTCACGAGTGGGAGCTGGCTCAGGAGATTCTCCTGGAGATCTTTGCCCTTTGGGGGACCCCTCAAGTGGATCTCTTCGCCTCCAGTGTCAACCAGAAGTGCGAAAGGTTCTGCTCGTGGGAATTTCCTCCAAAACGAGCCTTATGAGACGCGTTCGTGGTGGAGTGGTCATTCCCACTGCTGTACGCGTTTCCTCCAGTCCCTGTCATCCCGCAAGTACTGCAGAGGTTACAGATATTTGGTTCCCGGATGATACTCATTGCTCCGGCGTGGGCCCGGAGGACGTGGTACCCAGACCTTCTCGACTTGTCCATCTGCCCACCGTGTCGTCTTCCCTACCGAGACGATCTGCTCTCACAGGAGGGGGGTCAGGTTCTCCATCCAGAGGTCAGATCCCTCAACCTTCACGCTTGGCTTCTGAAAGGTTGAGGTATAAGGATTGGGAAGACGAGTTGGAGGTGTTGCTCTCGGCCACACCGGCTGGCAACAAAGTCTTTGTACCGTCGCCGTTGGCGTAAATTCTGCGACTGGTGCAGAGTTAAGAATGTGGATCCTTTTGAAGGTGACATTCCCATGGTTCTGTCTTTTTTGCTTTCTTTGGCCCACAAGGGCTTGCAAGTGGGTACCATTAAAGGTTACCTGGCGGCGCTGTCCATATTTAAGCGCTCGTCTGAAGAATGTTCCTATTTTAACATTCCTTTAATTTATCCATTTTTGAAAGGGCTTACTAATGTGTTCCCTCCGTCACCTTTTCTGGTGCCCGGCTGGGATTTGAACCTTGTTCTTAAGTTTCTTATGGGTGCTCCGTTTGAGCCTTTGCATTCTTGCCCTTTGAGACTGTTAACTCTTAAAACTGTGTTTTTGGTTGCGGTTACTTCCGCTCGCAGAGTGAGTGAGTTACAGGCACTTTCAGTTAAGCCACCCTTCACTGTGTTTCATAAGGACAGGGTTGTCCTCTTCAGAAGGTGGTTTCGGAATTTCATTTGGGCCAGAAGGTTGTTCTTCCGGCATTCTATCCTCCTCCACATCCTGGTACGGAAGAGGAGAGGCTCCATAGGCTTGATACTAGGAGAGCGTTGAGCTTTTATATTTCACGCATGTCCCGTGTCAGAGTGGACAATCAACTCTTCATTGGTTATGCTGGAAAGCGTTTGGGTCAAGCTGTGATGAAACAGACTTTGTCTCGTTGGATTATTTTGGCTATCTCCTAGTGTTACCGCTTGGCGGGTAAGGACCCACCGGCTGGCTTGCGGGCCCATTCTAGCAGGGGTATGGTTGCATCTACTGCCCTACAGAGGGGTGTTCCTATTCATAACATCTGTGATGCAGCCACCTGGGCTTCTGTACATACTTTTGTACATCACTACTCCCTCGATTCCATCCGAGGACAGGATCTGGCCTTTGGCAAGGCAGTCCTTTATTCCGCAATTTGATTGGGCATGCTAAATTTGTGTCCTAAATTCTTTTCCCACCTCCTTGCTTTGGTACTGCTTTGGGAGTCTGTCAAAGATATGGAATACGTCGGAGGACCCAATCCCCTCGAAGAACAAGTTACTCTCTTACCTGGTAATGTTCTTTCGATGGGATGGTCCGACGACGTATTCCATATCGCTCCCTCCCTACCTTCCCCGCTGCAGAATTTCTTATGCGATTGCAGTTTATGTTTCCGCAAGGCCTTGTGTGTCTGACTGGCAGAAGACTGGTGGCACACGTTCTGGGGGAAAAAACTACAACTGAGGCTACGGGCGTCGTGCATCCTACTTATCACATCGGGTGACGTCGGCCGTCGGAGGAGGTCCTCGGGGACGGCGCATCGACGTCATCGACGTAGGACGCAGACGCCGAAAATTTTCCAAAGCAGCACAGATGTGGTGATTACTGTCAAAGATATGGAATACGTCGTCGGACCATCCCATCGAAAGAACGTTACTAGGTAAGAGAGTCACTTGTTCTTTGCTGCTCACAACCCACCTTCTTCTCCATGCTCTGCTCGCTAATCTATGCATAGCATGTGATCTAAGCAGATACACAAGCCTCAGAAGGGCATACATTACTCATCGTAATCGTATTTCTGATGCTTGTATCTGCTTAGATTCATATGCGCCCACCCTTCCTCCCCTCCTGGAGTCGAAGGTGCATAGATGTTTTCTTTATTTTACCTTTTCCCGTTCCCACGCTACACTTCATGCAACCTCATGTCAGAAACAAAACAATCTGAGGGAGCTTGACGTGTGAAGGACCATGGGTATAGTAGACGTCACACTAGGGATAGTATTACTAACCAGCCCAACGTCCCTTTTTTTTGAGTTTCGAAAACAAATCCTGTAATTCTCTGCAACTACCACTAGCTGTCGGCCTATGCATAGCTGTGAATCTAAGTAGATACAAGCATCAGAAATACGCTTACGGTGAGTAATATACATATATATATTAAATACCCGTTGTGCACAAAAGACCGGCTGGATTCTGACATATTTGGAAGAGACATAAAATTGTTCCTTAGCCACATGCCTGCTACTGCCCCAAGTTTTCATCCCTCATGGTATGTGCAAATCATCCACTGTAGTGAATAATAAATGTTCTGTATCACTTTACCACTGATAAATGTAGATCTCTAATTTTGCAAACAGGCTAGTACCTATCAAAGACTGGCAGGGCCGGAGCAGTTTCGACCCCGTTTTGCAAAGAAACTCTGTCATGTAAATATGTTAGGGTACAATGTAGCTATTCAAGACATAAGCAAGTCCAGAAACTGTCCATGCCATGCCTGTGCAACCAACTTGTTGTGTTGTTAACAGCATAGTCCTCTGCCCGGTATTCGTGCATGTTATCTACGATTACTGGGAATGGCAATTGAGAGGCAAATCTATAAAGGCTCCCCCGTGGGTACTGGTGTAAAAGGAGGAAGGGAAGAAGAGCATGGGTAACACTAGGGAATCAGCAGTGCATGTGGCAGATGTGTACCTCACATTTCTAAATGTTTTCCACGTATGTTGTCCTTACATCTTTTTTTTAATCACAACTTTTTATAAATGTTTCCATAACAGAAGAAACAAAACAAATCTAGGTACATCTGAGCATAATACCACAATCTCCACATGACATGAGTGCGATACCATAATAAAAGGAAGGCGGCGGACAGTAGTACACCATCTTAAAAATCTGGGATTGAAACATTGCAGACTTCTACATTCCCTCAGCCCTCCCCACCCATTTGCCCCATATTTTCAAAATGTCTGCAGGGAAGCCCCTCGCCTTGTGCACTCTCCTCTTGGGACGAACAACGGTCCACTTCTGCAGTCCACTGACTCAGTCTTGGGTGTTCTGCAGAGCCCCAGGAGGCTGCAATCAGTCTCTTGCCAAGCCCCATTGTTACTGTCAGAAGCGATTTCTCATGTTTTGTAAACCCGCCATCCTCCCAAATCCCCAGCACAGCCAGTTTCGGATCCAGAGGCACCTGTGTACCCACTACCGAACACAACTTACGTATACATTTCCCCCAGAAGACCTGGACCTGTACACAGTCCCACAGTATAAGATAAAAGGTACCAACCTCCCTCCCACATCTGAGACATGCATCACTTCCCACAATGCCCCACTTGGCCAATGCAGTACATGAGTAGTATAACCGGTGGAGTATCTTGAATTGTATTAGCTGCAGTCTGGCCTTCCTTGGAAACATTGAAGCCTCCACCCACTCCTCCCGTTCCAGCCTCACTTCATCCCGTTCCCACCTCTCCTTTAGATGGGTCAATTCCTTGGCCCAATCACCTGATATAGTGTCAACGTTAACTTGGAGAGGATACCTGCCAAGAACAGGTTAGCCTCCCGGCGTGAGATTTTTGGAATTTCATCCCGAGGGGGAACCTGAGCGCCCATGGCCTGTGCTATTTGAACATATCAAAATTGTTCCCTCACTGGCAGGCCACATTTTCCCTGCAGCATCTCAAATGAGAAAAGTTGACCCTCCTGCACCACGTCTGCTAGGGTGGCTATCCCTCTTTCCTCCCAGCTCCTAAAATGCCCCACCTTAAGCAATTCAGACAGGTGTGCATTATGCCAGATGGGCTGATCTATGGTTGGCTTATCCCCCCTTCCCCCATTCAATGTCCCGATGTACATCCACCCATATCTGGCACGTCTGCTGCATCAACCAGGGGAGCGGCCCTTATTCCTTGCCCACCCCATACAATACTTGGCCAGGTGTCCTTCCCATCATCCTTTTATGCTCAATTGTGATGTGAGGAAGTGCCGGGTCCCCATGAAGCCAGTGATTACCTACCCCTAACTGTGCGACCGAGTAGTACCTTTGAAGATTGGGCAAGCCTATACCCCCTTCCCATACTGACCAGTGAAGCGTACTCCATACCACCTGAGGTTGTTTCCCTCCCCAGAGTAGACTGCGCAGGGATCCTTCAATCTTTGTAAAAACTTGCCTAAGAATTGGGAGCAGGGCATTCTGCAGGACGTAAAGGAATTTGGGAAGCGTTAGCATTTTAAAGTGAGGCCCCTTTCCCAACAGGGTCAGTGGGAGAGTTTGCTGGTGCGTTACGTCTAGTGCAGACCTGTTCACCACGGGGAAAGCTTAAGCCGGAAGAAATCTGATAGGTTCGGACTCAGGTGAATACTTAAGAATTTGAAACCTGAGGTCACGGAATCGCATCTTCACCCCCTATACCGGAAGCAGAACTGACTTTTGCCAATTGATTTTAAGCCTGCTGAAGCCTTGGTATGCCGTCAATACATATGTTACTATCGGACACAGAATTTCTGGATTGCACAGGTAAATCAGAAGATCCTCTGTGTAGAGTGAGACGTTTTTTTCCCCTCCTCCCCGGGCCTTCCAAATCCTCCCCATTCGGGGCTCTCTTAGAAGAGTTGTATCGCAAGTGGCTCTACCTCCAGCTTAAACAATAGCTACGAGTGGAGGTATCCCTGCCTCGTTCCCCACCCGAGGGAGAAGCTCCAAGAAGAGACTCCTTCACTCTGATTGTTGCCACGGGAGAAGTGTTGAGCAGGTGAACCCAAGACAAGAAGTTCCCCCTAAGCCCCATGCGACCCATGATCTCCCAAAGCAAATCCCACCTCACGGAGTCAAACGCCTTTTCAAAGTCTATTGCGTGAAGGGCCAGCGGGTCTGGCGTCTCGGCAGCCGAACCTTTGGCGAATAGCACGCTATGGAGATTCATCCATGTGAATCCAAACGCCATGAGTCCGCACTGGTGCGGGTGAACCAGAGAACCGATTAAACCCACTAAGCGATTAGCCAGAACCTCATTGAGAATCGTAGCCTCTTTGTTTATCAAAGAGATCAGCCTGTAGGAGGCATACCGTTCCAGAGGTTTACCAGGCTTTGGAAGGACCACTATGCAAGCCATCTTGAGATCCAGTGGGAGACACCCATATTGTCTGCACTGCACAAAAAGGTGGTGCAGTGGTCTGACAACCCACTCCCCAGTCGCTTCCATACTTCCACCAGGAAACCATTAGGTCCCAGTGTTTTGCCTGTCTGTAGCTGTGCTATTGCAGCAGAGATATGTGCCTCCATCCCCAAGACCTGCTGTGGGGTGAGTTTAGGAAGAGGCACTCAATCCAGCGTAACAGACCCCCTGCCGCCAAGCACCCCACTCACGGATTATAAGTGTCTCGTAAAATTGGGTGAAGGCACCTGCAATCTCTGCATCTTTGGTCAAGTCCCTCCCTTGTGGTCTTGTATAACCCGCACATGCCCGCTTCCCCTGTCCGATCTCTCCAGCCAGGCCAACATTTTAGCTGTCTTGTCCCCTGCTTCATGTATCTGGCATTGCCTAGCCCAGTGCGCCTCCCTGGCGTTATCCAGTGCCACGTTACGCAGTGACGCCTGCGCCGTAGTCAAGGTCATCCTTGACTCCGACGACTCGGAGGAAAGGAATGCCGCCTCCTGCTTGCCTTACCTCCCTTTGCACCTCCTCCACATGTTTCTTGCGCCTAGCAACTACCTTTGAGAGCGCCTTCCCACGCAGTGTTGCCTTGTAACCCTCCCAAAGGACAATAGGGCTATCGACAGTCCCTGTATTTATAGTGAAATATCCCTTAGTCTTGGTGGACAAGCCTTCCACGAATTCCAGTTCCCCAAGTAGTAGGTGTTTAACCGCCAGCGCTCGTTGAGCCAAGGCTCCCTGTTTTTTAGCTTGATAACTGATGGGGAATGGTCTGATATCCTTGTGGCAAAAAAAACCTAGCGGACAACAGCCTACGAGGGATGTTGGATTGAACAAAAAAATTGTAAATCCTCGACATGGAGGCGTGAACCCCAGAGGGAAAAAAGAGTACCCTCTCTCTGTAGCGTGTAGCCATCTCCATGCATCCACCCAGCCCAAGGCAGCGGTGAATAAGCACAATTTAGTGCTGAGCGCCGGGTTCCTGGTGCCCACATGTGTTCCGTCTAGACCCTGGTCCATCACTTCATTGAAGTCTCCCCTAACAACTATATATCGGCGTGGCCACAAAGGGTGAGCCCCTGAAGATCTGAAAGCAAGTTGGGCGCGAGTGGAGGAGACACATATACTGCCACCATGCCCCAGGTGGCACCCCACTGCTCCCCCTTGACCAACACAAAGTTCCCCCTAGGGTCAGACTTCACCTCTTCAAGCAGAAATTGAATTCTTTTATGCAGGAGTATGAGCATCCCCCGGGAGCCCCTTGAGAAACCTGCATGGAATGCCACCCGGTAATTGAATCCTGTATTCTCGCTAGATGTGTCTTGATGAGGAATACAATATCAGGGGACTGCCTTATAAGAAACTTTAGCACCGGCCTGCGCTTCATACTCAAACAGCCCGTTGGCGTTCCATGTCATCAGCGAAACCTTCCCATTATGCACTATCATCCCAGGGAAGCCTCGTCATGCCGCTGGCTTTAGGCCCCAGCCCAGTCCTCCCCCGGCTACCCCCTTTCCCACCCAGTGTCGCCATGTATCCATGGAAGACTTTATTCTGCACTGCGTCCCTCCCCAAACATGACCCCTCCGCCCCCTCAACAACCCAACTCCCCCTCGCCCCCCCCAGGCCAGAAGCACATGTTACCCTGATCCTGTGTCAAATGGATGCGAGAAAATACAACCAACCATGGGTGGGGTGCACTTCCATACAGCCCGTGCAAGCCTCCCTGACTCCACCAGCTGCCCTCATTTAGCTACAACCCAGATTTGGTCCTCACTGGATTGAGTCCGCTTTTAATTCTGCCGCGGCTCCCAGAACCCATCTCACCAGCCGCTTCGTCCAGGTGCTCCTTAGGCTGCGAGTCAAACATAAGCGGGACGCCCCCCCTTGCCACCTCTGCTCTGGACCTTCCCTTCGGTGGTCTGGGTCATGGAGTTCACAGGATCCGAATTTCCATCCAGTTCCATGCTTCCTTAGGATTATTGAACACATGGACCGCCCCCTCATGATACACCTTCAACTCTTCCGGGAAGAAAAGGGCACACTTCAGCCCCATGGATGCCAGCTTCCGTTTAACTGAGTCAAAGGATTGGCTGTCCCTCTACACGCCTTTGGTGTAATCTGGGAAAAGCCCAATCATGTGGCCGTTGTATGTTATTGGGCCAGTTGCCCTTGCCATCTCAGCAAGGCGTACCAGTCTGTAGTTTAGAAGCTAAGCTACAATGGTATGGGTGCGCCCCATGGACTGGGTGATCTGCTGGGAGCAGCTGCACCCTTTAGATGGAGAAGAACTTCGATAGTTTCTTAGGGGCGAACAAGTCCGCCGGCCATTTTTCCAGGAAGGCCTCTGCGCTGAGGCCTTGTTCCTTCTCGGGTATCCAGAGGATCTGTAGGTGGTTGCGTCTAGATCTTCCCTCGCTGTCCTCCGCCCTTCGCTCCAGCAGGGTGAGTTTTTTGGATGCTGTGGCGACTTGTTTTTCCAGGCACCTTAGGGCGTCCTCTGAGTCGGTGATACATTGCTCTGCCGCCCGACCCTTGTGGATAGCTTCCGTAGGTCCTTTCTCAGAAAGGACACATCCAATGCGAGGCCGTCGATCTTGACTTCCTGTGAGGTTCTGGACCCCCCCGATGACCCCCATAATATCTTTGAGAGAGAGCTGTGGTTCCTGGGTATCCCTGCCATTACCCCTTTCTGCCGGGTGGGGAGAGAAGCACTGGGTGGGCATCTCACTGCATATTGGTCCATTTTGTTTTGGAGTCTCACCCCCGCCCCCTTCTTCCTTCCTGGGCTTGTCCTTGGACATGATGCTTTTTGTGACCTGCACTCACTAGGATCTCTTCCTCTCCTGCTGTCTTTGCCAAATGGTGCCAGCGCTCCGCGGCCTCAACGCACCTCTGTTGCTGGAGGCACCTCTGTTGCCTCCAGTACAGGGAGGCTCCTACTGCCCCGGTTGCACAACCCGCTCACTGCCCCTCTGTCACCTGTTCCTGGCTCAGGAGGGCCTTTCCCTCAAACGTTACCAGCCTGTGCCCTGTGGCCTGTGATATTTTAAAACTTGCCTGTCTGCTGCCAGTATCCAGGTGCCACCCGCCCGCCCCTGTGCCACCGGGAAGCACCATCCAACTTGCTCCCCACTCTAGCCCACTGGCCGTGTCCGTGGTATTAGTCCACTATTTACGCCAGTCTGGTCACCTGGTGAAGCACCTGGCTTTCCGCCTGTGGAGCAATGTTCCCAATCAGAGGCCCCACACCTCAGCCTCCGGACTCCTCCCGGCAGGTAGAGTGCTTCCGCTTCCCTATAGGGTGTGTAACCACCAGTGTCCATCTTGGCTCAGGCTGAGGTCCCAATGTACGCGTGTCCTTCCTGTGGCTCCCGTTGCTCAATTTAGCCCAATTGTTGCTTTATCAACCAGCAGGGACCACCGAGTACAGCTCCTTGCATTGCTGGCTATTCCTAGTGGCACCTGGCCCTAGCGCTCATCCACAGCATTCCCAGCCGCTACCCTGGTGATTTTCTGAGGCAGCGCTTCACTGTCTGACACAAAGTATGTGCCTGGGATGATGCCGGGATATGTTTATTCAACGTGTGTTTCACTGCTGCTGCCCGGGTTATGCAATTGTGGAAGAGACGTGGCCAGTGCTGCTCTCCCAGACCTCCTGCACCGCCAGACTGCCTCTACGGTTTCTGTACCATTTAAGTATCGCAATGCTGCTGGGCCGCCTCAGCAGCTGACAGGTTTCAGACAGGTGTCACCACTGCAGCCCAGGAGATTCAATACAGCGGCGCCGATGTTGGATCAGGGACCGGCACTCCCAGGGAGACGGGGGTCAAAATATTGAAAATGAGCGATAGCAAATTTGACTGAAATCCATTTAGGCAGTAACACAGAAACAGCCTTACTATCTGAACAGGAAAGTGAGAGACTTGAGCCTTTAGAAACAACCTGATGGGAGACATAAAAATGTTCATTTAGAAATAAGGACTCACAAAAACTACACTCCGCGCGTGGGATAGATCCTGTGCTCAAAGAGGGTTTGCGCCGGGCCTGGGTCCATTATCTCCTGTAATGCAAAACCCAGCCTTTACTTCTGGGCTTCAACCTACCTAACTCCTATGGTCAAGAGAGAAACCCTTGAGATTGAGCAAACTTTATGAGGACAACTCCCCCCTAACCTTCGACCATTGCAAAGCGAAATTCAATCTCCCAGAGACCGAGAGGTTTAGATACATGCAGCTCCGCCACTGGATAACTAATCCAGATGTAAAAAGGGTAGCCACTAGATCCCCCACGGGATTGGAACAGACAATGATGGCTGGCCAACACACCTGAAGGGTAGCCACATGCTATCGCCTTTTGGAGGAGGACCCAGGACAGGAGAAAATTCCCCATATGTTAGCTTGGCAAAGAGATCTGGGAGTGGAGATTGCTCAGGAGTCTTGGCAAAAGATATGGGGTAGAGCTCATAAAGTCTCTAGATGTACGACAGTAAGGGAGTGTGCCCTTAAAATATGTTTTCGTTGGTACCTTTTCCCGCAGAAACTACATGCTATTAATCCTGACTATCCCGACACCTGCTGGCACGGATGTGGGGCGAAAGGGGATTTGGGCCATCTGTGGTGGTACTGCCCAATCATCCAATCTTTCTGGCTGGAGGTTAGATCTAAGATTAAAGACATCTGCGGAACTCTCCTCCCCATGGACCTGCTCATAATGTTACTGGGAGATACCCCGGACAACGGATCATACCCGCAGTCAGGTCCCAGAGCGGAACTGATAACTCACTTGCTTATGGCAGCCCGTCTCACCCGTGCCAGATTCTGTAAAGACATTGAGGGCCCCCATATAGCATATTGGTGGGTTAAAATTTGGGAATTACTTGGCTTGGAAAAGTTAACGGCCACATTAGAAGGCAAGACAGCTAAGTTCTCTAGAATTTGGGGATCATTCCTAGAGCACCTTGCCTAGAGGGAGCATATGTTTTTCCAACCTAGATTGATTAAATATCTTCTGAAACCTTAATGAATTTACAGCATGGACATTGTGCAGGGCCCAGGTGTTATCCTGAACTAAGGTGGTGTTTTTGGAGGCTAAATCTGTGTTCTCCATTTATGGATATTATGGACCTAGTGGTGTTTAAGTTTAGCTAAGCCTTTTCATAGGACGCCAGTTATTGATTTAATGATATAGTTTTGATGAATTTATAACGATGAAAATGAAATGTCGATGTGTTGATCATTTGTAATTGCACCTAATTTTCTTCCACATTCATTTGCCGGATGAATTCATGTTTATATGATATTTCAATAAAAATATTTTGTCAAAAAAAAAAAAAAGAAATAAGGACTCCAGTGCGAGGGGTCAGCAGTGCAAGGCGGACAGCTTGATGAAGGTTTTTCACAAAAAGCCATTTTATTAGCTTAAAGACTGTACACCCATTAAAAGCTCATATGAGTGTGGAAATATGGGTTATACTGCACAAAACCAATTGTCTATTACAACAGTGAGAAAAAGTTATCTCGTGTGGCTTGTAATACATCCCAGAACCATAAATAACGACACTCTCCACTAATTGCAGCATTTATTTTGTGCATTGCCGCTACATACCATATCCTGGAGCACCATTCTTCAATATCCAGGGGAGTGGGGACGCCCAGTCCCTCGCTATGACCATTTTAGCTGCGACTAGAAAGTGGGGTATTAGTTTAGATTGCTTCGCCCGCAAATTGTAAAGACCTTGTGGATCTTCATCCCCTAATAGTATCACCAGGGGGTCCTCCACCAAGTCCAGACCAGTAATTATTTTAATCTGTGCTAGCACCTTGTTCCAGAACACCAGTGTGACTGGGCATGTCCACCACAAGTGGAAGAAGGTGCCAGTTGTATCAGACCATCTCCAACATGTGGGGTGGTATGTAGGGCGCATTTTGTTCACACGCTCTGTGGTCAGGTACCATCTTAGTAGCAACTTAATGCCATTCTCCTTGAGATTAACTGATTTCGAATATTTCGCCGTTCTAGTCCATATATTATACCAGGCCAGCTCATCTATGGCCTTCCCAGTATCCTCCTCCCATTTTATCATATACGTGTGGGGTGAGTTGTAACTCTTAGAGTGAAGAATTTTATAGATGGAAGATACCAGGCCTTTCGGGGGGTCCCGATAAATAGGTCTTCAAATTGGGTAGTGTCCCTTTGTACTTGAGCCACCAGTTATGTATTAGCGAGCCAATTACTGAGTTGTATGTACCCATATCGATCCACGTCTAATACCAAGAAGGCTTGTTTGGATTGTTCAAATAATAAGGGTTACTCATTATCAAAAAGTTGGCACGCTCTGGTGAGACCCCCCCCCCCCTATCCATTGGGTAAATCTCCTAGTGTCTTTCTGGGGGTGTGGGGTCTGCCCCATCCCAATCCCTAATGTGGACTTGGTGGTTGGGAGTCCGTTCCCTTGGTTTTTCCTAGTTCTCAGGGGACGCCAACACCCATTCATGTAACAGACCACCCAAAGCTGATTGTTCTATAGATGCCCAATGCTTAGTGTTATGTTGTGTCGCTTGGCTTTCCAGAACAAGGGCAATTTGCGCCGCATATAGGTAACTTTCTATTTCCGGGACTGCAAGTCCTCACCTTTCTTTTGCTGTCATCAGTGTTCTTCTAGCAACACTTGGGAGCCTATGTCTCCACACAAAATTAAATATATGTGACTGAAGCTCCTTAATAACCACTCTAGGGATCCAGATGGGTAATGCCTGGAAGATATATAATAGCCTCTGCAACAGTGTCATTTTGACCAGGAGATTGGTCATTTTGACCGCTGTCATTCTTCCTAACCAAGAAATCTCCATCTTCCCCATTTTGCCAGTTCCTGTTTGGCCGACGTTAAGAGTGTTAAAATATTAGCCACGTACAGTTGATCATACCAGGCTATCAAAAATACCCCAAAGTACTTCCATGTCGCCCATGTAAAATCTAAGTTGCCCTTTAATGTTTGTATATGCTCATCTGTTTCAGAGATGTTAAATATGGTGGATTTCGTATAATTAATCCTGAATCCAGAAACTTATTAAAATCGCGCTTAAGGGGAGACTATATTGGCAAGTGTTTCTACTGTGCCTACCATATAAAAAAGCAAGTCGTCCGCATATACGTCAATCTTATGCTGATACCCGGCCACCTCTAACCATTGTATGCTCGCTGTGGAGCGTACCAGCCTTGCGAGATGTTCCATGGATAAGGCAAACAGGAGGGTGTACCTCTTCTCAGCATTACTGGCTCAAATAATACCCTATTTATTTTTTTAATGCGGGTAGATGGAAGTGTAAAATAAGCTAGCACACTCTCCAAACTCTGTTAGCACCTTGAATAAATATCTCCAATCCACCCAATCAAACGCTTTCTCTGCATCAGTTGATAATACCGCCATCGCGTTCTTGCACCATCTGGCCAGCGCTATTACATATATTGCTCTACGGCTGTTATCATGAATATGCCGCCCCAGTACAAACCCATTCGCGGGGATTGGGTCCTCCGACGTATTCCATATCTATGACATGTAATCCCCACAGCTGTGCTGCTTCGGAAACTTTTTTCGGCGTCTGCGTCCTGCGTCGATGATGTCGATGCGCCGTCGTCGAGGGCCTCCTCCGACGTCATCCGATGTGATAAGTAGGACGCACGACGCCGTAGCCTCAGTTCCGTTTTTTCCGCGAACGTGTTGCTTCGTGATTCTCGGTTCACGCCTCGACTCTTTGGAGTTCTGTTCTTCTCGGTTCTTCGAACCTGTTCGTTTTGTGCACATCCTTCGTGTGAAGATGTCTTCTACTTCGTCTTCGACCCCGCGTCCGGGTTTCAAGAAGTGCGGGGAGTGTGGGTCCAAGATGTCGGTGACGGACTCGCACGCCCCCTGCCTCTGGTGCCTCGGGGAGGCCCACGACACGGATGACTGTATCGACTGCCAGTCGCTCACGTCCAAAGCCTTAGGCGAACGTGAGAAGAAGTTGTCGGTAGGTCGGGTGTCCAAGCCCAGGAAGTCGAAGTCTGCGGGGCTTTCGACGGATGATTCGAGGGGTGACTCTCCGCGTCATCGTCGGAAGTCTCGTGGGTCTCCTTCTAGGAGTCGGTCTCGCCACTCCTCAGCCTCTTCGAGGCGTTCTCGAAGCGCCGACCAGCCGTGCGACGCCGGAGGAATGGGCTTCCTTCGGGAAGAAAATGCTGGCGATTCTTGAGTCGCAGGGTACAAAGCCGTCCGCGCCCCCGAGTGGTGTCGGTCGTGTGAGGTCGAGAGACACCGCTCGCATGAGTGGTCGGCACGAGTCACGGGAGAGGTCCCGTTCGGACAAGGAGACTCGTTCTCGCCGTACCCGTTCCAGGTCCCGGTCCTCGACGCGTTCGAGACCGTGTGCACCTGTGAAGTCTTCAAGGAAGACATCGACGTCTGAGGTGTCGAGGGCGTCGACAGGCTTTCTCGAGGCTCCGGCTTCGAGGCAGTCGTCGAAGCCGTCGACGCTCGGGTCGTTGAGGGACGCGCTCGGGGCACCGGCCTCGAAGGCTGTGTCGACGCCGCCGATGCTGGAGGCGCTGCGTCTGACGTCGACGCCGATCCTCTCGGCGCCGATGCCGGTTCTCTCGACGCCGGCGCCGATTCGCTCTACGCCATCGACGCCTTTCGTGTCGGAGGTACCCCGTGGCACGGGAGAACCCCCTAGGAAGGCTCTGGTTAAGAGCAAGCACTCTCGGGTGCCTTCTTTTCGCCACCTGGACTATATTTCAGAGGATTCTGATGGCCTGGTTCCTAGTCAGGTTCCAGATGAAATTGTCTCGGGCCATAGTCAGTTTGACGAATTGAGACAGTCACTGCATGATGCCAGTGGACTGGACACCTCTCCGGAGGTGGAGTTTTGTAGGCCTGAGCCTGGCTCTCATGCCGATTCCTCGTACCGGCGCCTTATGGCTAGGGTTTCTGAGTACTTGGGATGGTCTGCTCCCCCAGGGGAGTTTGTGCAGGATGATCTGACGGACATCCTTGATGTTGGTCCCCCAACTGACCCGGTACTGCCGTTCCATATGGCTTTACAGAGAAGGGTGGCGGCGGCTTGGACTGCTCGTGAGAGTCTCCCGGCGGTGGGCAGATCCTTGTCGCGAAAATACCGTCCAGCCAGTAGCGACCCCTGCTACTTGACCAGGCACCCCACTCCGGAGAGTTTGGTGGTGCAGGCGGCCATGGCCCCGGCAAAGCAGGCGTCGTACCCTACCATCCCTCCTGATAGGGACGACAAACGTTTTGGTGGCTGGGCGAAGAAAGTGTTTTCTTCTGGTGGTATGGCGCTTCAGGCGGCCAACTCCATTTGTGCCTTGTCTCGTTTCACTCACACTCTGTGGAACTGTGTTGCATTGGTGGCTGAACATATTCCCGAAGGGGACGAACGGGATGGTTTCCTTGCTATAGTCCAGGATGGTAAGGATGCCATGTGTGAATCCGTTCAGTCGGGTTTGGATTTAGCTGAATGCGTCAGTAGGTCCATGGCGGCGAGCACCGTGATACGCAGGTTTGCGTGGTTGCGGAAGTTGGGATTTACTCCTGATGTGCAGTCCCGGCTCCTCAACATGCCCTTTGACGGTGAACACCTTTTTGGCAGCAAGGCTGACGAGAGCCTTGAGAGGTTGCAGACCTCAAAAGCTGCAGCGAAGTCGTTGGGCGCTGCAGTTCGCCAGCCTCCGCCTTTTCGTCCTAGGGGACAGCAGTGGAGGGGTGGTTCCTTTCGCTATTACTCATCCTTCAGTAAAGCGAGAGGAGCTAGCAGTCAAAGAGGCCACCGCAGGGGTACCAGAGGTGGACGACAGGGTACCCGTGGTGCCAAGGCCGCTCGGGCAGTTGCCTCTTTGCCCTCAGGTAACGCCGCAGCCGCTCCCACTCAGTCGTGAGGCCATGCCCCATGGTTCGCCGGTTGGGGGAAGGCTGGCGCAGCATCTTGTAGAGTGGCAAGCCATTACTTCAGATGTGTGGGTTCTGGAGATCATAACCCACGGCTACTGTCTTCCCTTTCGGCACAGGCCTCGCGACAATCCACCGGGGAACCTCTCTTTGCAGAGTCCGGCTCCGCTCCTTGCGCAGGAAATTCAAGCCCTGCTGGAGAAAGGCGCCATAGAACTGGTGCCTGTAGCGGAGAGGAACAAGGGATGGTATTGCCCTTATTTTTTGATTTCGAAGAAAGACGGGGGATTGAGACCCATTATGGACTTGTGCGGTTTGAACAAACTCCTCAGGAAGGACAAGTTCAAGATGGTTACTCTCTCTCAAGTCCTCCAGGCCCTTCAGCTTCAGGACTGGTTGGTGTCACTTGACCTCAAGGATGCTTACTTCCATGTGCCGATCCATCCCAAGCACAAGAAGTACCTGAGGTTCGCGGTTGGCGAATCGCACTTTCAGTTTCGGGTCCTGCCGTTCGGATTGACCTCCGCCCCGAGGGTTTTCACCAAGCTCATGGTGGTGGTGGCAGCGCATCTCAGGCAAGGGGGGATTCACGTCTACCCCTACCTGGATGATTGGTTGATCAGGGGGAGCTCTCGCGAGCAAGTCCTGGATCATCTGTCCGTCACCTGCCGCTCCCTTCACAGGCTGGGCTTCTCCCTCAATTTAAAGAAGTCCCATTTGACGCCAACACAGCGGCTCCAGTACATCGGAGCAGTGCTCGACACTTCCCTGGGGCAGTGTTTTCCTCCCCAGGTGAGGGCTCTTCACATTCAGCAGATGGTGCACAAGTTTCAGCATGCCCAGACGCTCCCTGCGTTCGAGTTCTTGAGGTTGCTCGGCCTCATGGCATCCTGCATTCTTCTAGTGCCAGAGGCTCGCCTGCGGATGAGATCTTTGCAGTGGGCACTCAAGACGCAATGGTCGCAGTCCTCCGGCAGGATGTCGGACCCGGTTCAGGTGCCGCCCTCGGTCGCCCGGGATCTTCTGTGGTGGGCCGTCGAAGGCAACTTGATGAGGGGGGCTCCATTTTGGCTTCCCTGGCCGGAGGTGACGATCGTGACGGATGCATCCCTCATGGGATGGGGAGCTCATGCCAACGGGCTGACAGTCAGCGGTCGTTGGTCTCCGTTGGAGTCCAGACTCCATATCAATCTTTTGGAGCTGAGGGCCATCAGGCTAGCCCTGAAGGCTTTTCTACCGACTGTGCGAGGAAAGAGTGTCCTGATCCTGACGGACAATACAGTGGCCATGCACTACCTCAACAAAAAAGGGGGGGCAGGGTCACTTCCTCTGTGCAGGGAGGCGATGCAGCTCGAGTTCTGGGCCATCCAGCAGGAAGTTTCGATCTCGGCAGTTCATCTGGCCGGAGTCGAGAACGTGACGGCGGACCCTCTGAGCAGGCAGAGCGCAATCTCTCACGAGTGGGAGGTGGCTCAGGAGATTCTCCTGGAGATCTTCGCCCTTTGGGGGACCCCTCAAGTGGATCTCTTCGCCTCCAGTGTCAACCGGAAGTGCGAAAGGTGTTGCTCGCGGGAATTTCCTCCAAAAGGAGCCTTAGGAGACGCGTTCGTGGTGGAGTGGTCATTCCCGCTGCTGTACGCGTTTCCTCCAGTCCCCGTCATCCCGCAAGTGCTGCGGAGGTTACGGAGGTTCGGTTCCCGGATGATCCTCATTGCCCCGGCGTGGGCTCGGAGGACTTGGTACCCGGACCTTCTCGACTTATCCATCTGCCCTCCACGTCGTCTTCCCTACCGAGACGATCTGCTCTCACGGGAGGGGGGTCAGGTTCTCCATTCTGAGGTCAGATCCCTCAACCTTCACGCTTGGCTTCTGAAAGGTTGAGGTATAAGGATTGGGACCTCCCTGAGGACGTGATGGAGGTGTTGCTTTCGGCCCGAAGGCCAGCAACAAAGTCTCTGTACCGTTGCCGTTGGCGTAAGTTCTGCGACTGGTGCAGAGTTCAGAATGTGGATCCTTTTGCATGTGACATCCCCATGGTTCTGTCCTTTTTACTTTCTTTGGCCCACAGGGGCTTGCAAGTGGGTACCGTTAAAGGTTATCTGGCGGCGCTGTCCATCTTTAAGCGCTCGTCTGAAGAGTGTTCTTACTTTAAAATCCCTTTGATTTCGCAGTTTCTGAAAGGGCTCACTAATGTGTTCCCTCCGTCACCTTTCCTGGTGCCCGGTTGGGATTTAAACCTTGTTCTTAAGTTTCTTATGGGTGCTCCGTTTGAGCCTTTACATTCTTGCCCTTTGAGGCTGTTAACTCTGAAAACTGTGTTTTTAGTTGCGGTTACTTCCACTCGCAGAGTGAGTGAGTTACAGGCACTTTCAGTTAAGCCTCCCTTCACTGTATTTCACAAGGACAGGGTTGTCCTTAGAGTTCGTCCTTCTTTTCTTCCGGAGGTAGTGACGGAATTTCATTTGGCCCAGAAGGTGGTTCTTCCGGCATTCTTTCCTCCTCCGCATCCTGGTAAGGAAGAGGAGAGGCTCCATAGGCTTGATCCTAGGAGAGCTTTAAGCTTTTATGTTTCACGCATGTCCCGGGTCAGAGTGGACGATCAACTCTTTATTGGTTACGCTGGAAAGCGTTTGGGGCAAGCTGTGACGAAACAGACTTTGTCTCGCTGGATTATTTTGGCCATCTCGGAGTGCTACCGCTTGGCGGGTAAGGACCCACCGGCTGGCTTGCGGGCCCATTCTACCAGGGGTATGGCTGCGTCTACTGCCCTGCAGAGGGGTGTTCCTATTCGCAACATCTGTGATGCAGCCACCAGGGCTTCAGTACATACATTTGTACGTCACTATTCCCTCGATTCCATCCGAGCACAGGATCTGGCCTTTGGCAAGGCGGTCCTTTGCTCTGCTATTTGATTGGCTATTCTAAATCTTGATTCTAAATTTTTTCCCTCCTCCTTGCTCTGGTACTGCTTTGGGAGTCTGTCATAGATATGGAATACGTCGGAGGACCCAATCCCCTCGAAGAACAAGTTACTTTCTTACCTGGTAACGTTCTTTCGATGGGATGGTCCGACGACGTATTCCATATCGCTCCCGCCCTGCCTTCCCCGCTGCAGAATTTCTTTTGCAATTGCAGCTTACGTTCCGCAAGGCTTTGTGTCTGACTGGCAGTTGACTAGTGTCACACATTCTGGGGGAAAAAACTACAACTGAGGCTACGGGCGTCGTGCGTCCTACTTATCACATCGGATGACGTCGGACGTCGGAGGAGGCCCTCGACGACGGCGCATCAACGTCATCGACGCAGGACGCAGACGCCGAAAAAAGTTTCCGAAGCAGCACAGCTGTGGTGATTACATGTCATAGATATGGAATACGTCGTCGGACCATCCCATCGAAAGAACGTTACCAGGTAAGAAAGTAACTTGTTCGTCTGGTCTGCTCCTACCACTACCGGGAGCACAGAAGCCAGACGGGTGGCTATGATCTTGGAGTAAATGCGAGCATCGTAGTTAAGAACTGCAATTGGCCGGTATGAGGAGCATTGTGTAGGATCTTTGGCTGGCTTACCAATGAATGTTAGGAGCGATTCTCCCATAGTAGACATGATGGTGTCTGTATCTACAAAGGAGTTGGAAAGGAATGCCACTGGGGTGCAAGTATGTTAACAAACCTCTTATAGAAAAGGGCTGTAAATATGTCGGGTCCTGGAGCTTTATTAGCAGGGAGCCCAAAACTGCCGGGGTGATCTCTTCCATCGTGACAGGGTCCTCAAGCTGCCTCAACTCAACCTCTGCAGTCTTTCGGAGGCGGGCGTCTCTAGTAGAATTTTCTTGAGCAGTATTATCTATTTACTCCTACGTCCCGTCCCATTTCCTCCATACTTATGGGGCATCTCTCCGTCCTGTGGGACGGGACCGGAGCACTTTTGTAAAAAGCATCCACATTTTTTTCAAAAATGTGTCCCTCCTCTCTTCCCTGCGCGGGGCCCGGCACGCGGCCGTAACCCCGCCCACCTTGGCTCTGCCCCACGCATCGCCCATCAGTCCTTTTCTCCGCACGATCGGGGCCGGACGCGCTTGCATCCTCGAAGATTTTCTTCCCGTTTTTCCCTCTTTGGCTCTCACTAGCGTTCGTTTACTAGTCTATGTCTTTTAAACTAGATTTTCCAGACCGTTCATCGTGTCACCGTCGCTTCGCGAGGGCGGATCCCCATCCTCTTTGATTAGAGTGTTTGGGTCCGGAACACCGTTGGGACTCCTGTTTTTACTGTGATTCCCTTTCAGTCCGGGCACTTCAACGTCGGTGGGAGGAGGTGTTCGGACATACTCCTCCTTCTCATTTTCAGGCGTTCATCGACGAGAAGGAAAAACGCCCTGTAAGTTCTTTGATTTTCAGAGCAACCCGGCCGGGGGATACCTTCCCGGGTTCCTCTCGAGCCGGGAGGGGCGTTGATCGCTCTGTTAACGGGGTTCGCCCTGAGGTGCCTGTCGGGCCTAATAATTCTACCAGAGTTTTCTCCGAGGGTCTCCGTAAGGGGCCTGTGATCACCGGAGTACACTCCGAGGCGCCTCCTGTGGGGGCTGTGTGTAGACCCAGTTCTACTGAGTCGTGGGGTACCGGAGCTTGCTCTGAGGCCGCTCTTTCGGCTTCCCTAAAAAACAAAACCGGGGTACGCCCCAAGGTCTTGGCTGGGCTTGAGGTTACCAAACGGATGTTCGAGGCCTGTGCCGATAAGGCTTCTACCGGGCCTAGGTCCGAGGTCCCTCGTACAGAAGCTAAGGCTACCAACAGTTCTGAGGGGCTGGGCAAGGCCCTGTCGGTGACAGCGCACCGTTCCCGCTCTTGTGGTGACACCAGATCTGTTGAGGGGGCAAAGAAGAAAGTTTCTTCTTTTGCCGGCAGTGCCGAGGCTCTTCCTTCGAAGGCTCAGTTGGCGGTTGGTATGTCGCAGAAACATTCCAGGCCTCATAGTACCAGCTCTGCCGAGGTTCCTTACGTTACGGCTAAAATTAAGACCCCTGATCCATCGACGGGGACCCCTGCCTCACTTCCTCACATGCCGCAGTTCCCCTCAGATGAAGACAAAATAGCACCCACCACGGCGGCCATTTTAGGTACTACCCCTACAACTACGCCATCGGCCCCTGGTGTAGGGTTCGGTCCTTCGGGTGAACCTAGGGTCCCTTGTGCGCATCCTTACCGGCCGGTTTATGATTGGAACGCCCGGATGCCTCTTCCACACAATGTTTTGTTGCCCACGGGGGTGGCTCCCTTGATTTATGTGGATACGTTGGCAGAGGGGCCGGTGTGGCACCCTTCCCCGTTGCATCCCTGGATTTGTCTACCTCATGAGAGGCCTCCTCAGGTTCTGAAACAATCTCCTGAGGATGCCTTTTTCGGTAAATTTCAAGTGCTTATGCGCACCGACCCCATGAGGGAATATTTCAAAGGGCTTTTCAAGGAGATATGTCCACCCGCGCCTCCGGCTCCACCCGTCCCGTCGGGGGTTCCGCCGGCGCCTCCCTTATCCGTGGTGCCTCCCCCTGCGCTTCCGCCTGTGCCACCATTGTCCCCAGTGCACAAGGCAGTGCCTGACTCGGCTCAGCAAGAGCCGGACCTGTCAGATGACCCTCAAAGCGATCAGGACAACGAGGACCTGCCCTGCTCTACCAGAGCTTTCCATGACCGGGTACTGGACATGATGAGCTTCTTAGATGTTCCGGTGCCCAAGGCACCTGCTCCGCAGGAGGGCGTTCTTTCTGGGGCATTCACCTCGTCTCCTTTGGAGTGTACCAGCCTGTTCTTGCAGAAGGACGTTTTGGCCGAGGTCCGAAGAGTTTGGGAAAAGCCACACTCGGGACTTTATGTAAATAAAAAGATTGACGCGAGGTACAGGCTACATTCCTCGGAAGAAGTGGCCTTGTCGTCTTGTCTGCCTCCCTCCTCCACAGTGGTGGCTGCGGCCACGTTGCAATCCAGACCTGCAGCTTCCTCCTCCGCGATAGCGACTCAGGTCTTGGGAAAGGAGGACAAGCTCCTGGACTCCCTAGGGAGGAAAATCTTTGCCAATTCGGCCTTGCAGCTCAGCCAGGCCAATGCAGAATTGATTTTGGCGGGAGCTAACATGCGGGTGTGGAGAGGTCTGTCGGAGTTTGAGGAGCACATTCTGGTCGAGAAGCTGGAGGATTTCAGAGCAGGCCTTTCCGATGCCAGGGTCTTGGCCCAGGATCTCCTGGAGGCTGCGGCTCATCACAGAGACACCTCGGCTTGGGGTCCGATGCTAGGGGTTGATAACTCGCGGCAAGCATGGCTGCATGCCACTAAGCTCTCGAAGGAGGTCCAAGACAAGGTTCTGGAACTTCCATTTGATGCTAAGGAGCTTTTTCACTCTTCTGCTGATGTAGAGCTCACCAAAACCAAAGACAGCACTCAGACGGCCAAATCATTGTCTGTTCTGGTTAAACCTCCCATCAAGACTCAAAGGCTGTTGTCGCAAGGTCAACCTTCCTCTGGTTTTAGGGGCTTCCTCGACCACAAAAATCGCAGAGTGGATACTCCTGCAGGGAATAACCGCCGTAGACAACAGCGTACAAGGTATTTCTCCCGCTCCTCAGCCTCCTCATCAGGTTCAGGTGGCACCGCCACCGATAAACCTGCCAAATGAGGGTTTTCCACGCTCGCACGAGACCCCGGTGGGAGGACGCATTGCGTCTCATTGGGAGGCGTGGCAGACCATCACACAAGACAGATGGGTCTTGTCAGTCGCTCGAGCGGGCTTCCGCTTACCTTTACCCCCTACCCCACCCCTCAACCCTCCTTTTCAGCTGTCGGGCTCACCCTTCCTCAAGGCCAAGGTTCAAAAACTTTTGCTCCTCAGAGCTGTGGAACCCGCTCCCCTTGGGGAGCGAGGGGAGGGCTTATACTCCCGGCTGTTTACAGTGCCCAAAATCAACCAGGCGGGCCTGCCCACAATCCTAGGACTTTCCCAGTTCAATCTTTCCTTACCCCAAGTGAAATTCAAGATGATCACGCCCGGCCAGATTCGCTTCTCGTTGCAGGCGGGCTATTGGCTCAGCGTGGTGGATCTTCACGATGCGTACATGCATATCCTGGTTTGGAACCCACACAGGAGATACCTCTGTTTCTCTTTGGGAGAGGAGCACTTCCAGTTTTGGGTGCTTCCTTTTGGCCTCAGTTCGGCGCCGTGTGTCTTCACGAAGATGATGTCAGTGATTGCGGCCCATCTTCGTCTCCAGGGTATCCATGTGTATCCCTATTTGGACGACTGGCTCCTACGCAGCCCTTGCCCGTTGGCAGCAGCGGGCAACCTCCAGTCTCTCCTTCAGCTCTTGTTCCATCTTGGGCTGTGAGTGAACCGGCGGAAATCCTCCATGACGGTCTCACAGGACCTGACTTTCCTGGGTTTTCGTTGGTACACGATAGACTGCCGAGTGTATCTGACCGGAGACAGAATGGCGGATCTGTTGGCCACATGTCAGATGGTTACGCAGTCAGAGAGCATGTCGGCCTGGTGGTTCCAGAGGCTTCTGGGCCTCATGGCCTCGTGTGTACTGGCTCTTCCTCTTGCTTGTCTAAAATGAGACGGACCCAGATGGCTCTTCGGAGTTCCTGGCATCAGGCTGTGGACCCGGATTCCAAACGGATAATGATTCCGGATTCCATGAGAGTGGACCTGGACTGGTGGTCATCTCTCAGCAACCTGTCAGTGGGCGTGGGGTTCCAGGACCCAGCCCCCATGGTGACGATCACGACAGACTCCTCCCTTTTCGGGTGGGTTGCGACGTTAGATCTTCTTCAGGTCTCGGACCTCTGGTCACCTCAGGACAAGCTCCTGCACATAAATCAATTGGAGCTTCTGGCGCTCAAGGCGTTCAGACCTCTCATTGTCAACAAGGTGGTCCGCATAAGAACGGAAAATGCGGTGTCAATGTACTACATAAACAAGCAAGGGGGAACGAAGTCTCCCCCTCTCGTGGATCTGTCCATTCAGATTTGGGAGTGGGCGTGCTTCATGGGGTCTGGCTGCTTGCAGTGCACATCCCGGGCCGGCTGAATGTCACCGCGGATGCCCTCAGCCGACGGACAGTGGTCAGCTACGAGTGGGAGTTGAAGGCGGAGACCCTCTCATGGATTTTCTCGCGTTGGGGCACACCGGAGGTGGACCTCTTTGCCACGGCGGTAAACAAGAAGCTTCCTCAGTACGCCTCCAGAGGGGGGCTGGGAGCCTCCTCTCTGAGGGACGCACTCGAGATCCCATGGCACAACATGAGAGCTTACGCCTTCCCGCCTCTTCCTCTGGTTCATCGAGCAATTTGGAAGTTGAAGAGTTCTGTCAACTGTTCTCTTCTACTGATAGCTCCGTGGTGGCCGGCCAGGTTTTGGTTCTCAGAACTTCAACACCTGTCGGTGTGTCTGCCGATCAGGTTACCAGTAACTCCCGATCTTCTTCACCAAGGGGAACAGCAGATGTGGCACCCCTCCCTACAATCGCTCAACTTGGCGGCATGGTGCCTGAGTTCACGGCTCTAGAGCCTTTGGGTTTGTCTGCGGATAATATGCGCATTATCCAGGCAGCCAGGAAACCCTCGACCAGATCCCAATACAAGAGTAAATGGCTCAGGTTCTGTCATTGGTGTTTGGAGAAATAATTGGACCCGAGGGGGCGACGATTGACACGGTGCTGTCCTTTGTCTCCTCCCTAGCAGAGTCAGGGGTTCATGTCTTGTCCTGCAGGACTTATCTCTTGGCGATTTCCGCCTACCTCTCTACAGACCGGTGTTCTTAATTGTTAACTAACCCGGTGGTGAAGAGACATTTTGCTGGTTTGACACGCCTCTACCCTCCGGTTCATGGTCTGCACCCCCCTTGGGACCTAAATGTAGTCCTGACGGCGCTGTGCCATAAACCTTTTGAGCCAATGACTACGGTTGACCTCAAGTACGTGTCCTGGAAAGTGTCCTTTCTGGTCGCCGTTACGTCAGCGAGGAGAGTGAGTGAGCTCCAGGCATTGTCGGTGGAGCATCCTTTCTTGGTCTTTTACAAGGACAAGGTAGTCCTTCGGACGAACCCAGCTTTCCTACCAAAGGTAGTGACCGAATTCCATCTGAATCAGTCGATTTCCCTTCCTGTCTTTTTTCCGAACCCTGCCTCGGAGGCGGAAAGGGTTCTACACTGCCTGGATGTCCGAAGAGCTCTTAAGTTCTACCTGGACAGGACTGCCGAGCTTCGGAGCTCTTCCCAACTGTTTGTGACCTTCGGTAAACCCCAGGGCAGGCCGGCGTCTAAAGCATCCATTTCAAGATGGATTGCTGCCTGTATCACGGAATCTTTCACCGTCCAAAAGCTGAAACCTCCTAAGGGTATCCATGCACATCAGGTGTGAGGCAAGGCAGCTTCGGTTGCTTTTCAGAAGTATGTTCCCTGGGAGTCCATCGCTAGAGCGGCTACTTGGGCCTCCCCATCTGCTTTCTGTAAGCATTACTGCCTCGATATGAGCTCTAGGGCTGGCGCTCCATTCGGCCAGGCTGTGCTGAAGAACCTGTTTCAGTAAGGGGTATTTCCATCCACCCATAGTTCCTGTAAGGAGTGCTTGGGAATCGCCCATAAATATGGAGGAAAGGGGACGGGACGTAGGAGTATTACCAGGTTACTCACCGTAGTGACCACCTTACTCCTAGTCCATAGTCCCGTTTCCTCCATACGCCCGCCCGCCGTCCCCTCTAATAAGGTTCCTTTGTTATTGCTAATGGGTCTTGGACTCTGCGATAGAAAAGGACTGATGGGCGATGCACGGGGCGGAGCCAAGGTGGGCGGGGTTACGGCCGCGTGCCGGGCCCCGCTCAGGAAAGAGAGGAGGGACAAATTTTCGAAAAATATTTGGATGCTTTTTACAAAAGTGCTCCGGTCCGTCCCACAGGACGGAGAGATGTCCCATAAGTAGGGAGGAACGGGGACTATGGACTTGGAGTAAGGTGGTCACTACGGTGAGTAACCTGATAATTTCCAGCTGTGAATAGTGTTTTGTAATATTGCGATCTAATATTTCCTCTACAGATAAATTGCCCTTCACATCCCTTAATCGTGGTCCTGTTCTCTTGAACCTTGAGCATATATGCCAGGACGCATGAGGCCTTATCGGATGTGTTAAAGTAAAAGTGTTTTGTTTTAAGCATTCTATGGGAAATGTCAGCCGCCCATAGAGCTTTCACCTCTTCTCTAGCAAGCTGCAGTTGACTGTACACCCTTCAAGTGCTATCAGCTTTATATTTAGTTTCCCATTCCAGTACCTTCTTGTCTGCCTGTTTCCTTTGGGCCATCAGTGTGCGTTTGTGCGCTGAGGCTAGGCTAATAATTTCCCTCCTTAGTGTAGGTTTTAGAGCGTCCCATACAGTCGCTATGGGCACTGCACCGTTCAGATTTTCTTGACAATAGTTTGTGATCTTATCGGAAATGGCATCTCTAAGCACTGGATCTGCCAACAATGAGTCATTTAGTTTCCATAGGGTAGTCTTCCTGACACCTGGGGCCAGAGGTTGCAATTGTAGAGTAATCTGGGAGTGATCCAAGACCAGTGCCATTTCTATACTGGCTGAGCTAGTTAACTGAAGTAAGGGCTGGGAGACCAACAAGTAATCTATCCTAGAATAGCTCTGATGTACGTGTGAGAAGTGTGTGTAATCTCGAGCATGGGGGTTTAAACAGCGCCATATGTCTAGTAACTGCAAATCGTTCATGGCTTGTTTGAGTGAGATCACTTTTTTATCGTCTGACCCGGATGCTGGGCCCGATCTATTGATCGCTGAATCCAGGACCACGTTGAAGTCCCCTCCAACCACTAGATCCCCCATCTGAAAATGTGCTATTTAGGGGATTTGGGCCACAGTTTGAGACCAAGGTCAGGTTTCTGCCACCCACCCTCACATGTACCCCTACATAGCGGCCCTGAGGGTCACACAGGACATTTATCTTTTTTTTTTTTTTTATTGAGCCAGACATTAGGATAGCCACCCCTGCCCTTTTCTGAGGATCCGAAGCAAACAATTGGTGTGGGAACCATTTGGATCTCAGCCTTGGCCAGTCCTTTCTCAGCTATTGGGTCTCTTGCAATAGCACAATATCTGCCTTCAGTTCTCCCAACTTGGACAACACACTTTTCCTTGGGCCATTAAGCCCTTCAGCATTCATGGACACTATTAGGGAGAATTCTCTGTTTAGGCTGAATTCCCTAACCTAGTGAGTCCCCCAGCAGCTTTGCTGGATTTTTGGGGTTTATTTTTTTCTCCTGCCAAGAGTGAGACTCTTTTACCCTCACTCTTGGGCATGATTTGAGTGTGTTTCTTTGACTCTAGATGTGTTTAATGGGCTATGGGGTCTTCTACTGCATAGGGCTTCATGTGTTTTTGTGATGTGTGTTACACAGCAACCTCAGTGCAGTAACACAGGGGTGTCATAGTGACCCCCCAATATAGACTCCATACCCTGGGACTGACTACTGTCTCCCAGGGCATGTAAAGTCACCATTGACTTTACTAGTCTCAAATTCTGAACAGAACCAGTACAAACCATCATATTGTGGACGTACTGGCCGGGGCAATTCGATTGCCCCGGGGTCTGTTAGTCGAGGGGGCACGTCTCCATCCCCCATGATCGAGGTTTGGCTGGTGGCAGTGGATACTACTTTTTATATTCGACCGCGAATATATCTCTATGGGATTTCCCATTGTTCGAGGCTACCAACTTTAATTATTTAATTCCTATAGCCTCGAACATACCGCCGGTTTATTTATTTAATATTAATTCTCCGGTTGGTATTTTTTGCCAGAACTCGGTTCTAAAATGGCGTTTGTGTTCGCTTCTGTGACTCCAACCCAAGTTGAGCCCTTTGTTCCACATTTTGGTGGGCTTCTCCACAGAAGCCCTCCAAAGTGGTGCCACTCTGTGTGGGGTACTTAGGAGGGGTGGAGGGGGATTTAGGCAACCTGGACTGAGTTGCCTAGGCAACTCAAGTCGCACTCCGTCCTGATTGGCCCAAGTGGTGAGCCGGCCGGCTCACCACTTAGCATGTTTGAGTGACAGCTAGGCTGAGTGAATGGGGGGTTTCTGCATAAAAGCAGGGCTTTGAGGACTGGAACTTCAGAAGTCGCCACAGGACCTAAGAATCTGACGAGGGAGAAGCTGAACGGACCTGCTACGACGACACCACCGGTGGAGCCCTGCTGAACATTCTCACCACTTTTCCCATCGACAGAGGAGATCTCCAGCCCGGAGAGTCTTCTTCCTTCGACTGGTGGGGATAACCAGTCTGCTTCCTTTTACGCTTCCTGGAGCATCTCGTGGCCGCCTTGCCTGTGCCAAGCACCCCGGCAACCGGGATACCACGTTTTACCATTACCGCAAATCAAAGGGTAGTACCTTTAACTGGAAAACTCAGCGGCTGGTTTCTTCCCTGGCAGTGCAACGACCTTCAGCTTTCCTTCGCGCGATGTCAACTGTTCTGGGGGAGCCCCCGTTCCTCCATCATTAGGAATCTGTATGTCTTCGGCTGGAATCTTCATACTCTCATCCGCCACATGAAGAGTAGTGTATTGATGTTGGTGTCCATCCATTTGAAACATAATGCAAAACGGGTATCCCCATCGGTATTGGATCTTTTTGTCTGCGAGTCATGCAGTGAGTGGCCGCGTCGCCCTTTGTTTCTGAATCGTCACCTGGGATAGGTCCTGAAACAGGTGCAGGGCGTTACCTCTGAATTGAATCGATTTCTGGTTCCTGGCTTTTTGAAAAATAAGTTCCTTAGTCTTAAAGAAATGGAGCCTTGTCAGCATGTCCGGTAGGAGATTTTTGCATTGTTGGAAGTTAGAATAAACTGTGTGTGTCCGATCAAGCGTGAGATCCAACTCCACTTCCCCTAGTATCTCCAAAAACAATTCTCGGACATAACTCTGTGGGGGTACCTCTAATGCGAATATTATTCGTCATGAGCAGTTTTCAGTCTCTTTCTGCTTCTCATCCACGGAGACTCTGAGCTTCCAGTGCCACCACTCGTCGTTCCAGCTAGTCGTAAGAGTTCGCTTGATCGCAGTAGGCAGAATTCAAGTCTCCTAATCTGGTCTCCGTTTGTTGGACACTTCACGCTAATTCATGAAGCAAGCCTTTCAGCTCTTGTATGGTAGAGGTTATACTTTGGACTGAGTGAAGTAGCTGCATTATATCGCTCTTCGTGGCTGGTTGTGTGTCCGAGTCACAGGCAGGTGATTAGTCCAGATTGATAGGGCCACTGGCAGGAGTCTTTGATTGCTGCAGCATTTCTTTGATTGAGGCCATCCCCTTCTCTCTAGCTTTCCCAGGCTTCATTTTAGGTGCCCCTGATCTCACTTAGACCACAGTACGAAGGGGGGTGGTGTTTGGTGTTGGTGGTCCACTACAAAGGTCAGTCCCTCCCAGCAGGTCCAGGGGAGAAAGCTCTGATGAGATGGCCTTTTCTGCCCGCCTGCCCCACGTTGTTATAATGGTGCCCGCTGTTAAGGGGAGTTCTCACCTGTTCGAATGGGGAGGCTTGAGGGTCAAACCCCTGGTGGTTTGCTCAATTTCCGCTCACTCTTCAAATTGCCTGGGTGCCCCGTCTGATGGGGCTTGCGTGGGCTTGTCTGCCCCTCCGCTAATTATTTAGTGGTGTCAACGATCCGCAAAGGGATCAAATGTTCCCCCCTCTAGTGGATGCCTCTGGTTCCATGATGGAAACCCCTGCAGCCGGGTGGCCACGCCTCGCTTACCGCTTCTTGCAGGCTAGCGGTTGGTAACTCGCCCCAAGTCTGGCTCTCCACGTCTGTATCTCTCCGTCGTGGCCGGGTCTCTGCCGTCCCTCAATCTGTCGCCGCTGTCAGGGTAGGGAGAGGTGCTGAAAGTGCACCTTGTCGCGATCACTGCTCCCGGTGTCGGTGGGGACATGGACTCCCCGTCAGCTCTACTGCTCTGCAAGCTTCATGTGGACGGCCCATCCGCTCATGCTGATGCTGGTTCCTCGCTCTCACCCAGGGGGGAGTCTCTGCCACTCCTGTCTGTGAGAGGCTTTCATGGGCGGCCCGGTGGTCATATTGTTACTTCGTTGCCCGAGGCGAGCAGGCCTGCCATCCGGGTCGATCTATTACCAGTTAAGCGCTTTCAGGATAACACAAAAAAAATACTTCTCCCAACTCCTGAAGGATTCCGATCCTGGAATCTATTGGTGTCATCGCTTTAGCTGCAAGTGTAGTGGCCACATCTGTAGCTTAGTAGTTTCGGACTGTGAAGCTCACAAGGCTAAGCTGCCATCAGGCTCCAGCCCGGCCATGCCCCCTCATGGCTGTTCAATTTCAACAACAAAATAATTAGAATCCAATATTCCTGATGCCAGCGTCGGATCCCTTTTCCCGGGATTAAAGCATATTTTTCAAATAAAAGTTCCATTGAATAAAGTTAATTCTACTATTCCGATTCTACTTCAAAAGGTATCACACACATCTTTAATAGCCAAGTTCTGTTTCCAAACACAAAGGTCCTTTACTTCTGGAGGGTTTCACTTTGAATCGTAATTGTATTATAATTCAACAAGGTTTATCATTCTTCCAATGAATATTTCAACAGTATTTCTCTTCTCGTGAGAATGACAATTACCACTGTAAGGTTGGCATCATGGAAGGAGACACAGACAACAGATTCAAAGTTTAAAAATACTGATTTATTAAGAAAATGTCAGGATAGAGTAAGGCCTAACTTGCCCTAAGCAAAGCTGGGATTTCCCTACCTAAGGAAACTAAGGAAATCTGTGTCTGAATGTTCAACTGACAAGTCTGCCTGTGTCCAAAACCTATGCTTGCCCTCACAACTAATACAAAAAAGTGTAGGGATGTTAACCATAAATTAAGCTGTAATTCAAACATAAAGTTCTGAGCTGCTTTCCAGCTCTGGCTTACTCTTCAGCTTCTTTTGCCCAATGTCAATAAGTTCATCACAATGTTCCATGTACCTTTATGTAGACTTGAAGAAATACAGTTCCACACGTTTGCAAGGATCAGGGTGCCCCTTCCCCAATTTCAACACATATCCAGGGTAACACAGTTCCAAGGCACCAATATTTAGGGTTTCCTTTCCCAAGTTCAATGTTCAAATACTGGCCAAAAACAAAAGAAGTATCTTGAAGCTTTATCTGTAGCACAAGACTTTACTACTCAGGGCTCCCTTCCCCAAGTCTGATGTTCACTGTCTGTTGTTCTCCTTCTTTCACCACAGCAAACGTCCTTGTTGGCTTCTAGCGGTTCCCTAGTCTTGGCACAGTTTTAGACTACATGGTCCACCCATTACAGGTCACGCAACTAAGAACCTAGCATTTATTTTAATAGTGCTTGATTCACCATATTTTAGTTCTCTGGTCTTGGCGCAGTCCACCCACTAAAGGTCACGAAACCTGGAGCTTCCAGGTTTCTTTCAGAGTTCAATAGTTTACTCAACAGGCAGTTTCTTAAGCCACAGCTTCACCACTTTATCACATATGTTGTTTCTTAATCTGGATTCTGCTTTATTCAAGGTTTCTTGCATTCAGACAAGTGGTTCCATTTTCCAAAGATGTTGCTTTCACTTGTAAATGTGGCTTTCCCTTAGTAAAGTATACCTTTGCTTGTTTCCCTTAGTAAAGTATACCTTTGCTGGTTTCTCTCGCTCCTGTTTTCAATAAGGGTTATTGTTGCTTAATTAAGTTCCACCTTGCGTGTTTCATTCAGCATTCACGTGTTTCATTCAATTTGGTATTCAATAAGAGTAATTGGTGTTACTTTAACTTGTTTCATGCAGTTCGGTATTCAATAATTAATTCCACGGCCTGCCACTGTAGTTCCAGGTTTTAAGATCTCCCTGGTGAGTAAAGTGTCTCAGACACTTACCCAGGCATTCCTGCCCCTCCATCTGGATTCTCCCCTTCTGTGGGGAAAGCCTGCTTGCCGGTGTGAATCTCCAACAAATCTATCTTTGGCCTAACGCCTCATGGCGATCATTTGTGGAAATGCAACTATCTACCTCAGGGGGTGTGTGGACCAATCTGACCCCCCTGTTATTGCCTGCCAAATATATCCCAGCTAATCTATCTCAGAGCAGTGTGCACTGCACTGTGTTATGGCTATACTAGGGACATACACAAACCCAAACACTAAGAATAGAGACAAGATGAAATATCATAAAACACAAAGAAAACACATGAATCGATTCAACAATAAACGCACGTTTATTCATGCACAGCATTGTGCATGAATAAACAGTACTAGCAAAGCATGGGTGCAATCTATTGGCTTCTATACAAGCAATCTAATAACAAGTATCCAGTCCTGCTGGATCTATAATGCTAATAACAATGCATGCCTAGTAACAACAAATGCGGCCTAGTAACAATTCGCAAGTGTCAACATTTCTCTCTCTCATCATCACACATCAGCTCTCTCTCTCATAAGACAATCTGCCTGCATAAATCTTCCCTTGAATCAGTGTGTCAATCCCATCTCTAGTGTGTGTGTGAGCCTATCTCAACAAAACAGCTTCCCTTTCAGTAGGCCTTAATCCAACATTACTCCCCTTTGCATGGTCGAGCTTCCCAAGCTTCCATCTCAAATGTGTTCCATCTCCAGCCAGACAGCTAGGTCTGCTCCCAGCATGACTTGTCTCCCTGCTCCCTCGAACAGCCAGGCCCTCTGCACAGCCTCACACCGGGCCTCTTTCTCTTGGCCTCTCCGTGGTCTGGTCTCCTCTTCCAACTGCTCACTCCAACTGCCTTAATCCTATGCAAAGCTCATCTGATCTCCTGCCAACTGCTCTCCCAGAACACTCTCAAACTCTGCTTTCATCTGCATCCCAGTTTGGTCTCCCAAGCTGCATGTCAGCCAGTTCTCCAAAAGCCTCTCCTTGCATCGCAAAATGCTTCTCTGCCAAAGCCATCAGATTCCCCCATCCGATTCTGATTCTACTGCAAAACCCTTCCCCTGGATATACTATTAAATGATGTACATACATCTCTATGGTAACATATCTCTTCTGCAAGCATTCACTCTTTCTGCAAGCAAGCATTTCTCTAAAATCAGATAGCGCCTAAAGGTCTATCGACTTCAGTCATGTTCTCTCTTAGTGCACTATGTACTTGTCACAGTGACATCTCAAAGCAAGATGGAACCACTTTCAAACTGGGTCTCCCCTATCTGTAAACCTACTATCCTCCCATCCAGCTAAAGTCTTCTCTACCGAAAACTGTGCAAAGGCCTCACTCGATTCAAATGTCTGCCTGCGAACAAGCCTCAAGGATGCATTCTTTCTGGTAGGCCAAAAGCTAAGGCCTTATCTGTCTGCCTATCAGCCTTTGTCTACATTCCAATCCATTTGAGCACAGATTGGAGCTGCTCCCTGTCTCAGAATGGCTTCAGAAAGCCTGTTTCATGCATTCTAGCGTTTAGCGCATTCTCTCAAACCCAATCGCTATATAATGGACTCAATGTGTTCATACCTAAGTGCACATACATGCGTGTCTAAGCAAGGCTAAGCAAGACCTCTTCATATGACAGCCTATTTCTCTCTTGAAATGCTTGCAAAATGTGGCTTTCAAATGTGTTATAACAATGTGGATATAATGGATAACTAATATGTCACTAATAGGAATGAATGATGGATAAATGAATTACTAATGATAACATAACAGGCAAGCATAATATCTGGTTTTACACCGGATGCTTATCTCGGAACTCTCCGGCAACTGTGCTGAGCCTCGCCAACGTGGTCTGACCACTGTCACTGTCTTCCTATTCTCCAGGGGCTTCTCTGACCTGCACTCTTCCTCTGGCAGCCTCCTCAGGGACTCAGCAGGAGTTCCGACGTCTGGGCTTCTCCTGCTCCCGCACGGCTCCATCTTCCACTGTTCTCTTCCAACATTCTCTTCTCCAGCGCTCTCTTTGCAGCTTCATAGTTTCACCTTTTCTACACCTGTAGTCTATAAAGGACTGCAGGTGTGTTCCTTCAAATAATGTTGCCCGACTCTCATTAGTGGTACATGCCTGACCATCATGCATCTTCTTCCTCCCAGTACCAGAATGGTGAGAGGAGGTAAACTCTACTACTCTGTTGCTGCTTCTCGTCTAAGTATCTGACTGTATTTTAAAGGGGGGGGGGTGAAGTGGAACACTTTTTTAATGACCCATGAAGGTGAGGAATGGGGTTCGATTGGATATCATAAGGATAAGGGGGATACCATGATTTGTTACAAAGTATCTTATCCCTACTCTTTCTCTTCCTCTGTTTAACATGTCTGGTTTTATAATGTATGTTACCCTTCTCAGAAACCAGGGAACAAGATGAATAATGGCCCATAACCATTTCTGGATAGGGATTTATTTTTGAAAGGAGGATGGAGAGTACCGTGTCTCATCCATGGGCATCTAATTTCCAGTCACCAAGGACCCTTCATCCAGGTGGTCTTCCCTCACTTGTCCACCCCCAGGGGAAGCATCCAAGAGCGATGGTCCCTCCCTGGCCACCCGCATTGAGGATCCAAAGGGAATAGAAGTGAGAAGACCCTCGGGTTTCTCACACTAAACACTTCTTCTTTATGCACAACAATGTTTTCGTCAGGATGGTTTTACCGCAGTTCATCAAACACATTAGTGCTGTTGCCACTTTCTTTCCACCACAACCTATTACTACAATGCAGTACTTCAGTGTTCACTAACCTGCCAGAACTACACTAACAATCCCTTTCCTGGTGTACTCTCCTGCCAGGATGAATCTCCTAAAACTATTACAAGTACTCTGTGGTGTGGTTCAATTCAAAATATCAGTAAAAATTTTGAATTTCAACAGTAACCACCACAACTTCTTTCTTAAGGATGCAACACCTATTAATTGTAATTGGTTATTTATAACGTGCTTAATACCCAGAGGTTTCTAAGTGCGCACCCTGGGATCGAACCTGTGTTGCTCTGTGTCGTCTTGCTTTCAAGGCAGGCACGTTGCCACTGAACTATCTTCCCAAGACTGTTTGTTCCAACGATTGATTGGCTACATGCAATGCAGGTCATGTTCCTCTCCCCCTTGACACTCTCACGCCACCTCTGGGCTTTTACTATCACATCAGGTAACTGTTAATTCAAGTTTCTTCCTCCAAGAAAGTTGTTTCCCCTTTTCCTTCTAAGGACCTATCCTTGGCAATGCTGGTTGCAATTTAATTCTCTTATTTCCTCCTTTTGCTTTGGCAGTACTGGTTACAGTTTGGTTCTAATACTTATACTGCATCCTCTTTACTTTGCCAATGGTGGTCACTCTGTGGGTTTAATACTGCCCCCGGTGGTCGGTCAAAAGGCCGAAAAAAAATCTCGAATAAAAAGGCCGAAAAAAAAAAATATCTAATCTTTTTTTTTTATATATGTATTTTTTGGGTCAGGTAAGTAAAAAAAAGGGTTAAAATAAAATAGAAAAAGGGGGTTTGGGGGGAACCCCCCCATTTCGAAAAAAAAAAGTAATTAAAAAAAATTCGATATTTTTTTTTTTGGCCTTTTTTTCGAGATTTTTTTTTCTCGAGATTTTTAAGTTCGGTATTATCACTATAAACCACTGCCCCGTCCTTCCTTGGGCGATGGTAATTACAGCATTCATTAAATATCAATCTTTCTTTACTTGGATAGTGATCGTTTTAAACTTTCTTAGTTCGGTTTCTCTCAGCATGTGTGTTAAGCCAAAAATTATTTCTATCCTTAATTCGGTATTCACAAGATAGATTTGCAGCTAGCAGTTTACGACGGAGCACTCCGGGGTCTCCTTTCCAGGGCTAACTCACCAGTCTATCACTGCGCGTCCGCATTTCCCACTGCTGCTGCTTCCGCTTTTCTTGCAACACTCAGAGCGTCTGACAGCTCTGATTGCAAATCCATGCCTCGTGCCTTCCCCGACAGTCGCTCACATTGCTCCTGTCATTTCTTGGTGCTAACCGGCCACTCGGGACAGACCCGATGTGCAGAGAGCTCCTCTCTCCCACAAGGCAACCTGCTACCTCAGCGATTCCCGCTGTGCTATCTCTGCAGTTAGGGCTTCTATTGCTCATGACTACCTCAGCACCATTAACCACCAACGTCTTTATTCTGCCCCTGCTGCATACACAGCCACAATCAACTTCTGCTGCTGCTGCTACTACTGCTACTCCCTCGCATCTGCACCTGAGGGGGATTTACATAGTGAACATTCCCACTCAGGTGTAGATTCCTAGGCACACTAGAGTGTGCATTGGAGTTCTGTTCCTTGTCCCAGTACCTCTGGCATTATCCCCAACATTCTCGTTCTTCAATTCATCTCATATTTTGGTTTTACAATATGCCATTAAGAACGCAGGGTCACTAGTGAAGTTGTTTAAAGGATTCTACCAATTCTCCTGACCTGAATCCCCTTCCATGTGATCCTCCCGCAGAACACCCCCAGGGTCAGGATCAGGAAGCGGGAGTGTCTGCCTTTCCCTGGCCACATGAGAAGGGTCAAAGGCCAGGGTTGGTGGGATGATCACATGTGATTCATCACACCAGACAAATGCCCACACATCCTGAGTCAGAGGCAGGAAATGTTTGAAATGGGAGGGTGAGTAGTGATAGGGAAGAGACAAGAGATTTAGAAGAGTAAAAACACATGCAGACCAGGCGAAATTCTGCATATACACTGCACAGTTTTGGCTGTGAATGTAAGCAGGGCAATACAAAAATAACTGCTTTTTACTCTGATATTACAGGGCTTACAATGTGTTAGTTTACTAACTAGTCTCTGTGGCACAATCAGTTCATGCGTTTGGCTGGTACCTGCAAGCTTAGGGGTTTGAGCCCATCCTTGGACCGCAAATACAGATGGATTTTAAATTGAAAAGCTTTCAAAACGAGAGCCAGTGGGCACAATTCAAGGTATTAACCGCGCGAAAAGCACTGAGTACTCGGGCATGACAAGGAACAGAGTACATTGGGCAGTGTCTAAACGGCACTACCCAGTACCATCTTAGACAACTAACCACGGATGAAGTAGGGACAGATAGGAACCCAGAGGGAGGCAAGATAGATTAGGCACTGACCTTAAGGTACATCCCCTCCAGAATAAGGTAAGAACTTGGAAAGTAGGTTTGAACAGTCTGTATTTACTAATTTGGGAGTAGGGGTGCTTGGGTTTAGGGTGATATTGGTTCAATTAGATGAGAAAAAGAGGAAGGCGCCCTAGCGCCCAACCAAAGATTCCAAATAAAAGCCATTGAATCATCTTTGGTTGTTGGAGTTTTCTTTGGGCTGTCTGTGACTGTTCACAAAGGACCCTGGTTATGTTTCATTATCCTACCTGGCTTTCATGGCTTTTTCCCAGTGGGTGGGGGGGGGGCACCAAGGTTAAGCCATGCCAGGGACTTCTGGTTTGGCCCTGAGCAACACCTTGTCCCAGCAGGAAGAGTATACTATTTATATCTTGGCCATGTCCAGTAAGACTACTGTAGGAATAGTACCTGACTGCATTTTTAACAAGCTGCATGATTTATAGTTTAGGTTCGGTCTGAGCCCCTGGGATAACTATATGGAGGGTTCCACTAAAATCCAGTGCATTGTACTTGTACCAGTCTTTGTTTGCCACATGTATGTGTCATCAAATGTCAGCTGGCAAGGATTGTTGTTCGTAGGCTCACCTGTTTTTGGAAGACCAGGCCTGCTAGCACAAAAGAATGGACACAAGTGAGAGCCTTATCTGGCCATTTACTTCCTCAGACCCTTTGCAGCAACAGTGCAGTCACACCAGATAACACTAATTTTCCTGGATAACATAGGCTTTGTCTGGAGTACAGATTTCATTCCAAAGGCCAGGAACACGTCATTAAGTTTAAAATAGGCAGCTTCCAAATGATTGGGTGGCAGCTTAAAGTTGAATGGATGAACCCCCTATCAATGGATCCACCTTTTCCCTATGATTAAAGAGGGTCAGTTTCATTAATTTGTTAATGTCCTATGATGCTTCTCTGAGGGAAACCTTGAGGTGAACATATCGTGCAAATGCTGGGCTGGTTTGCAGATCCGTCCCAACACCCTGCATAAAGGTGAAGTTCTACTGAAAGCTGGACCCCGGAACCCAAAAAAGGACTTTGCATCTGTGACTTATTTCGTTGATCATCAGCTTATACCTGCCCTGCCCTCTGAGAGACTGCTGTGTTTCATGTGTGGGTAACAGACACTGAGGCAAGTACACAGAGCAACAAAAGCACCAATAACCGGACAGACTGTCAAGTCTGGGCTTACTTCAACCAAAGACACAGACGTAAGAAAAGATCAGTGGGGCTGGAAGAGGCGTGTCTGCTTAAATGTTGTCACGTGACGATCCTTGCACGATCTTCATCATCAGACATGTTTCTTTTTTGGCCTTGTTTGTTCCAAACTCTGCCCTGAAGCGGCACATTAGTTTCTACGCCATAATCACATTCACTCTGTGCACCGTTCCAAGGTAGATTTCCAGCTAATTTCATCCGGAGATGTCATTGTCTGTGCCTGGTGAATTCCTGTGACTTCATCAACCACCAGCAATTGCCCTTTGATAACGGGAGACAACTGGAGGGCTACTCTGAAATGAGCCAAAACTGTATAATTGTGACTCTGGTCATAGGAATATTTTGGGTCATTAGATAACATTGTTGTCTGTGGACTGTCTGCCTGTGGTCAGAAACTATAGAGACTTAAATGCAAGTTGCTAGAATGTGCACTCCGGATTCCCCACAGGACAACTTTGGCCCATAGGAATATCATTGAGCTTGTCTTTAACATTGTTCAATCGCAGTTGCCAAGCGCTGATGTAAAGGAATGTATCAACACTTTGACAATCCTTTCAGGCGTGCTTTGGGGCATCACTGGGGACACTGAAAAACCTTTACACAATTCTAGCCCTCTCCTAGTGAGGACACGGACACATCCATTTCCTCACCTGCCCTATTGCGCAAAGTGATATTCAAATTCTTTGAGCGTCTGAACTGCTGCCTAATTCTGATGGTACAACACTGGACATCGATGTTCTGAATTGTGGATCTTAATTATCTGGTGTTACCCTATATGTTGAGTTTTGTAAACAAATTGATCTGCTGAAGCAACTCATGAGGTCAGACTTGACATCTATCCCCTCTGTTCCTGGATTTAGCCTTGTTTCTTGAGGAGCTAGCCCAGTGTCATCTAGGATGATATCTTAGACATCATTCAAGCTGCAAAGAAGACATTCACTAGCTAACAGTACTACAGGAAATTGATTAGATTCTGAAATTGCTGTCTGTTTTCGTTAGATATTGTTTTACTCCTCATCTCAGATCTGGTTAAATATGGTGTTCATATTGTATCTTATAGGTGTGATCTGTCAGCACGTGGAACTTTTCAAAATGCAGAGACTGTCTGCTGTAGTGAATCCTGCAGAGTCATCACTGATTTCCTGGCATGGATCGCCTCCTATGTGGTCAGGGGACAGCAGCCACTACCTGATCCTGACCCTGGAGGTGGTATTATGAGGGATGATCACATGGGAAGCAAACCGCTGTCAGGGAGGGGTAGGAGGGAGTGGTGGCCCCATCAGGAGAGACACAGTATTCTCCACTTTCCAGAGATGAAGACCTCATCATTTCTAAGTTCTTAATGGCTTGTTGTCATTGCATAAATCCCTCTTGCAAATCACTCTAGTCATGATACCATTCATATCTCACACACATATAATCCAAAACTTACATCTCCTGTTTCTATTGTTTTCTTAGGTAAACATTCTAAACAACTATAACTATAGAAACCATAGGAAGTATGGGAACTCAAACTCCCATAAGGCCCCAGGTTCTTAAGGCCCCAGGTTCTAAGTCGAGGAAGAGGAGTGAGGAATTGATGCAGATTGAAGAAAACTCCAATGTAAAAGAGCAGAAAGATCACAAGTGTGCGGGACATTTAAAAATGCTCTCAGTACAAAAAAGAAGGTGGGTGAGGCGCGCACTCCCGGTCCTGGTCAATTGAACCTGTTGCAAAAAATATATAATAAGTAGCTGGGTCAAATCCCAAAATGGACAAATATTCACAGGGTTAGATCCCTTCTGCTGCAAATCAGGTACTCAGTAATAACAGGGTTAGATCCCTTGCTGCAAATCAGGTACTCAGTAATAACAGGGTTAAATCCCTCAGCTGCAGTTCTGTGGTCTGTAGTTGCTCTCCTCCTAGCGCTTTCTTATCTCAAATAATCATCAGGGAGGCTGTTGAGCAAGTGTGTCTAATTAGACTCAAAGGATTCTGGTAGCTGTAGTGAAAACGTTTTTTTCTGTTCAGGTGACCAGCAACCGCCACCCCTCCAAAGCACAAGTCCTTCCCAACTTTGGGGGAGGGGAGAGAACCATCTTTATGACCGGGAGTCTGCGCCTCACCCACCTTCTTTTTTGTACTGCATTTAAAAATGCTGTCTGCACTCGAACTGTAGAGAGCAGCAGAAGGAATAGGTACACGAAAGGACTGCACCAGAGGAGATCGAGAAGGCAGACAAGTCCAGAACGCAGCTCACAAATATCGTCTCTACTTACTGTTGTGGTGTGAGACCATGAGAAGAGACGCTGCAGGGAGCGCTGGAGGATCGACAGAACACTGGCAGCAGCAACAAAACTACCAGAGACGCGATCACCCTGAGAGGCAGTGGTCTTTGATCCTGGTCACAGAGAGAAGCCAGCGGGTGTGCTGGAAGCTGCAGGGAGAGCTGAAGGAAGGTCTACATAGTAGAAAAGGCTGTCCCAGAGAAGAAGCTTCATTGCAACGATGTACCATGGGTCAGGAATGCTACAAAACACTGGTGAGTCCACCCAAAACCATTGGGGTACCTGGGGCGTACCGAGCAGCATGTAAGCCAACAAAACATATACGAATATTTGAATGCCAAACAAATGAAGTGCAAAAGCAGAATTTGAACAAGTCTCCATATATGGGATGCCAATATGGGGAAAGTTGGAGCAAGTATAACCCTAAGCAAGTAAACAAAGAAATAAGCACAGTGGCAGAACCTGAACAAGTCCCCATATATCATCTATCCATGTGGGGAAAGTTGTTACAAGTCATACCTCAAGCAAATAGAAACACAGTAATGTGATATAAGTGTGTAGTGTTTAGAGACATTAAATCAGAGAAGAGGTCCTGGTGAAAAGAATACATCAGGCAATTAAAGATTTGGGGGGAGATACCTGGCAGAGAAATATACCAGGGAATCTATATAACCCAAAAAAGGGATTCCTTGCAGGAGAGTATACCAGGTAATCCACTCAAAGTTTATAGCAAGATACCTGGCAGGTGAGCATACCAGGAGGCCCATCAAAGTTGTAAAAACTAAAGTATTTATTTTACAAAGCACATGGTAAAGGAGTATACCAAACACACTTTTGGCAAGAGACATTTTTGCCATCCTATAGGAATTCTTATCATTGGTGTATATGACCGGTATACAAGCGCGCTTTCCCTAGAATTAAGCACACCTGTTTTATATTATATAAGCCACATCTGACTACTTGACTGAAAATATTATGTATGTAATCAAAGTCCTTTGATAATGAATATTGCAATATCACATTCAAAGCTGCTATCCTTGGAAGAGGTATTTTATTGCGTGTAAAAACTCAGCCGACGCGTGTTTTGACAAATATGTCGTTCTCAAGGCTTGCTTACTATTCGCAAATAGATTGTGTATGCATTCGATTGCAGTATGAGTTACTATTGTGTTGGAGCACAATAGATTGACACGTGTTTCGACAAATATGTCGTTCTCAAGGCTGACATGTTGAACAACAGAGATGTGTTGAAAACATAAAAACGAACAGCGAGAAATATTCAGATAATGGTAAAACATATAACAGTAAACGGTAGTATAGTAAAATATAGTTGAACATACCCAGTTATATGAGAATGTTATGGATTTTCAAGGAGGGAGCAAGAGAAAAGAAAATAACAAAGCATTGTAAATGTATGACAAATTGTGCAATACAAACGAAAATTATAATAAATAAAATTAAAAATGAATACATTTGGCATGCGTGTCCAGCATCACCCGTGCATGAACATCACCCCCAACCGTCACCTCAATGATGTGTCCCAACTGTATGTGTGTGTAAAATAATCAAAAAGTGAAAGCTACATTGTTGGGTGACTGTTGAATGGAATAAAGTCTCACCTCGCTTACTATTCGCAAATAGATTGTGTATGCATTCGATTGCAGTATGAGTTACTATTGTGTTGGAGCACAATAGATTATATCATCAACACTCTGAGAAAAAGAAAAGGAAAAAGAATAAATAAAAAGGAAAAGGTTTGTAGCTAGAATTGTACAGTGTGCATACACATTAGAGCATAATGGGGCTGGACAGTAATGTGTATAAAATGTAAGAAACTGTAAGACTCACCATCCAGTGATGATGGAGCGTGCTAATACGTATAATTGGTATTGGTTTGGGATTCTTGAGCGGTAAGCGCAGTTCGTTTGGCATTAGTAATGTAAACAGTCTGTCAAACAATTGGAACATACAGAGTTTTTTGTCATTATTAGTAAAAGATGGAATATCTAAGTGAAAGCAATTTGTTAAAAATATATCGTAGATCTATTTCGCTCACCTTTATAACTGGGGTTAATCCCAAAACGAGTTAATCTGGCGGAGAGAAGCGAGTCCGCCAAGAACGGTGCGTTAAATAGCGTCCGACATAGACAAACGGTGGGGAGCTAATGAATGTTAGTGCCATGTCCAATAGTGGATGCGCTGATCTAGTACACATGCGCAATAGCATGGTAGAGTCTCAGAGGTGCGCATGCATATTTGTTGAAAACAACTATATAGTTTGTCAATACGGGAGGGTGACTAGTGTCTGAATTGAGCATGTATGCACTGCGTTCATAAGATTGAATGAGAATGTATAAATTGTAAATGTGGCATTGGGAGAGACTCTAGCATGTCGGGGTGTGCTGACACACATGCACAAATGTAACATATATTGGTAACGCGAAATTATGAAAGGTTCTATCCTTATAAGCATGATGAAACGTGACAATGTTTAACATACTGTGATATATACACTAAACTTGTTTCCATAAAGTATTGTCAACAACCATATCAGCTTCCCTAAGGGAACTATACCTAATCAATCGACATTGTATCTGAGTTTATTGTAGTGAAGATTAACAAACACACAGTCCCATGCATGCTAGTATTGGTATTGGAAAATTATAATAAACAATCTGAATGCAAACTACATCATGTAGATAATAGTATGCAAAAATCCTGTGTCCAGGAGTTATGTAAATATTATAAACTGGTAATTTGAAATTCTCCCTAGTATTAGTGACAACTGCCATAGAAGGAGAGAATACTCTGATATTAAAAAGAATTTGGCATACTAAGGTGTCGATTGGAAATGAAGCAATTTCTATTTGCTCTATAGTGGAAACTATGCACCCTAAAAGAAGTATATCATAAGAAAACATGCATCTCATTATCGGTGTTGAGACCCATTTCAGTATATCGGAGAGAGCAAATTAATTTGGCTTCCATTTGTCTCAACTTGAGGGTGATGTCACCCCCTCTTTTTCCCAACTTGGCCTTTTGTTAAGCCAACAAAATGAATGTCTTCCTTGTGATCAGTTTGGTGCTTAGTTTGCCAGTGGACTGCCAAGGGAAGTCGACCATCCTGGCTGCCCAGGCTGGCCAAGTGTTTTCGAATTCTAAATCGTACCTGTCTGATGGTGGAGCCAATGTAGATTTTTGCCACAAACACAGATCAAAGCATAAACCACATGGGTAGTTCTGCAGTTATTAATTAATAACAAGACATTTCGCAAAACCTCTGAGGCTAATTCTACCTTGTTCTCTACCAGTTGTCACCGATCATCAACCATACAGAACATCCCGAGGGGAGAATTCTTTAGAGCACGTAGGAACTGTAACAAAGATTTAGATTTTGATCGTGAATGTTCACTCCTTTCGAATGGATTGTGTCCTCCCACATATGCCTCATCTTATGATCGTTATCTCCAGCTTCGCTGCTTCGGAAAAAATCTTTCTCGGCAGAGGGCGCTGTGCTCTAGATCGTGGCGTCGATTGTCCCTCGACGGACTCCGTACTCTGTCGACGTCACCGATGGTATAAATAGCTTGAGCCGTGCCCATTGCTTCAGTTCCGTTTTTCCGATCGCTTTGCGATCGAGAACGGCACGCTTGAGATTTTCTGTGAAGAAAATGTCTTCTTCGACTCCTTCGACACCCAAGACTGGGTTCAAGAAGTGCGTAGATTGTGGATCGAAAATGTCGATCACGGATCCTCACCGGATTTGTCTCTGGTGTCTTGGTTCCAGTCACCAGACCGATGACTGTGGTTCCTGCCAATCCATGACCGAGAAAGCTCTTTGTGAGAGGAGAGGTAAACTGTTGGTGGGCAGGGAAGCCTCTAAGAAGGCTATGTCCAAAAAACATAAGCATCTGATTCGAAGGAATCGGATCGCCATAGGCATTCAAAGAGATCTGGATCTGGGAGTAGATCGAGACACTCTTCTTCCTCGTCCAAAAAAATGAAGAGGAGACCTAGATCTCCCTCATCATATTCCGAGTCGACCGAAGAAATTCGATGTCCGACAAAATCGGATTCTCCCATAAAATGGGAAGAATTTCGTAAAAAGATGGAGGTATTCGAGAATGCGGCCCGACCCCCTCGAATGAACCTCGGAAGAGCCATACCCCTAAGGTTGCGCCATTGAGCGACAAAGGGAAGTCTAAGACTACCTTGGTAAAAACCGGTAGTGTCGAGGATACTCGAAAAACTCGAGTCGACGACAAGTCGTTGAGGACTCTTCGAGAGTCGAGCACCTCTCCGGTGCCATATAAAAAACGTAAGTCGTCGAAGGCTTCAACGACTTCATCGGTGATAACGGCGTCTACCGTTTCCGCATCAAAACCAAAAATAACGTCGACGCCTGTATTGAAGTCATCGAAGATTCCTTCAACAACTTCGAAGGAGTTTTCCATTCCTTCGACGCGTATGGCAGAGGAAGAAAGAAGATTTACTCTGTTGCCCAGGTCAGACTTTTTTAAGTCGGGGTTTGCACCAGACGTGCAAGCCAGAGTCCTCAACATGCCCTTTGATGGCTCGAGGCTGTTTGACAGTAAGGCTGATGAAAGCCTAGAAAAACTTCAGACCTCGAATGCGGCAGCTAAATCGCTTAGTGCCTCCATGCGCCAACCTCTTAAACCCTATTCCGGCTCATCTTCCTGGAGGGGTCGTTCTTTTCGTTACTACTCCTCATTTGGTAGAGGAAGAGGACAGACTTCTCAAAGGGGCAAAAGAAATTTCCCTCGTGGAGCACGAGGAAGAGGTGCAAAATCAGCCTCAGGAGCGATATCTGTACCCTCAGCCACTCCTGCAGCCGCCTCCAAATCCCTCTGAGACCTTGTTGCACAAAACAGCAGTGTGAGGCAGGATCTCTCAGCATCTGAAGGTATGGCGGGGCATTACCTCGGATGCTTGGGCACTGGAAACAGTAGCTCAAAGTTACTGTCTCCCCTTCCAAAAAAGGCCTCAATCATCCACCGGGAGCCAACTCCGTAAAAGCTCCAGACCCCCTCCTGTTGCAGGAAATGTTAACCTTGCTAGAGAAAGGTGCCATAGAACAGGTACCTGTAGCGGAGAGGAACAGGGGATGGTACTCCCCATATTTTCTCATGCCAAAAAAGGACGGATGACTGAGACCCATCTTGGATTCAAGAAACTTGAACAAGTTCCTCAGGAAGGACAAGTTCAAGATGGTCACTCTTTCTCAGATCCTTCAGGCTCTCCAACTCCAAGATTGGTTGGTATCATTGGACCTTCAGGATGCTTACTTTCATGTGCCAATTCATCCAAAGCACAGAAAGTACCTGAGGTTCGCGATTGGCAACTCTCATTATCAGTTTCGGGTTCTGCCATTCGGGTTGACCTCTGCCCCGAGGGTTTTCACCAAACTGTTGTCAGTTGTGGCAGCAAGTCTCAAGGGAGGGGGTATTCACATCTACCCCTACCTGGGCGACTGGTTCATCAGAGCAAGTTCTCCAAAACAAGCTCAGGAACATCTTTCGATCACTTGCCACTTCCTCCACAAATTGGGCTTCTCCCTCAATTTCAAGAAGTCCCATATGATACCATCCCAAAAACTCCAGTTTATCAGAGCAGTCTTGGATACTTCCTCGGGAAAAGACTCGCCTCCCGAAGTGAGAGCTCCCCACATCCAGCAGATGGCAACGAAGCTCCAGAATGCCCAACGTCTACCGGCCTTCAATTTTCTCAGGTTGATCGGTGTCATGGCATCTTGCATTTTCCTAGTACCAGAGGCCAGGTTGAGAATGAGATCCCTTCAATGGGCACTCAGAACTCAGTGGTCCCAGCTCTCAGGGAATATGTCGGATCTTCTGCAAGTCCTGAGCGCAGTTGCTCAGGATCTTCTATGGTGGGCTTGCAAGGGAAACATTCTCAGGGGAGAATCTTTTTGACAACCATGGCCGGAGATAACAGTAGTGACGGACGCCTCACTCACGGGGTGGGGAGCACACACCAACGATCTGACAATCAGCGGTCGTTGGTCTCCATTGGAGTCCAAACTGCACATCAACCTTTTGGAGCTGAGGGCAATCAGTCTAGCGCTGAAGGCCTTTCTGCCCTCTGTACAGGGAAAGAATGTCCTGATAATGACGGACAACACGGTGGCCATGTACTACCTTAACAAAAGAGGAGGAGTAGGGTCACTACCGCTGTGCAGAGAGGCAATGCAGCTATGGTTCTGGGCAACATGAGAAGGAATCTCTCTATCGGCAATTCACATGGCCGGAGAGAAGAACACGGCGGCAGACACTCTGAGCAGGCAGAGCACGGTCTCTCACGAGTGGGAGCTGGCCAGGAAGTCGTGGAGATTTTCGCCCTTTGGGGAACCCCTCAAGTGGATCTGTTCACCACCGCGATCAACAGGAAGTGCGATCAGCACTGCTCAAGGGAATTTCCTCAAAGAGGAGCTCTGGGAGACGCATTCGTAGTGGAGTGGAAGTTTCCACTACTGTATGCGTTTCCCCCAGTCCCTGTGATTTCTCAAGTAATCAGTAGGTTGAGAAAGTTCAGGAAAACCATGATCCTAATTGCCCCGGTTTGGGCCAGGAGGACGTGGTACCCTGACCTTCTGGACATGTCCATCTGCCCTCCAATACGTCTTCTGCAAAGAGAGGATCTTCTCTCGCAAGAGGAAGATCGGGTTCTACATCCAGAGGTCAAGACGCTCAACCTTCAAGCATGGTTTCTGAGAGGTTGAGATACAAGGATTGGGATGTTCCGGATTAGGTAATGGAAGTTTTGCTTTCGGCCAGAAGGCCAGCAACAAAATCTTTGTACCGATGTCGCTGGAACAGGTTTAGTAACTGGTGCAAAGATAAGGATGTGGACCCTTTTCAAAGTGGCACTCCAGTAGTGCTCTCTTTTCTTTTACATTTAGCTAATCTAGGGCTCCAGATAGGAACAATCAAAGGATACTTGCTGCGCTGTCCATTTTCAAGCACACCTCGGAAGAGGTTTCATATTTCAAAATGCCATTAATAATTCAATTCTTAAAAGGGCTTACTAACGTATACCCTCCAGTACCTTTTCATGTCCCAACGTAAATTTAGTACTAAAATTCTCACCTTGCATACCTTTTGAGCCTCTGCACTCCTGTCCATTGAGGCTTTTAACACTAAAAACTGTCCTTCTTGTGGCCCTATCATCAGCCCGCATGGTTAGTGAACTTCAGGCTCTCTCATGCAAACCACCATATACTGTTTTTTATAAGGAGTCCTTAAAGTTAAACCTTCCTTTTTACCAAAGGTAGTTTCAGACTTCCATTTGTCACAAAAAATAATGTTCACAACATTGTATCCTCCTCCTCATTTGTGCAAGGAAGAGGAGAGACTGCATAGACTAGATCCCAAGAGGGCTCTTAGTTTTTACATCTCAAAGATGTCTAAATTACGACAAAATGACCAACTGTTTGTGGGTTATACTGGTCATAAACTGGGCTTATTAGTAACAAAACAGACCATATCCCGCTGGATCATTTTGGCCATATTTGAATGCTACAGATTGGCAGGCAAAGACCCACCAGATGGGCTTTGAGCCCATTCTACGAGGGGAATGGCTACTTCTGCGGCTCTAAAGATGGGAGTTCCGGCAGCAGATATTTATTCAGCTGCAACTTGGAAAACAATGCATACTTTTATCAAGCATTACTGCTTGAATACTACCTCCTCCAATGAGGGGTTATTTGCCAAGGCAATTCTGCATTCTGTCCATGAAAACTGTAATTAGTACTCCCACCTCCAAAATTGCCACTGCTATGGGAGTCTATCGTAAGATGAGGAATACGCGGGAGGACACAATCCATTCGAAGAACAAGTTACTTACCAACTGTAATGTTCTTTCGACTGGATGTTCCTCCCATGTATTCCTCATCGACCCTCCCATCCTACCCCGCAGTACAGTTTACGTTTTCTTACACGTTCCTCTCACGAAGAATGTATCTGTCATGGGACACGCCTGGGTGTTCCTCCTATATGTTCATCGAAAAAACAAAACTGAAGCAACGGGCGCAGCTCCAGCTATTTATACCATCGGAGACGTCGACAGAGTACAGAGTCTGTCGAGGGACAATCGACGCCACAACCTCAAGCACAGCGCCCTGTGCCGAGAAAAAATGTTTCCTAAGCAGCGAAGCTGGAGATAACGATTTATCATAAGATGAGGAATCCTTGGGAGGAACATCCAGTCGAAAGAACGTTACAGTTGGTAAGTAAATTGTTCTTCTACAAGATTCAACCAACGTGGTTATTCTAGAGAAAATATTAGTAAAAGCCTTAATAAGTATTGTACCATGGATAGGTCTTCTACTTTGCAACCTAAAAAACATGTTTCTCGCCACTAATCAACTGTTGATGTCATCACTAAGTTCTCTAGGGACTCTAAGCATCTCTATCGGTTATTACACAGACATTGCAACATTCTTCTACTTGATCAAGACATTAGGTGCTATCTATCTGACAAACCGAAGTTTATATTTACTAGATCAGAGACTATACGGGCCAAATTAGTCCATCATTTCTACAGATTAGACCCGCACACTCGAATGGAGGCGGGACATGGCTGTCCCCAATCTCTGGTTTTTACAAATGCGGCAATAGCTTGATGTGTAAACATGTGGCTACTAGTGTGATCCAGCAACTCTTGATATCAATGGTCATAAAGTACAGATACTTGATTTTATCAACTGCAGAACTGCCCATGTGGTTTATGCTTTGATCTGTGTTTGTGGCAAAATCTACATTGGTTCCACCATCAGACAGGTACGATTTAGAATTCGAGAACACTTGGCCAGCCTGGGCAGCCAGGATGTTTGACTTCCCTTGGCAGTCCATTGGCAAACTAAGCGCCAAGTTGGGAAAAAGAGGGGGTGACATCACCCTCATGTTGAGACAAATGGAAGCCAAATTAATTTGCTCTCTCCGATGTACTGAAATGGGTCTCAACACCGATAATGAGATGCATGTTTTCTTATGATATACTTCTTTTAGGGTACATAGTTTCCACTATAGAGCAAATAGGAATTGCTTAATTTCCAATCGACACCTTAGTAAGCCAAATTCTTTGTAATATCAGAGTATTCTCTCCTTATATGGCAGTTGTCACTAATACTAGGGAGAATTACAAATTACCAGTTTATAATATTTACATAACTGCTGGACACAGCATTTTTGCATACTATTATATAATATAAAACAGAAGTGCTTAATTCTAGGGAAAGCGCGCTTGTATGCCGGTCACATACACCAATGATCTTAACTATATTTCTAGGTTGATTTGTGCTTAGCGCACGCATCGTGTTTTGGTCTGCCACTTTTATTTCTTTAGGATCTACAGGAATTCTTGTTTGAAAATGACACTTTTGCCATCCTAATGAAACTGTTGCTTGAGAGACACTTTCGCCAATCTACCTCCAGGGAATTGGAACCACCCTCTGAATCACTTCTATTGGATTCATTTATTTGTTATGATTATGAACAATTTTTGCAAAGTATCCTTTTAAGATATTTCCCTGCTGCCTTAGTTGAACATTTCTAGTTTGAGGGTCAGATTAGTATGTTTTGGACACAGGGACAATTTATACGTTTTTACGACTTGACACAGACTGGTCTTTAGTTTTAGTTTCTTAGGTAGGGAAAATCTCTTTAGGGTTTTAATAAAGATATCTGATGTTGAGAATATTACAACTTTGTGTCCGCCTTCCATTTCTGACTCCTCACACCACATATCTGCTTACAAACCGATTTCTAAGACATTTGGTGGGGCAACACCATTCAAGACCACTCACCAAACCTCAGAAAGAAATGTTGTGTGAAGGCTCAGGCACAAAAGCCTTTCACTCTTTTGATGACCAATCCCGGCATTTAGTCATATGGAGAACAACATTTCTGGTTGCTATCGCCGTCGCTCGTCCCTCTTAGTGGTCTTCAGGCACTACTGCTCACTGAGCACTTCATAATGTGTCGTCATCTTTCAGGCTCAGCGCTCTTTCCTTCCAAATATACTCTGGGTTTTCAATAAATCTGAAGATTGGCTAATGTACCAGTTTGTGCAAATCCTTCAGAGGCAGACCGAATCCTGCACAATTCTGCAGAAGAACGACACTATACTGATGCAATTGATTAAGAGAATGTTTGTGATTTGCTGAAAAGTCCTAGATAGCTTGTTGGATAATGTCTAGGAGCATACAAGGTTCAAAAAATGTGCCTCCTAAGGCCTTCATGCACATGCCATCAGAACTAAACACGACAATCAACATGCTGGACCATAAGCCATATGACATCATCTGATATTGAGGTGTCAATGTTAAAGACTGATTTTTTGCTTTTTTTGTTTTTTTGCATCAGCTTGAAGGATAAATGTGGTACAGATTTTTTTGGCTGAGGAACGCTGCAATCCTGGTCCTTACTTTCTCTGACCTTTGCTGTTTCATTCGTAGAATATCATCTTTGTTTTTTCCAAATGTGTCATGTTTGTTTTTAGTCTGGAAACGTTAAAAGAAATATGGCAGTGCTTACTGTTGGTTTTTCAGATGTTGTCTGTCTGAGCTCTGGTAAACAAGTGTTCAAAGTCTCTGTATTATGTTGGACCATATCCTGTTCTTCTAAGCTCACACAGAGCGTGCATGCTCAAACAGTCAAGGCTAAGGTATCCCAGTTGCTTTGGGTGCTTTTCAAAGAAATGTTCCCATTGTCATCTACAAGAAACACACTTTGGTTATTCCACATTCCTTTCTAATATTCAAGATTGACAGCCAGGTGTGCCAAATAGGTTGCTAAATATATTTTTGGCAAGATTGCACTTTTACGTCCTTCAGCTCTCTCCTTTTCTGTAGTTCTTGCTTGGGAATTTTTCCATCATGCTCTACCCCTGTTAGTCCGCCATCATTTCATGTATCTGCAGAGTACTTGGTCTTATGACATTTAATCATGCACATACCCCTTAAATAGGAAGATTGCCATGAGCAGGATTACATTCTGTAGGACATATTCAAGCTCAAAATATCTAACCTCAGGGATTTTTTGCTTGGGTATCTGATCTATTGCAGTCCAATGCAGGCATATCCCATTCAGGGAGAAACATTCTCTTATCTGCCATGTGTACTTTGATTTATGAATGTAGTGAAGTCTATGTGCTTTTAGTCATGTGTGATTGTTATTAGACAGAAGAACAATCCTCTGATACAAAAGCCAATGTAAATTAACTCTCATTTGTAAGTAAGTGAACAATGGCAGATGTGACGCAATTACTCTCCATATTGACTAATGCTGCCGTGGTCAGCTGTGTTTGTTCTAGTAATCCACACTGCCTTTTGTATCCAATGTATATAAAAATCCTTATCTGTATACTTAACCCATTCTTTAATAGTGACACACCTATCTAATTGTGTTAGAAGGTAAAATATTTGACGTTACATAAAACAAATAATTAAATATGACTGTTTGTCTCCAGGAGCTGTTCCGTAAAGTGCGAAGTATCCTTAATAAACTGACGCCGCAGATGTTTAACCAGTTGATGAAACAAGTAACTGACCTAACTGTGGACACAGAAGAGCGGTTGAAGGGCGTTATTGACCTGGTTTTTGAGAAAGCAATTGATGAGCCAAGCTTCTCCGTTGCTTATGCCAATATGTGCAGGTGCCTTGCCACAGTGAGTTGGTTCAATAAGAAGGGTTATAATGTGTTAAACCTGTCTTGGGCTAAGCTTTAAATGCATATGTTTTTCCTCCTACTGTAAAAGCACTATTTCTCTTAATTTATTTATAGAATGCTAACGTGCATTTTTGCATTGTGATGCCTCCGAAAAGGTAAATTCTTTCACATGTTAACATTCAACATAAATGTATTCCCATGACTACAGTCTTAATACTTTGTATTACATATCCCAGTTATCCTCTGCTTGCTGAATAGGGGTTCACTCACTTTTTGCCAGTTAGTGTGTAGTCTTCTGCACCACTCTTTTGTCAGTGCCTTGCTAGATATGTTTCTTCCGGTTATCTGTGCAGTTTGATTTACAAAGTTAATGCCACACATAAAGATCTTTCAGCTGCTTTCCTTCTGTATTATGCCTCCCCCGCTAAGTATTTTCTGGACACAATTGAGAATTGTATTTCTTTTTAAAGTTTGCAGTGTATATTACTGCTTTTAACAGAAATCCTCTTATGGTATTGGAATAAAAAGGAAATGAGGAACAGCTGCAGAAACATGTGTGAGCAATGCTAATAGGGATGGTTTCCAAGCTCGAATTGCGTTCTATAGAAATCAATTGCAATTTTAATCTGAACAAGATAATTGCCCTTATAAATGTTGCAATAACTTTTACATTGGAAATTGGATTTAACTTGTTTAACTTTTGTTACTTCACTCAGTTTGTGAAATGAATTCAGTTAGTGGGAGGCAGTGAAATAATAACTCTTTCGTATATTGGGTCACTTTGTCTCAACCTCTGCGTTTTTGCCACTGATGCCCTGTCACATAATAGCTTGTCATAGTTATGAGAACTCAATAAAATCATCAAATGCTAGGGAAGTGTTACATGTTTTCATCTTACTTCCACAGTCTGTATTAAGCTCCATTTTGAAGGGACCTCTACCTTCCCCATGACAAAGAAATGCTTTGTCACAACCCTATGAAAACGGTTGCATACCGTACTGTGGTCAATTCCAACTTAACTGTATTGCATTTTGCCTGGTACCAAACACGATTGTTCCCATTATTATTGCATTTTATAGTGTACAAAAACATTTCTAGCACAGGTTTAGCACTTTTTGCACCCACCACTTCAGGGCCGTCAATTGTTTGGAAGATTATTACCAAGGCTACACTCAATGCACTTCTACAGAGTTATACATTATCTAAATGTTGTGTCTCGAAGACAATATATAACAGAACTATCACCCATTTCACCCGTAGTACAAAGAATGTGTATTCTTGTTTTGACAAAAAAAGCAGAACACCATGTGTTTTTATGCTGAAGAATTTATGATATTTGACTGTTGTATTTTTCTTTTTTCTTCGTGGAAATAGGCAATTAATTAAAAGCTTGTTTTAGTCTTTTATACTTATGTTGTTCTGTAGATTGTATTTTTTTGTCACATAAACACGTATATACATCTGTTTTCAAGGATTCCTATATTTTAGCCTCGCCTCTCCTCACCTTACAGCACAGCCTGTGCCGTACGACCATAGTCTGTGTGTGCTGTGCTTCGCAGGAGGCCACCATTTGGGAAATCCGAAACACCAGTACTAGTCTGCTTTGGCCAAAGTAGGGTATTCAAGTTCTGGAAACAGAGGATAATCTACTTGAAATGCTGTGAGGGGGCGTGGCTGAGCAGTCATTCAGTGGGGGCACTTTTCTTCCAGCTCCTGCAGATCCGCCACAATCCTTGCCTGTAATAATGGCCCCAATGAACGTGGACCCCTGGCAAACGTTCCATTTGACGTAGGAAGTGTGCTGGCACAATTGTGCAAGATCATACGGTTAAAGAAGCCCGGGCCTGCAACGTTTTTGACCCAGCAGCGGTATATGGGACAAAATTGTGGCCGCTAAACAATAGCCCCGTAGCATCGAGGAACAAAAAGGCAGCTCAATGACAATACAACCTGGGGGGCTAGCCTGACCCCGCTCTCGGTGCTTGGCAGAGTCCGATCCTAGCACACACAACATCGCTAGTGAGCGCAGCGACTGACAAGGAGCAAGTGTCTGCACCGCACCAGAAAGAACAGAATCCTGTAGCCGTGGGCAAAACAGCGCAGAACCAGCAATGGCCAGCATGCAAGCAGATGCTCATACACAGTAAGAAGACCCGGGAGCCAGTGGCGGGGTGCATGGGGACATGCTGCCGGTAGCGTGGCAGCCAAAGCGTATGGCTCCGGGAGCCTGCAGGATCTGGTGCGCATAATACAGTATGCAACCCCACAAATGCAACCACCCTCCCCCACCCCCCGCAGCAAGACTAAGTGCGCAGTGTGCGTACATGTTGCAGCAGCCACCAGTAACGGCATACTGGGGGCGGACTGTAGTGGAAACTGGCCCTGGTTATTACACAGATGCCCGGTTCGCGACGTGGAGCCAGACCGTAAAAGGAGCCGGCCCATGGCGCTCATATGACACGCAGTACTCATTGTCCATGTTACCGCTGCACTCCACAGAGCAAGTGTGATCCAGAATTAATGCAGGCACAGCCCGGGAGAGAGGTCTGGACAGTAGACACGCGCCATAAAGTATAAACACACTCCACTGAATTAATAAGCTGAAGAGCACCTGACAAGTACCAGCGCCATATCTATTAATATACCCCAAATAAACCGCAATAATAGCCAGCCACACCAATATAACGAGCCCAGCGCATGTGCCAGTACAGATGTGCATAAGCGCACATATAAAGGACTACACCAAGAAGCATCTGCAGAGACACTTAATGAAGTTGCATCAACGGCGGATAATAGCAGCTGCCAGCCTCCAGTAGGCACAAACAGACCCCGGAGCCGTGGACGAGGACTGAAACACACCTCAGAGAGCATATGTGCACGTGGGAGTTCAGTAGCAATTTGACAACCAGCTAGGAGGACACCACATCAGGCACCAAGGAGGGGGGCACAATGCTTGTAGGCACAAGTGGTAGCCTGCCACAGGGCCACATCAAACTACCATCACAGCTGGCTTTGTTTAGCGGCACCCAGCAGCAAGGCGCTGTAGTGCTGGCTACCAGGTGCTACCATTGCCTCAGCGCATTGTGAATAGCCTCCACCCAACGTCAACGGCCGCCGAGTGGAACGAATTAGTGGCGCGTACGGAAATAAAGGTGATCAACGAACCGGCACCAGTTAAATCACTAATGGGGTCAAAGTCCCAAAGGAGCAAATCTGAAAAACCTACACTGGACACTTTTGCCAAAACAACAAACTCGGCAGAGAATACCGTGTCGGGGACCTCACACCCACATGGGGAACTGATCCAATCGAAAGGAGACCAGCAAGTCTTGGAGGCCATAGGTTCCTTGAAGATTTCGCTGGAATCTAAAATGGACACCATTAGCCTGGATGTAAACCTCCTCAGGCAAGGTTTTTGGACACTCGCAGAACGCACAAACTCTGGAAAAGGAAGTCGCAGTACACACAGCCGGCCTGAGGGACACCTCTAGGGAAGTAATAATCCTGCAGCAGCAAGTGTGAAACCTGGAAGGGAGAGTTGAAGATGCAGAAAGATGGACCAGACGCAACAACCTAAGAATTATTGTTCTTCCTCAAGGGGAATAGGGTGCGAACCCCACTAACTTGATTGAAAACCTGTTGCTACAAGAAGTCGTCCCCGGTACTTTCACCCAGGGCTTTACAGTCGAAAGAGCACATAGGTCCCTGATGAGAAATCACCACCAGGTGCTCCACCGCAGCCCATAATAGTCCGGATTCCAAATAAAAAAGACGGAAAAAAAATTATCGAACACTTCCGGAAAGGCAACACAATACAGTGGGCATCAGCCAACATTACTGCTTAACCGGGCTACACCTTGCAGGTGCAGCATCAGCGGATGAACTTCACATCTGTCAAGAGACGGGTATGGGCGGCAAACCTGAATTACATGTTTTTATACCCAGCAAGACTGAAAGTAACCCACTAAGGCAGATCCGTCTTTTTTGATATCTCTGAGGATGCGCACAAATGGATGGACACAGAAAACTTGCCAGAGCGGTCGACCAGACTACAGAGACATACGTGGAAAAGCACAAAGAGCTCTGTAAGGATGCGGCTGAACATGGATGACTGATTGCATGAGGGTGCAGCCTTTTTGTAGTAAACTCAGGCACTAACACTTGGTAAACCGCAGAAGCCACCAGAGGTGTCCCCAGCAGGGAACGAACTGCGGAGAAGCGTCCTTCAACTAAGAGTGGATTTGTTCAAGGATACTAGTTGCTGAGTATCCGCCTGCTGCACTCCAGGCGCCAAAACAACAACTGGTGCGGGGTGAGAAGCAGGGATGCCTGAGCACAAGTTATTGAGCTGAGCAGTTAAGGGGTTTGGGGGCGGGGAGTTGGAGTAGTTAGCGGGGAGTTAGCCTATAGATCCACAAAAGGAATGTATGAGAAATACATCGGTCTGTCAGGACAATTAAGAATGCTTATTGGGGATGGGGGACTTTAGAATAGTTTCGTGGGATGTCAGGGGGCTGAACAGTTATATTAAACGTAATAAGATTATGACATATTTGAGACGCCAGAAAATAGATATAGCGCTTCTACAGGGAATGCACCTGACTGGTGAGACAAACTACTCTAGCCAGAAAATGGAGTGGCACGACCCTGGGCTCATCATACTCTGCATTCGCGAGGGGGGTCTTGATATGAGTGGTGCCGTCAGTCCCGTTCAAAGTCATTAAGACATATAAAGATGTAGAGGGCAGAATGATTATAGTACAGGGAAGGGAGGAACATAGAGAGCTCTGTGTCATCAATACATATGCACCAAACCATGACACGGCTGCCTACTTCTGTTCACTGTACTCCCAATTGGGCACGTATAGAGATAGTACTTTGGCGTGGGGAGCGATTTTAATTGTACGCTGTGCCCTAGCCTGGACAGATCAGATGACAAATTAGCACACCAGAGCCCTGCGGCCAAGGCCTTAAATACACTACTGCGAGCATTCCAATTGTCCGATATATGGAGAATCCTACATCTGCAGGCCCGGGAATATTCTCATTACACTTCCCCCACAAATTTACATACCAGACTAGACTACGTCTTCACAGGGGAAGAGACAATAGGTGACTTCAAAACAGCAGACTACAGAGCACGAGTATTATCAGACCATGCTCCCTTGTTGGTTACATGGCAGTACTCCCCTCCGAGGGCATGCATCCCGACCTGGAAACTTAAAAGCGAATCCCTTAAAGATGTGGTGTTCCGAAACAACACAGGGAGTGTATGTTCAGCAGGCACACTGTGGGAAGCCTTCAAAGTAGTAATTTGAGGGACGGCCGTAGCCAACGCCAAAGGCGTGCAAGCCACGGTAGAAAGGGATTTAAGCACAGCCGAAGCTATGTTAGAGGCTCTGGAGGGCTCGGAAGACATCACAAGGGCGCAGACACAAGAAGTTGCCTGTCTGCAGCAAGAATGTTTCGGTCATTGGGAAAGACTAGGTAACCTGAGCTATGAGAAATACGTAGAAAGACAGCATGCGGAAGGAGATGAGCCAGGACGCTTGCTGGCTTGGCTATAGAAGAGTGAGTTTAAACAAGTGACGATATAGGAGATTACTGGGGGTAGAGGATAGGCCTGTGTGACGCAAGAAAGCATAAACAAGTGTGTTTATGATAATTACAGGAAGCTATTTGCAGAAACATCAGAAACTCAGATGTCAGAAATAGATGAGGCTCTATCGCAGATAGATCTCCCCGAATTAAAGGCAGAAGCAGCGAGCAGGCTCGAAGCACCCATAACTATCGAGCAACTAGAGTCCACTATAAGGGGGTTGCCAACTGGTAAAGCCCCGGGTGCAGATGGATTGCCCAGGAATACTACAAGGAATTCATAGCAGATTTCACAGCTCAGTTGTTAGGTATGCTAAACGAAGCCCTGGATATGCCAATGTCGCAGAGTCCATCATCGTCCCATTATTGAAACCCAACAAGCCTGACACTGATTGTGGCTCTTACAGACCCCTATCAATGCTTAATCAAGCCAGGAAGATACTTACGGCCCTAATGCCCAATCGCCTCAAGACGGAAATATCTAAACTTATACATCCGGACCAGTCAGGATATGTTCCAAACAGGAATATTACATGTAACGTAAGAAGGCTAACCACCATGTCATCGACCATACTCAAGCCAGTGCACACCAATACGCTGTGGCCTCGCTAGATGCGGTAAAAGCATTTGACTCTGTCAGATGGCCATAGCTGCTAGCGGCCCTGAAAAGTTTTGCCATGGGTCAACATACCTAAAATGGTAACAACTGCTATATAACAGGCCAATAGCAAGGGTCAAGACAGGCGCCTATGCCTCAGACCAATGGTGGCTTGTGAAAGGCACAAGACAGGGCTGCCCAGGGTCTCCTATGTTATTCATTCTGGCTTTAAAGCCGCTACCAGTGTATCTCAGGAAGGAATATCAAGAAGCAGGCATAGATATACGGTGCAGTAGCAATTTGATTTCGATATACGTGGATGATATGCTTTTATATTTGCAGCATCCAGAAACTAATCTTCAATATATCCTAGATGTGTTCGAGCGTTATGCAAACATATCGGGCATCATGATTAATGCACAGAAATCGTGCCTATTTCATTATGCAGGATATAGGGAGAGGGCTTTGAGTGCATAGCCTGTGCTACCAATTGAGTGGGAGGTGTCCACATTCAGATATCTGGGGGTAGATATCTATCAGGACCCTGAGACGGAACACCTGCAGAACACGGGGAGGACGGGGGACAAAATAGAAAAAGCTATGGCCTTATGGGCCAGACTGCCGCTCTCACTGATGGATAGAGCGGCACTGCTAAAGATAGTGATGCTCCCAAGCAAGGCTCCTCCATTTCATCACCAATGTCCTATACAATATACCCAAAGGCTTCTCTAAGAGATTGGATGCTATATGTCGTAGTTTCCTATGGAATAACTTGAGATGCTGAATGGCACTAACGCAATTGCAGCGGCCATATGACTGAGGCAGTATTAAAGCTCCACACTTCGAGGCATATTTTTTGGCGTGCCAACTGCAATTCGTCACAAATTGGCTGTCGGATGAGCAGACCCAAGACACGTTGTTACAACAGCCGCTATGCACCTCATTCTACTTGCCGGAGGTGATAGGGACCATGGTGCAGCACGTCCCTGGACCTCCGCTGCTTCTGCCATTGGGTAGATTGATATGGCAAAGGGCTTGTCGCTTCCTATAGAGGGAATCACCCTACTCCCCCCAGGTCACATTGATGATGCTCAAAGGAGAAGATCCACAACGCAGATTAAATGTGAGGAGGTATTTGGAACCAATGGGGGTTGTGACGGTGGGAGACCTACTACGAGACAGTAGACAGATGGACTTTAGTACACTCACCTCTGAATTAGGCATACATATGGGGCAGCACATCACATACGCTGCACTCAGTTGAGTGCAACGGAGATGGCATGGGGCACAGATGGGGATCTACAGGAGGACCAGATCATAGAAACATTGTACAATATATCAGAGGGTGGACATAGGGTGTTGAGAATATGAGTTATTCATGTCACGGTGGGGGGATATGCTTGGACAGACCAGGTGCAGCTGAGATATTGACTTGTAGGAGCAAATCACAGATGCAGCCTGGGGTCGATTATCAGCATATCACAAAAGGATACCCGGAAATGCCTGGGGTCGATTATTAGCATATCACAAAAGGATACCCGGAAATGCAAAGCTCCAGTTGATTCAGTTGTATATCACTCATAGGGCGTATTTATCCCAGAGGAAGATCGCCAAGTTTAGCAAGGTGACGGAGCAGGCCTGTCCGAAATGCGGCGCAATTAACACAGACCAGGTGCATATGTTCTGGGCTTGCACAGGGATCCGACATTATTGGGAAGAAATAGCTCAGACCTTGGTCAAAGCAGGAATAACCCTATATACAAGCTCTCCCACCACCTGTCTGCTCAGCATTTTCACGTGCCCGAAACAAGCGAGACACGTTAGTAGGTTGAAAGACCTGGTATACATCCTGCCGAAACGTAGGATATCAATGGGTTGGAAAGCACGCAAGGGGCCGGAGCTAAGTCTGTGGTGGAGCGACCTTCAAAAATTGACGCTAGCCAAAACCTCAGTGTGGCAAGAGGCGGCACGCCACGACCCGGAAACACAAAACACGGACATAGATTCCTGGAAGCATATTGTGCAGGAATTGTGGGCTTTGCCGCATGATGAAGCCCGAGGAGCCAGTGTCACCCAGTCACAATCAGTGGACTAATATTAAGGTGCAGGTGCAGGACAGAGGGATATACTGTGGTAGGACAATGTATGTGGGATAGGCTGGGTTGTAGGCAGGGCGAGTTGGGGGAGTGAGGTTATACAGATACAATCGGCTGTAAATTGTCATGTAATGTTAAGTCTGTAAGTTACACTGTTAATAAACCAATAAAAATTAAATAAAAAGAAATGTACTTGAAATGCTGTATTTTTGCTTCATTGTTGGGTTTGAAAAATGTTATTAAAACATATTACAAAAACACTTGTACTGTATATGAAGCTCTCTTTTCTGTTAATAAAATGATTGTAAGCAGTGTAATCACACACAATGATCCTTAATAGACTAGTTGTATGAATATTTTTCACTAAGGAGTTACTGGATACATGGTAATATGAACCCACTGCAGCTATTCTTTTCTGCACAACATTTGAGGTGACAATATATAATGGTTGTGTTGAGCTATCCCTTGATAGTGCGCCGAAAAATAATGGAATGGCAAGTAGTGATGATTAATCAATTCCTGTTTATTTATGTGATGTTAGAGCCTTTGTGGATGACACGTGTTTCGGCAGAGCTGCCTTTATCGAATCCAGGCTTATTAAATGAAAAGAAAATGAAAAGAAAATGCCATAAGGGAATTTGAAAACACACTAAGAAGAAAAAATATATACATATGTACGTATAGTCATCTGGCTGAGAAATACTACATACAGAAATATCAAAATTGAAATAGTGTAAAACATTGCTGAATTTATTGAAGAGACCCACTGCCTTTACAGGAGTATAATCACCTATTGCACCATTTGTAAAACGAATAAAAGAAGAAATTAACAGAAGGAAAATAAGGGTAAGCGATGAGTCTTGTGGTACATTATGTGAAAAGTTCAAAGCGAAAAAAGAGGGAGTTTAAGATCAGATAGTGCCCGAAGGGGACATAGGTCTACCTCTAAATGTGAGAGGAGTGAACAGGTTGGGAAAGAGTAGATAAACATGCACATGGCAGCTATTTAGTGACAGTGCAGGCGCTTTTTCTTACCTATATAGATAGCTCATAAGTCACTGCATAATGCATAAAGGTGCTGAAGTTCACAGGGATGAATCCCACCTAAGTATAAAACATATAAACAAGTTGTTGGAAATGGATTCCAGGGATGTAGTGGCAACTTATTTGAACAAGTGTTTAAGTTTAAGTAAAAAAATAAATTAAAAAAAAAAAACCAAAACCCCTACGTAGTGCGCAGGCACGCAATATGTAAGAGTAAAACTAGGTCAGTCATATGTTATGTTTCAACAATATACATAATAGCTAACTGATGGTTCATAAAAGCAACCCGTGGTGACATAAATTGTAACGGCTTCAAAATGCTAACCGTGAAAAAAAAAAAAAAAAAAAGGGAGGCAACATCATTGTAATGAACAGGTCAGATTACATCAAAATGGCCCACAATCATCTTTCAATCCCAAATTGCTATGCACAACTAACCAGTAATCCTACCAAGGCAATTATACAAGATTTGAGGAGCCAGATCAACAACTGGCATAGGCAAGGACTGATTACTGATGATGAGAAAACCCATTTGTTCATACCAAAACCAACGATACCTACCATTTACTTTCTACCAAAGGTACATAAACCCTTTCAAACAATCCCAGAAGGGAGACCAATCGTCAGTGGCATCGGATGGGCCACTGAACCAATTGCTGAATATATTGACAACATACTCAAACCTAAGGTGGTTCAGGTACAAGCATACTTAAAAGACAGTACTTCCATTATTAATACACTGGCTCAAATTGAATGGCAAGAACACTTCCTCCTGGCAACATGGGATGTTAAAGCTCTCTATACCTCAATTGGATACGACTTAGCACTACAAACTATAGATTACGTTTTCCAGGAGGAATCCTCATCACACTTTAACTACGTTTGCATGCTTAAAGAAATGCTACTCACTACGTTGGAAAACAATATTTTCATTTTTGATCATCATTTTTACAAGCAGACTTGTGGAGTTGCAATGGGCGTTAAATTTGCCCCAGCCCTTGCCAACTTGGTAATGGGCATGTTTGAAGACCTCTTTATCTACAAATTACCGGCCTACAACAATCACATTGTCAAATGGATGCGCTATATAGATGATGTTTTTTTGATTTGGAACGGACCAGAAACTGCTCTTATGGACTTTCTAGTACAAGCCAACAACAATACTTTTGGTTTTCAATTTACAGGTAAATCCAGTGATTTCGAGATTGACTTTTTAGACCTCACAATTTCTGTCTCCGGAAATAAACTAATAACCAAAACCTACAGAAAAGAAACAGAGGTAAACTCAACTCTCTACGCCACAAGTTGTCACTACAAACCAGTTATCAAAAATATTCCGAAAGGAGAATTCATCAGGGCAAAAAGGAACTGTACTAATACCACATCTTTTCAAGCAGAATGTGAACTTCTATCTACAAGATTCATTGCCAGAGGGTACCCTAAAAAAGACATCAACAAGGCCAGAACCAAGGCCATGCAAATGACTAGAACAATGACACTAACTCCAAAATCAAAACCACAACAACACCAAGAAGTGGTACAATTCATCACCACTTATTGTGAAAATAACAAAGAAATCAGAAGAGCACTAAAGAAAAACTGGCATCTCCTTAAACTTGATCCCCATATTTCAGAAAATCTCAAAGATACTCCTACTCTCATCTTTAAAAAGGCCAAAACTCTAAAAATGTGTGTCAGCCCTTCTTTCTTACCAGAACAAGAACAAATTACCCAAGAAACATGGCTTAAACAACCAACTGGGTTTAGAAAATGTGGCTTCTGCAACATGTGTAAACATGCTCACTCACCAACAACTGTATTTACAGATGCAAAAGGGATAAAAACTTTGATCAAACAGCAAATTAATTGCCGATCTAAATCTGTTGTATACGCAATTCAATGCACATGTCAATTGATATACATTGGCTCCACCATTCGTGAACTAAGAACTCGGATAAGAGAGCATCTTTCAGTAATCGGAAGTCAAGACAGCAATTTGCCATTATCACAACACTGGCAATCAAAGCATCAAATGGACAATAAATTGGACATTCAGTTTATTGGTCTACAAAAAATCAAGACTACCACAAGAGGAGGCAACCAGGAACTCTTTCTCAGAAGAGCCGAAGCAAGACTGATTTGGCATCATCGAGCAGTGGAGTGGGGTTTAAACTCTGACAATGAAATGATACATTTTCTATAAAATTATGCAACTTGTTATATTTGCTATATGCATTACTTTATAATTACTTCTGACATACTACGATATGTAATTTACTTTGTTGTGTTAATCATGTAACTTGATACGCCTTTGATTTCTCACTTATTTCTCTTGTTAAAACTGCCTTCCTTTCTCCCACTATCCTTCAATTTAAATATTGAAGTCTGACTACATTTCCCATAATCCCCCTTTTTTTTTTTTTTTTTTTTTTTTTTTTTTTCTTCATGCAGAAAACTCCAACAACAGTTGCACACTACGTTTCCCATAATACCCTATTTCGTTTTGATCAGCCACGAATTCATCTCATCATGCTACATCCAATATATTGTACTTGCACCAAATTCGTGTTCTGTATGTATTTCTCTAACATCAATACAGGCACCTATAGGACTATATTCATGCTTAATCCCACACCTTAAGTATATGTTTCCAAGTTCAAAATGCGGCAACCCCATCACAAAATGGGACATAAACCACTATGCGCAGCCCAAGTACGCTTCCCATTCCCAAAATATGGCCGCCAGTAATAGTAACAGACATAGGACTTTTCTGCCTTTTATTCATTACACCCAATGTGGTAAACACAGGACACTCGTACATACGGAGGACTTCTTTGTATCAGGTAGGACCCTTTCTTTTGTGTGGGCAAGCACAGGGGCTTCCCTCTGAGACTTGATGCTTTCCTTAAACCTCACATGTGTGCTTTACCAAAATGCACGTGTTCCAGAACTATGTATTTTCGTTCGTTTTTTTTTTTAATTTTTTTATTTTTTTTTTTATTTTTTTTTTTTTTTTCACGGTTAGCATTTTGAAGCCGTTACAATTTATGTCACCACGGGTTGCTTTTATGAACCATCAGTTAGCTATTATGTATATTGTTGAAACATAACATATGACTGACCTAGTTTTACTCTTACATATTGCGTGCCTGCGCACTACGTAGGGGTTTTGGTTTTTTTTTTTTAATTTATTTTTTTACTTAAACTTAAACACTTGTTCAAATAAGTTGCCACTACATCCCTGGAATCCATTTCCAACAACTTGTTTATATGTTTTATACTTAGGTGGGATTCATCCCTGTGAACTTCAGCACCTTTATGCATTATGCAGTGACTTATGAGCTATCTATATAGGTAAGAAAAAGCGCCTGCACTGTCACTAAATAGCTGCCATGTGCATGTTTATCTACTCTTTCCCAACCTGTTCACTCCTCTCACATTTAGAGGTAGACCTATGTCCCCTTCGGGCACTATCTGATCTTAAACTCCCTCTTTTTTTGCTTTGAACTTTTCACATAATGTACCACAAGACTCATCGCTTACCCTTATTTTCCTTCTGTTAATTTCTTCTTTTATTCGTTTTACAAATGGTGCAATAGGTGATTATACTCCTGTAAAGGCAGTGGGTCTCTTCAATAAATTCAGCAATGTTTTACACTATTTCAATTTAGATATTTCTGTATGTAGTATTTCTCAGCCAGATGACTATACGTACATATGTATATATTTTTTCTTCTTAGTGTGTTTTCAAATTCCCTTATGGCATTTTCTTTTCATTTTCTTTTCATTTAATAAGCCTGGATTCGATAAAGGCAGCTCTGCCGAAACACGTGTCATCCACAAAGGCTCTAACATCACATAAATAAACAGGAATTGATTAATCATCACTACTTGCCATTCCATTATTTTTCGGCGCACTATCAAGGGATAGCTCAACACAACCATTATATATTGTCACAAACGGAGTGGAGGGACTCTAAGTCTCCGTAGTAGCTAAACCTGGTGCGACGCAAGATCTTTAACTCACCTCAACTCTCATGGACAAACCCTTTTAATTTAACGGGGCGCGTAGGTACTGCAGCAGGTGTCATCACAAACAGTCCCTCACCAAGAATGCAACATTTGAGGTGGTCATATTCAATTCCTGCTCTTCCATGATGTTTTTCTCCTAGAATCTAGATTGAAATTAAAGATTGTTGCTGTATGAAATGTTTGTTCTTCACATTTTAGTTTGCTTGGAAATTAAGTTCATCACCCTAATGTATCCTGTAGCTCCTCAACAGTTTTGAATCCTGATTGTGAAGGGCAGCTTCCCGCCGGAGTGTCTTACCTGATATAGCGTGGCGATCCATTGCGACGAGTCTCCTCAGGAGTCGTTGCACTGGTAATGTGGGAAATCGGCTCAGCAAATCCCAGGAATATCAAACCTGGTGTTGTCGGCCCATCTCCCCACACCATGTAGATGCCTCCCCTGTATTTATTTATTCATTCATTCATTCACATTTTTAGAGTGCGCAACAGCCCTGAGTAATTGTGGCGCAGTTACAGACAGCATGCTTAGTTACATAGTACAAAGGCACATTTTTACAAAATACAGACAACATTAGAGAGCCTAAGTACAAAAGGGGGGGATGGGGCAGCGTAGTGCAGGCGAGTGGAGATGTTATTAGTTGAAGGGAGTAGTTTTTAGCATTTTCCAGAAGGCAGGGAGGGATGTCTCGGCTCTGAGAGCGTTGGGTAGGGCATTCCATAGTTTGGGGCCTATGTATGGGAAACTAATCTTTCCTGCTTGGATCCTATTGATGGAGGGGATGTGTAGTTGGTTTGAGTAGCAGGCTCTTATAGGACGTGTGGAGATAGTTCTCGAGATGGTCTCAGATAGGGAGGGTGGGGCTGTGAGAATTATACACTTGTGCGTGAGTGTGAGGGTCTTGAAGGTTATACGTTCCCTTACGGGAAGCCAGTGTGCTTCTCGTCTGGCTTGATCAATGTTGTCTCTTTTCGGGATGCTTAATGCTGCTTTAAGCACAATATTTTGTATAATTTGGAGTCTGTTTGTTTTTTGCCGAGGTGCCTGCTAGGAAGGCATTGCAATAGTCTAGCTTAACCCCTATGGTGGCTCTGGCAATTGAAAGACAGTTAGGTTTGGACAGGAAAGGTTTTACCGCATTTATACGTTTGGTGGTGTGAGCGGAGGCAGAGGCAATGGAGCTGACCTGTCTTGTCATGGATAGGGTGGAGTCTATGTGGACCCCTACGTTTTTAACTGAGGAAGATACCGGGATGATCGAATTGTCAATGATGAAGTTATCGTATTGGTTACCAAGTCTGGCTAGCGTCGCTTTGGGACCAAGTATAATAATCTCGGTCTTGTCTCTATTTAGACAAAGCCCATTGGCTGCCATCCATGCTTGGATGGTGGAATATATTGGATGAAGGGCTGCAGAGTGTTGGTCATAAGAGGCGGTGAGTGGTAGGAGTACCTGTGTGTCGTCAGCATAATTGGTATAAGCTATGCCAAGGGTGTCCAGTTTATCGAAGAGCAGCTTCGTGGACAGGTTGTAGAGCGTGGGAGCTGTGCACAAAGCTTGGGGGACTCCACAGTGTATGGTGGTGGAAGCTGCACTCGCCTGGTTCAAGAAAACCTTCATGGCTCTGCCTTCAAGGAACGATGTGATCCATGAGGCGGCTCCTTTTGAGAATTTTGAGGCATAAGTGAGGTGCGATGTGAGGATCTTGTGATCCACAAGATCAAAGGCTGCCGAGAGATCCAGGAGTAGGAGGAGGGCTGGCTTGCCTTTGTCCATGATTCCTATTATTTGGTTTTTAAGATCTACCAGGGTGGTTTCTGTGCTGTGGCCTTTGCAGAATCCTGATTGGTCTTTTTCCTAGGATGGAGTTTGATTCGAGGAAGTGTTGAATCTGGTTGTGGGCCGCTTTATCCAGGATTATTAGGAGGAACGGGATTGTGGTGGTAGGCCAGTAGTTATTGGGCGATGTGGGGTCTAAGGTAGGTTTTTTAGGAGGGGGCACACCCAGGCTTCTTTGAGGCTTACCGAGACAGAACAAAGAGGGATAGAGGGTGCACACTCACGGATTTAGGAATAAGAAGTAACCAACTCTAAGTAAAAAAATAACCATGGCTTCTGGGTGCGGGGGAGGAAAAGTGCCCTCCCCTCCCCTGCACACCATAATGATGCGTCAATAAGACGCCTTAATGTAAATTCAAGGAAATTGTAATAACTATCAACATTACATACATTTTAGTGGGAAAGAGCACATTTAATTGAAATTAATAATGCAATCCATTCTTTAAATATAGAAAACAGATGTGTTTTATTCCAAACGCAAAAGACAGAGAAACTTCAGTTCATTTTATTGAGGGCGGCTGACGCGGTTCGAGAAGTATATTCTCTTCATGAGCCACAATTCATGTATAGGAACTAAATGTAAAAAATGTAGAGAAAATAAGGAAAAAGAACAATCAGCACTCTATTTATAATAACACGGCGCCCATTTCACAAGACCCAGACGAACATAGGCGGACATTCACCTCGCCAGGGTGAGTGCCTGTATTTTATATTTTGTCCTTTTATTGTAGACCAACTCGGCTATCTCTTAGTGACATTGTACTTACAATAGATCACTCATCTATCTATTGCAGCCCATTGGACATCCGCTTCACGCTGAACCACTTCAGTATTCACTGACCAATTAAACCCTCTGTTCCCACAGAGTCACCTTTAAATGCACTTACTTAAAGGACTTTTTTTTTTTTAAACTTTAGTTTTTATTTGCATTTTTTTATATGACAAACAACAAAGAAAGAACTGAACGACCACCCCCCCCCGTGTCCATTCCGGTTATTTGTCTTTGGGAGACTCCCTATGTGGCTCCGTCTCTTGAGCCTCGAGGTCGATGCGATTTGTGACCGCGTCTTTTGTTGGCTTAATGCCTCCGTTCCCCAGGTCGTGGGGACCCAGTCCGTATTGTTCTGTCTTGCTGGGCTTAACCCGTTCCTTTCTGGAGAGGCACCTTCCCTTAAGTTCAGTGGACATCCCATCCCCAGGACTGCTGCACCCCGTACCAGTCTGTAAGGAATGAGCTGGTGTCATTATTCACCCTGGCGGTTAATTTGTCCATCAAGAACATGTTTTTTACTTTTTTCAGCCAGTCTTCCTTGGATGGGGGTTCGGGACTCTTCCATTTCTGGGCCAGGGCTACCCTGCCTGCTCTCAGCATGGTTTCCCACATCCTTGGGTATCGGTGGAGCTCCGTGTCCTCCGGGGGGAGGCCCAGCAGCATCGTTAAGGGGTTTAGCGGCAGACTATCCTCCGTTACTTCCTCTATCCAGCCCCTCACCGACTCCCAGTAGGACTGTACTTTCGGGCAGTGCCACCACATGTGGCTTCTTGATCCCGTCTGACCGCAACCTCTCGGGCACCTCGGGGACACCCCGGAGAACATTTTGGACAGTTTTACTGGATCTCTGTGCCACCCCTGTATTATCTTAAAGTTATGCTCCATGTCCGCGGTGAGTAGGTTCCCATGGAATGCTATCTTAAATATATTGGCCCAGGCGTCCTCAGAGATCTCCTCGCCCGCCAGGTCGTTCCAGAACAGGCGGAAGCTCCTTCTTCCTTTAAGGTTGTAGGTATTCAGTAGTTTATACACACTGGACACTGCCCCCTTCCTGGACGTCGCAGAGTCCAGCAGCTTCTCAAAAGGAGTCAACCGCCTACTCAGGTTTGGGCCCCATGCTTTGGCGCAAAGGATGCCCTTCAGGCGGAGGTACTCGAAGATGGAGAGTGATCCTTGTCCGAGGGCAACTTTCAAGTCCTCATAAGGCAGAAATTCGCCTTCTCTGAACACCTGCCCCGCCCACTCCAGGCCCTTATCTGACCAAGTCTGAGAGTACCTGAACCCCTGCCCTCCTAAGTTGATAGGGTGACCCCAAAGAGAGGACATTGGAGACGGCCATGTAGTAAGATGAGCGGTGCTGGGGCCCTCTTTCCAGATGTCCCAGAGGACTCCCAGGGTCGGGTGTGATTTTAGGTGTTTCGGGATCGTCTTGCGTGGGGCCCATAGGAGGTCTCTGACCTTTAGGGGGTGAGCGTCCATGTCCTCTAAGTAAGACCAGTACGTTCCCAGCCCCTCTCTCATGTGCTCCAGGAGGACGCGCAGTTGGGCCGCGCAGAAGTATAGGTGGAAATCCGGTAGCCCAAATCCCCCCTCCTCCCTTGGTAGGGTCAGCGTTGCCCTTCCGGTTCTCGGGGTTTTCCCTTGCCATACAAAGTCTCGTACCCCGTTCTGCAAATCTCTGAAGCTCTGTGCTGGGACTCTAGTCGGGAGTGCAGTAAAGAGGTACAGGAGCCGAGGGAGTACGTTCATTTTGATTGCGGTCATTCGGCCGTACCAAGAGAGGATCATCTTCCCCCATCTCCTCAAATCTGAAGTGATCACCGCAATCATGGGGTTATAGTTGGCTGCTCCCAAATTCGCAAGGTCCCTGGTGAGAAGTACCCCCAGATATTTTATGGCAACCTTACCCACCTTAATCCCGTGAAACCTAACCAAGGGGTCTAGCACTGGGTCTATTGTTCTCATTGGTAGCATGACAGATTTCCCTGTGTTAATTTTTAGGCCAGAAAAGCGACCAAACGCAGAGATCAAGGCCAGGAAGGGGGGGGAGTGAGGAGCCCGGGTCCACCAGGTAGGCCAGGACATCGTCCGCAAATAGGGAGAGCTTAAATTCCACCTCGCCCCTTTTAATACCTCTGATATCTGGGCTGGCTCTGACCGCTATTGCCAACGCCTCCATCGTAAGGGCGTATATCAGGGGAGAGAGTGGGCATCCCTGCCTTGTCCCGTGGGAGAGGGGGAATGATTCAGACAATATCCCATTCACCTGTACCCTTGCCGTTGGGGCCCGATAGAGGGCGGTTATCCAAAGCATAATGTGAGTTCCAAAACCCATCCTCCGGAGGAGGAGTTCCACGTACCGCCACTCGACCCTGTCAAAGGCCTTCTCGGAGTCCAGGGAAAGGACGCAGGCGTCCAAGTCCGATGATTGGGCGAAATGGAAGAGGTCTATTGTTTTGCGGATGTTATCTGAACCCTGCCTTCCTCTAATAAAGCCCACCTGGTCCCCGTGTACTAGTTTCGGCATTATACCTTCCATCCTCCTCCCCACCACCTTGGCCAAGATCTTGACCTCAATGTTTAATAGTGATATGGGGCGATAAGAAGAGCAATCCGTTGGGTCCCTTCCCTCTTTGGGCAAGACCGCTATAATAGCTCCCATCATAGATTCTGGGAGGATGTCCCCCTCTAGCACCGCGTTGAAGACCCTTGCAAGGTAAGGGGCCAGAGTGGAGCGAAATCTCTTGTAAAAGAGGACGGAGAAGCCGTCCTCCCCCGGGGTAGTGCCCACCTTCATCCCACTAATCACCTTGTCCACCTCATCCTCGGTTATCGGGCCCTCCAACCCCTCGGACATTTCCCCGGAGAGGGACGGGATCTGTATGTCGCCCCCTTCGTATTCGGATGAATAGAGGGTTCTGTAGTATTGCCGGAAAGCCTCTCCTATGTGGGGAGAGTCTCATCCCATGAGTCCCCGGGTGTCCCTCACTTCCTTTACCCTCCTGCTTTTCTGTACCTCCCTTAACTTCCAGGCGAGGATCCTGTCTGCCTTGTCCCCTTTCTCATAATATTTTTGCTTAACCATTTGAAGACTCCTCTCCGTTTTGTGTATGAGGAGGTTTTTTAGTTGGAGCCTATAGTCCGCCAGTGCTGCCACCCGGTCGCGGTCTAGGGGTTGGGTCGGGGATCCCCCCGGTTGGAGACGGGCTATCTTTTCTCGCAGGGCTTTCTCCTGGGTCACTCTCTCCCTCTTCTTTAGGGCACCTATTTTTATAAGGACTCCTCTTAGGGTTGCCTTGAAGGCGTCCCAGAGCGTGTGCGTGGTCACCTCCCCGTTGTCATTAAGCTCAAAGAACTCTGTTATGGAGTCCAAGACCTCCTGAGCAATGACCTCATCCTTTAGCAGGGCGTCATTGCATTTCCAGCGCCCTTTGCTTTCCCTATTCCAGCCCATTGTAACGATGATGCGGGCCATGTCATGGTCCGACCAGGGGACTGGGTCTATCCTGAAGCCTGATACAAACGGGCGAAGACTGTCGTCTGTTAGGATGTAATCTATCCTGGAGAATGACTTATGTATGGCTGAGTGGTAAGTGAAGGAGGGGATCCCTGTCCTAGGGGTCGGGATAGTATCTATCAGGCCCAGGTCCTCATTTACTCTCCGGAAGCTCTGTGCCATGGCCTCTTCTATGGGCCTGGGTTTGAGGGGGCCCATCCGCTTCCTATCCAAGGTGGGATCCAGGACCATGTTGAAGTCACCTCCCACCACTAGTGGGCCCTGCGTGAATAGCCTGAGCTTGTCCCTGGTTTCCTCCCAGAATTGGGCCTGGTTTTCGTTCGGGCCGTACACCACCGCCAGGGTGATGGAGGCCCCCTGTAGGGTGCCCCGTATCAGCAGGTAACGGCCTTCGGGATCCTTCAAGATCGCCTCCTTCTCGAACCCTACGTTCCTTCCTATTAATATGGCCACCCCCCTTTTCTTAGACCTGTGGGATGCGTGATAGACCTCCTCAATTCCACCCCCCCCCCCGCAGCCTGGGCTCCTTCCCCCTAGCCCAGTGTGTCTCTTGGACAAACAGTAAGTCTAGTTTCGCCCGCTTAAACTCTCTGCAAATCAGAGATCTTTTTGTGGGGGTGTTCAGCCCCCTCACGTTCAGGGTGCCCACTCCCAGGGCCGGATGGCTGTCAGCCATAATCAATGTTTCCTGCCATACTGGTCAACAACTTTGCATCGGTTCTCCCTGTTCGCTCCCCTTGATTCACCGGTTGGACGCTATTAAAATGAACCCCCAACTGCCCCTCTAACCCTCTCCCCAACAAACAAACCCCAACTTGGTCATGAACCCCCACCCCCTCCCCCGGCGTCCAGCCAGATAGTTCGGCCATTACTGGCTTTTTGGCCGGACCACCAGCCTGCCCCTCTCGGCCAGGCAATCATTGCAAAACCTCCTTCGTGTGAGCCCCCCCCCCCCGATTTCGTTCCCGTAATTGCCCCCTTTTGTACTTGCTGTTCAGCCTGATTCTGGAACCGTTCTTGCCTTTCGGCAGTCCCCGGATTACTGCCTTGTAATTAGTCTGCTAACTCCGGCCATCCCGGGAGACCGGTCTTTCGCGCCAGTGCTGGCTGGGACCCCTCGGTAATCATCCCTCCGAGTCATTTCGCTCTGCCTCTTTCGCTGGTGAGGGTGTGTTCATTTTTCTAAATTTCCGTGCCCCAGATTTCTTCCTCCTTTCACTCGCCGGGCCCGGGCCACTTGCTCCGCCCGTCGCCGGTCCTGATGGCTCCCTTCGGGGGGGGTGGGTCCACCACATAGTCCTGGATGGCTCCTTTGATGTCCTCCTCAGTGGTCAGCGTCGTCCGTTGGCCCTGATATTCGAAGGTCAGGGAGAAGGGGAAGCCCCATCTATATCGTACTCCCTTGTCTTTCAGCAGCTGGGTGAGGGGGCGGCACATCCTGCGTTTGGAAAGAGTGTATGCAGAGAGGTCCTGAAAAATGGAGACCTGCGAGTTATTGTACGTTATCTCTTGAGTGTTCCTGGCTGCTTCCAGTACCCGTGTTTTCTCTAGGTAGTAGTGGAACCGGACCAGGATCGAGCGAGGGCCCCCTGCTCGTCCTCCCGCCCTGTGTACCCGGTCAAATGTGAGTTCAGCGGTCATCTCCTCTTCGAAGAGGAGGGCGATTATGCTCCGCACCATTCTGGTAAGCTCTCTCTCCGTTTCCCCCTATGCCTCCGGAACTCAAAAAAACCTGAGGTTGTTTCTTCGTTCCCTATTCTCGAAATCATCCATTTGTCTGGACCTCTCCTCCTCCCTCTTCTCCAGGGTTGACAACCTCATGTTAGTCTCTATCTCCAGGGTTGTTGAGGAGGATTGGTTGGATTCAACCTGTAGGAGTCTGTCCTCCACTTTGTCCACCCGTCGGTCCATCTTCTCAAACTTCTGGGCTATGTCGGAGCGCATGTCTCTAATTTCTTGCAATATGGATGCAAAGCCCCTTTCCATTGCCTCCGTTGCGTGGGTAGCGGCCTCTGAGTGGGCCATCTCCCAGGCACAGGCCGGGTCTATTCCGTGTGGTCTTGGGTCTCGGTAGCGGTATTTCTGTAAGTTCTTTTGCCAGTCCATTCAGTCCCCCCCTGGACGCTCCGTTGGTTGTACTTGGGCTGGGGCGGGAGCTCCTGGTGGGTTACTTCGCGGGACCACCTGAGTTTGTGGAAGGGCGGGCACACGCCCCGCCTGTCTCGGGCGGGGGCCTCACCCCCGGTGACCGCCGGGCCTTCTGTGCCCTGTGTGTCTTCCTTGGGGGGGGCTTGCTTGCCCTTATATCATGCTGCTTGGGCCCATAGCCCTCTCCAGTGGCGGGGCTGAGGGGATAGGTCGCTTCTTTCTCCTCTCACCTGCTTCTGCTGTGCCTGGGGGACCCCTCAGGGTGGGCACACGCCCCGCCGTTCCCCAGCGGGGGCCTCACACCCGGCGTCTTCTGGGCCTCCCTTGTGTCTTCCTTGCCGCGGGTGGGGTGCCCAGCCGTTGGAGCGGCCCGCATGCGTTGTTGGTTGTGGGGGCGCCTCCCCCGCTGACTGTGGCCCGCTATGGGGGTCGGGGGGGGGCGGGGAGGCCGCTGTCCGCCCCGTAGACAGCCCGCTGGCCCCCACCGGGGGTCTCCGAGTCCGCCCCGGGGGTCTCACCTCTTCGTGGCCTATTCGGGCCGGTGCTCCTCTCCTGCTCCACTCCCCGGGTCGGGCGCGTCTCCCGCGCGATCCCCGCCTTCTCCGCCGGCAGTCCTCACCCCCGGGTGGGTCCCACCGGCTCCCGCTCTGCGTTGGCGCCGCGGGGGATGGGTGGTCACCGCGGCGTCGGAGGTCGGCTCTCCCTTGCCTGTCTCCAGTGCGATGGTCTTCGGCTCCGGCTTCCGGCTACGCGCCGCCCGGGCCCTCTGACGCACCTCCGCTGCTGGTCCCGCGGCCCTGAGTCTCCGCTTTTCCTGGGTCCTTTGACCCCGCTGTTTCGCTCCGCAGGGGCACCAGGGGTTCACCCCGCTCTACGACCCGTTCTTTCGCCTCGGGGGTTCTATGGGGGGGCTCAATCCCGATTCGGACCCAGCCGGTGTCGGAGCGCGGAAATCAGGCAGCCATTGCCTGTGCGCCCCCTGGTGGCCTCCCTTAAAGGACTTTTTGAGGAATGGTGAGCATCTTTCCGCCTTTTTAAGAACATTCATTTTTTTTGAACCTCCCTTTTTCGAATTGACCATTTGCCCATTGTTGATTCTGGTTGCTTGTGGCTTTGGATATATCTCAATGCAAAATTTTGTTATCTTAATACGAATATGTTACCGTTGCTGATAATGTTTGTCGAGATACTGTGTCATTTTTCTGGCAGAATTCGACTGCATGACGATAAAGATTTTATAGGTTGTGGAAGCGATTGTGCAGCAACACTATCCTGATTGTTCTTTTTCCTTATTATACATTTATATGTGCTCTTTCCCACTAAAATGTATGTAATGTTGATACTTATCACAATTTCCTTGAATTTACATTAAGGGGTCTTATTGACGCATCATTACAGTGTGCAGGGTACGGGAGGGTTCCATTTTGGATCCTCTTTCCTCTTTCTTTGCTTACCGGGACAGAGCCCGATTTAAATGAGACATTTATGAACACTGTACCGTTAGGAGAGGGGTTAGAGAGTCGGCACGTTCTTTAATGATTTTAGGCTGACAAATGTCCCCTTTTGCACATGGATGGTTTAAAGTATTTCAGGAGGTTGATGACCTCTGGTTCTGTGACGTTGCGGAAGGAGAATAGCAGGTCGTTGGAGTTCAATGTGGTAGGGGCGAACTAGGGGTGCAAGTATTGATGAGGTAAGGCTTTGTAATGAGCCTGCATTTTTTCGTGGAGTAATTCCATTTTGTTAATTAGTGCAGCTTCTATACTTGAGCACCAGGCTTCATCTTTAATGATCTCATCCGGGCTAGTTGAGGGGGCGATAAGTTCATTGAAGATTCCAAACATTTCCTTGGTTTGCCAGTTGGCTTTAGCAATCCAAGAGTTGAAGGCGTCTGTTTTAGCTTTGGAAATAGATTGTTTATATTGTGCGGATATTTTTTTAAGATTACCTTTGCATGGTCGCTAGGATTGGCTTGCCATTTTTTTTAGTGCCTCTCGTTTGCTTGTGCGCAGAGCCTGTAATTCCTCTGCTGTGAACCATGAGTTAATGTACATAGATTGTTTTTCTTTTTTGCATTCGATCGGGGCTATAGCTTTGATAACTTTGGTGAGGATTTCAGTGTATAGATCTGATAAAGTGCCGGGGTCATTAGAGAATGGGGGCATGAGTTCAGGGACATCCAGGAGGGGTAGGAGATTTTCCTTAGTACGTTTTTTTGAACTTCTTACCTGCGCTGGTGGAGCATTGGAGAGAGCTTTTGTGGTTGAGGTTGTATGGCTGGTGAATTGGATACAATTGTGGTCAGGCCAGTGGTAGGCAACGTTGGAGCTGACAGTGGAGGAGCAATTGTAGTCGGCCACCCACTCCAGAGTGCAGCCTTTGGTATGGGTCGAGCTAGTGACTCTCTATGTAAACCCTAAATCTTCGGGGGCGTGGCTTGGAGCCGTTGCTAGCAGCATGGCTCTGTGAAAGCAACTGGCTTAGCCCACCATCTGAACCCATATTCATACGTTGGAGGCCCCGTTAAAGCCTGGAACTCCCCTGTCTGGGGGCTTTGAAGAGTCACTGAACGCTCCACCCATGATCTGGGGGCTCCAACTAGCACTGGGGGCCTGATATCGCAAACTGGAACTGCGCCGCTGTCTGCAGCAGCAGAAGGAAGATGGCGTGCACCATGCCTTGGAGATTCTTGCTCCGCGGGAAGAGGAGTAGCCACGGCTGTATCTGCAACCTGCCCGCCTAATGCAGCCAGGACGAGTGCAGCACAGCCCGAAATCCATGGACTCGACACACGACATGACACAAGCACCATGATTCCCACAATATCATAGGAAGCACCTGTGGGACCCTAGCACTTGAGGAGAAGTCTGCTCGCCCGACTGTTGTGAAGGCAGCACTCGATTCAGGGCCCCCTCGTAGTCATCCCGCACTGGACGGTGGGAGCAGTTTGGGAGCCTCGGCCGGTGTCTGGAAGAGCGCGGCTACAGGGAGGCAGGAGACTCCTGGCGACCCGACACCCGTGTAGCGGTGTGGGAGTGGTAAGGAGCCAGGCGGCAGTACAATCAGCGGGACCAGCAAGTGGGGGTGCGATCCGTGCCACACATACTCCGCCGCCCATCAGGAGCCCACAGCAGCCCTGTGAATACTACGGGCAACCCGGGAGCGGGGCGCTCCCATGCTGATAAACCAGTCCCTTGACCCGAGCAGGGACACATTTGCTCCTGGGTCCCCCAATGACCAAGTGCCCAGCACGCAACCAGAGAGCTGGCGCTCACGCCTTCAGCAAAAGCAAACCCTTCAGGTCGAAGCGGACGGGGAGAGCGAGAGACAGCCGTTACATGCCCTGAGCCTGAGCCCACCCTTGTGCTTGCTCCCAGCGACAATCGAGCACCGCATCCAATCACTCGTCTGCAGCAGTCCTGGAGACCCCTATTACGTAGTCAGACCATTGGGAGCCCTCCCTGCAGTAGATAAGGAGCGCAGGTGCCCACAGCCTGCAGGAAGCCGCGGTCTGATCGGGATACATAGCTGCGGAAAGAACCCCAGTGCAGCACCCGCCTGCAAAAGCTCTTCTCTGCACGCAGAGCGCAAAAGCTCCAATTATCTCTTACTGCAGCCCTCAAACCACCAACTTTAGCTCCACCAGCACGCCAGAGGTGGAAGAAAGAAGCACCCAACCAGCTGCAAGTGAGCAGACTGGACGCACCGAAAAAGGGGGGAAAAAGAGCAAAGGCATCAAGGTACCCAGCACAGGAAGGGGGCAGTAGTACTCGCAGAGTCAAGGTGTATATATTAGCTAGGGGGCACCAGGGACTGAGCTGCCTCTCCCCCACCCACGCAGCTGCAATGATCAGCCCTGAGTCGAGGCTCGGGAGAGAAGGGGCCTCGCCGCCACAGACATCCGTCGGCTCTACCGCAGGAGCCATGACGAAGAGTGGGAAAGCAATAAAAAAAGACAACATTGCAGCCCTAATGAACAATCCCTCACAGGAGAAAATGAAGAAAACTGATCAGATACAAGGGGCCTCCACCGAAGTAACCATCATCCCTGAGGGGCCCGACTCAGTCCAATTGGCAACGAAATTAGACCTGAAAGACCTGCTGTCAGCCATAACAAAAGAGATCCAGAAAGGAACTGACGAGGTCACAAAGAAGATATCAGCACTGGACAAAAGGGTGGAAGAGGTAGAAAAACGCACTGGAGACGTGGAAAACAACTTGTGTGACAATGCTTTCGAGTTGGAAAAGGGTTTGGACTGCATCGCAGCCCTGAAAGCAAGATGTGACCTACTAGAGGCTAAGCAGGAGGATGCGGAAAACCACTCCAGGGGGAATAATATCCGACTCTGAGAGATTCCCACAGCAATTACCGACAGGGAACTGGAAGGCTTTACAAGGGACTTGTTTAGATTTATCCTTACTCTCCCAGACAGCTCTCACCTGGAGATAGAACGTGTCCATCGCACAGCCCCGAGACAGGCATCCTCATCACCTCCAGACAAACTAGAAAGAAGAAATAATGAGTGAAGCTATAACCACCAAACAGATCACCTTCAGAGGGGCAAACATCGCTATATATCAGATCTAGCAAGTACCACCCTCCAGAAGTGGAAAGCGCTCAGGAACCTTACAGGATGGCTACAGGATTGAAAAGTCCAATACTGCTGGGACTTCCCAACGGCCCTAAACTTTACGTGGGAAGGTGCCCGAAGGCAAGTACGTACACCTAAAGAGGCGAAAAAATTCAAGGGAGCTGGGGCAGAAAGCGGAGAGTCTGAATCAGAAGCACCTGCCCAATATCAAACAAAAACACCTTCTGCCGGCACCTGGTCCCGAGCCAATAGGAGGCGAAGGCTCCGAGGCCCCCGAAAATCCACTAATCCAGACTGATTCTGAATATATGGGCCACCCACAGGTTAGTTGCCCCGACAGATGATTCCTCTTTTCCGACTCCCTATGAGCACCACTCACAATTAGAGGGGTGGACAAGGGGAAGTGGGGTTCCTTCAATATCCAGGGGTAATACCGACTCACAGAAACACAATCACCATGGTGCGATTAGAATACATTATGCAAGTCCATTTTGGTGCACAAATGTGCTCCCGGTCGTTCTGTTGATGACGTATAGGCCCCGTTGGCATCAACTAGTTTGATGATGGGGCTCAGCTAGTTACCCGGTTGGGTGAAGCTGGTCTCACTCCTAGAAGTTTGGGAGGGGGGCAGGGGGGAACTGAAGGTTTGAGGCGGGTGCACATTCTACTTCCCTCGAAAACCCAAGCAAAATGCAACTCAGACATACACAGACTGTACACATGCACAATCTCAGAGGGGGGCACCCCAAGACACTAAAACTGGGCCCTGCTCCGAGGTGCCCATAGCCGAATCCACTCAGGAGCCCCATGGGGACGGATGAGGAAAGAAACATCCGCATTATCACGTGGAATATACGAGGACTCAACTTCCCGGGGAAGCGCAAGTTGGTAGAAAGTAGACTCAACGCCCTGGTAGGGGACATAGTAATTCCACAAGAGACGCACCTATTACACAGGGACGAGCAACACGTTAGATTTAAGCACTTTAAAAAAACTTACTTCGCCTCCTCGGGGGAGAAAAAACGGGGGGTAGCGATCCTACTTAGCAATAATTTCCCGCTCACAGATCCCACAGTAAAAAGGGACCCCAATGGCAGGTACCTCTTGCTGAAGGGATACATATCTGAGCAGCCAATTACCAGAGCTGGGATCTACTGCCCAAACACTGGGCCAGAAAAATTTCTGCTGGATCTCGTCTCGGTACTATTGACGTTCGCCGCGGGATACCTCCTCTTCTGGGGAGACTTTAACATGGTCCCCAACCTACTAATAGACAAAACTCTTCCTCCATCTAGTGTCGATTACTCATGGGCTCTAGCGAGAAACTGAAATGGTAGACGCTTGGAGACTGGCAAACATGGGAGTCAGGGATTACACCTTTTACTCTACTCCTGATCACCGGTGCCATGTTCCCTTGTCTAAGGAATATAGAAATCCACACCAGTATTATCTCTGATCACCCCCATTGTCCATAGACCTATCAATCAGAGGCTCACTAATACCCCCCAGACACCCCCTTCCCGAGATACTGGAAGCTCAATTACTCCATATTATTAGACGAAACGATTAGAGCAGAGGTGAGGGATACGCTTACCAACTATTTTAGAGAGAATACAACCTCTGACACATCTATTGGACAATTTGGGAGGCCATGAAGCCGGTGATTAGGAGCATACTTATAAGTGCAGCCGCTGAACAATACCGGATCTCCAAGATCCAAGCAAATGCCGTAAAGTATCAAAGCTGGAGAAGGAGCGAAAGATCTGCCAAACGAGGAAGGCAGAGAGGGAACTGAAAAAAGCAAGAACAGCCCTAGAAATACACTGGGCGGATCACTCTGCTAAATCCCTATCATACACTAAACAATTTTACTATAACAAAAGCAACAAGGCAAACCCCATACTAGGCTATAAATTATAACGGGTACACAAAAGGAATAACATAACATGCCTCCTCGGGGAGGATGGTAAGCCCAGATACTCCAATATAGACCAGATGGACGCCCTAGTAGCCCACCATACAGCAATAAGGTTGAGCCCGCCAACCCCAAAGCTTACAATATCTACAACCGTACATAACACCCAATATCAATCCACAGCTCAAGTCCTTAGAAGCACCGATATCAGAGGGGGTATCCGACAGCATTACATCTCTGAAGAACACCGCCCCGGGCCCAGATGGGCTAACAACATTTTATAAAACATACTCACAAATCCTAGCCCTGCAGCTGGCGTTCGTATTGATGGCAGAATCACTCACCATACTAGTGCACAAACTAGGCAAAGACCCCGAGCAGGTATCTTCATATCTCCCGATAACGCTTATGAACCTGGACGGGAAGATGCCGTTGTCTCCCATGGTATTTGTGTTTTCCATGGAACCATTCGCGGGGAGGGTACGACAAAACATAGACATACAGGGGCTCATAGTGGGAAACAGAGAATACAAAGCAGCATTATATGCTGATGTGCTTTTGACAATACCCCCCCAAGCACATCCCTGGCTCCCTTACTGGAGGAGCTTGACACATTCGGAAAAGCGTCTGGATATAGGATAAATTACGATAAATCTTCTGCATTATCAGTCAACCTCACTAAAAAACAAAGGGAGAGATCAGCCCTAAGCTCCCCATCCCGTGGGCAGGTACAGCGTTCAGATACCTGGGGGTTCAGATTCCCAAAAACCACACCCAAATCTACCAGAGCAACTTCCTGCAGTTGTTCAAAGAACTACGGAGAGATATTCAACACTGGGGCACACAAGAGATCTCATGGCTGGGTAGAATAGCAGCGATAAAGATGAACCTTATTCCTAGACTGATCCACCAATGCCTAGCATTCCCAACACACATCCCAGAAAACAAACTAAGCGCCTTACAGAGGCCGTATTAAATTTGATCTGGGGAGGGGAAAAAGCCTGTATAGCAAAGATAATCATGACCCGAGGCTGAAACTCGGGGGGGACCGGGAGCCCCAGACGTGTCCAGATACAGACGAGCGGCACAGCTATCCCATGCATTCACATGGACGCGAACATCAGCTCCGCCATACTGGAAGCAGATAGAGTAGGCCTGGTGTAAATCTCCTTTAGCCGACCTCCCACACATCCAGGCCCAGAAGGCCCAACCGAATGCTGGTCCCGGGACAGCAACCTGCAACACAGTGGCAAATTGTAAAGCAGCGGCTCGGAAATGGGGATGCACGGGGACCCTAGGCCCGCTGTTAGGCAGAAACCTGTGCAGTTCCCTCTGGGACCACATGTGATTGGCAGTAAACCCACTTGGTAGCAGTCTGTACCACACAGATTCACTTGGTAGCTGTGGCTGAGCAGTCAGACTTCCCTCAAGAAGAGTTAGGCAGTATACAGAGTATTCACAATAGGTCAAGAGCACACAATAGAACAAGTAAACACTGACCAGGGCTTGGTGTAAAAGAGATATAATTATTTATTTAAAACCACATCTAGAAAAACACACAGGCACTAATAGTAAGCAATTCAAAAACACGGTCACTAAAAGGTATACACTCCCTTAAAAGAATATTAGACAAGTCTTAAGTAAAGCTCCACTTATTTTCAGACAGCGGTGAGCGCTTAACGTAGATGGCACTCTAATAATTCGTTTTAAAAAGGGAGAGAAAAGCAGAGAATAAATTGAAACCGATCCCAACACTTTTACAAGAACATAGCAAGAGAGGAAGGCGAAGTAAAACTGTGAATTCAGAGTTAGTAGGCCGGATTCGCTTTAAGAGGATCCAAACGAAATGTGTCCAAGGTCACACGGTTGCAGTGCACAAAAGTCTTGTAATGGTTCAAAAAGAAGTTGGATCAAAGAAAAGGGACCAGTTAGAGGGTCAAGGCGGCCAGCCCAGTCCAGAAGGTTAAGGAGTTATTATTACCTTGTTGTAATCTTTAGAAAGGGAGGCCTGGCGGACACGGTACCTTAAAGTGGTGAGAACGCTCCAGCGGGGGCAGTTGTTTCTGGCAGCGGGTGCAAGTCAGTGCTTCGTCCGGGGGAAGAGAGGATCTCGTCGTGGAGGAAGACAGGGGCCGTTGCACTGCCAGGGAAGAAACCAGCCGCAGAGTTTCTCAGGTACAAGGAGCGGTCCGTTGATTCACGGTTCAGTGGTGAGTGGCTATCCGGCTGCCGGGGTGCTTGGCACGGGCAGTTCGACCACAAACCGAGCTGGGGTGCTAAGAAAGAAAGGTAAACTGGTTGTGCCCACCAGTCAGGAGAAGAAGCCTCTCCAGCCGGGAGATCTTCTCTGTCGTCGGGAAGTGGTGAGTCGGTTCCGGTGGTGTCATCGTGGTAGGTCGGCTCAGCTTCTCCCTCGTCGGATTCTCAGGTCCTGTGGCGACTTCTGAAGTTCCAGTCCCCAAAGCCAGTCCCCAAAGACCTGCTTTTATGCAGAAAACCCCCATTCACTCAGCCTAGCTGTCATTCAAACATGCTAAGTGGTGAGCCGGCCGGCTCACCACTTGGGACAATCACACAAGAGTGCCACTTGAGTTACCACGGTAACTCAGTCCAGGGTGCCTAAACCCCCTCCCACACCCCCTGTGGTACCCAGACAGAGTGGCACCACTTTTGGAGGCTTCTGTGGAGAAGCCCGCCAAAAAGTGAAACAAAGGGCTCGACGTGGGTTGGAGTCACAGAAGAGAGAACACAAACGCCATTTTGGAATTGAGTCTTGGCAAAAAATACCAACCGGAGAATTAATATTAATTAAATAAACCGGCGGTATGTTCGAGGCTATGAGAATTAAATAAAGTTGGTAGCCTCGAACAATGGGAAAATCCCATAGGAAAGTATTCGCGGTCGAATATAAAAAGTAGTTTCCACTGCCACCAGCCAAAACTCGATCAGGGGGGGGCGGAGTCATGCCCCCTCGACTAACAGACCCCGGGGCAATCGAATTTCCCCGACCAGTACGTCCACAATATGATGGTTTGTACTGGTTTCTGTTAATAATTTGGGACTAGTAAAGCCAATGGTGACTTTACATGCCCTGGGAGACAGTAGTCAGTCCCAGGGTATGGAGTCTATGGTGGGGTGTCATTTTGACACCCCTGTGTTACTGCACGGAGGGTGCTGTGTAACACACCTAGAAAAAACGCATGAGACCCTATGGAGTAAAGGACCCCATAGCCCATAAAACACATTACCAGTCAAAGGAATACCATAATCATGTCCAAGAGTGGGAAGAAAAGAGTCTCACTCTTGGCAGGAGAAAAAAAACAAACTCCAGAAATCCAGCAAAGCTGCTGGGGGACTCACTAGGTTAGGAAATTCAGCCTAAAGAGAGAATTCTCCCTAACACCCGCTCACACCTTTATGGGACAATCCTGAGTTTTCTCCGGGTCTCCAACCTCAGTACTTTTCCGCCTGGCAAAATGCGTGCCTCCGGAAGATCTCAGAATTACTAGAAGGGGGCAATCCACTCACATTTGAACGCTGCAAGACAAAATTCAAAATCACAGAAGGGGAAAGATTTAGATACTCTCAAATCCGTCATTGGATATACCAGAGGAATGTTGGGGAGAAGGGCTCCAGGGACCTCACAGCACTGGAGCTAAATATTAACATCTACTCCCCCCAAAGGGAAAATATCCACAATATATCAACTCCTGGACAAATCAGACCGCGCCACCAAAGAAAAATATATGACCAACTGGGAGAAGAACTTGGGGCGAACAATAGACACTGCAGCATGGGGCAAGATCTGGACAAGAATGCACAAAAGCACAGAATGCGTCACCAACAGAGAGAGCGGGTATAAGGTCTGTTACAGATACTACATCACCCCAGTGCAGCTACACAAATCTAACCCAAACATCTCACCGAACTGTTGGAGAGGCTGCACAACTGAGGGGACGCTGTTTCACCTGCTATGGACCTACCCGCACGCTGGGAGATACTGGAGACAGGTACTTGACCAGATAAAGGCAATCGCAGGCCTTACTTTCCCCTGGGACCCGGGGATCGTAGTGCTGGGGGACACCAGTGATGGGGAATTCCCAATGACAGGCCACACAGCCCACCTATGTACCCACCTCTTAACGCCAGCCATAATAGTATTAGAGCGGCTCTGGAAACACCCGGCGGGGCCATCACTCCTGTTGTGGTGGTCAAAGTGCTGGGACATTGTAGTGGCTGAAAAGATCACAGCAATCTGAGCAGGGACCTTGAACTCCCTTTGCAACATTTGGGACCCATTTATGGACTATGCAGCAAATATTCCAGCCCTCACCCAAAGGCCCCCATTGACACGCTGGCTGGAATAAGCCGAAAGACCATATGGTAGACCCATGCTGGCTATTTCTCCCTGGAAGGCTGCACATCTCCACGAGCCTGACACCCCCCACGCCCCCCAGATATGAATCTGTGTTAAAAATGTGCAGTGTTGTACTCTCATATGCGTAGATGTATTGTCTGTAGTCTTTGTCATGCCTTGAAATGTTAATAAAATGTTGAGTTGAAAAAAAACCTAAATCTTCAGGCTCTTTAGCTAAGGCTGCAGCGGCTTTATCTTTGGGATCGTTAAGTCCTAGATTCAAGTCACCAAGAAGAATGGTTTTAGTGGAGCTTGTAAGGTTTTCTCCTAGTAAGTGGAGAAGGTGTCCTTGGAGGTCAGATGGTAGACCAGGGGGCCGGTAGATAATATGTATGTTTATGGTGCAATTGGGAGATATGGATAGTTTAGCAAATAGAATGTCTGCGTTGCCATCCCACAGGTGATTAATCAGTCTAATGGATAGGGCATCCTTGGTGATTAGGGCTCCTCCTCCTCCTCTTAGAAGTGGTCTGTCTTGTCTGAGGATGGAGTATCCTGGAGGTAAGGCTATTGCGATGGCCGGGCCAGATGCCTCGTGCAGCCAGGTTTCCGTAATGGCAAGTAGGTCAAGGTCATGAATGGTTAAATGGTCATGGATTTCCAAGGCGTGAGCAAACATTTAGCAGTGCACATTTGAAAGGTGGAGCTGGTGTACTTTTCTTGGCAGGGTGAGTACAGGGAGGGGCTTGCATGAGAGGGTGAGAGGTACCAGAAGATGGGGGTGCTATGGCATGTATGGAGGTGATTCTTTCGATTGTGGGGGAGGATTTGATAGCTGTAGTTGTAGGCAGACGAGAGGGTCGTGAATCCAATAGGGAGAACGCGTGTATGGCATAGGTGTGGTGAGAGGTGTATATAGGAGAAGGAGTGCACAACCTAAGGTTCCTAGAAGCTGTAGGAGTTGGGAGGCTATGTAGTTGTAGTGGTAAGGTGCAAACCCTAAGTCTAGCGAGCCTGGCGGCTAGGTAGACCGGAAGGCTGGCCGGGAGAGTGGGGCACCTAAGGTGGGCCATGTGTGTATGGAGGGCGATTGGCAGGTAGAAATTGGCGGAAGCGCAACCCTGCAGGGGTGATGCGCAGGAGGGGATGGCTGGATTAGCGTTCAGAGGTGTAGATAGGGCTAGGTTGAAGTGGATGAGAAGGGCGGACACTATGGCTAAGGTCAGGTGCCAGGTTAAAGTAGTGAGGCGCATGTTCAGATGTGTGGCAGGTGGGAGGCCTGTATGTGTCTGTTAGGATACCTATGAGCCTGAGGTGGCATGGTGAGGCAGGGGGTCAATATGCAGGCAATGGGCAGTTGCAATAGCAGTGACAGTGGGCAGGGACACTGGCAGGGCAATGATAATAGCAGCAGGCAGTTGCAGTGGTAGTCACAATAACTGTGGGCAGGTACACTAGCAGGGCCAATCACAGTAACATTGGGCAAATGCACTAACAGGGCAGTAATGATAGCAGTAGGCAGTAACAAATAGCAATGGCAGTCACAATAACAGTGGGTAAGTGCACTAGCATGGGCAATCACAGTAGCAGTGGGAACATCTTTTAGCATTGGCAGTCACCGTAAAAAAGTGGGCAAAAGAAATTACAAGGGCACTCACAGTGGCAATGGGCAAATGTACTAGCACGACTCGTCACAGTAACATCGGGGAAATGTTTAGCGGAGCAGTTACAATTGCGGTAGGCATATGCAAGGATACAGGAAATCACACTGAACAGTTACAGTGGGAAGATGCAGTAGTGGAGACAGTTGCAATCGTGGTATGCAGTCAATGTTCTGGGAGGCAAGATGTCAGTGTCAACACCACGGTTAATAGGGTGGCATCGAGATTGGAGCATTTGTGGCGGGTAGCAGTAGGCCGAGACAGCAAGGAGTGCAGGCTGAGCGCTGATGGAGCGTGCTAGTTTTGGCGGAGCGAACGCAAGGGGGGGGAATCATAGGATACCGCTGTGTATCGAATCAGGCTGGCGGAGCGGAAACATTACAGCTATCCGCTACAATAGCATAGCGCTTAGAATATAGTGGGTGACATCCTTCAGGGGGCAAAGGGGAGGTGGGGAGGGCACGCAGTGTGAGGGGAGCCTGAGGGGGCTAACAGGGAGGGCGTGGATTGGGAGATTGCTTACCCATAGGACATACAGGCAGATGATGAGCACGCAGGAGGGCAGAGTGTAGGGCCCGAAGGCCCCTGAACGGCACAGACAGGCGAGGGTATTTTGTGTCGGGCCTTGTGTGGGCGGACCGCTAGCGCCTTCCGGTCGAGCTGGATGGCGCATCAATGGTGCAGCAGCCAGTCAGATGGCACAGAATAACATGCTTCATTGCTAGGATACATGTAAACAACTGTAGGCAGCGACCATCTTATTTGGGTAACACGTGTAAACACACAGTGTGCAGGTGGAGAGGTAAAGGTAACACCTTACAAAACCAGGAATCGATTTGGGCTGATGTATTTTTGGGATGTAGGGACAGTGCGAACACCAGTCGGTTAACCAGCACTCTTGAAGAGGACAAACAGGAGCAGGTGAAATGGATCCAGATGAGTAGGCGATGGCAGGCAGGGAAACAAAGAAATTGAAAGGGAGCAGGCGGTCCCAGGACAAGAAGGTTACCCGAGGGCAAAGGGAAAGGCTAGCAGCTAAAGCAAGGCAGGTAGAGGGCAATGACGGGCTGTAACAAGGAAGGAAAGGTTGGCGCAGGGGAGAGCAGAGTGAGAACAGGATCAAAGAGCAAGAAGCATCAGCAACCTAGTTGACTGCTGGAATGGAATAAGAAGCACTTGACTGCAGTGAATGGGGGTTTAAATATACCCACGACATGAGAGTGAGGCGCTCATGTGCTTGGTTGGCATATTTTGCCAGCCAGCGTCATTTTCGCCATACCACGTATGCGCGAAACCCAGCAGCCAGGCCATAGTGCATGTGCGGTGACAGAAACACAGTGGTGCCCACCGGATGGCGACGGCCGAGGCCGGGATGCATGTTTCTGTGCCTGGTGTCAGCGGGAATACAGGTGCCATAAACAGCAGAATGTCTATGAATGGACTTTGCTGGTGACCTTTTGCTCCAGCGACAATGTGGAATTTGCAGGTAATGGATGTAAAATCAGAAATGTAAACTTTTAAATCACAAAAAAGGACTGCCTACCGTAGCAGTATGTAGGGTGGTGTTGTAAGCCACTTCAGCCACGTCTAGCTGTTCTGCCCAGTTCTCTTGCTTGGCATTGGCATAGCAGCGTAAATACTGTTCTAATGTCTGGTTAGTGCGTTCCATTTGTCTGTCTGTTTGCAGGTGGTAGCCGGAACTGAGGGTACAATGTATTTACAGATGCTGGCATAGAGCCTTCCAAAACCGTGAGATACACTGGGACCCTCTATTGGAGACGACCTTCTCCGGAAGACGATGTGTTATAAGTTGTGCAGAAAAACACGTGACATGTCGACTGCCGTAGGTCGTTAGGGAAGAGGGATGAAGTGAGCCATCTTACTAAAAAAGTCGACCATGACCATGATGCAAGTACATCCCTTAGAGTCAGAGAGTTCCACATCTAAGCCTGCGGATATTGTTTGCCAAGGATATGGAAGTTGTTCCAGAGGCTGTAGTAATTCAACCGGTCTGGTCTTACTGCTTTTAGTTTGTGCACATACCAGACAGCTCACGGTGTATTGTTGAATATGTTGAGCCATCTTGGGCCACCAAAACTGCCTAGAAATCAGTTCCAATGTGGCTTTGTTTGCCCAGTTTCCACCGATCCGGGAGGCATGGGAACACGCCTTCACAGCAGTACGAAGTTCATCAGTGGGAACATATAATTTACCATAACAGAAGATGAGACCATTTGTGGATTCAATCCCTGGTGATTTGCTCAATTCTCCTGTCGCTGGGTCAAGAGCCAGATTGTGGCATATACGGTGAAGGTATGGTATTACAGCTCCCAAAAAGTGATAGACATCATGCACCTACTTCTCCAGGCAGATCATCCACAGATCTGAATAGGGATCAGCTTTCATATTCTGAGTACCAGGGATGTATGTGATGCGAAAGTCATAATGTGAAAAGAAAAAGGCCCCTCTAGCCTGTCTTCTGTTACGACGTAGCAAGGAGCAAAGGTACAGTAAATTCTTATGATCAGTTCTTACTTTTACTGGAAATGGTCCTCCTTGTAGATGATGGCGCCACTCGTCAAAGGATTCCGTTATGGCTAGGAATAATTTTTCTAAAACTGAAATATTCTGTTCACTACTGGATAATTTCCTATAATAGTAGGCCACTGAATGTTCTTGATTGTCTTGTGCCGCTTAAAGAAGAATGGCCCAGAGGGCTCCAAGTGAAGCATCAGTTTCCTCAGTAAATGGCTGGGTATCGTCAGGATGATGCAAAATGGGAGCCGATGAAAAAGATAGTTTGAGACACTGGAAGGCTTGTTTGTCCTATAGAAATGTGTTCTTCGTGCTCAATAAATGGGTCAGGGCGAAGGTAAGATTGGAAAATATAGGTATAAAGCATCTGTAAAAATTGGCGAACCCTAAAAACCGCTGGGCGGTTTTGATGTATTGATGGCTCTTCAAATTCATGATTTTTTGTGTCCAGTTGTATACCATCTTAATTGATAGAACACCCCAAAAAACTATTTGTGGTTGATGGAACTGGCATTTCTCAGCTTTGACGTATAAGTGATGATCAATTAACCTCTGTAGAACACTGCAGACATGGAGTATATGTTGGTTAAGTGTAGATGAGAAGACAAGGATGTCATCCAAGTATACCCAAACGGTCAATGCGATCAAGTCCCAGAACACATGGTCCATGAAGCGTTGGAAGACGGCTAGGGCATTACACAGGCCGAGGCGCATAACCTGATATTCAAAATACCCCAATGGTGACTTAAAGGCCATCTTCCACTCATCTCCATCCTGATGAGATGATATGCGCCCCTCAGGTCAAGTTTGGTGAACACTCTGGACTACTGTAGGGATTCCATAATATTACATATCGGCCGCAGTGGGTAGCGGTCTTTCTTGGTTATCTCATTGATATTGCGATAGTCCACACAGGGTCTCAGGGCACCCTCCTTCTTAGGGACAAAGAAAAGAGGAGCTTCTGCCGGGGACTTGGAAGGTACGATGTAGACCTTGTCCAGACTTTCTAGGATGTATTTTTCTAACACTTCTTTTTCATGTGGTGTCAGGGAGTACACCCATCCATGGGGTATTTGTTTGTCAGGCAATACCTTGATGTCACAATCGTATCACCTATGAGACGGTAACGGAATAGTTTCTGGTTTGGCAACGGCAATGTTCAAGTCTTTATAGACAGTGGGTATCGCAGTACGAAAACAGATTTGGATGGATCCTTTGGGCTGGGGATCAACAGTGATAGAGTGCGTAGGTTCCATGATCTTCTTTGAACAGACTCTGGTGCACAGAGTGGAGAAAATAAATGATGTTACGCGTTCCCCAATTGATGTAAGGGTTGTGCCTGGTTAACCATGGAAGACCCAACACCATAGTGTAAAAGGGTGATTGGATTAAATCTAAGGAAATTACTTCTTGATGGTTTGCAATATGCAAAAGCAATGCCTAATGGGTCCAGAGGCCAAGGGCATACCATCAATGACCTCCACCGGTGTAGTGGTTTCCTTAGTAAAAAAAAACTGGATACCAGCCTTTTCTGCCATGTTGCGATCAATATAATTTCCAGAGGCCCTGGAGTCCACAAGGGCCTCACTGAAAAATGATTTGTCATCCCATGTTAACAGTATCGTCAGAACAAACAGTGGAGCGGTTGGCATGGGTTCTTCTTTTCAGAGGTTTGGATTGGCCCGTTGACACCCTCTCTACACACAACAGACAAGCTAGTTTTCCATCGGTTTCGTGGACAGTACCTAAGGGCAACGTTCCCTCTAAGCTGTTCGCATGTGCACTTGCCCAGCTTCCTTCTGGGTGCCGCTCAGAAGATTTTTTAGCAGCGCACACAGACAATTCTCACCTATACAAAAAGTTTGAATAAGGCACAAGCCACAGCAATTACCTGAAATGTTCTTTCTCTTAAAATAAGCAACTAGTCTTAATATTCTGCTTATTTGCATTACACTACTATGCACCTAAAATCCCTAACAGCAAAAATACAATACAAGAGGTTAAAAACTAATATGAAAAACTGGCTCCATGAACAGAAGAATCTAAATAAGATATGCCTGCACACAATAACCACAAACTTTCCCTCCCCACCCATGACTCCTAAACCTGACTCTACCACACTTTTACCTTATGACTCTAACTACTGCCCCACAGTACATTAAGATACTACCGGACAACCTTGACTCTATCTCTCTTGGCTCTGTGATAGGTTAGCAGACATGTACCTAGATCCACTTGTTTTATGTTTGTTGTAACATGAATAACGTTCACGCGCCAGAATTTCCGTTACTCGTTGTGCCTTAGCAAAAGCGTCAACCACACCATATAATCGAACTACCAGCTCAAATATCGGATACTGACTATAAGTAAGCAGGCTACTTGGATGTTTAACAAAATCCTATGCTTTCTCTTCTTTGTACATATGTCACGCAAGTGCTTTGAAGCAGCCCCTTGTAAGTTAACGCATTACAAACTCTAATATTAATTTGCCCTCTAAAGATTTTGAAAAGACAAATGTGATGCGCAACATCTCCTACTTTAGCATTACTAACATTACTCTATAAGTAGAGAGCAACATTGCAATATCATTTACTTAGCCTACAAGGGATAATGGGTATGGACTATGCCTTGGATTGCTCGTCCATAGTATCAGGGCACCAGATATTCATACAGAAGAATGCTTTTCACACAATCTGCATCGTTTCCAAGTGTTCTGAATTCCCTTGGGCATAGAGCTTCACACATTATATGGTAATTCGCTTTTCACTGAGCACTTGTGTAATCCTACACAATGATATAAGGGTAGGGTATGTTGCAAACAATACTATATGCACTGCAAAATAATTATATACATGCAGAGTCCTGACATTCTTAAAATGCACATCAAATGTTAAGGCATTTAAATATGCCTTGCTTGCAAAGTATTGTGGCGCTTCGAATATCGCAGTCAGTGTTTACTGCTATCCCTCACTTTTTACAGCGCTCTATCAACTAGTATTGGAGGCAAGCACAGGGGCCGGGGCAGCCTATGGGTGGAAGCATCACTCCTTGCGGGTGATGAACAAAGCAGCTCATTTCAAAGACCAAGTCAGATGTTTCGGCAGTACACTGAAGGAAATGTTTTCCGAGTTTGCTAAAGGATAGGAAATTCTAGTACCCATCTAGACAACAACACCTTCTTTCTCTTTCTATGCTCAACTGCTGAGGGCTTTTCAATATAACGATGTGTTCTGTGTGTGCAGCCTCTAGCATCTCCCTGCATCTTATTTAACTGATCACAACGAATTACAGAAGAGAGATCCATAGTTCCAGAAGAAGGCACTTGATCAGTTGCATCTCTGATGAATTGATGCTATTAACTTAAAAGGCATATATGTGTGATTTTCTTCAACAGGGCTCCATAATAAACCTCAGTAAGGCTCTTGTTTAATTTGATGTAGGCTGTGGTGCGGAAGGGTGGGCAAAACTACATTTTATTATGTGCCCTGTCATTTCACTCCCTATGTCAGGGGAACAAGCAGGGCTATAATCGGATGTCGCTCCCTACTTGGAGTAAAATGATTTTTCAGGGAGTAAAAAAGTAATTAGCTTTGCCAATAGGGATACTTTTAAAATTCATTTTGAGATTGGGCATTAATAGTATTAGAGTTCCTTCCTTTGTATGCCACTGCTCTACTGGTCACTAATTGGAAAAAATATCAGTGGCGCTTTGTGGGTTGAAGCAAGTATATGTTCATTGTTTCTCGTTTTTGTTAGGCACCTTTTCCTTTTTTAGGGAGTAAGAATGCATGGTGCATATGTCTCTTAGCTCTAAGGCTGGTGTTATCACCACCCACAGGAGACCATCATATGGGTAGTAAGCAGAGGCACAGGAATTTTGGATCACCATTATCTAAGGTGCAGTTATTCTGATGCAATTATCCTTGCACAAATTATTAGAAACATGTTCTCCTGGTCCTTGAATGACTTCATTAAAGTGTCACTTGAACTCCTTTCAGCATGTTTTTGACACATTGCTTTTAATTGCCATTAATCCATCGGCAGATGTATTCTGTATGAGTTTCTTGACAGCCACATCAGTTATGACAAGAGAAATGTGTTTTGTAAAACAAATGAGTGATTTTCCAGTGGCATAAATATACAGGGCCTCATTACGACTTGGGGCAGTATCCCAGCGTAAATCTGCCTGAATACCGGCCAAACAAATTACTGTTACTGCCACTACGTCCAGAGGAATTATCGCCGGATTACAACTGGTGGTGGCAGTGTAATTCCCCATTCATATTGAGTCCAGACTCAATAGGGCTTTTTTGGCGGAATTACCGCAGTGGAAATTCCAACCATTTCAGCGTTGAGTTGGAGGATTTACCTCCAGAATTTTCCTGGAGGCAAATTCTCCACTCAAGGCCTGAAATCGTAATTTGCCATAGTGGTAAAGTTGGCAGTAATGGAGTTATCACCAGCTTTACCACTTACTGCCAAAATGGTAAGGAGGCCTATATTTTACTCTGCGCAGAAGTACGTTTGCATGGTACTGTGGCAGATTTTGAAGGCTTGGACTGATTGATGTGGTTTCTGTATAATCACATATGACATATTTCTTTTTAGCCTATGTGTTTGGAAAAAGTGTAGTAAGATTTTTAAAGAATTGCACTGGCTGGGATTAGGAAATTCCTTTCCATACTCTTTTATGCGATGGTAGCTCACAAAGTGGCTTACATCATTATTCGGTTGCCCATATGGAAAATAATGAGCGCACAGCAGCTGACCGGTTCCGCACATAGAGAAAAATAATCAGGGGGAACATTGCTGGGGGGTTAGGTTCCCAGTTCCTTGTAGGATGGGGAAAAGGAGTTTTTGGGAAGGGGATACTGCGTTTCACCCTCCAGTGTCCCACTTCCACTCCCTGCGGACCCCCCCCTCGAGGTGATCCTCCTGGATTGGTCCAACCTCATGAACTGGTTCCAATAGCGATGGGAATGTCCTGGCGACCTGGATGACAGATCCCTGGGGACTAGCTGGTGAGACACCTTCAGGTTCTACCACTAAGAAGAAACATAGTACAACAAATCTTCCCTATCTGCATGGCACAGCAGACAACTAGAATCCTCAAAAGTGCCCAGCCACTTTGCAGTATTGTCTCTCAATCTTAGAAGATCAAACCACACACTCTCATAATCAACCAGATATCAATTGGTCGGTGGCTGAAAGTTAGATAAGATTGTAGCAGACCAACGCTATGAAAAATGTAATAACTAGATTCACATTGTTCATTCACTAACATTTGAAAGCTGGCCATATAGCCTGTTTTTGGACCTGGGTCACAGAGGCCTCAGGGGTGGAAAGTGCAAGTGTATTGAGCTTTCGAAGACTCATTTTAATAAAGTTTAACCACGGAATCTGCTTTGCACCTTCTTTATTGAAATGTTCCTTAATTATGAATTGGGTGAGGAAAGCTTCATGGTTTGCCCAGATCTGCAGTTAATGAAATAGACGGGCTAAACGCCATTCATCTTCTAAAAGGCCTAAACCCAGCTCTGCATGAATTGCAATGTTAACTGCGGAGCTCGGTAAACCCAGCAATTTTTTGAGGAATTGATTATCGATAACATATAACTCCATAACATTAACATATCTCGACAGAGTAGCACCATAATTAGATGTTGCTAAGGTCCGAGTATTACAAACCTTTAAAATCATTTGTAAGGGTTGGGGGGAGTGGCCAGCATTCGAGCTGAGAAGATGTGAGTCCGTCGGAGCTCCTGCAGTCACTGCAGATATCCTGTAAAGAAAATAAATCCTGATACTGTGCATGTTCACTGGCAATAAGCATACTCGCTTGGAGATAAACGACCAGACCGCTGCTACAAGGAGGGAGAAGCGGGAGAAAGTGCCCTTAATTAACTAAATTGGAGGCGGATAGTGGCGCTGTTTCGGCGTGATACTTCCTCCCAAAATGGCAGACACTAACTGCCTGCCTGACTGCGGGGATGGCATTGCCCTGAACCGCATGAAGACCCTGGACGCCTGAATGGATGAGGGAGAGGGAAGAACGCGCCACAACAATGTGGGCATCCTTGGCCTTCCAAAGGGGGAGGAAGGGCCCATCATGGAACTCTTCCGCGAACAATGGGTAGACATCTTTGCGCCTCATTCTTTCTCCAAATTTTTCTCAGTGGAGAAAGCTCATAAAATGCCTTCAGGTGGACCAATGCCTGGCGCGCCACCCAGAACAGTAATTGCCAAACTGCTTAATTATCGGGACAGGGACGCGCTCTCATTCAGATAGCTCGCACAAAAGGAACGAGTACTCACAATGGGTCCCATATAGCCTTTTTCCCTGACTTCACCCGGAAACTGCAGCAAGCAAGGCAATCCTTTGAACCATTTAAAAGACAGCTATCCTTCATGAACGTGAAATACGGATTGCTGTTTCCAGCTCAGCTCAAAATCTACCACAAGGGAACCACAGTACACCTCAATGATCCACAGGAGGCCTGGAAATGGGCGGAAACGCATATTGAGGGTGACTGGACTGCAAGACCAACAGGACAGGTGGGGGAGATTCCGGCCCAGGCCGAACCGAGCTCCTCCTGAGAGACGTCCAGAAGTTCAGGAACCGGCAGTTCCGGAACAAGCGGCAGACCTCGATGAGCACTAACTGTACTGAAACCAGCATGGGGAATGGCGGATGGCTGCAGTGCAATGACACACTGACTCCCCGGTTTATCCCTTTTGAAGTGCAAATCTGAATAATCATGGAAGTATCAAAGAGGCGGCACAAGCTGCGAAACCAGGAAACCCCCTTTTTCTTTTTCCCGCCCTCTCCTCTCTTCTGTCTTAACCTTATCCCTCTTATTTGCCCGGTGCCTTTTTTTTGCCGGCATTGGGTTTAGGAATTCACTGTTGGAGTTATCAAATTCATGCTGACGCCATAATTATTGACTGTCAGCAATATTCGGGCGGAGTATGGGGTGGGGGAGGGACAAGATGTTACGTGGATCATATTGTTTTACTTTATTATGCTTGTAACCAAGGGCCATATTACATGCATCCCCGTAAAGGCGTAACACATCACAAAATTGACTTGTTCCAATTGACCCAGAATTTATAGTATAATACTTGCCAACATCCACCCTATGCAAGATGATCACACTCAGTAATGACGTCAGAACCCTACGATTTCTGACATGGAACGTCAATGGGCTAGGTAGCGGGGTAAAAAAGAGACCAGTCACACAATTCTTGAAGAGACATTCACCATACATAGTACTCCTCACTGAAACCCACGTAGCTGGCACAATCTGCAATTTATTGAAACATACCAACTACCTCACAGTGATACATACCGGTTTCACCATGGGCTCGCAAGGGGTGCTTATATTGGTACACAAAAAACTACCTTTCACACTTTCAACAGTGACACAAGACACGGGGGGCAGATGTGTATATATTATAGGTACTTTATGGAACCAAACCATAGCAGTGTTAGCGATCTATTCACCGCCCTCTCTAATGTCTGCGCTAATAAATGACATCACACCTGTCATCACAATGCACACATCAGATACTCTGATCCTGGGGGCTGACTTCAATGAGGTGATGGATGTGGGGATGGACCGCACACACTTAAGAGGCAGGAACCCGGGAATTCATACCAAACTTGCCAATTTTACCACTGCATTAGGACTGAATGATGTGTGGCGGGACCTGCACCCCAACACCCGAGAGTACTCATATCATTCTGGGGTCCACGCCTCACTTTCGACACTGGACTACTTATTTCTCCCAGCAACAGACATACACAAGGCAACCATGGTGTGTCTGCTCCCACAAGGGGTCTCAGACCACCCACCCCTACAGATAGTTAACGATGACGAGGCCACTGCCTCCCCCATCATGGCGTCTTAACAACCAGGGCCATCTTAAGCATTTTTGGGGCCCCCCTCCACCAAACCAAAGGAATTAAGTGATCAAGAATATCTGTTGGCCGCCCACCCCCAAACCGTGATCATAACCTATAGTTTGCTATGCTGCATTGCAGCATTTAAAATAAGCATGTTTACTCCTTTTAAGTCCCTTTGCCCTCTTCATTCGTGCTCAAATCAGAACGATAAACAAGTAGCATTTGAAGGCCAATATTAGGAATCTACGAAGAGGTTACATCTCTTCTAGTATAGGAACGGGATACTTTTTATCAATAGCATCCGGGAAGGTATGCAGCCTGTAGTATTAATGCAGGACTTTATGTAAAAGGTACATGTTAGCCAGATTAGGCAGATAACTCAGATTAGCTGCCTCAGAGAATGCAAAAGTGCTCAAGCATGGATAGAGTAGACCAATTGTAAGGAAGGAGAAAGCGACACATAGCATAGGCATGGATAGTGAATGCAGATTAGAAGGTACCAGGTGTCTTTATCTAGACAGAATGAGATTACAAGTGGGACGTGGTTTTCAAATAGTGTTGCCATTAGAGATCAAGGGTACAAGTGCCGGTGATGTGCAGGATATCAATGCTCTCTATTATAGTGGAAGAAACCCTATAGCCAGTTAGGCTTTTATGAAGATCATACCCTGAGAAGGAAATCACTCTGAAGGGCTGAACATTTTGAAAGGTTTAGGGACTGGCAATTCTGAGAGTTTAGGCAATAAAAGATTAAATGAGGGGCGTGGCCAACAGCGCGATGAGAAAGACTTAGGTCCCATCGCTCCCGCAACCGCGCAGTAATCTTGTCAAAACCGCCTGTTGCCGCCAACTACGGGGTGTAAAAATAACCCCTACTTCCAGCGGATATCATCGTGCCCATCTGGACCGTTGAACGGAAGAAATCGGCTGACGAGTGCGAAGCAAAGCCCGGGAGAAGTTTGGCACGTGGCCGACTGGGGGTGCTTCCAAGATGGCCGCCTAGGTGCAGCGACGGTCTGGAGTGGCGATGTCTCGACCCTCGCTGGGTCCCCTCTGAATCCTGCACGGAGGAACGTTTCTTCTCCCCAAGGGCTGCTCCGACCGGCGGCTGGCCCGGGGCCCGAGGCCCGGAGCGAAGGAGTGAGCGAGAGGAATCGTGTGACTCGGAGCAGCCGTCGCCTTGCAAGCGGGATTCCGCCCGGCCCCCTGGCTGTGCACTGGCCTTGATCGACACGGGAGGAACTGAGGTGAGGCCCCTCCTCTTTCCTCTGCCGGTGATACGAGCGGCCCTCACCGAAGGGCCTCACCACCGCCACCGGCGGCACCGGAGCTGGCCTGGACTTGAGGCCTCATCCGGAGAGGGTGCCCTCCGAGGTCCGGGGCACCGCCGTGGCACAGCGGGACTCGGAAACCGGCGATGCCCTGCAATAGCTGAAACAACAGTGCAACCAAGGAGTCCCCACGTAGCTCCAAATCCCTTCTTCGAGGAGACGTCGACCTGCTGGGGACTTCCTGACCCGGGACGCTTCGCAATTCATGCGCCATGCCAGACTGGTAGTCACAGCACCTACCCCCCTCTGAAGGAAGTAAAGGAGCCACAACACCCTCATTATCTGCTCCGTAACCGGCGCTCGGACAGTTGCGATCACAACAAACACCCAATGGAGGGGGTCTTTATAGCCTTCTAACACGCGAAGAGTGGACTGCAAGACGGTGAATCGCCGGGTGGGCCCTAGTGGTGCCGAGGGGGAATCAGTGGGCCCAGGCTCCAGCGGGAACACGGTTCGCTGTACACAACACGGCAATCAGCCTAAAGCTCCAGAATCTCACACCACCCCCTGCGGACCGCCGCAACCTAAATTCGCATTGATGTGTGGCGCCACAGTATAACCGGCAGACTCGGCCCCCCGACCACACCACCTCTCGTCCGGCGGTGTCGCACATATGCGACGAGGCCTTAACCGCATGAGCTGGGCGGTGCACTCTTTTGCACGTCGGACCGGAGAACACCTAAGTGCCCAGTTACAGCGGGCATAACCCACGGGCGACATACTGATCCCTTTGGACAGACCCGGCATTGCCAAGACTGAAAGAAGCAGGAGTAACTAGCTTTCCCGGTCTGCCAGTGCGCAGCTGTGTGGTGGGACCGACCCGGCCTGCACCCTCTGAGATCCCAACAGGAATACAGCCATAGAACCACGGCTGCTAGGCTGGGCGGCGACCATGGGCAAAGAAAAGACGAGGAAGTCCACTATGCAGAACTGGATTGAGCAATACACTGCTCCTTCGTCACAGATTGTGGATCCTCCACCGCAACACTTCGAGGATACGGACACTGAACACACGCTTTCCCTCAAGGACGTTATGGCCGCCATTGCGGACTCCCGCTCATCCATGGAGCAAAAGATAGACCGAATAAGCCTAGATGTCTCCCTCCTCAGACACGATCTGCAGAAATTTTCCTCACGCACTGGGGAAGAGGAGCAGCACATTTCAACAACGGAGGACGGCCTCCGCAATGTGCAACACCAACTCCACGGAGTCTCGGCTACACTCAAGACCCTGGAAGCCAGGGTAGAGGAGAGCGAGGGAAGGTCCAGGCGGAACAATGTCTGCATTCTTGGTATCCCTGAGAAAGAAGAGGGACCCTTCATGGAACTCTTCCTTGAACAACTACTGACAGACCTGTTCGACCTACGGTCTTTCTCGAAATTTTTCTCCATTGAAAGGGCACACCGTATGCCTGCAGGCAGGCCAACGCCCGGCGCCCCTCCACGCACTGTAATTGCGAGATTTCTGAACCATCGGGATTGAGATGCTCTGCTACAGCTCGCCAGAACCAAAGGCACAATCACCTTTAATGGGTCCAGACTGGCCTTCTTTCCCGACTATACGAAGGAGGTACAGAAGGCGAGACAATCCTTCGGGAAGCTCAAAAAGCAACTGCAGTCACTTGGAGTCAAATATGGGCTGCTCTTTCCCGCCCAACTGAAAATTTACCATAAAGGGACAACGGTCCACTTTGATGACCCCAGTGAGGCATGGTGATGGGCGGAACAGCACATCGAGGGGGACTGGTCCACACCCCGAAACAACAGGAGTGGAAACCCCAGGTCGCCATCGGACCGTCGCCGCAGGCCGGACCAACCACCGCTAGTGGACCCACCAATGAATGGGGGAGACGAACTCCCACCGTGACTTTTGTCCTGGGATCAACCTCCTGGCAGGCGTGCAACCCTATGTGTTGATACCATAGCTGGGCCCTGTGGCGCCACCAAAAGCGGCTCATATATTTAAAATGCGGTAAGCGGGAGGATACTACTCTCCCATCGGGGTTTTCTAAGGGGGAAGGAAACACAACAAACCCCCTAGCCCCCCCCCCCTCAAGTTTTTATAGTTGAACTTTAACAAGGGATGTTAACGCTGACGCTCTACCTCTTTTGAGAGTCAGCAATGTTTGGGCGACAGGTACTTCGTGTTGGGGAGGAGTATAGGGTGGGGGTGGGAGGGGTTTATTGGGAAGAATTTATTAGCTACCCCGGGTTCAGCCTTCCCCGGTACTTATCAGGGGATGGTTTGGATCCTGGCCAGTTGGGACCACACCACACATAAGCAGCACCTCAACCGCCAATCCTTGTATATCTTGCACCATACCGCCATGCAGCGCACGCACCACCTGCCCGGCCCTCCGACAGCCCTGTTAGATGCCAACTGACCAGTCTCACCCACCAATGACCACACGCCCCAAATCCCTTAGGGTCCTCACTTGGAATGTGAACGGGCTGGGCTCCACGATTAAAAGGCGCCTGGTCAAGCAACTACTCTTCAGACACTCTCCCGATGTAGCCCTGCTTACTGAAACTCACCTTGCTGGGACACAATGCAAGTTTTTTCTTCGAACCAATTATAGGACTGCTTACCACGCGGGATACTCCATGGGATCCAGAGGCACTCTTATTCTTATACACAAACATGTCCCGTTTGCATTGCAGGCCCTAGAACAAGACCCTCGAGGAAGATTTGTAATGGCACTGGGGACACTTTGGGGGGAAACATTTGGATTGGTCTCGATCTACTTCCCTGCCTGGACTGGGGCAGGAACTACTCGATGACCTGACCAGCCTTATGGGCAAACATCAGCCTGATAAGTGGTTCCTAGGTGGGGACTTTAACGATGTCATGTGTAACACCTTAGACCGCTCCCACCTTGGACAACGCAATCCACACCTCCCCACGAAACTGTCCAATTTTGTGTCTGCCCTGGGTCTCTGTGATGTATGGTGGGAGCTGCACCCCGGGACCAGGGGTTACTCGTTTCACTCCGGGGCACACGCCTCCCTCTCCAGGCTTGATTACCTATTCGTACCTCACACGGATCTCTTTAAGATCCTCTCGGCGGACCTACTCCCCCGAGGAATCTCGGATCACTCACCCCTGTTGGTGGAGTCACGATTGCAGGGACTGAAACCCCCTAGAACGTGGCGGCTGAGCACCTATTATCTGGGCCTCCCGGAACTAGTTGAGCGCCTCATGGAAGTCTCGGCTGAATACTTTGAGATTAATAATACCAGCGATAACGACCCAATAGTGTTATGGGAGGCCTACAAGGCCATGCTGCGGGGGGAAATAATCTCCTGGATGGCGTTTAGGAGGAGGGAGAGGCTCCGGAAGATAACTGAGGCGAAAACAGAGGTAACTCGCCGAGAAAACGAACACACTATTAATCCTACCCCACAGACCCACATTGTCCCTTAAACGTGCCACTGAATACCTCCGAAACCTAATGCTAGATAACGCCAAACAGTCCCACTGGGAAACCAAAGCTAGGGTATATGAGCTGGGGGATAAAGCGGGCAAAATGCTGGCGTGTCTATAGAAGAGAGATGAAGTGCAGCGCTGTGTCCGGGAGATTATCACCCCACAGGGTGAGACATGCCGGTCTGACGCTGAGATAGCGGAGGCCTTGCCCAATTTTATGCTACACTATACCAAGCCCCAACTGTACCCCTCGATCCGTTCCTCCTGGACGGCGTGGAAATCCCCACTCTGTCGATTCAACAAAGGGAGATGCTGGACTCCGAGCTTTCGGAGGCTGAAATATTAGAAGCCCTTGGACAACTGCAGCCGGGGAAAACCCTGGGCCCGAACGGGGGTGCCGGTTGAAACCTGGCAGAAGCTTGGGGGTAACAACACAGCACCTCCCCTGCATCAGATGTTGTTGGCCGCCCGAGACAGGGGTTCCCTTCCAGATGATCTGTGTAGAGCGACCATAGTGGTCATCTCCAAACCTGACAAGCCCCAGGAGCAATGCGCCTCCTATAGGCCGATCTCGCTTATCAACGGAGAAGCCAAAATCCTGGCTAAACTCTTAGCCAATCGGCTCCAACTGGTAGCGGACACGCTAATACATCCCGATCAGTGTGGCTTTATGCCCCACAAATCCACCCGAATGAACGTGCGCCGACTCCATCTGGCGCTCGAGCGGGCCCTTATCCTCGATGCCCCGCTCGCCCTGCTGGCTTTAGATTTTGTAAAGGCATTTGATTCAATCCGATGGGACAGCCTCTGGGAAATCATGATCCGTATGGGGTTCGGAGAGAGCTTTCTAGGGTGGGTTAAACTGTTATATACTAACATTCAAGCAGAAGTTAAGGTGAATGGGTGGACCTCCTGTTCCTTCCCTCTGGGCAGAGGCACGCGACAAGGGTGCCCCCTCTCCTCTTCGCCCTTGCGATTGAACCGCTAGCACTGTGGCTTCGCCAAATCGGGGCATGGACGGGATTCAGATGGCCCAAGGGACACGAGGACCGTGTCTCTCTCTATGCTGATGACCTCTTGCTATACCTGGCCGAGCTGGCCCGGAGCTGTCCCACAGTAACCTAGATGCTCATCACCTACGGGGAATTTAGCGGGTTAAGAATTAACTGGAGGAAATCGGTACTTTTCCCGGTGAAAGGGGGTGAGCGGGTCGACTCCACGAGATGTCCGTACCGGTTTGATACACAGGGCTTTAAATACCTGGGGTTATGGCTAACATTGGATCTAACCAAATATGTAATGCACAACCTCCAACCGATTGTAGACAGGTTTGCTAGGGACGTCCACCACTGGAAACTTCTCCCTCTGACCCTCATGGGGCGTGCCACACTCTTCAAAATGATGTCACTTCCAAGATTCTTGTATGTCCTGCAGAACGGCCCACTCATGATCCTCACCCCCAAATTCACCCGCACCGAAACCCTTCTTAGGGAACTCATATGGGGGGGGGTGGTCAGTCACGCGTGGCATTAAGCACTCTGCAGAGGTCTGTCTGGGAGGGAGGGATTGGTGTTCTCTGCCTCCAAACCTACTACTGGGCCTCACAACTAGCGGTAGTTAACGATCTGCTTCATGGGGATAGAGCACTACCTCACATCCGGGCTGACGTGGAACCTATTTAGGGCACAGACCCATTGCAGATACTATACCAGCCCCCGAAGAGACCGCCCCTGCCCACAATCGAGACTCACATCACCACTATCTGGAGACAGGCACATACGTTCGTTGGGTGGGGAAATAAAATAACTGCAGCGCAACCTCTATGGCGAAACAGTAATCTCCAAGAAATTGGGAAACTTGAACCATGGCCGCGATGGGTGAGGGCGGGAATCCTGAAGGTTGGAGATATCCTCAAAGACGGGAAACTGACCTCGTTTGAGGACATGCAGTGCAAATTCCAACTGCCCACAACGGAACAATATAATTTTATGCGGCTGACCCATGCCCTGCGGACCTATATACCTTTAGATGGCACGGTTCCGGACTATACACCGATAGAACGCAATATGATCCCCGCACACATCCCTAGTAAATTCACATCCATTCCATACAATGCCATCACATCCTTCGCTACCCCCGAGTTATCGAGACTAAAAACCAGGTGGGAAAGAGATGTGGGGGAGATAGATCCAGAGGATTGGATCCAGGTTCTAATGCATCCGCGAGAGGTGGCCATCTCCTCTAGGCTCAGACTTGTACAGCTCAAAATCCTCCATAGAGTATATTACCCTCGGACTGCACTATATGGTTGGAAGAGGGCAACAAGTCCAAAATGTCTCCGCTGTGGGGAGGAGGAGGGCACCTTCTACCATATCCTGTGGTCATGCCCCCGGATCCGCACCTACTGGACCGCCTGTTGCGCGGAACTGTCCAGGGCACTCACCTGCTCCATTGAGCTTGAACCGAAAGTTCTAATCCTGGGCGTACCTGACACATGTGACTCTAATAAATGGGAAAAACTGTTATTGAACACTGCAGCGGCCCTGATGAAGCGCAACATTGCGCAAAAATGGGGTGTGCCCGACCCCCTGACATTTGAACAATGGATACTTGACATGGACTCATGTGCCATGATGGAGCACCGGGTTTACGGCGCACGGGGGTGCCCGGCCAAGGCATCCAAGATATGGGGGAAATGGGAAGAGACTGGACCTTGACAACCTGACTCAATGGTGATCACAATGGAAGTGGTTGGTTGGGGGAACCGAAGGCGGCCGGGCCATGGTGGATTGTGTTACTGAAAACATTATGTGAACTTGCGGTTGATGGTGCTGGCTTGGAGTGTTTCTAAACGTTTAATTTTGTGTACTTTACCTTATGGGTGTTCTGTTAACGCCCCCCTTGTCTTGTGGTTGTTTTGTTTGTCATAAAACACAATAAAATGTTTTATAAAAAAAAAAAAGATTAAATGAGATGCCCAGGATCACACATTGCTTAAGGGGTGAAGCTGGGATGTGTGCCAACTATGCAATTTCTGCATTTGAACACTTTTGTTTTCCAGATGTTACCATGTACTAAAACAATCTAATTTTATAACGCTGACTTGCAAAGTGCACAAATAACATTTCCAAACCTGACAATGTTTTAAAACAAAATATTACAGAAGGGTGTTACTCAAAACGGGAATGATTCTAGCTTCGTTCTCTCCATCATCAAGGTAAGTATATAAGTACCAGCATACCAATCGATGTGATTTAACAGATTTCATCTAGGTATGTCTTTTGTACTTTTAAGCTTTAAATACTTCCAAAACAATGGCTTGTAAAATTGTCATTCATAAACGTGCAGAAAAACCTTTGACTTTTATACAAAAAGCAAAATGTTTTTTGTGTCAAACGAGTAGATCTTAAAATATGCTTGCCGAAGGCCTACCGCTTTCTCCTAACACCCCTTCCACTCAAATGGCCTACATAAGAAGAAATATCAAGTAATGAGCTAAACGATGCCACCAACATGCAAGAAGGCAAACCTCACAGAAGACAGCACAGTAATGCACAAGAAATATTACATGATTTGACCAGGGTCACTGTATTGTCTGCTGGCAAAGCCAGGATAAAAGAATGAACACTTTGGTTCCACAGTCTTTAATTTGGATACGTATTCACCTCGGGACTAATAGTTTATGCTCATATTTGGAGGGGATTGCCTAGGTTTTAGAACGCCCCATCTGAACAAACCAATTTCTAGACCTTCAAAATGCGAATGACATGTTAATTTTCATAGCAACCCCTATCTGGTGCAGGAACATTGCTGATAATAGCACCTCTTATGCTGCAAAACCAGGTACGTATGCAGGTAGATTTATAAACTTCAGACATGGGAAAAGCTCAGCCAGCCTTGCTGGAATGTGCTTTTGTAATCTTTCATATGAACACATATCTCTGCAATGAGTGCTTAACACACTGAGCTAACTTCTGAACCATTGTGGCACTCAATTTATCAATATGGATTTCAACTTCGACTATTGCACATGATCAACATAAGTCCCACAGGAAGGAAAGAATGCTACAGAAGTTGTGCCATATGGAACCCACAAACTATGTATTCCACAGTGAACACAGAAAGCATTACATGATTAAGGCAGAATGTGCTTGTCAAAACAGACAGACAATAGGTTTAGCGCCTCAGCAGCATGCCATAAAATCTCCTGGCGTGTGCTATTTAAGTCTGGTGAACAATAGGATCTTACTTTGGATTAGGCAGCCTTGTGGGGGCCCCTTCCAAGGTGGGGGCCCTGGGCAAGTGCCCCTTTTGCCCTCCCATAAAAATGTCTCTGTTAACAACTACTACTTAGGCTTCCCGGATTTTGTAGAACATGTCAAAACAACTACAAAAACGTACTTTAAGTTGAACACTGGGTCTGTAGAAAACCGAGGCATTATGGGAGGCATACAAGCCGGTGCTACGAGGAGAGATCCTTTCATGGACCACAGCGCACAAAAAGGCACATCAAAAAACACTGAAAGAGGTGGAGATTAAAGTAAAACAGGTGGAAGAGGCCCAACTTGCACTTGACTTACCTGATACAAACAGAGCATTAACACTAGCCCAAAAACACCTCCAGAACATAGCCCTAGACTGTGCCAAACAGAGCGATGCGTGCCAGAGTTTATGAAAACGGTGACAAAGCAGGCAAAATGCTTACATGGCTAGAGCAGAGAGACATGGGACAAAGGTCAGTGTGATCAAAACAGACGATGCAGAGCCACTATTAACCGATCAAGAAATAAGAGGGTTTTGCAACTTTTTATGCTGATCTATATAAAGCTCCTACCACTCCCATTGATACCTCTGTACTAGGTGAAATTAACTTGCCCGCACTGAGTCTCGACCAGAAAAACCTTCTGGTGAAAGACATCACAGAATAGGAATTAACACTGGCTATGTCGCAACTCCAATCCGGGAAAACTCTGGGACAGAATGGTTTCCCGATAGAGATGTGGAAGAGGATAGGGGCAAGCGAGGTAGCCCCACACCTGCTTCGCATGTTTATACATTCAAAGGAACAGGGCCACCTACCTGCAGACCTAAGAAAAGCCAGGTCTGCAGGTAGGTGGCCCTGTTCCTTGTGTTACCAAAAGCATATAATGTGCTAATGTCCAAAAGCAGACAAACCGCCAGGTAGGTGTAGCTCATAAGACCTATTTCCCTCATAAACAGCGAAAATACTGGCCAACAGATTATGAGGAGTCATAATGACACTGATACACCCGGATCAGTGCGGCTTCATGCCACATAGGGCCACACCCATGAATATACACAGATTGCACTCAGCACTTGAGAGAGCACCCACTCTCCAAGGCTCACTAGTTGGCTATGGACTTCGGAAAAGTCTTCGATTCAGTATACTGGGAGGCACTCTGGGAAATAATGCACCAAATGGGCTTTCGTGAACAATATATAGGATGGGTACAACACCTGTATAACTCCCCCGAGGCAGAGACCAGAGTGAACAGTTGGCCATCGAAACCCTTCAAACTAGCGAAGGAAACACGGCAGGGTTGTCCCTTATCTGCAATGCTTTTTGCAATGGCAGCAGAGCCCCTAGCCGGACTATTGAGAGACACACAAACATGGGGTGGCTTGCGGTGGACAAACGACTGGGAAGATAAAATCTCTCTATATGCAGACGATCTGCTAATATATCTAAAATACCTAGTCAACTCTTGCCCTGTAGTAACACGTCTTTTAGAAAGATATGGAACTTTCAGCGGGCTGCGGGTGAATTGGACCAAGTCCATATTATTTCCAGTAAAGGGCACAGGAGACACCATTCCGAATGATTGCCCGTACTGTGTGGAAATGAGCTACTTTCGATATTTAGGAGTACAGATCACGAAAGACCTGAATGATTATGTGGTCAGGAACCTTAATCCAATTGTGGAGAGATTTAAGGAGGATGTACGCCTCCCTACCACTGACACTATTAGGGAGAGCAGCACTATTCAAAATAATGGCATTGCCTAGCTTCTTATACATCCTACAAAATGCCCCACTTCACATCCCGATGCGTGAATTCCACAAATTTGATAGAATACTCGGACAGCTTTTGTGGGGAGGGGGACGTCCACGAATAGCACTCTGTACACTTCAACGGTCCAACTGGGAGGGGGGGATTGGGCTACCTCATCTGCAGATATATTACTGGGCAAGCCAGATGGCAGTAGTGAATGATGTGCTTCATGGCTATATAACACTTCCACACATTAGAGCCTAGATTGCTGCAAGTCCAAAAATAACCCTGTTAAAAAGTCTTTATCAGACAGTAAGCGTTATATCCCCCCAATGATATCCACTCATATGTCGCTAATATGGACCGAGACACACAAGTATATTGGCTGGGACAATAAAATCACCCCTGTACAACCCTTATGGAGAAGTGGGAATCTCCCTGAGGTTGACAAGCTCCCCAGATGGTCTAGCTGGATATTGGCAGAAATAACAAAATTTGGCGATGTAATAACAGAAGGCGACCTTATATCCTTTGAGCACCTAATTACCTGGTTCAATCTCCCAGATACTGACTACAGCATGCATTACGTAAACCTCTCCCGGCCTTGTCCGACATACCGGATTGTACCCCCATGGAGATAAACGTTGTCATAGACTATATCGACAATAAAAATTACCTTGGTAATGTACAATGCTATAACCTCCTTTGCTACACCCGAATTAGCGAGCTTAAGAGCTAAATGGGAAAGGGATGTGGGCGAGATCCTGCCAGAATACTGGATCACAATATTGATGTACCCCCGCGAAAAGGCCATATCATCTAGGCTCCGGCTCATACAGCTAAAAATGTTACATAGGATATGCTATTCAAGAGTGGCACTCTATCGCTGGGGTAGAACCACAGACCCAAACTGTTTACGTTTCAAACGGGAGGAAGGTACCTTCTTTCATATATTGTGGGATTGCGCCCTAATTCAGCAATACTGGCAACAATGTTGTGATACACTTTCGAAGGTCTTGGGGCAGGTGGTTCCTAGAGACCCTAAACTACTATTGCTGGATGTGGAAGTTGAAAGTTCAGTGATGTGCTATGATAAGCTGTTTTTATCGACCACCACTGCATTAATCAAAAGGAACATAGCAAAATTGTGGGGCTCGGAGGTAACCTGGCAGTATGAGCAATGGGTCATGGATGTAAACATTTGCATAGCGATGGAACAGAGAGTATACACTGCCAGAGGAGGTCCGAGGAAAGCCCAAAAAATCTGGCAGAAATGGGAAGATGCTCAATAATCTGCTATACAGAAACGGATGTGTAATCTGAACATTTAATGTGATACCGAAGCTAAGAAAATATGGTGTTCATGGTAAATGTTTTCTTTGGATCCAAAGTGAATGTAAGTGCTGTTGGTTGACACCCTAGGGGTCTAAGTTTATATGTTATAACGAGTATTGTAAAAATCAATAAAATATTAGATTTAAAAAAATAATTTGTAAGGATTGGCCCTGTCACATATCCAGCTACCCCCCTACGCCATCAAAACATTGGCTCATTCGTACTTTTTGTTTGTTCGCATGTGCTATACCCGTCGGTAATACAGGAAAGATTATGCCCAGATAATCAAATTACCTTACTCTAGGAATAGCTACCCCCTCACTCAACATTGTATTTTTGTAACCTTATTCCTGGGCGCACAGGCCATGACGGCAGATTTTCCACACAATGTCGACAACAAAGCCATCGGGCTTTGTGCGCTGTAAGTAATGCAATGGCAAAATGTCACTTACCGATCCTCATAGGCTATAACTGTGGTGTCTTGTTGTCGATCAGGAGATGGCTGCATGCGGGTCATGTCAATCCAAGACACCAAAGGCATTGAAGGTGAGGTGTTCAAAATTGAAGCTCAGGCCATCTTCATCTTGTCCCCGAGTAGCACGTGGTTAAGTCGACCGAGCGACATTTGGAGTAAAGAGAGTCATGAAAACATAAGCAATCAAACTCTCAGTGATTCCCTTCACGCATTTTCTTCTTCGAAGAAAAAGAACCAAGGAAGGCACTCGTCTCCAGAAAGGCAGATAAGGTTCCCATCTAAATCTGACTGCAGAGAAGTGGGACTAGATCAGACTTAAGATGCTGGACGTCTTTCAAAAAGCAGCCCAATTGACCTCCTCTTTGGAGTCGAGGGCTAAAAAAAGGGCCAGAACCCACTGCACGAGATAAAGCCGGCAGGGACTAAATGAAAGGCTCGTCCAGTGCGCCGATGGACCCAAGTGTGACATCTGATAGACCTGTGAAAGCCCCATTGTCGATAACGGCTGCATCCGTATCGATGTTTTACTAGCCGACTCTGAGCCCTCTTCAAAAGTCCCATCAGCGTTGAAGTATGATGACCCATCAGTGCCGCGTTATGCACCAAGGTCGAGTTGAGACTTTGTCCTCCTTAAAAAAAATTAATGGTTTTGAGGGAGATGAGATCCCCTTCAGTCTAGAGCCCAGGATGGTAACTGATCCAACCGAGGAGCTGTTTCTCATGAGGCAAATTGGAGGACCTTGCTATGGCTCTTCAAAGGGCAAGTCGGCTGGGGTCCTCCCCTGAAAGTGACCTATATCAACAGGGCCCCCATGCATATCCCTATGCAACATACAGGGAAGTCATGGGTAAGGTCTTGGAGGCTTAAGGTTGAGGACCCCTTTCCAAGGTGGTCACAGAATATGACCTCACTGTTATCCTGGACAAGGGTTTGGTGAAAGAGCCACTTTTGCCATTTCATGCAGTCTTATGGAGCGTTGGCAGAAGCTCTACTCGGTGCCAGCAGTGAGGGGTGATCTATCAAAAAAGTATGGGCCTACATCCTCGAATCTGAATTTCTTAACTAAACACCCTAGCCGGAGAGCCTAGTCCAAGCTGCCACATCAGTAGTCAAATTCTCTGCCTGCCCATCCTTGCCCCCAGCTAGGGATGAAATAAAAGGTGGATGCTTGGGCAAAGAAAATCTTTGCTTCAGACAGCATGGCCGTCAAGCCAGAGGACCCGCTTCTCCAGCAGGAGATCGCTTCCCTGATAGAGATAGATGCAATAGAGGGTGAACCTCTAGCGGAAAGGAATCCAGGGTTGTAGTCCCATTATTTTTTTATTCCCGAAGAAAGACGGAGGACTGCAATGCATCTTGGACCTGGGGTGTTTGAACAACTTCCTCAGGAAGGACAAATTCAAGATGGTAACTCTTTCTCAGATCTCCCAGGCTCTGGAGCTCCAGGATTGGCTGGCTTCATTGGAGCTTCAGGATGCTTATTTCCATGTTGTGCTACATCTCAAGGCACGGAAAGTACCTGGGATTTGTGATTCACCAGTTCAAAGTACTACCATTCGCGGTACTCACTGCCCTGAGGGTCTTCACAAAGCTGTTGTCAGTGGTGGCAGCTACTCTGTGAAGAGAAGGAATTCAGGTCTTCCCTTATTTGGATGTCTGGCTCATCAGAGCCCGCTCAAAAGAGCGAAGCCAAGATCACCTACACCGTTGTCAAGATCTGAGGTCCACGTATATTAATAGTACCTCCGTCCCCAAACACCAGTCAGAGAGGAATCAATGGACTCACTGACTGGTTATTGAAGCCACAGGTGGCACCAACAGCAAACTCCGGGTCCCAGGTGACTGCAAGGGAAAACGGGCACGTTAAGGTTAAGCAAACAATTGCACTCTGTCATAAACCAAAAGCAGGAAATGTAGCGGCACCTTCCAATAGGGAGACCGAAGAAAGAATAGATGTTAATTTGTTCGCCTGAGATGTTGTGGTGGAGACGGAATTGAATCAACAGGGTTGTCGCCAAACCAAGACAGCAATGGGTTGCCACCGTAGGATAGTAGGGGATAGGAGAGGTATTCTGATGGGGATTAGGGTAATACAGAGGCAGGGCAAAGCAAAGGGTTAATGTCCAGAGCACCAGAATACAAAATGCAAGACCCAAAGCAATCCAGTATCCGTTAGCCAGAGTCACAGCAGTTCAAAGCATCAATCCAGTACAAGGCGCCAAATCCAAGGAAAAAACCAGGTAGCAATCCAGAAAGAACAAAGCCAGTTCCAGAATCCAGGAAGTAAACCAAAAGCAGGAACAAATGCCAAACGCTGCGGGATGAACAAAGCTGAGAAGCATAATACAGCAAATCTGGAGTCTCTTTATACTTCCGGCTAGGAGTCACGTGAGCGCGTGATCATCGCGTGAGGAAAATCACGTGTGCGGCGGGGGTTACGTGAGTAGGAAGGGGAATCACATGGCTGGGAAAGGGAAGGGCTCCGCATCCACACACGTGACCACGCTCTCTGTGCAGCAGAACCCTTGGAGGCCGGCTACCGACGCGCCTGCAGACGCCATGGTAGTTGCCATTGGCAACGTGGAACCCCGGAAAACCCCCTGCCGAGGTACAGGGAATTTTGTGGTGAGCAGTGGTCTCGGGCTGCGCCTGCATAGCGAATGCCCCGAATGCCAGAGCAAGGTGGGAGGCGTGCAGGCAGTCTGGGCACAAAACAAGGTGAGAGCATGACAGAGCCCCACTCCCCAAAAGTGGGTAGGAAGGATTGTCCCTATGAAAGCGGGAGACAAGGAGTGGGGCATGAATCTGACTGGCGGGTTCCCAGGATTGCTCCTCAGGGCCATAACCCACCCAGTCCACCAAGTAGTAGAGGCGACCCATGCGGATACGAGAGCCAAGGATGCTGTTGACGTCGTACTCATCAGAAGAACCCTGCATAAGAGGAGAAGGGGGTATGACAATGCGTGTTGCTGGGGGACAGGGTTTCAAGAGGGAGGTATGGAACACTGGACGGATACGCCAGGTAGCTGGCAAGGAGACGTGATATGAGACAGGATTAGCAACCTTAAGGATACTGTAAGGTCCAACAAAGCAGGGGAGTAGTTTTTGACAGCCGGGGATCGGCAGCTGTCTGGTGGAAAGCCATACTCGGTCCCCAACACTATATAAAGGGGTCTGCTGCCAGACGCATTGTTTCCTGTGCTTCCCTGAGGTGAACCAGCGTTTGACTGTGGATGTGCTTGAGCTCCCTTAAGCAGGAAGAGACGGCAGGTGTCTGGACAGGAAATGGGGACAACTCGGGGAAGGGCAGGACTCAGGGGTGCTGACCATACAGGGAGAAGAAAGGGGGAAAAACCTGTGGAAGAGTGTGGGGCATTGTTGTATGCAAATTCGGCTATGTGTAGGACGTGATACCAGGTTTGTTGATGTTGTAAAGATAGACAACGCAGGTATTGTTCCATAGTTTGGTTAACACGTTCGGTTTGCCCATCCGTTTCCGGATGGTATGAAGAAGAAAAGCATGTGTCTATCCCCTATCCCCAGTAGTTTTGTAAGGGAACGCCAGACACGTGAAGTGAATTGGGAACCCCGGCCTGATACAAGGACTGAAGGCAAACCAAAAAGGCAGAAAACGTGACCAAAAAACAGACCAGCGAGGACAACTGCTGTAGGTATGCCGGTACAGGTTACAAAACGGGCCATTTTGGTGAGCAAGTCCACGACAACCCAAACCGTGTCGAAAACTTTCACCCTGGACATGTCTGTGACGAAATCCATGGTCACGGTGTGCCAGGGTCTGGGTGGTAGTGGTAAAGGCTGAAGTAAACCAAGGGGACGTCCCTTTCGATGTTTGCATTGTGAGCATATGGAACAAGAGCTGACATAGGAGTTGGTGTCCCTACGCATGTAGGGCCACCAATTGCATTTTTGTAGCAGAGTCCGGGCGCGTTTTTGTCCTGGATGTCCATTGATTACCACATCATGGGACCATTCTAACGCTTGGGCACGGGTGTCAGGGGTCGGCAGGTAATGTTTGTTATTTATGAAAGGCAACCCATTGTGTATGATCGTATCCCAGTAGCTTAATTGTTCAGTATGATTGGACGTCCACTGACTAACTGAAGACAATAAGTCGGTTGAAGGAGTACAAAGGCAGATCACATGCTTGGACTCGAGTAGAGTGTTAGGGAACACGGTAAGAGATGTCCCCCCAAGAGACATGGCATCTGCCTTACCATGTGAAACACTGGGTCGATATTGTATAACAAAATCATAGGAAGAGAAGAACAGATGCCAGCGTACTTGGGGGCTGTTGTTACACCTGAAAGTTTCTAGGTCCTGGAGGTTGCGGCTATCAGTATACACTGTTACCTGATGTTTCGCACCCAGGAGATGGTGCCTCCACACGTGAAGGCCGTCTTTTAGGCTAGGAGTTCCTCCTCTGTCACTGTGTAGTGGCTTTCTGCGGAGGAGAAATTGCGGGAGTGATAAGCCACTGGATGCAATAAGCCTGTGTTGGCGCAGACTTGGGACAGAACCGCGCCTAGAGCATAGGAAGAGGCGTCTGCCTCGATGACATAAGGGAGCTCCAGATTCAGGTGCTGCAAAATAGGAGCCGAGGTAAATGCGGTTTTCATAGCGAGGAAGGCCTCCTGTTGCAACGGGGTCCAAACGAATGGACAGTGAGGACTGGTGAGTTTAGTCAACGGCGCCGCAATTGCCGAAAACCCCGATATGAATCGCCTGTAGAAATTGGCGAAGCCAAGGAAGGACTGGAGCGCTTTGACTGTAGTGGGGACGGGCCCATCCAGAACAGCGCGTATTTTGGTGTGATTCATGGACAAACCTCCGGGCCGGGGGTGATGTCAAAACCCAAGAAGTCCACCTCTTGTGCATGGAAAAGGCACTTCTTGGGTTTGGCAAATAGAGCCTGAGAACGGAGTTGGGTAAGAACCTCCCGGATGTGTACCACATGTTCCTCGAGAGAAGGGGAAAAAATCTGAATGCCGTCTAAGTAGACGACGACAAAGGTGTCCATGATGTCATGAAAGATGTCATCCATAAAGTGTTGAAAGGTAGCGGGGGCGTTACAAAGCCCAAAGGGGGCATGACTGTATATTCAAATAAGCCATGCCGTGTACAAAAAGCAGTTTTCCACTCATCGCCCTTTCTAACACGGATTAGATTGTATGCACCCCGTAGGTCCAGTTTCGTGACGATTGTGGCATGGGTCAAACGATCAAGTAGTGGAGAAATGCGTGGAATTGGGTAACGGTTCTTTATGGTAATATGGTTAAGCCGTCTGTAATCTATACAGGGACGGAGGTCACCTTCCCTCTTGGGTAAAAAGAAGATGGAACTAGCCGCCAGGGATTTTGAAGGCCGTATGTGCCCTAACCGAAGGGAATATTGGTCTTCAGAGGGTGACAGGGAATAAATGCGTCCACAAGGCACAACCGCCCCAGGGACAAGATTGATGGGACAATCATAGGGCCTATGCGGAGGTAGGTGTTCAGCACAACCCTTATCAAAGACCTCTAGAAAGTCATGATATAGTGGGGGTACTTTAGTGGTAACGACACCTATCACATGTCTCGGTTGATCGAGATTCATGGCCTGTGGTTCTCCTAAAGACAACTGAGCCAAGGCACCCAAAACCTGGGATGGGGAAACAATGTCAGAGGTTGCGAGTAAACAGTTTTCTTGACAATGGGCCGACTCAAAGACAACAAGACCCTGAGACCAGTCAATAATGGGATTATGGATCCGCAACCAAGGGATACCAAGGATGAGCCCAAACTGGGGTGTGGTTATCAAATCAAAAGCAATGGTTTCCCTATGTGTGTCCCGAACAAGCAAGGTGAGGGGTGCTGTTTGTTGCCTAATAGGGCCTGATACTAGAGAAGTACCATCTACAGCATTTACTGGTTCGGGTGTTTCTTGTTTTGCACAGGGAGGTTAAGAGAGGCGGCCAGGGATATGTCAACGTAGTTCCCTTTAGCCCCTGAATCAATGACCAGTTGAACCTGATGTTTAATGTTATCTGCAGAATGTAACAGGGCATGTAGCAACATGGGTTTTGTGGAGCCTGGTAGTGGAAGGGTTGCGCAGGGGGTCAAAAACCGGCTCATCCGTTGCCCCGTATCTAGGGACGAGCCTTCTGAAAACCTGATGTATTGGGTTTAGGGCGCCTTGGACATTCCTTAAAGTAGTGACCGCCCAAACCGCAGTAAAAACGGGCATTGGCCTGTCTCCGCCGTTCTCTTTCTGTGGGAGTGATCGGACTGCGGATTCCCCCTATCTGCATAGGTTCGCTAGAAGAGTTAGCAGTAGTGGTAGTAGGGGAAAACGAGAGGGGTGTCCCCTTGTGGGTTTCGTTTCTTCGTTCTGATCGTCGGGCGTCTACCTGAAGGGCTAAATTGACAAGGTCAGGGTACTGAGCCGGCAACACGGGAACCACAGCCATGGCATCTTTCATGTGGTCGTTAAGACCCCTTTAGAAGACCAGGGCTTTCTTGTTTTCAGGCCAAGCCGTTTCTATGGACAATTGGTTACACCGTGTGATGTACTCGATAAAGGCGGTCTTCCCCGGAGTTAATACAAGTAGTTTCAAATCGCGGGTCTGTGCTTTGAGTATCAAACACCCTAGTCATTTCAGCGTCCAATGTCAAAATCATACAAAACAGGGCTATTACCCTCTAACAAAGGATTGGCCCAGGTAGCCGCTATGCTGCTCAGGTGGGATAAGGTAAAGGCTGCTTTAGTGGTTGAATCAGGGAAAGCCTGAGGACGACAGATGGTGTAGTTTGCATTGATTTAGGAAAGTGCTGAACTTCCGGGGATCACCCTGGAATTTCTCTGGAGCACCTAACGGAACGGAGTGGGCACATAAACAGGAGCGGGCTGGGCTGCCCCACTAGACGGGCCAGGTTGGGCAGGCGGTTCCTCAAACTCGGGATCAGGGGGCAAAGCATGACGCTCACGCGGCATGGCGTCCAAGCATTGATGAATGGCCGCAGTCGCAGCCGACATGTCACCTCCCAGGATGGTGATAGCCTGGACCAGAGCAGTCACCGGGTCCCCGGCTGAGGTATCCATAACCCAGTGGAAAAAAGGCTTCTCAGTCTGTCAAGATCTGAGGTCCACGTAGATTAATAGTACCTCTGTCCCCAAGCACCAGTCAGAGAGGACTCAATGGACTCGCTGACCGGTTATTGAGGCCACAGGTGGCAGGAACAGCAAACTCTGTATCCCAGGTGACTGCAAGGAAAAACAGGCATGTTAAGGTTAAACAAACAGTTGCACTCTGTCATAAACCAAAAGCAGGAAATGTAGAGGCACCTACCAATAGGGAGACCGAAGAAAGAATAGATGTCAGTTTGTTCCCCCCTTGTGTCTGAGATGTGGTGGAGACAGAATTGAATCAAAAGGGTTGTCCCCAAACCAAGACAGCAATGGGATGCCACCGTAGGATAGTAGGGGATAGGAGAGGTATTTTGATGGGGATCAGGGTAATCCAAAGGCAGGGCAAAGCAAAGGGTTAATGTCCAGAGCACCAGAATCCAAAATGCAAGACCCAAAGCAATCCAGTGTCCGTTAGGCAGAGTCACAGCAGTTCAAAGTATCAATCCAGTACAAGGCGCCAAATCCAAGGGAAAAAACAGGTAGCAATCCAGAAAGAATGAAGCCAGGTCCAGAATCCAGGATGTAAAGCAAAAGCAGGAACAAACGCCAAGCGCTGCGGGATGAACAACAGCTGAGAAGCGTAATACCGCATATCGGGAGTCTCTTTATACTTCCGGCTAGGAGTCACATGAGCGCGTGATCAGTGCGTGAGGGAAATCACGTGATATGAGAGCCAGCCTTGTGCGGCGGAGGTTATGTGAGTAGGAAGGGGAATCGCATGGCTGGGAAAGGGAACGGCTCTGCCCCTGCACACGTGACCGTGCTCTCTGTGCAGCGGAAGCCATGGAGGCCGGCTGCCGATGCAGATGCCATGGCAGTTGCCAATGCCAATGTTGCCAGCACGAGACTGCGGGAACCCCGGAAAACCCCCCACCGAGTGTTAGGCAGAAACCTGTGCAGTTCCCTCTGGGACCACTGCAAAAGATTTAAGACTACAGGTGTTTGGCAGTAAACCCACTTGGTAGCAGTCTGTACCACACAGATTCACTTGGTAGCTGTGGCTGAGCAGTCGGACTCCCCTCAAGAAGAGTTAGACAGTATGCAGAGTATTCACAATAGGTCAAAAGAACACAGTAGAACAAGCAAACACTGACCAGAGCTTGGTGTAAAAGAGATATAATTATTTATTTAAAACCACATCTAATAAAACACACAGGCACTAATATTAAGCAGTTCAAAAACACGGTCACTAAAAGATATACACTCCCTTAAAAGAATATTAGACAAGTCTTAAGTAAAGCCCCACTTATTTTCAGACAGCGGTGAGTGCTTAACGTAGATGGCACTCTAATAATTTGGTTTAAACAGGAGAGAAAGGCAGAGCATAAATTGAAACAGATCCCCACACTTTCAAAAGAACACAGCAAGAGAGGAAGGCAGAGTCAAACCGTGAAGTTAGAGTTCAGAAAGCCGGATCCACTTTAAGAGGATCAGAACTAAATGTGTCCAAGGTCACACGGTTGAAAAGTGCACAAAAGTCTCAAAGGTTCAGAAAGAGTTGGACCAAAAGAAAGGGACCAGTTAGATGGTCAAGGCGGCCAGCCCAGTCCAGAAGGTTAAGGGATTATTATTACCTTGTAGCAATCTTTAGAAAGGGAGGCCTGGTGGACACAGTACCTTAAAGTGGTGAAAATACTCCAGCGGGGGCAGTTGTTCCTGGCAGCGGATGCAAGTCGGTGCTTCTTCCGGGGGAAGAGAGGATCTCATCGGGGAGGAAGACAGGAGTCCGTTGCACTGCCAGGGAAGAAACCAGCCGCAGAGTTTCTCAGGTACAAGGAGCGGTCCGTTGATTTGCGGTCCAGTGGTAAGTGGCTATCCGGCTGCCGGGGTGCTTGGCACGGGCAATTCGACCACAAGACGTCCTGGGATGCGAGGAAAAGAAGGTAAACTGGTTGTGCCCACCAGTCAGGGGAAGAAGACTCTTCAGCCGGGAGATCTTCTCTGTCGTCGGGAAGTGGTGAGTCGGTTCCGCAGGGCTCCACCGGTGGTGTCGTCGTAGCAGGTCGGCTCAGCTTCTCCCTCGTCGGATTCTCAGGTCCTGTGGCGACTTCTGAAGTTCCAGTCCCCAAAGCCCTGCTTTTATACAGCACACCCCCATTCACTCAGCCTAGCTGTCAATCAAACATGCTAAGTGGTGAGCCGGACGGCTCACCAGTTGGGCCAATCACACAAGAGTGCGACTTGAGTTACCAAGGTAACTCAGTCCAGGGTGCCTAAACCGCCTCCCCCACCCCCTGTGGTACAAAGACAGAGTGGCACCACTTTTGGAGGCTTCTGTGGAGATGCCCGCCAAAAAGTGGAACAAAGGGCTCGACTTGGGTTGGAGTCACAGAAGAGAACACAAACGCCATTTTAGAATCGAGTCCTGGCAAAAAATACCAACCGGCGAATTAATATTAAAAAAATAAACCAGCGGTATGTTCGAGGCTATGAGAATTAAATAAAGTTGGTAGCCTCGAACAATGGGAAAATCCCATAGAGATATATTTGCGGTCGAATATAAAAAGTAGTATCCACTGGCACCAGCCAAAACTCGATCAGGGGGGACGAAGACGTGCCCCCTCGACTAACAGAACCCGGGGCAATCGAATTGCCCCGACCAGTACGTCCACAATATGATGGTTTGTACTGGTTTCTGTTCATAATTTGGGACTAGTAAAGCCAATGGTGACTTTACATGCCCTGGGAGACAGTAGTCAGTCCCAGGGTATGCAGTCTATGGTGGGGTGTCACTATGACACCCCTGTGTCACTGCACAGAGGGTGCTGTGTAACACACATAGTAAAAACACATAAGACCCTATGGAGTAAAGGACCCCATAGCCTATAAAACACATTAACAGTCAAAGGAACACCACAAATCATGTCCAAGAGTGGGAGAAAAAGAGTCTCACTCTTGGCAGGAGAAAAAAAACAAACTCCAGAAATCCAGCAAAGCTGCTGGGGGACTCACTAGGTTAGGAAATTCAGCCTAAACAGAGAATTCTCCCTAACACTGAGGAACAGTGAATTTCATGGTGAGCAGTGGTCTCGGGCTGCGCCTGCATAGAGAATGCACCCGAATGCCAGGGCAAGGTGGGAGGTGTGCAGGCAGTCTGGGCACAAAACAAGGTGAGAGTATGACAACCATGTCTAGCACTTCCTGCACACACTGGGCTTTTCCCTCAACTTCAGGAAGTCCCCGATTGCACATCTTCACAAACGCTCAAGTTCATCGAAGTGGACTAGGACTCACCCATAGGCAAAGCGTTTTCCCCCAAAGGCCTAGCTTTCAACATCAACAAATTTCAGAATGCACAAGCTTTGCTGGCCATCAACTTTTTCTGGCATCCTCCATATTTCTGGTGCTAGAGGCAAGACTGAGGATGAGATTCCTAGAATGGGGCCTCATGTCTCAGTGGTCACAGTTGGTGAGCAGCATGACGGACCAGTGCTTGTCCAGCAAGGGGAACTTGATGAAAGGAGAACCCTTATGGCAGCCCTGCCAGATGTGACAATAGTGGCGGATGCCTCACTGAAGGGTTGGGGCATGCACATGAACAGACTCATGTTAAGCAGACTATGGTGCCAAGCAGATGCTAAATTCCACATAAGCCTTCTGGATTTGTTGGCAATCAGACTGGCACTGATGGCCTTTTTGCCCACGATGCCGGGGAAGACTGTCCTGATCATGACGGACAACACAGTGGCTGTACACTACCTCAACAAGAGAGGCGGCGTAGGATCGGCTACCACTGTGCAGAGTGGCAATGCAACTCTGGTTTTGGGTGTTGTAAAGCTTAATCTCCTAGACAGCAATTAATCTAGCCGGGGAGGAGAACACGTTGGCAGACACCCTGAGCATGCAGGGTACAGTCTCCTATGAGTAGGAGCTATGTCAGGAAGTCCTTACAGAGATCTTCACCTTCTGAGAAACCCCACTAGTAGATCTGTTCACAACCAGCTCCAACAAGAAGCGTGCGCTGTTATGGTCCATGGAGTTCGCTGCGAGAGGAGTACTGAGGAATTCCTTTGTAGTGGACTGGAACTATCAATTGCTATATGCATTCCCACCAATTACCACCATACCTCATGTCATCAGGAGGTTGACGAAGTTTGGCACAGCTATGATCCTGATGGCCCCAAATTGGGCCTGGAGAACATGGACCTTCTAGACTTGGCCATCTGCTCTCCACAACGCCTGCCAAAGAAAGCAGACCTACTCTCGCAAGGAGGTTTGATCCTCCAGCCCAATGTCAGTACACCCAATTCCCACAGTTGGCTGCTGTGAGGATGAGGTACAGAGAATGGGACCTTCTGGAAGATGTCATGGAGGCGGTGCTAGTGTCCAGAAGGCCAACAACCAAGGCTCTTTACCGCTGCAGATGGAAGAGATTTTGCAGCTGGCGTAGACCTATGAGTTGGATCCTTTGTCATATGACATTTCTGCTGTACTCTCTTTTCTGTTGCGCTCTGCGAGACATGGTCTTCAGTTGGCTACAGCCAAGGGGTACTTGACAATGCTTTATATTTTCAAAAGAATGCCAGTCCAAAGCCCCTATTTTACAGTGCCTCTGGTCATGCTGTTTCTTAAGTAGCTGACAAACACTTTTCTTCCAACACCTTTCGTGGTGCCGGATTGGGACCTGAACTTGGTGCTGACATTTTTAATGGGCACACCATTTGAACCAATGCACTCTTGCCTGATCAGGCTTGAAAGACCTGAAGGACCGCCTGCCTGGTAGCCTTTACATCAGCGCACAGAGTGAGTTGGCTCCCAATTCATACAAACTATCTTTCACCATCTTCTACAGGGATAACGTGACCCTGCGAGTCTGTCCGTCCTTCCATCCCAAGGTCGTGTCTGAATTTCATTTACCACAAAAAATGAACTTACTGCTTTTACCCTCTTCTTCCTCCTGCCAAAGAAAAGGATAGGTTACACAGATTGAACCCTAAAAGGGATTTGAGCTTCTACATTTCAATAAAATGAAACTTAAGAGTAGAGTACCAGCTTTTTGTTGGATATGCTGGTCATCAGATAGGGAAAGCCATTTCTAAACAGACCATATTTAGAAGGATTGTACTGGTAATCTCGGAATGTTACAACATAGGCAAATCCGTCCCGGAAGGACTGAGGGCACACACCACTGGGGAGTGGGAATTTTCTCAGCTCTGCAGAGGGGAGTATGCATTGTTGACATTTGCCAAGCAGTGGAGTGGTCTTCCCTCCATACACTCACTAAGCATTATTCACTGGATGCCTGTGACGTCAGGGTGCCGGATTCGGCAGAGCAGTAATACAAAATGTTTGTAAATGGATTGTGATGGGAGTGATTCTTTTCCTCCTCCTGGAAATACACTGCCTATGGAAGTTATCGAAGATGATGAATTTGTGGGTGGACGCAATGCATTAAAAGAACAAATTACTTGCCCCTGGTAATGTTCTTTCTGATGGATGTTCCTCCCATGCATTACTCCTCACCCTCCCAACCAGACCCTCAATTTAGAGAGCTAACTGCTTGTACAAGTCTCTCCTTCTCTGCCTATGTTAAGTTGCAAAATACATTGTTTGAGAGGTACAAAACACAATTCCCCAACACGGCTTAGTCAGGGGAAAAATGGGAAAACTGTGGTCATGGAACGCTGTGCCGGGTATTTTTCTCGACGTTGCATCCTGTCCTGAGGCCGATGAACATCAAGGGCTCTCAATACTGAAGCCAGGCCGCACCATCTGGAGGAAGAAAATGTTTCTGGAATTGTGCTTCCGCCACAGAATATATCTAAGATGAGGAATCTGTGGAAAGAACATCTATCAGAAAGAACATTACCAGGAGTAAGTCATTTGTTTATCTATTGTTGCTTCTTTTAACCTTTCCTGACATTTTGATGCTGATGATTCTCAGATCTTTCTTTTTCTTTCTCTTAGTCTGTTCATTCTATTCACTTTGCTGATCTTCTTGCTAAGTCTTGTATGAATAGCCAATGTATTCATCTCAACTCCTCCAAAACGAAAAGATTATTTTTTCATGAAAAATAAATTATTAGTCTGGTGAATAGTGGGAAGCAGTTGCTCATCGGAAGCAGCCATTCTCCAGTGGTGCGGTTTGACGAGTTAGTGAATCAGTGTGCTAGTGATACAGCTATTTAGATGAGAGGATGCAAGAGGGCGTGAGTACGCACTAGGTTTATTTCCTCTGTCGGACCTGTGTGTCAAGTTGGGTGCTACCCTTTCAGAGCCACTGCTGGGGTCTTGAACTAGGAGTTCACAGGAAACCTGCCATGAGTGCCGTGGCTTGTTGGAGCCGTGACCTGGATGGCAAGTTGTATCCCTGTTACTCACAGAAAGAAGAAGACCAAAGAAGTTGAGAAAGTTATCCTCACCCTCAAACCTTCCAATTGTCAAGGCGACCCATGTCCAGCCCAAATTATAAAAGACGCTGCCCGTGAACTTTCCCATTTCATCACAAAACTTATAAACGCTTCATTCACACCAGGCACCATACCTAGTAACCTGAAACATTCCTGGGTCCTTCCCCCTCCTCAAAAAGCAAACCCTCGACCCCTCCATCCCAACTAATTACCGCCCCATAACCACAGTGCCATTCCTACTTAAAATCTTGGATAAAGTAGCATATCTACAAATTCAGCACCATGTGGAATAAAACCACCTCCTAGGTGTTCGTCAGTCTGGCTTCAGACCTCAGCATGGTACCGAGACTGCACTCCTAGACCTCAGGGCACAAATAGACACTCTAAGAGACAAAGGTAAGACGGCACTCCTACTGCTCCTCGACCTTTCAGCCACGTTCAATCTGGTGGACCATTCAATACTTTGCAACCACCTTGGCCCTCATTACAACCCTGGCGTTAAGGGGTTAACGGCGCCGTAAAAGGTGGTGGCTCCATTAACCCCTTAACGCCTGATTACAAGGTCCCTTTGCGGGTTGGCGATTTTAACGCCTGCTTTTTGCAGGCGTTAAAAACCAACCCGCAAAGGGACCTCGGTGCTAAGTACGGTGCCGCAATTTGCGGCACCGTACTTAGTGCTTTCCCCATTCCCATTGAGCCCTATGGGGCAAAAATGGGAATGGGGAAGGGCCATGGCGGCATGGGGAATTACCGCCCCGCCAACCTAGGAATGGGGCGGTAATTCCCCATTCCGCCATGGCGGAGTCGGTAAGTTACCGGCATGGAGCATGGTGCTATTAGCACCATGGTCCAACGCCAGGGTCGTAATGAGGGCCGTTGTCTCCGCGGCCTGCTTCTCTCAGGAGGCAGTTGTTTGGATCCAGTCCTTCCTTGATAACAGGACAATGCAAGTATTCTCTCCTCTAGCAGCTGCGGACCCCGCACCCATATCATGCGGTGTACCCCAAGGCTGCTGCGTATCGCCCACTCTGTACAACATCTTCACAAAGCCCCTTTTCGATGATCTAGAGGGTCTAGGTATCACCTACCCTAATTATGCCGATGATACACAGATCCTCATCCCGTTGATGGGAGATTATGGCAAGGATTTGGCCTTGCCTCATCATCCAGGCGTGGATGGCCTCTCACGGGCTATGCCTGAATGATGACAAAACAGAACTCCTCATTCTAGGTACACCATCCAACATTAAAAAACTAGGTCCTAACTACGCCTCCCTCATAATCGGCAAGAATAACATTACTGTGGCTAAAATAGTTAAAACTCTTGGCTTCTACATAGACTGCACGCTCACCTTTGGTAAACAAGTAAATGCTATGGCCTCAGCCACATCCTACACTTGCAAGCTAATAAGAGCAGCCATGCCCTTCCTTTCACCCAATAACTGCATCACTTTAGCGAGAGCCCTAATCTTATCCAAATTGGATTATTGTAATGCCTTATATGTAGGCAGCAACAACTACATTACATCCAAAATTCAGGCTCTTCAAAGCAATGCCCTGAGAGCTGCCTTAAGTCTCCCTAAAAATGCCCATATATCTGATTTTAGGAGATCCGTCAATTGGCTCTCCACAAAAGATAAAATCCTTCTCAAAACTGCATCTTTGACACATAAATGCCTTATCCACGCAGCCCCACAATACCTCAAAGACAGATTCATTAGACAAACAGACTCTCGCCCCCTAAGAAAAGCTAACTTGAACCTCCTACTAGTACCTAGATTTAAGCTCACTAAATCCGGTGGTAGTAGTTTCCCTGTTAAAGCAGCACAATATTGGAACTCCCTTCCCCCTGCTTTAAGGGAAGATCTACCCTACCCACAATTCAGATATAGTCTCATTCACTGGCTAAAGGAACATGACGTCTGACCCTACCTGACCTGCATCCTTACTAGGATCTATTGTATATACAAGACTTCACTGTTTTTGCTATATTTATGTGCCTCAAATTTATTCTTGTTACTTATTGTATTTACCTACTCGCTCTGCCTGTTGTTTCATGCATACAGCATTGTAACCTTAGCTGTATTTTTCCTGTCAACTATGTAACTTAAGCTTAACAACCCTCTTTATGCTTTCACGCCCGAATACCTCTGGGTCTGGTGTGCAATATAAATAATAAAACAAACAAACAAACACAGTGAAGTGCTGCATACCTCCCACATTTTTGGAGAAGGTCGCAGTGCTTGGGCACAGTGCTTGGTACGTATAAGTTGGTATCTACAAGTCGACACCCTGAGATACCAATGACTGGCCACAGTGTGCCATGCGGCTCAGCAGCTCAGTGACTGCAGGGAGGAAAGACCCTTTTGAACTGAGTCCACTATTGCTGTTTCTGGTTCTTGAAAACTTCAGGACAGTTTATTACAGAAAGGTAGTAACTTCAAGTTCTTTGTGCTCTTAAGAAAGTATGCGATTTGTTTGCTTTTAGATATTCAGAAGAATTTGCATTTGTTAGCCTGCTGTAGGTGTGCCTTCGCAGACCCGGGCCAGGTTTTAATTCGACCTTGCAATTCCTGGAGGCATTATAGCACGACGTGAGTGCGGTGGAGATTGTAAAAGCAGTTTGGCGGTAAGGTAGTCTGTTTGCCTTACTGGTTGGCAATAGTCCTTGACTTATAATTGCGCTCAGAGTGTTCTAGCAATATATTTGTTGCTGTTCTGGAATCATTGTATGACTGGCGAATCGGTAGAGGTGACATGACATGGTCAGGATTTTGCCTGCTAATTCGGCTCACATCTCGGACCAAGAGATGTTATTAGCGATCAGCCTCCTGCTGCCTGCATCTCCAGTTGATGTTGCCTCTGCCAGTGTGGGCACTCTGCCTGCTGTGGGGTGTAATGCTCTAATTCCCTCATAATTTGCATATCCGTTGTCCGATGTCCTCTTATGGAAAAATCACTGATTACATTTCTGTGTCAGCATCATCCGCTCCTGGAAATCTTGAACCTTGTATCTCCCATTCAATTGTGGGATCTCTACCATTAGATTCAGCTCCTGCATTTCCTATTGTTGATTCTGTGTCTGGTGGGCGGGATATTGCATCAAGGACCTTATTCGAATCAAATAACCAAAGCATTATCTCGTCCTTGGTGAACTCGCCTCTGAACATTTCCCCTTTACAGCAGACTCATTCCTTCTCTTCTTCCTCACTTTCTTCTACGCCTGCGAATTAATTTTCCTCCACGCAGGCTTTCGACATGTTTAAGGACGTGGACAACAACCTCGAAGCAGGACAGAAGGGATATGCTGAGTAAGATCAAACACGTTTTAAGTGCCTTGCTCTCTTTGTACAAAAGGACCAAGTTAGAGACCAAGTCTCATTCTGTAATCCTGGGGAGTCTTCTGTATAAATGTAGTAATGCAATGATTTAGAGCAATTTGAAAGACTTGGTAAGTCAGTGCCATTGTAGCGTCCCTCCAGAGAAACCCCCCCCCCCTAAATAATGTGGAAGCGGAATCTGCTGTTATTGCTAAATGTTTAAATGTGGGAATGAAACATAACGCAATCAAATTGCTGATCTGGCTCTGGGTGGTTTTTTGCCAGGGGAACAAAGGACTGATTCTCATATGCCCAGTTTTCCAATTACTTTTGTTCCAGTGGACAGTGTTCCTCTCCCGTTTTGTCAGACTGGGGAGGTTGGTAATAATACACTTATGGAATTCCAATCCCCTTGGTAGTTATCCAGTTTGGAGGTTATAACTGTTGCAGATGAGCCTCGTCGTCCATTAGTGACAATGGTGTTGCAGGTTGTATTGTATTTGGGGTTGCAAAGGTGGTTATTCCTCGGGGGCGCGGAAGCAGAGTTTGAACAACAAAAGGGGCGGTAAGTATGTAAGAAGACAAAAAAGTGCTCCTTAGTAAACACACTAAACAGGCCACAAAATATTTCTGAATAGTTTTTAAAGCGTCCGCTGGTTAAAAAGGTCTTTGAAGGCAAGGCCAAGGTGGTTAATGAGGAGCTTTGCACAATCCTTCCAGTGTGATGAGGACAAATATGGTTGGTGGGGAGGGAGTCAGGGTGGTGTAAATGAATCAACATAATGTCAATGTAGTGTCTGCTAATATTCTGGATCTTAGGAGGCCAGAATGTGTAATCCGTGATGATCGGCTTCCCTCAAGTAGTGGTTTGGTGGTTGACCTAACGCAATTGGGTTTAGCGATCAACTGTGAGAATCCTGCTTTTTTGCAGGCGAGGTCGACTGGACTGCAACATTTTTTATTTTTTACCTACTGTAACATCTTGTTTGACAAACTGTATCTGTAAAAAAATCATTTTTACCACTGCCTTCGGAGGCAGCACCGGCCACTGAAAGATTTGTGCCTACAAATCCATTTCTAAAAAGTAATTAACTTGATTCCAAACATTCCAATGGCTTCCAATACTGCCACCAAATGTGCATTCTTCTCAATTTGAACGCGTTTAGTATCATAAAGGGCTCTAAGGGTTGTGAGCAAGCAACTGTTGCTTTTAAGGACCGCTACCCAGTTTGCCCTGAGGGGCTGAGAAATTTGGACCATTTGAGTTCCGTGAGCAATAGTACAGGTCCAAATAAAGATCAAGAATTTAGAATCTTGCTCGAGAGTTTTCTCCCGGATAACAAACATGTAGTGCTGAATCACAAGGTTACTCAACGCTTTTCCATCCCTTGGGGCCTTATCTTTCCCGGACATTGAGCAGATTTATTTCTTTGACCTTTTTAGAACAGATCCGGTCAATGTATATTTTGGATCTAGATTGATCCTGGACGCTGCCATGAAGGATCAAAATACTGTTTGCATCTTTGGTTTTGATATTACACCCTATATGTATAGGGGTTTTAATCGAATCCGAAGTGTAGAAGGAGGCATTTCTGTGATCATGCCTAAGGACATTATTGCTTTTGATCAGGGGTTGAGTTCAACTAGGTTCGATATAACTATTCCCTAGTAAAACCAATGTGGCCAATTTGCCAAGGGACTGGTCTTGGATCTCAGGTGCATTACATGGAAGCAATGGTGCAGGTCCTGTGCAGTCATCCTAACATTAAGACATATGATATGTTTTTTTTATCTTGGAATACCCGTAGCCACATTCGCTTGTTTACAGACCCGGCAGTGAATTACCTTTTTAAAACAAACTCAGTAATTAATTTACAAGAAACCTGGCTTATTAATGCACCCCTGATAGATGTATTTTCCTATTCCTTCTAACCAACTGAAAAGGGACGATCTGGCCATGTTGATGTCTGTTTTGGTGTATTGGCAACACATATTCGAATTTCACTCGATTCTATAACTGGCATTCCGGTTTTCAATGTATATTGGCATGTAGGTCTTGGCAGCATAAGTAATTTCGTAGAGGAAATTATGGGTTGCATTAATCAATGGTTGGACACTTGGGAGAGAGGAGTTATTTTTTTTGGTGACCATAACTCATCATGTTTGCCTTTTCAATTAACAGTGGGAGGTGGCCCAACAAAAGAAGGGAAAGATCTAACTGCCAGCGCCACTCAACCCGGGACTACACATTTGTTAGTCAAGGTCTATCGCAGAGATGTCTCCACTTAAATATTTGCCCCACAGAATTCAGTGACCATTGCGTACTATCAGCTGTTTGGACTGGGGGAAGTTACGGGTTTAGACCCAAGTCCTATTACAGCTTGTCTGACAGTGAATGTGGCGGGCAATAGAATAAAATTTGTGTGAATGTTTCATCCGTGTCAAGAGTTAATTCCACTATCGCCACGTATGTCAATTTCCGACACATAAGCCAGCCATTATCATTGCTTTTCAGTGGACAATCTTGAGGATTCTGTTAAGTATCTAATTATTCAAAGCCTGTCCATGCAGAAAACAACCTCTAGTGAGATGAGAAGGAAACACGTGCTCCAATATGACTGGTAAGGTTGCTGCACAAAAAAGAACTCTGAGGGCTGCAGTCAGAGATGTTAACAGATCTTCTGAACTCTCCATACATGTAAAGTCTAGGTGTACCCTAAAACTTAATCAAGCATACACAAATTGGTAAAAAGGTCACAGTTTTTTAGGGGTCAGTGTGAGGCAGAACATATGCTTTCTAATTTCCCGCCCTTCTGGCAAGTAATAAATGGTCTGGAGAATCTCGATTTTTGAGGTCTATTAAACCCTATTTCTGAGCAGACCTGGGAGTCCCACTATCCAACCCTCTTTCCCTGCCTACAAGGCCTGTTGGGAATTTGAGTCAGAACTTAGGATTGGTGACTAGTGACAGGACCCTACCTGTTAACTATGTAGAAATTGAGGAAATGATAAGGAAAATCACGTCCTCAAGGGCCCGTGGACCAAATGAGCTTTCCAATTTGTTATTTAGAGGTTGGCCTGAGCTATGGGCTATGATTGTGGTGACATTATTTGAAGAGATTGTCTGTTAGCGGTTTCCCTCCTCTTGGTCTACTGCCTTTGTCATGCCTATTTTCAAAAAGGGGTTGACAGCCGACCTGCTTAATTATCGACCTATTGCCATCCTTGATGCCGCCAGCAAGGTCATTTCGGCATTGCTGTTGGTGCATCCTGAGGAATGGCAATTGAAGATGGGGAGGATCTCAAAATGTCAGACTGGGTTCCGTAAACACCTGGGCACTTGCATTAATGGTAAAATAGTCATAGGGTCCCTTCTGCGAGTACGAACACGGCTAAATTACGGTTCTTTGGGAAGGCACCCATTCGAGAGTCCGCAGCCACACTTTAACTCACTGTACCTTTCACTGAAGGGAAATATCCATTTGCATATCAGTCTTTGTCCCGCCCAATTGGACAGTGCAGCCTCTCGTGCTTGTTAATCACCCTCATGAGATCACCACAGATGGGTACCGTCCTCAGGGATGTAATCGGAACATGCTCCCTCCGGTACAGCCCCAAGCTCCCGCTGGGGTCCAGCCCTTGGGTCCAGCTCAGCCCTTGGCTCCCACGCCCGCCCCAATCATGGCAGCTCAGCCCCCTCAGCAGCCCCCAGCACTGCCAGTTAGCACGCCACAGCTTCCCACAGCCAGCACTCCTCCTGCACCCCCAGATCTGCAGGACACAACTGCGGACACAGACGAGGAGGAAGATCCGGACACACCATTGTCGGCTAAAGCATTCCATGAGAGGCTGGCAGGTCTGGCTGAGTATCTAGTCCTACCTCAGCCCCAGGCGGCGCAACCCAAGGCGGGGGTCCTGGCCAAAGTACTGACACTTCGCCTGGCCATTAGAACCGGCATCACTCTTTGAAGGAAGTAGAATCTCTAGCCAAAAAGGTCTGGGTCAAGCCACACTCCACCCAGCCCACTAATAAGTACCTGGACGCTAAATACAGGCAGACGGAAGGGGATTCCCTCTTATTGTCAGTGCACCCCCAGACACATTCCTCCTGTTACAGCAGCATCGCTATACTCCAAACCGCAGTGTTCCTCAGCTGCATCCACTTCGGCACTCATGGGCAAGGAGGAAAAGCTTTTGGAGGCATTTGGTAAAAAGATGTGCTCAAATACCATGCTCCACCTGCGTTAGGCCAACACCGACACCATGTTGGCAGCTGTTAATCAGAAGTTGTGGCGGGAGATTGCAGATTTCCTTCCAGAGCTCCCTGCCCACAGCCAGGCAAGGTTCAAGGCTGGGTTGGCAGAAGCCAAGATTGTGTCCCAGGATATACTACAATCTACAGTGGCCCACATTGACACCTCAGGCAGAGCCATATGTATTGCCACCAACATGAGGACGATGGCTTGGCTCAGGGCAACGAAATTCAACCTGGATGTGCAGGAGCGCATCCTCGACATGCCCTTTGAAGGGGGAGACCTGTTCCACCGTATAACAGACGAGGAACTAGACAAGAAAAAGAATAGCTCCCAGACAGCTAAATCCTTGTCTATCTTAACTAAGTCCACACCCAAGACGTACAGCCAGGCTCACCAGCGTTCGGACAAGGGTCGGTCCTTTGGAGGCTTCAGGGGCTTCCAGAAGAGGCACCCAAGGCAACCTGACAGGTCCTCAAGCCAACACAGGCGCAAGCGGCACATGGCGGCTAAAAAGGGGTTTTTCCAGTCCTCCTCCTCAGCACCAACCTCAGACGGTAAGAAGTTGTGATGGGTCCATCCAGATTCACGAGTCTCCGGTGGGGGGCAGCTAGCCCTTCACGTACACTCCTGGCAGATAAGGTTTGTGGACCTGTGGATCTCATTAGTGTCCACGGGCTTACAGCCACCGATTCCTCCGTTTCCTCCTTCCTCACCTGCGCTCCCGCAGATTGAGACAGCAGGGTCTTTACAAGGTTAATGAACGCGGTGGTGGCTCTACGCACTGCACAAGGCCACCACATTTTTCCATACCTCGACGACTGGCTAGTCAGGGCGGACTCTCCGGAATCAGTATGCCACATGCCTACCGCTCTCATGCATACCCTATACGATCTGGGATTTTCTATCAATCTCAAAAAGTAACAGCTACTGTGACTCTGACATTTCTGTGTCTTATATGGGATACAGGACCGAGAGGATCTTTCCCTCAATGGACAAGATCAGAGCAATCAAAAGAGCTACGAGGCATTTCCTCAGCAGAACAGTAACCTCAGTCTGGTGGTTCCAGCACCTGCTGGGAATAATGGCAGCATGTCTCCTTGCGGTACCACATACGAGACTCAAGATGAGGAGGCTGCAGCTTAATTTCTTAGCTTCCTGGAATCAGGAGATGGGTTATGCTCGGTGGTAGGCAGGCCATTCTGGCAGCGTTTACCACAGGTCACCATGACCACAGACTCGTCCCTAGAGGAATGGGGGGCTACCCTGGACAACCACAGCCTCCATGGAATATGGGCTTCCTCAGAAGTAGCTTGAGTACATCAACTGGCACGAGATGATGGCCACCTGGCTTGCTCACAAGGCCTTTCTCCCCATGATCAGCAGCAAATCTGTCTGCATCCATACAGACAGCTTCACCTGCATGTATTACATCAACAAGCAGGGCGGTACCAGGTCCCCGCCTCTCTGTAGGCTTTCGATAGACATCTGGGAGTGGGCAATGTCGCACAACATTCACTTGTCAGCAGTTCACCTTCCTGGGTAAGCCAACCTGGAGGCGGCCAGACTCAGCAGACTGGGGATGGACAATTACGAGTGGCAGTTGAACGAAGATGTCCCCCAGGGGCTCTTCGGCAGGTGGGGCCACCCTCAGGTGGACCTCTTCACCACCAGTTCCAACAGGAGATGCCCACAGTTTGCCTCATGGCTGGGGCAGGGCAGGGACTCATTGGGCGATGCATTGCAGATCCCGTCGAACAACATGAACGCGTACGCTTCTCCCCCACTCCTTTGGTTCACAAGGTCATCTGCAGGATCAGGGAGTCTCAGGGCCTCAGGCTCATCCTGATAGCGCCATGGTGGCCCGCGAGCCCCTTGTTCTCAGAACTCCTCCGTCTGTCGGATCAGCCCCCGGTACACCTCCCGGTGGGCGCAGCCCACTTACTCCTCCAACAGGGAGACATAGTGGTTAACCCTGTTCCACAGAAGTTAGCCATCGCAGCTTGGTTCTTGAACAGGTTGCCCTGAAGCATGTGCACCTGTCGCGGGATAACCTGGCTGTCATACAGGGGGCTAGAAGGGACTCCACCAGGAGTCAATACAGGAACAGGTGGACTAGGTTTTGTCACTGGGCAGAATCAAAGAAGATTGATCCATTAACATGCTTGCTGGACGATGTTTTATCCTTCTCAGCGCATCTGACTCATTCAGGAGTGCACGTGGACACATGCCGGATATTTCTGGCGGCCATAGTGGGCTACAAGAACTCGGTGACGATATTTTCTCATCCTCCAATTCAGTGGTTAAGAAACTCCTTGTGGGTCTTACCAGGTTATATCCACCTATCAAATGACCACATTCAGTCTGGAACCTTAATGAAGTGCGCGCCCTGGCACATAAACCATTCGAGCCCATGGCATCCGTGGACATCAAACTGGTTACCATTAGGACGGCCCTGCTGGTGGGCCTTACATCAGCACGCCATATCAGCGAAATTCATTCCCTGGTGGCTTCAGAGCCCTAGACTACATTTCACTGAGACAAGGTGGTGCTCAGAGCACATCCCTCTTTTCTTCCTAAGGTTGTCTCCTACTTTCACCAAAACGAGGAGATAGTACTCCCAACGTTCTTTGCTGACCCGAATGATGAGGTTCAGAAGGTAGTGCACTGTCTGGATGGAGCTGGACAGGACTTGGAGCTTCCGTAAATCAGACAACCTATTCACATTCGGAGGATCAAAACCAGGTTGTCAAGCATCCAAGGCTTCTATAGCACGGTGGATGGTTATGGCCATCAAGGAGGCGTACGAGTGGCAGCACAAGCCTTTGCCAGTAAACGTGCACGCCATCAGAGCTAAGACCACAGCGGTAGCTTTCCAAAGACAAGTTCCTTTGCAGACTATCAGCAAGACGGCTTTGTGGGACACCCCCTCTGCCTTTTGCAAGCACTACTGCTTGGATGCCAGCGCCAGGTCGGACGCAGCATTTGGCTAGGCAGTTTTGAAAAACTTGTATTCTTAGGACAGGTAACTCTCCTCCCTGGGCTACATTCAGTTGTAATCGCCCATACAGTATGGAGGAAAGGGGACTATGGACTTAGTAGGAGTAAGTTAGTCACTACGGTGAATAACTTAAAATGACTGGACCAACAGGGTTCCCTATCTTGAAAAATCAAGACTTATCGGTTGTGAGCCAGGGCTGCGTATTGGCACCCACCCTTTTTAATTTGCACATGTGTGATGTTGGTGAATCATTGATTCCTGCTGCTTTTGCCTCCCCTAAGATCTGCAATCTAAATGTTTTGTGGTTGGCCTATGCAGACGATTTTATTATTTTAGACTGCACTCAAATAGGTTTCCTGCTCCTGATCACAGCATTTCTTAACTTTGCTAATGTACATTCTCCTAAGGTGACTCCTGAAAAGACAAAGGTAATGCAATGTACTCAGTGTAAAATTGCATAAAAGTATACTTGGCATGTCAAATCTACTCTGATTGAGTTGGTGGATAACTTTTATTTATTTGGGTTTCCCTATTTTGGCCAAACCATATAAAGACCAAATTGATAAAACAAATGCACAGAATTTGGTATTGATATGATATGAGGTGGCATTTATAACGTGCCTGTAAACAAGTGTTTCTAGGCGCGACAAGGCAAGGAGGGGGAAACAAAGGGAGGATAAAATAACAATCTTACTAGTCCTTGTGTCATTCAAATCTTGCAAGTGCAGGGAAGAGGGAAGGGGAGAAGTGCCAGCAGGAAGGGAAGGAGGAAGTGCAGTTAACTCACAAGTGCAGTCAGCGGGTGACTCGTAAGTGTAGAGAGAAGGGACTGTAGGGTTGCAGATACAGATCCTTAAGTGCTGGGGAGCCCAGAGGCAGTGCAAGGGCAACGGGACATGCAGGAGCCTGGGCCCGAGTTCAGAGGGTGACCAGGCGACCAGTGCATGGAGCAGTCCGGTGCATCAGCAAGGGGAGTGTGAGAAACCTGAAGGGTTTCCCTGAGTAGTGCCCAAGAATCCCTTATTCAGGTGGCCAGGACACGGCAATCGCTGTTGGATCCAGTTCTTGGGGGTGGACCAATGTGGGAGGATCACCTGGGTATTGGAACCCAGAGTTATGCTCAGGGAAATACCCCAGGTGAGACGCGGTATAGTGCTGGAGAAGGAGAGGAGGGTGAAAAATCTGAGGCTTTCATGCACTGTATTGTATCTGCCTCCCTTCCTTCCATTAGATCTCTCCTGCCCCGATCCAACATCCCCTCCATACGTAATCAATCCTCTAAGGTCCCAAACTGAGTGGCAGCCATAACGCATAACTCGCAGAATCCTTGTTTCACTGGTCGCCATCTCAATACTCACCATCTTTCTTCATCTCTTGCCCCTGATTATTATTTTCTGCACTCACAACCTGATGAGACAAAACACTGCGATTCCCACAATTCCCTTTGTCCATATTACGATCCCAGCTACTCCCGGTTACCCCGGAAACACTACCATTTTCCGAATTCTCACAAACCCCCCTACTTATTTCACAAACCTTCCTTATCCCCATCCTACCCTGTAGGACATGTACAACCGCCATCTCTTCCCTTTTCCGACACTCCTACTTTTCCCCAATGTAGAAAACTATGGACTGGCAATAAAACTGTGTAGATGACATGTCCCAACCCAACTGTCAGGCAGAGTCAGGCAATTAACTTGAATTATGCACACCTGACGGCCCTTCCTTTTCCCCACGGGGTAAGAGGTGGAACAAGAGAGCATAGTACTAGTAAGGCGAGACAGGCAAGCACGGCAGACAGCTCTAGGAAACACAGCAGTTCAAAAGAGGGAGAAAGGCAGCGGGAAGCGAGAGGGTGGCAAGGAGATAAGTGACCTTGCCCTTTTCGTCCCAGACCTGCTGAACCTTCGTCGAGGGGAATCTAAGACCGCAGACAATGGCCTCAGTGTCATGCTGCAGATGTCAACGGTACGCAGGGCCAGCCTATCTTGATAAGGCGGAGCAGAGGAGGCTCCCTCACCCGTGGTGCCAGCCATGACTCCACAGAAGCTAAAGCCCAGCAGTTAAGCGCAGCCAGTGAGTCGAGAGGGGAGAACCGATGAGAACCGGGCTGTGTTGAGTGAAAATTGCAGAGTGGCAAGTTTGAACATATTTCATTGAACTGTGATTGAACTGTTAAAGGTGGTTAAGGTGAGACCAGCTGAAGAGGGAAACCGGCACCATGTGGGTGCCAACTCGAGGAAAGCTGGTTACTCCCCGCTAGAATAGAACTACAGAAACCTGAAGGCCACAGGAAGTCCCCCAAAGGAAATCAAAGTCTATTGAGTATCGAGGAAAGCCCCATACATTCAAAAGACTTTTATTCGTGAATTTACATGAAAGCAAGGGAAGCGAGTCCCGAATTGTGGATGAAGGAAAGGGACGTGAATCCCACAAATATTTGAAACCAGTAGAGCGCTTTGAAAAGGCAATAGTGAACCCGGAGGAGGGGGACATAATCTAAAAGTCGAGAGAAACAAAGTGTTAAAGTGAACCCAGAAAAGGGAGGTCCACTGAACTGTTTGACAAAGACATTAGGAAACTAAGAAGGGTCTGAGCCCGGACGAGGGCGATCCGGGGTGAAGTCGTCACCCAAGTGCTGGCAGTCGAGAGAGGTCAGAGCCCGAACGAGGGAGATCCGAGGAGTAAAGCTATCACCCAAAGGTTAATGAGAAATGTATTAGAGCTGCAAAGGAATACGATTTGAGAAAGGGTCAGCCCAGAAGAGGGGGACCCAGGGATGAAACCGTTGCCCTTACCTGAACTTCGGATTACAGTTCAGAAGGGTCAGCCCAGAAGAAGGGGACCCAGGGGTGAACCCATCACCCAGCGAATATTGGGAAGGAACTTTTTGTTTTTGTTTTTCTTTGAATACACCAGGCCCTGAAGGCAAGAGACTTACAGAGGAAACAATACTTAGCCATCAACGGTCCTGAGAACAGCCATTGGAACTGTCGTCCCGTGCCGGAGAAGCCTGAGACTGTACTGTGCTCCAAGCTCCCATCTTATACCGTCTCTAAAACGGGGGGAAGCGAGACACTAGCCACTGCATCCTGACTTATCATTTAAGAACACTTCTTTCTTTTTTTTAGAACTATCCCACACCCTTTTCTGTATTAGTTGTAAGGTTTGGCAATAGTTTTCTTAGTATAGGCCCTTTTATTATTTGACTTCACGCCACTAGGAGTGCCTTATTTTGCATTTGATGGTCAATGCTTGCTCCCATCTTAGATTTAGGTTTAGATTAGGCGTTTATCCAACCCGCAGACCACTTTCATTCTTCAATAAACACTCTTGAATTTGGTCACTTGTGTCTGTCTTACTTGTGTCACCATGAGTTTCTCACAAAAGGAAGAGAAAAAGCGTAAGCGAAAAGGAAGATCTTGAGTTGCTTCTGGAACCGGAGGTGGTTCTGCTCATGTTTGAGGGAAGCAGGGAGGCTGTTCCAGAGGAAGTCTCCAGCCGAGGAGATGGATCTGCCCCCAACTTTCTGCTTCGAGAAGCGTCTGACCCTCAGAGAGTTGGAGGTTGATGATCAGAGAGCTCGAGAAGAAAACATTTTGGCAGAGAAAGTTGGAGGTAGAGCGGTCCCAGGCACCAGAAAGCCTTGTGGATGATGCAGAGGGTCTTGAAGTTGATCCTTGCAGCCACAGGGAGTCAGTGAAGAGATTTCAGAGCTGGAGAGATATGATCCCTGGGCTTGAGGCCATGGACAAGTCTTGCAGTCTTGTTCTGGATAAGTTTTAAAGGTCGAAGAGTAGAGGCAGGAAGATTTAGAAAGTGGCTGTTGCAATAGTCCAGCCTAGAGAGGACCAGAGCTCTGGAGACAGTGAGCTTCTGGGGGCAAGTGAAAAATGGAAGAATACCTCTGCGGTGGTGCAGCTGATAGTTTGATTTCTTAGAGATGTCAGAGATGTGAGAAGAGAAGGAGGGGGTGGAGTCAAAGATGACACCAAGGTTCTTAGCTTCACAGGAAGGAGCAGGAAGAGGGCCCAGAGTGGGTGGCAAGAGAGAGGAATAGAGGGTGCGGGTGTCCCAATGAGGATGATCTCAGTCTTACTGACGTTAAGGCCGAAATCATTGGTAGCACACCATTCCTGAATTGTGGCCAGACAGTCTGGTATGAGAGAAGAAGCAGAGGTGGCTAATGTGAGCCTGAAAGAAAGCTGAGTCTCAGCCGCATAACATTGAACATTGGAGCAAAAAGTAGCGATGCAGTGGGCAAGAGGTGCCAGGTAGTCAGTCGTTGAAGAGCCAGGGAGAGAGGTTAGACCCCTGGGGAACACCATAAGTAGAGAGATAGAAGAGAGGAAAGACCCCAGTTGAACCTGAGAGGGTGGGTCGGTGAGAAAGGAGGTCAACCGAGCCACAGCCTGATCAGTAATACCAAGGGTGTCGCACAGGCGATTGAGCAGGATGGTATGGTTGACTGTGTCAAAAGCATAGGATAGATTGAGGGGAATGGAGATTAGAGTCAAGATTGGAGAGCAAGTCTTCACATGTGTTCAGGAGAGCAGTTTCCATGCTTCTGGCAGCCCTAAAGCCAGACTGGTTGTCATGGAGGCAACCAACAGATTCAGTATGTAGATTATGCTGGGAGATGGACAGCTTTTCCAAGAGTTTGCGCAAGAAAGCAGTGATGGAGATATGGCAATAGTTTGCCGGAGAGGAAGGATGGCCAAGGGCTTCTTTGGAAGGGGGAGGGCTGCACAAGACAGTGCTTAAGCGGGAGGGGAAATTTCAAGTGCAAATGTGTGATTTCTGAAATCGGCCAAGGCTGGAGCAAGGGTATTGATGTGGTCCTTGATTGTTCTGGTCAGTAGGTTTTCCTTAATCCCTTCTCTGAGATTCTTTGAGGGGAAAAGTGCCCCTAAAATCTTATACGGGTAGGAAATCCAGGATTTATGGGTGTTTCCATTTTCTCTGGAAAGCTATATTTGAAAAAAGTTGTTGCGGTTACCAAATAGTACGCCTCTTGCTTTGATAGGGTATGAGTTGGGTAACTATTCTCTTAAAGCAAGGGCAAGCTGGAAATGTCTAAATGTTTATTCTAACACCCTAAATCCACCCAAGGACTCCCTCTTTGAAGATGTATGTTCAACTCTAATAAGGGGGATTGTTTTGTTAATTATTAAAGTTTCAACATTTTTACAGCAATCTTCTCGAACAAATTGGGTCATCTGGGGTTCAATTAGCTACAGTTAAATCTAAATGCTTTTACAATGACTGGGCTCTTACAATGGAAGAGATGCAATCATATATGTGTCCTTGATCATTTAAGTGGAGATTATAAAAAAGCTGTTGTTCTCGCTCCATATTTAACAATATATCCCCATATCAGAACCAGAGGTCATTTTCTGCGTTTTCGCTGGAACTTAATTCCAACCAGGGAGATCTTAATCCATTATGGGCAGTTGCATTCTGAGCTAACTATGTGTAGATTTTGTCAGGAGGGGAATGAAATCGAAACACTAAAGCATTTAATTACATCTTTCCCCGCATTGACAGCTAAAAGACTCATCTATTTTAAGTTATGTTGATTTATTTGCCTTGTCTGATTACGAATCTGTTTAACAGCTTTGTCTTTCGGGTATAACCACTGCCATTGTGATCACAGTGACTAACTACATAGACTCTTCGGCACTGGTATAATGCACTCTCATCACTTTATCTTGCATGAATTGTTAAGCTCGACTATACGGTTTATTTTCCATTTACTAACTGTATTTTAATGTATTGTATCATTGGAATTCGGATTTAACTTTGTTTTTACTCTGAAATGAAATTGTATATTGTGTTTTCTTAACATTTTTTTATTTTCATATCTTTGTAATCATTTTTTAAACTTTTTTTAATCAATTGTTTTTCCTAATTTTTATTTTTTTTTTATTTTTAAAGTGGATTTTTTTTTTTTTTTAGTTTACATTTAAACTTTTATCACACTTTCCGTTTCATTTCAATTCATTTCTTTTACTTTCATTTCGTCGTGACTATCTTTAAGTCCATCGCCTCCTAAGGTATATGTTTGTTTATTCACTTGATGTGTCCAGATGTTAGCGTGTTTTCTTCGGCTAGTTCGTCGTCTTTTTCTTTGAGGATTTTATCCAAAAAGTTTACACCCGCACATGAGAATCTGGGATTGTGTCCTTGAATAAAATAGTCCCATCGTTCCTCGTCATTGCATTGGGTAATTTTTGACATATACCTTGATGGCAATCGCTTTCTGTCCTTTGAAACGGCAGTGCAGTTCATCATGAGATGCATCGGTGTCTCTAGTTGCCACTCTTTTTGACAGAATCTGCAGCGCCCTTCATTAATGCCTCTTCCTCCAGTTCTGTTTTTATATTCGTTAGTTGGGTAAACTCCCAAACGGATTTTTAGTAGTGTTGCTCTATGTGTGTATGATGGAAATTTTACTAGATACTCTGGAAGCACGTTTCTTTTTCTATGTTCGACTGCCGTGTTTTTTATGTTCGTTAGCTTCATTTTAGCCTCTCTTGTTGCAATCCAGTCCTGTCTCATGAGCTTTTCTTTTACTTTGTTGGGGTTTGTGACCAGTTCTTCTTTAGATGAGTCCATTTTTGTTAGAACCTGCGACCATTCTCTTTTCCAATGGTTGAGGTAAGTTGAACTTTTATCTAATCCTTTGGTTGCCAGTAGTTTATAGCTCTCAGCCGGACTGGTTTCACAGATTTTTCTCAACAGGCATAATGATTTCCATTTCATTATGGCTTCAAGTGACTCGAGCCCCAGTTCCGCTCTTATTGCCACTATCGGAGTGCACCTTGGAAGCTTCAATACTGGTTTCCAAAATCCACTTTCCAGTTTCGACCATATTTTATATGATAGATTCAAACCAGCTTCACTCCCATATGCTAAGGAGGGCAGGACTTTTTGAACATAGAACATTCTTACCGGTGCCAATGAAAATTTTCCATATTTACCATCTAGGACCCTTCCTTGTGCGCTTAGATTTCTGACTTTTGCAAGCAGAGTTTCTTCCCAGCTCTTTTCCACTGTAGAGGCGTTGAGTCCGACACCTAAGTATTTTATCGTCTGTATTCGTTCAAGAGGTTCTCCTGCTATATCCCAGTTAAATGTTTTCATTATGGCGTTGTTCTTGCCGTTTATAGTCAGAATCTTTGATTTTCCCACGTTGATCGTCAGGTCATTTTTTTGCATGTAGGTTTGTAGGTTATTTATGAGTCGTTGCAGCCCGATTCTGGTTTCATCTAATATTACTATGTCGTCTGCATAGCATATTATCGCCACTTCCTGGTTGTTTATTTTCGGACTGAAATGTCTTGTGCATGATGTTATTTCTAGAATGTCGGCTATAAACAGTTTGAACAATGTTGCTGCAAGCGGACATCCTTTCTTCACACCCTTGTTGATTCTGATGTTGGCCGTCAAATCCCCTCGGTCGTTCACTCTGATTTGGGTGGTCGTATTTTGATGTAACGCCCTTATTGGGTTCAGTAATTCCGCTGGACACGACCAAGATTTTAACTTTTCCCATAGCTTTCTTCTGTTTACGGTATCAAATGCTTGGCTTAGAACAATAAAAGCCAAATGAAGTTCTTTTTTGAACTCTATTGCGTTGGTTTTTAGCATTGATATGATAAAAAGGTTTAGATCAGTTCCTGTTCGCTTTGTGAACCCTGTTTGGCACGGGTCGATGACGTTATTCGTCTCTGCCCATTTTGTCAGGTTTTTCTGTAAATCTGCTGCAAAAAGCTTTCCTGTTGTTGCTAGTAACGAGATAGGTCGATAATTTGTAGGCAAATCTCGTTGACCCTTTTTATATATTGGCACTGTTATGCTTTTTGTCCATGTTTCTGGGATCTTTCTTTGCAATACAATTTTTGTGAATAAGATGTTTATTATCACTGCCCATGATTTTGGATCTTTCTTCAGGTGGATATTCGTTAACCCATCAGGCCCTGCAGCGGAGGAGTCTTTTAATTTCCGAATTGCGGTTTCAATTTCCACCTCGTCCATCATTTTCATCCAAGCCTGTGTTGTTATCTCTTCAGGTAAGTCCACGTCGTCAGCTCTAGCAGAGAAGACTTCTGTGTAATGTTTTATCCAATCATTCTCAGATACTCCACATGTTAGTCTACTTTGATGGTTCAGGGTACAATTGTTTATTAGGTCCCATGTTTCTCTGGTATTGGACTTTTGTAGGGTCTTTAGCATAGATTCCCCTTGCTCTTGAAGTCGTCTGGTTTTGAAATCTGTGAGCCAGGGTTTATATTGATTTCGGCATACTTTGATGTTCCTTTGTTTATCTATATTTGAGTCTTTTTTTCTTTTTTTACAAACTCCTATTTCCTTTCTTAGTTGTTTCCTCCTTTCTACTAGTTCTCTGCTGTATTTGTGCTTGTATGTTATTGCGTCAATTTTAAGTCCTGAGCTCGTTATTTTGTAGGCTTCTAATAATGTTTCATAATTGAGGTGTCCCGTCAAATTTTTTTCTGGTTCGACGAAGACCTCTTTCAACGATAGAATGTTTTTCTTTGTCAGCCTTATTCGATTTGCCGACGGATTTAAGGCTAGGTTAGTACTGTTCCCGTAAGATTTTAGATTTTTCTCTCTCCTCCATGATGTTTTAAGGATGTTATGATCACTGTCATTTTGAAGTAATATTTCAAAGTTTTCTATTTCCAACATCAGGGGTAAAGAGACCCACATGTAATCTATTGTTGTCGATGCTTGGCCATTCGACCACGTTTGTTTACCTGGAATATCGCCACGTGTTTGACCGTTTAACATATGCAGGTTAAAACCTTTTGCCATCTGTGCCCATCTGGCCGCATTTGAGTTCCCCATCTGTAGTTCTTCTAACCGCGGGAGCCCGTTTTTTGTCAGGCATTTTATGTTTAGGTCACCACATAAAATTATTTGACAATTTGAATTCTGTTCCCTTCTTTTGACTATTATGTCTGTTATTGCTTGTAGAAACTGGGTGGTGGTTGTTCCTGCTGGGTTCCAGTAGACGTTTATCACCAATAGGGAAGACATTTCCACATTTTTAGAGTCGCTGTTGGTTTCTAACAGAGTCCATTGTATGAGGTGGGTTGCATTACCTTTCTCCATGATCCGCCAGCCACTTCCCTTTCTTATTAATGTGGTTAGGCCGGCATAGGGTCTCCCATCTCGTTCTTTTTTTGCGGGGTTCATGGCGATCTCAAAATTTCTGCATACAGGCATGTCACGTATCCAGGTCTCCTGTAAACATATTATTGTAGCGTTGTTCATTTGTGGGTTCTCCTTAGTCATCAAGTGCTTAAATCCCCTCGTGTTCCAAGAGAACAGTGATTCCTCATTTCTTGCTTCCGACTTTTTTTGCTATTGGTCGTTTCCATCTGAGGATAGGGAACTTGCTAACCATAGCCAGTCTTCTTGGAGCTCTACATTCCTTTTCAGACTGTCTTTTCTGTCCCTGTTTGTTTTTTCTATTTTTCTTGAGTCATCTTTCACCATTTCATCAAATTCTCCCTTCATGTTTGCCACTGTTATTTTGAAGTTTTCTTTTTGCATTCTGACCGCTCCCTTTTGCGGTAAAGGAGTTTTTGATGCCCTTTTCTGTTCTCGAAATGTTTGCTCTTTTTTCTTGTTGTCGTCTATTTTTGGATTATTTAAAACTTCTCGAATCTCGTAGCCTCGTTTCAACAACTCTTTTCCATCTTTTAAAATTAATTCTTTGTGTGTTCTTGATTTCAGTTGTAAAACCACTTTGTCCACGCGTTCTTCGTCAACGTATTCAACCACCGCTATATCTTCGTTTCTTAGCTTTCTCAATTTATCCACACAGTGAAGCAGGGCTATCACGTTTTTCCGGTTTAGGTTTTTTCCTTCGTTTTCTTCAAGCAAGTTTTCAACCAGGACCTTTTTAGGAGACGGGACTCTTTCGTTTTGCTGTTTTTTCATGTGATTGCGATCCTGATCATTGGACTGTTTTTTCCTCGGGTGCTTCGGGTTCCATGGGTTATGCGTTTCTCTAGGAAGGTCGCTCTTGGTCTTTGCTTTTTCAGTCGGAAACTTTTCCCTGATAGTTCTATTTCTTTTTTCATCTAATGTTAGGAACCCTGGACGTTCATGGTAGTCGTCTTCATCCGAGTCCAAGTACGAGCTTTCATCATCGTTTTTTTTTTCCCTTTGTAGTGGCCTTACTTCATTTTGCCCTTGACATGAAAACTCAGCCACTTCCATTGGATGTTGCCTGTTGTTTGCTTCCACCTCTTCAATGTAGAAAGAGGCGTCCTCGATCAGATCTCTTGAATCATCTTGCGACTCTAGGACGCTATCTTCGTCCTCAGTGATCAGCACTACATGCCTTTCACTTTGTTTGGGAAGAGGTCGAGTTGTTTGTTCTATTTCTTTACTTAAGGTCACGTCTTTGTTTTCTCTTGTTTGTTTAACATTCCTAAATATTGATCGTATGCCTTTTATGGATCCCTCTCCTTTTTTTGAGGTATTCGGAATTCTCTTTTCTTTAGCCTCTACTGTTTTAGTTTTTTTGAGTATTTTTTTTGATGTTTTTGTAGCTTCGGCTGCATTTTTTTGGGTCTCCTGCCCTTGTTTAGGACCGAACACGGGATAGTGCTCGTCTTTGTTCAAGTTTTCTTTATATACTCGTTTTCTCTTGTTTCAGCTAAGAGATCGTCGGCTTGCTTAATCTTATTGTTCTTCCTCGGATCTTCAACCGGACCTTCAGAGATTTTTTCCTTACAAGTCATGTTTTCGCTAATGCTACTTGGTCGATTTCTTGAATCGTCTGAGTCTTGCGCTCTAGTTTTTGATAGCATGACTTTATTCAATTTTTCACTATGTGTTGATACTGGGCAGTATTCTTGGTTTTCTTTGTTATAGCCCTCGAAACTACTCGTATCGGGTCTATTTTCCCTCATGACTGTTTGTTTAGTAGTTGAATCTAAGCTCTGGAGTTTTTGGTTCCTTTCTGCAGACTCAGTGGTTTTCCGCATCCATTTTAATGAGTCTAGCAAGGCGTTTGTCAGGATGTCTTTTTCTTGTCTATCTCCACTTGCAAGGTCAAACAGTCTCCTTTGCCATGCTGCTGAGGTTTCTGCTTCTTGATTTAACCTCGCTTCCAGTTTTAAAGCTGTTATTTCTTGGGCAGTTAGCTTGGTGAGCATTAAAGCTACGAGAGCGTTATTGTCCTTTACATTTTCACTGATGGATTCATACAATTTCATGTATGGGGCTAACGAGATTGTTAAGGCGGCCATTACATTATTCTGCAATTGTGTTCCCAGTTCTGGGAATGAAGTTGGACCTACAACTACTTCTTCGTTGATGTTTATGCTCTCTTTAGTGTTTCCTGTTGGGTTTTTTTTAATACTTTGCGAGTGAATGGTGTGTTGAGCCTTTCTTTGTGGTGAGCATTCATCTGTTTGTGTTGCGGTGGATGTCGTTGTGGCATTATCGCAAGACTTTTCCCCTTGTTGCATTTGAACGTTAAGGAACCGGCGCCTCTTTTCGAATGTTGAATGCAAGCATCTTTTGTCAGTTGGTGAGTATGTCGATGTATCAGCATCTTCAAAATTAAGAAACTGCTGGGTTCTTAGTGCCCTACACGGGGTCTTCTCAGTTCGATGTCCATAAGCGCTGGTCGTTGTTTTTGTTCTTGCTCCCAGGTCTTTAGGTTTACCTCTCCCTGGAGAGGGACTGCTTTCCTGGCCGGGTTTTAATCTGTTACCTGTTGTTATTCTCTTCATTGTGTTTCCTTCCATTGTTTTAATAAAATGTTCTCTCCATTCATGTTCACCAATCTCTTCGGCAATTGAGGTTTCCTGACCACCATTTTTGGCAGCAGGTCTTTTCCCGATTAAGGGGGAATGCAGTTTTTTCTTTGCTAATTGAAGAAGCTGGTTAATCTGTCTATGTGGGTCAGTCCCCTCTTTCTGACCAAGTCCTCTTTTCTGCGATCTTTGCTTGATTAATGATTCCAATTTTTTGTAGTCATTCTCGTTTGGTCCTGCTTCCATTTGTGCCTTTGTTATTTATTTGTTCTTTGGAGACATTCAAGTCATCGTGTGGTATTCTGCTGTTGTCAGTCTTGTGATTCTCTCCTTTATCACTTGTTGATAGTATTTCGGAAGCATCTGAGTATACTGATTAGTCCAAGTCTTTGTTAATTAGTTGTATGACTTTTTCAGTGTTGTTTACGCTGTTAATATCTTCATCTTCAATTGTCATTAGTACTTTGGTTTTTTGATTTAGCTCTAACAGAGTTTCTGGTGGATATTCTCTGTCATGTTCTCTGTTTATCGTTGTTGGACTACCCTTGTTCCTTTCTTCCACGGGCAAACTTTCTCTTATTTCATCCCCTTCAGTTCTTAAATCAGTTCTATTTTGCTGAGCTTCCATCAACAGTCCGAGATCTGTTAGTTCGGCGTCTGTCACGTTTAGGTGTTCAGCTAGCGATGGTGTTGTTGGATCTGATTCTTCACAGTTTATTTCCTTTTCATTTATGCACTGCTGTACTATTACGTTTTCGCCTGTGGGTAAGATCTGGACTTTATCTGCCCTCTCTGTTGTCGGACCTACCCTGGAGGCTTTCTCACAAAAAACGTTTTCTTCATCATGAACTTTTGTGATTGTATTTATGTGTGCGATTGCTGGTGTTGTCAATTTGAATTGGTTGATGTTCGTATCTCCTTTGATTGCTTCCCTCCTCAGTTCCCTCCCTCCCATCTCTGTGTTTTCTGAATTTTTGAGCAAGTCAATGTTCGATAATCTGGGAAAGGCAGAGATCTTACCTCTTTCTTTGTGTATGTCATGGATATTCCCCAGTCTCTCTCGTTGTTGCAGTGGAAGTCTTGAAGTTGCTCTTGTAAGTGGGCGGGCTGTAGCCCCTCCTATAGAGATGTTACTGCTGTCTTCTGTTGCTATTATAGTCGAGGCCATCCTTCTTCGCCTCTCTTTGTGATTGTCTTATTGATTTCGAGCACAGCCCTTGTGCCGCAAGATTTACGGAGTACTGAAATGCGAGAGGTAGAACAATACGGGATTCTGTGGATACGTTTCCTTTCCAGCTGGTATTTATAACTGTAATGACATAGATTTACGTTCAAAAAGGGGATCAAAGAGATTATTTCTCCGCAGTCTCCCCAAGTTGAGGTGGTGCGCCAAACAGCCGCACAACAGCCGATGTGCTTTACTCCCTCGGGCTTAACACCGCGAGGGTGAGTGTCTCCGTGTTTTGAGGCAGCTGGGGGTCACGTGATGCCTCACGTGTGTCACTCAAGCCACGCCTCCTCCAGGAAGCAGGCACGGGACAGAGGACCAGAAAGAGCCCCTTAACGGCTCAGAAGCGTTCATTTTCGTGAAAAAAATGTTGCTTAAGGTAGGTGCTGCAGCGTTCGCCCCTCGGGCGAGTGTCTCCGTGTTTTGAGGCAGCTGGGGGTCACGTGATGCCTCGCGTGTGTCACTCAAGCCACGCCTCCTCCAGGAAGCAGGCACGGGACAGAGGACCGGAAAGAGCCCCTTCACGGCTCAGAAGCGTTCGTTTTCATGAAAAAAATGCTGCTTAAGGTAGGTGGTGCAGCGTTCGCCCCTCGGGCGAGTGTCTCCGTGTTTTGAGGCAGCTGGGGGTCACGTGATGCCTCACGTGTGTCACTCAAGCCACGCCTCCTCCAGGAAGCAGGCACGGGACAGAGGACCAGAAAGAGCCCCTTCACGGCTCAGAAGTGTTCGTTTTCGTGAAAAAAATGCTGCTTAAGGTAGGTGCTGCAGCGTTGTTTTTCCTAATGTAATTGGTGATGTGAAGTTTTGTTAAAGGTTATTTATGACCATATAACAATAAAGGGAAAAAAGGTTTTTTCATGCCACATTTGCCCCGCTGCCACTCCCTCCTCCTTCCCCCTTCTCTTCCATTCTCTTAATCTGCTTGCAATCTTGGCATCCTCTTTGATCCCACTCACTCTGTCTCTCTTCATATTTCTAAGACTGCTTGTCCCTGTTGCTTTCATTTTTGTATTATTCATAAAGTTCACTCTTTTCTTTTTTTGACATTGTAAAGCTTCTCATCTCTTTTATCTTCTATCTTCTGCAGGCTTGAATATTGTTCTGGCCTCCTATTTGGACTTAGTCTACAAACTTGCTTCTCTTTTCTTTTTCTACAACTCTGCTGTACTTCTCTTTTTCGGGCTTTCTGCTCACACCTACATGTCTTCCCTACATTCTATTTCCTGGCTTTCCTTTGACTCTGGCCTTCTTTTCAACTTCCTTGCTTTTAAATGTATTCATCGACTTGCTCCACCTTATCTTTCTTTTCTTGTTTCTGATTACAGACATACTCTGCCCCTTGTCCTTGGTTTCAATTTCTCTTTGTTGTTCCTAAGCCCTTTGTGCTCCGTCCCATTTCCGTTCGTACTTGCTCCTGAAGCCTAAGCACTGGAATATGTTGCCTTTGTTCATCAGGTCTCTGTTTTTTGCTCACGTTTTAACTCTCACTTTATTTTTCATAATTTGCTTTGTTTATTATACCTTCTATTGTACAGTTGATTAACCGTGTTCTTGAGTGCTTTGGTGAAAGCACTGCAAGGCATACAATAAGCAGTTTTGCATAGCAATTTGATATGCAATTCTGTAGGTTTGCTAATTAAATTGACAGTTGTGTAGTACAGCTTGCTATTTAAATTACTGTGTTCAATGACAGCACAGCTCACCTGGCCTTCCTCTCCTGCCCTGGGGGCTCCCTCCAACCTGTTATATGTTCACAACAAGCTCAAAGAGGCTAATGAGAGACAGGGCAGCAGTGATCATTTCCGCCACTATTAAAATTGCCAAAGGCCTGTGTGAGAGTGCTAGGCAAGTCATGTTCTCTCTTTTTCAAATGATTGCAAACCAGAAGTAATCAGGGTGATACTTTAAAGTTAACTCTATATCCTGTCTGGCAAAGACCAATATGTGTTAACGTTATATTTTTTAAGGACAGTGCTGCAATTCCCTTCCTACAAATGTAAGCTGTTGCATAATTACAGTATTGTGCAACACTGGATTGTCTCCATATTTTTAAGTACATTTTAAGTTGGTCAATCTAAATGTCATAGTGTAAACTAAATTTCATTTTGTCGTGGAAAGTGCATCATATTAACGATTAGACACTTTAAAAAATGTAAATGATCACACAGCCAAATTCTTTTGGTGGCAAACCTAGTTCTGTTACCTGCTGTCCAACTGGTGTTCAACCCATGAGCTGATCCAAACTCCTTGACAGTCTATCTCATCACCCGGTTGCTTTATACCAGCTGTCCTGAAAGTGAGGTGGACGCAAAACTACAATATTTACCTACTTTGCCAACTTCTCTGCCTGTTACACCATCCACTGTGCTTAGTTGCTTAATTTCTTTCCTCTTACATAATGAATACACAAACGTAAGTAGAAGTTTACGCAAAGTAGTGAAAAATTGTTCTATCCCGTCTGTACATCCAGTCAGGCTGGGAACGCAAGCAGAGTCTGCAAACAGCTTTCCCACATTGCTACGCCTGTGACCAGCATTCACCCTGTTCTTGCAGGCGGTGCCTTAGGGCAAGTCTCCACCGGAGTGCTCAACCACCGGTCTACTTACCTGCACACCACCTTGTTCACATTCAGGTCCTGGAAATAAATATTTCCAATTGGGGACAGATGGGTAATTTCTTTGAAAAAGGGAAGCATGAATTGCGCAAAGCCTAGTTAACATAAAAACAAACAAAAAATGTAACCGAACCCCAGATGTCAGCTCTAAGTACTAACAGTTTTAAAATAGCGCTTTCATAGATATGCATGGCTGGAATGCTCTGCTTGTCTTTACCTGACTCGGGCTTGAGAACCAGTAGCGCCACTGCCCTCCTCTCGCCTCCCCCTAAAAGTGGCAATTAATGCTTTATTGAAAACAGTTAATATCCATGACAGGCAAGGGCCATCTTGTCCACCTGAAGATGACAATTAGCCTTTCGTCCACAAAACGATACAACATACTTTTATGGTCTCAGTTTATGACTTTCCTTGAACTTTTCATGAAACTTCTTACACAGCAAATTTTGGGTCAAGCATACAACGTAAAGGACACTGCTCTGTGCAACATCAACTGCACCCAGCTGCACAGAGCCTTGCACCGAAAACATTTTTCAAAGCCTGTTTATCATGTGTCCATTCGTGCACCTAACCTTTTAAATGCACTCCTCTTAATGGCTTACTTCAAAAATGCTGTATTGTTGCTAATTTTATGTCTTGGGTACAAATAATGTTTGGTGACTTTTAAAATATTAGTACAAAATTGCTAATCAAATAAGTTTGTTTACTAATCAAGAAAACGTGAATTAGCAAATTATGCTCATCACTTTTTGAAAACTAATTTATGCTTGGCACTATACAAATTAAATTAAAATACAAAAAATACAAACACACCCAAGAATGTGAACAGATTCTAACTTGATTATCCAGTTAACCAGACATATGGGCATTATTTATTTATTCATTTGCATTTGTATAGCGCACTTACAGCCCAGAGGCATCGAGGCGCTGTTACATGAGATTTGAAAGACTTTTGAATTGATGGTGACATGTGACCAAGGTGGTCTCTTGGGTACAATTACATTGATAGTAGGTGACTTCGTTGATGACAGGTGAGGTAAGCAGTTACATACATCATAACATTTTACATAGCACAACTTACAACATTTATAGTGGACTTGTAAAATCTAAACGAAGAGCTTGGTTTTGACTGCTTTGCGGAATGCTTGGTGGGATTCTAACAATCTTAGGTGGGTGGGAAGGGCATTTCAGTGGTAGGCGGCCATTGTTGGAAAGCTAGAGCCACCGGCGCAGACTTTCCTTGTCTTGGGGGTAAGAATCATGTTACAGTACCCTTTTCTCAGACGTCTGAGGGAGGTAAGTTTAGTGGTTCTTTGGGCTAGGTAGGGGGGGCTAAGATCATGGAGGCATTTATGCCTGAGGGCGAGAGTTTTAAAAACAATTCTCTCTTTGACAGGAAGCCAGTGGGTTTGCCTTCTCACCTCCGAGATGTGGTCTTTCCTAGATGTTCCTGTGGCGGCCCTAAGGGCATTGTTCTGGACCATTTGGAGCTTGGCCAGGTTTTTACAAACGGCCCCCACATGCAGGGCATTGCAATAGTCCAGCCTAGATCCAATTATTGCCCTGGTGATGGTAAGGCAGTTCTGGCGAGATAAGAAAGGTCCAGCTTGTTAAGAACTTTAGAGTAGTAGGCCGATGATGGGGCGATGGCGTTAACCCACCTGTCCATGGTCAAATCAGAGTCAAGGTAAACTCCAAGTGTCTTGACATTGTCTGAGACCTTGATGGGAATATTGTCGATAGTGAAGGAGGTGCTGCTGTGGAGATTGCCCAAAGTAGTGGGTGAGACGATTAATAGGAGTTCAGTTTTCTCACTATTGAGGCATAACCAATTATCAGCCATCCAGGACTGGATAGTAGAGTATATGTGTCATGACCACTGCTTCCAAAGAGTCAGGACCTTCCCAACATCCTTGGAAGCAGGCTCATAACATATACTATCGGCACCAGCAAGTCCCAATAGGGACCTTTTGGACCTTGTCCTGGCACCGGTGGTGCCAGGCTCATAGCATGGACCCGTCCCGGCACAGGAAGCGCCGGGCTCATAACAAGTGTGAAAGTGCTTGGGTGGACCTACCTGCAGCAGACCATGCTGCTTACTTACCAGCAAGATGATGTTTCACTCTCTTCTGGCAGGGACTACTTTTCCTTCTGGGTGGGGCAGGCACCACTCCCTGGATCATTGATGCTGGACCCCTTCTGGAAGCAGGAACTCTTTTGCCTGGGCGAGGCTGTGGAAGAAGACACCTAAGCACTCCTATGAACTATTTAAACCACACCCGATTGGTGCAACGTGCTTCGCGTTATTCTGCATCTGCAGCAGGACGCTCACCGTGTCAGCTCCAGCGAATCTTCAGTTCCGGATCCTGTGAATACGAAAATTACCTGCTGGGAACCAATCTTCAGTCTTCAGCAGCTCCTGCAAAACAAAAGGCACAGGTTAGGCAAAGGCAAAGTTAGCGCTTCCACTTACCCGATCCATCGGCAGCATTCAAGGCGTTTTTTCTGCATTTCTCGTCCGGCATCGGGCCTGCAAAGACAAAGAACATTGGTTAGTAACGCTTAGTTACAAAACTGCTTACCTGTGTTACGCTCGCTCCAACTCTGCTCGCGCTGCATTCCGGCACCTGTAAAGACAAAAGAGACATTAAGGTGCATTCTACAGCCCTAGAGCAGCCTTTCTACTTACGTGCCATCGTATTCACCATCTTCTTGTTACGCTCTCTGCCACGAACCTGGGGGAGCATCTTCTTCGGCACCGACAACATCTGAAAGGGAAAAGACATAGACATTAAAGAGATAAGACATTTGAAGAGAGCAATCTAAAGGGAACTTTAATACTTACAAGTCACGCTCGTGCAGCACACGGCGGCATCGCTCTCAACTTACCCTCTGCAATCAAGAGGCTGAACTCATATCCAGTGAAGTAACTGGACCCAGCGCCCCTGCACAAGACGCAGGATGGAGAGCCCAGCATTCACCTATTTAAGGTGAGCACAGCAATCGACCAAGTACCACGGGGAGAGAGGGAGAGAGGGGCTTGGAACTTGTCCCAACCTTCCAGCCACTAATACCTTGATTTTCCACTTGCAGACACCTCACCCTTCAGGTCAAACTTTCGGTGAGAAAGGGGCCAAATCCTGGAGCCAAACGAATCCTACGCCTAACGTTGAAGACGGTTTCACCGCCCAGTCAAGACCCGCGCCTCCGAGGGAACCAGGTGAGCGTTACAAACGCGAAGCCTTACCACATATTTCCCGCCCAGGCGCAATGGAAACTTCAGACACAGACCAATTGGCCCAGTTGCTCGGGGAGTTGAGAGCAGAAGTACACGCAGCGCGCCAGGAAACAAATGCCCTAAGGAGGGAGTTAGTGGTTTCTAAGGAGCGAACAGACGATTTGGCTAGACAATTGTTGCAAGCCCAAGCGGGACAAACTCCTCTGCCTACCCCTGGGGGGAGCCATGCTCCAACGACTTCCTCTAATCCGGTGCAAATTAATCTACCAGGAAATGTACCTTTGGCCCCGCCCGAACGCTTTTCAGGTGATCCGAAGAGATATGCTGTGTTCATCAATCAGTGTCGTTTGCACTTTTTGTGTAGACCTGCCGCTTTTCCAACGGACCAGGCTAAGGTGGCCTTCGTGCTCTCATATCTTTATGGCAGTGCCGCAGATTGGTCTATTCCTTTAGTGACTCAGGATAACCCTATTCTTCATAATTTCCAGGACTTCCAAGCTAGTATGGAAAGATTGTTCGCAAGACATTCTCAGGGACAGGCCCTGGACAATGAACTTCTTTCACTACGACAGGGCAATCAAGATCTTCTGGCCTACATTGCATCATTTAACAGACTAGTGGTTGAAACCGGATGGCCTGAGGAGAAGAGAATCACCCTTTTCTACAGAGGCCTGCATGGAGAACTTAAAGACGTTCTGGCTCAGGTGGTGAATCCTCCACAAGACTGTTCCGAATACATCGATCTGGTGGTTCAACTGGATCATAGAATACAAAATCGAAAAGCCGATCGTTCCAGAATTGAGACTCGAGCTTTTTCAAGACCACAGAGTTCCGCTAAAGGAAATGATACCGTGGAACCCATGCAGATTGGGGTTGTGAAAGGACCTCTAACCCAAAAGGAAAGGGAAAGGAGAAGACAACTGCAATTGTGCCTCTATTGCGGAAACTCAGGGCACTTCCTTCAAGATTGCCCAGTGAAACCAAGGAAGAAGACAGTAGGAGCTTCCGATAAAGGTGCCAAAGGTTCAGAGTCCGAAAACGACCTCGCCCGACAAGTGTAGAGGTCCGCTTACCGAGCGTTAAAACCAGTTCTTTGACCTCGCATTTCATCATGCCCATGGTCCTCGTGAGTCCAGAACAACCCAATCGTATGCATGCCATTAAAGCATACATTGATAGTGGCGCAATCGGCAATTACGTGGACTGTGAATTGGCCGCCAGGATGAATCTATCTCTTTGTCCTAAGACGGTGAAAGACGTCATCACCACCGTGGATGGTACGGAAATAGCTTCCGGACCAGTAACTCACACCACCATGGAAGTGACATTGGTAAGCCAAGATGGACATCAAGAGAAGATCGTGTTTGATGTGATCAAGGCTCCGCAGTTTCAAGTTATCCTGGGAATCCCTTGGTTGGAGAAACACAATCCTCAAATCGATTGGCGAGCAAAGACAATCCGGTTTCCAGAATGCGCTCCTACCTGTTATCCTCAGCCTCCCACTAAGCTAGCAGCAACTACTTCTGAGAGTCCTCACCTGCCTCCTGAATACTGGGAATTTCAAGATGTCTTTCGGAAAGATCAAGCTAATTCGCTGCCTCCTCACAGATCATACGACTGCCAGATAGACTTGATTCCGGGATCCACTCCTCCGTGCAGTCGAATTTATGCCCTCACAGAACCTGAAAATCTTCACCTGAGGCAGTATTTGGACCAGTACCTGGCTAATGGATTTATCCGTCCTTCGAAGTCCCCAGCCTCTTCAGCTTTGTTCTTCGTTCCAAAAAAAGGAGGAGACCTAAGAACATGTATAGATTACCGTGCCCTGAACCAGATTACGATTAAGAACAGATATCCGTTACCATTGATCCCTGAACTTCTTGACCAAGTTAAAAGTGCCTGTATCTACACAAAGCTGGACCTCAGAGGAGCTTACCATTTAGTACGAATAAAAGAGGGCGACGAATGGAAGACGGCCTTTCGTACTAAATATGGACTGTTCGAGTATCAAGTAATGCCCTTTGGATTATGCAACGCACCGGCTGCCTTTCAGTATTTTATGAATGACGTCCTCAGAGAGCTCATTGACGTATGTGTAGTTGTCTATATTGATGACATTCTGGTCTACTCGTCCTCTGAGGCGGATCATCGAAAACACGTCACAGCAGTACTGGAGAGGCTCCGAAAACACAGACTTTTTGCAAAGCTGGAGAAATGCGTTTTTCATGTCACTGAGGTCGAATTTTTGGGATTTATTTTGTCACCTAATGGAGTCCACATGGACTCAAGGAAAGTGGACGCTATCATTAAGTGGCCCTCACCAACGTCTGTGAAAGGAGTTCAAAGCATGTTGGGCTTCGCCAACTTTTATCGTAGATTTATTCCTGATTTTTCTCGAGTAGTCCAACCCATTACAACCCTTCTCAGAAAGAATAAACATTTCGAGTGGTCTACGGAGGCTGAACAAGCTTTTTAGGAACTAAAAACAAAATTCACCTCGGCTCCAGTTTTAAAACATCCTCGCCCGGAACTTCCCTATATCGTGGAGACTGATGCTTCCAGTCTCGCAATGGGAGCAGTGCTTTCGCAAAGAGATCCAGAAACAAACCAGTTACACCCAGTGGCATTTTGGTCCCGCAAATTTTCGGCTCCCGAAATCAACTATACCATTACAGATAAGGAACTTTTGGCTATTAAGTCCGCCTTTAAAGCCTGGCGGCATTATCTCCTGGAAGCCCGACACACAGTCACCGTCATCACGGATCATCGTAATTTACAGTACCTTAAATCAGCCAAAGCTCAATCCTCTAGACAACTTCGCTGGGCATTATTTTTTGCCGAATTCGACTTTGTGATAACTTACCGACCAGGCAACAAGAATGGTAAAGCAGATGCTCTTTCCCGAATTGGAGTAGGTGAACTCACGACCAATCCTGAACGCGTACCCATAATTCCGGAACAGAGAATCCTGGGTTTGATAAATGCGCAATACATTGAAGACATTGAAGCTAAAGTTAAAGAACTTCTGACTCCAGCAGAAGTGCAAGACTGGCAACTCAAGGGAAAAGATTTCACAATGGAGAAGAACTTACTATACTTTCGAGGAAGATTTATATCTACCATGTACCGATTTACAAAGACAGGTGATCTCTTGTTACCATGACTCCTTAATGGAAGGACATCCCGGCATTGCCAAAACGTCGGAAAAGATAAAAAGACATTTCTGGTGGCCGTCTTGGAGAAAGGACATTAAGGATTTCATAAATTCCTGTGGTGTGTGCGCTCAAAGCAAAAGCCAGAAGGAGAAACCAGCAGGCCTCTTACATCCAATAGACATTCCTCCACACCCGTGGCATACTCTCTCCATGGACTTCATCACGGATTTACCACCATGCTCTGGATTTAATACAATCTTAGTGATTGTGGACCTATTCTCGAAGATGGCTCATTTTATCCCATTGAAAGGGTTACCTACAGCTTCAATTCTGGCCCGAGAGTTCCTCGAAAACATCGTTCGGTTGCACGGCTTTCCTTCAGTTTTAATCTCAGATAGAGGAAGTCAATGTATTTCCCATTTCTGGCGGAGTTGTTGTCGCCTAGCCCAAATTGACGTAAGGCTTTCAACCAGCCATCATCCCCAGACCGACGGGCAGACTGAGAGGACCAACCAAACCCTGGAACAGTATCTGCGCTGCATGTTACAACAGTCGGAGGGCACTTGGAAAGACATTCTCTGGATTGCGGAGTACGCTTATAATAATTCAGTCCATGCCGGAACCGGAAAAACTCCTTTTTTTCTTTTATATGGAATCCACCCTCGCACCTCAAATCTTGATCCACCTCAGACTCTTGGGACACCCGCTGTAGATCTGCATTCTACAATCACTCAAGCCTTTAAAGAGGCCACGTCTCACCTTAAGCGGGCCAAGGAACAATACAAGAAGTGTGCGGACATACATCGAAAGGAGGCTCTTCAATATCTTGTGGGAGATCAAGTCTGGCTATCCACCAAACATTTACCTCTAAAAGGACCGCGTACTTTCAATCCACGATACCTGGGACCTTACCCAATCACTGCCATAATTAACCCAGTGGCAGTTAAATTGGGCCTACCTGCCCATATGAAAATACATCCAGTTTTCCACGTTTCTCTACTGAAACCCATGCAACCTGGAACCCGTTTGACGAAATCTCCAGACCCTGTTCTTGTGGACGGAGAACTGGAATTCGAAATACAAGACATCTTAGACTCCAAGATTTCCAAATCAAAATTATACTATCTGATTGACTGGAAAGGTTATGGCCCCCAGGAACGATCTTTGGAACCGTCGGAACATGTTCATGCACCCCGTCTCGTTAAGAAGTTTCATCGAACTTTCCCTGATAAACCGAAACCCCCGGAGAAGACGAATTTGGGAGGGGCCTTGAGGGGGGGTGCTGTCATGACCACTGCTTCCAAAGAGTCAGGACCTACCCAACATCCTTGGAAGCAGGCTCATAACATATACTATCGGCACCAGCAAGTCCCAATAGGGACCTTTTGGACCTTGTCCTGGCACCGGTGGTGCCAGGCTCATAGCATGGACCCGTCCCGGCACAGGAAGCGCCAGGCTCATAACAAGTGTGAAAGTGCTTGGGTGGACCTACCTGCAGCAGACCATGCTGCTTACTTACCAGCAAGATGATGTTTCACTCTCTTCTGGCAGGGACTACTTTTCCTTCTGGGTGGGGCAGGCACCACTCCCTGGATCATTGATGCTGGACCCCTTCTGGAAGCAGGAACTCTTTTGCCTGGGCGAGGCTGTGGAAGAAGACACCTAAGCACTCCTATGGACTATTTAAACCACACCCGATTGGTGCAACGTGCTTCGCGTTATTCTGCATCTGCAGCAGGACGCTCACCGTGTCAGCTCCAGCGAATCTTCAGTTCCGGATCCTGTGAATACGAAAATTACCTGCTGGGAGCCAATCTTCAGTTTTCAGCAGCTCCTGCAAAACAAAAGGCACAGGTTAGGCAAAGGCAAAGTTAGCGCTTCCACTTACCCGATCCATCGGCAGCATTCAAGGCGTTTTTTCTGCATTTCTCGTCCGGCATCGGGCCTGCAAAGACAAAGAACATTGGTTAGTAACTCTTAGTTACAAAACTGCTTACCTGTGTTACGCTCGCTCCAACTCTGCTCGCGCTGCATTCCGGCACCTGTAAAGACAAAAGAGACATTAAGGTGCATTCTACAGCCCTAGAGCAGCCTTTCTACTTACGTGCCATCGTATTCACCATCTTCTTGTTATGCTCTCTGCCACGAACCTGGGGGAGCATCTTCTTCGGCACCGACAACATCTGAAAAGGAAAAGACATAGACATTAAAGAGATAAGACATTTGAAGAGAGCAATCTAAAGGGAACTTTAATACTTACTAGTCACGCTCGTGCAGCACACGGCGGCATCGCTCTCAACTTACCCTCTGCAATCAAGAGGCTGAACTCATATCCAGTGAAGTAACTGGACCCAGCGCCCCTGCACAAGACGCAGGATGGAGAGCCCAGCATTCACCTATTTAAGGTGAGAACAACAATCGACCAAGTACCACGGGGAGAGAGGGAGAGAGGGGCTCGGAACATCTCCCAACCTTCCAGCCACTAATACCTTGATTTTCCACTTGCAGACACCTCACCCTTCAGGTCAAACTTTCGGTGAGAAAGGGGCCAAATCCGGGAGCCAAACGAATCCTACGCCTAACGTTGAAGACGGTTTCACCGCCCAGTCAAGACCCGCGCCTCCGAGGGAACCAGGTGAGCGTTACAATATGTTGGTGAGAGTAATCATATCTTCTCCAGCATGGGGTCTGGCATGGATTCACATGCTCATGAATATTCCCCGTCGTCAGGCTGGGAATCCTCGGTAAGAAAAAACCAGTATCAGTTTCGTTTCTGATCTGTCTTTCGTAGTAATAACCAATCACTGGTCTCTGCGTCATACTGACCACAGCCAATGACTGCCCTCTACCTAAGCACCGCCTCTGGCAGCCATCTTCAGATTTTTACCGCACGTTCATGTGTTCGGATCCTCGTGCTATTGCACTCGAGCGTTAGTGCTATTTTTCGCGCTTTTTCACAAAAAACTTCGATTCTTTCGGTCAAAAGAGCCTCAAGCTCCACCGATCCTACATCCGATCAACGGGGACCCGTGTCGGATTCATCTGTGCCCCTCAAGGGTGAAGATTTCGTCGAGCTACGCTTCGGAGGACTCCAGAAGCTTCTCAGGCCCGGTCTCGGAGATGGCCCAGGAGAAGGGAAGCTCGACGCCTGGAAAGCTGTTCAGGGTCTGCCCTGGATGCAAGCTGCAGAACGTCTTCAAGGAGGACGAACACTCTTTCTGCCTTTACTGCCTTCATGAGGACAAGACGCACGTGGAGAAGGACTGTGCGTTTTGCAACATGTCGGAACGGACCATGAAGGACCGCCATCAACGTCTCGCCAACTGGCTGGAGGGTAAGAGCCCGTCTGGCGAGAAGAAGAAGAAATCCAAGCGGTCTTCTAAGACCTTTGAGGGCGCCCCGGCGACGGGGGCCCAACATAAGGCCAAGCACCGCGAGTCCGCTGGCACCGGGAGCGCCGAACGGTCGGGCTCTACGGGCGCCAGGCAGGGCGCACCCTCCCCGGCACCATCAACCACGAGCCAACGCTCTGGGTCGGGTAAGAGGAAGGCCGAGCACCCGGCGAAGCTCCTGGAGAGGCCCCGGTCGAGCTCTAAGGCAGAGGAGGAGCGTGGCAGTGCCCCCTCCCTCAAGGATAAGGCGGTGAGCGCACCTAAGGTGGTGAAGGCCTTGATCCATCCGACCAAGCCCTCTATCGAAACGGTCGCAGCGGCCCTGGCTCAGCCTGTGGTGGCTACACCAGTGGTGGCGACCTCAGGGCCCAGAATCTCCCTGCCTCCGCGGAGGGAGTCTTCCTTTGTGCCCATCGATAGGACCCCCGTGAAACCTTCCGTGGGGAAGAAGAAGGGGGGGCAGGGCGTCGTCGTAGATTCGGCCTCAACCTCAGAAGAGGAGCTGATCCAGGTCTTAAGCCACTGCCTAGGCGTGGATGAAGGCCAGCCCGCCGGAATGGACCCCGACGCAGGTGACGACGACGACATCGTCGAGGATACCGACGGGGCCCCTGCTCGCCCGTCGGATTCCCCTCTGCCAGCGCCGCAAGACAACTCGGCGGCCATTTTGTTGGCCATACAGTCCTTATGCTCCGAGATAAGGACGAGGCTACCGTTACCGACGGAGGAACCTCTCCCGTCGGGGGATCCAGAACCGGGACCTTCTGGTGTTCCCCCTACCAAGAAAAGAAGGATCCATCCACCACCTCCTTTTCAACCGTCGCGCCCCGTCCAGCCCTCCTCCCCGTCCACCCGAGGGGATGATACGGGGACTGACACGGCAGCGACGGGTACGGACGACGAGGCATACGACGAGGATTTTCCGTCGTCGCCTCCCACCAGGGCTTCTCCGCCCGACGAGATCGGATCTTTCCACTCCATGATCTCCAGGGCTTCCGAGCTTTTCCAACTCTGCCCTGAGGAGAAGAAAAAGGAAGGCTTCCTTTATCAGCGGCGCGAGGCCAAGAGGAAGACGGTCCTCGCAGTGCCTCTGTTGGACGACATTTGGGATGAGGGCCTTCCCCTCCTCAAGAACCCTTCCACGACGCCAGCTAGAAGAGACCGGTACGAGAAAAAGTACCGGGTCCCGGACACGGCCCCCCTATGCCTCCGGGCGCAGCCTACCCCGGACTCCGTCGTCTCCGCGGCAGCCAGTAAGAAAGCGGGGGGGGGTGCGGCCTCCACGTCAACTTCCCCGCCGGACGGCGAGGGAAAGAAATTGGATGCTATGGGACGTAGAGTCATCTCGTCGGCAGCGACGACGATTAAAGCGGCCAACGCCTTGGCTATCGTGGCCCGCTACGACAGGGAGCTCTGGTACAAGATAGCTCCCCTGCTGGATTTTCTGCCGGACGACAAGAGGGCGGAGGCCCTTGAGATCCTGCAGGAAGGTGAGGTGGCGTCGGACCACGCCATCACCGTGGCGACGGACATCGCCGACACTGGGTTCCGCCAGCTGGGCAACGGCGTTTGCCTTCGACGTCGTGGATGGCTCAAAGCTACAGACTTTCGGCAGGACGTCCAGACCAGAGTCCTGGACATGCCCTTCGACGGGAACAACCTGTTTGGGAAGACAGTGGACGATTCCCTTCAGGCCATCAAGGCGGATACAGAGACGGCCAGGGCCCTTGGAGTCCTGCAGCAACGACGGACGCCCTTTCGTAGCGGCGGAGGCAAGGGCGCCTCCAAAGGTTCCGGCGGCGGTTTCGCTTCCTACCGTCAAGCGGCCCGCTCGTCGTCGCAAGAGGCCTACAGAGGACGAGGCAAGTCTAGCGGACCCCTCCGTCGTCGCCAAGGAGGTCAAGGCGGCAAGGCCGCGTCCAAGCAGGATTGAACCGGCCGTGGGGTCGGGCCCCCACCGAAGCACCCCGGTGGGAGGCCGGCTGGCGGGCTTCGTCAGCGTGTGGGAGTCCATCTCCACCGACCGTTGGGTGCTGGACGCCCTGGCCCGGGGCCACGCGCTCGAGTTTCAAAGAAGGTGCCCGCGCGTCCCCCCCGTGGCCAGGAAAGAACTTCACGTCCCTCAACTTCTCCTGGAGGTAAAGGCGATGCTCAGAAAGGGCGCCATCGAACTCGTCCCAAAGAGGCTTCGGGGCTCCGGAGTCTACTCGCGATACTTCCTCGTGAAGAAGAAGACGGGAGGATGGCGCCCCATCCTAGACCTGCGACGTCTGAACAAGTTCATCAAGGCGCAGAAGTTCCGGATGGTCACCCTCCAGCACGTCCTGGGTCAGCTGGAGGAAGGAGACTTCCTATCGTCGTTGGATTTGGAGGATGCCTACTTCCACATTCCCATCCTAAAGGGGCACCGAAAATTCCTCAGATTCGTGGTCCAAGGGCGTCATTACCAGTTCAAAGCCCTTCCCTTCGGACTACGGTCGGCACCCAGGGTATTCACCAAGTGCCTCGCACCGGTGGCGGCGCAGCTGCGCCGCGAGGGGATTCACGTCTACCCCTACCTGGACGACTGGCTCATCCGCGCCAAGACGAGGGAGCTCGCCGTGGTCCACACGGCAAGGACCGTCCGACTCCTCACGGACCTGGGATTCTCCGTGAACTACGCCAAATCCCACCTGGTGCCCGCGCAAGTCGCACTGTTTCTGGGAGCGAGGCTCGACACAGTGTCCCTTCTGGCCTCCCCGTCGGAGGAGAGGACCAGGACCATCTTGGGCAAGGTGCAACGGATGTTGGTGGCCGACGCGGCCAAGGTGAGGTCCATCAAGTCCCTCCTCGGGATGATGTCTTCCTGCATCTACCTCATTCCCATGTGCAGGCTCCGGATGCGCCCGTTGCAAGAATTCCTGGATGCGCGCTGGATCCAGACGACGGGCAGCTTCGAGGAAAGGATCAAGCTCGACGAGAGTTTCCGACGAGCGATACGGTGGTGGGGCACCCGCGCGCATCTGACGGCGGGCATGGACTTCCAGACCCCAGCCCACCAGGAGACTGTGACCACGGATGCCTCCCTGGAAGGGTGGGGAGCGCACACCGAAAATCTGCACGCAAGGGGACTCTGGCTCCCGACGGAGAAGTCCCTGCATATCAACGTCCTGGAGCTCCGTGCAGTGTTTTGGGCCCTCAGGTCCTTCCTTCCGTCCCTCAAGGGCAAGGTGGTGAGGATCTTCACCGACAACACCACCACCATGTTTTACATCAGGAAACAGGGCGGAACCAGGTCCCCAACGCTGTCCAAGGAGGCGCAGGACCTGTGGCATTGGGCCGTCGCCCAAGGGATTTTTCTGGTGCCGTTTCATCTGGCAGGGATAAAAAACACCATCGCCGACTCACTCAGCAGGGAGCTGCGCTCGTGCCACGAGTGGGAACTACGGCAGGATCTGGTGGATCGCCTCTTCCGACGGTGGGGCACACCCCAGATCGACCTGTTCGCGACGGCAACGAACACCAAGTGCCGGAGGTTCGCCAGCAGGTTTCCCCAGACGAGGAGCATGGGCGATGCTTTCTCGTTCCCCTGGGAGGGCCTGTTCCTCTACGCGTTCCCTCCCTTGCCTCTGCTAATCCGGCTCGTCAACCAGCTCAAGAGGTCACGGTGCAGGATGATCCTCGTCGCACCTGCGTGGCCGAGGCAGATATGGTTCCCGGACCTTCTGGACTTGTCAGCGTCCCCGCCGATCAAGCTGCCGGCGGACGCGGATCTACTCTCCAGGGAAGGAGGCGCCATCCTCCACCACGACCCGAAGTCGCTGAACTTGCAGGCCTGGCTCCTGCAGCGCTAGAGTTTGGAGGATACGACATACCGGCCGATTGCAGAGAGGTTCTTGCAAAGGCCAGGGCGTCCTCGACTCTTAAATGCTACGGACACAAATGGAAGAGGTTCTCTGTCTGGTGCCACGCACAGAAGATTAACCCTCTACGGATTACGGCTCCCCAAGTACTGCCGTACCTGCTGACGCTGGCCAAAGCTGGTCTGGCACACGCGTCCATCAAGATTCATCTTGCTGCGATCTCCCGATACACCAGAACCACGGGGCGGACGTCCTTGTGGTCTCATCGTCTGGTGAAAGAGTTCATGAAGGGACTGTTCAGATCGTTCCCGCCGGTGAAGGCCCCGGCCCCGGCGTGGGAGCTCAACGTGGTGCTGACCAAGCTCATGGGACCTCCGTTCGAGCCTCTGCACTCGGCCCCGTTGAAGTTTCTATCGTGGAAAACAGCTTTTCTTGTGGCCATCACCTCCGCACGACGAGTGGGAGAGATCCAGGCCCTTTCCTGCAAGGCCCCGTACTTGACTTTCCACGACACGAGGGTAGTGCTCAGGACGCACCCCTCCTTCATGCCCAAGGTGCCGTCGGACTTCCATCTCAACGAACCCTTGGTGTTGCCTGTGTTCTTCCCGTCGCCTTCGTCGCCGGCTGAGAGGACTTTGCACTCGCTGGATGTGGCTAGAGCGCTGAAGTTCTACGTAGACCGCACAAAGTGTTTTCGGAAGACGTCACAACTCTTTGTGAACTTTGGACCTGTCAATCAGGGGAAGGCTCTCTCGAAGGCTTCCATTTCCAGATGGCTCTCCGGCTGTATCATGTACTGTCATCGGTTGGCAAACCGACCGCTGCCTGGCCGTCCGAGAGCCCATTCCACCAGAGCGATCGCAGCTACCACGGCGTTCCTATCTGGTGTGCCCCTGCTGGACATATGCAGGGCTGCTACGTGGAGGTCGACGCACACCTTCACGAAATTCTACTGCGTCGACCGGGATTCCAGGGAGGAGTCCAGGGTCGGCCAAGCAGTGCTGCGCAACCTGTTCGCCTGAGGTGAGCCTGGTGAGGAGGTAAGATGCTTAATGTTGAGTTTATGTGATGCTTAATGTTGAGCCTTTGCCACCTCCCGTGGTTGTGCATGTGTGTACTGCTATGTATTCTTTATTCATGAGCATGTGAATCCATGCCAGACCCCATGCTGGAGAAGGAACAAGTTACTTACCTGTAACTGTTGTTCTCCAACATGGGTCTGGCATGGATTCACATGCGAACCCTCCCGCCTACCCCTCTGCGGCTCTTCACTTGGTCATACTGCCACTTCACGTGCTTCCAAATCTGAAGATGGCTGCCAGAGGCGGTGCTTAGGTAGAGGGCAGTCATTGGCTGTGGTCAGTATGACGCAGAGACCAGTGATTGGTTATTACTACGAAAGACAGATCAGAAACGAAACTGATACTGGTTTTTTCTTACCGAGGATTCCCAGCCTGACGACGGGGAATATTCATGAGCATGTGAATCCATGCCAGACCCATGCTGGAGAACAACAGTTACAGGTAAGTAACTTGTTCCTTCCTGGTAGTTGCCAGTAAGTGGGATCAGCACCTGTGTCATCCGCATAGTTAGTGTACGACATGGCCAGGGAATCGAGGAATGCTGAACAGAGGCCTCGTGAAGAGGTTGTAGAGAGTGGGCGCATTGCAAGAGCCTGGAGGGACTCCACATTTGATGTGACTAGGGGAGGCACAAGCTGCGTCAGAGAAGACTTTCATGGGCCTTTCTTGAAGAAAGGATGTGATCTAGGCACATGCTTTGGGGGAGAAGTTGGCTGCAGAAGCGAGATGGCTGCAGAGAGTGTTATGATGAACCAAGTCGAAGGCCGCAGATGAATCAAGGAGCAAAAGGAGCGCAGGTTTGCCTGAGTCTCTGAGGTCGTCCATTTGATTTTTTTAGGTCTAGAAGAGCCATTTCATTGCCATGTCGTGGGCCGAAGCCAGACTGCCGCAGGCCAAGGAGACGGTTGTCTTCCAGGAATTTCTGGACTTGCAGGTATGCTGCTTTGTCTAGAATTTTTAGCAACAACCGGACAGTGGTGATGGGCCTGTAGTTACCTGGAACTGTTGGATCAAGGGACGGTTTTTTAAGCAGCGGGCGTACCCAGGCATCCTTGAGTCCAGTAGGGACGTGGCCAGATTGGAAGGATGAGTTAATGAAAGCAGTTAGGAAATGGGGGAGGATGTTAGCCGAATCTTTTATAAATTGGGCAGGGCAGGCATCACCCTTGCAATTTGAAGGTTTGATGGATTTGAGCAGCGTTATAACTTCTGTTTCAGTCATGTCTTTAAAGTCAAAAGGGGCGGCGGGGTTAGATTTGGTTTTGGATGGCCCGTTACAGTGCATGTTGGTTATGACGAGGCAGAGGGCTTTTTGATGTCCCCGGATTTTGGTTTGCAGAGTATTCAGTTTGCCTAACATAGCATACTGAATGCTATTACACCAACCTTCATCCGTAAAGAGAGTGGGGGGGGGAGTGGAAGGTTTTTCCAGCTCTCTGGAAATGGTGAAGATTTCTTTGGACCCTGATTTGGCATCATTGATCCTTGAGTTGAATGACAAGGCTTTGTCCTGGATTATCTTTATATGTTTTGGAAATGGCTTTGAAGGCACTTCTGGTGACTTCAGATGGGTTAGTTTTCCATGCGGAGAGTGGCAACCTTTTTTTGGAGCATTGATCAAGCAGCTCCTTAGAGAACCATGCGTTAGAATGTTTGACTTTTTTGGCTTTCTTTAGGGAAAGGGGGGCAATGGCATCCGCAGCTTGGGTGACAATGTGGTGAGAGTACTGGCCAGGAGTTCGGGGTTGTTGGAGAAGGGAGCCTGCAGGGCGGGCACCGTTAGGAAGGGTGCAATATTTTCTGCGGTCAATTGACGTGAACTTCTCGCTAGAGCCTCAGGACAAGGGGTAGCCTGCTTGGAGGGCCCTTTTTTGGTAATGAGATTAAATTGAATGTAGTGGTGGTCAGACCATGGGATTGGAGTGTTGGCGGTAATTTGGATAGTGCAGTTGTGCTGACTGATCCAGTCCAGAGTGCGCCCTTTAATGTGGATTGGTTCATGAATGGTTTGAGAAAAGCCAAATGTGGAGAGGGCTTTATTCAAGGTACAGGCATGGGAGTCCTTCGGGTCGTGGAGGCCTAGATTCAGGTCGCCCAAGAGCAGGACTTGGGAGGTCTTTTTGATGTTGTCGGACATGGAGAGGATGAGGATCTCCTAGAAGTCAGCAATGGGACCTGGGGGTCGGTATACAATGCTCATGGAGATGGTGCAGTTATGGGAGATATTGATTTTGAGAAAGAGGTAGTCACAGTTGTTACTATGTTGCCCTTCGGCTTCCCTAATATGGAATGCTTCCCTAGCGATGAGGGCAACACCCCCACCTCGCTACTGAGTTCGGTCTTTCCTGAATATCGTGTACCCTGTAGGGATGGCTAGTGAGAGTGCAGGGCCCGATCCTTCATTAAGCCAATTTTCTGTAATTATTAAGAGGCCAAGGTTGTCCTTAATAATGAGGTTGTTTATGTCAAGGGCATGGGCGGGAACCGAACGTCCATTAACCAGCGAACAGAAGAGAGTGGCAGTTGGACGGGGTGTGGATGTAGAAAGTGGCAAAGGTACAACAAATGGCACAGGCAAGGTAGGCAGTGCAGTATCAACACAGGCAGATGGTGTCAGGGGTACAACAAATGGTGTAGGCATGGTAGGCAATGGCATCTCAACACAGGCAGATGGTGTCAGGGGTACCACATATGGCACATGCATGGTGTTGGTAAAATAGGTAGCAGGGGGGTTTGAGCGGAGTGGCACACACATGGTTGCAAGTGTGGGTAGTGGACTGTCTTCAGTTTACTGGGTCAGCGTGCATGCTTGCAGCGTGCATGCAAAGATGATAGAGTGCTCGACGGTAGTGTCAGGCCTGGGTAGACCAATGCGGATAAAGCGGCATCTTCAATGAGGTTGATGCAAGTGTTAGTGTGGCTGATATGGCTGTCTTGAAGCCGCAGAGAAGTCTTAGAGGTAGTAGGCGTTGGAAGGAGTATTGAAGCCGTAGGACCGGAAGTGAAGGGAGGTGCTGCAGCCACAATGCAGGGGACAGCTGGGGCGTGGGGCGCATGGGGGAAACGGTAATGTTGGCCACCGTTGGCGGCCTTTGGTTTAGTTGGCGGGGCAAACTCATTGGGAACCTGACTCCCACCCTCCAATTGCGGTCGCGTGGGCATGGTCAGTAGGAGAGGGGGAAAGTGCTGCGGGAACGTGACCCGAGTCGCGTGTTTCTGGTAACACATGGGGGGGAGGGGTCGCGAGGAGTGGGTGGCATTATTTCTGCCATGGGGATCCAGATCAGCAGGCAAGACATTTTCACAATGGGTGGCGGCCTTACCTCGCAACAGACAGCAGGCGCCTTTGTGCACCGTTGAGCAGCGGAGAGCTGCAGAGAGGGGGGAAGACCTTTTCCCCTGGCCTTCTCCCGGCGGCTTTGCCTGTCAGCCTCCTCCAGCTCCCTTTAAGGCAGGAGGGGTGGGGCTGGCAGGCAGTGGAAGCCAATAGCGTTGGCGTTGGTATGCAATGGGAGCAATGTAGCCGGAGCCTGGCAAATCATTCCTGGAGATTTTGTCGAAGTCTTCCCTTGAATGTGTGTTGTCAAAGCCTGATTGATCATTGAATGCCTGGAGCTTTTTTGACTTAAGGTGCCTGTGCCACTTAATGTTTCTGCAGTCACTGTCTAAAGAGAATATGTTCATTGTGTAATGAGAGGAGAATAGGCACAATAACTTAGGGAAATCACCCTAAGATTAACACCCTTAGGACTTTTCAATGTTAGTCATTTCAGATGAGTCTTGACGGGATGGCTTTTGCAAAGGCACGCAACAGGAAGTAAATCTCCAGGTTTCTGCTTTCTTTATGAAACAGTACTGGAAGACTATGTGGAGTCTTCATGCATTGCTAAAAAGAAAATAAGTATTTAATGGTTCTTAAAGTAAAAAATAAGTTAGTCGCCATGTTAGTGCAGTTTAAAAAAAATACATTTTGATTTTTGACACCTTTTATTAAATTAATTGAGACTAATAACCTCAGATGGAAAATACAGCCTTTGAAAACCCCCAAAACCTTTATATTTTACCAGGCAAAAATTAGGGAAGATACACATTCTAAGAGATTTACCAAGCTAGCAGTGCTTTTGCTCTGATCATCTTATCTAAAACTCTTAGTAAACATAACCGGAACAGAGTACTTCATTCCATGCATCCCAGCCTTGATAAAGCTCTTCAATTGTCTCTCCCCTGTTATCTTCTGATGAAGAATGTCCTTGGTTCGTTTCAAACCGAATGCATTTTCCATCGCAGCATAATCTCAGGTAGAACAGTAAAAGGTACTACACCTCAAAATGTTGTGATGGTTGAAAAGAAAAGTGTGGATACATTCCTGCACATAGGGCATTTCTGACAATGGGGAAGAGTTCAAAGGACATGTGTCTGAATATATACATTTGGGGACGATACTAAAGCTGTTAAAACTACATTGCTGGTTAATAACTGAATTTTAATCTAGAATGGATGTTTGCTATACTGGGTGTTTAATGCCTTCCAAGCACATAATTTAGTGCAGAACAATAGCAATAGCCATTTCTAATGGAAAGTGTCCTCCCACAGATTACTTATCTTGTATATATCCTTCAGCTGGATCAAGGAAACTTTTTTCATGGCAGGGAGCACTGTGCGACCTGAACGCCAGAAGACCTCAATGCGACCACTCAACGCTACCTGCATGTCAAGCAGCCATATATACCTTGAACCATGCCACGTGACTTATGTTCCATTTTTCTGTGCAAATAGCACGCTTCACGGAACATTGCGTAGTTGTAGTTTCAACAACATTTCCTAATTTTTGCAACTAAACCTTTGGGGTTCCAACACTGCAAGGACTGTGACTCGAACATGTTGTAGACAGACCCACACTGTATTTGTTTATAGTGCTTTGGGATGGATCATGATGTCCCAGAGTGGGATTCCTGCCAGTCCATGACCGTCAAGCACTTGAGGAAAAGATTGGCAAAATTAACAGTGGGTTCTTGGAAGCACACCTTCATAATGCAATTCCTCCAATGGCAGGAGCTTGTAGACTGCAGAAAAGGATAAATCCACTGATAAGAGTTTACGAAAATGGCGAGACAACAAAAGCGCTCTCACTCAAGGAGTGAATGCCACCATTCCTCCTCTGAAAAGATAAAAAAGGGCGTCATAGACCTACCTTGTCAGAATCAACTGCTGACAGAGATAAACCGGTAAGATCTCTCTCAAATTGTACTCCCCTGAACATTGGGAGCAGTTCAATCTCCAGAGTATGAAAATCTTTCAAAATGCAGGACCCTAGTTTCCTTAAGCATCGCCACCGAAGACACCATCTTAGCCCACCACACTGTCTAAAGCAGGCAGGGATTCTTCAAGGACCAGTTATATCATGTCCAACAGCTCCCGTCCAGTGTGGGTTCGATTTGAGTTGACGCCATTTGTCACAGCCAACTCTCACACTTGTCGGTAAGCAATATGTCCTTAAGGCAGGGAACACGACATTGAAGGATCTTTTTGGGCCAAAGCTGAGGTACACTCCAGAACCAAGGAATGATTTCTTAAAGTTAATTCTTTTTTTGGCTAAGAGGGGGACCCATTCCGTTTGGAATGGAGCCCCTCATAGAGCCAGAGGAGTTAATTCATGAGGAAGGTATATATTTCACTGTCCTCTGAACAATACATTCAAATGCCACCTGTAAGTGTCCACTGCAAAAGCTGCAAAGAGCCTGCGTTCGGGGTCCCCCAACCAGGTTTGGCATTCTCTATGACCATACAGACATTCCTTATAAAGGCCTTCAAAAGGAATCAGTGCTCCCCCTTAATGCAGCACTAAAAGATCCTATTATGGAGCTCTGGTAGAGGCCATGCACATTACCAGCAGTTAACAAGAAACTGGTCAAGAAGCACAGAGTAGCACCTTGTGATTTAGATTTCTTCTTGAAGAACCCCACACCCGAATGTCTGGTCATTCAGGCAGCTGCGATTGGTTCAAACTCAAAAGGTTTTCCAACTCTTCACCGTGATAGGAATGGGAAGAAAATGGATGCAGTGGCAAGAAGATTTTTGCCTCTGGGATTGTCACTCTCAAAGTGATAAACGCTTCTTTATGACATGGCCAAATATTCACATTTTTCATGTGAAGTCATTTGAAAAGCAGCATCCTACCTACCCGAAAGGGAGATAAAGGGATGGTTTCAAAGACCTTGTGGCAGATGACTACATCGGAAAGATGTAGTATGTCAGACTTTGCAGGCAGGATTGAATTCTGTGGACTGTGTGGCACTGTCAATGGCCCTCATTACGACCCAGGCGGTAAGTTACCGCCTGGGTCGTTCCCTTACCACCATGGCGTAAACTATGTTTACGCCATGGTGGTTGACGGATTTACCGCCCCATTCCAAGGTGAGTGGGGCGGTAAATCCCCATTTCCCATTTTACCCTTCCCCATTCCCATTTTCGCCCCATAGGGCATAATGGGAATGGGGAAAGGCGATAATTACGGCACCGTAAATTACGGTGCGTAATTATCGCCAAGGTCCCTTTGTGGCATAGATTTTAACGGCTGCAAAAAAGCAGCCGTTAAAAGCCATCCCGCAAAGGGAACCTTGTAATCAGGCGTTAAAGGGTCGGCGCCGTTTACGGCGCCGTAAACCCCTTAACGCCTGAGTCAGAATGAGGGCCAATGGGCGCTACCTCAGTATCTGGAGATTTTCCTGGTTAAGAACATCAGGGTTTGTCCCAATGATCAGGCTAAAGTATTGGACATGCCCTTCTTTGGCATATAACTTTTTGGCTGAAAGGGGAAGTGCTTAAGAAATTTTAGGTGTCTAAGGCGGCATCTAAGCTGCTTGGGGCTGCAGTGAGGCAACTGATGAACAAAGCTCCACAACCCCTTCTAGGAACGAGAGTTCCTTTTATTATTTATTCTCCTCTGGCCAATGTGGAAGAGCCCAGATAGGTGTTAGACAAACTCAGAGATGTTACTGGGAGAGGGAGAGGGAGAGGTAGAGGTAGAAGAGGAGTCGAGACTGCTTTGGCTACTGACCCATCCTCTCCCTCCTCTGCTTCAAAACTGCTTTGAAAAATTCTCCCATGTCTCTCCAGTGGGGAGGAGGTTGGTCAGTTTTCCAACTATTGTTTTGTCATTACTTTGGACACATATGTCTGTCAGAAAGTGACTAAAAACTACTGTCTGCCCTTCCTACGGCATCCACCGAATTGCCACCGCCACCTCGGGTCCTTCTCGGCCATCAGATCAGCTTCTCATGCAAGATATATGCTCCCTGGTAGAGAAGTCAGCCGAGAGATGGTTCCCACAGCAAATAAAGGGTCAAGGGTGCTATTCCCTTTAACTTTTGCTGCCGAGGGAGGACAGAGGACTGTGAACCATCTTGGACCTGAGGAGTTTGAACGCATTTCTCAGGTTAGACCAATTCAAAATGCTGAGGTTTGCGCAGATCTTCCAGGCCCAGAAATGACTGGAACTTCAAGACACTTATTTTCATGTACTGATGCATATCAATCATAGGAAGTACCTGAGGTTTGTGATTGGCAGCACGCATTACTACTATTGATTTTGATTTTGAAATATTTATAATGCGCACTTAACAAAATCAATCATATCTAGGCGCGGGTTAAACAAAGGTCTGACCCAGAATCATGAAGGACCGACTACACAGGTCAAACACAGGTCAAAGCTAAGTTGAGCTAACCAGATCCATTTTCGTACAACACGCCTGGTCCTTTTACTTGAAGAGATGGCTTTTCAGTGCCTTATGAAACTGATATAGCGATTCGAGGGCCCTGATCTTCAGAGTAAGCTTATTTCATATTGTCGGGCCATACACTGCCGTCACCTCTAAAGACGTGCTTCAACAAAGGAATTTCCAATAGCAATTTATCACTCGATCGTAATTGATGGGTTGGCAGGCACCGCCTGATTTTCTAGAATAAATAGAGTTGAGCCAAGTTATTTATACATTTATAGGCTTAGCACAGGATTTTAAAATCTACTCGATCCTTGACAGTGAGCCAGTGCATAGAACGACAGTGACTTGAGTTTGGAGAGTACTTCATTTCTCCAGTCTTACAGCGGCATTCTGGGCTTTCTGAAAACGCTGCATTTGAGTAAGTGGAATACCTGCCAACAGTCAGTTACCATAATCTAAGCGGGAGTTCACCATAGTGCCCACCACCACAGAGTGGTCCTCCAATGGGATAAATGGTCAAACCTGTTGCAGGAGGTGCAAGATGCCAAAGACGGACTGTGTGTTAGCGCTCACCTGAGCTGCTCATCCAAGTGTTTCTACCATACACACCCCAGGTTTTTCATTTTGGGGGCGAACAGTAAGTCGACACCCAAAAAGTGCTACTTCTGTTTGGCTAGTGTTCAACAGAAGCTGATTGGGAGACATCCATGCCTTGACCTCAACCAAGCATTGTTCGATCATCTGGAACGTCTCTTTCAGTTTCCCCATTTTGACAAGCACCTGGGTGTTGTCTGCATAGGAGTGGAAGTGTACCTTTTGTGTTCTGAGCAGGTCCATAAGGGGGTCCAGATTCAAATTAAACAGGAGAGCAGAGAGTGATGAGCCCTGAGGGATTCCACACGCCTGTGCGAGGGGGCTTGAGATATTTCTGATCTCTCTGAGCCTTTCAAGTTAGATACAGTAATCCACTGTTTTAAAGTCTGCAGAGATCTGTGATCAGCAGCGACATCTCTCCCTGATCTGCCACCTCAAGGATGTCATCCCACACTGCCGTTAGTGCAGTCTCTGTCCCAAACCCTGAACGAAACCCTGATTGCAGAGGGTCCAGCATGGATTAATTCTCCACCTATTCTGGTAGTTGGGAGGTCACAATCCTTTCCAGTATTTTTCCCAACCAAGGGAGACCCGCCACCGGACAATAATTTTGCATGTTCCCAAGGTCCAAGTTGGGCTTTTTTAACAGTGGCAAGACCGTGGCCTTTTTTAACGCTGAAGGTACAACCCTAGCTGACAAGGATTTATTGACGAACTGTGTCACAAAGGGAGAAATCTCCCCAGCTAACCTTTTTGCCACACTAGCCGGAATAGAGAACAATAGATCATTGGTGGGTGTAAAATTTTCCAGAACAGCCTGTATTGTCTCTTCCGTAACTAGTGAGAAGGAAAAAGGCTCTCCTTTGAGGATATCTATAAAGTTGCCATCATTCTGGGAGGGCCATTAAGGCACCCTTCTCCTGTGGAAAACTGGGTGCTGCAGACTGCAATATTTTCTTGAACCAATTCAATCTTTTAAAAAAAGAAAGAATTCAATATATTGGCCTGCTCCATGGAAGCTTCCATGAATGAAAAGCAGCATTTTGGCTACACAAAATTATTAATCGAGAACAATTCTCTAGGTTGATCTAGGTTGATTTTAAAGCACCCATGATTTTGTTTCCTCAGGAAATCGGACTTCGCTTTAAAGAATGCGTTTATTTTTTTTTAATTAGAACTTTATTGGTTTTGTGATCACAGTCAAACCTCAAATAACATATGTCAGTCGAAGGGACATCCCCTCATAACAACAGTTCTGATACTGTAACTAACCCTTGCAACCCCAACCCCCCCTCCGTTTCCCTCCCACCCCCATGTGAACAATTCTCAGTAAGTCCATTTTTTTTAGATTCACCATCAAATAGATCAACGCCCTAGTGGTTTCTGCGGTGCAGGTCCCAACTTATCCTCCCTCAGATTGTCTGACCATCGTCTAATATGTATCTGGGGCAGGGCCACGGTCTGTATCCTGAGTCTTCTGCCCTTACCCACCTCCCCCGAAAGGTATTACGGAACTGTTGCCACTCAATCTCTACAGTTGCACCCCCTCCATGGATTGCTGCGGTGATATTTTCCCTTGCTGTACTAGCCCATTCTTTCAGTGTGGGCAGGGCCACCCTTTTCCAGTGTCTGGCTCGGTTTGCCCAGGCTGCCAAAAGAAGAAAATGTGCCAATGGGGAGAGAGCACACCACCTGTCCTCCCTTTTCTCAAGACCAACAAGTATCAACATTGGATCAGGACCAAAATCCCACCCCCCTGCATCCTTAATCCACCCCACGACCTCTGCCCAGTACATCTGCAATCTAGGACAGCCTCACCACATATGCTAATAGTCTGGGGTGCCGAAAATAACTCTAAGTAAGACCATTCATCTCATTAAGTCCATCCAGGACCCTTTCTACCGGGATGAGATCCCTCCTGAGACAACTCCCTTCAGTTCTCTGCCGTGAAAATGCCCTTCAACCGAAGGTAGAGGAGCACTGAAAGTTTACTTATAGCCATGGCTTGTTCCAGCTCTTGGATACTCCTGAATTTCCGATCCTTCCAGAGTTGTCCCACTCTGGAGAACCTCCCCTCAAACCATGCCTGGTAACTTGAAACCTCTAGTATAGCGTCCCGCACCAGGGGTGCCCATATAGGGCTCATCGTTGAGGGCCACGTGGTGATCCCGTTCTTCCTCCCATGCTCAACACCTCCCAATGGACCCCAAGAATAGGGTGTTTAAGGATTCTCCTCAGGATCCTCTCCTTAGGGACCCATAGCCATTCCCCCACTGTTGCCGGGAGCAAGTGTTGATTCTCTAGTTATACCCATTGTCTCTCCGGATCCTCCCACAGATGCAGGACCATTGCCCTAAGCTGTGTTGCCTTGTAATACAACATTAGATCTGGGAGCCCCACGACCCTTCGATCCTTTGGTAATATTAACGTCTCGTAACCCACCCTGGGTTTCTGATTCTGCCAGAGAAACCACAAGATCCACGACTTCTCTTAGTTGCACCTCCAGAGCCCGCAATGGCAGCATCTGAAAAAGATATAATACTCTTGGGAGAAGGCTCATTTTTTTCCAATACATTTGTATTTGCATTTTCAAACAACAAAGATGAACAACGTATAGTTTCCTCTTCCCTACCCCCTGGATCAGTTTGCCGACCTTGCGCTTGTACTGTTTGTCAGGGCGGTCCATCATTAGCTTTGGTGCTCCTTTTGCTGTCTCTATTGCGTCTCTCTTCATGTTGCCCCACTTGCGTGAGTCCTTTGTAGATCAGCTGTTATTTACCAGAAGACTCATGGACCTGGGACACCATGCTCGGCGAGCACCTTCGCATAAGTACCCAAGGAGGTTTGACCAGTCCGTACTAAATCTGCTGTGTTCTCCTTGTATAGAATACGTGAGCCAATCCATAGCTAGGATTGACCATATCTTTGCAACCCATTCGTGGTCTTGTGGGGGGACTCTTGTTTTCCATTTACGTGCTAGGACCAGCGCTGCTGCCATCATCATTATAATGTAGAGTTTGCGGCTTGGCTTTGAAGTTATGCCTTCTGAGACCCCATTGAGACCTATCATTTCTAGACCCCTATTCCCTCCACACCTAACTTCCAGGACCTGCTCAAATGCTTCCTTTATCCCCCTCCAATATTTGTCTATTTTCGGACAGTCCCACTAGATGTGGCTCCAGATGCCGTCCCCACCACAGTCTCTCCAACAAAGCTGTGATGACCCTGGGTACATCCTATGTAGCCTAACCGGTGTTAAGTGCCACTGGAGCATAAGCTTCATCCATATCTCTCTGATTTGAAGTGATCTTGACAATTTGGGGATCTGCGCCCATCATTTCTTCCACTCTGTCTCCTCAATTGTGCCCCCTGTCGCGGTTTCCCATTTGTGCATGCATGCTAGATTTGGGGGGGTCCTCTCCTTCCTTGATGTGTTTGTATATTGATGTAACCACTCTCTTGTCCCCGGAGTCTGTATTTAGGTACTTCTCAAAGGGGGTTAGTTGGTGGGTCCCTGCTTGTTTCATAGTAGGGTGTAGTAGCCAGTGCCTGAGTTGAACATATCAGTACCTTTGCTTTTCCCCCAGGTCAAAGTCAGTTTTGCATTGCTCGAAGAGTTTAAGTTTAACCTGCCCTTCATAGGACATGTCTGTAACCCTGTGGTCCATTGGTCTCCATACCTTCCCCCGATCGTTCTTTTGCCAGTCTCTAATGTCTCTTGTTTGGGCAGCCGTGTAGTAGGCCCTAAAATCTGGTTCCCCCATTCACCCTAAGGTGTGTGGGTTCTCATTAGCTTTGCGGCTACTCTCAGGGGTGTTTGGTTCCAAATGAATTGCTTTGTGAGTTTGCGGAGGGACCTAAAGAAGATTGATGGAATGTGGGTTGGTAGGGCCGTAAGGTAGTAGAGTAGTTATGGCATCCCCACCATTTTTAGGACGTTTATGCGCCCCGTCCATGTTATGGATAGTGGACCCCAATCCACCAATTTAGATTTGAGTTTCTCCAAGAGGGGTGGGTAGTTTGCTTGGTAGAGCCCTCCCACTGTTTTGACCAGCTGTACTCCCAGGTATGTTATGGCATCATCTACCCACCTATACTGGTAGGCTTTTTTGAGGGCTTGCTCTGCCTCATCTTATTTGTGTTCACTTTCAGTCCTGCCACCTATCCGATCTGATCGAGTTCCGAGTTTATCGCCCTCCGGGAGGCCTCGGGACGGGTCACAGTCAGGAGCACGTTGTCCGCAAAGGCGGTCACTTTGTGGATGCTCCCCCCAAAGGGTATTCCCACTATGCCCTCATTTGCCCTTATGGCCACTAGGAAGGGTTCCAGATGTAGAGCATATAGTATGAGCGCTAGAGGGCATCCCTGTTTTGTGCCCCTCTCCACTGTCACGGGCTCTGAGATGTGCCCATATATGGATAGGCGGAGGATCGGGTGTTGATAGTTTGCCTTAAATCTACTCGGGTACTTAAGGCCAAACCCCATTTTGATCATGGTGGCAAAGAGAAATCCCCACTCCACCCGGTTGAAAGCTTTTTCAGCGTCCACTGCCAGCAGGAGAGCAGGTATTTCTCTTTTTTGGATCTTCTCTATTATTTGTATGATTCTCCTTGTCCCCTGTCTGTCTACCTCTGTTGAAACCTGACTGGTCAGATTGAACTATTTTGGGAAGAATCCATTCTAGTCTGGATGCCAGTATTTTAGTGTGGATTTTTGCATCGACGTTAATCAACGCTATGGGACGATAGGACCCGCACTTTGTGGGATCTTTGCCTTTCTTGTGGATTAATATCACCTTTGCCTCCCATCAATTTGGGTAGGACTTTAGTCTTACCTATACGGTTTAATAAGTTTGTGAGGATGGGGATCAGGATTTCTTTATGGGTTTTATAGAATTCTGCGACGAAGCCATCTGGCCGGAGGGATTAATTGCAGGGGAGAGTGTTTATTGCAGTCCTGACCTTGTCTCTTGTAATGTCCCCTTCCAAGGCCTCACTCTCTTCTCCAGAGATTTGTTGTAGGTGGGTTCTACTTAGGTAGGCCTCCTGGTGTATGGGTGATGGATTGTTAGTGCTGTACAGTTTGGTATAGAACTGCGCAAACTCTTTCTCTATGTCATCAGTATTGGTGCTAGTTGGGCCGCCGTTCATTTTAAGTTTTAGGATTATCTTGTCCTTTTCTTCTTTCCTCGGCATTCTGGCTAGTAGTTTGTCTGATTTATTGGCCTTGATGTAATATTTTTGTCTAAGGCGCAGAAGGTTTTGTTCCGCCACCCTCGTTTGTATGAGTCCTAACCGTCCTCGTACCGCCCTGTATTCCTTTTTTGCAGCTGGTGTCCCTTTCGGGCCCATCTTGGCCATAATATTTTTTAGTCTATCCTCCAGTCTGCCCTCTTCCAACCTCAGTTCCCTGTCTCTTCTTGCTTTCATAGCTATCATTTTCCCTCTTATTTTTGCTTTAAAAGCATCCCACAATGTCTGCGGAGTGGTATCCTTAACCTTGTTGTTTGCTATAAAGGCCCCCAACTCTTCTTCTACTTTCCGGGCCAGAATTGCATCATTAAAGAGTGGTACTAGGTATCGCCACTTCCACAGACCTGGTGGGCCTCAATTTCTTTTTAAGGAGAGGGTTATTGGGTCGTGGTCTGAGAGAGAAATCGCTCCCAGGGATATGTCGGAGGCCCTACCAAGCAGGACTCCGGTAATCCATACGTACTCAATCCTCGAGTGGCACTGATGCGCATGTGAGTAGAAAGTGTACCCCTCCTTGTCTCCTTGGAGTTCCCTCCATGTGTCTATTATTGCCAGGTCCTGTATTTTCCTCTTGAGGTCCCCTGTGGGTCTCACCAAGGTCCCAGGGGGTCATGGTCCTGTCCTTTATGTGGGTTCCAGGCAAGGTTAAAATCCCCTGTTAATATGTTTGATTTCACGAATTTCTCTAGACGTGTGAGGGCTTTTTGGATATAGGCTTCTTGACCAACGTTAGGTGCGTATAGAGTTGCTACAGTGTAGGCCTTGCCCCTCCCCTCCAGTGCTACTGCTAGGTACCTCCCCTGATCGTTTTCCTTGCCTTTCACTGTCAGGTCCATCCCGTCTTAAAAAAGCCAGCAATACACCCCCTTTTTTCTTGGATTGCGTAGCTTGAATAATTCTCGAGTATCCCCAAAACTTTATTCTACGTGTATCCGAAGTTTGAATGTGGGTCTCCTGCAGTGCGACTATATGCAGTTGTTCCCTCCTCAGAAACCTCTCCACCTTCTTCCTTTTGACCGGTGAATTTAGCCCATTAATGTTTAGTGATAGATGTTCTGTTGTAGCCATTCCTATTCACTCGGGTTTGTTCCTCCAGCCTGTTGTCCTTGATATGTCTGAGTGTGCCCCTTTGATTTGTTTGTTCTCCCTGTCGTGGCTTCGCACTGCTGATATCAGTTACTTCCGGATCCTTCCTTCCCTCCACGCCCCCCCCTTGTCCCTGACGCCTCCCTTCCCCCCTTCCCCATCACCCTTCCCCATCTGGGATGGTTCAACTCGTGTTCTGTGGTTATGAGAGCTGAACCCTAGGATTCTCCCAGTCTTGCCCCATGCAGGATCTCCCAATCCCATTCCAGAGTCCCCCTACCCTTCCCCCGCTGATCAGTTATTCAAGCCTCTCTTTATCCTAGAGCACATCACTTATCTTGTCTTTGCAGGCACCCTCCCCGGGCGAGCCTTCTCGACGGATTGCCCTCTTCGACTCATGGTTTCAGTTGGTGCGGAGGGGTTTTCATCTGTTCTGTCACCTTCCTGGACAGTGTGTTCCTGAACATAAGTTGTTTTTCCCCTCTCTTTGGTCTTTTGGACCTCACAGTTGACCATTCCCATGGTTTGCGGGCCGGGGAGCTTGTGGGGAGGTCTTCCTCAAATCCCAGGAGGGTAGCCCCCTGCTCGCAGGTCGTGACTTTGTGCTGTCTACCCTGACAGTTGAAGCTCAGTCTGAATGAGTGGGTCCATCTGTATCGAATTTGTTGAGCTCTCAGGTGTGTTAGAACCAGGGCCATTTGTTTCCTTTTGATAAGGGTTATTTGCGCTAAATCTTGATACAGGAATATTTCCGCCCGTTGCAAGTGCTGCGCCCTGCTTTCCTGGCTTTGGCGAGTATTTGCTCTTTGATTACGTAGCTATGAAAGGCCACGAGTAGGTCTCTTGGTCTCGACCCTGGTTCGTGCCGGTGCGGGCCCACTCTGTGAATCCTGTCAAATTGGATCTCTGCATTCATCTCTGAGTCTTGCAGGTCACTTAATATGCTCTTGAGAGCCTGTGTTAGGTATTGATCCTGTGTCTCCTCTGGTAGGTTTTTGACCTTGGCTTGCATTTCCAGGTTTTGGGTGGCCACCGCCAGTGTTTCCAGGAGAGTGTCGGCTTTCCTTGCGTCCTCTGTCAGCTCCTGGATGGGCCGCTCATTGGTATCCACCCTCTCCTCTCTTTTGTTGATGTCTCTTTTTATTTCCTGTATTCCCTCTTAGGGAGGCTTTATGTATAGGGGTGTGGGTGATCCCCCTCCCGCTTTGCGTCCAGGGGGACGCCGGAATCCCTCCGAACTGTGTCATCAGTCCAAGGTTGTTCTCTCGGTTTTAGGAGTCGGTGTAGGGTATCCTCGCTTGCGTGCGAGGGAGTCCTGTGGCCCCCTAGTCTCCTTGTAGTCTGGTTGTATAATGGCTGGGGGGGATTGGTGGGGCTCGTCTGGCCCAGCTGTTCTCCTTGGCCAAGTGGTAGCAGGCTCGATGGTCCAGGTCGTTATATGAGTGCGTTGTCGCAGGGACGGTGCGATTTACGGGCCCTTGTGCTCTTCCGTGCTTGGTCTCCTTGTGGAGTTCCTGATGCCTCGTTGCACTGTGCTAGTGCGGTTGATTCTAGGCTCCCGTCCCCTCCTGCCTGGGCCGGCACTGGTGGGCTGGTTGGGTCTGCTTTACGTATGGGGTGCGAAGTGGGAGTGCTCACTGTACTAACTCGAGCCTCACGGGTGCTCTGGTGGGATGAGGGTTTCCCTGGCATTCCACCTGCGGAATGCCCATGCCCCGCTGGTCCCTTCTCCTGGTTCTCATAGGGTCGAGGGGAAGGGTGGTGTAAGTGCCCCTAGTGCAGTACTGGCTTGGTTTTAGCCCTTGATATGCTTTCTGCTTCTGTGCTCAAACTCCTTTCGGGTACACGGGTGCCCTTGTCCGCCGTGTCCGGCGCTGCAGAGTCTGGGGTCGGTCTCCTTCTACGTGGGCACCGCGGCTGGTGTGGTTGGTTGGGGGTGCCAGCTGCTGGGTGGGGTTCCTGCTTATCTGGTATACGGGTTCAGCCTCCGGTGTGCTCCTTCGTGCCCTGGGCTTCTCCCCCGCTGTCACGCCCCTCAGGATGGTGTGCGTGTTGTATTGGATGCCGGGTCTTATATTTTCGGGTCTGCATGCACGGGGGTCCTCTGATCTTGGCGGGCCCTGTTGTGTGGGGAGAACCGCTTTGGGTTAGGAAGGTCTCACCTCACTTATGTGCCGGCTGAGTCATTGGGTCGTGTGCCGGGGCTCCGATCCCTCTCGTGTCCTCCGATGTTTTGGCTTGTCCTCTGGCGGGCTGGTGCCTCGCTCTGCGTCCTTCTCCCCCCTGGGATGGAAGGACCGTCACTCTGTGTGTCCTGGAGCGGTTGGCTACTTCCGACAGGGTTCCGAAGTGGGCCAGTGCAGCGTTATGAGGTTGGGGTGTTCAGGGAATCCGTGTTGTCTCCTAGCAGGTCTTCCCAAGCAGGGGAGCGCGGGTGGATGCCGCTCGCTTTGTGGTCTTGGATTAGGCTTTTGTTTGTTTTAGTTGTTTGGGGGCTGGTCAGTCTAGGCAGGCTCTGGTTGCCCGTCTTTCCTTGTTGTGGTGTACGGGGCAGAAGGTCCTCCCGCCAGCAGTCCTGACTGTCCATTCTGGCGTGGTGTTGTCACGCTGTGCCTCTCACTTCGAGCTCCGGGGAGGAGGTCCGCGCATCACATTTGGTGTGGCCCCGACTACCCTTTCAGTCCCGCTGTTGTGCGGTGTGGTTGGTAGGTCCCGTGGAGGGCTTATATCGTAGCTTTTGTACTTTATTTGCTGTGCTGGTCGGGAGCTCGGGCCGCCGTGCCTAGAGATGTGCGGCCATCTTGGAATCATGCGCGGTCATCTTGGAATGAGGTTAATTTTTATTGCATTAAGCCTCCCCATCCACGCAGTTGTCCCTTACTCCAGGTTTCCATTTCTGCTAATAATTTGTCGAAGAGGTGGGCGGGGGTAGTTAGCTCCACCCAAGTCCTCTCCCAGTCTTGACAATACTGATTCCCAAATTGTTGTATATGCAGTCCCAGGTGCCTGAGCACTTCGGTCTGCCTGGAATCCCCCGGCGATCGGAAAGATCACTGACTTGTCTTTGTTAGCTTTAAACCCTGAGAACTGCCTGTATTGCTGCGAGGACAGAGCTGGTGTGATACACCAGGTGCAACAGCACGTCGTCCCAGTTTGAACTCTCTCGTACCCACCCTTATGCCCTCCTCCTGTGGGGTCCTCCTTAGCCATTCTGCTAACACCTCCATTGTTAATGCAAATGGGAGGGGCGAAAGGGGGAAACCCTGCCTAGCGCCCCTCTGCAATCCGAATGCCCTTGACAACCGCCCATTCACCGTCACCTTCGCTATTGGGGCTGCATAGAGCGCCAGTATCCCTCTCATGATTTGATCCCCTAATCCGAATTTATGTAGGACCCCCTTCAGAAACCTCCAGTCCACCCGATCAAAAGCCTTCTCAGCATAGAGGGCAACTAGGACCAGATACCCCTCCCTCCTTGCTGCGGCCTCCATCAAGTGCAGTGTCTTGCGCAGGGTATCTGCGCCCTGCCTACCCTGAATGAACCCCACCTGATCTGAATCGACTAATTTGGGCATAAGATCCTCCATACGCATGGTTAGTATTCTGGTGAAAATCTTTGCATCAATGTTAAGTAGAGAGATGGGACGATAGGATTTACAGCACTCCTGGTTCCTGCCCTCTTTTGGTATTACCGTAATTAGAGCCTTCCGAAAAGGATGGGGGGACCCTCCCTATATCCAGGATGTGGTTAAATAACTTTGCCCGGTTTTGCGTTAGAGACCCCGCAAAGCTCTTATAGAATCCCGCTGTGTACCCATCTTCTCCGGGAGCCTTCCCCAGCTTCAACCCCGCTATGGCCATCAATACTTCCTCCTGAGTAATCCGCCTCTCCATTCCCGCCTTCTCACTACCATGGAGACTCGGTAGGGGCACCTCTCCCAGGTATCTATGCAATTTCTCGTCGGTTGCCTCCCCTTCTTTCCCGTAGAGCCGCTCGTAAAAGGTGGCAAATACCTGGGCCACATCTCCCGCAAGGGACCGCAACCGCCCATCCGAACCCCGGACTCCAGATAACCCACCTCTCCGCCTGTTGGCCCCTCAGTCTGGCCACCAGCAGAGCATCGGCCTTAACACCCTTCTCATAGTACCTTTGCTTCAAAAATTGCAAGCCGGCGATCCCCTTCCCCACCTCCAAGTCCCGCAACTGTTAGGCAGGGACCACTACACACAATTAAGACAACAGGTGGTGATACAAGTTTTACCTTTGGTACAAGCCTGTACTACTATGTCATAGTGGTAGCAGTGGCGGAGCAGCCAGGCGTATCTCAAGAGTATATGAGCAGTAGCAGAGATTACACAAAGGGACCACAATTACTGTGACTCGAGCAAACACTGACTCAAGGTTTCAGGTAGAAAAATATAAGTACATTTATTTTTAAACCATTCGTTATAAACACAATACTTCTATTAAACTTCAATAAAAACCACATGTTAAATATACTACAACTAACCAATTCACTTTGTACAGTAAGTCTCAAGGTAAGTACCCTGTGTTGGAATGAACTAGTATTAGGCACAAAAACACGTTACCGCGGATATGATTGCGATCACTTTTTGACAGTTCGGTCTACTAAACAAACGCGTATCCGTGACATGAAATTCTACCGGGGCAAAAACACACTTAGCACCTGAGATACCCAGAGGGAGTTGGAGGCAAAAATCACAGGCAATATTTTGGTTAGGCAGGCAGAATCAAGAAACACTCAGACAGGAGTTCAAAAGTCAAAGGACCGGGGCCAGTTGCCGAAGATCACACGGTCCAGGTACCCAGTGACCACCAAAGCTCTCCCATCAGCCCTCTTCCAAAGCAGTGGGCCAACCAACTGCACCCTCTGATTAAGTAAGATGCCTACTCCCCCCCCCTTTTGGTGGGTCCAGAGGCCCAGAAAACCTATCCAATCTGCGCCACAGGGATACGTCTCTTTTCTCCTTGAAGCAACCATGTCTCTTGCACCATCAGCACATCCAGATCTCTATTACGAAACTCCCTCCCCAACAGTGAGCGCTTGGTGGGAGAGTTCAGCCCCTTGACATTCAGAGACCCCATCCTAAGAGCCTCCGCCATGCCCTCACCTTCAACCCGCGCCATTTGGATGTCCAAGACCCTGACCCCACCACTTCATCAACCACAATGCTGTGTTCCCCAAAGTTGTCTTCACCTTGACCCCTCCTCTCCCCCCCAACAGAAACTATTCTCCCCTCCGAGACGCCCACCATGTGATGGGCCACCAGGGATGAGTCCAGTCATTTCAGATATCACCACACCTCCCCCTTTGCACATCGTTCAAATAGCTTAGCCTTCTAGTCTATCATATCTGTGCCGCCCCTCCACCCCTCAGGAATCTCCTGAGTACTTCTGTGGAGGGGTGTTGAGCTTTTTAAACTTCCTGCCACCCAGCATTTTCTTCTTTATGCTGTGCAGACCCTCCGGTTTATGCTGTTCTGTAGGTGCAACAGCTGACCCCTCCTGGCCTTCCTTAGACTCTTCTCCCTTCAGGACTTGGAGAACCTGATGATCAGCCTGTCCGCTGGTTACTCGATAGTCTGCCTCACCTTTCTCAAATGCCGGCGCAAATGTGTAATGAATCTGTCCGGCATTAATGACTCCCAAGAGTATAACCCTGAGATGGAGCCGCTTTCTGTTCAGTACAGTACGCAATGCACCGGTCTAGTCGATTTCACCATGGAATACGCTCCTAGGGCGGTCACGCCCCCTTTTCATTCGGGATATCAGGAAGACGGATCAGGAGCTCATTGCGTCGCTACTCTCATAGGAGTACTGCAATGCTGCACTGCCAGAGGCCCCGTCCTCATCACGCTTACCCGATTCCCAAATCAGAATCCGAACTCGCTTCATACCACGTTCATTACGCCGACACGGGACGGCCACCGCAACCTTCATCAGCATTCTGATCTCCGCGTCCAAGAAAGGTTAGGTGCTTCTGTTCATGGAATGCTTCTGCAACATGACTCAGTCCACTTTCTCTCGCCTCCTAGATTTCAAATATATCCACTCTCTGTTGCTGCACTCCAGGGTTAACTATGGAAGTATCCAGATGCAGCTACAGACGACAAACTCACCTGGACCACAAAACCTCAGTCCTCTTCCGTAGAAGACTGCGCCTAGGATTCTTTGAATCCCAGCAGCTCTTCACAGGGTTTTTCCCTTCAGGGTTTCCCTGTGGTCCTCTCTGTGCCCGACCCTTGGGCCTGGACTCAGAGGGGATTACAGGCAAATTCCTTCTATCCACAAGGCAGTTGTCCACTTCAGACCCCAAAGGCCGATCCTGTTACCGATAGGTGTTATTCCGGTTCTACTGAAGTTCTGGTTGTTGAGAAAATTGCATCCCAGTATTACAGATAGCGAAACCCTTTTGGCCCATTAATTAACCGGAGCTTGTATACAGTAAACTGAGGACATCTATTCAGTATCAGGCCTGATTACAATGGATCAGCAAATCCAACAGTTAATAGCGGCGGTGCAGTCCCTCACTACTGAGGTACAACACCTTAAACAGGAAAATGCCTCATTAAGACAGAAACAACAACAGGCGGCTCAACAAGCCGCACAACAAGCGGCAGCCAGTTGCATCCCCCATTGTTCAGAGGTCCCGCCAGGTCCATTACCAGGTGGGCAGTTCGATGGGAACCCTCACAAGATAAAGGAGTTTATAGACTCCTGTGCTATTCAATTTACCTTTAAGGGAGATTATTTTCATAGAGACAGAGACAGGGTCGGATACATGATCTCTCAGATGACGGTACCTGCGCTGATTGGGCCACCCCGTTGGTCACCACTAATAACCCAATTCTCGACTCCCATATTGCATTCTGCGATAGCATTAGGTCAATGTTTGGCAGGCAAGAGATTCGAGTAGCTTCACAAGAACATCTTTTAGACTTGAAACAGGGTAATCAAGATATTTTGTCCTATATACCTCGGTTCAAACAGATGGCTGGTGAAACCACCTGGTCTGACAAGGCACAGATGACCATTTTCCGAAGAGGTCTGTCGGAAGACCTCAAAGAAGAGGTATTCCGAGTACCAAGGCCCACCACTCTCACGGAATTTATTGCCTTGGTCATGCAAATTGACTATCGTCTGAAGGAGCGCCAGAGTGAACGAAGAAAAGGGAGAATATCCAAACCCTTACCAAGTCCTCCCAGCATGGGTAGAGCATATTCTTCAGAAGAACCCATGCACCTGGGGACAGCTGCCAGGGGCCCTCTGTCTCCTGAGGAACGAGTCCGGAGAAGGACTCTTGGTCTTTGCATGTACTGCAGGGGGAACACCCATTCGGTACAGGAATGTCCAATCGCCCCACCTAGGCGATCGGGAAACGCCAGTCCCCGGCCGTGAGAGGAACCACGGTCCTGGATAAATTGCAAGAACAAGGTTCCTACCATAGAACACACACTTCCTTGTGTAACTTTCCTACAGACACCAACATGTTGATCTTAAAGTTTCTTTCAGTATAGGAGATCTCACACTACATGAAGTCCATGCTCTCATTGACAGTGGCGCAGCAGGAAACTTGGTTGACGATCTCTGGGCCCTAACCCCTGGCGTTCCTCGCTCTCCCCAATCTGAGTCCATTCCAGTGGAGAGTGTGGATGGCAGTCCTTTGGTCTCCGGACCTATAAAGGATCTGACGGGACCTTTAGTGATGAACATATCCTCTCATCAGGAAGTTCTCCCTTTGGACATAATCCGAGCTGCTCACCATCCAGTTATTCTTGGATTACCATGGCTGAGACAACATAATCCTTTTATCAATTGGTCAGCGGGATCGTTCTTTCTTGGATCCGAATATTGTATAACGCATTGTATCGGGGACCACAAGTGTTCTCATCTGGAAACCAAAGTGACTTCGGAAGAGAAACAAGGGGTCAAGACCCGCTGTCAAATCTCTGGACTTCCTGAAATGTAACAACAATTTCAAGAGGTATTTTCCACATCAGAATACACTCAATTGCCCCCACATCGGAGAGACGACTGTGCCATAACCTTATTACCAGATCAACCCTTACCTTTTGGGAGGATGTATATCCTTTCAGACTCAGAAAAGGAGGTACTCCGTGAATATCTGAAATCAAATCTGAAGAATTGACTTATAACCGAGTCCACATCCCCAGCTGCAGCCTCTTTATTTTTTATTCCAAAGAAGAACTCTTCGGAACAATCCCTGTATTGATTTCCAGGGATTAAACAAAAACACTGTCCCAGATAAGTACCCAATGCCACTTATTCCGGACATCTTAGCGGCAGTAAAAGGAGCAAAGGTTTATACCAAACTGGACCTCAAGGGAGCCTACTATCTCATTAGAATAAAACACAGAGATGAATGGAAGACCGCATTTAGGACCCCATTTGGCCACTATCAATATCGAGTGATGCCCTTCAGCCTTTCTAATGCTCCTGCTGTATTTCAAAGATTTATGGACCATTTAGTTGCAGACCTCCTTTTACATACGGTTATCATTTACTTAGATGACATATTAGTTTTTTCCTTATCCCTGCAGGAACGTTTTCGCCATGTCAGTGAAGTCTTACGTAGACTCCAGCAGAATCACCTATTCTGCAAGTTTGATAAATGTTCGTTCCATCAGTCTCAGGTAGTGTATTTAGGTTATGTGCTATCGTCGGAGGGAATCGCAATGGATCCTGAGAAGGTGTCGGCGGTAAAAGAATGACCCACTCCTACCTCTGGGAAGGATATCCAACGGTTTGTAGGATTCGCCAACTTTTACTGGAAATTCATCCCAAACTTCTCTTTCTTGACCCAGCCTTTGACCAACCTACTGAAGAAGGGAAGGTCCTTCCAATAGGGACAGCAGACGCAGATTGTATTTGAAAAGCTCAAGAAACTATTTACTTCTGCTCCCATCCTGATGACTCCCGACCAACATCGGTCATTTATAGTTAAAACAGATGCCTCACATTATGCTGTAGGGGCTGTGCTATTGCAATTAGATGACCAGGTCCAGGAACGCCCGGTAGCCTTTCTGTCAAAGACTCTTTCCACTGCTGAACTAAATGACACAGTTCTTGAAAAGGAACTTCTGGCCATTAAGCAGGCATTTGAGGAATGACGTCATCTCTTACTCGGGGCAACATTTACCGTGGAGGTACGTACAGACCATCAGAACCTCAGGATCCTACAATACGCACAGACCTGCAACAGCAGACAGGCCAGATGGGTGTCATGATGCCTACTCCCGGGAAGCCAGTTCAGGACCAGCGTCCCCGAAAGCAGACATCATGTCCCCAGGGAGGGACCCAGCAACCCCTTATAGGGGCTCTTTGGACATTGTCCTGGCGCCTTTGGCGCCAGGCTCATAGAAGGCATCAGTCCTGGCACCATAGGCGCCAGGCTCATTATGGGATTGCTTGGATGGACTTGCCGGATCCAGACCTCCTTGAGATCTGAAAGGGACTATTTTACCTATGGGACTATGTTACCACTCGGGCGTGGCTGAGGAAGAATACTTACCTGGAACTACTTTGGGGGCTATTTAAACCACGCCCAGACAGCAGCTCACGCTTTGCGTTGTTCAGCATCTAGCAGCTGGACGCTCACTGTGTCTGCTCCTGCATCCTGGCTCCAGCCACGCCCGCCTGCAACCTGGAACACCTGAAAAGGAAGGAAAGGAGAGAAAGGTGAATAATTGAACTTTACCTACCTCCATCCAGAGTCCGGAACCATCACTCCGACGATCCTGAGAAAAGACATTATTTTTAGAAGCGCAGCGCATCGCTCGCTGCAGCGCCGCGTTCCACTCAGCTTCACGAGGCGCTCTCGGGCTCTTCAGCGACCATTGGCACCATCCGTCGCCTTTCAGCGCCTAAGGAGAAAAAGAGACAAAACAAAGGTGAGCGAAAGAACAGATTGAGGAAGGCCTGATTCTTCCACGTTAAGACTTACCTGATTATTGTTGGGACAATCTTTCCTCACCTCGGGTCGGCGCCGCTTCCGTACCCCGGCCCCTAAGGGGAAAAAGACACACGCATTAGTGGGTGAAAGCAAGATCACTAAGGGAACCATCCATCAAAAAGACTCACCAGAGTTTACCTTCGGCGAATCCATTCCTCAACGCGGATTCTTCATCCTGCATCTGAAATAGAGAAAAGGACAATGGACAATTAAGGCTTGAACTTTTGCAACTGAATACTTAAGGCCTCATATCGGAAAAGTCAAGCGGAGTTGAATACTCACCAACCCCGAGATCCAGTGAAGTAACTGGAAATCAACGCGCCCCTGCATTGGAAGCAGGATGGAGAGCTCGTCCTTTCAGACTCTAAGGTGAGACTCTACGGGGAATCGCGGAGGGGGTTCGAGGAGTGTGAGAGGGGGAAGGGGGGAATCCGACACATTATCCAGCAGACAGTTAATCCCCTTTTCCACCTACAGAAGGATTCTTCTACGGGCCAGACAGGCGAGGTTTGGGGGTCCGGTCCAGTCCGTCTTCCGAGTCCTGCGCTTCACCTTAGAAGAGGTCATAGCAGTCCAGAACAGGTCGGCGCCTCCGTGGGAATCAGGTGAGCGTTACAATGGGCTAATTTTTTTTCACTTTTCCAAATACATTTCTCTTTCTTACCTCGAAGGTGTAATCTCAAAGCCGATGCTTTATCCCGCAAGGAACCTATACCCTCAGACCAATTCCGAGCAGAGCCTATTTTTCCAAGCCTTACGATGGGATTGCAAACTACCCCTACATTTATGTCACGCCTTAAGCAACAGTCTGTTTTGGCCCTCAAATCGCCTCTCTCTAAGAAGGCACGTGCAGCCATGAACTACCAGAAAGGATATCTTTTCTTGGGACATGGAGCATTCATTCTAACTAGAGCCCGACAATAGGAAGTCTTAGAAATTTGCCACAACTCCAAAACCACTGGTCATAGAGGAACCACCCCTACCTTGGAATTAATCTCCCGTTATTTCTGGTGGCCAAACCTAAAAAAGGACACCAAGTAATATGTTGGATCATGTCCAATATGTTTACAAACCAAGACTCTTCGTCATCCCCCATTAGGAAAATTGGTGAAAATGCCACTCCCAATTCATCCATGGCAAATAATCTCCACAGACTTTGTGGTGGAACTACCGAAGTCAGGAGGATGTTCCACCATCATTGTCACTATTGACTCATTTACTAAAATGGCACATTTCGTCCCACTCCCTGGGATTCCTACTGCTGCTCAGATGGCACGTATCTTCATCACACATATTTTCTCCCTACATGGCCACCCCGACACTATCATTTCTGATGGGGGATCCCAATACACCTCCCGGTATTGGAAACAGGTCTGCCGCATCCTGGGTATCTCAATGGCACTCAGCTCTGGGTGCCATCCCCAATCAAATGGCCAGACCGAGAGACTAAATCAAACACTTGAAGGGTACCTCCACAGTTATGTGAGCGCTGCTCAGGACAATTGGAAGGAACGTTTGCCGTTGGCAGAATATGCTTACAACAACACTTATCATTCGACCATCGGAATGTCACCTTTCTTCTGTACTTATGGGTTCCATCCCGCTTCATTTCCCACTACCCAGGCATCGGCCTCGAAGTTTCCTGATGTCAATCAGCTAATGAAACATATACGGAAATGTCACCGGACTGGTAAATTCGCTCTACAAGAATCTCAGGACCGAGTAAAGAAGTTTGCAGACCGACATCGAACTTCTGCCCCTGACATACAGCCGGGAACCTGGGTATGGTTATCTTCCAGGTTTCTCCCTCAGCGGTTGATACCCTCTAAACTATCACCAAAGTTCTTGGGTCCCTTCCGAGTCTTGGAGACTGTGGGTATGGCCGCCTATAAACTCCAACTTCCCAACACCTGGGCCTGCATTCATCCGGTTTTCCATGTGTCACAGCTAAAGCCAGTTAAAAGAAGTGTATTCCATTCCAAGGTTACCGACCGTCCTCCACCCATACTATCTACATTGGGCCCCGAATATGAGGTGGCAGACATATGCAACTCCAGGCTTCATCGAGGATGATTACTATACCTTGTGGATTGTAAAGGGTACTCTCCTTCGGATCGAACTTGGGAGCCAGAGTCAGCGATCCATGCCCCATGGTTAGTGAAAAGATTTCATAGACATCTGGGTAAACCTTGGGGGGGGTAACACTCTTAAGAGGGGGCATACTGTAATGAATCTTTCCAGCATTAATGACTCCCAAGAGTATAACCCCAAGATGGAGCCGGTTTCTGTTCAGTACGGTACTCAATGCACCGATCTAGTCGATTTCACCAAGGAATGCGCTCCTCTGGTGGTCACGCCCCCTTTCCGTTCAGGATATCAGGAAGACAGATCAGGAGATAATTGCGTCACTACTCTCATACGAGTACTGCCACGCTGCACTGCCAGAGGCCCCGTCCTCATCAGGCTTACGCGATTCCCAAATCGGAATCCGAACTCGCTTCATACTGTGTTCATTACGCCAACCCGGGACAGCCACCGCAACCTTCATCAGCATTCTGATCTCTGCGTTCCGGAAAGCTTAGGTGCTTCCGTTCACGGAATGCTTCTGCAACACGGCTCAGTCCACTCTCTCTCGCCTTCTAGACTTCAAATACATCCACTCTCTGTTGCTGCACTCCAGGGTGAACTCTGGAAGTGTCCCGATCCAGCTACAGACGACAAACTCACCTGGACCACAAAACCTCGGTCCTCTTCCGTAGAAGACTGTGCCTAGGATTCTTCGAACCCCAGCCGCTCTTCACAGGGTTTTTTCCCTTTGGGGTTTCCCTGGGGTTCTCGCTGTGCCCGATGTTAGGGAGAATTCTCTGTAAGGCTAATTTCCCAAACCTAGTGAGTCCCCCAGCAGCTTTGCTGGATTTTTGGGGTTTATTTTTTCTCTCCTGCTAAGAGTGAGACTCTTTTACTCCCACTCTTAGACATGATTTGAGGTGTTCCTTTATCTTTCAATGTGTTTTATGGGCTATGGGGTCTTTTACTCCATAGGGTTTCATGTGTTTTTGATGTGGGTTACACAGCACCCTCCGTGCCGTAACCCAGGGGGGTCGTAGCGACCCCCCAACATAGACTCCATACCCTGGGACTGACTATGGTCTCCCAGGGCATGTAAAGTCACCATTGGCTTTACTAGTCCCAAATTATGAACAGAAACCAGTACAAATCATCATATTGTGGACGTACTGGTCAGGGCAATTCGATTGCCCCGGGGTTTGTTGTTCGAAGGGGCACGTCTCCGTCCCCCCTGATCGAGTTTTGGCTGGTGGCAGTGGATACTACTTTTTATATTCGACCGCGAATATATCTCTATGGGATTTTCCCATTGTTTGAGGCTACCAACTTTAATATTTAATTCTTATAGCCCCGAACATACCGCCGGTTTATTTAATTAATATTAATTCACCGGTTGGTATTTTTTGCCAGAACTCGATTCTACAATGGCGTTTGTGTTCTCTTCTGTGACTCTGACCCAAATTGAGCCCTTTGTTCCACTTTTTGGCGGGCTTCTCCACAGAAGCCTCCAAAAGTGGTGCCTCTCTGTCTGGGTACCACAGGGGGTGTAGGAGGGGGTTTAGGCACCCTGGACTGAGTTACCTTGGTAACTCAAGTCGCACTCTTGTGTGATTGGCCCAAGTGGTGAGCCGGCCGGCTCACCACTTAGCATGTTTGATTGACTGCTAGGCTGAGTGAATGGGGGTGTGCTGCATAAAAGCAGGGCTTTGGAGACTGGAACTTCAGAAGTCGCCACAGGACCTAAGAATCTGAGGAGGGAGAAGCTGAGCCGACCTGCAACGACAACACCACCGGTGGATCCCTGCTGAACCGTCTCGCCACTTTTCCCGATGACAGAGGAGATCGCCAGTCTGGAGAGTCTTCTTCCTTTGACTGGTGGGGATAACCAGTTTTGCCTTCTTTTCACCTTCCTGGAGCATCTCGTGGCCGCTTTGCCCATGCCAAGCACCCCGGCAACCGGAATACCATGGTTTACCACTACCGCAAAGAGAAGGGGGTAGTACCTTTTAACCAAAGAACTCCGCGGCTGGTTGGCAGTGCAACGAACTTCATCTTTCCTCCACGACTAGACCTCTTCTTCCTCTGGACGAAACACTGACTTGCACCTGCTGCCAGGAACAACTGCCCCCGCTGGAGCTTCCTTCACACGTAAGGTACTGTGTCCCGCCTGGCTTCGCTTGCGACAGATGTTCGGGGTGACAGTAAAGCCTCGACTTTCTAACCTGGGCTAGCATGGGACAACCTAGCTAACTTTTCCTGACTTTAATTTCATCCTTTTTGTGCGAACTATCTACAAGACTCTTTGGGCATAACCCCACTGTGTGAACCTGGACCCCTTCTGCTTGCTCTCTCCAAGAGTGGGCCTTGCAATTGACTTCCTGGCTCTCCAGTAGAACTCTGCCTATCCTGCCTTACTGTGGTTCTTTTAAAAGTATTGAAACGTGTGTGCTTCCTTAACCCTGCCTTTTTCCCTCCCTTTCTTTACAACTTATTAGAGTGTCATCTTAAGTTAAGCACTCACCTCTGTCTGAAAATAAGTGGTGTTTCTCACTAAGACTTGTCTAATAAGTGAATAGGGTTGTATATATATGATAGTGACTGTGTGCTGAATTTACTTACCTCGTTTTTGCTAGTGTAAATCCCAAGTGTGTCTTTAAATAAATAATAATATACTTTTACACCAAAGCTCTGGTCAGTGTTTGTTTGTGCTACTGTTTGTCTGTACCTATTGTGTATACTCTGCATACTGCCTAACTCTTCTTGAGGAAAGTCTGACTGCTCAGCCACAGCTACCAAGTGAATCTGTGTGGTACAGACTGCTACCAAGTGGGTTTACTGCCAAACACCTGTAGTCTTAAATCTTTTGCAGTGGTCCCTAAGGGAACTGCACAGGTTTCTGCCTAACACCCGAGCCTTGAGCTGGGACTCAGAGGGGATTGCAGTTAAATTCCCTCTATCCACAAGGCAGTTGTCCACTCCAGACCCCAAAGGCCGATCCTGTTACAGGTAGGTGTTTTTCCGGTTTTACTGAAGCTCTGGTTGTTGAGAAAATTGCATCCCAGTATTACAAAATGGGAAAGACCTGTGATATCTTATGCCCCTTTCAGTCAACCATTGTGTGAGGGGTTGGCAATCTCTGCGACGGGTTAGGGGGAGGCCCGACAGGTCTTGGAACACCCTGATTGTGTCACCTTCATATTGGAAACTCCCCAACCTCTTGGCTTTCTCCAGGACCTCCATGTTCTACCGATATCTCAGGAAGCAGACCGCCATCGATCTTGGCCCATTCCTCCTCCGCCGCCTCCTGAATGTGCCCTTTCCAGTTGTACACCTCCTTCCCCCTTCCAAGGCGAAAAGCTGGTTGATCAGTCCTTGCACCTTCCTTCCAACCTTGACCGCGGATTCTCTGACCCCCACAATGCACAGGTTGTTCCGGCGCTCTCTATTTTCCAGGCCGTCCAGCTTCAAGATGGTTTCTTCCTCCCTCATTTCCAGGTCCGTTAGGCGAGCCACATATTTCATGTCCAGGAGGTCTACTACCTGCAAGTGGTTATTTTCCATCCCCTCCATTTTATCTTCCAGCTTCTATATACGGCCCTTTAGGTCACATATCGAAGCTTGAATGTCCGTCCATATCGTCTTAATTTCTTGAAGTATGTCCTTAAGGTCATCTCTGGTAGGGCCGGTGCCGGTGTACTTCCCCCCGCCGCCATCTCAGCCTGGGTTAGGTGGCTCCCCTCCACACCCCCTGTTGTCAGCAAGGCCTCTCTGGAAGCATTGAAGCGACTGTACTCATGCTTGCACCACACTTCCGTGTCCCGGCAGTCCCCTACCCTCCTCCTGCATGGCCCCAAGCAATGTCCCTCAAAGTTCAGTGCACCGACTGACCACCCCTTTCTCCTCCTTGTCTTCGCCTTAATTCCTAGGCTAACACGTCTCTTCTCCGGGGCCCCACTTGGGCTTCAAGTGCCCACTTCACTGTGGCTATGGCCTCAGTGTCATGGGCGTGGCGCAGGGGGTCTGTACTCTTTGGCAGTTTGCGCCTGGTCCCTGGACTATCCACCCCCTAGGATCTGTGCATCCTCTCCACAGACCAAATTTTGAGCCGTCTCCTCTGGTCCCTTCTCCACTGTCTGGTTGGCCCAAGTGCCTCCAGGCTTCCCTGTCACTTCCGGTGAGTGCAGCTCCTCACTTTTCAATGTGGTCAGTGTTTATCCGTAGCTGGGAGCGGGGCCTAGTACCTCCGCTCTGTGTGCTATCCTCTCCTTCATTTTCTTCACCTCTTCTTCCTTGTTGCTCCGAGTCTGCTCCTCCCACCCCCGCTCCTCCGGTTATCCCTCTTTTTTTTGTTCATAGGAGTTAGGGAGTGTTTCCACCGCTCCAGGCCCGGGTCCCTGTGAGCAGGGGCCCTTCAGGCTCAGCTTTGCTGTCCTCCTGTGCCCCTCTAGGCCCCAAACCATTGAACTACCAAGGGGGCAGGGCGGGCTGCAATGCCACGACTTCCCTTTCACCCCTCGTGGAGCTGAGGGAGAGGCTATGCTCCGCGAGGGCGAATTTCTCTGGGCACCTCCTCTGCCCTCCCGCTCACCTGGTGCCTGCACTCCGGTCCGCTCCTCCTGAAGTCGCCTCCTCTCTCGCCGTGGGGGCAGCTGGGTCAGCGCTGTGTCCCGGTCCCGGACTGCGTCGCTGCTGCTCCTCCTCACCTCCGGGGTTCCTCTTCTCCTTCACACAGGGTTCACCGCACCCTCCGTGACCTGAGCACTGTGAGGGGAACGGCCCACACCAGCAGCGGTCTCCGGTCCTCCACCACTCGCTCCCGCTCTCCTTTCACCTTGGGGGTGGGCGGGAGGGGGCAGGGGTCCCGCTCAGGGCACGTATTGTATCCAGCTCTCTCCGCACTCCGAGCCCACGGCAGCTTTCACGTGGGTTCTCCGCTCATGGCACCAAGGAAGTGGGGTCCATCGACTCACACCCCCATCTAAGACCCTGTGTGGGGGGTCAAGAAACTGCACATTACGGCTAGTTCTGCCGTGGGGGGCGACCAACAAGCTCCAGTGTAACGGTGCTCTCATAATGCGTTTTTATATTCTTTTGAGGCCTGCTTTACTCTATCCGCATTCATTGTGGATCTAGGTTTCTTATTTTCAGTACCTCTCAGAAACCTACGCAAGACAAGGAGATCTTGGGAAAACTAGGGTATGAAAAAAATGTCATTGTTCCCCTTCCTAAACAGGGCCACTCTAGACCATATATTGCCCATGATCACTGTTCCCCTATCAAAAAACTTTCAGCAGTTTTGGGAGGAATCTACTGCATTCAAGGCATTCTTTAACTCTATGCCTGAGATTTTGTCCAAGTCTTTAGATCTGCTGTAATACGATGGTGGTGGAATGTTTACCACCACAGACACTCCTTTGTTGGGTTGTCCAAAAGTAACCAGCCTTTCAAAATGATCGGACCAGAAAATAGGTATAGTATCAATTACTTTCGTACACGTTCCTCTACAAAGGAGTCCATCAAGGCAGTGTCCCTTAGGATGGGATGCAGACACTTCCAAGGGTTTGAAATAATGGTTAATTGCCATGTCCCAGATGCCTCTGCATCGGGAACTAGGTGGTCATCCATCTAGATGTTAAAATCCGCCAGACAGAGCTGTTCTCCATACTTGGTGCCCGATTTGCAAACACCTATGTATTATACTTTGTTACAATTAATTTCAATGGTGGGGACTTTGTATACTTTTCACAGCATGGAGAGCAGATCTGGGGGGCCGTCGCAGAGCCATAGCAGTCTCTGCAGTCAACGCTACCAGTCACCAGTTTTCAGATCGTTACAGTCCTATACTGACTGAAGTCTTTCCACCATCCCAATTGAAGGGGGAAGGTTCTTAACCTCTATCCAGGCCATAGAGCGGCCGCAGAGCCGTCGCAGAGCCATAGCAGTGTCTGCAGCCTATGGCAGCGACGGCCAGCTGTAGAGCCCCGGAGGGCAAAGGCGAAGGAAGAAGTATGAGAAGCAAGAGGGCCCACCTACCAGGTCCAGCCGGAGAGAGCATGGACGAGAGTATGCAGTCATCAACGCCTTCTGGCCCAGGCCCTCAACGGGATACGCTTCCGCATCAAGATCAACAATGTGCCAGCAGGGAAAATGGCAAAGACAATTTAGGCAGTCAGATTTACTCCCCTTTACCGACAGAAACATCAGCAGAATCATCAGAGAGAAACCTACTGCCTATGATGGTGGGAAGTCCCCCTTGAGGCGAAATGCAAACATCAACATTAGCCTTAGACCTACCTGCAGATTCCACGCGGGAGGAGATAAGAACCAGAGCCGACACGAAATATGGACACCTCCTCTAAAGAGGTGGCAGCCACCCAGCCTCTGTTGAACACACAAGGCCTTCTCCCAACGACGACAGCGGGTGCGCCCTTTGAGGAGCAACGACCACAAAACATGAAAACAGGGACACTTACTTATAGAGACGGAGTAGAAGTGCTGGCAGCATCACCCGAGGCATCACACGCGGCGCCAGCCCTCCAGGCTGTGTGCATCGCTGTCGGGTGCAGAGCGTGGTGGTCACAGTTGACCCCTTTCCCGGGGGCAAGGATCTCACGTCTCCGTCCAGCGAGGCCACGCTCCCGCCTTCAACTGCTGAGGACGTGCCTCAGAGAAAGCAGTTACAGCTCTGGATAGCGTCCCCTCCTCGGAGCTTCATCGACCTTCAGCTCCCGGCCAGCGCAATGAAAGGAGGGGCCCCCCTCCAGAACAACACCCAGCTTTCCCCACAACCCAACCAACCTACAATCCAAGAAGGGAGAGAACCCTTAACCCACGAAGGAGAATCACTTGGACAGAAGCCAGTCACAAAATCACTTGGCAACAATCAAAAAATGACAAATTTCATTTTCAAAAGCACTACAAAAGATTAATCAAAAACCCAAGGAAGCTGGGTGCCTCCAACACAGCAGCATCAATGATTACGCTCAAAGAGTAATTTGGCAGAAAAGTGCAACGAGAAGGGGCTATCCGTCAAGACATCACAGATGCAGAGCTGCTGGCGATTGTAGAAGACACTGCGCCACATCTTGTGAGTTTAAATATTCCCTCCACAAACTCCTCAAACAAGGGAGGCTCTCCCCAAAATAAACAGTCAGTCCTGAAGACAAACATCTCAAAGGGGCACTTTGATTCGTCACCAACAGGAAGGGGCCAAAGAAAACCTATTACTCCTCCCCATATCGAGAACTCCACAAACTCAGAGACCTCAGCACTCCTCTATCCTCACTCTCGATGCAGAAGATACCGAAGCAGTTGAATTGGAGGGGGAGACGAGGGAACAAACGTGCCAACTAAAGGAGACAAGGGATAAAGTGCAAAGTGACCTAGAAAACAGGGCATACCTAGAGAAACAGAAAACACTTGTAACTCCTCCCAATCGCTTGGCACCCTCCTTATAGTCCACTACCAACTGATGTGGGTGACAAGAGTAAAATCCCAGCCCCAGCGACGCCTACAAGAAACATTGATAAAAGAACGAATATTCTGATGACAAACAGACGCCTAAGTGAAATCTCAACCAATCCTAACCAGGATTCTCCTCAAAAGAAACTAGATCCGATGACAATCCTTTCAGCAGTGACAATCGCTCTGGCGCCATTTGGAAAACGTTATGAATCGCTCAACGAGTCATTGAAAGACCAAAATACGCTAATAGCTTATATGCACACCAAGCTCAACTACCTAGAGGGATTTGTGACGGCCAAGTCCAGAAATCCCCATGGGAGTTACTCAAACAGGGAAGAAAGACAGAGCCCCTGCAGGCTCAACAGCGGAACAGACCACAAAAGTGATGGGTGGAAGGTTTCGAATGAATCTAAACCACTGGCAATTGCTCTGGGCAACCTTCCACACCACCATTTTTTAGCACGTCTGCGCCATTGCAAAAGGGGACCAGCCATGTGCAAATCAGTCAGCAGCTGCCGCCACCGAAGGTAGCAGCCCAGCCCGGCACTGCTAGGCCAGGTCCTCTCTGCACAGAAAACCAAGCAACCCCAGACATGTTTCGGCCTTATTGGACCTCCTCAGTGAGGTGCAGCCTGGTTCCCTGTGGCGCAGCGAGCAAGGGACCCACGTCTGGGCATACCCTCTCTCACAAGGAGAAACAAACTGACCACAAAAGTGATGGGTGGAAGGTTTCGAATGAATCTAAACCACTGGCAATTGCTCTGGGCAAACTTCCACACCACCGTTCAACAGCGGAACAAACAAGAGTCCCTGAGCCAAAATCTACAAGCTATGAGTACTCAGAGGATAAAATCATCCTAGACACGAGTTTGGTACCCAAAGTGGCGAGTAAAGATAGACAAACGGGCGACAAATTGCCAACCCTGGGCCATAAAACAGGTAAAGGAGAGCAGAGACAACCTCTTAATGAAAGCTCGAAGCATACTTCCACTTCTACAACCTTTATCTTTACGGCCGATCATATCTTCCCTACGTTCGACATTTTCACTCAAAAGGGATCGACTCAGGAGGGACCCTAAGAAGATGATCACACTAACACAACGGAAACCAACGACAGATTTCAGGGAGAGCCTCCCTGCTGGGAGAGGAACAAACAAACTGGGTATAAACCCTAACTCTAAGGATACTGAACCTGCCACACCAGAGCCATTCAGAAGAAGATATCAAATTCTCAAAACACAGAAGTCCATGAAAACGCAGAGACGAGTCTTCAGAAGGTTCAATCGACCTAATGAACATGAGCTTGTATACAGTCAAAGATTCGGAATCGGAGCTCGTAGAAATTCACGAACGAAAAAGGAAAAAACTAGAAAAAACAGAGCCCCAACTGGTAGCAGATCCCAACAAGGTGGTGTTATTCACAGTTACTCCACCTGCGGTACAAGCCCCCGAACACAGATGGAGGCACTCAGAAAAAAACGCAGCTCGGCAGGTGCTGAGCTGGTGTCCCAGCAAGGCCATAAGCGTAGACATTCTCCGACCCTGGAGGGTCACTCACCAACGTGGCTCGAAAAGAAACACACGTAAGCGAGCCGGAAGACACACTTCATTCCAGGGGCTGGAAGGATACACGACACCCCCACGCCCCCAGAAAAACTAAAATCCATTACAAGTCACGGGTTCACGACCCTAAAGAAAATGCAAGATCACGTCCTCTGAGGGAGACCAACTCACCCCTCGCCCAAACCTGTTAACCAAAAGAGAGATCCACACGAACATTTAAGCTCCAAAGAAGTCGGGAAAAACATGATAACTGGACCTTGAATAACAGGGCAATGGCAGACATCTTTAACCACTTAACTGCCATAGGTTCCCCCCGCCCCCCAGTGCCAAGGCCTTTTTTGGTGATTTTAGTATATCGCCATACAATGCCTTCTAACGTTTTCTCTTTCATTAACCCCTTAAGTGCCAAGGACGAGATATCTCATCCTTGGCAACAGGGAGGTAATCCCAGGACGAGATACCTCGTCCTTGGTACTTAAGGGGTTAAGCATGTGAAACCCCTCCATTCCTGCCCATCAAGCATAATTGACATACTGGAACCTAACCCCAATGGAAGAAAAGACAGTTCTTACCTGCACGTTAACTCAATATAAATCCAAAAATAGCTTTTGAGCGCCAAAGATGACCTAAACAATCTTGGCCTCTACCTAAGCTTAGTGATAGAGGAAAAGCGTGACATCCTCTACAAGGAAAAGCGGCCCGCCACCTCATCGCACCTATGTTCCCCATCTCGAGGCAGAAACCCAAGTAGATTCCTTGACTCCCCTCCTCGAAGAACAAGACCTTCCCAATGACGGCCACTGGGGGTCTCCTTCGAGGTCGACCGAGACTCCAGGAAAAACACAGCAAAACAAACCCCAAAACGAAGCTCAAAGTGAAACAAGACACAACATCAGCGAGACTAGGAACACAACTTTAAAAGAAAACAAAAGCCATTGGTTTAAGTGCCAATTGGACAAGCTAAGAAACAAATAGCCATCATTAAATGGAAATCATGAGTCTGGGGTAATGAAAAGCACCCAGCGATTGGCTTTTGACACAACATTGTTATTAGGCTCTTGGAATACATGGGGCTTCTCCCACCT